>NC_046210.1:1230743-2461486 GCF_011004875.1 Balearica regulorum gibbericeps | reverse complement strand
TGCTGCATGACCAGCGCGTTTCCAGAGTTCTCACATGTTGCACGCTGGAGAAATGACCACGAAGGCTGACGCTGCAGTTAGTGAGATCACGCTGTACTGTAAGCCCACTGAAAGGGCCCCTCTCCTGGTTCTGGCCGGGACAGAGTTAATTTGCCCAGGCAGCCAGGCCAGGTGAGCCAGGCTGGCCGGGGGCTAGGCCACACCGTCTGACGTCATGCTCACCATAAAGCAGCCAGTTGGGGAGGGGTGGGTTCGGTGGGGCTCCGGGATGGGCTGAGCGTCCGGTCTGTCATCAGATCGGTAAATCGTTCTCTGTTATCAGCACTGCTGTTGATTGTTCCCCTCTCCCTTGCCGGCCCGGTGACCTGCCCTTACCCCAACGCACGAGGCTTTGCCGTTGTTTTCCCATTCTCCTCCCCAGCCCGCCGAGGAGAGGTGAGTGAGCGGCGGGTGGTGCTTGGCTGGGGCTGAACCACCTCAGCCCCTGGTTCTGATCTACCTGCCCTGCCGTAAATCCAGAATTACTCTGGCTATGTCAGCGGAATAACATTAGTATCAAAATAGCATAAAGGGAGAATGGGCCTGGCGGGGGTTACAGACTAAAATTTGGGTCTATGTTTTGCTGAAGACCTACTTCCGTTTTACTCTGAGGGCTTTAGTAAAACTTGAGCCACGCAATGGGTTTCTGCTGGCTCTCTGCACTGATGGAGGGCAGAGTTTACAGCACGCAGAGCTGCAGAGCCAGATTTGCCCCAAGTTCTCAAAGCATTGCATGCCTGTGAGATGCTGTGCTTTGTTAAAGGCTGTCCTGGACTTCACTAGTCCTCACCTCGCTGGCAGTTAAAATCTTGCCATGACTGTGTATCCTACGTGCTTCGAAATCCAGTCCTGTGGCATGTGGAAGAAAACCCCACCCTTGTCTTGGGTTTACTGTTATTTTCTGATTCCAAGCTTAAACAGAAGAAGGAAAGGTCACAGTTTTCATTCACCGTCAGTTTATATAAAAGTGTTTGGTTTTTCATTTAAATAACAGGGGAAGGTGTGTCCGAGCTGGGCCAAGAATAAAACAGTAGTAGGGTTCACAGGAGTGTCACGGGCCTACACTAACATGCAGCAAACCCAGACTAACCCCGTCCTGGCTTTGTCCTTGTCACTGTAGGCATCCCTGTCGGAAAGCTTTCGCTGGTTGAGTTACAAAATAAGAGCTAAGTTTTGTGACGACTCCTTGGATTTGCACCCTCAAGTTAGGAGGAGTAAATTCAACAGGTAGTGGCTGCAAAATATGCTTGGAGTTGTGGTCCCACCTTTGTGCGACGTTTGCTCTCTGGAAGGGTTATTAGGCCTTGAGAATTCAGTTGCGTGGGAAGAAGCGTTCAGCAGAAAGAACAGGCTTCAGCTGGGAGGTCATCATCAAAGTTACACCTGAAACACCCTCAGGATCTGAAATACAGCAAGTGCCCGATCAAACATGTACCTCGGACTGGCTGCAAACCCGTTGGAAAGAGGGTGCGGGTGGGCGAACCGAAGCGGTGGTCTTTTGCTGAGCTTTGAAAGAGGCCCTCGGTGAGAGGTGGAATCTGTCAGGCCAGTTGGCAACCTCTTTTGTGAGACTTCAGGAAAAGCTGGTTCTGGTGACATTTTGTGAGTGCTTGTGCGTGAGATGTAGGGATAACCTCACTCATTCCCCACAGCCGTCAGTTAGGAACAACTTTTACTTGCAGTCGTGGGTTGGATTTGAGCTGGTGTGCTGCAGGTCAGAAGCTGTCACTGCTATCCCTTTAAGTCATCCTCTGTCCCTCTGTTCCCAGCCGTCGTGAGGCTGCCTGTCAGCAGGGAGCATAAAACAGATTGTGACACAGGGCAGTGATTTTTTTTCACAATCCTATTATGAAAGACAGAGTGCTCCCATTCCCTTTGCAGCTTTTATCAAGACTTAAATTGCTGCCAAGGGAGAAAGGGGGGAAAAACCACCCCACTGCTTTTAGTTTATTTTTAATTTTTTTAAGAAAAGATTTTGCTTAGTTACTAAATTCCTCCCTAAGTCTCCTCCAAGCAGAGATCCAACAGTATCCCTATTAAATTATATAGAGCGAGTCCAGTCCTTGGCTGTCAGCGGGACCCATCAGTCCTAATTTATCGCCCCAGGAAACACAGTACAATTATGGTAATAAATAATAATAGGATTCAGTACATGACAACATGAATGATGGAGCCTCTCAGAACTCATTTACATTGCTTTGTGTTGCAATCACCCTGCTTCTAATGTAATGCCAAGCAAATGAGCCTTTTTGAATATTGTGCAATCTATTGCAAGTCAACTGGCACAAAACTCACTCAATAAATCATGTTCAAACACATGCCTCTAATGACAGGTAAATCAACAATGAAGTAATTGCATTTAATGTATTGAAATACTGGACAAAAACAGTGACCTCAAAGTGACTTTTTGTAGAAGGTTTGATATAGTTGCGATGGCAAATGGGTCTTTTTTTATCAGGCACTTCTTGCTCAGATGCACATGTGAGAATTAATGATACTGTTTCCTTCGCACACCTTGATTTACTGGCTGCTTTCTGTACCAGCCCGACGCCTGATGCTAGCAGCACTGGCTGCTGGGAGTTTGCTGGTCCAACCGTTGCATTGCAGGTCTGGGGACCGAGTCCTGGGCTCGGTTACATACTCTCTGAGAATCAATATACTTGATAATCAGTGACGCACGAGGTTCTCCGATGCTGCAGAGTGGTGTGACTCCATCAAAGGCAATTCAGCTCTACCAACGTACAGCGGTGGGGTTCTGCTCTGTTGCTTTCAATTGACTTTGTTCAGTTTCCCCAGTTTCCGTGTTCCATTTATTTCAACAGAAAAGGAAAAAGACCGGTTGGACTGTGGAGCAGAGGCTTCTGTGGTACCTCCTATCAGCCCCGCACGTGGTTTCATATGTGGTGTGGGTGTGTGTGCGCGTGTGTGCGTGAGTGTGTGTTTTTGTGGCTTGTGGGGTATTTTTTCTGGAGGATGGAGGAATATATGTATTCAGGTTCTGCTTAAACCAGAAAAGTTGTCCTTGCTGCCAAAGCAAAAAAAACCTTGGACTTACATTTCTGATCCTTAATGGGATGTTTCAGGAAAGATTTTAGACTTGATTCCCCAATGCATTATGCAGACATTTGCACTCTGCAGACCTCGTTGGGACCGTTTTCCCTCACTGAGGGAAATGTGAGGGTATTTTCTGCTTCTTTGTAAGGTTGTTACTGATTGTAAGGATCCTGTCAAAGATCAGTCAGGTTCAAAGCATGTTCTACATGTGCAACTAAAAGTAATCAGATAAAATAATGTTGTCTCAGAGGATGCTCCAGAAAACTGTCAGTGTTGTAGCAGAGGTATTTCTATTTTTGCTGCCGTTCCCATGCCACGTTGCCTGCTCACATCCCAGCAGCTGACCTGGCGGGTTGCAGCAGCCCCTGAACCTCCCCACGCTTGGCTCTCCGGCAGCCGTCCGTGAACAAGCTGAGGGGCCAGGGAGCCAGGCCAGGCTACGGGTGACTGGCGTGCAAGAAACGGAGCCAACAGGTCCTCTGTTGTTGTTGCCCCATAAGAACATGGTATCAGCAGAGGAAAGGTTTAAGATTGTATTTGAAGGCTAATGAAGAAATGACTCTGCAGATTTTGGCTCTGACTTTATTCCCTTACCCTTCCTTTGCAAGGGAATTTGGCAAGTGTCAAAGGTCTCCTTGGATCCTTCAGGCAATGGAAAGGTTTTACGTATCCCCAGGCTTGACTGTCTCTGCTGATAGCTCCCATATGATATAAACTGATTAGCAAAGTGTCTAGAGTCAGGACAAAAGAACTATTAACTGCAAAAAAAAGAAAAGAACAAGAAACTTCTGCAATTTTAGAAAATTGTTACCAGTTGTACTTCCCATCCAGTTTGTTCCTTGGCAGTAGGAATGTCAGGATGCAATCACCCAGTTTTCCTAGACGCAAGGACTCTAGGATCTCAGTTATAAACACTTCCTTGTGTTAAAAGTGTTGACCTTGTGGTAGTTGTGTGGGGCTTTGTTTTGTTTTTCCTAACTGTTCAGATGGATTCCTGTCATCCCTAGAAGTGTGGCTGGCGTTTGGGAACAAGGCTTTCTGCAGCCACAGTCGATAGCCGAGAGAGGAAACCCCTTGCGCCCTGGTAGTCTGAAATCAAAATGAGTGTGGTGATAGCTATTTTGTTTGAGGTTTTCTTAGATTGGGCTACAGTCTGGGAATCTGAGCTAAAGTTGTTGTGTCAACTTTTGTGAGTGCTGACCTAATTTTCTTGCTGGCTTTTAAGGCCTACCATTAATTTAAAAAAGGAGCTTTTTAGATGGAGCAGTGTGAAGATCAGTCTAGACAAAGCAAGCGCCTACAGACCAGACCTGGACCTCCCAAGTAATGAAGGATCAAGAGTTGGATCCTGGTTTTGGTCCAGGGTTTTGCCTCGTATTTTCTAAGACTGGATTTTTCACCAAACTGCTATACCTCGCTACGCAGGACGGTTAACGCGTACGTGAACGCACCCGTGCCGTTCCACGCCTGTTCGCACGCACGCAGCAGCTGGGCAGCGGCACGCCAATCCTGCAGCGTTGACTTGCGCAGACAGATTCTCTTCCCCTGCTCTCCCCCTCCCGCTGCCTTCCCCGAGCCCCCCCAGTGTGAATTAATGTCAGCAGTTTGGCGGCAGGAAATAGCCTCACTCCCCTTGTCATTTTATTACGCAGCTCCCAAGAGCCAATAATCAGGCTCTGGCTGTGAAAAGGCCCCAGCTTAGGCAGCTTGATTAATGACTGGGGGTCACTGCTCACCACCTTTCCCACTGGATCCCTGAAGCGCACACACAGCCCAGCTGGAAGTGAACAAGAGTCTGAAAGTGAGGAATAAAGAGACTGAACAATCAGGAACTGGAAAAAAAAGCCCAAGTCAGGACAAAAGGGAGGAAATGCGGGTTTTGCAGGCATCCTTCGTCCAAGAGTTGGGTTTTTTTTGGTGGTTGTGGTTGGGTTTGTTTTTCCCCCGCAGTGAATTCAGTGCAGTGGCTGCATTAATTGCTCTGGAGACAGGGATGGGTGCAGCCCGTGAGGATTTGGGAAATTTGGGGGTTTGGCATGGGATTTGGGAAATACAAATGCTCCTTTTCTTTTGCTGTCCCTCTACCATCCATTCTGTGTACACCTGCTAAAAAGGACAGTGTGGAGCCGGCAAACTGAAATGAAGTCCACTGTTTATGAAACACCAGGAAATGGGGAGGACTGAAATGGGAAACGAAATTGGAAAGGGAGCGAACGCTGCGAGCAGCCGTCTCTTCTGCATCTCCAGACTCAGGGCCAGCCCACGCTGCTTCCCCAGGCTCCTGGAAAAGGACAGAGGCTTGGATCCACACCTTGTTTTCCAGGAGCAGAGAGGCATTCCTCCTGCAGTGCCTTTCCTTCCTTGCCCCCACTGTCACCTTTGCGAGGGGAAGAAGCCTTTCTCAGCGCTTTCATAGCAGCGGCTGCTCCAAGGCAGGTTGGCAGGTAGTAAAGCTCCCCTCCCTGCTTCACACCAGCACCAGTCAGGAGGAGGCAGGACGTCCAGCCCTCTGTTAGTAATTCAGTCCTCCCCAAGCCGTGAAGTAACAAGCAAGCAAGTGCCGTTTGGAGGTGAGGTCATTGGTCTTCACAGGAGGCCTGGGGAGATGTTCTGCCCTGAGATATATTAACCCCCAAGCTTTTCACTTCACTTGGTCAATAATTACTCTCTGCTTTCTTCCCATGCATGGCTCTGCCTTGAAACCCAGCTGTGGTGCTCAGCACAGGCTCCTTTTTGGTAAATAACTGTTAGGGGTGGACCCAAGCTTGGGGCTATTTACTCTTTGTTTTACAAACTTCATCCTCCAAGCTGAAGCCACAGGCCAGAAACACCGTGGTTCTCTTGCCCCCTGCGCTCAGGTGCAGCCCACGGAGAAGTGTGTGCGGCAGTAAGCCTGCCCTGCATGTGAAAGTGAAGAACAGGGGTGATTTGCAAAACCCAGAGACAGTTCAGCATTGTCCAAAGTGTAAAATACTATTTTTGTCCTGTGAGTGCAAACTTGGAGCGGTTCCACAGAGATGAATTAAGTTCTTGGCATCCTTGGAGATCCTACATGTGTACCAGGGTACATGCAAGCAGTGGCTTGGACTCAAAGATCCAATCTCTTACACTATATGCCTGCTCTGGTTCATCTCTGGGGCCTTATCTGTGCCCAGAAGTTTTGTCTTTTTAAGAATAGTGGTCTTGAAACCACTCTAAATGCAGTAAACCATCGTGTGAACACGAGGTTCAGTTTTAGGCTATTTTAAGCTGAATTAAGAGATTAAGAACACCACCACAGCCTTTGTACTGGTTTAATAAATCAGTTAAAAATTATCTATTGACAGGTCAGATGCATCATCATCTTACTGTGACTTCAGCAGTTGCTCTTCTTCATATGCACAAATGCAAGATAACATGCTTGAACTAGAACATTTTTCATTGAGATTTAACTTACTACAACTTAACTTTTGTTTGCTCCGATGGCTTACAGTGGCTTGACTCACAGTGAGGGTGTCGCTTGCGCTGCATTTAAGTCTTCACAAAAGAGATGTGGAATGTTGTTGCCCTACTTTGCAGAATGAGGAGATACAGTGGAACTGGGAGAAATCAGTCCAATAGCACTCAAGAAACTGGCAATAAAGAAGGCATGTCAGTCACTTGTAGGAACAGAGGGAGATTTTGGATTTCATTCACCTCAAATTTCAGTTGATTCTGCACAAGTTGAGTAGTGATTTTTGATTCACTGCAGACAAGAAAAAAATGCTGATTTTGCTGGCTGAGTCAGCTCTAAGAATCTGATTTGGGTATGGCAAGTTTTATTCTTTGTTGTCAAAACAAAATAAATAACAAAGCCATGTTCATCAGAAGAAAAGGTGAAATTTTGCCCTTGACTGAACTGATCTTTCTATTTTGTGAGTATGTAATTTCCCACTGTGATAGGCACTCCTATGGAAAACAAGTTGGGTTTGAGATGGCACGGGAGAGGAGAATTGAACTGATGCAAGTGAAATTTCCAGGACCTTACAGACTAGTAATAGAAAACCTGCCTCTATGAGGTCACCTTGTTCACACTCTCGCTCCTGCCCAAAATGCCTGCCTGTCCCAGCGCTCCCTACTGCCGTGCTTTGTCCAGCAACTTTTGGATGACTCAAGCAACGTGGTTTGCGCTGCTTCCCTTGAGAGAGTATTTTGCAGTCTAACAGAGCTCACCAGTAGGAAAGATTTCCTGGTAATCAGTCTACATTTTCCTTCCCTTGCTTTCATCCCGTTGCTAATTAGCTGTAACCCATCGGCCCATTTCTCCTCAGTGAAATGGCCCTAGAACCCCACTTCCAGCATCTTAGCTCCCCATTTCCTCGGCAGTTGCCCATCCCTGTCTCTCCCCATCGCGCCCCGTTTCCCTGGACAGGCTTGCCCCGTGTGTCCTTGGTGTTATCCACCTGGGACAAAAGGCACCCTAATTTCCAAAGCCGGTGCTCATGGAGCAGGGAGGTCAGTCTCAGAATTTGCTGGAGCTTCACAGAACTCGGGTCGAGATCCAGCAAACTCAATACCCAAGGAAATTAGGTTGCTAGGATCCCAAGATTGTTTATTATGCTCTCAACTTTAATTAGCTGTAAGTAACATCATGTCAGTGTTCTGCCACAAATGCTAAAGCTGTCAAGGCAATTTTACTGAGTCTGGCAGCTTAAATCAGAAACAAGAAAGTCAACATGTCAATAATGGATCTAGACGTGATGGATATATTAAAGGGGAAACCTAAAAGTTCTGGACTTCATTATACTGACTTCAGCTCTGAAAATGTATGCCAGAGAAATCTGCACCTCATTGGAAAAGCCCCTTGGAGGTATTGTTCTCAATTATGGGGCACTTCTCCTCACCTCCGTGCAGTTGGTTTCTGCAGTCTATACCTTACAAAATAAATTAAGGAAAAGGGCAGGGGTGGAAATAACCTGTTCAGGTTCAATTTCTACAAATATATCTATAGAGGTAGAGAGGGTATGGTGAATCTAAGGATGGGACTGTTACTCCCCGGCCTAAGAAGGAACTGAAAACCCCCAAAGAAAATGCAATCATCCTTAACGTCAGGCACGTTCAGAGATGTTGGTCCTGGTGCGCAAAGCCCCTTTCCCCCGTTCTGACATGGGAAAAGAGCTTTAAGTGAGCCGAGGTTCCATTTTCCCACCATAACTACCACAGACTGCACAACTGAAAACCAGGCTTTGTATTGCCTCCTCCAGTCCGAAGCGATGCTCTGTCGTCTGCACCAGAACTGTTCTCTAAGTGTTTTGAGGATTCTTCACATGAATGCCATGCATTTTTTTTCTTTTTTTTTTTTTTTTAAAGCTTCCTTAGAAAGGGGCTGACATCCTGACTGTTAAAGCAGTGCTGATGCTGAAAACGCACGTGCAGGCAGAGGCCTTGCCATTTCTCTGCGCTCCCTCCCATGCTGTCTCAGCACGCTTAGAAGAGGCATCTTTATTTTTCTGTAGAAGTTCTTGGGTGTGAGGCTGCAGCAGGGAGTCACGAGGAGATGACGACTGAACCGTGGCTGCAGGGGATGTGTGTGGGAGAGAGAAAGTGCAAGAACTAACTTCCTTTATATTTCATTAGTTAATAGTTGTTTATTTTCTGACATGTCCCACTTTAAGTGTATTTTGGCTTGTGTATTATACATACGTCTATTAAAATTAAGCAGATTTGCCATGGTCTGACAATGTTAATGCTGCTCTGAAAATATAAACAGATGTTTTACGAGCTCTCAGGTTGTGGGTTAACCGCAGCTGGCGTGTGTGCGTGTCAGGGAGCCTGCGCTCTCCGGTACCTGGTGGAAAGTGGCTGTGGGGCCTTAGGTGGGGCTGTCAGCAGAGAAACGGAGAATGTCTTATTTTACACTAGCAGTGGTAATGGTTGATTCAATGTTTATTTTAAAAGCTGGAAGTGTCGAAGTTCTATAGACTAAAAGGACTAAAGAAATCCAAAGCTTTTAGGAAAGCTGAACCAGCCTCTCAGTTCAGAAAATGTGCGTGCACCTGCCAAATTCTGAGTAGCTGGATACCCTGTTTGCTCAGTGATCGCGGCTCCCCTTCGTACCCATGTGCTGGTGTCAGGCACAGAGCACGGTGCTTTTGGAGCAGACGGAGCAGTGTCTGCGGCCACCTCGGGCAGGGCGACGCAGGAAAGACCCCCACCTGGTTACCCGCAGCAGGAGCAGCAGTAACCAGCGATGCTGATCCGCACTGACGCATGGCTCACGGTGGCCCGCTGATACTTGAAATGCTCTGTTCACAATTCCTCTTTCCGTGCAACTGTAAACCAACTTGCACACATCTGTGTGTTACCTATCGCAGACTTGCTTGCTTTTGATCAGCCTTCTGTGAACTGTTGGTTTAATTTGTTCCAGTTCCAAACTGGTAACCACACTGCATTAAGCTTTCTGGACCTAGTTAGCTGTCTATTGTACCTTCCCATCAGTAGAGATTTGGTCATTTTTTCAAACGCTTTACCTTTTGTAAATCTATTTTGCTTTTTGTTCTTTCATTGAAATACTTTGCTATTGTTTCTCTGATGGATTCTTGTTCGCTGCGCTTGGTTTGCTCTGAACTTTCTTCTCGTTCTGTTGCTGCTTTCCATCCGTTGATTTACAGCACGTTAACGTCGTGTAGCTGCAGTGCCACAGGAATCCGCGGGCCAGCTCGGCTGTACGCGTGTGGTGCCATGCAGTGCTGCCTGGGGAAACCGGTTTTGCCCCGGTGTGATACAGCTCCCGGTCTGACTTTCACAGGCACCACTTTTTGAGGCTCAGCATTGTGCTCGTGCAACTCTGGCGCTTCTGGTTTTAGGGCTGTCACTTGCTCGACGTTACGCTCCGTGTGCGGTACAGGATTGCGTCTTGCTCTGTCGGCCACTGCGCCACCGGACCTTCCTTTCTGCTGTCTCACAGAGGCTGCTCAGACCGACTTTGCAGCTGCTTTTCCTGAAGTTTAGCACTGCGCGAAGGCCATCATGGAATAAAAAATTTGGCCCCTTTGCTCAAGCTTGCTTTCTGTTCCACATTTGGCTCTCCCAGATGTTGTTGGTCATTTCCGGGTTGTAATTAATAATAATAAATCAACTGAGTCCGTCATGGCTGGCTATTTCCTGCCACCACTTGGATTAGAGGACTGTGGTTTTTTTCCAAATTTTCCAACTGTTGGTCAAGGGAAGCTGTCATAGGGGGACTGTTGGTTAATAATAAACCCCACCACATTTCCTCCCTGGGAAAGTAACATCTTCACATCTGCTTTTGGTGGAACATCTGTTCTATCCAAGCCTTGTCTGTCTTGAGACAGCCATTCTGGGAAAGTGTTCCAGCTGGGTGGGTTTTTTCGTCTTTTCCCCATGCCCCCCCCCCACCCCCAAGAAATCTTTCTGACATTGATATGTGCCAAGCAGCCAGCAGTATCCAAACATTTGCCAGGCGTTTGTCTCTTACACAAAACTGTATGAGCAACCTAGGGAAAGTCATGAAAGATGCAGTAAGATTTATTTAAAAAAAAAAAAAAAAAAAAAAAAGCTGCTTCTTGAGGATGCAAATATTTAAGGAAGGTGTTATCAACAGTATGAATAGGCAGGAGCAAAGCAATCAGAGCTAATGGAGGCTTATCCTTAGCTTCTAACAGTGACTAATAATGAGCGAGTCCTGTTCTGTAACTGAGTTTCTATTAACATAGCAGCAAAATTAGATGGGGAAGGGAAAACTACACAATGCTGCTGTGCTAACTGCACTTCAGTAAATAAATGACTATCAGATTTTAGTGGCAGACATTACTGAGCTGGATATGCACGTTCAGGTGACCGCAGCAAATATTTTGCTTTATCTTAATGGAGGAGCCAATGACTTTCTCATTGCAACATCCCCGAGACAGCTGCAGAGCATGTTGTGCATTGCAAGCGAGGAGGAGCGATGCTCCCTCTAAGCTGGGATGCCGTACCACCTCTGTTTCAAGACACTAGCAACTCATTTATTTTGAAATGCATAAATCTGAATTAATTCTCTCTACTTCAGTGGCTTGACCCCATACCCTACAGTAGTGACAACAGTATTTGGCCCTGAGGCATCCAATCAAAGAATAAAAATTGCCATTGCCAATGTTTGCAACCTCCTGTGGACTTTAATTTCTTCAGGAAAAGGAATGTACCTAGCATTGTGGTTGTAGAGTATCCACTGTAGCGGAGTCTCTGGCGTAAGTGGATGTGTGTGCCACGCCAATGCAAACAGGCTAAGTTTGACAGCGATACTGCCACAGCTGCATCTTGAGTCTTTATCTTCTCAGTCCATAAACAGCACCTCTAGTGAGATGAGACAGGAGAGCTAACAGCTTGCTGGAGCACAGCTCATGCTGCCTGTCAGATCTTGCTTCGCTGGTGCTCCTGCTTCTGGTTTTACTTCACAACCACTTCTACTTCCAAGCTCCACTTTTGCAACTCTGGTTCAAAATATCGTTTGCATGTGCTTCTATCCCATCTGAGAGGCTTTCAGGTCATGACTAGAGCCATCAGGACTCTGCAGAGCTCCTCCCTGCCGCTAGATGCTCTGCCCACTTCTTGCCTTCCTTATCACCCCCGGTGGCCCTTGGGTTGTCAGCAGCAAAGCCTGTCTGTCCTTTCAGCTGGTGCCAGGGTGATGGTGGAGGAGAGGAACCTTTGGTGAACCGAGATGCTGTCCCTGGCTGCTGCTTCCCGGTCCTCTCACCCTGCCTGGAGTGGGAAAACAGCCAGCGGTGAAAGCAAGCAGCCGCAGACGTTTTCAGTAAGTCTTAGGCTCTCCTTCCTCGCCCCGTGGACGCTTTCTGTGTTGCATGAACATTTGTTCCTTGTCGCTTGAGGGGAAGAGCACAGTGTGTATCAAAGCCAACAGTGCTCCAGCAGTGAAAATGTGAGGAGAGATGCTAAACAGCTCAGAGTGATGAAACGGAGAACAGCAGTAGTGTGGCTGCAGAGGATCCAGGCCAATTATTTATTTTCTTGTGGGCACTGTCACTCCTAAAAAAGCTGGCTGCCGGCCTGTCCGTGCCCCCAGTGTCACCCTGGCTGGCTGGTGCGATCCTGAGTATGTGTCAGGCTCTGCGTTTGCTGGGAGAAATGTCACTGGAAGCTCCGTACCCCGAGGCCTGGTGCAAAGTGTGAGAAGTCAGCAGAAGCTCTGCCAGGCAATTGCCTGACTCTTTCTTTTCTTTCATCGCCCTTTTTCTTTTTATCCTGTTTGGATTGCAAAGGATTCTGGGTGACAGATTTTGTGCAAGGAAGGAAGAGCATAAATCGGGCAAGACTGGCAGCGTATGCCACCACCCCTCGTGCACAGAATTGCTGGATCTGGCCCAGCTGACGCTGGTCAAAAAGTCCTGCCAGCACGGATCCGCGTTCCGAGCAGAGATGCTGTTGTACGCATAATTACCAAGGGCTGGCCATAATGGGAAAGGAGAGCGGGGAGTAGCTGCTGCGCTAGGTTAGCTACGCAACACCAGCAGAGCAAGCAATTGCCTAGGGCAGCAAAATAGCGAAGCAGTGGCTGACTCATGGTAGATATTTTCGTTTGTACAATGCTTCGCTTGAGCTGGGAGCCCGTGCTGCTGTTAGGATAAAAGATGTAAAAGTAACCAGCGCAGGTAAAGATAATCACCCACCTAGAGTGGAAGGGAGGGAAAGGAGGGATGTACGGGCTTTTAAGAAGTGAGTCCTGGAAGCTGTGGGGGAGAAACACCCTCAGTGCAGCTCTGCAAGGCTTATCTTGTTAACATGGTACATAACCCTCTCACCTTGTCCTCTGGGTGTCCCAGGACAAGGTGTTCCCAACCCTGACAGATTAAACTTCGTGCAGTAGCAAACCTGCACTGCAAACCAAGGGAAACTGAGGCGCGTCGAGCTGGTCTGCTTTGCCGCAGCCACCCCGTGCGTCAAAGGCTATGCTGGAGGAGTGGAGCTCGAACGCCTTTCACCCTGTTCCTCTTCCTTCATCCCTAGCCCCAGGCACTGTGTAGGGGCCATGGAAAGGCTTACAGACCATTGCTATTCGTGAGGTTGTCTCTGAGGCTGCAAAAAAGTTCATAGATTACGACAATGTTTTATGCACAACATCAACATAAAGTCCTTTCTGGGAGCTCTGGAAGGCCGATACGAACCTTGCAGGTTTTGTACATCCCTTAGTTGAAATTTTTGCAATCGTGTGAGTTGTTCTCCTTCCAGCCTGAAGCTCTGTGATTCAGTTTGCAGCTAACACCTCCGCCCTTGGAGGCTGTGGCAGCTGACACCTGCGCTGGCCTGGCTCGCCCGCTGCGTCGCCGGAGCTGGACAGCAGAATTGCACCCCTTCACCTCCGCCTGTCCAGTGAATGGTTTCTTCCTAAGCCTTGCACACCACAAGCTATGGACCTAGCTATTTACTGCCTCCACCTAGGTGGCCCAGCTGTGCCACTCCACAAGCCCTTCCCTGCTCACGGCTCTCCGTCGTGTGGCCAGAGGGGTCCTGTGGACCCCAGCCCAGCACTGGGAGCTGCAGCTGGATGGGTGCCGGGGCAGGGAGTGCTGCCTCTGCTGCTTCTGACGGGGCTGCAAACCTTCTTGCGAGGTGGAAGACGGAGGAAGTGGTTTTGCCAGCTGGATGGGGATTTATGACTGCAGCGGCACTTTCCTCCTGCACTCTCCCCTCCTGTGCTCAGGCAGAATTAGTCAAGCCACGCGCACCCACTGCCAGGCCTTGTATGGATGAATTCACACATTAGAGAAGGATTTGTCTCCCTCCGCTCCCCCTCCGGCATCCTGCCACCTCCAGCAGCCCCTGTTATTGTTTACAAAGGAGCGCAGCCCCGCGCGTGAAGCCCGCCTGGCTCTGCAGCTCTCCCCAGCCATGCGTTGTACCCCATGAGCTGGCTTGTGGCATTTATTAGCAGGAGCAGAAAAGTGCTTGCCTCATCACAGAGAGCAGCTGGAGACAGAAAGGTTTTCAAAGGCATGTGACTGACCTCTACCTCGGCTGCCGGGGGTCTGGGTATTGCCGACTCAGTGGAATTTTTTTCTTCTTCTCTCCGTCTCTCTCTCCCTCTCTCATTCCTTTCTGCAGTGTCCTGACCTTGCGAGGCCTTGGTCTCCCCCCTATCCATCTCCCAGCGTTCAGTCTCTCCTGTGAACTCATGCTGGGAGATTAATTGCCACTATCGCCCCTAATCCATCACACTTCCCAAAGATTGTTTTGACATCTAGTTAATTTTTGGCTGATGATTTATCAAATTCTTATTACCGTGCTCTGAAGGGGCTCATTTATTGTGTTGATTCATGGTAATGATAAAGGGGAACCTTTTTGAATTTTAACTACATTCCCTCATGTTCTTCCCAGCACAGCTAAAGAGGAAAAAGGGAAAAATTATAGCCAGGGACTCTTAATTCAGAGAGTAAGAGGGGAGGGAGGGGGAGAAACCCCCTCTATCCTCCATTATTTGTTTGAGAGCCAAAAGTCCTAAAAGAGGTTAATATATATTAAGACATATTTTTAGAGTTCTGGTCTGGACTGTGTTTCAAGAGCATCCCCCCAAGGCTCTTTAAAACATTTATTGCCCTGTAATATTACCTAAATGTCTACTACCATTTTATTCAAATAGAAGTTAATGCTAAATGATGTCAGTCATGTACCAGTGGAAATGTAAAACATGTCTCACTGCCAGTCCATATGGCAATTCCAGCTTTTAAAAGTACACAGAGAATTTTCTGCAACCCTTTATGTCATTCCCCCATCTTTGTTCCCACCTATTTTTAATTTGCTGCGCAGTTTTTAATAAGCCCAGATGGCAAAGGAAACGCAGTAAATGGCCATTCTCTCGTTTTCTTTCCAGGCAGCTCGGGGAGTTAGAGCCCTTACATGGAGGGGAAGAAACGTAGCAGGGGGTATATGTGGATTCGTACGTGATTTTGGGGAAGGAGATCCCCAGCTGTGGCAGTGGGCAGTGAGACAGTGTGACAGGAGCTGCAGTGATCCTAGAAGGGTGCGTGCTAACGTGGGATTCACACAGTTTAGGGCTGATGACAGACGCAGGAAGAGTCACTTGAAAGACGCTCCGAGGACCTAACGAACGGCCCCTTCCCTCTGCCCATGCAGTAACCTCCCGCACGGCCCAGTTCAAGTGCTGGCTCTTCAGAAGAGGAAGGATGCTCTTGCGTTTAAAGCCCTGGGAGCCTGAGGCTTAGCTCCTGGTTCTGCTCTGGCCTTTCCTTGTGACTGCGAGCAGAGATGTATGCTCCATGGGCTTTAGTTTCCTCCTTCTGAACAGGAAGAATAATAATAATAATCTTGGCCTTATCCATCTGTCTTCACTATTAAGCTTGTAAGTTCTTTGGGGCGGAGACTGTCTCTTCTCTGTACAGACACGCTGGCTGACAACAGTCCTGGGCACTAATCCAGGGTAACTGGAACAATGAGCGAGAGATAAGGGAAGTGGAATCAAAATAGCAGGGAGAAAGCAAACAGTTCCTTTTTATCAATTCGGTTTTCAACTTTAGCAGATCATTTTATTTAACCTTTAGGGACCCCGTAGGATTCATTACCAAAGCACAGAATTCATCACAGAAGAAGCTGCGAGCATCCAGCTAAGGGCTGAAGGAAGGGAGATGGCTGATGTATTCTCTGCTGTAGTCAGGTCTAGCTGCAGGCCACGGCTGCGCCGCGTGGGGCGGAGTGGGCTTGCTGGGCTCCGTGCTGGGCTCTGCCCTCGGTTTCCTGAGGCAAAGCAGTGTAGAGCTCTTGGGTATGTTGTTTTATCCATCTTGGGTATCTTTCTCACCAACAAACAAACATAGTGGTTTCCATCAAAAAGCGGTATTGTTAGATGGGAAGATATGACAAAGTGTCATACAAATACCTAAGTTTCTGTTTTCCTTAAAAGAAATTGCTGGAAGTTTAAAAAAATAAAAACAAACCCCAAACCAAACAACCCCCACCCCACCCCTCCCCAATTCTTCTGATGATCCGTACAGGCATCTTCTGGCAGCCAGGTCCCAGCAGTCCCTGTGGAGCACCTGAGTGGCCGGGTCCTGCCCCTGCTAGTCCTCTCCTGAGCTAATAAGACCTCCTGGGCTTCGGAGTAAAATTCCTCCAGGTTAGACGGTCTGATGTGGCTGCAATAACCTTTCTAAACAGAGAGGGGCCTCAGACCAGCGTTTTAACAGTCCTTCCCAATAGTCCTGAGAGAAAGCAAAACATCGTTCCTGCTCTGCCCAGACTCACGTTTTCCTTCCCTCCTCCTCCTCCTCCGTTCCTGGAGCGTGCGGAGCAAACGCAGCCCGGTTCCGCGCAGGTCAGCAGGTGCTCTGGCTTCCGTCCGGCGCCGTGAGCTTTGCAGGTGGCTGTGCTGTATCCGTGGCGCGTTGGACAGCCCTGCGCGCTATGCTTCGTGGCTAAGTTTGCCCGCTGCTCTTAAAAACGAATCCGACCCATTTTAAAAATTCATGGTGGGGTTCTGTTTTAATTTGTTTCAGTTTTTTTAGGGCTGCTGCCATTTATTAATTTTGATCCCACTTGCGTATTTTACCCTTATTTACATTTGGGATTTCTCGGGTGTTCCACCGTGCTTGTTCGGTTTCCCCTGCCCACCCAGGAGGGTGGTGGCCGTGTCAGGTGGGGGCCAATGCAAAGGTGGAGGGCCTTGATAAGGGGACTAGACACCTGCTCTCTGAATCTGTTTATCACCTGTTATCACACAACAAGGAATCAGGCCTGCCACGAGACTGAACGTGGCACTAGTTTGAGGTATTTTTGTTTGTCCTAGGCTAAAACCCACTGATGGCCAGGAGCTCTTTCAGCCCTTGCTAGCTCTGGGGACAATTTCTGGCAGAGACACCAGACGGGCACCTTGCAGCGATAACGGCTGCTCCCATAGCTTAGATCGGGGAGGTGTGCAGGTGCTCAGGGCCAGCGCTGGAGCCAGCAGTAGCCCAGCACTTCGCACAAACCAGGGTCTGCCGGCCCCGTCCCACGAGCTCCAGGAGCCTCAGCAAGGCTGAGACTTGCACCTTACAGGGGCCTTACTGTGCTCTCAGTAGCGCTTGTGTAAATCAGGAGTAACCCTGTCCAGATAGGAGCAGAATCCCAACTGGTGCAGAGCAGAACCAGTCCCGTAACAACCAGTGCCACTGCAGTGCTGGAGTGAGCCTGGAGCAGGGCAGAAGCTCACGAGAGGTGGTTCATTTACATCACGCCCTCTCCTTATCTTTTATTTTTCTTATTTTCTCCTCTTCTCCTCCCCTCTCTCCCCCTTCTTCCCTCCCCCTGGTACTCTGCGCCTCTCATTTTCCATCCCTTTAAATGAGGTCACCCTGACTGAATGAAGGACGCAGGGAGCGGGAGAGGTCACGCATTAGCACTGCTATAACTGCGCTGCTACTGAAACTAGGCAAGTCATCCATCACAGCCTCCACTACTCCATTAGGCCCCGCATGAAATATGCCCTGCTCTGAATCGCACAGCCATACATCTCCCAGTCTAGACACCTTCCTGTTGTGTGAAGATCAATGCCGCGCGGTCATGCATCATGTGTCATCCAGTAGCCCTCACTCTAATAATCGTGTCTATTCTCTAGTCTGCAGTATAAATTATGGGTACTGTGAAAGTACTATATTATTCAGCAACCTTGGCCACTAATGGATTATTGGTTTATTGGCTGATAATGTGAGCTCCCTTTTTGGCTGGATCCTACCTTTATTTATTTATCTTTTTTCATGATTATTATTCTGAGTGATGACTGATTTGGATTCTTACCCAGCCTTGCAAAGCAATTCTAATAATAAAGCCCTTTGACCATGGGCCTATTGCCCTGCCTCTTGCTTAATAGAGGTGGCTTTTGCTAAAATAAAAGTCAAATATCTGTCTCTTTACCAGCTTGGTTTCCTCTTCCCGTCTTGTTTTAGCTAGGGAGCCCTTTTCCTGGGACAGGGCCTCGAGCAAGGGACTGGAAGTGAAGACCCCGGCATCTTTATGGGTGATACTGCAAGAAACTGGTTTCTGAAAGAGATGTGATGCCAAGAACCTTCTCTGCCGGCCTGCCGCAGTCCTTCCTCCCAGGCTCAGGCACATTCACATTTGGGGAATAAAAGCAATCCCACACGGTGAAGCCGAGGGTCCCACCAGCTCAGCGTCCCGTCTCTGACAGCAGCCCGTTTGGGATGCTCGGGGAAGTCGTAACAAAGCACGCAGCATACCCCACCAGCTCCTTGCGGTCGGCAACCACAACATTGAGGTGTTTTTTCCCAGTTCTGCCAGTAGCTTCTTATCTCGCACCTGACCATCCCTTGCATCGCGCCCGATTGCCGACCGGGGGCTGGGATGGCAGAGGAGGAGAAGGCAGATGGAGGATGGCCGGTAAGGCCACGGGGCCGGGGCAGGGACCCGGCTGGCGCGTGAGCAGTCAGCGCAGGCAGCCTTAATTGCCTGTAAAGAGTGCCGCGTGTTGCTGCGCCGTGGCTTCCTCACGTGTCAGCTGCTAATTTGTTGCTGTTTGTTTGTACATGACAGTAATGTGTTTACCTCATTAGGGGATGTCAAAGTTCCCCAAATCTGTAGCTGGGAGATTACGGATTTCCTTTGCTGACACGCGGAGGAAGCGCAGCAGACGAACGAGCGGGGTTTTTGGCAGTGGGACTAAAGGCAAGCAAAGCGGAAGAATGCGTTAACCCTTAGAGCACTCGGTCCGTCAGGAAAAGCCCACCGTTCCCCGAGAAGGGTTTGCTGCTGTTTGTTCCCAAATCCAGAGCCTATGTATCAAACTGCGGCCATTAAATACCCTTGGATACCATAGCAAGGGCTGTGATGTAAAACCTGTAAAACCTCTTAAAGCAAGGACATGAGAAAGAATGGGCATATAAAGAGAGGGGATTAGAAAACAGCCACTATACATCACACGCGGCTGCTCAAACCACAACCAGGCCCGCACGCAGCTACTCATTGAGCGGTGTCTTCCCATTAATTATGATTAAACTACCCCACAGTTAGTTGTTCCTTCATTTGTAAAATGCTCCTATTTTCCAACCGGTTCTAATCTTGGCTGTAATTATCCTGCCGGTAGAGGAGTCACTCCAGAGAGCCTCTTCTTCTCTCTCTGACGTATTTGAATCTGAACGGGATGTGTAGCTCCGTAGCTGCGTGCTGCGTTCCTGCCACTAAAAGGAGGTAGAGCTGGTACAGCTGACCACATCCCGTACCCCGCTGTTTGCGGGGGCTCTGGTGTTGAGACCAGCTGAGGCTCTGGATCTTGATGTCCTTCTCCTATTCAGTGGCGTTCATACCTATCCAATTTACAGGAGCGCTCTGAGAATTAATTAGTTAAATTTTTGCAGATTGTTCTGAAAGTAGTAGAGGCTACTGGTGCCTATGTTTTCTGCCAACGCATCACATTTACCACCTTCCATGTGAATGAATTCCTAGGATGCTGTCCAAACTGACAAGAGGAGCAGGAAATGCCTCCTGCGAGGGCATAAGGAAGGTGTTAGGAAATTAAAGGAGCAATTCAAGAGCTGCAGCTTTTTCTTTCACTGCAAGAGAAAGCAATACTTGTGTCCCCCTCCCACATCCTCTGCTCACCGGGATAAGCCAGGCCATGCTTTCTCAGCCCCCGACGTGCTACAAAAGCCCAGCGTGCACATCAGTGCCGATGAAACTGTCCTCTTCCCGTGGTGTGGCCGCAGCCCCAGGAGGGATGGAGACGGGAGGAGGGTCTGTGTTCACTCGGCTGGGGTCACTTGCAGCACATGCTGGGAATTCCTCAGCAGCTGGTATCTCTGACAGACAGAAGGAGTATCTCAGGGAAGATCTCGGCAATCAGTTTGACGGGGGCGGCTGGTTCCACTTCCTATGAGACATAACTCCGGCACCACATTTGACTCTGCTGATCAGATAGGAGCTGCATTACAAGGCAATATTGTGGTTTCCCTTAATGTCCTGCCAAACTACATTTATCTTCTCATTTCTTCCCCACCCTCCCTGAGAAACCCTGCTCAGGTCACAGCGTGGAGAGAAAGCCTTCCTTGTGAGGAGGAGGATGGAGCCCTAGTGCAGAATCTGGGTTGATAAGCATGTTTTATATTAGTCAGGAATGAGGCAGAATAACTTAATTAGAGGTACTCTAACTGGTTCACTGTACAGAGGTCTTGACCTACAAGGGTGCATGTAAGAGCACTAGAAGGCTGAAGCAGTGGTTGTAAAATCCAGGAAGGCTTCTGACTACTATTTCCAAAACCATTAAAACCGTGGCTAAAAAAAGGTAGTCTTCCGAATATGTAAATCCATAGCGAGGAGCAGGGCAGTGTGATTGAGTTGGACGAGTGCTGCGTTTGAGTGTTGGAGCGATGTTTTAATTCCAGCTCTGCTGGCACAGGGTTCTCCAGCAGCTCACGGCAGGGGACTTGGGGTAGCTGAGTGGTGTAAGAGGGAGCAGAAAACTCAGGCTGAGTCTTGCTGGTGAAGTGTGGAAGGAGGGCTTCCAGCAGCTTGTGGAATAGAGCAATGGTTGTGCTCGGGACTTGGGAAGGGCGCTGCAGGGAGCAGCCCTGTGCAGGCAAAGGACGTGATAGGAATAGCAGAGTCTGTCTTTTTTATCTCTTAAAATCAGTGAGGAATTGCAGCAATTTGTTCATGTGCCTAAGTACTGCTACAAAGGTCTGCTCACAGTCATCCTGAATCATTTCGGTGTAGAGGAGAAACTAAGTAAACAGCAACAGCCACATCAGACCCTGAGCAGCACCAGCCAAAAAATATTGCTGTGGCAGTTCCAAGTGCCATCAAGCATATGGCTAGCGAGGGCACTTTGTCATTTCTGCCTAGCAGGACTGAAATACTGTGCCGTCAGCTTCCATCTGCATCTCTGTCAATGGAGGAAGGCTTCCATCATACAACCTCTGTGGGTACCAAGGGAAAAAAGGTATCCATTTTCTCTAAAAATTGGTTAAAAAGCTGGGCTGTGATTTTGATCAAAGCATCAAGCTACAATTAGTAACAGCAGGTTCATAATGCACTTGCAGCCAGAAAGTGTTGTGACCATGGAGAGGTAGACTCGGCTCTGAAAGATGACGTACAGGTTTATGCTGATTTTAATTATACATAAAGTCAGGTACAAACACACACATACATCTGGATACGTGGAGGCGCAACACACAGTCATCATTAGCACTGGATACCTTTATATAGCTGCGCACGTGCCTAATAAGCTTTGTCAGGCATATTTGTGGGTATGTATCATCCCAGTACAGGTGGGTATGGACAGGAGAGGAAAAAAACTGAAAAAGGAAATGTATTGACATCTCCCAGCTTCCTTGTGTCTGCTGCTCCGGAGATCTTTCTCTTGAAATTACTTCTTGCCACAGTGATACAGGGCTTGCAAGGCTTGTCGGGATCCTCTACCCATCTTCAGGAGGCCACAGGGGAGAGCGAGAAAAGAAGGGGGGAACCCCAAAATTCCTAAGCGTATTTTTTCCATTCACTTGATCCATAGCTGAGGCCCTCCATCTGCAGAAATCCTCAACCATCACATTTCTAGTGCTCTGGCCGATAACGAAGATAATTGTTTCATCCACTTTGTCAAGCTGAAATGAAAAGAGGGCAAAGCAAAATGATGCCATCATAAATCATCAGGCTGAGACAGCAAAAAAAGGACAAGATAGTGACTTCATTAAGGGTTATGTATTGTGTCATTAAGTTGGCAGGGGTCACCTTTCATGTCACACAGCAGCCCCATGATGCATTGCTGGCTCCTCTTTCCAATAAAATTAAACGTAGATGTAAAACTGATTAGGCCGTGTTTGCTTCAGCCCAAGGCAAGGGAACTGCGCGGGGAATAATTGATACAAGATCGCGACTGATTTGTAATGGCAGCGATTTCTCTTCCTGGTCATTTCTTTGCTGACCTTGCCCATTAAAATAAGCCCAGCTGCCTTGAAAAGAGAGACACTCATTCCACCCCTTCCCTCCCCCTGCCCGAGCCTCTTGCCTGGAATTCATTTCCTCACTTGCTTTCCCTGGGATTTCTCACTCGGCATTACTGCAGGCTGACGACCGCACGCTGCCTCTGGCTTGGTGTAAGAGCGGGGATAGCCCTTCGCATCTTCCTGATGTCGCTGGTGACACCATCCTTGTGTCGGTGACATCCCCTGGTCCTGGTTTTGCCCTCCAGACTGACAGCGGATCATTACCCGCCTCTAAGCCTCCGCTCCCCATCCTGTGTCCAGCTGCAGGGACAGCGATGCTCTCCTGAGACCGTGGTCATAGAAACACCTCGGTGCACGGGTCTTTCAGGGGTTTGGGGGTGTTTTGTGGAAAGGTTTTGTTAGGGCTATCGGAACATCTTCTAGACAGGATGGCGTTGGCTTCTGAAGGCCTGAAACGTGAGACCGAGTATCTTCCGACAGCACCGAACCGCAATTCTGCACTGCCTGTGGTCCCTCTTTGCTACCCCCCGTGCTCCCAGGCGTGCTGTACAGCTCTGAAAGAGGGGGCTGCCGGGTGTAGGAGGGGAAACGTGGGCTGCCATAAATCCCTGCTACAGGTTATTGCAAACCTCAGGGCCACTTACCCTCCGAGATTGGGACGCTTGAGACACCCTTGTGCTGTGTAGCAAGAGCATGTGAACGTGTCCCCTCTGAAACTTATACGCAGCGTCTGTCGTTCTGGAGAGACGCAGAGACCAGTGCTGGCTCCATCATGCCGCTGTTTGGTCCTCGGATGCCCTTTACTTCTCCTTTCCTTCTCCTGCAGCATCTATCTAATAACACGGAGCCCACAACGGTGCTCTGTGTTTCAGAGGAGGCCTCCCTGGTGCACCATATATTACTTTGCCCGAGTAACCTCAGCAGATTTACACTCCCGCTGTTTACAGCACTTTCCCAGGTAAGGTTAGAGAATATGAGATCAGGCCAGGGATGAAAGTGGAGGCAGCCACTGGGATTTTAACTTCAGCTTGCACTTTCCTTCGGGGAGTTTGAGAGAGGAAAAATATGATGCTCACCCAAAACACAGCGCCAGATCTAGAAAAGTGGTCAACGTGGGTGGCTTTCAGAGGGATTATTTATCCACTTAGAGCTAAATATGTGTTTACATGATCTGGTGGAGTGGAACTCTTACTTGCAACAACTGTGCCTCATTCTTCATGTCTTTTGGCCAAGACTTTCTTAAGTGGCTACTGGATTTTGGGCACTCTGCTTAAGAGAGACCCTGAAAGGCCCCGAGTTTCTGAGCACAGTCACTAAACTTTGCTGGCAAACCACGTGGCTGCTGAGATGCTTCAATGTAGATGATTAAGAGAGTGGATTCCTCCCTCCGGTCACAAAGTACTCCTGGAATCCCAGCCCCAGTCCAGGATAAATCTTAGCTTGCGAGGCTCCGTCCTCAGCTGTGGGATGCTGCAGCTGCTCTGCGTATCGCTCCGAGGAGTGACGCCGGGTGCTTCCAGCTGAGGACCTGACCCACAGCACAGATACGTGTGGGAGCTTTCAAAGAGCTGGGCCTCTACGGACATCTCTGAGATGAGCCCGGGCAGGGTTTCAGAGCTCTCCCTGCTCCTGTTTCCTTCACACTCAGCTAGGTCAGGGAGCTTCACAGCTATCAGGCAATTGGATTGATTGAACCGAGCGCTCGCAATAATGGCACTGGAGGAAGGCAGAGTAAATAACGAACATTGGATCCCCTTTGCAATGAAAAACTATTAGAGAGACAGAACCAGTAAAACAAACACAATTCCATGTGTCAATCCAAGACGTATGGACTAAAAATACATATAGGCAGAGAGTGAGCGTGCACAAGAGAGAATGCAAAAGCCTTATAAATGGCGAAGTGAAAAAACTCTCATTTCCCATGCAATAACTAATATGATGTGGAACAAAGGAGCTGAGACCTTCTCGCCATAAACAACCGATGAAAATATAAACATTTTCTGGGGCGCAGATGGCTGATGCTTTGGTTTTATTTTTCTTTTCTATACATTTGACAGCTAAATTCAGTCATTTGTGAACAACGTGGCCATAAAAATGAGTAATAATGATTGGAGGTATCTTACTTTTGTTTTAATGGGCTCTAGAGTGATTCTGAGGAGCTGCTGCAACCCTTGGGCGGGGGAGAGGGGGTAAGATGCTACGGCCAGCCCCTCGGTTGCTGTTCAGCAGCCCCGCAGCAGCAGAATTACACCAGCTCTCGCTGCCGGTGCCTTGGGCCTGTAGGTTTTCTGCAGTACTGGCTCCAAACTCTAAATTAATGCTGTCCTCAGCTGCACTGTTTCAAATTTGATTGCAAAACCCTGTTGCTGACACAGACAGCTATCAGCGTAACATTACCCAGGACAGGCGGAGGGGTGGGCTCTCAGAGATTTTATCGGCTTTTCAACTTTTTTCCCTCGTTAATTATTTCGGCGATGTCAAACTTGAGCAGAGGATTTTTTCAGCAACCAGAAAGAGTTAGGCGTTCCTTGCCAAGCTTAATTATTTGTATAAAACTCTTGCTGAGAGATTTTCAGAGGGGTAAAGCTACATCTGCAGGGAGAAACGCTGCCAGTAACTGGAAGGGGCTCCAGCCGTCTCTGCAACAGCGTTTCAGTCTATTTTCATCCACAGACTCACTATGAAATCTGGGTGAATCCAACAAATTCCCTGTACTTCACTTTACCTTTCTGTAAAAGATACTTTACCTATGTGAGCTGCTTTGAGATCCTCAGATTAAGGAAACACAGGGCAATATTGTTTGTTTTCAGAGCCTTTACACACCGAGCAAAAGGGGGTGTGTGGGTGTTTTCACATGTGCCTTGTTATTGTTAAGGATACTAATTCTGGATATAGAGGAGCTGAGTGGCAACAGCGGCATGGAATCTAAATATAGAGAACATATAACAGAAATACAAACTCCATTCTCAGCAATGTAAATTTTAATGAGATTATGTATAATCCTTCTATTGACACTTCTGCCAGGGTAGCAGAAAAGAATGAGGTTTGTTCTGTCTCTGCCTCCCGTATAGCTGAGCATTTTGGCCTCGCGTTTAGGAATCTCCCCAAAATCACCTGGTCAAAGATTGCTCTGGCTGAAGGAGAGTGCATCCAAGGGATGACTTTGCCGAGTATTGAAGGATTAGTTGGCTTGGAACTTGTTTAGGGACACATCCTAAAATACACAGGCCAGTGCTGCACATCAGCTATTCAATGACGTGGTATTAGATGATATTTAAAACTAAAGCTGGCTCTGGCAGTGAGATTTACCAGGCTGGAAAACTGAGTAAAGCACCATGAACAGGAATTTCAGCTGCCTTGCTGAAGATGAAAATTAACTGCTTTGCAAAAAGGGCAGGGAAAAAAACCCAAACGTGTAGTGTCGAAAGTCCTGTTCTGAGGGCTTGGACTGCTCCCAGGCTCGAGCCAGTCTCTACTGGGATGAACGCTATCCTAATACTGCAGACAGCTACACGCTTTGCTGAAGGCCTTTCCTTCGTGCAACAGGAAAGCCTTATGCTCAGCCCCAGGACAGGATCCGTACCCTCCCTCCGAGTGTGCAAACCCACCACGCACCAAACTCCCTGGATTCCCAGTGGTGAGGCCCCGACCCGCACTCTGGGGTCCTTTCCACCCACCCCGCTGAGCCGTGCCGGGGCTGAGCCGTGCCAGGGCTGAGCCATGTTGGGGCTGAGCCGTGCCTGGGCTGAGCCGTGCTGGGGCTGAGCCATGTTGGGGCTGAGCCATTCCGGGGCTGAGCCATGCCGGGGCTGAGCCGTGCTGGGGCTGAGCCATGTTGGGGCTGAGCCGTGCCAGGGCTGAGCCGTGCCGGGGCTCTGTGTAGTCCTTGCGGAAGTCTCTCCCTGCCACGGAGTAAGTGCTCCTTTGACTGAGCCAAGCACACCGATGCACAGAATTATGTTCCATCCACACCTCTGACCTTCCAGCATTTAGAAAAGACATCTTCATAGATGAATACAAGCCCGGAGGGAGGCCAGGAGTGGTGAGAAAGAGCAAACTACATTTCTGCCACATTCTCACTAGTGTTCTTGCTGCCATCTCTCCTGGCGGTCGTACTCTTTTACTGCCATTTGTAGCAGAGTCAGGAGACAAGGAGGAGAAAAAATGGGGGGCTTATTAAGTAGTTCAAATGTTAAGGTAACATTATGTGCTACACTGCATTCTGCAAGGTGGTGAGGACAAGGTAGTATGCAAGTGGTAGCCAGAGATGGCTTTGATGAGTTCAATTACTGGCTTTTTCCATGGGCCTGTAAGATCCAGGTCTCTGGTTCGGGAGAGGTTTTTGCAGCAGGGCTTTTCTGCCACCCTTCCCCGAGCAGGTGAAAGAAAAGACAAACGTTCCACTTCTGAGTCCTGGTAAAACTTGCCCAGCCCAGAAAAGCTGACGGCTCCTCTTATTTGCCTCTTTGGGATGTGAGAATCTTGGGGTGCTGTGACACAATGTGACGTGACAGCTTCGCCAGCAACACGTTCCTCTCGTTGGCTGCCCAGCCGTAACCTAACTGCAGTTACAAAAACATCTCCGACAGCCCCTGCTCTCCAGCTGGGCTGCGCTGCATTTCTTCCCCCTTCTCCAGCTGGCCCTTACAGGATGTTTCGAAGCGCTGGTCTCTGCTGAAGACGCCCTTGCTGCACACTGCTGACAGCAGTTGTGTGCTCAGCGCACCCAGGTTGCCTTCCCACCCCACTCTTTTTTGTCTTTTTTCCCTCACGCTCACTGTGTCTTCTTGTTTTTCTGCACTGCGTTCTGCGGGGGCTGCGTTGCCGTGTTGCCCTCAGCTCGCTGGTTTGTGAGATGGGGCTCGGGCTCGGCGAATCTCCTCTGTGCCTCCACCGTATTCCCAGCTAGCGACGCAAAGGGCAGACCTGCCAGCCTGTGCAACGAGTCGCCTGGGCTTCGCGGTGCAATGCTCGTGCACGGAGGGGGTTGCCAACGGTTCTTAGAAACTGCAGGGTATTTAATTTTAAAGGTGCCAGGGAGCACTAGGCACCAGCTTATCAAAAGCAGGAGGGGAAGATGAAATGATCCCTGCTCCCCACGTCAGGAGGTAGATATCCTCACAGAGAGGTCCTCTGGATGCCACAACTCCTCCATTTACTTCTCCCCAGTTCATGCCACAGAGTCAGGATGGTGAGCTCTGATCCCGGAGTGATTTTTCTTAATGTCTTTATATAGATGAGTTAACTCAAAACCTTTCCAACATAAGCATGTTTTTCTGTTCCTTCATCCTGACCTTGGCATTTTCTTTCTCCACTCCAAGTTCTCTGCTGTCCTCTGGCCAGCTTTGCCTCTCATTTGTCAATGTTATTATTGAATTTTCAAATGCCAGTAGTGCACATAAATCAATGGCTGGCTTCTCCCCAGTGGCATATCCCTGCCACATGTGGTCATTCATTTTTTTTAATAAGTCCTCCTCTCCTTTCACCCATTTATAAAAATGCATCTTGTTCGCCTGCTGCCGTCCATCATTCGGTGAGTCCAGCTATTTGTTGCCCCTGAGTGCTTATTCATCAACGTTTTCAAAAGCAAAATCACTCTTCGCCTCCTGCTCTTATTGTGCCATCAATCTCGACTGGGGATCAATAAACCTCGCTTTTGCAATTTTTCCCCCCATCGTCCTGTGCCAGCTTTCCCAAAGTCTAGCCTTTGTATTTACATTTTTAACTGATCATCAGAAGTAGGACAATGACGGTGTCGACGAGCAGGATACTTTCATTTGCTCCCAATGTGGCAATAACTGGCCCAGCATCGCTCATCTCACCTGGGGACCCCGAGAATTGAATACTCATCTCTTTCTCTTTTTGCTTTGGCCCCAGGAGTTGTAAATGGGGAGAAGATGACCCCTGGCCACACAGTTCTTGCAGACATTAGCCCTCGGGACTAGAACTGGGTGAATATTTTTCTTCTAAACATCATTTGAATGAAAAATAGTTTTTCACTGAGAACTGAGATTTCCATTGAAAAGTCTTTTTTGTTGTTGTTTTTAATAACAACAAACAAACCTAAAAAACTCTTTTAAAAAAGTTTCCCCTTTCAAATATACACTTAAAAGGCTGACATTTATTTTTGAAACTGTTTCCAAGAAAACAGACTATTGTATTTTTTGACCAGAAATGTTTTCCAAAGCTGAATATTTTCACTACTTTTGAAAAAGCTAAATGTTTCAGTTATCGGTTTTATCTTTTCATTGAAATTCTAAAAAAAAACCCCAACCCTCTCTGAAGCTGAAAAGCCTTCCAGCAAAACTGATCAGCTTCTAAAATTTTCCAAGCTATCCTGTTCAAATAACGGGACTTTCTGACTTGCCGTAATCATAACAACCCGTATCGAGTTGGCCTTAGGGGTCAGGCTCAGGCACCACAGAGTGGTTGAGGTTGGAAGGGACCCTTGGAGGTCACCTTGTGCACCCTCCGCTCAAGCAGGGCCACCCAGAGCCAACTGCTCCGGACCACGTCCAGGTGGCTTTTGTGCTTTTGCATATTCCCGAGGATGGAGACTCCCCAACATCTCTGGGCAGCCTGGGCCAGTGCTTGTTCACCCTCACATGACAAAAGCGTTTCCTGATGTTCAGACGGTGGCTCCTGTGTTTCAGTTGGTGCCC
Source organism: Balearica regulorum gibbericeps (assembly GCF_011004875.1). Classification (NCBI taxonomy): domain Eukaryota; kingdom Metazoa; phylum Chordata; class Aves; order Gruiformes; family Gruidae; genus Balearica; species Balearica regulorum. The sequence goes on along the minus strand of NC_046210.1, from coordinate 2,432,811 downwards.
ATCGCCTCTTGTCCTGGCACCGAAAAGAGCCTGGCTCTGTCTCCTTCGCACCCTCCCTTTGGACATGTAGATGTTTGTGAGATCCCCCCCCCGAGCCTTCTCTTCTCCAGCTCTCTTTCCTCAGCTGTGAGACACTCCAGTCCCTTCACCATCTTCGTGGCCCTTGGTTGGATTCTCTTGTCTCTCTTGTCCTGGGGAGCCCAGCGCTGGACCCAGTACTCCAGGTGTGGCCTCACCAGTGCTGAGGGACCACCTCCCTTGAGCTGTTGGCAACCCTTTGCCTAATGCAGCCCAGGATACTGTTAGCCGCCCTTGTGGCAAGGGCACGTGGCTGTCTCGTTGCTGGCTCAGCTCGATGTCCACAGGACCCTCAGGTCCTTTTCTGCCAAGCTGCTTTCCAGCTGGGTGGCCCCCAGCGTATCCTGGTGCGTGGGGTTGTTCCTCCCTAGGTGCAGGACTTCGCATTTCCAGCCTATTTCTTTCTAGGGCAGGGTAGCCTGGCCTCATTAACCCTTCCCTAATGAGATGGGGGAAACACCTGCCCCAAAGTTGTCCAACAGCAGAACCTGAGTGAAGGGGAGAGGCAGCAGATGGAAGCGCGTGCCAAGGCAATAAATTCAGGCCGCAATCACTAACATTTTGTGGTTTGACACTTAATTGATTAACTAATTTGAGGCAACAAGATTTAGTGTAGCTGTAGATTAGTGTCGAAGGGATAATTACGGCTAAGCTCCCATTTCCAAACAGTGTGTCAGCTGCAGTTCCGAGCCGGCAGGACCAGCGTTAAGGCTCTCGCCTTGCAGCCGATAGCAAAGGTTCCTGGAAGAGGTCCTCTATGGCTCAGCACCCGGGGATTGCAGCGGAAAGGTCAAGCACTGACTTATCAGCATAGACAAAATCCCTTCCTATAATGTATGTGTTTATTCTCAAATTAAATATATTAATGTATTATTTGTTCTTAAAATGTCATTCAATAGATAGTAGGCTTAGGTTTCCTGGCAGACCTTTGAAGCTTAAAGAGTAATGTAATAATAGTACATTAATCCATAAGCTACACAGTCGTCTCCCAGCAGACCCCAAACTCCAGAACTGGCTCTGAAGCACTGAATTTGCTGCATCTGTTTCTAGGAATTTCTGTCTAACAATAGTGGACTTGTTGGAGTCTGCTCTGCGAGTTCCAGCATGAAATGCTGCTTTTCTCCCACCCATCTGTTCAGCATTAACATTTGGGCACCTGTACATGGTGTTTCTGGGGGCAAAGGCAGGTGTCCATTCCTCTAATGATGCACATCGCTGTTCTGCTAACACAGGGGTGGGCTAGAGGCACCAAATCCTGTTCTCCGTGTCCCTGCTGAGAGCAGGTCTTTGGAGCCAAAGTTTGGTTTGGGCCAAGCCCCAGTTTAAGCTAAAGGAAATGCTACATTTGGACTTTTCCCCAGGCTGAATTCTTGGCACAAGCAAATCATCTCTTGGAAAAAAAAAAAAAGTCTTGAAAGAATGTCTCCATCTTTTTCTCCAAATCATCCATCCATCTATCTGTTTGTCTGTCTAGAGATGATAGCTTGATAGCTATCTAAATGCCAAACCTGATGTTTCGGAGAGCTTGGAATCCATCTCTGAACTGCACTGATTTTAATTCTGCAAGTCTTAATACTTGATTGACAAATACAGCTAAACAATCCATCACACTTGCCTTATCTAAAAAATGTAACCTTTTTTCTGTTTATGGAACATGCACATGTGGAACATGTTTTTCTTTCACTGTCTTATTTATTCCAGTTTATTCAGTGCGCTTGTAGTTTTTATTTTGTACTGGTTTTGCTGGCTCTTCTCACCTTCACATGACACACCTTTCACCTCTGATTCCTGGAAAATCTGGGTTGCTTGCAAACAAGCTGTTTGAGAAAAGAGATCTTGGAAGTAGCCCAGCTGAAGGAAAGGTTGCCCTTTCTGCCCGTATCTCCCTGAACAGTCAGGGACTGCGCATGGAGCTAGCTGCTAACCATGTCTGCCTTTGAAGCGTGCGTTCAGCCACGGCACAAGGGATGGAGAGACCGAGCACTCGCTCCTGTGTCCTCGGGAGGGATCGTAGCATTTTGCCGTGTGGACAGTCTGGGTTTGGTCTGTGACTGGAGCTTCTAGGTGCTGCCAAAGTGACAGGGATAATAATGATGCTCGTCTTCTACCCTTTTAAGTTGAATGTGAATCTTCTGTAGTTTCAAGCAACCTTGGTGGGCTGCCAACGCTGCAAGAATATCCAACAAAAATTGATGTGGAGATGTGCTCGCCACTGTGGATGTTATCACCAACAGTGCTGGCAATTATTAAATTATAGTGATTGCTGTAATGATAGTAAAAGTAGTATTTGTTAATTGCTAAGGCAAATTGACAGCTTTTGCAATTTCACATTTGGGGAGAAGCTTAACAGACTGGTGATGCGGAAAGAGTTAACGGCACCACAGGGAGCTGAGCTGGGAAGGATCCATGCCATTTCACTCTACTACAACCCTATTTTCAGCCCAACCCCACCCAGAACAACTCCTCTGCTCTTTAGAGGAGAGCCTCAGCTCTGCTTGCAAATGGCAAATACGAAAATAAATAACTGCATAAATGAGTGAGTTTGGCAGGAGGGAAATTCCTCCCCCCTCAGCTTCCCAGAACTTCCCTTTCCTTCCCATCCTGCGGGCAAGGCAGAGCCGACGCAGGCTCTGCGTGGCAGGTAAGTGCCTCCCAAGCTGTTTGCTCCGCACGAGGGACAAGGCGACGTGGCACCATTCCCCTCCGAGAGCAGGGGAGGATTTCCTGGTGTAACCCTGGATCACAGAGCCATAAAGGTCACTGAGAGAACATGCTGGGATCCTTCTCTTCAGCTCTTGTAATGGTATTAGCAATGACTGTTTCTTACTCAATCATACTCCCAAAGGATTTTCAATAAACTTTTTATGTGCCATAACTGTTACATTAAATAAAGCTGAAAGTATTGAGTAAACTGACTGTAAATCACTTTAGATGCCTTGGAATTACATTAAGTGTGAGAATTATGGATCTTTTGCTGCTCGCAGAAACAGAGAGACGACAGAGCCAGAAATTTTTATGCTGCCAACCCTTCTGAAGGTTTTTTTAATTATTTTTTTACGCCATACAACAGGCTTCTCCTTCTGTAAATGGCTTGTTCAGGGACATGTTGGGACCGAGTACCATCCCTGTGGTGTAGGATCCTGTGGTGCTGGTGGATATTTTCCCTTCCTATCAAGCTGGGTTGGTTTTCTCAGTCTGGAAATTGTAATTAAATGCTGGGGTAGGGTTACTGTTAGCAGAGCTGAATAGGCTGCGAGTTTTATTGCATCAAGAGTGATTTTCTGTTGGTAGCCTGACAACCAATACTTCATCAATACAAATATATATTTTGATATAAATAAATGTTGAAGAAAGATCTTCTGTCGCTACTCTTTAGGCACCCTAGAGTTAGCTTAAATGTATGTTACATTTAATACCCTACGGAGAGACACACAGTTTAATAAAAGCAGCCACCAGTGCCCTGCACTACAGAATAAATGAACTTCTCTTTTTCCCATGTTTCCCCCCTCACATGATGTCCCTCTGATGTCTCACTGTCAATGGCCGGGATCTAAGACAAGCTTTGGAACACGCACCAGATGCTTCGGAGCAAAGGCAGAGCAGAAGAGGAAGAATGGTCAGCCAGGTCTCAGCAGCTTCTCCATGGCCTAACTTGGATCTTTCTTGCTGGGTACATCCTGCCATCGAGGGACACTGGCCATAGTCTCCGAAGGTGCGAAGACCAGCCCTGACACCCCTCCAGGTCAAGGACACGTCTCCACGGCCCTCTTGGTTGGACACCAGTGGATGTGTGACAAGGACGTGTAGGAAAGCAGACCCCTCGGAGCTTTGCTCTACCAGCCCAGACTGCATCAAGTGTGGTGAACAAAAGGGAAGACATCTGCCCAGAGCAGTGCCTAGCACTGGATGAGTTTGGCCACAGCAAATGCAATTCATCTGGTGATAAACACAGGCAGGAGAAAGCTGGCTGGACAGTGAATTCAGTGGAGGCTGGACCCGAGAACATGAAACCTCTGCACCTTAATGATAGTGCATTTACAGATAAGGACCAAGCGAAAGCTCTGGAATTCTGCAGGTCTTCAACATTTTAAACCGAGCTTTACTTTCCCTCACCTACGTTTGTGCCCATTGCTAGGGCTGGTAGCGAGGATGTAAATATGAACCCAGAGGCTCAACCTAGTCAAGCAAAAAGTGCTTTTCCTAGCTGGGGACCCATGGTACATAACTTAAGAGCAGGTTTGTGCTCGAGGGCCTGAATCCAAGATAGCCTAGCTCCCCAGAACTGGGCGGGCTGGGAGTCTCTCGTTGTACCCTCCTCTTCTCATCCGGCAGTATGGCAGGGGGTTGAGATGTTCCCCTCTCAAGTTCAGAGCAATCAAGCCAAGGCTCCTGTGACCTCACCCACTCACCCCCATCTCCCGAAGTCAGAGGAGGGCTCAGCCCGGCAGTAACAGCGACAGCCCCAGCTTATCCCAAACAGGCCGGAATGAACGTCCCTTGTTATGTAGGGGAAGCGGGAAGTGGAGGGCAGCGGTGCGGGAGACTTTGGGTTTCTGCATTACCACCGCGTGAGGAATCTACCCCTCCGGCTGAAGCCAGGCGAACGGCAGCCTGGACCACGGGGCGTGCTGGAGAGGACGAGGGGGGGATGAACGCCCGCCTGGACACGCTGCTCCGCGCTCCTAGCAGACGCATGGCAAATCAGAAACTCCTGCACGCCAATGTCCTGATGAGGAAATAGTTAGAAAAAGGCTCCCAGTGGGAAAACCTTCTGTTTTGCTGATCTTGTAAATCAGCTGAATTCAGCATGTCACAAGCACGTCTTACAATACACAAGACAATGCCCAGATTTTTGTAGTGCAAAAGCATATTAACCTTTGTGTACTCTTGCCGGGTTTCGACAAAAGATGTCTGTTAGGAACTGCAGGGCTCATTGTAATTGCTTGCCATGTGGGTAAATGATCCAGAGCTGTGTGAAGATAAGAAGAAATTGCTAAAGGCAAATCACCTGGATTTTATTATGCTTGCCCTAAAAATAATTAGCATGGCCTATGAAATCATACTGTGAGGGGGGGGTGTTTTAGCAGGAAACTGTAACCTATATATTGTAGCTTGCTTTCTGGAGAGCTGATCTTTGTAGTTGTGTTGATGTGTCTTTTTTTTTTTTTTAATTGTATTTTTTAGCTACAGTGAAAGACAAATGAACAAGCTCATACTGCTCTGAATAACAACAAGGTGACTGGTTGCCAGCCTGTAAAATCTGGTATTGTCCCTCCTGGAGTCAGAGCTTGACCTTAAGAAAATTCCTGCAGTTTCTCCGAGGGGAACGTTGTCCCTGTGCTGCTGCAGAAGCCTGTTTTGCCACAGGTAATGCTTTTTCTTGGATTATGGGTTGTGTATTTGCCACCAGGCATAAAAATTCACCACCTCTTCTGAGATGAAACAGCTTTTGCATGGGAGCAAAATGTTTTGGGTTTTTTTCCATTTGCTGTGGTCTATCTGGGACCACAACAATATCAAGGTCAGAACAGAAAACAGGAAATAAAACAGCGACTGCATATAAAATTACAGGCTTGCTGTTTTAAGTTGCTAGCTACCCACAATTGGCGTGAATTGCAGGTGATCAGAACCTCTGAAAAAGCATTTGTGCACGTACAGTGTTGGCAACCCCCTAGCATTAAAGCCCTGAGTCAGCTTTCTTCAAATCATGGTTTTGACTTAAATAATGAGATACTACAGAAATAGTAATATGGGGCTGTGTTTCCTTGGAGCCTTTAGGGATTTTTCAAGCTCTGTTCTGTTGGTTCTTCTCTGTGACAGTCCTCAGCTTATCTTTGCCTGCGTGCATCGGAGGTGTCTGAGAGACCCTTACGTGTGTCCAGTGCTCCCCAGGCTCTCCCTGGAGCCCCAGTAGGGAGAGACGCTCCTCTGCAGCCTGCTGTGGCTTCCTTGCATCGTTGTCCAGGGAAAAAAAACCTCTCCCACCATGGGCAGCATGTACCTGGGAAGCAACTGCCCTAACTTCAACATCCAAGCTGGGTGGTGAGCATCTCGTAGCGGTGCCGCTGCATCCAGTGCAGAGAAACTCAAGCTATGCAAAGCCAGGATAAACCCCCTCTCTTTACGTCCTTTACAGTGCTGCGTGGGGCTTATGGTGGCGAGTGGCTCAAGGATTAGCACCGCTCTGTCTGACCACCTATATCTCATCGATACTGATTCCTTATTGTCTTGATCTCGATGCAATTGTATTTCTTCAGCGCAGTTTCATGTCCTAGTGTTTGCTGTAATCCTTGCATAATCTCGGGAAGATGCTTTTTCATGGCTCAGCTGGTAATTTATGTAGTTTTGCTATGTGTTTTCTCTATGGAGAAGAGGGAGGGAAGAAGGGCTGCTGCCTTAGAAAAGCTGATTCACAGTCGTTCTGGTATATCCCTTGTCGCAGGCTGAATGTTTAAGCATAGACCTTTTGTGCACTTAAGCAGCTTTCCCAGCCAAAAAGTAATAATGCTCAGAGCATCTCCCAGGTCCTGGGAACTGCAACATTTTATTTCTTTGTGATGACAAAGCATAGATATTAATGCTGGTCTTCTCTTTTGGTAACACGTTTGAAGCCTGGGTAGTCCAAATACTGTTCCTCGCTTGATTCTTCATAGCATTTAAGGTGAATGAAATGAAAAACCACATTGATATGTTCTTTCAGTGGCTTTCCACAAAAGCATTTAGTGGTTTCTACACAGGGTTGTTAATACCACTTTGCAATGTGACAACCATTTCTTGCTTTGTTGTATTTACTTTTGTTTAGTTGTGGCAATCGGAACCTGGCTGCTTGTCAAGCAGCGCAAGCTCCTTGTTGGGGATAAAGTTCATCCCCATAGCAAAAGCTAACAGGAGGTCTAGGGATCTCCTTACTGGTTCTGGAGGGCTCAAGCGATAGTGGTGTGGTGCCCTGAAGCCTTGTGTTGACTTTACCCAGTGTAAGAGTGGATGGTGCATCAATCTGATGCAAAATGATGGGAGCCTCAAAGGAGATACGGGGGAATTTATTTTAGGGGAGGGTAGACCCTGGGTGGTGTTCTTGTGCCACCGGCACGGGGCCAAAGGGCTGTGCTTTCCTCTGGAAAGCTACCCAGGTACTGCCCACCTAACTCCTGTGTCTCAGGACCTTAGTACCCCGTTATTGAAGCTCTGGTGCCTCAATGGCAGCTGTAAATGTCAGTGGTTGCTGCTCTCCTTTTGGGGAGGAACAGACTGATTCCTGGACTCGTCCCGGTGGGCTGAGGTGGTGGATTGTGACAGTGAGGATATTCATTGGCATCAGATTGGCTTTGGGGAGTCTTGTGTGCAGGCGCCTTCCAATACCCTTTGTGTACTTGGCAATACTAATGGCAGGGAAGCGGCTCTGCCGTTCGCTCAGAGGGTTCACAGAAAGCCTCTGATGAACGGGGCACACCTCGCTGTGGTCACCACTCAATGCGAAGGGGTACGACTTCAATGATTCCCATCACTTGCCAGGAGCGTTTGTATTCTCTCATTTATTCCCATTGAATTTGGGTGAGCTACGCGCAATTCCTGGTCTGGGCCTGTGTCTGCAGCCAGCAGCTGGCTTTCTGAGGTAGGTGGGACATGGCCGGCGGCTCCCGGCCATCGGCAACGGCCTTCCTGCAGGCTTGGGAAGGCTAGCCTCCCTTCCCCAGCTGTGGGCACCTCGTCAGCACCATGCTGTGACCACAGGACTCCAAGATGGCATGATTTTAGGTATTCTTTGCTGACCTAGGTCAGGGATTTGTAACTTTTAGTGCTAGCCGCAGGCTGGCTGCCTACCTGGGCCGTTCAGATGTGCTGTGAGCTCCTGGGGTCATTGGTGCGAAGAATTTCTAAGTGTCTGGTCATTCCTAAGCCTTTTGAGTCGTTCCTTACGTGTCAGTTCTGACCCACCCGTCTCTGACTCCCCACGTGCGGATCAATGCTGAATGAGTGGGCTTCGTCTGTTGGGCTGTTTCCTACTGGCAGGACTCTCAGGCTTGAGGATGGCTTAAGGAAGGGAAACTGAATCCATCACTTCTTCTACAAAACAGTCAAACCACTTTAATTTGTTGTTCTTCATTGTATATTTAATTTGTAGTTAATCAGAAGCTACTATTCTGAGCTTGCAGCAGCCAGTAAACACACTTGCTGTTGCAATGGCTGCTCCTCCATCTGCCCCCATTGGGATGTTTCCCATGTAGCAGACATGAGAATCTCTACCTGAATTTAAAAAAAATCCATCTCATAGGAAAGATGTCCACTGCAGACAGCTTCTTCCTAGGAATCCTTCTGTTTGCTTTGTCCAGCAGCTTTCTGAGCTTCCCATTAAAGGTCAAGGAGAGTCATAAAAACCCTTTCCCCCATTATTACACATTTAAAACAATAGATTCCTTTCTGCATTCACTTCAGCTGGGTTTATTAGACTAAGAGGTGAATTTCTGTAGCAATTAGTCCTTACAGCAGTAGTCACTAGAAAAACAGGAATATGCTGCTCTGTAATTTGGTTTGCATTTAAAATACAGAAAGCCTACTGAACATGCAGAAGAAAGCAGGGAGGCAACCCACAAGGCATGAACATGGGCTATTGTTTTACATTCTGCTGAATCCCAGGGTAACCTGAATACATGCCTGTGCCTGGGTCTTAGGGCAGAACATGCTCTTCTCCAGCAAATTTTGTGGGGCAGCAGAGACTGCAATAAACACCTGATGATTTGAGCTTAAACCCCCACTTTTTAGTTCTACAAAATCAGGCCAGAACCTCTCAAGGATCCAAACTTTCCTGATAGTCACTGGTGCATCCTGTGCATTAAAAGGTGACTCAAGGAAGATCTCTGTAGTAGGAGCACCCAACGTCCTGAGGTGCCTCTAACCGAACTGCTGCTCCCTCTAAGTTTCAGAGACCCATTAAGGACCACAAACTGAAATAAAAATTGGCCTGAATCCAGACCCAAACTCCCCAGCTCAGGTTCATTGCTATAATAGGAAAAAGAAAACCAGAAATCTCTTCTGCTGAGCTTTTGACCATCAGGTTTTTTTAGGGTTTTTGTGGTGGAAGCTCAGTATTGTTACTCTCTTTCTCAGTGGGATGACCTTGCCTAATCCAGCATCCCCTCCTCCATCCAGTACCAGCCTGTGTGCCATTTGTGGTTCTGCACAGCTGGTGAGATGCCGCCACATGGCAAGAAAATACTTGGGGCCACTAACTTGAGTCAGACTTTACTCCAAAGCTGGGAAGTTTTGGAGATGTAACTTTCAACATGGAGATAAAGACTGGTTGGGAGCTGGTAGGCTTTCTCTGACACAAGTTCCCCTGTGCTATTCAATGCCACTCTGAGCTCCAGAGTTTCAGAAAACAATGCGGGCTAGAAACTAGCAGGGAATCCCTTTCCCTGCTGATCGTGGGGTTTTCTGCAGTAAAACCTTGTAAGAAAGCATTGAATTATATAAAACCACAACAGTGTTTGGTCCTTATAGCCCTCAGTGACTTGGAGGCACCAAAGACAATGTGATGTAGCTGTATGGTCGTTTCCACATTCTGGATTGGTATATTAAATACCAGAATAAATACTCATTTCAAACCCACATCATTTGTCAGCTCTTGAGTTATGGCTGCTTTGGTAACTTAGACACCATTTCCTTCTGCCAAGTTCCATGCTCTCTGTTATGAATATGTGTAATTTTTATGCGTTTGGACTTAATAACTTCTGCTGTTTCTCCTAGATTCCCCTGTGCTAGAACCTGCCAGACCCCTTCTGCGGAGGAACAAAGGCAAAGGCACTTCCAAACAGGGTGAAAAGGAAGGGGGGGAGGAGAAACTGTGTTCTTGAGAAACACATTGTTCTTTTTTTTTTTTTTTTTTAAGGAATTGGAAAGTCATGGAGAAATTGAGTCAACTTGTTGTTAACTTTGGTGAGAGATCTTGAAAATGTCTCTTTCCCATGAAATCCTAGTGGCTTTCTGGAGTTTAGCACGCACAGGCCGTGTTTGCAGAAGCAGCTGTGGACAGAAGAGGTGACGGATGCTAGAGGGCTGTACAAAACTCTGCAACACATTGTGCATCTGACTCCCATTTAAAAATAGTTCATACTGGGTGCCTCCATCACCTAGATGCTATTATTTAAAAATCCCTCTACAAGTCTCAAAGCCTCTTTAAGTATGAATGCCAATGTCTATCCAGACTGGGTTCGCACGCATGAGTTTGGCAACATCGCTTAAAACAAGTTTCATTGTATAAATGGATGCAAAAAAAAAAAGGCCTGAAAGACTTTAACATTCTGTCAGTGCTCAAGGCAGGTCTCCAGGAGTCTCTGCTAGATACTGAGCTAGCATAAATCAGCATAGTTCAGTAGGCTCTACCTGCAGCTTTGCTGGGTTTATACCAGGGGAGACCTAAACCGATGTCTTTTGTGCTTAGAGCAGGGGCTAGAAGGGCTGGATGAGAAGTGATTTCCCTGATGCCTTTTGAGACTGGTGTGGTTTGTCTCACAAGTGGAATGAGTTTGGCATGTCTTAACGACCATTCATCGGCTCCTAAACACATGACAGATAAGGTCATGGACGTGCCTAGATAACAAGGGACCCTTGTGAATTAGGAGTAAGAAATAACAGCATTTAGAGGCTGGCTGGAGACTTAAATGTTTCAAAATCAGACTTGGGGAAAAGTAGAAGTGATATTTCCTTTTGACCTTTTAGAAACACTCTGAAAGACTCCAGACTGCTCAGAGGCTGGAAGTAAGGGCCTTGGGGGCTGCTTGTGCCGACAGAGCCTGGCGGAGGGCTGTCCTCTTGCCGAGAGACCTCGGAGCCAAGCAGCCCGGGCTCCTGGGGCAGCCGAGCCAGGCTGGAGAGCTGGCAGGCTCTGCTCCATCCCTGGCCGCTGCTGCGTCAGCATTTCACTGAAACCAGCCCCGGGAGCACTGCAGTGTGCCAGGCTGGCATTTTCCTACAGAGGAGCGTTGCCTGGGAAAATTTCAAGCTAGTTTCACTGCAGAGCTGCACAGCAAAGGCGGTGACACTAAGGGATGGCAGAGCAGCAGGGCAAGGCTGGGATGCTGGGGCAAAACTCTGAAGTAACCTGGTCTAGATGAATTTTGCCTTGGGAGAGCTGGGGAGACGCTTCTCTTGCTGACAACCTATTTGCAGCATGTCCCACGCCAGTCTGAGCACAGACTTGTACCCTTTAATTTCCTTTTTCTGCTCTCTGGGGTTCCCTGCAGGAATCGGGGAGCTTGACATACGATGATCTGCCCTTGCCAGACCCAGGAACAAGGCAAGGAGGTTACAGGCAGGCACAACAGGAACTTAGGGTCTTGGAAAGAGGCCAGAAGTTTTGCAGGAGATTGAGGTAGCGTCTAGGGTGTGCTGCTCCCTTCCTCCAGAGATGCATGTTGGCTGTAGCTCCCTGCGTGCAGGCTGGCACTGCTTGGCTCTGCAGCAGAGGTCACCGTGCAGCCAGGGTAGCAGCACGATGCAGGGCCACACTGCTCCGGGTACAAACCTGACCTTCCTCGGGCAACGTACAAGGCTCAGTCTAGCGCTCGTTCTTCCTCTCATCACCCACGTGCTGTCCAGGGACGTGTTCCCCAGTGGGATACGATGGGACAAAGGGAGACAGCGTCGTCCACCCCCTGGGGAAACTGTGAGCAAAAAGGGTGGCTCTGCCAGGGAAGGGGGGGCATTTGGCAAGCACTGTCAGCTGTGTGTTGATAAACTGCCAGGGCTGGGGTGAAGGCACAGGGCAACGCTTGAGGCGCTGCAGTAAGGGCTTCTCAGAGCTGTACACATAATCAAAAACATGTACTGGTGGAGACAGGAGCTGGCAGCTCCTTTACACTGTCACCTGAAGGACAAGTCTTCACTTCTGTTTCTTCCTTTGTAAGCTGGACTATAATGTTGTTGTGTCTGGAAGATTGCAAAGTACTTTGGTTTTCTTAAATGTAAATGAAGCTCCACTTCGGTACCAGTAACCCCACCTGCTGCCAGCCAAGCAACAAGCCCAGTCAGCAGCAAAGAGCTTTCCAGCCCAAGCCCAGCCTGGGCACAGGAGGTGTAACGGGGTGTTACTGGCTACCTCACTTCATTGCAGCCACCCTGGAGTCCTGCTTTTAAGAAAACCCTTCCAAAAGCTGAGTTGTTAAATAATAAGGCCAGTGGAGTTAGGTTTATGAAATAACCCAGTCCTTAAATGAGCTCAGCCTGTGGGGTATGTCTTGGATTGAGCACTTTCTGGCTGGCAGGAGGTGTTGCATGTCCTGGATCCCTGGGAATCTAATGTTGGTCACTCTGGAGCAGCTCACGTGTGAGGGACACAGCGGACAAAGGCCATCTGACAGCCCCCAGGAAGGGCAGTAGAAACCTCTGCTGCTTCTGTGTAGAGTGGTCTAACACAACTAGTTCTCTGGGTACCAGAACGGAAAAAGATTATCTGTTGGCTTTTCTTGATTTTAGGGGGGTTTTTGGATGTTTTACAACCCTCATCTGAACCGTTTGACCTGGCTGGGGACTCTCTTGTGCTGAGTCTTTGGTGTCTATTAATGCACAGGCTCATACTACTGCTGTTTCTGCCAGGATGTTCATACTTTGTCTTTCTTCTCATTGTCTCTTACTTTTCTTAAACTTAATGATCTTTGAGGTCTGTAGCTCTGCTGACGCCCTACATCGCCATTATCAAAGTTAATCCAAACTTCCCAAAAGATGCCAAAGTCCCAAGAGTTTTTACCTCTCCCTGCCCTGTGTAAAACATCCCCTTTTTTTAGGGAAAAAGGCTGAGGGAAGGCTTTTGGTGCGTTAAAACGGGCGTCATATGAGCGCTCTGATCTGAAAGGCTGTTTGAGCTGAACACTGCAGGAGGATGAAGACTACGTGTACCTTCCTCCTCTGACACGGTGCTGGTTAGAGGTGGGAGATGTGCAGCGCACCTTCTTAGCCCAAGCTGGATGCTGAAGCCAGGCAACCTTCCACCAGCAGAGCTGGAAGGGGCTCAGAATAACCCGGCTTTAGTCTGTGCTTGGCTTAAGCAGCACCCTATAGGCATCCAGAGCTGCCATTATTTCTTATTATTGTTTGTTCACCTACTTATTGGGAAACCACTGGAGACTGATGGGTAATGGAAAGGTAAGCAAACAAATTGCTGTGCTTCTGCTTGGCCGGAGAACATGGGGCACAGCCTTTCTAACCTGTAATATAAGTCCTAATGGGCAAGGGAAATTATTTTGCCTCTCTACTAAAGGGCAATTTTCTGATCAGCTCTCATTTGAAGCATGCAGAGAAGAGAGCGAGCAAAAGGAGAGAAATAGATATTTTTCTATATACATAAAAAAAAAAGAAGAAAGGGAGGAAGAAAGAAAGAAACACTTCTGCTTTAATGGAAGCTCATTTTTTGTAAAGTACCCTAGTGGCCCTGTGGGCCCAGAGAATTAACGCTGTCATTCATAGCTTGAAAGCGGAGCCATCCAGTTTGCAGACACCTGTCATAATTAAACTAATGGCTCTGAAAATGTGCCTTGATATTAAATCTATCTTCTGCCGAGGAGCAGGGCTGATTAAAACCGCTGTTTGACAGTTAATGATGAACCTCTCGCTTGCTGAGCTCTGTAACTGGAACAGACCGGTTCATCCCTCCCTCCCCTTGTCGAGCCCTTTCCCGTATCCCTCCTCCCCTGCCTTCCACCCTGAACCGTGTGGCTTCTCCCCAGGTCCTGTCCCGCAGGCAGTGGGACATGGAGAGCCCCAAGGCTCCCAGTAAGTTCCTGGGACGGTCTCGGCCGTGGCTCCAGCATGCAGTTAGTGGTAGGAGAGCAGGCAAGGGGTTGACTTGCTGCCCTACTTGTGGTACTGCAGAGCTACTGATGATGGGGAAAATGCTGAATCGTGCTTTTTCTGGCCAGAAACTGTGCCCTGTCTGGGGCTGTGCATCTGGGAGACCTCAGAGTTCTTTCTTCCAGCGCTGGTACTAAGTAGTTGGCATAAAAATATGAATCTTTCTTGCTCCAGGGTTCATTGGCTGCTCCTGCTTATTCCCCTGAAGATGTCAGAACCAACTTCTGACATCACAGCTTGTTGCCAGGCAATGGATTTGCTGTTGCAAAACCAGGATTATGATTTAAACAGAGAACGAAGAGTCCTTGAGGAACAAAACCAGTGTTACTTAGAAATGTGTCCAGTAACTACGTGATACTTCTAAATATGCATCTCTAAATAGACTGGTCCAGCTGCACCTCTGAAACCCGTTCAAGCCAGTTGTCCCCCCTTTCTTTTCCACTGGCTGCTTGACCTCATCAAGGACAAAAACTAGACAGGCCGTGTGGATTGGAGTCCCACCTGCCCCACAGGATGTTGGTTTTGAACGCTTGAACCGCAGCAGTGATCTGAGTGTGGGATGCCCAGATAGGCACAATAATCCCCCAGTGAATGCAGAGCTAATCAGACACAGCCCCAGTAATTAGTGTGACACAAACTCTGCAAAGTTGAGATAAGCATCAGCAGTTCCAAGTAGCATTTATTATTATTTGCTGGGTCTCTTGGTCTCTAGGTACTGTAATTCCCCAGCTCTACAATGGAGATGATAAAGCTTCCTTGTCTGCTTTGTTTTAATTGATGATGAGCTCGATGGGGCACAGGCTGCCTCCCTCTGAAGGCATGCCACAGTGCCCAGCACTGAGACCTGGATTTGGGCCATCGCTGTGTTGCCCACTGTACAACAACTGACACATCCGTGAGTGAGGATGCCGCTGGGCGAGGGGGTCCTGTGACAAATACACGTACAGGAAGAGACCCACTTTGTCAGAGCTGCCTGCTGACAGACGCCTGCCCTCCACCCTGCCTGGCGCTGACACCGCCGGGCTCCTCTCCGACTATCATAGCTTTCCTACCCGGCTCTAATGCCATCCGCTGCCACAACAGTAATTACCAGGAGATTAGCAGCATTAAGCACTCTTTAATTTGACACATTGCAATGATCTCCATTCAGCCTTTCTGCTCGAATAACTCTCCATAAATATTTTGTGAGGCTACCAAAATAAACAGAGGCTTGGCTGTTTGCACAGCTAAGATCTCTGCAGCTTTTTTGAGAACCCAGGTAGCAAAGCTGAGGGTGGCACCAGGGGCGTGGATGGGAGCTGAGTGGTCAGTTGAGTATGTGAAAGTAACGGGCAGTGGGAAAATATCCTTGTAGAGCAAAAGCAAAAATAATAACGATAATATATGCCTTGCACCAATGGCAATTTAATAGGAAATCATTTTTTAAACAACAACCCAATAAAGAGAGATGGGTATTTATGTAAGAAGTGGCTGCATTAGAAGAAATAATAATTTACACTGGAGTTGTGTTCTTTTTTTATTTTTTTTTTTGGTGTGCTATTAGCCTAGACATTATTCATTAAGTAATGCAATGGAAAACCACTGTTAATACAGCAATAAATCCCATGGGGACCCATTGCTTCTGTGATAGATCAATTTGGTAATTACAGTGCATTAGAAGTTTCAATATTCTTTTTTTTTCCCCCCTCGGCTCCTCGCCTGGATGAGTGGTGGGCTATGAAGGCATGTGCCGGGAGGATTTACTGTAAACACACTGCGCGCTGCTCCGCGTGGCACTCTCGCAAGAGCAAAGCGAGCGGAGCTGAGCACCCAGGAGAGCTCAGGGAGGTTGGGGGGGCCAGCATCTCTCTGCTGACCGGAGAAGGAGCCCAGGACAATGATGCGTTTAGGGTGATGCCTGTGGGTGACTGAATCTGGATTCTAAAGCTTTTGTCCTCTTTGTGGGCAGCGTCTCCTCTTACTGCTTGAGTAACGGGGGACCAAGGGCTCGCTGGCACGTGGGAGTGAAGGAGGGATGGCTTGGCCGGAGCAGGCTGGGACAGGGAAGGAGAGAGTTCTTGGTGGGTTATTAACAAGGTCTTGACAAAAATAATTGCTGCTTTCAGGACCGTATCGCAGAGGCCCATGAACCGAGCCAGGAAGGGATTGTCCATCTCCGCTCGCCGAGCCACGGAGCCCCTGCTCACCAAAGCCCACGCTCGGGGCTGGGGAGCAGCTGTGTGCACGCCATGGGGTAACGCTGCCGCCATGCAAAGGAAACTCCCCGTCCTCCATGAGGCAGCTGCTGTTAAACAATAGGGAAATCTATTGGCTGCCTTAGCAGATGCATCTTCCCTGAGTGCTAAGTAAACTGTCTCCATTTACAGTGTCAATACTGGCTCGGAGTCGTCCCTGTTCCTGAAGCAGCCCTCGCCGGCTCATGGCCGGCTGCCGCCCCAGCTCTCCTGCGTGGGGAGAGCTGTCAATAAACCTGTCAATAAGATACTGGGGACTATTGATCGGCATAGGCATTTAGGGGTCACTGGTCGATAGGAACTCTCATCAAGAGATGTAGGAAATGAGAGCTTTCAAATACAGGCAGCAAAGTGAGACTCCCCAAGGGGGAATGATACAACTCAATTTTCCCTATCCTGTTGCTCTGTCATATTTGCCCATGTCTGGAGAAGGTGGTGGCTGCAGGAGCAAGGAGAGAGGGGGAGGAGAGGGAACAACATACCCGGGTGTTTAGCTGAAAACATCTCGGAGGCTGAAAAACAGCCAGCCGCAACCCAACCGCAGGCTGCGCCGGGCTCGGTGCTGGGGAAGGGCAGGGAGACGGGCGGCTCGGCAGGACCGGCTCTGCACGGGTGCCCAGCCCGCTCGCCTCGGGGTGCGAGGCCGGATCCATCCCTGCGGGATGCAGTTTCTGTACAGCCTGGGCTGGTTAAGATCACGCCGTGTCTGCAAGGGCTGAACAGCCCCCGTATTGCTTGGCACTGAGTCCGGCATGAAAACATCGCACGGCACAAATACACGTGTACGCTGTATGTACTTCACTTATTAGAAATAGCGAGCTGGTGGTCAGGGCATTGAGAATCCCAGGATGGCTCTGGGCCCTCGGGCAGGGACTGTCTCTTTGCTGAACCCCCCAACGACCTGCCGCGTGTTTCTCCTGCTCGCTCTGACTTTAAAGGTCCCGCTAGCAGCCGCTGAACCTGGACGGTGCTGGAACCTCTGAATCTTAATCACCGTCTGTGCTGCAGATGCGTGGTGTTTGCTGGTGTTACTTGGTTTCTGAGGCTACAGTCAGACAGCTGCTGACAGCAGGAGCCAGGCAGAGCTGGGAGCAGTGGGTAGCAGAAGCTTGTAAGAGTCTTTCTGCGCTCTGCGGTCTTTATTTCTGATGTTGTTCGTTATTTCTTGCAAAGTTTTATTTTGAAGCAGAAGACAAGCCTGTGCATGTTTCCATCCTGGAAGCGGTAGCATAGAGACCCACTCCCAGACAGCAGAGAAGCTCTCGCTAGACTCCTCATCTGCTTACTCTGAGGCCTTTTTATCCGGCAGGTTTGGCGCAGTTTGGTGAGGCAGCGGGCAGCCCCCCGCCGGGCGAGGGTGCGTCATGGGGGAGCCTGCCCCGGGAGCCCGCCATCCTGCGCCGCGAGGCTTCGCCTGGCTGCTGAGGAGCTGTATCAGGGAGCTGCTCCGACTGCAGACGGCTGCCACAGGCCTGTGACATCTTGTTTGCGACCTGTACATTTGTGGGGAGCAGGCAGCAACCCCAACGTTGGAGAGGACAGGTCGCAACATGATGGGGCCGTCGTTTTTGAACGAGGCAGAGCGGGGTTTTTCTTTATTTTTGTTTTCTGCACTCTTTTTGTCTCCTTGTGAGGCAGGTACAGAGCAGAGGATGAGAGGGTTTCCTCCTCTGAAGCGGTGACAGTAGATGATAGTAGCAAAGTACTGCCTAAACCAAAGGGAGCTGCAACATCCGCCGAGATGAGCCTTCCTCAGCCGGGTTCGTGGGTGCCTCGGGTGGAGGGAGCAGAGGTGTCCCAGGAAACCTCGGCCTGGCCAGATGCAGCGTAGGGGAGTCCCATAACCCCACGCCTTGTGTCGTGGTGACACCGTGCCATCGTGACACAGAAGTATTCGTGTTTTCTGTCTTGCGCGATGTATCCTCGTTGGATTCCAGCTTCCAGCACGCAGAAATGGCGTGTGATGGGGGAAGCTGCAGCTACTCAGCGTTACTCCCAATAGCTCAGTGGTCTGTTTTTTCCTGAAGTGCCATTGGATTGCATGCATTGCAAAAGAAAATAATCTTTTTCTCTGTACCTTGCCATTTGGCGTTAGTTTTCATCTTGTGGAATTGTTTTCCCCTTTCCGGATAGTTTCCCAGCTCCGCATACCTCTCCGACTTGCTTGATTGTGATGCTTTTTCAGGGTTTGGGGTTTGTTGGGTTTTTTTCCCTCTTCTCAATTGCTCAGGGCCAGTGCTTGAAATTAAACTGTCTCTCTATGTGATGCAAATCAGATAAGAGAAACCAAATGAGCCCCATGTGTTCATCTGCAGAATCTTATTCTGCTAAAACTCGTTCTGTTTCATTCTGATCTTAGACAGATGTAAATCAAGAGGAACTTATTTTAAACTAATGTCAGCAGGAAAAAGCTCAGCAGAAATAACAAAAACACCGTGCCTTGTGTGTTTATCACTCTTCAAGGTAAGATAAACTTTTAGCCCGATTGTGATTCATGCTCTTGACTTTCCCTGGAGGGTTTCTCCAACATTGTGCAGGCTGTAGTGCAATTCCCACTAACGCATTTGCGACAGGAATCGGCATGTGCTGCTGGGTGGTGTAATGCAGGCTAGGAGGAAAGGGATGCAAGGCATCCTGGAAATTTAAGGAAAGGGCTATGCAAAGCATAGAAAAACGCAGCTTTGGGGAGATTTCAAAACTACAGCTCAGAGCTCAGCAAATACGCTTCATCCAAGGCGGCCTGAGAGTCCTCCAGCTCCGCCTGGGCTAAGCTCAACTGCTCAGCACGGTCTAGGTGAGTTACTGGGTCCCAAAGACGGGACCCAGACTGGCCTTCACTGCTGGAAATGTCGGACCGTCCTGGTTTAGGATGACCAGCTCACAGGCTAACTCTAAAAAGGGAAATTGGGGAGTAGAGTTTCAGATTATGGAGCAACAAAAGTAAAAACTGCAGCAAGAATCAAGCCATCCGCTGTGCGGTGAGGTCCCCGTCCTGCCCACGGCCGTTGCAGCGGAGGGGCAGGGAGGACGTGAGCAATTCGGCACTTTGGTGGCACGGAGCTGCGGTCATGGCAGCGCTTCCACAGCACTAGTGGCACCAGCACAAGAGAGAAGAAAAGAAAAAAAATTGCAAGTAAATAAAAAGAAGCCCATTTGCAAATATTGTAAGGAATGCATGTTCTCATACGTGCTGCTATTAAGTCCGTTCGTATCATATCAGCAAACATCATGTCAGCTTGGAGAGGTTCCTACTTATTTCTTTTTCCCCATGAAATGTTTTTCAATGCCTGAGCGAATCAAAATGAATGTAAATGAGGTTTATTAAGTCAGCCCCACACGGTGCTGTATTGTCAGCGTTTGTAGGCTGTGACAGGTTAGTTATTGCAGTTTGAAGGGAATGTCACCAGCACAGCAGTCTTCAGAAGTAACTTTTTAAAAGAATAATAATAATAACAACATCATCTCAGGACTATCTGTGATTTTTTTTTAATTTTTTTTTTTGAGCAGTCATTTCACAGAAAGGTGGTGTGTCTAGAGGGCACTTCCAGACAGGCTCCGGAGTTTGCAAAGGCAACGCGCTTTGTGTACAGGCGTGCGTGCACAGCCCGTGCTGGGGCCAGACGCAGCCTCCCAAGTTCTTTTCTCTCCTCTCCTGGTTTGCATACACTACCAATCACCATGACATCTGGAAGATATCCGTCTGTAAATATAACCCCGTTGAGCTGTCTCATGAGTCTTGCTGGTCTTCAGTGAGCCCGTCTCATTATTTTTAGTAAATTACTTCAGTCTTGGCTATGCTACAAAAAACAACTAGTAAGGGTAGTGTTAATTTAGTTATTTATTTAGATTTAGAATAACAGAGACACCCATCCAAGGCTCTAGGTGCCTCAACATTGTTAATTGTACAATAAATGCCATTCAATTACAAACTCTGCTTCATTAATATCCTCATTTCCATAGGCATTCAGCCAGCAAGCCACCACCATGCTGTCACCTAGAAAGCTCGCTCTCCAGCCTTTCCGAACGCTTTCCCCAGACTTCTGCAGCATATTTGACAAGCCATCAAATCCAGGTTATTTCTGACCACGTGGGAAATAGATCTCGGGAGCATGGAGGCCTCAAGGGAAATGCCCAGGGATCTGCTGACAGGATCCCATTGGTGCAATCCCTCCGAGCACGGCTGGTCACAGCGGCACGGGGAGAGGTGACAGCCATAGGAAGGCTGGTCCCAAGTCATTCCGTAGGGTCCTTTGGGACCTGGGATCTCTGGATTTGCTGCTGCTGCTCTTATCTCATGAACTCCTCGTTACATGGGCTGGAGGACTGTTATGATCTTGACTCCTAAAAATCTGAAAGTGGCCTTTGGAAACAGGCACGGGTTTGCTATCTGCAGCTAAGTTTGCAGGCAGTCAGAGGTACTTTCTGGGTAAACTGTTCCTTGCACTCTTCCCCTTATCACTTCTAAACCAGATTCTCCGTAGTTAGATTCTCCTCCGGCTTATTCTGCAGAAGATCCTTTCCCTTGGATCAGCAAGGATGTTTTAGCCAGCTTTTAAAACACGGAGGTGAGACCTGTGAGTCAGTATGGATGTGTGCAATCGTACTCGCTCGTTAGCTGTCTCTACCAACTGAAAAATAGCAGCAAAAATTAAGACAGCTTTGTTCTTGGAGCCAGCAGACAGAATCCAGCCCTCCCCTATATGAGTTTCCAGCAGCACCGGCCTAAAATTGATCTACCGAAACACCCACAACACTTAATATACTTTGGCTAGGTTAGTGTTAGATCAGAAATGTTCTGAGGATGTCACATAAGCTAGACAAAATTATTTGTTCCCTAAAGGTATCGATCTGTGCAAGGTGCCTTGCAGTCCATCTGCAGAGAAAGGAGTTGCAGCCTGACAGAAACCTGCTCTGGTTTTGCATATTTATTCCTCCTTTAAATCATTTCCAAACCACTAAACCATTTTACAAGGACGAAGGAAAACATCAATTACAATTATAGTGAAAAACTCTTTCAAGGCAGAGCCTGGTAGACAGAAAATGTAGCCATCCATTTGTAGTTTTTCACCAGGTGCTTCATAATATTATGGTCTGTTACCTCCCCACCCATCATGTCTTCCCCCCATCCCTCCGTGTCTCCAGGATCTTGGGGTTTCCTGGCAGCGAAGGATGCTGAGGGGTGACACTGGGGTCCCCCCCGCACCCCACCTCCCTGGGTGGGAGGATTAAAAGGCTGCTCCCGTTCTCGGTAATGCAGCTTTAGGGTGCATATACAGTATTCCCAGCGTCTTACAGAAGAGCTGCTGCCTGGGGGAATCCTAGCTCTATCTTGCTGATGCAAATGACGGGTGGCGCTGAGGATTTCCCAGGTTTTGTGGATTTACTCCAACCTCCAGCCCTGTCGCTCAATTCCAACCCTCGTGTTTCCTGCTGGGCAACGGGATGAGGGAAAAGGATGCTGATCCGAAGCGCTAAGCCTGCGGCTTAGTGGCTGCTCCCTCAGGGTCTGGTCCAGCTCCGCTGGGAGCCTGGGCTGGTGACTGGTGTTCATACAAAGGGGCTAAGAACAGCGGTGTGTTCGGTACCATCGGTTAGATTCAAACCAGAGCAGAAAACAGATTTTCTTTTCTGGAAAATTTGGGGAATGGTTTGCACACAGACACGTGTAGCTGTCTCCCTGTCTATACTGTATTAGAAAAATCCAAATGGTTTCTTTTTTTTTCCTCTATATTAAAATGGACAGCAGCTAGAACTTGTATAAAATATAATGAAATCAATAATTTAGCATAGCCTAAAAATTGGAATTAAATGAAGGAAAATGACTCAAAGTAAAAAGTTTTATCATATGTATATGAAGTATTTTATCACTGTGTAAGATTAAATGAAAAACTCAGATGATCCCACTTCCAGCTCTCTTCCAAAAAAAAAAAAAAATCTGAAATAACCATCCTCCAGCCCGGTGGAGGTTTTGTCGCTAAATGGACATTTGTGAACTGTCTCTGCTTGCAGCATCTCCCTGCGATACAAGGCAAGGGTGGCTGGAAGCGCGGGATTTGGGAAACGTGTGCTCAGGGTCTTTGAGACCTAAGGCAAGCATTTGGCTCAGCCTTCCGCGGAAAGACATGGAAGGCGGCTGGAATTTGGGTTGCGTCGCTTTTGAACGTGACCCACTTGCTGTGCCTGGCTCTGCAGCGGGCCGGACCCGGCGCTGGTGGTTGGCAAGCGGAGCCGGCGCTTGCTACGTACATCCACCATGGCACTCAGTGGGCTGCGGTCCTGATAGAGCAAATTAAATTAGCTACTAATTGCTTAATTGGTGAGGGGTTCTGTAAAGCAGCTAGGAGCAAATTAAGCAGGAATGAGAGAAGTGCACATTTGTGAGCCGTGATTGCTGTCTCTGAGGGCTGCCAGTCAGTAACGTCATGGGCCGGAAAGCAAACGGGGAGGAGAATGGCTGTTGCCTCCACGGAGGGCTCGTGGCATTATCCTCCGAGCCGGACTGAGGGAGCCTCGACTCGCGATGAGCCGCCGAGATGTTTGTAGCCAAGGGGGTCTTGAGCATGGTGGCACGCCAGGAAATCTCTTTACTTTGGTGGCAAGCTGGATCGTAGTGATTAATCTGGGTCTAGCGAGGACAGCCAGGCAGGCACGAGCACGTGTCCGCATGTAGGAGCGTGCGACCTGCCACGCGTCCTCCCCACGCGTATGTGTATGTGCGCTGTGCCTGGCTGTGGATCTCGGGGAGCCCCGGGATGAGCGAGACTGCGAATCCCCAGGGGTTGTGTTTGGAAGCCTGTGTCCTCGTGTGGCCCTGGTGCAATGCGGGCTGCGTGGAGCCGTGTCCTGCCCGTCCAGCACCACGCTGGGGCCGGGAGCAGGGCAGAGGGGTGACCAGAGTGGGGCCTCCCTGTGTCACCCACCTCCTTCTCCGAGCGTGCTCGCACTTTCTCAAGCCTGGTAGCATCCCCAGATGGTGCCCCCAGATGGAGCTCTAGTCAGCAAGCTTCTGCCTCCAAAAGATGAAGAATTACTGTTCATCTTCCCTGTCAAAAACAGAAAAGGGGGGGGGGGGGGGAGGAAAAGCCTTTCAGAAGTAAATATGAGGACGATCTACCTGCAAAGAAATCCATCCCTGCCTGTTGAGCAGAACTGCCCAGGCCGTGGGCAAGGCCAGCGGAGCAGCCGCAGGTGTCCGAGGGCGAAGATGGGGTTGGATTTTCCAGCCTTGTGCATTTGCCTTTAAATTCCAGCCAGATGCCACATTAACTTGCGTGACTTCTTGTCTGTAACAGCACATAATGCAGCACGAATGATGTAACTCAATGTGATGCCAAAATTTATAGGAAAAGACACTGCTTTCTGAGGTCAGGCTGGTATCTGATTTAAGCTGGCAGCGGGAGCATCAGTGTTTCTGCAAACCTATACCGTGGCTCTCCAACAAATCGCATTACTCTGAAAGACTTTGGCGGGCCCCTAATCTAGACAGCTCTTCAAAACTGGGAACATCAATTAGGCTGGAGTGCATCAAACCCACGCAGGGCTTTTTGGGATCCGACTCAGACAAACTCCTAAAAGCACTTTCAATAAGAGATTTTTTTTTTGGGTGGTGTGGGGGTTTTTTGTTGGGTTTTTTTGTTGGGTTTTTTTTTCTCTTTTAAATGAGCAGAAGGATTCTAGATAAACTCGATAAGGGCTGGAATCAAAACAGGATCCTAGAGCCAAAACTGGAGTGACAGCTATTCCGGGTAGTGAAAACGATGACAGATTCTGAGCAGACAGAAAGGAACATGAGAAAACAAGCAGGGCCATTATCCTGCCGTTTGCATTGCTGTGGCACACGCAGGTCCCGTCTCGGGACCTGTGAGAAACACGAGCCAAGGGCCGGTCCTGGAGGGAGCGTGGAGCTGAGCGTCTCGCTAGAGCAGCAAGCTGCAGGGCTGGGGAAAGGCAGGATTATCTGCTGCACAATTGGAAGTCTTACAGTCAGTCCAAGTTCTGCACCAGATTGTTTCTTCTGGTGCAAAATGACTCCTGAGATGACATGGGGAAAGTAGTCAAGCCAAAAACATCTATCTAGTTTGGGAGAAAAAGATCAAAAGTCCCTAAGTAGAGAGAAAATATTCTCGACCAGCCTATAGGGAAACTGAGGCACTGAAAGAGTAAGAGCCACGTGCTCAAAGCTGACCGCAGCCCGGCCGTTCTGATTTAGCCCCACTTAGCCGGGTTTTCAGCATCTAGACATCACCTCTGGTTTTCTTGGGAGCTGAAAACTTTAACAATCTGGTTGCAGGGTACTTGCCCGAGGCAAGTGGCAGTGCAGGATGGCAGCGGATCCAGGCGTTCCAGCTCCTCTGAATCTCCAGGACCTTGTCTGGGGTGTAATGGAAATCCGCTGCAAGCTATCCATGTGCTAGCAGGGGAACCTCCCGGAAAGGAGATGGGGCTGGAGTTCAGCAAAGCCTTTAGGTTAGCATTTAGGTATGGCTTCAGGCAACCTGATCAGAAGCCGAAAATTCTCTCTGGAAGGGAAGAACGGCTGGCTCCGTAAGTGCTGTGGTTTGAGCTTCAGTCAGTCTCTGAAATGAGGAGCGGAGGCTCGCAGTCTGGCACACCGATAGCTCTTGAAGCCATTTGCAAAACGTTACCTTTAAATAAGTGCTTATTTTTAAGCAGTGGTAAAAGTCTCACCAAAGAGTTTAAAATAATAATTTATAGCAATAATATGCTAGGACATGAAATAAAGCTGCTGATGGTAACATAAATAATGTATAGAATAATAAAAGCTGCTGCTGTTGTTGAAATCATGCGGTCAGCTCGCAGCGTGGAGCACGCCACAGCCGGAGAGCTGATGGCTTTCGGCATGGCAGGGGGAGGCAGGAAGGGAGTGAGAAGCCTCGTGAAGGTTTTCCAATCACTCCAGCCACCATCTCTAATTCTTTTCTTAAAGTATAAAATCATTCTTCCCCTGATCTCACTTGTGGTCAGAGCTCAGTACAGGCCCATCAGTCACCGCGGTGATTTGGTTCAGCAGGTGTTGGTTGTGCAATCGTTCATTTCGGGCTAATCTGCTAGCGGCTGTCAGGGGTTATGGAGTATTTATTGAGTTTGTGTCAGGTCCAGATGACCAATAGCCGGCAGCCGCTGGATACCCATTGACACTGATGATATTGCTGAATTAAACTAGGTGATGTATACAGAACTTGCTTAGAGCTAGTAATGAAGCTGGGAACCATTTGAAACACAATACGGAGGGCCCCAGTGCTCGGGGCTTTGCTCTCTACCTTTTAAATAAAAAATTATTATTATTTTCTTTTAACGCCAAAGGAGAAGCCATGAATCGAGCTCCCCTGAAATATTTAGAGAGAAAAATAGAGTAGCCCAATGGAAATGAAAATCATCTTTATATTCTGCAGATTTACTGCCTGCTAGTTGGCCAGTGACTGAGGAATTTCTCAGCTGCTTTTTAGAAAGGCATCATGGGGGAAAGAGAAGTAGGGAGGATGATGAACTGATTATTGATTACGCTTCAAGGACCTGATCCTTTAAAAGGCTTTGCTGAGCACCTTCAAATCTCATCAACTTCAGCTCAGCACGGGACAGGATCTGGATGTATTTGTGTCCGGGCTGTTCCGTCATGCGTGATGCTCCGTGAATTACACTTTGCGGAGACTGCATCTCCCTGCACCTAGGAGAGAGACTGAGGTGTGAGGGGCAAGGCAGGACGTGCCCGTGGTGCTGGCGCGGGGCAGGACTGCAGGTGCAGTAACCCGGGGTGCTCGCAAGAGACCTGCGCTGGGCTCCAGCAGCCCCAGCAGCGCCGGAGGCAAGGACGGGCGCAGGCTGCTCACTTGCAGCGGGAGCCGTGCACCGGGTGCTCCGTGCACCTCCAGGAGCTCCCTCTGAGCGCTACCTGGGAGGGGAAAGCCATTTTTAGAAGCTTGGGGTTGGCCATCCGAGGCAACAGCTCCTTCTAGCTGGAGGTCGAGGAGGAAGCAGAGGGCTGCGGTTTGGCCACTTGCGGACAAGGCTAGGATCAAGAATAGGTTTGGGAGGGCTGTGCTCGAAGATCCCCGCCGGACCGGCAAAGCCCGCAGCAGATCTGGAGGATGTCCTCTCCAAACTGTGGAGGCTGAGCTCCTCTGAGCAACCACAGCTTTCCCGCGAGTCTCCCCTTGTGCTGTGGGGCTGGAGACAGGTTCCAGGTTGGTGATTAGACCATGTTGCTACTGAATAATTCTGCACAGAGCATCAGAGTTAATTTGGGGGACAATCAGCTTGTCTGAGGCTGTCACCGCTGCCGGCTGAAACCTGCAGTGCTGGAGAAAGAGCAATCAGAGCTGTGACCTTGGCAAGGACTGGGGTTAGATTACAGGCATGATTAAATGCCAAGGAGAAGGCTCTGAAGCTGCTATTTGAATACCTGTTTACATGTAGGATAATAGATGGCCACCCGCTGCCTGCAAGGCTGTAATTCACTCTGGGGATTCTGGGACTCGGATGACACCATAAACCATGTGAGGCAGAGTGCAGGATGCTTGCAAAGCAGCACCGAGGCCCTGCGAGTGATTTACAACCACAGGCTCACTCCATGGCTATCTAATCTATTGTCTTTTTATTGCAGACACTGCACAGAGAAATTATTATTGTAAAAATTTGTTTAAAGGAGCTCTGTAAACTCACTTTGATCTGACAATTTCAC
Organism: Balearica regulorum gibbericeps; assembly: GCF_011004875.1. Taxonomy (NCBI): domain Eukaryota; kingdom Metazoa; phylum Chordata; class Aves; order Gruiformes; family Gruidae; genus Balearica; species Balearica regulorum. Next base: position 2,405,958 of record NC_046210.1, on the reverse strand, counting down.
CTTAAAATCCTCCTGTTTCTGTGGCTGGAGGAGAGGATGTTTGGCATCTAAATTATCCGTAGGTACAACTCCATCCAAGTCAGCAGCGTAATAGCACGAGAGGGTCGTCACTTAGGATTTCACTTCGGGGTGCGTATCTCAGGGTAGAAAGAAGCGGGGGACGGAGCCAGGTAACCCCCGTGTGCGCAGCCTGCGGAGCCCCAGGCGTGCGGTTCCCCTCTTGGACTCGGTCTGGGCTCGTGTTGTTCCTAACTCGAACAAGCCAGCCCGCGCCTGCTCTGGCACCCCTGGCTGGGCCAGCAAAGGGGTCCGGGCTCTGCCGTGAGCAGGCAGGCTCTGAATCCCCCAGAAACCTTCCTGCCCGCTCCAGCCGGAGGCGGTACTGCTGATGGCCCCTGCCAGGCAAGGGATGTATGTGAAGAGCATCGCGGCAGGGTTTGGGAAGGAAGCAGGCATGAGCTGAGCCATAGAGCAGGTCACCTCTTTTTTCTGCTATCAAAAGAATAGGTGTTCTCTGAGCTTCTGCTCCTCCTGATGAATAATCTTTTTGGAATCTTTTCTGAAAAGTGTGGTTTAGGATTAGGGCTGAAAGCTCAATTTGATTAAAAGAGAGTCAGGTGCAAATTAGGAGGCATTTGGTGCTTAGTCTTGCTGCTTTTTATAACAGGGCCCTAGATAAAAATATTTCAATTACTATTTACTCTTCTTCAGTGTCTTTCATCAAGGGACTGTCAGGAGCTCTCCAAGCACAGCTCCCCGCTGTGTGAGCATCCGCCCAGGCGCGGGGCAGCTCCGAGCGCAGGAGGCACCGTCAGCCGGGCTGCGGGAGCGGGGCTCGGGCATCTCGCGTTCAATTACTTTGTGCTACAGACTCACTCTGTGACCTTGGACAGGGTACTTAATCTCAGCTCACAGTGGTAAACAGGAGATAATATTTCTCTATTTCCTGCAGTGCAATGTGAGAATAAATCAAGTGAAAACGGTAGGCTGTTCAGAGAGGTCTGGGAGCCAATGCCCTCCTGAGGTTTGTCTCCAGACTTGCTCTCGACTGCGCATCTCCTCCCCTATGCAGCCTGCCTTCGTGCTCCATGCTGCTCATTGGCATCCAGCTTTCCTCTGAAGGTGCTATTGTGCTTTTGTCAAAGTCCTGACAATCTCAAACTGCTTTTTATGCAGGTTTCCCCAGGATCCTGCAGCAAATAATCAGTGGTGGTTTATACAAATGGTCAGCGCCTGTCTCCCACCTCACAATTTGCCATCCATTGTTGCGTGATTGGCATCCAGACCTGCAAACTCCTGATTACCTTAATGTTTTCCCCTTGCTGAAAACCATGAGGGTACTCCTTAGCTTGTGCCTAATTGTCCAGAGCCATCTGACACAGGCATAATCTATAAATGCTTAATCTATCCATGTCTGTGTGGCAAGCAAGGAAAAAAAAAAAGCCGTTTAGAAAGATCAATCATCTAAAACCATCATGAAAGGCATTGGCACCGAGGTCCCTGCCCATCCTCAGCTGAGAAAATGATGCTTCTGAGAAATTAAGGCTTGAGAAGAGCTTTTCTGTGTCTCCATAGGTTTTTGATCCTAAGATAGATTACCCAAAGAGCGCTAACTGCTCCCTGCTTGTGCTAAACAAAGATAATAGCATTTGGAGTCACCTCCACGTAATGATGCAGCCACCAAATAAATTATCCTTTCTCCCTTGCCAGCACCGGAGCAGGGAAGGTGGCTTGGGCACCCTGATGGCTGAGAGGGGAGGGGGAAGGCTGCGACTTGTACCCTGCTCTCTTGGGACTGCCTTAAAAAAAAATCAAGTTCCTAAACAGCTGAAAAAACATAAAATGCTCCATATACTCTCTATAAACAAGCAGTTAGAGAAATCCAGGCTGGAAAACACTTGGTGGAATAAGGTCAAGCTTCTCATATGAATCAAATTAGTGGCCGCTCAACTAGCACCACAGTACATTAGGCTGAAGGGACTGGGGAAATGCAGCTATTTTCAAGGTTATGCTTTTGTTTCCTCTGAGCTGCTTGCTGCCAGGGGACCTTGGCCACTCTGAGTCACTTTGGGGGGGATATTTTCTGTCTCCTTTCCAATATCTGCTCCGAAGATGATAGAGAGAATCCCAATTTGTTGTAAGGAAAGAGAGACAGTGTTACAGACCAGCGTGGGTTCCCTCAGGTACCCTGTCTGTTTGTTGGTTTGGGAAAGCTCCTTGGAGATAGCAAGGAAGCGGTGGGGGAGGCTAACCCTGAAGGAATCAGACAGGAACTGCAGGAGGAAATTACCTGGAGCGGCTCCCATTGTTCTGGTTAAAAGCGTGGCAGGGGAAGCTCGCTGCAGGATGGCGATGGTGGAGTCCGGGCAAAGACGGTCACGTAGCCGAGCCCCAAGGGACTTGTCTGGGGCTCGAGAGGCAATCTGAGCTGCAAGCAAGAACCAGGCTGCTGCGTCCCAGGCATGGGGTGCGGGATCCGTCTGCTCACCGTGACACCCCTCAAAAGCGGTTCTGTGTCTCGCAAACCCTCCCCAGCCTGGCCGCGCTCTTCGAAGGAGCAGGGAGGCAGGGATCTGTCCGGCTGCGCCCTGTGGTTGTGTTTCAGAGATGTCTCTTGCCAGGTTTTAAACACAGCCGGGGCGCCTAGCTGTCCTCCTTCTCTGCCTGGTTTCAGGCAGGAGGGCCTGGTGTTTGCTTCTCGCAGTAAAAGCGAGATAGAGCGTCGCTCTGAATGCAGGGAGAGTTTCTTGAAACTGAAGCGTTCAATTTTACTCCACCGAGCATCCAGTATAATCCATTGAAAGGGCACTGTCCTTCAGGCCTTTCAGCTGGGCTGACAGCTGCCCACTGATTAATTGACAGGTTAAAAAGATTGATTCCACATGTCAGAGCTGTAACCCTGCCAGAACAATACGGCTGTCAATTGGGCTGTAAAACAGACGCTTACATTAACAGCCCTGACAGCAGCAGCACATGAACACATGCACCTGCCTTTATGGAGAGCCTAAACACACAGCCGGGCAAAGATTAATCATCTTGAAAGCAACGTTGTAGGATCAAATAAATGTTTCTGCAGTGGAAAAGTGGTGCAGCGCTGACTTGGCATGGAGTCCAGCTGCAGATGGTGCCCGGCGGGCAGCCGCGGAGGGCACGGGGACCTCAGGGGTGGGGTCTTGCAGTTGTCTTCAATGCTTGACTTATTGTCTTGGCCACGTGTCCTCCCTTTCTCAACCTCCTCAAAGACTTGCACAGACACTGCGTAAATATCCGTGGTACAGGGAGCACAGCTGTGTTCAGCATCGCTCGGCCTCCCCACATACATGTGCAGACCCCTGCGGTGGCTGCTCCCTGACCTCTCTGCCCTTCTCCCAGGCTCTCACTGCCCAGGTGCCCGCTCACCTGTGGGCACAGTTCGGCACAGGTAGCCCAAAGCGCACACACACACCCCCAAGCCCTCCGGCCCGAGCAGATGGCACGGCTCAGGGCTGAGAGCATGTTTCGACATCAGAACAAGCGTTGGAGTGTGCTCCAGAGATTAGTGTGGGCACGGGAAAGCAAAACGCTGAAGTAAATCACTTCTTCCTTTCTCTCTCGCTTACTTTCCTTATCAGCAAAATGTAACTCATTAATATCTATCACGCAGGGCTGTTTCCAAAGATCCTCAGCTGGAGCATGCTTCAATAATCTAAAAGACTATTTATTTTTCTGACATCCTTTGAAGCTGGGCAAATTGCAGTGAGTTAGAGACATTCGGGAGGGCTGGGGCTGGGCGAAGGCGAGAGCTGGTGCTGGTGCTGGTCTCCGTCGGGGGTGAAGGACCCCGGCTCAGAGCATCTCGGGATGGGAAGAGTGCTGACACTGGCCCGTGCGCTCCCCACCCAGTATGCCGAGGAATGAAAAAACCCTCTGCAATCTGGAGAGATAAGGAGAGGTTGAGTCACGAGTGAGCTCGGCTTTGCCAGAAGACGTTTCAAAGCTTTTATGGTGAGATTCAATACAGATATACAGAGATCAATTATCTTAAAAGCAGCAAGGAGGTTCAGCAAATATTTCCAGCTTTAAACAGGTTTATTTCCATCTGCACTTATCTGTGCTATTTAAACTCCATTGCTTGCAGTTAATCTTTTGTAATGCAGCATAAGAGGGCTTATTTACTTTCTAATGACATCAATTGGCCATAAATATTAGACATCTAAGGTTCGCTGAAGCTGTAGGGACAGTTTTCCATTCCTACTTGACATTTGACTATTTGCAGTGCTTCCTTTCTGTTTGTTCTTGTGTGACTCACTTATCGGCTGTCATAGGCCCATGTTCGATTTATTTAAATTGAATGAATAAGTACATTAGGCAAAGCTGTCAGGAGAAGAGAGAATGGGAACTCACGGGGATGAGTGATAAGTCAACAAGCTGCAAGGGAGATTCTTAGCAGAGCTGCACAAATCAAAGTGCTAAATAGGAGGAACAAAGACAGCACAGTGACACGATTCTGGTATGAGTGAAACTATAGATCTCAGGGTAAACAGGACCTACCGACCATAATCTATGGGACACAGTGAGGCATTTGTTCTGCACGCCATATCCTCGGAGTAGGCATTGCCGTAAGCCAAAGCCTGGGAGCATTTTAACAATGCTAATAGTTCTAAGAGTTATTATAGGATCAAAGACTCCAGACTATTATCTGCCACTAAGGTGGGAGTCGTGCAAATACCCAGATATCTCTGTACTTGGGAAGATAGTTTTTCTTTTTAATTTTCTTCATTGCTTAGTGCTTAGCCGGACTAATTAATTGTGGAAAGCTCATATCGCGGCCCTACTGGAACTGTTTGCGTTGAATGTATTAGCGATGATCTGAGAGGGGGGAAGATACCTCGAGTTATTTTGTCATTTTTAGATGATGGAAGTAGTTTGCTTTGCGTGAGAGTGACAAAGTTTGAAGACGCCTTTCTCAGGGGAACCATTTTGACTAGCTGGTCACTAGCGCTGGTGCTGCAGCAGGCTTGTTAGGAAACTTAGAGGTGCATCGCATGCATTGCACTTGTTCTGCTGCTTCCATCATTGAAGACCGTGTCCCATTTAATCCATTTTAAATTCCTCCGTTCCTTTCACCAAGCCTTTTGGTCGTGTTTTGTACAAATTCAGAGGATCTGGGACGTCCCAGGTTGGAGCTGGAGCCACCCCACTGCTCCAGATCCTTGGGAGATGCCGACTGTCTGCGATGAGCCTGTGCAGAGCAAACGTGGGGAAGGGGCTGTGCCCTCGGGGTCACCCCCCCCCGGGCTAACGCAGAAGCCTGCCAGGCCTGGGGCTGGTGCTGGCATGACCCAAATGTCTGCAAGCCCTCGGTGGGGCTGGGGGCCAGCGGCTTGCGGGTGCACGGATGATACGACGCTGGTGGTTTTATCTCGGGGGAGGCCTTGGAGAGCCCCGTTCCTGGTTTTGCTTCAGTGTTCCTCTCCTCCAATGACATGCTTTTGTCTTCACCTCCTAACCTTTGAAACCCCCAAAACCTTAATTGGCTGAACACAGTAAATCAGAGCTGACAGTAGTTGAATAGCAGCTGATTAAAATCATTTGTTTTCAAACTCAGCCAGCTGCAGACTCTTGCCTACATGACTTTTGTGGTGTTCCCTGCATTGCTCTCCCTCTCTCTCCCTTTCTTTTAAAGGAATTGCATCACATTTTTCTAATTCTTTGAAAATGAGATCCCCTTCTCACCCCTCTTCCCTTCCCCGCAGAACACCAGCCTCCATTTTACAAGCCCAGCCTTGTTTATCTCCACGGCCACTTGTGAGATTCCCACAAAGCAGTGGAGCACTCTCCGTTTTCAGTGCACAGGCCACATCTGGTTTGGTTTTGTTTGTGTTTGTTTTGCTTGTTTTTTCCCCCAAAAGAAAAGCAGGGAGGGAGGGAAAAGCACTTAAACTCCTAATTCCACATAGCCTGCCTGCTAATCGCACCCCTGGCCAAGCCAGATCATGAAATAGTTAGAAAACGGTTTAAAAATGCTGTTAAGGAAGCAACGGCCAACTGTGAACAGGCAGGTACGTCGGAAGTGAAATTTGTACCTGGCCTTTGGGAGCTTGAGGGGGGCGAGCACCCGCCAAAGGGTGCTGTGCGTCCTAGAGAGCCCGCTCTGGGGCTGGAGGGGCCGTCACGGTGCAGAGGAGGCCAAGCTCCGGGCCCGGCGCTGGGAGCGATGGCTCGTGGACTGACGCGGCGGGGACCTCCGTCCGTCGCAGAGCGCTGCGTGCCGGAACGCGGTCAGCCCTTCCCGGCGCGGGTGGGCGGCGTGGCTGCGATGTGCTCCCCTCCTGTATTCGGCCAGAAGCCATCCCCTGAAAAATGCGTCCTGGCTGAGAGTGCCATTCCCCCATCTCAGGCATCTACAGCCATATGCATCAAATTAAAACCAAATGCAAAATATAAATCTCCTTGCCATTCCTAGGAAAGGTTTCACATGACAGCCGCATTCCTGTGACACTTTCCATCTTATGTTTTACCGCACAGACTAACAGCTGTTTCCAAAACAAACCCTGGTGATGAACAGACAAAATCTTGACTGTTTGGCCAAACTTGTTGTTATTGCACCGGGGCTGTGCGTGAGTGGACAGTGTGTGGCTGTGGGGCCACCGGCAGCGTGCAGAGGGCTCACGTGCAGACCCGGGGCTTCGCGAGGGCCCTGCCATCATGCTTTTTTTTTTTATTTCCTCCCCCCCCCCCGCATAAACACATTATGAAGCCAAGTAGTACATGGTTTTAAAGAGGTGACTTGTCTTACAGAATAGGTCTTATTCTACCTTAAACTTTCCCAAGCCCAGAGAGAAATTTGGGTCGCTACTTAGTTAAGACTTCTGAAGCTGCCTTATTACTATTGTCGTTTTTGCTGTACTTGGGGCTGGCAAGCCCTCGGCGGCGGGAACTGTACAAGCGCATACCAAAGAAGTGGCCCAGCCCTTGGCGAGTTTACAATCCTAAGTAATCTAGCCCCATCTGAAATGAGAGTTTATACCAATGAGTCCGTTTCCAGGAAGCTTACACACCTTGGAGCGGTTGTGCACGCATCCTTCTGCGGAGGTCACTGCTCTCAGGGCCACCTCTGTCGAGGAATCGCCCCACGCGTGCCGCAGGCTCGCCCAGAGGAGGGTTTGCTCTCCGTGCCCCTGGGTGCCAGCTCCCGAACTTGCACATCCACCTTCCCCAGCGCACGGGCGAGCAGCACGAGTTCCGAAAGTGATTACTTCTCTGGGAGGATGTTTACCTTCCACAGCCGCCTTTTCCTTACATTTAAACAGAAATGTTTCCTTTTCTAAACAGTTTACATTTCTGATTCCAGAGGTATCCAGCTTGCCAAAGCCACCAGTATTTGTCTCACTTTAAATGCATTTATATGCTAATGCAGACAGCCTCTCCTGCTCGCACACATACCACACACAACTGTATAGAAATTATTCTTTTCTTGCTAGATTTACAAAATACGACCATCAAACGTCCTTTGGATTTATGCACGTTAATCAAAATCTATATACTACCTTGTGCTCGTGCAATACAGACGTTCCTGGTGATAAACCAGATGTGCACACCTCTAGATTGTCTGTCCAGCCTTGACAAATCGGTGCCACGTTTGGAGGAGGATGAGAGGGGAGGAAGGAAATGTAATTTCAAGGATACAGTTCTGTGTATGGCCGGGCAGCATTTCTCCCCTTTTTTATTGCCTTTGGGATCATCTTACAACATTCTCTGTCCAAAGACTTCAGAGCACTTCACAGATATTACCTGATTACAATCTGCAGAGGTATGAAGTGCTTTTCCCAAGGTCAATCAGCCACTCATGGCAGAGTTTGTATAATCACTGTGATTTCCAGACTGCAGAGCCATTCAGCGTATAAAAGACTCGTCTCCTTTTCCTGGGGGGAGCCAGGTGACGCTCTCCATCGTGTCTAGACCTTTTCTGCAGAGGGCAAGGGAAGCAGCGGCTGGAGAGCTCAGGAGCTCCCTGGGAACCCTCCCGCGGAGCAGGGTACCACGGGCGCAGCACCCCGCGGTGAGGATGCCCGCCCTCAGCACCACCAGAGGCGAGGGGAGGTTTGCTATTATTCAGGAATTTTCTCTCGCATCTCTATTGCCTATTTTGTCCTGTCTGTTCTCTTCTGCCCCTGTTCACACCTTCTTCTGTTCCACACAATTCCCATTTCCTCTCTGCTGTCAAGAGAGTTGGAAAACAGCAACAGCCCTGCGCTCCGTACGAGCAATAACGAAACCTGGCGAAAAGGATGTACCTGGAATGCTTTGCTGTTGAAAACTGATGATTCAATGGCATAAAAACATTCCACACTAACCTGTAGGTTTTGCTTAACTTTCTCTTGAGAACTATGAAAATGTTTTGCTTTTTAAATCCCCAAATCTCTCACTGTGACTTTACCATTCTGTATTAAGGTCGTATTGTAGTTGATTCACAAGAAAAGGATTAGTTGTTTCGGTTATAACGTAGTAACAGACACTGCCTTTCTGTCTAGATTTGGGATAATTATTCCTGTTTGAAACCTCAGAACTTCTCACACAATGGAAACTCCAGTTTTCAGCCAGGTATAATAGTAACACCATCACACCAATATTAATCTTGAAAGGAGGCTAGAAAAAATCAAATCACTCGCGTCTAAGATTTAAAGAACAATGTCATCCCTAAACCACCTTTCTTCCTTTCAAGTTTTCACGAGTGAAAACTGACACTGGAAGGGAGAAAATTCAGACTCATAGCAGACAAGTTGGACAACTTGCCAAATCATCCAGGGCCCAGTAAAGTTCAGCCTTATTCTTCTGGAAAATAATGATGGAAAATTCATTTAAGTATCGTGTATAGCTTTGCTGGGGTGGAGGAGGGAAGGGGCAAATTTAATTCAGACCCAGAACTCCCCTCAAACGGATGCTGAATGTAAACTTTAGCTGCATTTCTGTCAGACTTAATGGATTTCACTTATGGGAACTATAATAAACAGCTCATTATGGAGTCAGCTGCGGGAGCATTTTGAGCCCAATAGGGTCATTTGTTTTCCAAGGCAGAGTTAGTCTAAAGGGGGTGGACAGAATAATCCAGTGTTTGAAGTGTCTATATCAATACTTGAGGAACAGTGACAAAGTGGGATTTTTGGGTCTCCAGCAAAGGCCACTGTTGGACTAAGGCATGGCGTGGAGCTCCAGAGCCTAACTGGGCTGCAGCTCCAGTTAGGTGGTGGGTCGCTGCTGGACACGGGGAAGCCGGTTCTCACAAGACAGATTGGAAGAAAACCGTCATCATTAAAAATCCCAGCTCCCGGAGTCCTGCTATTGCATAAAAATCTGACTTCTTTTCTCTGTGTGTGAGGAAGTTTCCATCCTTCGCGCTTGAAGGGAAATTATGAGTCCCAAAAGCCAAAGAAAGCAATAGCAGAAAGACACTTCTCTTTGTTTTCCATGGTTTGAAGGCACTACCCCGTTTGGGGGAAGAGGGATGACTCGCCGGGCAAGGGGGGCCGAATTGGCCAGCCTCGCCTGTGATGCCCCCTCGCCTCCCCTCCCCGGTGCCTAAATCGGGGACAAAAAAAGCAAGTGGGCGATGTCGATGATACCTTCTTCATTGCTCGTGGACAGGGTAAACTGTGAGAGCCCGTGTGCCTCCAGCATCGTGGGGCAAAAGCCATTTCCCCGTCCTGGGGACACAGCCAGCTGTGCCGGGGAGAGGAGAGCAACCGCCGCGCGTCTGCGCTCTAATGAACTGCTCCAAAGACTGCATTTAAAAGTCAATAAACATCTGCAGAGTCGAGGGCTTGGGATCCAAGTGCACCCTCTGGAGCAGATCTTCCCCTGCTCCACATCTGGCGGGGGGCTGGGAGGGGAGCAGGCATCTGCGGCCGAGGCAGCGGCTGGCTTTGTACTGCCATAAATCTCCTCCTCCCCCGCACCATTAATCTGAGCCATCCCCTCGCCGGGATGAAGCCAGAGGACAGTGGTTTCAAACAGTATGACTGTCAAATTGCTCAGCACGCAATAAATCACACACAGCATCTTCCCTTTCATGTCTGCTCCGGCTGGGGGACTTGCAGACACTTCTTAAACACTTCCATACCCACGGAGATGCTCTCTGCTTGCCTGGGCCGCGCGCAGGGAAACTTCTAGCCTCTGCGGAGCGGAAGGTAAATCATTCACGGAGGGAGCAAGGGCCGATCGGCTCGTAAGCGTGGAAGGGGCTTGGAGAGGCGTTTGCAAGTGCCGGGTTTCGCTTCTCATTGGGTAACTTGCGCGTGCGTACGCGCATACGCGTAGCCTGTTGGACTTCCCTGCAGGCACAGAGTAAACTCACGTGTTTAAATGTCTCGCGTCAGCGCGCATGGGCACAAGCATGCATGCACACACGCGCACGCTCACGTGTCTGCACCTATTCTTGCAAGCCGAAAGCCTTTTTTCGTCCCCCAAGGTAGGAAGAAAAATACACTCTGTGTGGTTGCTGAGCTGAAACACAAAATTTTATTTTTTATTTTCATCCTTGTTGGTATTTTGGATTTGGAGAAATGGCGAGAAAACCCTGCCCTCCACGTTAGTGAAAGAGGAGGTGATTCTTGTGTCAGATCTGCTAGGCTTCACCCAGCAGCTTCGCTTGTTTGCTGATGCTCTCCGGCTCCTGCGGTAGATTTTTAGCCACATCTAGAGATGGTAAAGGACACGTTGGTAGAGGTACAGAGGATTGTTTCTTCAATTTTTCCTGTTAATAGTGCTAAGAAAAATAAAAATCCCTGTAAATTCAGTCTAGAAACCATACTGGTTAATAACCCTGTAATAAATCCCAAGACTGCAACTTGTAAATGCCATTACGGTTGCTGCTGCTGTTGTTATTGTGAACACTTTGAAAGCCTCTGTTTTCCTTGCTGGAAAAATGATCTGCACTGTGTGATGACCCTTAAAACTTACCACTTCTAGGAGATGACAAAAGAATTGAGTGCTCGGGGAAAAATAATTAGCTGCAGTAAGAATAGCCAGTCTTCATTATAGATTAGTTTATTTTTGAGTTTTATTCCTGAAGATGCTATTGATGTTTGACCAGCTTTTTTCAGGTCAGCCTCCTAATTTCTCATCCCTTAATTATTATACCATTTGTTAAACCAATGAATGTTATTAATCAAACCTAATGAGGCAGTGGAATAGGTACAGGTCACGGTATTGTTGTAGCCTTTTCCATAGGTGTTTTGGTAGCTGACCTGTGGCCACGTGCTGGGGGAGGCTTTCCTAAGCATCTAAGAGGAGAAAGAAGCCAAACTCAGTAGAGCAACTTCCACTCCTCTGGAGGGAGCAAACTCCCTGGGATGTCCCAGGGATGCAGCGTCCGGAGAGAAGGGGTGGACGGCATTTTCTCTGCCTCCTGGCCAGCTGCCTGTGACGGTCCTGTGCCGACTCTGGTTGTATAGATCTGTGCCTGATTCTACGTCGGTTTTACAGCGTTCACTCCTTTTGAGAAATACTTTGAGTAACGATGCTTTGCTTCGCTGTGAGACTCAAAGCAATTTTAAATATTAATTAAGCCTCTCAACTCCCTTCTAAAATGGCTGGTTACTATTTGTATTAAACAGAGAAAAATGAAGCAGTGTTGACGAGCAGCATGGTGAATTGGTGCTAGAGGCAGGGATGGAGGTGGGCTGCCGGGCTGGTAGCGTTGGCCACGAGAGCTTCCCCCCACGAGAGCTTTCCCCCATGAGAGCTTCCCACCATGAGCTTCCCACCACGAGAGCTTCCCACCACGAGAGCTTTCCCCCATGACAGCTTCCCACCCCGAGAGCTTTCCCCCACGAGAGCTTTCCCCCACGACAGCTTTCCCCCACGACAGCTTCCCACCACGAGAGCTTCCCACCTCCTGCGCTGGGAGTGACACCCAGGAGCATGGCGGTCCCTTGCACCTCACCAGCCGCGTGGCTGCGCCCGGGCTTTGTAAAGCAGCAGCTCCATTCCCCTGGTTCCCAGATTTAGGAGCAAGGGCTTTATTCAGGTGGGATTTTTAAACTCCTACTCACCGTCACCCCTGGAAAACCAGCTTCTAGCTGGGTGCTGCCACGGGGAGAGCCTGAGCCCGCTAGCGGCAGGACAAAGGAAGAAGCCGAGAGCAAAACGAAGGCTGCCGAGCTCCACGCTCGTACTCGGAACGCGGCGGTGAGCGGGAGCGCCCAGCTGGCTGTGATGTGAGCTCCAGAGTCTGGTGTTCGAGGGCTCTCTCGGGCGGAATATATTTACCTTCTTTGTAGCTGGCTGTAACTCACATCCCTGCAAAGCACTCTGCCAATACAGCATTTGCTGATGTATAGCTACAGCCATTTTCGCTGTTTCCCTTACTCTGTCTCCGTATAGAATAATATGCGATTAATTGATTTTCTGTCGCTCTTTTAGTACAGAAAATTAATTTTGGAGCAACCTTGTTTTCTCAGGGTATGAATTCTCTACATGCAGAGTAATTCCACTCCTACATTATTCATGAGAGAAAATAGTGATGGAGTGTGTAACTGAGGCAGCCCCAAGGCCACAAACTGATAGTCTGCGTTACTGATACAACAGTATTCCACTGATGCTTCTAAATAATTCACGGCTACAACTCAATTTGGCACCAGGCACGCGGCTCGGGATGTGACTGGTGCGGAGGGGAGGAGAGGCACCTTGGCAGGACGCTCGGCTTCCCAGCGAGAGCGCGGGACGGGGCCGCTGGTGAGAGCCCGGTGCCACCAGGCAGCCGGAGCATCGCCCACGCCTGGCTGGTCCCCAAGGACATGGGCCGCCACACAGAGAGGGACCCAGCGCCGGGGCGTCTGGCTGGAGCTCCTGCTGGCATCAGTGGGGTTTCCAGAGACCTGGAATCACAGCGGAAAACGAGGGCTGGTGAGAAGAGAGGGGGATGCCCGAAGGGCTCAGCCCCGGCAGTGCCGGGGAGGTGCAGGCAGCAGATGGACGGGCAGGTCTGGGGAGCTCGGCCGGTGGGGATGGGTACCTGCAGCACCATTTTCTGTAGCTGAGGAGGTGCCGACTGCTCTGGTGCGAGGGCGTCCCCGAGGCCACGGGCAGAGCTGCCGCAGCCGCACAGGGCTGGTGGGCTCCAGCCCCGAGGGAGCTGCCGAACTCTGCTCTTCAGGGCTGCGCTTAGAGCGCTGCCTGGGCCGTGCGGATTTACTTATGGACGTACCTACTGCGGGGCATGACAGCAGGCACCTTAAATAGCGAGCGAGGGCAGAAGTGGCGCATCCCTGTAAAGAAATGGTTGGGCAAGGATTTCTCCCCAGAGCAGGATCTACCAGGGAAGCCTGAAGTCTCCAGGGGTCTGTTAGGAACTTCTTCACGTGAATTATGTAAAACTATATGGTGCCAAACACAGGCCATGCAGGGAAGGTTTATTTTTGTGATAATTTGAGGATTTCACCCCCGGTTTCCAGGAGCTTCTCACGCTCCTCTGCAGCTCATGGCTACGACCTGCTGCACCGGCCGCTCTCCCTGCTCCGTGCCTTGGGCTGACCGGGGCTGCTTCTGGTGAAACTGGGGCTGTGAAAGGGGACAGGACAAAAAATTCCATCCTCCTGCCAGGTGCAAGGCGATGGAAAGGCGCTTGGTCCAGGGGCAGACGCTGAGCATTGCCCGCAGATAGCTTCTCTAGAGCTGATGCTCGAGCCTCCCCTTGGGGGGACAAAGCCGTGTGTGAGCTGGCCGGGGCTTCGGGGCACAATTCTGGGCTGCAGAGAGGGTTAATGGCCTGGAGAGCACTTTTCGTGTGAGTGGAAAATGGCAGGGGCCTTCCCTTCCCTCTTTCCCTGCCTCTGGCAGCGGCTGTGCCGAGCAGGTCCAGATGACGATGGAGTGAGGGAGAGCCTTGTCCTGGCACTGGACTCCTTTTAGATTAATGACTTGCGATGAGATGCCTAAGTCGCATATTGGGATTTTTCAGCATTGAACTGTACCTGGCACCCCGCAGCCATTTATCACGGGTCTGCAGATGGAAGGCAGCAGCAGCAGGACTTGCGGAGGGCCAAGAAACACAGCTTCGCAGCCAGCCTGCTGGGGGGCTGGGGGGATCTTTCTGGTGCGTGTGCATGTGTGGGGTTTTTTTTAATCTAAAATGATAAATCTGATTTCTTCAGGATATTGGAACAGCTGCAGCTGACCTGGCTATTTATCTGACAGATCTTCAGGGTGTACGATAACAGCTCTTAGAGGATGGATGTGGTGTTATAAGCTGTCGAGGCAAAGAACATGATTAATGGGATTTGCAGAGATAAACAGATGGGGGGAGATCTAAGAAAATCCTGTCCCTGGACTGGGAAACTATTGGCGAGCTGGAACAGGACCCGGAGCTGAAGCTGTCCTGGAGATCGATGCTCCCACTTGCCCTGCCCACCCATTCCCACCCCATGGCTGGCCGGGGCCTCGGCACGCCAGCACGGCTGTCGCGGTTTGTACCGCGCGGTGCAGAGGATGTTCGTACCTGATTGTGCAGCTGCTCTGCGCAGTGTGAGATGGAGGCAACTGTCCTGCAGCATCTCACAGCCTTTAATAGCCTCTGCGCTCAGGCGCTTCCCGGCTGCCGTGCAGGGTCCCCAGCCCTCTGGTTTGCTCTTGTAGGACAGGCATGCTGCTGCCTAACCCTTTGCAGAAATGAAGCACCACGGTGCTCCTCCTTTGGCCCCAGAGTCCACGCTGTCCCCCTCCCCGCAGCTCCCACGTACCTGAAAGTCCCTTTTTTCCAGAGCTCCGCACGTGAGCACTCCTCAGTTAACAGCCCACCTCTCCAGGTTAAAACCGGTTTGGTAAAAGTCGAAAAATCAATCTCTCTTATATAAGCTGGCATGGAAACTTGCACAGAATTTACACATCCAGCGAAGATGACATTCATTTCCTTGTCTGTTACTTTCTGATGTGGGCTTAAAAGCCTCCTCTCTCCCCGGGCTCTTTCTTCTGGCTGTCCCTGCAGACCTGCGGTTGCGTCCTGGTACTCACTTGTTCCCAGCGTGTTTCGGAGGGCGTGCAGCTGGGAACCAGGAGCAGAGAATCCTGCTTCCTTGGGATATCAAAGGGACTCGTTGAATCGCTCTGATGGGGAACGCCATGTGAAAGGGAGGGAGCAAAAGGAATCAAAGCAGCATTAGTGCAGAAATTCTCACTGAAAGGAATGGATCAAATAAACACTGAGATTAATTAATCACTAATGGCATGGACTAAAGGTGACCCTTCAGCATTTACAGACTGAAGACAGCAGGGTCAGGATTGAAGAGCATTAATCTTACATTAGCAGAACTCCATCCTTGCCAGAAGGGAGGAAGAAATCCCTTTGGTTCATGCAGAGGAAGCTGAAGCTTATTGCTTCCTGCCAGGTCCACGGCTGCATTTTTATGAAACACCTGCAATGAAAAAAAAAAGAACATAAACCTGAGAAAATTAAACAGCCGTCCCAGAGGAAGGCCGCAGCCCTGCGCCCAGGCACAGCTCCCCGCGGCCGGCAGCCCGCAGGTCAGGGGCCGATGGCCATGCTCCGTGCAGCGGAGCCCAGCGAGGTTTTGTCGTTGGGTTATTAATAACGCTGGATCAATTACAGCGAGCAACTGGGAAAACGGATTTTGAAATCCTTCCTCTTTACTGCTGAAGTTCGTGTGTGTGTGCATGTGTAATGTTAGCAATACAAGCCACCAGAGATGAGCTATAAAAGGTGCTTTCTTTTGCCTCCAAATTTTGCTCTGTGGTTGCTCTGTAGCATGCACCAGATGCAGCAGCAACAGCGCAAGGCCTATAACCTCTTTCCAAATGGTAATAAATCCCACAAGACCCTAACACACTTGTAATTTACAACTCTGCTAAAATGAACATTATTTCAAGCTAAGCGTATTCTCCGAGGTGCACGAGGAATGTGGCAGCTTTCCTGCTGACAGCGGAGTTTCTTTTTTAAATGTCATGCATTCACTTTCATTACTTCCAAATAATTGCCCAAAAGATCAGCAGCCGGACGAACGAGAGCGTTTTATACCGCTGTTAGTCGATTCCATCATCGTAAAAAGCAGCTGCGGGGACCTGCTCTTTGGGCATGGCGAGAAACCGCTGTCTATTCGGTTCCTAAAGCCCACCAACCAGCCCTGGTGGGCTTCGGGAGCAGACCCACCGCCCTGCTCTTCCCTGGGCAGAGAAAACCCGTGAAATCAGTGAGTGCCAGGCGGGCAGTGTCATGCCTAAGAAAGTCATCCTTCTTTCTTTGAGGTTTTTTTCAACAAAATGAAACACTCTTCTTGCCATTTGGGGGAGTTTAGTGTATCGTTGGGGATTTTTCCTTGAACCATCCTCCACCAGCAGCAAGGGCTAGCGACTTCACCTTTGAAAATAAAATAGTCGCTTTAGCACCGGGCTGAGCTGGGATGCGGAAATGTTGCTCAGCTGCTGCGGAGCATCACCCACAGCAGGGCAATCCTCTCCGCAGGTTCACTCCAGAGCGGTTTGCCTGGCTCTCCAGTCTGGGAGATCCCTGGGAGAAGGGGGACGAAGGGGAGCCCCAGTGCTGCAGCCATCCTCTCCTCCTCCTCCTTCCTTTGTTCTCGCAGGAACTGTCCAGAAACATCGGCCCGTGGAGGCAGCCCCAGGCTTTTGCAGATCAGGTCCAAGACAAACTCCAGATCCTGACTGCAAAAGCTCTGTGGCCTGTAATGAAAGCCCTCAAGGAAAACTGTAAATATAGGAGCTATTGGCAAAATTCAGATCTCTCCTTGGGCTGGAGCTCCCTCTCCCACAGTGGGAGGTTTGATCCCGGGTGTTGGCGCAGGCCTGTGTTTCAGTCTGTCTTAAACAGCTGGAAAACAAGATCTTTTTAATCTAGACATGGTTTTCTTCTTCCACTGGAAAGAAAAAAAGAAAGGGGGGGGGAAGGGGCGGGGAGAGACAAAAAGCAAAAGCTGTAATAAAACCCCTGGATGATGATAAGTACGAAGGAGCGGTGAGGAGCGAAAAAGCCACTGCCGCTCTTAGTTATTCTGCAGCTTCTAGTCCAAGGCCTCATATCATTTGAGGGCTCAGATCATTAGCAGAAAATGATGTTCTTTTTTGGAAAAGAATTTCTGATTGACTTTTTGGCCAGCGCTGGTGGCTGCGTGAGCAGCCCTGGAGCCTGAAAAGCCTCGTCTGACGTTGCACGCCAACACGGCCAGGGCAGGGCTCCCGCGTGAGCTGGTCGGTTCGTTTCTGATTTAGAAGGTTGGTTGCTTTTATAAGAGCATAGATTCTTGTAGGAAAACTATTTCGGCTAGAAAATAAGCTGGTTTGGATGAAAACACAAGGATTTTAATCAGTGAAGCAAAATGTTTTGAGTTTCGCTACTTTGGGTTTCTAAAGGGAGAGGGAGGGAAAGAAATTCCTGGTTTTAAGTTGCTTCTCTTAAACTCAAAAAATGCCCATGGAGTGTTTTACAGATTATGGTTTGTCTCCTTGAGAAACCAGCTCCACCTTGTCCTGGGTTTTGTGCGTTTAGCCGTGCTAAACTCGCACAGGCCTCTGGTCTTTGAGAGAGGACCAACACCACGGCGGCCCTCTCTCCGCCGAAGCTGTCGGCACAGCACCAGCAGCCACGATGGCAGCCGCGGTGCATTTCCTTGCTCCTCGGAGGCCGTCGGGAAGCCATGCCGCCGTGCCTCGCCGGCAGTCGGGACCTGCCGACAGCCTGGAGCACCTCTGAGCCGGTGCCACGGGGGGGGGACACGAGCTTCTCGGCCAGTTACCGCTCTCCTCGGCCCTGCGCTGCTTAGCTGGGGTTGACGGCGGGTCCGTCCTTGGGGCGATGTCATCCTCGATGCCTTCTGCCTTCTTGTTCTGCGCCCCTCGCAATCTGCCACGCTGGCAGCAGGGTTAAATCTAGCACCGTGGGAGATGATGGGGTGATCCATCGCTCCCCACCGCTGCTGCGGGGCCGCCAGCCCCGAGGGTTCAGATCTGAAACTCATCCGAGACACCCTAATGGGGTGAGGAAGATTGCGTCACTGACCCCCCCATGCCTGAGGCCTAGAGGCACAGTGCCGCGCTCCCAGAGCCCCCGAAAGCCCCAGACGGGGCACGAGGGCTGCGCTGCCTCGTGCTCCCCTCCTCGCGCCCGTGGGAATCCCGGGAGCCTGAAGGAGCGGGGTGGGTGAAGCCCGGGCAGAGCATCCCCCGTCAGGGGCCGGCGAAGCAGTGTGCTTCAGTGCCTCGTGTCCTCTGCATAAATGCAATTTCCCTGAATGTCAGAGGAAAGCATTACAGATAACACACTATGTGTGTCTCTGACCCAGTAAGTGCTGAAATCACAGATCTCATTATTCTGACATGATAGAATTTTTTTCCCTCCTCGCTGCAACCCTGCTGCTGTTGTTTTCCAGACTGCAGACATAATTGCCGAAGGTGCAAAGCCTCCGCAGACAAATACGTCTTGCCTACTTCCCTAAATCTAGCAAAATGCCAGTTCTGTGTGTGCATAAGAAAACACTTTTAGATCACGCTCATAAGCAGCACGTATTTCCATAGGGTGCCAGTCACAATCAGGCTTACCTTTAGGGACGTGCGAGACGGCGGAGAGGGGAGATGTGCCGAGCTCCCAGACAGTTCCCACGCTCGAGGTTTCAAGGTGCCACTTGCCAGGCAGCGCGTGCCATCACGGTGACACGGCTGAGCAGTGGTGCCCTTTGGAGAGCGGTCCTGGATATTTACTGCGCTTGATCTCAAGCACAGGGATCACAGGGGACCGACCACATTTGGCTGGGGCAGACAGCGAGGGACCTTCTTTCTGGCTCACAGGGGCTTGTTGCAGCAGTTTTTGGGTTCCTTAAAAAGAGAAGGGACATGCGGGGACACAGAGGCTAGCAGTGATGTGGGCAGCCCCGGCACCAGAGTAGCTGAATCTGTGCAGGGCTGCATCTTAGCTAATGAGCTTCGTTAAGAGCCAGCGCTTCTTAGCTTGGACACCGTCATGGAGCAAGTCTGCTGCAGGGTCCGTGCAAGCATCTCTGCTCTGCACCCGGGAGATACAGCTCCCCGTGCAGACCTCTGCTTTCTGCGGCCACCCAGCCTTGCAGGAGTCCTGCTCGGAGGCAGTGCTCCACAGGGCGCACACAGCTGCGGGAAACCTTTCCGCTCAAGTGTTGAAGAAAGGCCATTTTTTTATTATAGTAAGCTTAGTTAAAAAGAAGAAAGATTCCCCCTAATCTCCACCTTTGTGATAATGTGTCTATAATTTTCCTTTTAGGTGGGTCAGAGGAAAAGATCTGTCTGTAGCCAGGGTCTGGGAGAGAGAAAGGGGCTCTTCTTGCAGGGCAGATCCTGGAGGAAGGAGGAGGCCCTCTCGGCAGGACCACCTGCCTGACATTTTCTCGCTTTCATTTTCATCTTTCTGCCCGTTTGCTTATTTCACCCCTTCCGTTATCTCCCTTAGCGAACATTTTTTAATCAGCTTTACGAATCCACCTTATTGGCAATAACCCTAAATGTTTTTAATTGCAGCATCATTAGTTCAGCCATGCAGTAATGCAGCAATTAAGCACGGCCTTAAACGGAGGGGGTAGGGAGGCAGAGTCCGGGAGTTTGCTGTTGAGGAGCAGAAAGCAAGGACAAGCCACCCCCAGGACCTTGGGCTGCTCCGGGGCAGAAATGCCATTAAGAGGAGCTGCCAGGTGTGAAGTCCCAGCTGAGCCGCTCTTGCAAACTCCGAGACTGGGGGATTTTCAAAAGCACCTGCGTAGCGTGCGGAGTTCAGCAGATGGTAGGAAAGAGGAGAAGGGTGAATGTTAGCTTGAATTTCGAGTGGGTTTATGGTGCCGCTGGAGTCGTACCCCTTTACTGCTGCTTTTCGTCAGGTGCCTTGTGAAGCGGCTTGTCGATCCTTGCACAAATGCTGGTGAGTGGATGGTGTGCCTCTGAGCAAGGATCGGGGGTGACAGAGAGACGGGGACTTCCCCTGCAGAGTGGAAATGGCTCATTTTGAAGCAGTTCTCCTCTAGGAGGGTGGACAAAATAACAGAGCTGGGAGGCGATCTGTGTTGTCCTCGTGCTGTCCCTTCTGTACAGGATTTCATAATGTCATCTCTGGTCATTAATCAGAGATCAAAACCAATTTCAAATGATTAAGATCACCTTAAATGAAATGTGAAAGTGGAAAGGCAGCAGTGAAGGGACGTACGTGTTCCTGGAGAGCCGATGGGCTGAGAAACAGGATTGAATAAAGGGTTCGTTACCATAAACCGATAAATCACTGAGAGCAGTAGACCTTCAGAGATAACTCAGATATGGTTAAAAGGGAGAAAAGCAGAGGGTTAAATTCATCAGATAAATTGCTCACTGAAGAGTTTGGCCAGCTCTCCTCACCAGAGAGTGCTAGGCTGAAGAAATGCTAATAGAAACGTACGTATGTATATATTACCCTTCATCCACCTGGACCCCAAAGCACTTAACAAACTTCACAGGTATATATTTTACTGACTTTTATCTTTGAAGTTCCTTCTGCAACTTGGGCTGTTTTAATTACTGCAAGGGCACGGGGAGTTTGCGCACAGGATGTTAAAATGAGACGCGTAGATGAGGAGGTTGGATCTCCCAGTTTCAGCGGTGGCGGGGCCTGAGAAAGCCAGCGGCACGGTTTGCATAGCCGCTTGCCGTTGTTAAAACCGCGTGGGGCAAAATGAAATCAGATTAAATTCTGTGATTTAGAGCCAGGTAAAGCTCCTCGTCCTCATCCATAAAATGGCAGTGATTGCATTTCTTACTCGGGGTGGTGTTAGGCACCAAAACGGTCTCTCGCGGCGCCGGCAGTGCCGTCACAAGTGACTATTTCAGAGGAATAGAGGAGGTGACGCTTCCCATCATTGCACGGTCTGGTGGTACCAACAACCACCTTCCGGGGAGCCAGGGGCTCAGGTCATCGCTCGCCTGCCTCTGCCCTCGCCTCTAACCGATGCCCAGCAGAACGGGGAGGATGATCTTTTTGTCTTGCTGCCACATCTCGTGCTGTTTGCAGCCTGGGGAAGGCTTTTCTTGTACTTTATCCCTGAATCTCACTGTGATACGATGGCCTTTGATAGCCTGACCGAAACACAGGCTGTGCTTCGCCTGCTAAACCCCGCCAGCTCTGCACAGGGCCCAAACGCCAGCGGAGCTTCCCAGAAGGAATTTCTCTCTGGCTCCCCGGGAGGTTTTGGCAGTCTAGTCTCTGTCCAAACAATCATTATTAAAGCCCTGTTCAAACACGCTTGTGTTTGCAGAGTCGTGCAGTGGGGGGTCGGAGGCAGCAGAAGACGGGGTGGGGGCGGCAGGATGTGTCGGGGAGGATCTGAAAGCGGGTTTTCCCTCTTTACCCAAGTGCTGATGAGCAGTACTGGCTCTTGGGCGCTCTCAGTAACTCCAAATCATACCGTGCACCCGTATTTCAGTTCCAAGTGGGAAAGCCAGCGCCTCCATCCCTCCGCAGCACAGATCTAGCAGGGTTGAGGCAGACCCCAAGCCCTGGCACAGCCTTTGCCTCTCCTCACACTGTCCTGACTTTGGAGTAGCGCTGTGGTGTTAATTTTATAGCTGGGAAACTGAGGCACAGGGAGATCTAGGAGCCAGGTCTTTTCAGTATTCAGGCACGCTACTCCTGCCCAAAGCTGATTTGGATGGAGACGAGCGTTGGAGTGGCTGTACGTGTGGGTGCGACCCTTCGGGGGTGCTGTCCCGGGCTTTTGCAGCCCCAGACTGCCCTGGCTGCTGTTGAGATGCGGTTGCTGCGGGAAGCCCAGCTGGCTGCTCTCCGCCCGTGGAAGTCAGAGTGGGTCAGGCACACGGCAGGACCTCGCTCACCCTGTGTTTGCAGGAGCCGCTCTGGCAGGATCTGCAGACCCTGCCTTTGTGCCCGGGGATCTCTGTCCTGGCTGGGCGCTGGCAGAGGTGACTCCATGCAAAGCTCTGACCTCAAATCTCCCCGGTTAGAAAAATGCAGCGTGCAGATATTAAGATCTGTAGCAGGGGTCCCTGCACGGTTGCAGAGGGAAGAAACTGCCCGTCTCTCCTTCGCCCGCCCCTAGCACCTGCCCTGCACCCAGTCTGGGTTCCCGCAGCACCCTTCACGGGGGAGCGGGTGGGAAATCTCTCCTGGAGAAATGCACTTTGCAGGTCGGCCTGTTACCGTGCACAATGGAAATCTGGCGGCTGCATCCTCTGCTTAAGAGCCTTCCCCTTGTGCAATAACCTCTCATTATTTTTTAATGTTGTTGTAACTTTATGGCTTAATCAGTATTTGCAATTTGTTAGTAGTCCAGGCTGCAATAAAATTGTTTTCCAGGTACTGAAACATCCTATCAAGGTTTGTAAAGCAGTGGTTCTTAGTTTATCACACTCATAAAAAGCACTGGCAACTTGACAGATATAATAACTTTTTTTATCAAGTGTCTAATTTGAGAGGAAATTAAGCCATACATTACATGCCGATCTGAGCTGGAATTGGAAAAAGACCCAGCCGCCCCTCTCCCCACCCCAGTGAGTTTCCTTTCTCATCCCAGCCTCTTCTGTACGGAAAAGACTATTTAAAGCTGGCCGTGCTTCTGCATTCGCTCTGCAGTATCCTCAGATTGTGTGTGTATTTTTACAGGGCACTGCACACTTAATAAAAAATTATTTATGTGGCCTGCATTGATGTCACAGCAGTGAAACAATACCTTTCCTTTACTGCAGCAGAGCGGTGATTTATACGAGTGCCTGGAAAAGCTTCCTCGAAATGCAGTGCAGATGCTCCAGGCCACTGTAACAGCCACTATATCCAGTTTACTTACGGGCCAAGATTTTTAAATCAGGGAGGTGATTCTGGGTGCTTCCATTTACAGCATCCGTCGCAGGGTGCCCGGGGGGGCTGGGACTTCACCGGCACGAGAAAAGCGGGTCCTTTTCAGGCCTTTGACTAATTGCATTTTTGTCCTCGGAATTTCGATCAGCCTATCATAACACCCTCCCGATCCCAAATATGTCTGCTCAAAAAAGCGTTAGCGAACGGAGCGGTGTCTGCTCTGTAATTGCCCTGAAAGGCCCTTTCTCTGCCGGGCTGGCGTGCTGCCAGGCTGCCTGCAGCTCCGTGCCTCAAAACGTGCCCCGGGCTGCCTGGCCGCAGCCCCGGCCTCATCCTGCACCTCTCGCCCGCGCTCCTCCGACAGCAAGCGAGGGAGAGAACGCAGGCGGTCCTGGGGCAGTCGTTTTCAGGATAATTATTTTGTTGTTTAATTCCAGTACTGATTTTCCCCCGTTCCCGTAAGTGGTACCAAAATGCCAATAAACAATTGAGCAACTAGCACGGATCACCCGGAGATAGCTTCCGAAAATCAGACTTTCAGAGCAATGCCCGCGTCTCCCATCATGTCCCACAGGCGGAGCACCTCGTCCTCGGGCGCTGCGAAGTTTAAACGCTCGCTGAGGCCAGAATGAATTCGTGCTGGAAGCCTGGAGTAAAAGTCAGACGCTGACTACAAGCCGCACACTGTATTTGTTTAAATTTTCATGCTAGCGAATGTCTGTGACACAGGAGACAGGTTTATGGAGAGCGAAAAAAAATGTTGACAAATGGCCCAGTAATCAACTGGAACATGCAATAAATCATTGGAGTGCCAATAACACTTCCAGGACGAGTTGCGAAAGGTCATTACGATGCCACCATGTATCATGCAGCGCCAAACAAAGCAAACAGAACATGTTGGGAATAGGATTATGGGAGAAGCATCTGTCAGTTCTAATTAAGAATTAACTGTGGATCCCATATAAAAAGATGTGTGGTTTATTCCTATCTCCCTCCTTTTCCTACTTAGCTCTCCATTTTTCCCTCTCCAAAATAAAACTCAATTACTTAAAAAAAAAACCCCAAACCCTCTGTCATTTAATCTATTCAACAGCAGCAAAACTAACCCGATGTGACAAAAGAGTGAAGGTTGGAGGGGAAGGACAGGGTTCTCTCTGGCTCCTGCAGCCTCTGTAGCAATGCAGGAGGGCTCAGAGCCTGCCCAAATTGCCTGAAACCCCAGAAGTCCTCTGGCACCTCTGAATCATCTGTCTGCAAGGGTTGCAGAAGGCAGAAAATGTACAAACCAAAACACCCCAGCCCCGACTTGCTGTGGACGAGGGGTGGAAATGGGGAGAGCGTGGAGGTTGAGACGCTGAAAAGATTTTGGCTGCCCGTGGAAGGAAATGCGAGCTAAATAAGCGACAATAAAAGCAAGTAGAAAAGTTAAAGGGAGAGGAAACCCAAGAGAGAAGAGGCACAAAGGGGCAACAAAACAACATGCCCTCGGAGGGGTCTCTGAGCCCGTTCCACACCGCGTCCTGCCCCACAGCAGTGTTGCTCAGAGGCATCCCCCGCCTCGGACACAGATCTCTGGGGTTTACCCCCCGGCTCTTTACCCACATGCCTGGCACTGGGTCTCGCCAACGGCACAGGAGGGATGGCTCCTCAGTCATTCACCTGATCAGCCGTTTCCGCCGCGCCGAGCCACGTGAGCAGCCCATCACCTCCGTTGCTGCGAATGACCCTCCCTGCGTAAGCGTCTCATAAATTCCCCCCCCAGCACCTCCTTCCTTTCTCCTTGTCTTCCCTCTCCTCCTTCAGACTCCCCTTTCTCTCTCTCCCCATTAATCTGAGTTGCATTTTATCACGTGGGCGCCTGTCCCAGGGCTCCTGCTGAGAGGGCTCTGCAAGCAGCATGCTTTTCTTTATTATTATTATTATTTTTCCCTTTCTTCTCCTCTATATTTCCAGGCCTCTTTTCTGCTTAAGTTTGCATTTCTTCTTTTTCTTTCCTTTTTTTCTTTTCCTTTCTGCTGACTGAGACAAGACCATGTCCTACTTCAACATCCCAGGATTTGTTACAACTTCAAGGTGCAGGTTTATGGCCACGGTTGTCCCGTTTATGGTACAGTTCTTCTTATGGGTTCTAATAAACTTTGTAGCTCCAGGGTGCTCTTAAATCCTGATATGAAAGATAGAGAAGAATCATTATTTAGTCCAACTGAATATAGGATGCTTCACCCTTGAAGGCTGAGGATAATGTTTCTTTCACAGGTGTGGAAAGACCCATAATTCTGTGTACAGCAAGTGCAGCTGCAGGAAAAAATAATCAATTCTCCCCATGGAAATAGGTGGGCTCCCCCCCTCCGCGGGATGGGGAGAACCAAAGCCAGCTGGGACAGGCGCAGCTTAAGAGGGATCTTTTAGAACAGGGAAATAACGTTAAGACTCGACAGACGTTGCGGAAGGCGTGCGTTGGTAAGACACGCGGCCCCTGGCTGCAGGAAACCGCTTGGTGCGAACGAGGGAAATGAGCCCCGTGCCCCTGGCAGGAGGGGACACGGGACAGTGGGATCCGCCACCTCCCCGGCAGAAAGCAGTCAGGTCCTCGGTGTGCTGGCATGGCACGGCGTTACGCCGAGGCAGGAGAGACCTGCCCGCGCAACAAGGTCGATGGCACGTGTGTCGCTCCAGCTGCAAAGAGCCCTCCCGGGTCAAATGAGTGTTGGGGTTTTTTTCAGCAAAAATTTAGAGGACAAGCTCAACGGTGAAGGGAATAAATAGCCGCAGGCTGGCAGAGCGGCGAGCGATGCGGTTCTGTGGGTGCAGGAGGGCGGCTGTGGAACATCCCTCTCACCTCCGCTACGACTTTGGGCAAGCGGATTTGCGGCGGGGGTCTGGCCCCGCTCCGGAGCAGGGGCGGCAGCACTGGTCCGCATGCTCTCGCTGCGCTCTGGGAACGGCGATTTGGTTCCGGCGTTCGCACCGAGCGAGCTGAGCATCAGAGCCAAGCCCCGGTGCGTAGCCGAGGTACACGTATCTGTGCGTGTGTCTGCGGGTATGTCTGTCTGCGTGCACAGGGACAGCAAATCAGTGTATTTACTTCAGGGAAAATCTTTTTGGGTTTTTTTCCCCTTCCCTCGGCTTTACCAAATCCCGTCTGGTTTCTCTTTTGTCTCTGGGAAGGAGAAAGGAGATCAAAGAAGGCGGAAAGGGCTAAATGATTTTCTTGATTTCTTTTTTTACCCACAACTTGTATTTTTCTGCTAAAATTTCTGCAGAGTACCAGGAAAGTACCAGTGGTGTTTAATGGGGCCTGGGATCCTCCATTCCCAGCTGCACTTATCCCCAGAAGGATCCGCTCATCCCATTTTTTTTCAAAGTTGCCATACAGCAACCAACTATTCTGTTACGAAGAAACATCAGACAACAACATAAATGAATTGTTGTTTAGTACGCTGCCCTCCAAACCAGTCACCTAATTATCATTCCTCTACAAACAGCTTGTTCTCCATTAAATTTCTGGTTTTGTTCTTAAGTAAAATGATAGGTTGTCTGTAGGGGACAGAAAACCAAATTGATGGAAGCTGCAAATGAGCTTTCAATTAAACACACCACCTCTAAAGCCGGCGCTATTTATGATTATGGTATGATGAGAGGAGGGTGAAATGGATTTAAAGATGTAACCTTGCAACCACTGAGGGATCATTAAAATTAAAATCCTGTGTAAAGTGTAAGAGATGCCCTGTCAATTGGCATAGCTGCCTAATTCCGCTCTCTCCACGGTAATATCGGAGTCGCTGCCTGGAGAAGGTGCCTCTTATTAAAATCCTTGGGTCAGAGCTGAACAGAAAAAAATCCAACCGGCATTGGTAGTTTATGCATCTCTCCCTGCAAAGTAGTACAAGGAACCTCGGTACTGCTTTTGCTTCACGTTCAAAGAAGACGTGTGTGCGTGCACATGCGCCTCTCTTTGCACACATACGCGTGTACGGGATCGGATTAGATGAAGGGAAGGGCTTTCTGGGAGGTTTTGGGACCGCTGCTGAAGAATAGTATGGACTTTGAGGGGGGAGCTGCAGAGGGAGAACCACAGCGATGCTAAAGCACGGCTTGGGTCTTGGGTTGGGGTTTGCAAGACACAGTTCGGTACCGAGGCTCGTGTGGAGAGGGATGCAGGAGGGGAGCATCAGCCCGCGAGCTCCTAACTCACCCAGCTCTTGAACCGGGCGCCAAGCATCACTCAGAGCATCACTTGGGCTTCACCAGCCTTTTTTGCCTTTTTTTTTTATATATCATCTGTTGTCGCAATTACTCTTACTGGTGAATGAATGATTTGGTGTCACTTTTGGCTCGGATCCGCCCGGCCAGTTTGATCCCTCCCACAGGAAGTGCCCGGCAAACCCAGCAGCACTTCCACAAATACGGAGATTCTCCATGAGGTCGTGGCAACAACGAGTCACCCGCGAACCGAGACTTAAATAGCAACCTGCCAGGAAAGTTTCCTTTCCTGTCCCTGATCCCTTGAACTGGTTACTCATATTTTCTGTGGTTCTGTGGTCAGCCCCATCCATCCCAGCCTTTAATAGCTCCCCTCTCTCAGCAGCCAAACGCAAGAAGGCAGCGCTGTCACTAAAATACCTATTTTATTGTGCGCACAAGTATAAATTGTTTTTAAACCCATTGAAAAGGCCACGGTATTAGACAGCAGCTTGTTTGCTTATTCAGATTTCTGGATTTTTTTTTAAAGGGTGTGTTTCCCTAAGCTCTAGCTGTCCGTGGCAGACACTAAACCACATCACACCTCGTACCCGAAGTGCAGCTGGGGAGTGAAGGAGAGCGGAGGGCACAAGCCAGGGCACGGGGAGCCCGCGTGCCCTCCTGCAGCCTCGGCATGCAAAGACAACCTTTGCCACCGTGCTCAGCCGTGCTGGGAGCACTGAGACCCTCCCAAAAATGGGCCCTTCCAGCAGCCTCTTTGCATGTATACCGAGTGGGCTCCTCCTCAGCAGATGTTCAAGACTCAGCACTCAGGCTTACATGGAGGAACTTCCAAAACAAACCATCTGGAAAAAGCAAACGGCAAACTATTTGCAAGCTATTTCCCTCCTCCGCCGTGCGCCTCCCCCCCGGTCCTCCGCCCGGCGTCCCTGATCTCAAAGTCAGAGGGAAGGATTTGAGAGGACAGAGAGCCGAGCGCCAAAGCCGGGAACGGAAGGAGCGCGTCAGTGAAGAAATGTTCCCAGCAAGGCTGCAGCTGTTCTTGTAAAATATGGCAAGGCAGCGCGGCTCGCTCGGCACGACCCGGGGCTGGTGAGGCACCGGCAGCTGTTCGGGCACCCCCAGGGCTGAGCGGATCCAGCAAGCTTTTCCGATGATGAAAAGCACGGTGCTGGGGGCAGCGGGAGCCAGGAGGACACACAGGGGCTGGACCTTCTCTCTCTTTGCTTTTTATCCCACCTTAAAGAGGAGCCGGTAGCTTTAGCCCCCAGATGGGAAAGTCGCAAGTCGTTCGCCGATCCGTAAGGTCGGGCAGGTCGTAGCTGAGACGTTATTGCCCTCCGGCAGGTCCTGCGGGGCTGCGATGTCTCTGGTTTCCCCTTAGCTGTCTGCAGCTCTTCACGCTGGCGTGCTGGGGAGCCAAAATGCAGTCATGCATTTTTCTTCCCTCAATTTCCAGAAACATGAGAGAAAGCGCTCCGTCCCGCCGCAGGAGGGGACATGAGGACAGTTTCTCCAAGAGGGGCATCTGGGCTTCATCTCCTGCAGCCAGTGACAGCCTCGAGCAATGACCGGGGGCCCCTGCCAAAGGGCCGACGACTGCTCGTGAGAAGGGTCTGTCCCCTCTCACGTCCCTTCAGAGACCTGGCCAAGCCCTAGGCAATGCTCAACGTGCACCTCGGTGTCCCCGCTGACAAAGGGACAAGCCCACCCGGCCTTGTCTGCTGTCCGCGTGAGAGCCACGCTCTCGCTCAAAGCAGTAGCAGTAAATCGCGTAAGACCGAGCTGGACCTGCTCCTCACGCCTTTCAGAGCATCCGTGAGATCAACAGCATTTGTTCTGTCCCTTGGCAGGTTCTACATTCATGGTGTTTTCCACCAGTGGCTACATTCCCCCCACTAACCGTAACAGCGGGGCAGGTTCCTGCACTCCGCAGGCTGAGCACGAGTGCGTATATCCCCGTGAGCGCTTTGGACAAGATGGTCCATTTATCCCCGCTCTAAGTACTCCTGTCCTTAGAATGTCTCATACCCACGTCGTTAGTTAAGAGCAGCTTGCAGCGGGCGCAGGGCCTGGCTCGCCGACCGCCTTTCCTGCACCGTCCTGGTCCTCCCTGGGGCACGGTGCGGACAGGAGCCGGTTGCCTGATGTTCGATCGTGCTGGAGGTGCCGGCTCTTCCCCTGCCTTTCTACCCGTTTCCCACCGTAACTTCTCAACAGCCTCTTCTAGCTTTGGGAAAAGCTGAATTTGAACAGAGAGCTTTGGGCACTTCCCACATACAGGATTATTACAATTACTATTAAAAGTAATAAAAGTGCATTAGTTTTTGTAAGACTTTCTGGTGGGCACATGAGAGCCCGTTACCGAGCCGGCTGTGATCCCAGTGTTACGCCGCTATTAGATTTTCTGCTTGAGGGAGGAAGATATACGGCACCAATTGAGGCAGGAAATGTGCATTGCTCCAGGAGCGCAATGGAGCTCTGTCTGTGAAGGGCACATTTGTGTGGCAAAACTGCAATGGGAAATACATGTGCGAATCGTGACGCAGCGCATGTGTGTGGGCACGTGTGTTCACGGCTGGTGTTGGCATACATGTGCCGGGTAGGTGCATCCCCTTTATCTTTTTCAGGGTCTCTCTGGTCCTCTGGGGTCTCCCCCATCTTCCCGGACAGCTTTCTGCACAGCCTAGGAAATTGGGTAATGAAAGCCGAGTCATACATTCCTGCTTTATGTTTCCAAAGAAGCAAGTGTGACTGTCAGGTTTACAAAAGATTGTTTATGTTCGGTGGCGTGAAATGGGGAGCGAGTGTGCGGAGCAGAGCAAGAGAAAGACTGCCCTGCCCGGGCTGACAGCACTGCATTCATCCTCCACGCTACAGCAGACAAAGCGCTGGTGCTGCCTGACAGGGGCCATAAATCACCGCTGGGAGATGCTGTACCTACAGCTTATACCATTCCAGATGACAAACACACAATAATCCACACAGCGCAGCACTTTTTTCTCCCCTCTCTCCCTCGGACTCGCTGGTGCTCAAGTGACGACAAGAGGCGGCGAGGAAAGCTGCAAAGCCTGGAAGTCTCCTGCGGGGAGCGCGGGAGGGAGCAGGGGAGGTCGCTGATGCAGATAGCAGAAAGGCATGGCTCCTGAGGGGGCAAGAGTCACGGGGGCAGCAGTTTGCAAAGGCCAAAGGGAGGGGGACGCCAAGCAGGGGTGAATCCTCCCTTGCTAAGAGGGCTTTGGATAGAAAGCCAACAGTTTTTACTTGCCCCTGCCCGAGCAGGATGGAGCTGGGGCAGCTGCAAGGTGGGATGGCGCTGGGGATGCAATACCAGCACCTGGGGCGAGGCGTGCGGGGCCACGCTTTCACGCAACCTGGAAAAGTCTTACTAGTCCGTGTGCTGCTTACACAGGGACTGCGTGCACTTGGCGAGATGGCCTCAGCTGCGGATGCTGGGCTGTTTTTTGGAGCCAGGCTGTTGACTCTCCCTGCAGAAGCCTCCCTGGTCTGTTTTCCCCGGGAGGCAGGTGGAGCGTTGGCCTTCGCTCCGCCTGGCCTCTTTGTTTGCGTGCTCCCGAGCACTCGCTGCGCCCGGCCGTGGTGGGAGCTGGACGGCACCGATCCTTCTCCAGCCTGGCCCTCCAGCGTCCCCACGGAGGCTCCCTTAGCAGGACCGGTGAAAGCCATGCCTCGGGGTGCAGTGGGTGCAAACGTCAGATATACCAGAAATACCCAGCGGCACGTGCAGCTCTCCGGCGTTTTCCCCACCGAAGGCAGGTTGGAGCCACCACAGCGTTGCCAGCTCTGCCACAGCTTTGCCCAGGTTCCGTTTTGACGTGAAAGTGGAAACGTGGTCCTTGATGTAGGAGGCAGTGAAGGGCAGGGAGGCAGATGTGCTGCCACCACCCTGGGCTGTAATCTGCGAGGGAAGGGAAAGGGAAGAGGTCTATCTGGTTGGACAACCCTTAAATCAATGTACCCTAATTAACAAAAGATCTAATTCATCAAAGTGACAGCAACTCTATTTATATCACCTCCTTCCGTGGGGGCTGCTGGGGGTTTCGGGTTGGGGGATCTTCTCCCTTTCCTTTTCTGACAGCTTTATCTTTCCCACACACGTTTTTATTTTCCCTTTCTGGGGGAGAAGGACTGATAGTGAAGCTTTCCTTGGGAATATGGCCGTTTAATTGACGTTTGCTGCCTCACCCCCAAAACGGGGATACGTAGGGGGAGCTGGGAAAGAGGTGAAGGTCTGAGAGAGGTGAAGGTCTGATTTGGAGGGGGAGGAAACCACCGAAAGGTGAGCAGAGGGGTATGCAGCCATGTCTGTGTAAAATTTGGTCAAATGCTGCAGGTTGGGGTTATGCTCTGAAAATACCCCCAGCAGGAACCGTGGTCGTATGGGGATTTGGCTTTCGTTTGGGAAAGCGAGCCCTGAGAGCTTGAAGACACGGCTGGATGACACCTTAAATCTTGAAGTGCATAAAAAGAAACCCAACTGTTTTGTTTTGTTTTAATGTCTGAGACCTCGTGGTTTGGGGGCTGGGAGAGCAGGATGCTGAATTGCCGTATAAATACAAGGACCGTGTCATTTCAGAATTGCTCCACTGTTCTCAGTGGGCTCGCTCTCGGGAAGAGTGAGGTTTGGACGTGATGTAGTACCACAAAAATAGTAATAATAGTAATGAATCCCCGTTCAGCCACTCCTCCCTGCTGCAAGCACAGGAACGTAAAATCCAAGATGCAAAACGCAAGCCCTGTCTCGTGGAAAGAAGGAAGCTCAGAAGGCTGCTGGGGTAAAAAAGCCCCAAACCAAACCAAACCAAACCAAACCAAACCAAACCAAGGCAGCTTTGCTGCGAAGTGCAGCCGTGCTCACAGCACACTTATGAACAGGAGATGAAAGGGCCGTAAAATGGAGCCGTCGTCTAAAGGCTGCACCGGTGCATATATCCTGATGTGCTGGGAGTACCTGCTTCTCCCGTAGCCTAAACTTCTGATGAACCAACGAGCTTCAGAGCGCATTTATATGCAAAGGCGTATAATATGTCCCCTGTATCTAATTATCTGTCAACCTGAGGCAGTTTGTTTTCCAAATCGGCCTCTCGGCTGTGACTTTATGAGGTCGTAAAGAAAACGGTGCCACTCTCGCACTGGAGTGCCGGGAGAGCCTGGATCAACAAATTACCGTCTTTAATGGTGTCTCCTCGTGCAAGCTCACGCCTTCCGGCGTGCCCTGGCACGGCCAGCCCCGGCACGGCAAGCTAGGCAGCCCGGGCAGCCCCCAGCCCCGTGCACCCAGCCAGATGGGGCAGCTGCAGGCAGGGGCAGGACTGACCCCCACACACGCTGCCTACGCTGCCCGCGCTGCCCGCGCTGCCCGCTCACCCTCCTCTGACCCTGGCCGGACGCGTTGCAAAGCTTGGCAGGAGCCAGGGGTGAACTCCAGCCCGTCGGCTGCGCGAGCAACACCACCGCCGGCGAAAGCCGAGCCGCAGATTCCTCTGCCCACACTGCTCCTGTGATTAATGATAGAAAGGAATTAAAAAGAAGGAGGAAAAAAAAGAGCGAGGGAGAAGGGAGGGGAGCGGGTCAACAGCTGAGTGCAAGGCAAGTCGCTAGACAGGGAGTAATTAAGATACTTGGGTAAATATGATTAATAAGCTCAAACTGGCAGGGTGTGCAGTAAACAAGGGCTAACCAGATGGTACCCTTTCCTTTCTGACAATGCTGCAAGCTTTGTAAAAAATAGGAAGGAAGGCTCTGGATCCTCCCAGTGCTCTCGCTCCGGAGGAGGGAGGCTTCAGCATGGGGCCAGGGCAGTGAATCACCTGATAGGAATGAGAGACATTTCCCCTCCATCACCTTCCCGTCGGGGAAAACACGCGGCTGTTCCGGAGGTGCCGGGGTGGCACTCGCTGCCGAGCCGCGGGGCCCGATCCTGCGCCTTGCTCCAGCACAGGCTGAGCTCGGTGTGAGTCCGGCTGCCTTTGCCCGGTGCTGCGCGGGCAGAGGGGGACGGCAGCAGCGGGCAGAGCCCTTGCACTGATCTCTGGGCGTCTGCTCTCCAGCAGTAACGACGCGGTTTGAAAAGTCCTGCCCGGAGCTCGTCTGCGCTGCCAGGGCTCAGGGCTGGGCGCCGGCGAGACCCCTCGCTCCTCTCGCAGCAGGTAGCTGGTTTCTGGCAGGAGCCGCTCAGAAATTTCCCCACAAAACACTTCTCTGTCAGAAGATGCCATTTCACCAAAGGTGAAACATTTGTGGAAACACACTGATTTTGATGAAATTGCATTTGGAAAGAAAAATCAAAGGAGAAAATCATTTCGATAAGGCCAAAGCATTTCAGTTTGACCTTTTAGGAATTAAATGGCATAGGGGTTTTTTCCATTTCAAAAAGCATTTTGTTTCAATGTACTATATATATATATATCTGTAAGAACCATTGAAAACAGAATTAAATGTTGTGATTATCCCAACATGCAATGATCTATTTCCCCCAGTGCAATATTGCAACAAATTAAGCCCAAATATCCTTTTGCTTTAAAACGGGGAAGAAATAAAAGAAAAAAAAAAAAACAAGAACCCAAACTTGGCTCTTCTCCCGGCCGGGGCTGCCGGCACTTCGGGCAGCGCTGCTCCCCCGGCCCAGGGGATGGGACGCGTGCACTGTCCTTGGCCTCCCACACGCTCGGGTCGTCAGGCACCCAAAGCAGAAGGGATGCTCGCCCAAAGCAGGAGGATGTCTGTCTGTCTCCATCCTGGGAGCGAGCCCAGGCTGGGGGCAGGCCCCGAGGCTGGCTGAGTGTCTGGGAGTCCGTAAAGAGGTTGGTGCAGCCTGTGCGATGCCCTGAGCCAGGCGTTTCATCACCTGAGCTCAGACGCATCAGAGCAACGTGACAATATGGTCAGGGTCTCGGAGCTATCAGTTTTCATTTGACCATTTACTGTCCAGTGCTTTGAAAGTAAAAAAAATTGCCAAGTAGCCCCAGGTATTAATAACAGATGAAATCAGCCCTTAGCTTTCGGCTTCCTCAGGACAAGGATCTTCTTTTTTCCAGCTGAAAAGTTCCCAGTGATAATGAGAACAGTAAATGTTTTATCTTTACAGGGAGACAGGCAGAACAACGGGCACAGGAGGACATCTCTGAATCACAAAGATATCACCCAAGGAGCCGCGTGGCACCGGTTTCTGCTGAGCGCTGTTTTTCCCCACAACGTACCATTTTCACTGCACGTAAGTCATCTCATTATCGTAGTCAACTTCTGGGCAGAGAGGCTGTTCCTCGACTGTGCCACAGACCCAGAGTGTCACTTCTCATCTCGTTGGGACTCACCTTCCCTTCCCGAATAATAACGCCGCTTCGGCTGCCGCGTTGCTTTGCAGCGTCCGGAGGGCAGGGGCTGTCTCTGCCCGTCTGCCTGTACCGTGCTTCCCGTTGTGAAAAATGAAGTGAGACTTTGTTGGGGGGCTTCGGGGTACAGCGAGGCTGCGGGAATAGCCAACGGCTCAGAGGAGGTGGGG
Source organism: Balearica regulorum gibbericeps (assembly GCF_011004875.1). Taxonomy (NCBI): domain Eukaryota; kingdom Metazoa; phylum Chordata; class Aves; order Gruiformes; family Gruidae; genus Balearica; species Balearica regulorum. Next base: position 2,371,432 of record NC_046210.1, on the reverse strand, counting down.
TAGAGATTAAAGATAAAGAAGAAATTTCAGCTCATTGGCAGGGCACATATTTTTCCAATATAAAAGCAAATGGGGGAACCCTTAAATAAATTGACTCTATAAAAACGTCCTTTTGTATTACTGCCTCACCTTTTCAGGGGGAAAACACCAATGTTTATTTTCATGGCTCCCAAATAAAAATATCATTGCTGCTTCATAATTTCCTAGAACCAACAAGCGGTCCATAGCTATTTAAATACACAGGCCCCCCTCGGTACCCACCATCCGCCCGGGTGCAGGAGCAGCTGCCACATAATTACAAGTCCTCGTCACAAGTGCGGAGAAACAAGTTGTGGCATTTAGGAAAGGTCTGCAAAAATAGGTGTCAGACCTTAACTAATAGTGATTGTCCTTCCATTCTGCTGTAATTTACATTTAATTCACACATTTCATTTCCATTTAAAATATGATTACAGTGTTTTGAAGCACATCTCACCTGTCCCTTCCGATTACGGCAGGATGAAAATAACACGAAGCAGCAGGAGCGATGCTGGCTGCCCCGGGTCTTGGCTGCGGGATGGTAAACACATGGTGCCGTTCTCTGAGCTGGAGACAGGGACAGAGAGGACTTCCAAAACCATTGCCCGAGCAGGGACCGAGGGGCACACGCAGACACATGGCCCTGCCCCACCTTCCTACTGCTTCACCCAGGGAATTTTTGCTGCGGGGTTTTAAGCCCCGGCAAAATGCAGGAGATCAGGAGCGCCAACAGAGGGAACTGGGGTGCAGAGAAGACGACTCTCCAGGCTGTGTTTTTCCATGTTTTTTCGTGGAATGCATGGGTTTATCCTTGTGACGTGCGAGCGTGGCATACAGGCACGCGAGTTTGTAAGGAAAAAGCCAGCATTTGGGCACCTAGCACAGCTCGCTGCGAAAGAGGGCACAGCCTGTCCTCGGAGGGGTAACCTGGGCCTGGGGAAAGACACCTTGAGCTTTCCCTTTGCGAGTCGCTGGTTTAAACCCAGGCTAGAGAGCCTGCGCCTGTAGTGTTATTGCGTTCAGCAAGTTTCTCTAGAAATAAGATGTTAAACATGGAGCTGAAGCTGGCTGGGAATTAATACTCCATAATTCATATCCTGGAGTTTGCTCTTTGTAAGTCCAAGCAATTTGCACCGCTCCGTTTCATTTTGGGTACAAGTGTGCTGTCCCAGCTCTCACTGTCACCCGGCTCTCACTGCTCAGGGCTCTCGACCAATTTTTTTTCCTTGAAGCTCATTTCCCACAGATTTTTTTGAAAGAAGGATGCGTGGGAAGGAGTAATGAGACCAAGTGTCTGGGTTTCGCTTGCGCTTTATTTCTCCCTCAGCATCACCTGCAGTGACAGCCCAGCTTGGCACGAGCCTGTCTTATTCTTGCTGGAACAGGAGACGGGTGCCGGTGCTGAGCTGTGAGCCTGTGGCCGCGCATCTGCCCAGCCCAGCAGCAATCGAACGGGCTGAAGCGGCGCGTACCCAAGCAGGAGCGCTGCTCCGCAAAGCATGTGCAAATCCAGAGTCCACAGTAATCCCTCCCGGAGAGGAGGGCTGCCGGTCCCCACGGTGGCTGCAGTGATCTTGCATGCATCCTCTGGGTACCAGCCACCGGCTGATGTCCCCGGGGCTCCTCGCACGGAGCACGCTGTGCCTCGGCTGCAGCTCGATGCTCTTCCCCGCTGCACGGAGGCTGAGCTGTGTTTGAGCACCTCCTTCTCCAGGCAGGCGAGGTGCTCAGGGGGAGACAGACAGTGATTTTTCACTGGGAGATTACGGTGATTTGTGCTTTCTGTCTAAATTCCGGCAGAGATTTCAGAGCTGCCGGAGCTCCCGGTTCATTTTTTGTGGCTGCCTTCCTGCCAGGCGGCCACCGGCCCGGCAGCTCCGGCACACCGCTGGTCACTGGTCAGGCGAACAATTTGCTATCTTTATTTGCTTTTCTCTACTCTCCTCCTTCTAAATGAATTTAGAAGCACAAAAACTTTGCTATAGAGAAGGAAAAGCAGGTTCTTGTCCTCAGCAGGCAGGGAAGGGGAGGATTTACCCTCCCCTGGAGCAGATACACAGCGGGGATGAAATCCCCCCTGCAGAGTCCTTCATAGAACCTGGGCGCTAGTTAAACCATCAAAACAGGGATTCCGTGGGACAGAGGAGGAGCACGGGCCGGATGGCATCTGGAGCGATCAGCCGCTGTTGCAGAGACTGGTCTGGCCTGATCTCGGGGGAAATTTTAATTTCTCCAGGGTGCAAAGCTTGTTCGTGCCGCCAGGCTGAGCAACTCTCCCCGCGCTTGGTCTCAACAGAGCGTGTCCCAGCGCCGATCTGAAGCGCAGCAGGGAACAGCGCTGGGGGCTCTCTCAAGTTGGGTTTCACCCCAGACAGGAGCTTGGAGGTGCGAGGCAGTTTGTAAAGTGCTTTTTATCAGGACAAACGGAGAAAGGTGCCAGGAGAAGCGGGGACCCCGGCGAGCCCTGGGGAGGAAGCCATCCCTCCTGCATTTGGGGACAGAAGTGTCCCTGGGGAAATATTGACACGCTTACGGTCTGCTCTGTTAGTTTTAAGACATGTCTATTTGTGGAGCTCTCTGAAGCACGTTTGTTGCAAGGAAAGGATGTTTTGCTTCTCCCTGTGTCAGTTGTAAGTGCTGCCCTCGTGTTCGGAGGGAGGGAGAATTTGGGCCGATGCTTTCTGCAGCTCCAGCCCTGCACTGGTGCTGAGACTTGGTGTGCATCACCCGTCCAAAGACATCAGATAATACTTATTTGGCAGCAAAACAGTGGAATCCTGCAAAGCAAGTGCTCGCTGAGTAGTGTTTCACCTGACCATGCTGAAGGCAGGGAAACTCTTTGCCCCAGCTTCGGTGGGGTGCTGGGGTTTGGAAAAGTCTGCAGGCTTTTCTGCAACCCAGCCGCCTCTCTTAAATTTATGCCTCGGGCACAAAGCGAGGAGTAACCTGAAGCGAAGGCACCTCTTCATCACATCATCGTTATGCTTTGCAACATCAGTGCATCGGAACTTCCCAGCACCTGCGCAAGCGCAGCGCAAAGCGCCAAAGATGCTACCCGGAAACGGGAACCACCAAAAACACTTCCACTGCCTCGCCATCGGGACTCGCTGAAGGAAAAGTTTACCTCCTCCTGCAGAGGTCTTTTGGAAGATTTTTTAAACACAAAAACTCTTGCCTAGAAAATAAATCAGGCTCACCCTCCCCACCACGTCCTCACCCGGCATCTCCCCCGCGCTGCGCCCGCCCCCAGAGCACCGAAAAGGCATGGACGCGCTGATTAATATCTGCTACGTGTAGGGGAAAACAACAACCCCGTAAACAGTATTATTAACCCATGGGCTGGCAATAAATCAGTGTGAGAAGGTGACCTCAGCAATGCTGGAGTAATCCTGTGTGTCAGGGTAAATTTATGAGGCCAATTTTATTGGCCTGTATGACCCAGGCTCCTTGGAGATGTCTCAGTAACAAATCCAATCCATATCATTTATTAGCTTTGTACAGCGTCAGCTCTAAGCATGGGAGGGATCCCATTAAAACGTATTGCTCCCTCTGCAAAAGATGGGCACAAATAAGCTGTTGGATAATTGTCGGCTGCAAGGACCCCCCCGATTAAGCGATTGCTCCTTGTAGCTCTGCTCTCTGGTCCGTAAAGCTCGCCGGGGCTGGAAGTGCTGGGGTTCGGGGTTGCGGCGGCTGCCCCTTGCCCTCCCTGCCTGCGCTGGGCTGAGCGCCGCTCGCAGGGAGCAAGATCAGGGTTCAGCCGTGGGAACGGAGGTGCCGGACTCTGGGGGGGTTCCAGCAGAGTCCCCCAGGTCCCATCCCGTCCCCCCACCCCAGCCAGGGGCTGGACGAGGACCTGGTGGCCCTGGGGGCTGCCGCTGCACCAGGGGGACGCAGGGACCGTGGGGGTCGCAGTGGGAGATGCAGGGATGCGACGGTGCGGGGATCTTGCGAACGCATCTCGGGACGGCGCTGCAGCGAGAGGGATGGCGAGTGGATTTTAAAGCTGTTAGCGGCTGAAACTCCTCCTCCGAGGCAGGCAAAAGCTTGCAGGAGGGGAGGGATCCTTTGGCCATGCCCCGCGGGCAGCGCCGAGAAAAAGCTGCGTTTCGGAAGCCGCTGGCGGACCTCGCGGTGATGTGCGTCGTGCCCGGCACCGTGGTGACGGGAGCAATCACGCCTTCGCACCAGCACCTCCCGGGCTGATCTCTGTTGGCTAACCAGAGTCTGGTGGAGGCAGTTTAAGTCTGTTTGACTGTCCCTGTCATCATAAGGTTTACGGATGGTTAATTTATTCTTTATAGCACAGTCATTGATGGCTGTTAAATCACAAATGAGAGCCAATAAAGGGTGAATTGCAGCTGAAATTACACTGTTTATATGACAGCAGAGTGCTGGCTAAAAGATTCATATGCCGCTGATGAAGTACGTTATAAATTTTAATTACCATAGTTTGTACAAATGACATGTTTGAAATGCTATTGAGTAATGTGACCCTGATAATGAAACTATAAAATAAATCATTAACTTTCTGAATGAGCTTTTTTATTTCCATGCTACATGAAGTAAACTTTCCAATTTATTCCATTGCAGCCTTCTTCTGGGAAAAAAAAAAAAAACACAGAGAGAGAAGAGTCACCAGCCACCCCCTCCACTCTGAGGGACACTGACAAGCAAACCAAAAGAGGGATGAGCCAGATCGTGGTGGAAAAGATGTCAAAAGACCAGCCGAAACCAGCTGAAGCCTGCAAACTGCTCGTGGTTTTGCCCTGGTTAATACGGGATGATGCCTTGCTCCTGCAGCCACAGCCAGCTTAGCTGAGGGAGCACAGAGATAAGAGCGGGGCTTGAGAACCAGCTCCGAAGAGCCATAAAAATCACAAGCACAGAAGAAAGAAAAATCTCCATTAAAGTCAGACTATAATTATAACTCACTCGATGGCCGGGGGCTTTGCAGCCCGAGTCGCTGGAGATCGCCCTGCCCTCCCCCGGGAGCAGCCTGGATCTGCGAGATCTTTGAAGCAAGAGAGAAGGTGCCTGAGCCCCCGACTGCTCGACACAGAAGCGGAGATAATTCCCTAGATGGGGGTGACGAGAGGAGTTTCAGCCCAAGAAGGGATTTCTTGGGAGCCTGCCTGGGGAAGGAAAGCGCAGCCCGGGCCATTATCGACCCAGCATCCTTCGGTCTAGGTCCGCTTGCTCAAGAAGAGGGGATGCTTCTTAAACCCCTCTGGAAACACACCGATAGCAGGTTATTATATCATTACATTGCCATATATTAGTTTTCTAACGGATACAGGGCATGAAACAAGATGGGAGTGTGCCAGAGCTGCTTCCTCATCCCTCTGCAGAGGGGTGTCCCAGCTACCAAAGCGCTGCGCTCCCTGCCCTGGGGTACCCCCACTTGCCCGTCCCCCCAAGCGGGAGCCAAGGGCTCACCCCAACACCCCTCCAGAAAATCCAGGGGGTCTGGGGCTCTCTGGCCTGACTCGCCAGCATCGCTGGCTTCTCCCTCATCTCCTTCATTAACCTGGGTTCTGTGCACACCTTTGTGGACCTTTCCTGTTCCCCAGCTTTTTCACACCGTAAATGAGCAACGTATCCGTCTCACATGGCAAACAAAAGGCCGTAACAGGAGTCGCCAAATAAGCAGCAGGGAGAGGAGAGGGCAAGGGGACCCGTGACATTTTTGGGCTGTGGGGATGCAGCAGAAGGGTGCAGTGGCACATCCCATGCAGCAGTTGGATTTAAAGAGACGGGGTAATTGATGACCCATGATAATGTTTGTGGTTCTTTGTGCGGAGGTAGAGACAGGTCTTACTGCTCAAGACATCGGCTGCTCGTCCCTGGGGTCCCTGCGTGCGAGGGAGTCCTTACCCCCGGAAACTCTGGCGGATTCGTGGCTGGGTGCATCACGTCCGGTGCTGGCCGACTCCCCCTCCCCCTCCTCCTCCCCGGGCAGTCTCTCTCCACATTTTTGCCCAGAGATGCTCCTCACCAAAGGGCGCGTGCAATGAATTCCAGTCCCGCCGAGTGTCAGGGTTGAAGTCGGGCAAAGCGTGTTTGCCCAACGGGTGGCCAGCATGGGTGCCCGCTGCCGGCATGGGTCCGGCCAAGCCCGGTGCCCCTCGTGGCACCACTGCCTCTCGCAAAGGCCGTGGCCACCCCACCGCCTCTCACTGAAGATCTCGTTGGGCCTTTTTTCCTCCCCAAAAGTGTTTGGACTTGGAGGGCTTTTAACGCCTGCTTTTGTCTTATCAGCCAGACTGAAAATATTTCCAAGCAGGCTGCTCATGCTGCACTACTTACCATTAAAAGAAAGGACCACATTATTGCTGTTATAAACCATTGATTAAGGTTTATAATAGCAATAATCCCCTCGAAATTCATTGTTACTGCAGTTAATGACCAGTTTATTAGAGCGTTAACCATCCTTGGCAATGGGCTGAGTCGTTTAATGCTGGTAACGACCAATTTCTCAAGGGTTATTGCTTAAATAACAATCCTTTGTTAGATATATGTTCAACCACCAGATACTGCTCCAGCTGGAACCTTCTCCTGTGAAATAATTGTTAATTATTTCCTCCAAGTTTTGCCACCATGCCTCAAAGTTTTAGATGGAAAGGGTTCCTGAGGGTGCAAAGTGTCAGAGACGCTGAGAGCTGAGACTGGGCGAAGCGGGGGGAAGCAGCCAGAGACGCGTGAGCCATCACCCAGAGGGATGCGGCTGTAGGACTTGTGGTTTATGAGGGTTTTTTTCCCCTCTTCTGTCACCCGGGACTGTCCCAGCCCCGAGCATGTCCACCACAGCCACCACGATGCTTTGCAGAGGTGCCGGCTCAAGTCGGAAGCAGCGAAGCTTCCAGGGATGAGCCCCGGGCTCCCGGGCACTGCAGCAAGCCACTCACGGAGGGTGAGACACACCAAAGCTCTCCCTCCCTTCTTCTCTTACATTAATATGATCTGAACGTTTCATCGCGTTAACTATGTCCTATCGTGTCACGTTAGTATCATCCTTCTAACAGCATTCATTTTGCTTGACATGATATGAAAGGCACAGATACGATTACCCTTTAATTGTGTCATATTAGCAAAAATAAATACTGATATAGTGCAAGGTTGACACAAAACGATGGCAAATCCCTGGGAACAGGATTGGACTCTTGTTGCCCAGAGAGTGCCCAGAAACCTGCACGCTCCGAGACAAGTGCGTTTCTCGGGAAGATGCAGGGGAGGAGCGGGAGGGGGATCTCTGCCTTGGGTTTTTCATCTAAAGCCCCCGAGCACAGCTCCCTCCCCTGTGCACGGCCCCCAATTCCCTGTGAGCTGTCAGCGAGGATGAAAGGAGGCTGAATTGCCATGATCCGCTCACCCCAAGTGCCTAATCTCTAGCTGGCTTTAACAGGCTTTTTGATGATTTTGCTATGAAAAAAAAAAGTAACCCCGCATCACCCCCAGAAAATTACGTTTCCATAGAAAATTAAATTTCAAACTTTCCTGATTCTCGTTAAGAAACGCAAAGAAAATCTAAATTTGGGGTTTAGGTGAAACCTGGACAGTGCTGGGTTTGGTTTTGGTGTTTCCCTCCATCCTTTTGCTCTTCATTCCTGAGCTTGTGGGGTCTTTGAGGTGTCAGTGGGGAAAAAAAGGAAAAGAGGAGGGATAACTCCGAAATCTGGGAGAAGTTTAAGTCCTGGTTTTGCCAGTGAGATGCTGATCCTCTCCCGCGATGCTTCAGGCTCCTCCGGTCCCTGAGGAGGCAGGAATCTGCCTAAAATAAATTATAAAGTGGAAAATACAAAACCTAAAAACTTTGCAATTTTGTTTTCCCCCTCTATAGGAAGGAGTTACCGTTTTCTATCATCTCCACCGTCAGCCAAAACTGCTCGCCGGTGCCGGGTGGCTTTGAAACGGACCCCGGCTGGGAAAAGCAAGAGGCAGCTGAGCTTTGCCGGCTGCTTCACCACGGCCCTGGTCCAGCCAGGCTGGGTCTGTCTCTGGTCCCTGTCACAACTGCTGCGGGGATTTGTGTGAGCATCCGTGTTATTTTAGAGATAATGTGAGCAGAGTGGAGCATGTCACAGGATAATGGTCTCCTGCTGCTAGGCTGTTCTTGGCATTTATCAAAAAATGACACCAGAGGGAATATGCTCAAGGGAACCGAGGTGTCGATTCGATGACTGCTATTTCATGATAAAAGTTAACAGAAATAAAAATGAATCAGTCACAAAACAGCTTATTTATAGCTGTGCCCGGCCTGAAGGGGATCCCTGGGAAAGGCAGGGCAGCGGTGCTCGCTGCGCGCACCTGCACCGGCATCGCCCTGCCACGAGCCGCGTTCCCGAGAGGTACGGCATCGTTCCTTCCCCGCCACCCCCACAACACCCCCGGGCAACGGAGGGGCAAAGGAGGGCTGGAGGATAAAGTCATCTGAGGTTGCTCAAGCCAGACGTGATTTTCTGGCTCCCGGGACAGGACTCGGGCAAGCACAGGATGATGGGGTGGGGATGATGGCCCGTGCTTCTCTTCCACCCCGATCTGTGCTGCTCCGAGCAGGCACCGCTGCACCCTGAAAGTCTCCCCTGACCAAACCAAACTGGGCAGCATCCCCTGGAGTTCACACATTCTCCCTCCACCTCTGTCGGAGCGAATACAAACCCAAACCGTTTTGCACAACGCTTACAAAACAAAACACTTCCAGTGTTTTGCCTAAAAAAAACCCAATATTTTGAGCAAAATGTTTCGATGGTGCCTGTGTTTATACATCGCTGTGGGATGGTCTCTGATGGAGCTGTGACCTGGCACTGAGCTCGGCTGCGGTGACCGAACTCCCGGACCCCAGGGATGCAGATGGAGCCCAGCATCAGTGATGGGGATCCCACAACCTGGAGCTCTTTGGGGGGGTCTCGTTCCCTGAAGTGTGTGTGTGGGGGGAAATCAGGTCTCTTGGTGGCTGTTTGCTTTCAGCAGGCTGTGCCCCAGGGAGCTGCCTGGGCTGGGGGGACGGGCAGAGCACGCGAGGTGGGGGCCGTGGGTTTGGGGGCCACCGGCACCATGTACAGCGCGTCGGGTCATACACCCACACAAGCTTGTGGTGACGTTCAGGGCCTGGGACTTAACGTCTGGTGAGATACTAGTGGGAGCAGGAAAAAAAGACAGAACATGAAAAAAAAAAAAAAAAAAGCCAGGCTTTGCTGTAATGGCTAAAAACGTCTAATCGTGGATCTGGTATTAAGTTAAATATCCTGGCTAAAACCATCTCGTCGTGGATATTGCACTAGGTTAAACGTGCAGCTATTTAAGGCAAGGAAAACTAGGTGGGGTTTGGGTTTCCACATCAGCCCATCAACGGCACCGTAAAGCTAAAGGCTTCCTATCGAGGTGAACAAATTAATCGGCTAATTGTTGCTGGGGCCAAGTTCTGGTGCGTTTCCAGCAGGACGGTCTGTTTTTGTTATCTCAGCTGTGGCCAGGGAGGAGGAGGAGGAGGAGGAGGAGGAGGAGGGCAGAAGAAGGACGCTGCAGCACCTGGGTTCGTTGGCCCTACATGTAATAGGAAACAACAGGGGCCACAGGGGACGCGTCGCTCTTTTCCACCTACATGTTATTCCAGCCATAAATCCGAGTGACAAGCTTGAACTTTTCTCAATTGACATGTTTACAAGGGAAGTCCGCATTTGACAGGAAAATTAAGCATATCAATCACTTAACGAGCTCGTTAATGAATGGCTCTCAGATCTCTCTGATTTTGTGCCTGGTAGCACAATTTATTGATCAAGTGTGCTTTCGGCCAGGGCCAGATGTTGCCGTGCCTTGATCCTCAAAGCCGGGACGGCCCTGGCCAGGGTTTAGCGAGAGGTCATTTTTCTCCAGCAGACCCCGGGTTCCCTTTTCTGTCTTCTATTTTCTCTTTCTCTCCCTTCTCCCCCACCAGAACAAAGAGAGCAGATGCGGGCTCGGGGCCCCTCACACCCACTCAGACATATGGAAGCGATCTCCTCTGTCTTTGTAATTACACAGGAGCTTGCTTTTCAATGGCTCCGGGTTTTATTGCACAGAAACCGACCTATTCCTATATAAAACATTTTTACGGCTTCTCCTCTAGGGGCTCCTTGCCGAGGACCTGTCGGGTATAAGAGCGCACAGGACCCCCCCGGCAGCCGGTGGAGAAGCGGGGGACCCCCCCCCCGGGTCCCCCGACAGGAGCACGCAGCGGCCGGGACAGCGCGGAGACAGAGGGAGAAAGGCTGAGGTGAGGCGTGGCGGTGGAAAGATGGGATCCAGGTCCCCCAGTAAAACCTAACAGCTTTCGAAAGGCAGCAGAGAACACAAAATAATCCTCGAACCTTAACGAGCCCCATTGGTAAACCCTGACTCTGTTTGCCTTCCCGGCCCTGGATGTGCCCGAAATCCCACCGGTGGGTGTGTTTGTAAAAGCCCCGTTTGGCTGAACATCTCAAAGACGCTCGGGAGGTTGCAATGGGATGGAGGGCTCTTACACCTACTCCTCTCGCTGGCCATGGCAAGGGGATGGAGGGCTCTTACACCTATTTCTCTGTTGCTGGCCATGGCAGTGGGATGGAGGGCTCTTACACCTATTTCCCCGTTGGTGACCCGAGCCCAGAGTCCCCACATTTCAGCTCTGCAGGGAGCATTTGCATGTCCCGTGTCCTGGCTGCAGGCACTGACCCAGAGCCCCTGCGAGGAGGGAACGCTGGTGGTACCCACGTACGCAGCCTGAGCTCAGGCGAGGAGCAGCTCCGCGTACAGCCCCGGGCTGGCCGATGCAGGAACACACGTGCCGATGGAGAGGGACGGTGAGAGCCGAAAGACCCATCCGTCCCCCACGATATCTGTAGTCTAGCTCGTGTAGTAAAGCATGCTTTGGATGCGCTGTCAGCTTATTTTCAGGAGGGCTTGGTAAGACAATGGAAGAGTTACTCTGCAATCTAATGGAGTAAAAAAAAAAAATCCTATAGTGCATCATGAATAGTCCAAAATGCAAAGATGACAATTTAAGTGTTTAAAATGTACTCAAGGTAATTCTAAACAAATTTTAAAGCCATTTCAGACTATAAAACCCCTCAGCTAAATCATTGGTTATATGGTGGCAGTGCTTATGTTGCAAAATATCCCTAGCATGAAAGGGAAAGTTTAAAAAATTGCCAGTTAATCCTTATAAATTACTTATTAGTGTTGCAAAACTGGAGCTGGAGGAGCCTTCCAGGTAAAGGCCATGCTGTTTGGTCACTTCTTGCCCGGCCCCGTGAGAAGCACTTGGGGGCTGGCTTTGATTTGTCGGGCTCCGTGAAGGCATTGATGTTCTTCCAAAGCATTGCATCAGCGCTGATGTCATGGCACAGCTCTGGCTTTATCCCTCCCGCCCCTCCAAGAGCCTCCCCCCTCCTCCCAGCCAATTTAAGGAAGCCCAAAATCTGGGGCTGGCCCTGCTGCACGCCACCCCCATTGCTTGCAATCCCCAGCAGGACTCGGCGGGGGGGGGGGGGATTTGCCCCCCAAGGAGAGCCGGAGCTGCAGGGAAGGTGGGCTCAGGTCCGGCGGCGCTGCATCCCGGCGAGGGGCTGGGGGAACACGGCTCCCGGCTCCCCGCGGCCGCCCCGTCGCTGCCCGCAGGAGGGCTGGCGGTTGTCTCGCAGAATGTGATTTATTCTGGGCCGTCGCTGCAGCCTCCGCCTGCCAGAGGAATAGTCGCGGGCGTCTCTCAGCTACGTCGCAGCAATGCAAATCCTTTCGCTGGGTGTCCGTGTTTCACACCCTGCCAATGGATTAAACCCACTGGGAAGCTGTGAAGTACATGCAAAGAAAATAAAAGTTTATTCCCTTCCCGGCACTTCTGGGCTCCTAACTTTTCTCCTGTGTGTTGTGCCCTGATTTGAGAAAGCGACACAATCTCGCTCGCTCTCCCTTTTCTCGCTCTTTCCCTTTCACCAAACAGATGTAACTATTTATTCCTTATGTCCCAGTTTTCCTGTAATTTCATAAAGTGCAAATTTGCTGTCCTGCTCCCAAATGCCGAGTCGGTGGTTTGTCATAACAGTCATCAGTAACTGTCGCTTTCTGCCTGGGGCTTAATTAACCCACTCTCTCATTAGCATGTCCATGCAGTTGTAAGGAATGAAAGCCTGATTATTTTCTACAACAGTCGCAGCCAATTACTGCACCGAAATGGAACCACATTAATCAAATCTTTAGTACAGTGGCAAATTCAGAGATATCAGATTGCAAAAGACTGCAAACCTAATATGTCACTGTCAGCGGAGCTACGCAGGCATTTAGCGAATTGCATTAAATAGATGGCTTCGCTGAAACCGCATGAATTTAATATGTGATGGGATCTGGAAGCTATTAGTGTGACATGGCAAAGTACTGGGAGCTTGGCAGCTCTGGACTTTATCCATGAACTCAGGAAACTCATGTAAAAACTTGCGTGTGTGTGTGTGTGTGCGTGTGTGTAGCAAAATGTCTTGCCTGTTTAAGGAAAAGGCACGGGTACACGCTAGCGAAAACGCAAGCAAAATTATGAATAGTCCCCAACCAGTTTACAGTAAGTCGTCGCTGCTGGTTTCTGCTGGAGCAGAGCTCGGGGCTGGAGAGGGTCTGAGCATCGGGCTGCGGGGCAGGAGGGACACAAGATGTGTCCATGTGCAGGAGCCGCTCTCGCAGGTGGCTGCTCACCAGCCCGGGCTCGAAGCCTGCGCTTCGGGAAGCGCTTCGAGGCGCAGGGCACGGCCCTGCTGCTGTAATAAACCATGTGCAGAGGAATCCCAGGCACAGAAATAGTCCGTGCAGAAATTACCGGGCGTCGCTATTTTTACGGTGCCTTGCACGCCGAAGTGTCCCCCGAGCACTTTACGGACGTCCCGAGCCAGGCACGGGGGCCGGGGAGCTGCTGGAGGGGGGATGCTTTCCCCAAGGACCTGCGCAACCTCACCGCTAATTTCCTGCTGCCAACCGCTTTCTCAGCAGCTCTCAGCTCCGTCCGCCCGGCGAATTCCCGCTCATTCCCGCTGGATGGGCGCCGCGCTTCGCTCCCTCTTGCATTGCCTCGGCCGTGTTTGCCTCGTCCCTGCCAGAGGTGTCAGCTCTGCTTTGGCCGACGGCTTTCCCTGCTTTACCCCACCGGCTGCAGAATCTCCCGGTGGAAATTCCTCCTCTTCCTCTTTCCTGGCAATGTCTCGGGGTATCTTTGCTTCAGAGGCTGCACGGCTGAAGATGCCAGTGCTGTTACAACAGCAACAAGTCAGCCTCAGCTCAAGCATGAGCTAAGAGGCATTTTCCATCTCTGCTCAGAGGCATTTTCCATCTCCGCTCTGAGTGAGCCCATAAATTAATTTACTTTCCTCTGGCTTCAACACATTCCCCAGCACCTGGAGACGCCCCGTTTTGCAGGTCTCAAGAAACAACAGCGAAGGCACGCGGGAGCGACGAGAGGACGGGTGCACGTCAAAGCACTGTCCGGCTGCATCTTCGGCGTGGGGACGGCCTGGATGTCCTGCCACCCACCAGCGCCTTGGCCCAAACCACCTCCCCCTCCCCGCGGGCTGCGCCGGGGGAGAGGCAGCTGCTCAGATGGCAGCTCCCCTGGCTGCGGGTTTCGGCTTGCTGGCCGGACCCTGGAGCAGCAGGTGGCTGCAGACCCGCCGCCATGGGAAAGGCGAGGGAACGGGGAGGGTTTTTCAAAACCACGTTCAAGGGCTCCGTTTGTAAATCTTTCCATGTTCCCAAACAGCTGCTGCGGGGAAATTCACACCGGGTCCGGGTTGCTGCAAAGCTTGACGGGAAACCAAGATTTATGCCCTATTTTAGTCTGCTTAATCCTTCGTTTGCCGGGCTGAAATCACAGCAGCCTTCTGCGCGTTCACGGGCTTCACCTAGACAGCGTTAAATATCCCCGGCAGCCTGAAACCAAGACGAATCCGACGAAGGGAACTTGCCAGCGCCGACCGCCCCGCGCGCCGTGGGCCGGTGCGTGCCCCCCCCCGTGCCCATGCAGCGCTGCGAGTCGCTCTGTGCCGGGGCCCGGCCGCCTGCACCGGGGGACGGCAGCTGACGCTGACAGCGATGACTGATGGGTCTCAATAGTCAGGGCCTGCTCTTACACAAACTGCCTTCATCAGCAACTTGCTGCTCCCATCAGTTAATCTTCTTGCAAAAGGTACGCTCCCGGTACATTTGTACGTTTCCTCTCCCAGTAACCTAATCTACCATCTAGTTTATGCATACATGCTCTGAGGGGTTTTTTATATATATATATATATTTTTTTTTCCTAAGCAATCAATCTGTGTGGCTAGGAGCTGCAACTGAATTTAAATACCAGGGTTTTCATTATCTCCAACACAGGAAAAAGAAAGAGGGGAGAGGGACATTGGAAATAGAGGGAAATAAATTCCAATCTCTTGAACAATATATTTGAAGGTGTGCATATTTCTGCAACCATATAATGCCTAGTGTATTATACAAAATCTTTTTCTGCAATAGGAATATATTTGGAAAGTAGACTGCAGAGTCCCTTTGACTGCATTTTTGCTATCCTTCCCACTGTCTTGTGATGCATTTGAATCGTCTGGAACTAGTTCATAGGATTTGCACTGCATTGCCTTTTCAAGACCACCCGAAGAGACCTGGATCCTGTTCTGCCGGGCAGCTACACATGCCGACTGCAAGATCTCCCCACCAGGAACCAGAGCTGAAGCGTGGGGATGGGGACAGGACTGTCGGGGAGGGGGAAGGGGCAGTTATTTGCAGACACAAGAGCAGAGCTGGGAGCTGCCACCCCCCCAGGCCAAAGTGGAGGCGAAGCATTACCCCGGGGCTGCCTGCGGACTGTGTTCCCAAATGCATACCCCGTGGAGAAGCATCAGGTCATTGGAATGGAAGAAGCCTGCTCAGGTGACAGGTGACACCTTCAGGACCTTTGTAGCTCCATTTCAATGAGCTTGGGATGTTCTCTCCTAAAATTTCAATTAGAAAAAGAAATAAATGATTCCCGGGTTGGGTTATCTGAGACTCTTTGGCTATAAGAGCAGCCCCCCCAGTGCACGGATTAATTAGCTACAGGATGCAAATGCCCTTGTGCAATAAATCACCCCGGTCGCTCCTCCTGCGCTGCCGCGGCTCTGGCTCTCTGGGGCCAAGCTGCCCTGGGCAGCGAGGGGGAAGCCCTGCCCTGGCTCAGCCCCGCTCCCTCCAGCACCGGACCACCGCTTCGGCACGGCGATGCCTCCAGACCTGGCACCCGGCTGCAAACAGCACCTGGCCTGGCCCAGCGCCGCCCGGTGAGATGCCCTGGGGACCGTTAAAGGGCTTCGGCTCCCGCTGCGTAGGCAATGGGGCTCCCACTGAAAACGTGCCCTCAAGCCATGCCGCTGTGCCACGCTCCCCTCCAAGCCCAGCCTCGCACGCCCGTCTGCGGCCCCGTCCATCCCTCTCTCCATCTGCTTTGTAAGCGGTAAGAGCAGCAGCGAAAGCAATTCCCAGCAAAAATAACCTGCAACGGATCTCCTGCGGCGTACATGGCACCACGGGTTTCCCTTGGAGCAGTGCCTCAAGGGCTGACCCTCGCTCCTCTGCCCCACGGCCAGCTCCCCGGGGACGCAAACCCTCGCAGCCCACCCCTGCCCCGTGCCCACTTCGTGCTCCCGCCGGCACATGGCGCAAAAATCACCATCTTCCCCCCGTAGCCTCGTCTGGGGTGGAAGCACGCCGTTCGTCTTGCATTTGTTCTTCTTTTCTGTTGTAACTAAGGAAGGGAGAGTGGAGCACCCTGTGCTGCCCCACGCACAACCTCTGCACGGCGGAAGGGTGTCCTGGGGACCCTCCGCCGAGCTCAACACCCGCGGGGGCTTAACGCTGTCTCACGCGCTAAGCAAATATCTCCCGGTCTCCCAGCAAACCCCTGGTTTAGTAATATTGAGTTTTCAGCCACAGTTTTTCAATATGGCTGGTGGGATGCCGGGTTTGGAGAAGATTGTTTGAACTTAAAAGGATTCGCGATTTGTTCTACGTTTATGCAGCGTCTATTACAGTGGACCCTCGGTGACGCTGGGCGGGCGAGAGCTTGTTACCTGAAAGGTTCTTGGTACCGGGCACCCCCCTAGAGCCGTGCCCAGACCCCTGGGAAGTCCCCGCCAGGGCTGGCCCACACGTGCAGAGGGGTCACAGCACCTGCAGGATCCCAAATTTTTAGTTTTCTGATCCTTGAGCAAATAGCGTGGGAGTCGTATCGTTCCGTGTCCCCAAAGCAGTGTCTTGTGCCGTGCTTGTCCGGTTTGGAACCCCCTCTTTGCTCTCTTGAGGTGCTGCAAGAGTCGAAGGGATTTGCTGCACGGGAGCTCTGCAGGAGGAAACCTCTTTTGCGTTATTTAAAATTCCCAGCGTTGAAAAATCAGTGGTTGCACAAAAAGCCCTCCGAGTTCAGGCGAGTTTCGGGTGAAGTTTCGGGGGAGTCTGCGTGCTTCGCTCCCGCACGTGAGCGTACGAGCCCAGGGCCGGACCTGCCCCGGCTGCAGCTCCCCGGGGATGGGGACGGGGGGGGACAGGCGGCCACGGGGAAGGCAGCTTGGTTCACGGCGAGGCTCCTCTCTTGCATTAAATACAGTGGGGAAGGCCAGGTCAGCATGATCGGCTGCATAAATCATCTGACGTTTTGACTGCGCGTGTGTGATAAAACAGCTCCGAGCAGCAGCTCTGGCATTAAATCACGACGCCCCGCGCGGGGCCGGTGAACCGTCCACCCGCCCCTGCAAATCCCGGGAGGACGGGTCCTCGCCTGGGGACATCGTCCTGCTTTTGCCTCCCCCCTGCCTACGTGGCCCTTTCGCAAGGGGGAGCAGAAATTCAAATTGCACCTCAAAAATTGCCCCGCGGTTGGCGTTTCTCCTCCGTTTCCCTCCTCTCTAAAGGACTTGTTCAGCAGTGAGATGGGAGAGGAAGGTGCCTGAAGGGCAGCAAAGGGGGGGACGACATACGGGGCGCCGCCTTTTCCGCAGCCCCCAGAGTTTTAACATCAAATAAACTTTGCACGGGCAGCGGTGAGACCGCTGGGGCAGGAATTATTTCATCCTCTGATCCTGTACGAGGTGCAGGCTCCTCGGCCTCTTCGGCACGAGACGTTTCTTTTCCTCCCTCTTTTCCCTTTCTTCTCTTTTTTTTTTTTTTATTATTTTTTCTTTTTTTTTTCCTCCCAGGGAGAATGGTACAGAGACTGATGGTTTTATTTTACATGAATCACTGATGATCTAACAAATTAATTACCTGCTCGCTCCTTCTCTCCTGCGTGAGGTCATGGAGGCTGGGTGGGGGCAGCCCGCCGCCCCCCGCTCGGTGGCATCATAGCTCCTACTTTAAAGACCAGAGACAAATGTCAAAATTGCCAGTTTAGGTTAAAATCAGATTTAAATGTCTCTTACTAAACGCAGAGGCACACAAACTCAATATGTCATCTTTAATGGTTCAGAACAAAGCCTAGAAAAATAGTGTCCCAGCACACAGGAATTTTATAACCTTTGATATATAGCTTTCATTATTAGCAATAATTTCTGTAACTGCATCCGGATTCACAGGAACACATATTGAATAATAATTCTACTTTTTTTTTTAATTTGCTCCCAGGTCCCCGCGGGTCCCAACCCCTGCAGACCCTTCGCCCAGCCCTTCATCCTCCTCTTCTGCCCTTTACAAAAACTGCCTTTTGTTATCTTTTTCCTTCCTCTACTTTTTGAGTTTTGGCCAACACCCACTTCTCCCTCCCCCACTCCTTTGTCATGATATTAAAATCTAATTACCCAGACAACTCTCTTCACCTAAGTCATCAACAGGCCCAATTATTTCTCTGGCGTGCACAGCCCCCCATGTATGCACACACGAGCACACACATAAAGCAATGAACAATAAAAAGGCGTTCGCTAACCTCCGCCTTTTTTCACAGTCAGGCTTCAAGTTCACATGTGAATTTATGCCAGTTTTGACATTAGCAGGAAAAATTAACAGTTCTCACAAGAAAAAAAAAAAAAAAAGAAACTTGCACAAAAGAGGTTTTGTGTTTCAAGCAGAATAAATTATAGTGTGATGTTATTAAAACACTTAGTTGTTAAGTTGCCAAGAAAATCCAGTATATTCACACGGACTCGAGGACCTGTCTCCATGCAAAGTAATTAAATTAGATTTATGGGCTGCATTACATCAGTGTTTGATAGTTCATTTTTCCTTTCTTCATATT
Organism: Balearica regulorum gibbericeps; assembly: GCF_011004875.1. Taxonomy (NCBI): domain Eukaryota; kingdom Metazoa; phylum Chordata; class Aves; order Gruiformes; family Gruidae; genus Balearica; species Balearica regulorum. Next base: position 2,353,175 of record NC_046210.1, on the reverse strand, counting down.
TTGTCCTGCTTTATTAGAGCATGTGACAGATGGTAAAAATAGTGTGAAGTTTCTTGGCCCTGTGCTAAATCCCCCTTCGGTAGTATATCTCTCTTCTGTCAGTTCTCCCCAGCGATGATAAATTAACCTCTCCTCTTCTATCCCAAGTGTGGCAGTAAAGCACTCTTTGACACAGCACTATCACTTTATCTTAATCTGTGCTGTTCTAGGGGCGGGGTGGGGAAGGAAGTGAAAGGGAGATGATGCAATCGCTACCACGAGGGGTTTTTTTTAAAAAAAAAAGAAAAAAAGATTTATTGTGTCAAAAAAAAAAAAAAAGGAAAGCCAGGAAGAGTGCTGATTTATAGAATCTGCTTTGTTGCGTGTATATATGTATGTATACACACACACACATGTATGTATTTGCCCGTTCGCAGCTTTGCCTCTTGCAGCAGGTCGGAGGGATAAGGCTCTTTTGTGATGTACTGACCTGGACCCCTCGGGTTCCCAGGCGCCCTCGCCCACTGCTGCCCCATCATTTCTCCAGCCGGTCGATGGACAGAGGCTCTTCTTATTTATCTCCCGGTCGCCTGCGTACCGATTTTGCAGAAAGGCAGCGTGGCAACCAGCCCTGTGCTGCCCAGGGACAAGCCCTGCAGCGGGTTGTCCCTCCTGTGTCCCCTCCAGGACGGAGCTCTGCAGAGCAAACCCCGGGAGGGTCCCATGGGCTTTTCGAGCACCGGGATGGTACTTAAGTAAAATGAACTCACAGGTTCCTTCTGGTGAGACAGAGCGGGAGCCACAAATATTTTCAATCTGGCGGGCAGGGCAGAGGCGATGAGTGAAGGTGAAAATAGGCAACAGGAGGTGTAAGAAGGAGAGAGCCCTTTCCTGGGGAACCCCGGTGTCCCTGGGATAGTCAGGCGTTGCATTAATCGTGTCAGAGATGGCAATTCTTGACATATGGAGATATAAAGACAGTAATATCCTTAAATTTAAAGTACTGAGACAAATGGGGCCAGCTCTCAGCTACCTCTTGGTCCACCCCATCCCGCTGGTGCCTAGCTCAGCAGACAGAGCCTGGGTCCTGCCTGCTATTTAGGGAGTCAGGGACCTCGGCTTTCTCCCAAGCTAAGGATGTCCTAATTCAGGAAAGAGCCGGGGGACTGACCATGTGTGGGTAACTCCTTGCTTGCTGGGGATTACGGCTGCCTCTCAAAGACACTTGGCACGTTGTATGTGAACAGACACCTTAGCGATGCCCAATAATAGCACAAAAATTGAACTCGTGCATCCACCACCTATACGAACCAAAGCTACAGGCTGTATTTGGCCTGGGCCATGTGCTCGCCAGTCCTGGATGGGATCACCCTGTGGGACCATTTCACACCAAGTGTTTTGTTAAGCACTTGCTGCAAAGCCAAGTCAGTCTGCTTTCCCCTCTGATGCTGTACCCCTTGCTTCCTCCATTTAAAAGCCAATTCCTGCCTGTACAGGGACCATTTCCTGTGCAGCTTGCTTTCCTCCTCAGCCAGATTTCAACTCGAAGGAATTGATTGAAGTGTTCAGTCACCTGGACTGTAACTAAAGACCACAGCGCATCCTTCACGGGCGAGACTGTCACCGCTCCGAGCATCCTCCCCAAGTGTCCTCCCCAAGCGTCCTCCCCAAGCGTCCTCCCCGAGCATCCTCCCCAAGCATCCTCCCCGAGCATCCTCCCCGAGCATCCTCCCGCAGCCCCGAGGCAGGAGAGGCGAGTGGCAGAGCCCCTGGTCCAGCTCGCCGGGCCTCAGGCCAGTGCAAAGCCGGAGCGATCCGTGTTCCTGCCGCTTCACAGCTCCCGGGTCACCCCTCCCATCACTCCAGGGCACCCCCAAAGTGCTGATCCCTGGAGGGGGCTGCGGTCCCAACAGCCAAGCAGGGCAGCTGCTCTAGGTCATTATGGTCTGTTAGAGCAAGACCTTAAGGGCCAGCTATAGAATTTTTAATTCGTAGATCAATAACCAGATAATACAAATGATGGTGTCAATGCAACTGAAACCCCTCAAGAAAAACTGTGGTGTGGTGGGCGCAGCAATTTGCAGCTGGCAAAATAACTGGGAAATGGGGAAAACATGGAACCAGCCTGAGCCTTCAGTTGAAATGCACCCCATCCCTGAGCCTCCCCCAGCCCTTGCTTTGAACACCCTCTGTGCTCTGACAGGATCCAGGGCCAGCCTGGCTGTGTCACGAGTCTGGAGCTTGGGGCAAAGCTGGAGGCTTTTCTGGATGAAAAAAAAAGATAAAGTGTCGAAAGATGGCCGTTTCACTTTTGTAAATACAAGCCGAAGCCCCTGCGGCACTTCTAGACCAGCCCCAAACTGGTTTGTGCTTAAAAGGAAGACACCGATCACTTTGTTGTTGTCATCAGCACAAATGTATTAAAATAGCCACTGGCACCCACGTTTCACGTCAGGCGCTGGACTAAAAAGGAGCAGAGAGACTCTCCCAGAGAGTTTACGGGGCGAATAGACCACGGGTGGTGATGACAGTGGGATTAACTTTGTCCCCACCCGTCCAACTGCTCGCGCGTCAGCCCGACCTGCCTCCCGCAGCACAGGCACCCGGCCGAGGGGGTATTTAAAATGAAAACAAAAACCCCGCTGAAACCAAACCCTCAGCTGTGCCTGCAGCTCTCCCCAGGAAAGACTCGGTGACGGGGGGGCAGCGACGGGTGGCATTGCACTGGGACATGGTGGGGTGACAGAGTCGGGTGGCATTGCACTCTGGCACGGGGGTCACAGCAATGGGCAGCATTGCACTGCGGCACTGGGGTGACAGCGATGGGTGGCATTGCACTGCGGCACTGGGGTGACAGTGATGGGCAGCATTGCACTGCGGCACGGGGGTGACAGTGATGGGTGGCATTGCACTCTGGCACGGAATTCACAGCAACGGGTGGCATTGCACTGCGGCACAGGGGTCACAGTGACGGGTGGCATTGCACTGGGGCACGGTGGTGACAGCGATGGGTGGCATTGCACTCTGGCACGGAATTCACAGTGACGGGTGGCATTGCACTCTGGCACGGGGGTCACAGCAATGGGTGGCATTGCACTGCGGCACAGGGGCAACAGCGATGGGTGGCATTGCACTGCGGCACAGGGGTGACAGCGACGGGTGGCATTGCACTGGGGCACGGTGGTGACAGCGACGGGTGGCATTGCACTGCCACATAACAGTTTGCCAACCTGACCGTGGTGTCCATCAGACCTTGCGGGTTGCTGTTCAAAACCTCATCTTGACTGGCAGAAATAGAGGCAGAAGCAACCCACGGGCTCAGGCAGGGGCTGGAGCAGAGTTTTGGGGTGCGCCATGTTCCCCTGGGCGCCACCGCGCAGAGGGAGCCTCTGCCCCCCACCCCTGCGCCGCTCGGGTCTGCAGGTTCTGAGTGCATTAAGTAGCCAATCACACTGCATTACGAGCCCAAGTAATGCTTATCATTAAACCTGTAATTTATTTCTTCTGTATTTCATAAAATGTGAAATATTACCACTCGTCGGGTGCCCAGAGAGAACGGGGATGCTCCATTAAGTTCGACACTGCTCCTCCATAAGATGCAGTAATTATATGCGGCTTTTTTTACTGCTAAGTTCCTACTTGCAGATGCTAACAAAAGAAATAAGCTTTTAATCCAAACATAATTAATATGAATTACCTCCACAGTACACCCTGGCTTTGCACCATTAAACTTAATTTTTGTTTTGCATGATAATTGTGTTATCATTACCATTTATAGGAGAACTCAGGGACCTTCACTTTGTTTTCAGCCAAGACCAAAGGCACTAGAAATGGCTATCTCCGGTCTCGCTGCCTCCAGAGGCCGGGGGAATTACTGGCCTTGGGTGGCCTTGGCTTTGTCTTCGCCGCGGTCAGTGCCGTCCCTGCGGGCGGGCGCTGGGTTCCGTGTTACAAACCAAACCCCCTGCCCGGCGGGTGTCTGGGCTCTGCACCAGCGCAGCCCCTGCCGCCCTGCAGCTCCGCCCCGCGCTCCCTATGGAGAACGGGAAAATTGTGCGAAGGAGCTTTTGCTGCACGGCCGCTCCTGGTGCTGGGGCGGGCAGCGGCGTGGGCAGGGCAGGGCAGGAGGACGGGCAGGGGTCTGGCTGGGAACCCTCCGTGGAAGGGGAATAAACCTCCCATCCTCGGGATGCAGCGAGAGCTGGTGCTTCTTGGAGCACGGAGCAGGATGCCGAAGCCTTCCCAAGCTCATCCCAAAACCACCCGGCACAGGGTCCGAGCCCCGGACCGCTGTATGCGAAAAGCAGAGTCAGCGACCCCAGGAGAAAAGCAGGGTCTGGTCCTGCCGTCCCCAAGCCATGGGGCCACCCTGAAGTCCCACTGCTAATTAATTAACTGCCCGGCCCCATGTGATGAGTTTGTGCAGTCACGTTTCAGGAAGGAGGGAGATGAAATCAAGTCCCGTAATTATTTATTGAAATTACAGGCCCTGTCGAGGAGGACTGAATTACTGCAGACTCCATTAGCTGGCTCGCTGTGTACGGGAGAGAGGGAATGAGAAAATGATGGATGAGAAAGACAGAGGATTTTTAAAAATAAAAGGGAAAGTAATGAGAGAAGGAAAGGGCAACGAGGGGGCGAGGCGGGGAAAGGACCCTTCCCCGACCTGCTTTCTCCTGCCCGAGCGGCTCGGGAGCTGCAGTGCCCGCGGTGCCAGCTCACCGTGGAGGCAGGCGCGTTTCGCAGGCACGACTCCCGCAGCAGCGTCAGCACAGCGCGTTGGGGCCGATGGGCTGGCGGGGAAGAGGCGAGCTGGTGTGGGAAAAACCAGAAGTCACCTGCGGACGGGTCCCTCTGCCAAGGGCAGGCAGAGGATCCGCCGAGGGTGACCGAGCCTTGCTGGCAGGTCTGGATCTGGGGCTTTGAGCACGCGCGGTGCATTAGCAGGAAAATGAGAAGTTGGGGCTCTGCTGCGGGCCTTAAGCAGTTGGGTGGGCAGGGAACCCCCCGCCCTGTGCCCCTCCTCGCCGGGCTGACCTTGCTCGGCACCTTCACCGCAGGCTCCGGGGAGCCCTGTCAGCTTCGGGCGCTGCTAAAAGTGAGGGCGGTTGGTGCCGGGGAGCCCTGCAATGGCGTGGGAAGGTACGGGGAGCGGGACCGGCTGCTCTGCTGCTCGGGCCTGGGAGGGAACGAGGGGGATGATGGAGGATGCAGCTGGTGGTAGCGAAGTCGCTGGCCAGGAGCGGAGATAAACAAATGCAGAGGAATTACACCGATGAGCCCTCGGAAGAGGTGGCTGTCGCTGTTAAAAGTTTTCTCTGCAGTTGTCTGTAATCAGCACTTTGAATGATTGCATAAATATATTAATTACACTAATTAATTTCCCCAGGAAAGAGGCTTCAGTAGCTGGAGACAGCAGGTATCTGAAGGAGAGTATGAGCATCATTTTGCAGGCAGTGCATTCTCGGCAAATTCCTTAATTAGGGCTGCTCTCTGACACTGGAGTTTGGTCCAGGGATGAGTCTTTAAAAAAAGAAAATCTCAGTGCAAAACATTTTAGGAAACACGAAGAGATCTAACTGGAGCCTAATTAACGGGCAGTCTGGAAGCTGCCTGAGCCCCCCACCCCCGGCACGGTGCTGGGGGGGGTCCTGCCCGGCTGGGGCCACATGGGATGGCTCAGGAGGGGGACCTGCCCCGGGGCGCAGGGTGGGCACCCCGCAAACGGCCCCTGAGGGATGGAACCTCAGGTCACGGCTCGGGGGTGACACGCTGGTGGTCCCCTGAGCTCCCCAGCGCCTGAGTCCCCAGGGTGGAGGTGTTGGGAGCGGATGGGCAGCCAAATGGCACGGCCCAGGGAAAGCCCAGCAAACGTCCCCTCGTGTCGTTGGTTCTCGCAGCGCTGCGAAGTCACTGTCGTTCTGCAAAACCACCCTGCAGAGCTACCTGACCCTGGCTAAGGGCAAACCCAAAGTCCCCTGTCCCCTGCCCCCTCCCCTGCCCTCCTCTCTTGCCTTGTTTGCTTTCCACTCCACACCGGCTTTTCAAAGGCCAATTTTAGATGGAGCAAGTGATGCACAAGCCGCTGTGCCCCTCATCCCCTTCCCAACCTGCCTCCTGATAATAATGAGCCCAGACACTTTTATTATCATTATTAATTAGCACTTTCAAGCAATGGAATTAAATCAATATGGTGGACTGAAACTAATTTTAACAAGCCATTGAGATCAATCATCAGGACTTTTATCTACATAAATGCCACTAAACTCAGCTCGTTAGTGTAACATTAGCTGGAAAAGGGGGGGGAGGAAGAGAAGGGAGACTGGCGGGGTTTTAATTAGGAAGACATAAACCATGCCACAATTTTTCTTCTTTGATTTGCTTTTAATCTCGTCCATGAGCTCTCCTGGTGCCCTGGCTGATTATCACTCTCTTCACCTCCTCCCAGGAAGCAAAGGCAGCAGGAAGGAGAATAGGGGGAGCGGGAGAGGGCGAACCCAAGGAGAGGTGCTTGGCCGAGCTGGCTCTGCTGAGCTGCTCGCCTTCACCCCACCTGGGTGGGAGGGTGCAGGGTGCTGCGGGGCTGAGCTGTGTCGGGACGCAGGGTGCTGTGGAGCTGAGCTGTGTCGGGACGCAGGGTGCTGCGGTGCTGAGCTGTATCATGATGCAGGGTGCTGTGGGGCTGAGCTGTATCGGTGCTGAGCTGTATCGGGACGCAGGGTGCTGCGGGGCTGAGCTGTATTGGGACGCAGGGTGCTGTGGAGCTGAGCTGTGTCGGGACACAGGGTGCTGCGGGGCTGAGCTGTATCGGTGCTGAGCTGTATCGTGATGCAGGGTGCTGTGCGGCTGAGCTGTGCTGGGACGCAGGGTGCTGTGGAGCTGAGCTGTATTGGTGCTGAGCTGTATCAGGGTGCAGGGTGCTGTGGGATGCTGCGGGGCTGAGCTGTATGAGGATGCAGGACACTGTGGGGTGTAAGAGCTGATGGAGGGGTGAGGATCTATGGAGCCTGTTACAGGTTGGGCTGTAATCAAGGGCTATAAAATTGTCAGGTGCCGGGATTAGCAGGCTGTCGCTGGGGAGCGGATCTCCAGCGCTCCTCAAAGCCCCTGGCAGAGCTGTGGAGGTGCCCCTCGCACCCCCGTCCTTCCTGCCATCCCTCGGAGAGCTGGGATCTGCTCTGCCATGTCCTGCAGCCCGCAAAGCTCAGCCTTCGGCGGGAATTTACAAATCCCTTAGTCCCAAACACACTCGGGCTTGGACCGAGGGTAATGCAAACCCTCTGGAACTCCAGGTTTGAATCCGATGTCACATATTTCGGTTTCTTCTGCAGAATGGAGAGCTTCAGATGTTTCCTTCTCTCTAGGAAGCCAGATTCCTCCACCACAGACTGATCGTTGTTTTCCTCTTCCTCTTAGCTGTAGGTAGGAAATAAATCCAGGGCCTCTGAGACAGCAAGTGGGTTTCTGGCTTTTTAAAGCCACCTTTTGTTCCGTCTCCCTGGGATGGCCCAATCCTGCCAGTCCCCAGTCTAAGGCGTTGTGTGAGACCTTCAGGTCCCCCCCAGCCCACCTTTGCCTCCCGCCTCCCTCGGGCATTGCTCAGGGCCTCCCGCCTCCCTCGGGCATTGCTCAGGGCCGACTGCTGGCATGATCAAAGTCATCGCCACTCAACGGCCCCTGCTGCAGACGTTGGCGTGCGTGTGGGCCGTCAACTCAGGCCAGGTTTAAAAAAAACCTCTTAAACTTCTCATTAACGGAGCTCCAGTAAGCGGCCAGACTTCAGCAGGGCTGTGCTGGTTTACACCACGCGAGGATAGGCCCCCTGGTGTCATCTTTCCCCATGTCTCTGCCAAACCTTCCCGTGAAATATGACAGATGCACTAGAAAATATTTCCTTTTTGTTTGCTGGATGGGTAATAACTTGCCTTAGAGACAGTCTTTATAGTCAGCACAAAAGTAATTTACCTACATGCAGCACAACCAGATTGCAATAAATCTGCCGCTCTCCGGTCCCGCCGAACGCCGTGCCTGCCCGCGCTTCCCGGAGACCGGCACCGAGGATGCTGCACCCCTCGCCCGTCCCCTCCCGTCACCACCCCCGGCCCGGTGCTGCCAGCTCCGAACCAGAGTTAATGTTTGCAAGCACCAAAAAATAAATAAATGGGATGGAGAGCGCCGCAACGGCAGCGGGGCCCTAAATCACAAAGCCTTGCCTGTCAGCCAATTTCTCTGCAGAAAGCTCTTAGCAGTTAATTTCTGGCTAATTTATTATCCTTCGGCTTAGCCCTACAGCACCATTAGCAGTACACTGACACAACTGAGTGAAATATTGTCTAATTTATTATCTTATTACTCCTCTGGAACAGGATCAATTAATTACCCATTAAAGTATTTCAGTTGCAGAGATTTATTAGGGGACTCAGCGTTTTAACAGATGATTAGTTATATATGTTTGTTTGCCTGAGGAGTGCAGAGTAGCAAATGACTGGAGGGGAAGGGGAAAGACACCGAGTCGGGAGGTAGCTAATGGATCTTTTCTTGACTCTCTGAAAATGGAGCAGTCAATGACAAGAATTATCGACTCATTCACTTGCGGTTTTGAGATAACCATATGTACAGGGAGAGAGAGGGGGCGAAGGGAAAGGGGAGAAAAAAAGCCTCACTCAACTGCTTTTTCCATTCAATAAATTTGCTTCAGAATATATTGGATTGGGGTTTGATGGCTATTTCGTGTTTTGCAGACTGCTGACACTGGTATGATTCAGTAATTATTGTTTCTTTTAAGTTATTGCTGTAATTTTGCTTTCTAAGATCCCAATCAATTCCCGCCTCTCAAGGGCACGCTTGAAAAGCGATATTTGAAAACAGCCCTCTGATAGATTGTGCCGTTAGACAGTGGCTGAGACAAATAGCCTAATCTGGCACAAATTAGCTTGGCTTCCACAGATAGTTTTATACAGCAATGTAAATTATATTGTCAGGGCCAGTCACTTTCCTGCTTAGAGTGCAGCTAACAAGAAGCCATGGAGACATTACCGGTGCTGCCGCTCATTCCCAGGGCTGCTGCAAAGCCATTTGCGAGCCGGGGCTGCGCAGAGGAACGCTCGCCGGCCCCCACGCCGCAGCGGGTGCGATGCCCGCCCCGTCCCCGTGGTCCTGGACCCACCACCCAGCATCTCCCAAGGGTGCCCCGGGACGAGCGCGCTGCGGCAGGAGGGGAGGTGGGTGGCGGGGGTGTTGGCGGCGGCCGTTGCCTTACGCAGCCCGGATCAATACTTTCTTATTTGCTCTCCGCAGTTATTTCGGCTGGGTGGAAACGCTTGTTAACCCCAAGAGGTAAGTGATGGGAATAATAACGTAATGATGCCCAGCCCCTTGGGTGTCTGCCTGCCGACGTGCGCCGCAGCAGATAACTGCAGGCTGTGATGCTCTCCTCCTCCGCGCCCGCCTGCAGCCCGCAGCAGGGCCAGGACCCTCGGATGGCGGCAGAGGAGGCTGGTTCTTGACTCACGTGGGAAGTACCACCTCCACCTTGCTTTCTCTTCGCTGGAAGCAGCCCTGGAGAGGATCGCCTGGCCAGAGAGCTGGGTCCAGCTGCCGCACGCGGAGCGGGGAGCGCAGCCCTGCCCAAGCTGGGGCTCCGCAGCCGGCCGCGGTGCTGGAAGGCCGGCTCAGATGTCTCCTCCCTGCAAACCCAGCATGAACGTACCCCTCGTAGATCCTCTGCACGTGAGCCTGTGGGCAGCCGTGGGAGCAGATGAAGCTGAATTTCCCCCTCTGGCAGCAGAAACTCATTTTAGATCCTACTGACTCTTCAGCTTGAGACTGAATGAAATTAGGATGGGCTTAAGCGAGAGGGGAGAGCAGGCTGAGCAAATCGAAATGGAGGGAGAAGCTGAGTAATCCAGAACCGCTGTCACAGCACAAGACCCGTGTCAGGTGCAAACAGGCTGAAAAGCATCACAAAAAGATGTATTTTTATGGAACCGTTAGCTAACCCATGGAATTCATCTCTGCAAGGTATCACAGGCGACCTGAGCAGCATGAAAATAGGATGTTTAGACAACGAAGCAGGTACACAGCCATTTAATGAGACAGGTTCAATTTAAATCAAGTTATAAGGGATCCGAATCTTGTTTTAAGGCACAAGCAAACTGCAAGCTAGTGGAGACAGGAGGCTCTGCGGGCCCCAGGGTCCACTCCCAGGACTCCTCGCCTCTCCCCCCCCAAAGGTGGCATCCTGGATTTTGAAATCCTTACTGGAGAAAAGCAGATGGAAACGCAGCCAGGAAGCAGCAAGCTACGTGGGCTGGCGAGGTGGAGGGACACACACACCTGCCCAGCCGCTTGGTCCTGCCTCAGGAGCTCCTCGGTCTCAGATCGTGCGTGCAGCAGCAGGTCCGCAACGTGTCTAAGCTGACCTAAAGCAGTTGTCTCATCCCATAATAGAGAGATAGTGGTGTCAGGAGTGAATTTGTGACTTTAGGGAAAGAAAAAAGCAAGGACTGGCTCCCGCCGGGCTCTGCGGGAGCAGATGGAGGATGCACTTGGCCGCAGCGAGAGCCGCAGGCCCTTCTTAACCTTGCAAAGGTACCAGGAGAGACGGGGTAGCTCAGCCTTGGAGGGCTCCGTCTCCTGAGGAAAAGCTGCTTAATTTTCACTTCGCTCTCTTCAGACCAGCAGTTTAGCACGGGGACTTGGAGGTGGAGCTGACAACTGCAGTGATGAGGCTCGGACAGAGCAGGGAAGCAGCCACCATGCCCATCCGGTTAGCAATTACCTGATAATACTGGAATGACAATTATTTGGAAATACATCCCCAAGGGATGCAGAGGAATTCATTAAAAATGAGGAACAGGGGGACAGAGTGGCTTTGGAGACCTTTTAGCTCTGCTGACCTGGCCTGAATTTCCTCCAAATTCACTTGAAACAAGCCAAGGTCTCCTCAGTCCCCTGCGTGACATGAGTTTGTGTGTTCTCCGCCCACTTCCCACTGGGAGAGGTGCTTGCTGTAGGAGATACAGCAGTATCTATGATGGCACGTTCTGCTTGATGAGTCTGTAGGCTCCTTATACCTCTTCCTAGAGTCTCCAGAAATGATCAGAGGCTAGTAGAGGAACAGCAGAAATGGTCTTAGTCTGGTGTCTCCTCAAGGAGTCAATGGTTTAGGAGGACGAATTAGCCTCCATGGGAAGAACAGGGATGCAGGACCACCCCAACCCACACCACCCTGGTGTCCCCACTGGCTGGAGCACCCCTTGGGAAAGCCATTTTCCATCCCATTTGCTGACTCTGTATCTCAGCCCACTCCCTCCGCTCAAATCTGCAGACAAAGCCAGAAATAAGCACGGTTTTAATCTAGCGCAGGGACTGGTTAGTCATAGGCACTTGCTTTCAAGTGGTGCCAGCTTGGTGGGGTGATGGGTGAGCCCCAAGAGCAACCTGGTATTAACTCATGCCCCAAAGGGCGTTCCAGTGGTTTGGGTGCTGCATTCCTCCAGCTCTCATGAAAACACCCGTGTTTTCGTGTCGGAGCCTGCCTCCGAGCACTAACGAGCAGCACCCCCAGCTGAGAACCGTGCTCCAAACTGCAGTTAGTTTTACAGCATCAGTAGTAAACATCTCTGCAGGTGGGGTTCATCTTGCTTGACTTCAGCCATCAACAGGAGACATCTCCATCTGCACTCGTCACCCCGGGCTCCGTTTAAATGGAGGAAAACAAGCATTTGCAGGGATTTGTCTGCCCTATTTCAGACACCTCTGATGGGGCTGGGCTGACTCAGAGCCTGCAAGTGTTGCTTTTCTCCATGGGTTACACAGGGAGCCTGGAGCACTGAGGGTAGGTCGGGATTGTAGGTGACCACATTTGGTCAGCCTCGGATGCCGTGTCTCGGAGATTGCCGCAAGGGAGGGATGCGAAGCCAGCAGCAACAACCTCTGTGCTTCCAGCTGGAGTGCAGCTCTGGTGGGGATGGTTCCCGGTTCCTGGGGCTTTTTGCTCTGGAGAGGGGCTGGGCAGGGGCAGAGCTGCCTGCTGCCCCTGTCCTGGGTAGCTCTGTGTTGCTCAGGGGGATCTCTGCAGGTCACCTTCTCATCTCCTCCTGGTGCTCACAAAAATCAATGCTCTAATTTGCCAGAGCACAACAAAACAACTGAGATGACTGGAACAGAAATAGGATCATATTCCTAAAGGCTTTGCTCTCAAGACAGTGCCAGTTGCTGTAACAGAGCTTCCCTCTGGCAGGCCACGATGCTCCTGCACAGCTTGAGGGGATTCGAGGGGCGCAGACTCACACCGGCAGTGGGTCGATCCTTTGCGACACGCTCCGGTCCTGGGGAAAGCTGCTGTCCGCAGGGAGCAATTCAGCCAGGCTGAAGGAGGAGAAGGGCAGTGCTCCCAACCCATGTCTTAAACTTCGGTCAGGTGAGCAGTGCCGTGTCCCTGCCGCCCCCTCCCCAGCTCATACACTCCTTTACTGTGAGATGATTACACCAGCGCGCAGAGGTTCCCGTCCGCCCTGCAGAAAAGGAGCATCCCCAGCTGTGGAACGGAGACATGTCGTCACCAGGAGACTTGCCCAAGGTCGGCCACAAGAGCTGTGGCAGAGCCAGGAGCTGAGCCCGGATCCGTCCCACCACCACGTGCTGCCTTCGCCGCAAAGCTGTCCTTTCTTTCTGCTGCTGCAATTCTCATTCCTCTTCCAGCAGCTGAGTAATGGCTTGGGATAGATGACACTGCACTGATTTAGGGGCTTGACCTTGGGAATGCTCCTGAAAAGCTGCCGTTTCCTGAGCACAGCTTCACGTTGCCTTTTATGAATGCTTTGCAGGTTACACGTATATTTGGGTATCTAGCAACCGGCTGGAAAAAAAAAAATACGCATGCAAGAGAGAAAGAAGGGATGAAAAAAACCCCATCCCTTTTATATCTCCAGGCTGCCTTCAGCAACAGCATTCCTAAATAGGAGAGGTTAAATATATTGCTGCCATTACACTCTACAAGGAACACATTCCATAAAAACGAAGGTGCCGTAAATTATACAAATATGATGCTAACAAGCCAGGAAATGCACTGCTAATGAGGTCAGCTATAGAACTCCCGCAGTGCTGCAAATCATGTGCCAATCCGGCGCAGGAGGTACAGGAGCAGCCCTGGGTCAGCATTTTCTGAGCGCATTTGTAACCTGCTGTTCGGCGAATAGTTATACAGGTAGATAAAAATCCTCCTCCTCTCCTTGTTTATGTGTCAAATAACCAAGGCACCAGACAATCACGCTTTGCATTAATGTACCTTGCTATTATGCCTATTGTTCTGTGGCGCAGAGTGGAGAATTAGTCACTCCGATGTGCAAATATTGGTTACAGTTTGGAAGCATGCATGCTTTTGTGTTCCTATCAGACTTGCTCCTAGAGGAATTATACATGCTGGCACCAGGGTTTGGTTTTTTTTTTTCTCTTTCCTTGTACATACTGTATTTGCTAAAGCTCTTTAAAAAAAAAAATCAAATAAACATGTTGGTGGCGGCTGAGTTATTAGCTCATTCAACCTTCCTCCCCTGTTAGGCGGTGGGACAATAAACACATTGAAATGTGGCGTTTAGGAACCAAAACAAGAAACCTGCCTGAAATCTGTGAGCTTGAAAAACAAACTCAAACCCCTTTGGACTGTTTCATCCCATAATTTGAGGCGAAGCCCCCCCCCCCCCCCCGGCCTTGGCCGGGAGCAGGATGGGGCTCGGATGCCCAGGCACACACCTGCAGCTCTGGCCTTCAGACGGGAATGATGCTCTGCATCAGAGCAGCGCAAGCACTTGAGATAATTTTGCTATTTCTGCAAAGCTCTGCTGCTGCTGTGAGCCAGGCCAAGAGCATCACGGCTGCTGGGGGCCCCAGAGCCGAGACCTCCGCTGTGTCATGGTCCAGGGCTTCTCCTCTGCATCACAGCAAACAGAAACACCCTAAAATAGCACTTTTTCCCCCCAGAGCAGGCCTGGGGCTCAGCTGCACATGAGGCATTTCCATAGCAAGCCCTAACTATAGGTTTCCTCAGGCATCGCCTCTTTTTTTCTACCCCAGCTTTGAGCAGCACAGTACGGGATTTTGAGCACTTGCTCACTGCCCAAACACAAGGCACACGCCGCGGTGCTGCCCGGGGACAGGGGGTCCCACCACGGTCACCCCATTTCTCCTAGACGGGTGCACCAGCTGCAGGGAGCACCGCGTGTGCAAACTCGGCACCGAAGGCGGATGTCCCAAAAGCATTTGCCTTCGCTCCCAGCTGCCCGCAGCAATGTCGCCCGGGCTGGGGCGGTGGGAGACGCTGGCGGGGAGATCAGGTGCTTATAGCAGATAAATGCTGACGGTCCCCGAGCTGTGGGCCCAGCTCAGGCAAAGTATGAAATATGCATGTCTGCCTTTCATTTCCATATGGTTTTTATGGGTCCTCCATGCAGAAACAAGAGCAAAAGCCTCATTCAGAAGCCTCCCAGCTTGGCAGATTTGTTACCAAATTAAGGAAGGGGGAAGCACATCAGCTGTCTGGCCCAGGTAGAGGGGATTATCTCTGCTTGAGAGGAACCAGACAAAGCCACGGCTTGAACTCAGAGAGGCTTCCCATCAAGTCCAATAAAGCCTGTGAAGTTTGGAGTGCCTGAGATGAGCTCTGTGGCAAAAACGGCCTTTTTGTGCTGACAGTTGAAGCGGCTGCTTGCCCACCAGAGAGCCACGCATGGCGAGGTCCTGCCCTCCCACCCGCCTGCTCCGGGCTCCTCGGGCAGGGACCGGCTGAGAGCTCTGCTCTTGTTGTTTCTTCTCGTGCAAATAACCGTTGCAAGCAGAAATGCATTTCTATATTTAATAAGCTGGATATTTACGTTAACTAAATAGCAGCTAATTATGAAAACATACTTAAGAGTCTGAGCAATTAAGCAATAATATATTACACAGTTATCAAGCCTCCAATACACATGTCCTTAATAATCAAAATATTAATATGCAGCTACTCTTCTATTATACAGCAACTCCGCTATTATACAGAGAGTGTCCTATTACTGCCAAATTAAATGCATAGTTAGGCGAATTTAGGACACTTAATTTAATGTGTTCCCAAGAGTTCACTATGGCAGATTCTGCAAGACAGGCCTCTATCTAGGTAGCACAGGATTCCTGGAATTGCTCTTTACTCCAGAGCCACATGGCTTCAGAGACACGGTTAACCCGTTCATGGCAGCAAATTGCTAGGGAAAGCGCTGATTCCCAGGACTCTGCTCTTAGCTGTCAGTAAAAGCTACTGTCAGGAATGAAATGCAGTGTGCATTTCATAATGGATTGCAATGGAAACAAGGTGAGGAGAGACTGTAGAGCAGAGCTGGAGGTCAATGCTAAGAAAGCAAGTAGGGAAAACAGTGGGCAGATGCACATAGTGTCCCAAACACAAAGTTTTTACTTATCCAGTTGCCAGGCTCACATCGCAGTCCAGGGAGTGAACTGATAGATGTCTGTCGACTCAAACTCTGGTTTGAGCGTATAAATACTGCCTGGCTGTACCTAGATGTTCACTCATCGCCGGGGGAGCGTGTGGGAAATGCACATATAAATCCCTACTATATAAAAACTCGGAGAATATTTCCTTGCATTACTTTGCCCATTGCTGCTTGAGAGCTGCTGCATCCACGTATGGGAGGGAGGGGTGCTGCTGGGGCAGCGCAGGGTGCACAGAGCCCAGGGGTGCCCCAGCACCCCAGGGGCAGCACAGGATATGTGTTTTGTAGGACCTTTTTAATTAAACCCCACAACAATAGGCCTCATTCTTCATCACTTTGCACATTTTCTTGAGTGTGAAGTGGGTGTGAAATGTAAACAGGCTGATTTGGTATCAATTTACACCTGGTTCTGCATTGAAATAAATAAGGATGGGCAGGGTAGGGGTTGGAAAAAGAAAAGAAAAAAAAAAAAAAAAAGAAGGTGGATTTGGGGTGGTTTCTTGTGCTGCAGCAGCAGCAGCAGCAGCAGCAGCAGCAGCAGCATTGGGGAGAAGAAGAAATGTGAGTTCTTTTGTTGTGAGGCTCGTTTAAGTTCAAAAATCTTTAAAATGTGAAATTATCTCTGTGCTTACTCCATCAAAATAATCTTTGAAATGCCTATAGTTGTTTGGGGAACTGCTGATATTTACTGTCCAACAATTAAATCCCCCAAGAGCTGGGATGTTAGTGGGGGTGCAGAGTGAGCGGTGGGGAGACAAATTGGGGTCTTCTCTGGTGCTGGGGTCTCTCCCCAGTGCACCTGCCTGCTGGCTGGCCGGCAAACTGGTACGTGCTGGTCCCTTAGTGAGAAAAGCTGGTGCTTGTGTGCTGGGTCCGGGTCCCAGCTGCCTCCCAGTGACCTGTGGTATGCTGGCCTCAGTTTCCCCATCAGCCTTTTTCCCCATTTTGTGCCAGTGATCTGGGGAAGGAGACCCCAGGGGATGCGCAGTTTGGGTTTTATTTTTTTAGGGTGATGATTCCTTTCTTCCAAGCTGCTGGTGTGGGTTTGGCAAACCATGAAATGCTCTTTTCTTCCTGCTTCCCAGCCGGTGCAGATCCTTATGGACCACGCAGCGGTGCGGGGTCTGCTGGACTCGGGGAGGTGCAACCAGAAAGCAAACGTGCCCTGCTCCACAGAGGAGCTGCCTGCCCGCTGCTGCTCGTGGGCGTATGTTTTTAAGGTCTTATCTGCCATATGGCTTCCAGTTGGGATGATTTATGGGGTGAGGAAAGCACACTGATAAATTTTACGGCTGGGCCCCGCAGCAGACTGGGGGTATCACCAGCCCGATCCAGACAGCCCTAATGGAAAGTGCCGGCACCGAGGAGCAAGGCGTTATTTATGACTGTCTGTAACGCCACTGTTGGGAATTTATCATCGCTTCTGCCGGGCAGGCTGGAGCTGTGGCTGGGGGAGGAAGGGGAACGTGGAGGGGCGAGGGCAGGACTGGCACTCGTCGGGGACGCGCGGGAAAGCGGAGCAGAGCGACCGTGTGAGTGAGCCCGGGGCTCGGCAGAGCCCGGCCAAGCTTTGCCTGGGGGGGGGAGGCTGCGCAGCCAGGGCACAGGATGCAGGTACCTTCCCCAACTTGTCCTCAGCCAGCTGCTCTGAAAGTTTTACGTCCCTGGCCGGCACCAAGACCCTGAGTGCGACATAACGGGACGATTGTGAACGTCCCTTCCCAAGCTGGCGTCTCAGCCAGGGCTCTGCTGCTGCGCTTTGGGGGTGTATGCGAGCGGGGGGTCCCCCAGGCTCGGTCCCCAGCCTCGCTGCCTGGCTCCTGTGCTGCGAGCAGCCAGTGGGACCGAGGGATGCTGAGGCCCAGGGTCACCCGGGAAATCCATGGGGAAAAGCAGCCCAAGAAGGGAGCCTGGAAAGCTGAACCCCTAATGGCTGCTGCCGGGCTGGGAATGCAGGGGGTAAATCAGGGAGCCAGGGAGGGGGTGTGGAGAGAGGCAAGATGTTGGTCTCCCCCTCTTTTCAGCCAATGCTGCATTTGCTGGAGGAATGAAAAAAATAATAGATTTAAAAAAAAATTAAAAGGGAGCAGCTATAAAATCTAGATACTAATAAAATGTTCCAGGAAGATGAATTCTTCCGATATAATGGTGATCCCTGATACTGAAATGTTCCACAAATACATTTTCATAGCCCCACTCAGTATTATTTGTAGATCTTTTTGCAACCCTTGTCAACAAATTCCTGATAAAAAGGAGACACTTTGCTGTGTGCTAAAGCTATGAATTTAAGAAGTGTCAACTGGTCCTTATTTATGGCGCAATCTTTGGCTTTCTCATTTTACTGATGTGGTTTGGTACAGACTTGCTTCTTCACTCACACGCTCTCCCTCCTTGCTCCCCAGTTTGGGATATTAATACTGCAGCTGTCTCGGGGAGAGTGCTGACTTTCTCAAGGTGCAGAGAAGTTATACTCTGCAGACAAATCTGTCCAAGTAGGAAAA
This sequence comes from Balearica regulorum gibbericeps, assembly GCF_011004875.1. Taxonomy (NCBI): domain Eukaryota; kingdom Metazoa; phylum Chordata; class Aves; order Gruiformes; family Gruidae; genus Balearica; species Balearica regulorum. Next base: position 2,335,213 of record NC_046210.1, on the reverse strand, counting down.
TCCATCAAGGGGAGGGGTGGGGGGGAAACTGCCTTGGCAAACATCAGAATTCTCCCGGTGTCGTTAGGCGCTGCCGGCGTTTGCTCAAGCTGCCCTGTCTGCCTGGGCTGGATGATTACGGCTCCCAAAACCTGGGGACAATGGGTGAGGAAGCGGCTGGTTAAATAGAAACGTAATCCCTGAGGAACGGGATGGAGGGAAGGGGAAAGTCAGGAGGGGAGACTTTGCGCTCGCCGCCACTCCCTTCCATGCGCCGGCTGGAAAGGGGTGAAACGGCTCAAAATCCTGCCTGGAAGTGTCAGCCTCACCCATGGGTGCTCTGGAGGGCCCAGGGAAGGACGGCACAGCATAAATGTGCGATGTGAAGTAGTGATTGCCCCCAGGATTAGGTGGAGAGGAGCGGGGTAAGAGGTTGTCTTCAGGAGACAAGGGCATCTCTCGCAGCAGAGGATGAAGTTGTCAGACTCATTTCTTTGCTAAGTTTGGCCAGACGTTTCCAGCTCGGAGACCACGTTCGGTGTCCAGCTGACCAATAAATGCCGGTTTGCCTTGGGAGAGCCGCCTTGCCTAGCTACAACTCACGCTGGGGGCCCAAATCTCCCTTAGAAGTTCTAGCCGAGGGTTGATTTAGGTTCCTCTGGTGTGGGCCGCGGCGTTGAGCAACGGTCCTGTGACTCAGAGCTTAGCCTCGGGCTCACCCTCCCGCAAACGCTCCATCCAGGACTAATAAAGGAGGCTGTGTAAAGCCAGGGGTCTTGGGAAAATCTTTTCCGGTACAAATCCACGTACAAATCAACAACAGATTATTCAGAGTTTGTGCTTGGAGGGGTGGTGACAGTAGTTGCTAAAATAACTGCTAATAGGAAGTTCTACTTTGCGAGTTTGCTTGCAGAAAGCTGTGGGATGGAGGAGAGGCCGTGCAGAGCCGGGGGAAGGTCTGGATTTCCAGCTCACTGCTGGGGTCCCGGCCTCTTGCTGCTGCCTGGGGGAAGGAGCTGGCTGGGGCCAGAGAAGGGACGCTGGAGCACCGAAAGGCCTCCTGTGAATGTCGCGAGGGAAGCTCAGCTGTTAAACTGCGATCGGAGAGTCCCAATGAGCGGCGGGCTGCTCGCAGGTCGTCAGGGAGGCCGTGCAGGGAGGGAGAGGCTGGGCTGGGGTGGTGTGAACAAGGCAGGAGCCCAGCCTGCCTCCGGAGCGCTTCTCCATGCACTTCCCTACTTCCCTTCCTCTGGCCTGTGCCCTGCTTCTGCAGCGACCTCCACCCAGCCCCGTCCTGCAGAGCCGCTGTCGGGACCCGGTCGCGGGCATCAGCTGAGGGTGCCCGAGCGAGGAACCCGGTCGGGGAGGAGTTTTCAATGTGGAAACAACAAAAAGATACTTTCTGGGTCGCTGGGGCCTTTGCTCTCACAAACATCATCTGCTCTTTTATGTACCTCATACTCTTCCCCAAAAGGAGACGGGGTCTCTTGCTGGTCTCTGGGACGGGGATCCCGCTCAGGCTCCCTGCAGAGCACGGCTCTGCCTGGCCCAGGAGGCTCCGAGCATCCCAGGGCATGTGGGGCCGGGGGCACCGCTCTCCCCAGTTGCGTTGCAGCCACAGCCGTGGTCTTTCCACTCCGACAAATGCACTGGGAGCACTGGGATTCACGGGGACAAAGGACCAGTAAGCACGGCCTGATTTCTCCTGTGCTCGCAGAGATGCTTGGGCTCCTCAGGGACAATTAGCTCCCAGTTTGCAGATTCTGTTTTAACTATGGCACATGTTCATAATTTAAGCTCTTTACGATGCTGCTTGGTTAACACCGGAGCCTACTCCCTGCTGCCCGTACCTTTTGTTTGGGTGATTTACTATTCCTCTGTGCCCCTCTGCCCACTGAAATTCATAACAGCTTTCACACAGCAATAGAAAGCTCGTAATTATAGCTGTGTCTGGTAGTGCCATTGGAGCTAAAGGGCCTGCTGGCACTTTCTTTTAACAGGAATCCAGCTCCCAGCTGGAATGAAATTTGCCCTGCTGATGGGGTCTTTTTATTAGTTTGTTTGAGCCCTTATTAAAAAAATACTCTAGTTTTTGGCAGCGACGGTCCGGTATGCTCCACCTTCGAGTCTCCTGTGCTCAGACTCAGAGTTTTCAAAGGAGTCTTGGGAGTTGGGTTGAGCAGCGCCCAGGCACTTCACCCCAGCCAGAACGCGTGGCCCTCAGGCTGTTGCTGCCTGGGACAGTGATACCGTTTGTTTGTTTTTTATAAGAGAGGTTTATTTTTAATTATTCAAGTTGCCCAGGCAAATGTGCAAGAAATCAGGTATAACCCAATAAAAGCCATGCTGTTTAGGTGCGTGGTGATCTACAGACCTCGCTATCCACTGCAGCTTTTTTTTTTTTTCCTTTAACTCCATTTGTGTTTCTTAAAAGGAGGTGGTTTACTGTCTCGCAGTGCAATGTCACGTTAGAGCGACGGAGCTTAAACACATCATGTTCTTGGGGGGGTTATTCCTCGTGTGCCTCCCCAATGTCGTGGAAGGTACGTGTGTGGGTAGAGGTGTCTCCGGAGGGACCCACTCTGCTTTGGGAAGCATCTGCGGGTGCCCAGGTGCTCCCCTCTCTTTCCAGTCCCACGCAGCACTGCTCAGCCACTCTCACCAGCAACCAAAGAGTCTCTCCACCTTATTTTCAGCCCCTCTGTTGTCCCTGCCAGCTAGTCCTTGCAGGATCCTTAGCCCAGGCACCCCTCTTGTGCAAGCCTGAAGGGTTAACCGTGAGCGTTGAGCCATCGAGCCAGGGGACGTGAAGAATCCAGTTACAGGGAAGGAACCATGAGACGACTTCCAAAAATAGAGAGAAAGACCAAAATAGTGGGTCATGAATCTCAAAGGCAGAAAGCAGGTCCAGCATCGCAGCGGGGGAACGCGTGCTTTTGATGTGCCAGCCATGCTGCAGTCAAGCAGGGGAGCTCAAAATACAGCGTGCAGATGGGCTGCAGCTCCGCTCATGTTCCGCATCGGGTTTCAAGGTGTAAATTCCTATCAAGAAACTGGCTGAAAGGAGAAGAACATCATCTGATCTCTGCACAACGGATTTACAAGAAGGGATCACACAGGCACGGTGGGATCATCGTAACTAAGTCCAGAGAATATTCCCGGTAGCAGGCGACAGGAGAGAGCCCCGCTCTTTGCTGCACACTTGCACTGTGAAATCCTAGAGGGATTTTAACAGCGTAAGACACGTTTCCTGAAAGTTTCAATGGCAAAAGGGTAATGGGGAAGAACTCAAGGGGTTTCTTAGTGCAGTTTGGCATTTGTGGGTAAAATTGAGGGACAAGAGTGGGTCCGGGCTGGCTGTAGGGAGGTGGCAGCTGCTGGGGTCACCCCTTCCCTGCTCCCGCGCCACCGAGTCTTGCCACCTTCCCTGGTGCCATTGCTGTGAGAACAGGGCTCCTTCCTTGTGCAGAGACATTTTTTCTCACACAGCTTCCTCATCGGCCCAATTTGTGGAAGCTTAGTCCTAAATTATGCTCCAGGATGCTACAGATACATAGCTTATAATAACACGGATAAAAGGTCTTGTCTCCGCTACCAGAGGGGTTCTTTAGCCAAAATGCTTCCTATTTAAGAGCTTGATCCTCTGAAATGGTATTGTCTATTGTCTCTCAGGGTTGTCTGTATATGTTGAGGAAAAGCAGAGACTAATAGTTCTGCGAATTCCTCTTTTGATTGGAAATGCTGGGTCTTTGTTAGTACTTGTAGTTGAAGGCAATTGCTATGTGTTAAACACGGACTACAGCATGTATTTCTTTACCTCTAAAGGGTTTTATTACTTCCACACACACACATGCCTTCTTTGCTGATTTGAACATCCTGAAAGCAAAGCTATGCATGTGCCAATGCTCTGCAAACTAAAGGGCCAGTTCTTGCAAGGTTTTCCTGCTCCGGTGACAGCTCCAGGGTCAGCTCACAAAAAGAAGGTCATTCAAAAGACAAGCGATGTTTAGAAACTGATAACCACGTGGTTCTGCTGAAAGGGATTTGATTTCCCCATCTAAAAGGAGATCTTTGATTAGTGACTGATGGGGCAACTTCAAAAGCTCATGGGGTCTGGCTGAGATAAGCATTCAAACCTGGGATGCTCCTTCCCAAAGCCTCTTTGATCTGGAATTCAAGCTAAAGATCTTGCAGGATTTATTGTGAGATTTCCAGTGTTTTTAATGACGTACCAGGCACAATAGGATCCACCTGGCTTTTCCTCTCCAGCCAGCAGTAAACCGACGGGGTTTCGTTTTAGCTGTGGCTTTCCGGGGGTGAGAAGGGCTCCAGCTCCCCACGGCAGAGACCGAGGGGAGAACTAACTTAACCAAACCCCACCGCTTTAGGGCGAGCGGCACTGAGCAGCCACCAGCCCCTCACCACCGCTCGTGGATCCTGCCCAGGGTTTGCTCATACTCACGCCAGGGACACGGAGGGACTTCGGCGTGCGTCGGCTGCCCTGGGGCCAGTCTGAACCGCAGCCTTTGCTGCCGCTGGTCTAAGGCACTGGGAGTTACTGGGGGGGGGTCACCAGTCTGCGCCAGCTAGCAGCCTGCGTCGATCGGCTGACCGCGGGTTTGGGAAGGGACAGCTGCTCCCAGCTCCCCGGCCGAGCCCAGCGTTTGCTCAGGGGCTGTTTGCGCTTGCTCTGCAGGTCCAGGTTCCAAAAGCGCCGTCGCCAGGCACGCGTGGGGCTGAGCGCTGCGTCTCTGTTCGCATCCACTCCGAAAGCAAACGCTGACAGGGTGCTGCTAGTTCTGTCCTTGGTTTTAGGCATAAAATGTGTCACACCTGGAAGTAATTAGAATGAATTTTTACTAATTCGTAGCTAATTGCACAATTACTCTTCTATGAAAGATTCAGCTCTCGAAAGACACTTCAACACATGAAATAAGTTTCTCCAAATCTGGCTCGAAAAAATAGCACGAAAACATTAGGCTGGATCCAAAACATTATTTTCTTTTCAAATTAAGTAATTCTTTCCAAATATATTTCAAAATGCTCCGAGCTGACAGGGATGGTTTCTCTGGTAATTCCCGAAGGAGAGAGCTGGGGGCCCTGTGCAAACCGCGCTCCCGCGATGGATGAGCCCGGCAGCCGCCTTCTCCATCCCGTGGCATCCCTGGCTCCGCCGGACGGGCAGCAGGAGCTCGGCTTGGCGCTGGCCGTGCTCTCTGCTCCGTGTGAAGGAGAAGCCGAGCTCCCAGGACCGGTGCTCATCCCTCTGCTTTGGCTGGTGTCACGGCCAAGCGGTTTTTGGCAGTACCCCGGACTCGGCCCTGCAGTCCACCCCCAGGGCACGGGGAGCGATGCCTGTGTGCAAACGCCGCCGACCCGCTTTGACGAGTCGCTTGACACGGTGTCTATAGCTCCTGCGTGCTTGCAAATGATGTTTACTATTTAATAAGATGTGATGAGACTGTTCTGATACTTCAAAGGCAGCTGACAGTTTTGTTAGAAATAATCAAGGAACTTTTGGACAATTACGGTGAAGGCTTTGACAGCAAGAAAACGCATAAACCTTGTAACTGTAACTAGCACCAAAGTCAAAGATTCTTCCCTGGAAACAACTTGAATATTCATTTTATCCATTAAGCGTCACTTTTTTATTTATTTATTTTTATTTCATGCTTTTTTATGTCACTTTGTTTCCTTCATGCCCGGGAGAGCTCTTTTCTTGTTACAAGATGCGAATCTTCCCACCTTCTTGAACTTCCTCAGCTCCAAACAGGCGGAGGGCTTTCGGTGCTCCACGTCTCCCTGTCTGTCCGTCTGGCGCATCCTCGATCCTGCGGGAATTGGGGGGGGGGCGAGGAGGGGAACACGCTGCGGTCCCCATTTTGCAGATTTTTTATGAGACCAAGAAACTCAAAGACCTCTGCAAACCCACCCAGCGGCACGGCGGCGAGGCGATGGGCACGATGTGGTCAACAGAAAAAATCCCGAGTGACTTCCTAGGGATGGGTTTGGATCTGGGAAATGAGAAGTATCAGTAATTGAGCCAGGATTGGCAAAACTTAAATATCCCTTGAAAGCATCTGACAGAGCAGGTGAATGAGAATGAAAACCAGCTGAGCTCTTCCTCTGGGTCATCTGATATGCTGATTTCCCCTAATATTGATTGATGTTTAGCTTATAGACATATTGTCAAGCAGACACGCAGGGCTTTTCTCCAGTTGGTGTTCAGGGAGAGCGTTTCATTTAATCACAAACCTTCTATCACTCAAGCCAGCGAGAAGGAAATTTGATAATATGGACGTAAAACTAAAGCCGCTGACCTAATAAGACTTCTGCGCGGTATTAGTGGGAACACGCGGTGACAGATCGCCAAGAATTACCGACATGACGAGACTTTTGCAGCAGCACCAGCACCCTCCTGTTACCCCGTTAGCAAAGCTGGGGAGACAAAATCGCTAATAGGAAAAAACTTTCAGCTCGTGTTAGGTCATCGCCGCCCACGCTGTGACACCGTGGGGGTACGAGGGAATGGGCACGACCAGGCGGTGATGCCCTGGTGTATCACGGGGGGCCAAGCCCCGTCTCTGGGTGCACCCCAAACCGGTGGAGGTGGGGTGTCCGTGCTTCTTGCGCCCTTGGTTTCGCTGGGATGCGGTGGGCATGTCCTCTTTTCTGTTTCCATCCCCGTCGCATCCCGCGCTCGCATCCCCGTCGAGCTCAGCACCCCCCACTCCGTCGTGCGGGACTGGCCATGTGTGACACCCCCCCCACCCCCGGCTGCCAGCAGCTGCTGTGCCGTGCATCGCATCCTCCGGTAGTCACTCAGGAATGTAATCGGCCAAAGATTATTCTGTATAATTGAATGGCAGGGGCTTTGTATACCAAACAGGGGCTTGTCTTTGTCAAAAAGTCTTTTACAAAGTATCCAGCTCCGGGTGTCAGGGAGGACAAGTTTTTTAATCATGTTAAAATGATTTATTTAAACGTCAAGCCATGTCACCTCACTTCCTTTCATTTTTCAAACTGTTTGTGTTTTTTCTGGATGATAAATTTATCTTCAGACAGCCTCAATATGACTAATTAACTTTGAAATATAAGAACCAGATGTGTGAGCTGGAGAGCTTTCTGAACTCATGCCAGGCATTTTTTATTTTTTTTTTTCCCTCTTCTTCTCTTTCCCTCTCCTCTCCCTTTCCCCGCCGCCCGTGCTGAAATCGCTTTGCAGACACCCACGGCACGTGGAAAAACCCCAGTGACGGCCGAACCAACCCTCACCCCCCCGCCCCGCTCTGCCCCAGCCCGGGTTACGTTCTACCACCCGAGACGGGGCGAGCCGCGCAGGGCCCCGCGTACCTGCCACGACGATATTTAACGTGGGAAGCGAGCTGCCGCGATTCATTCACCACATGAAAGGGAATCAAGGCTGGATGTGACATAAAGTGATTTCTTTTAAAGAAAATCCTCCCGTGTGAAGTGGGTTTTCCCCTTCTCCTCTTTTCATGAGCCGATCGCTCTGAGCCGCTCCAAGATGGGAAACAGTTATGTACCAATTAATTAAGCAAAGCCTCTCAGCTTAATTTTTCTCGCTGTGACAAAATGTGGTCTCATCCCCATCGCAGGGAGAGGGAGGGCAAAACCCCCGGACAGGGACGGGAGCAGCCGGGCAGCACGGCCGGGTCCCGGCTCCGGGATCGCCTCCTGTTCCCGCTGTGCCGGAGGAAGCACGGCGCACACCTCCCTCCCGAAAACAACCCCAAACCCACGGCCAGAGCAGCTGGAGGGCGTGGGGGGACCGCGGTGCCGGAGCAGCACCTGAGCCCCTCCCCGGGGAGAGGACGGGATCAGGGGAACAAGCACGCAACGGCAACGTGCTGCTGTCCGCAGAGGCAGCAGATAGCGAGGACAGTAAATAATGGTGTTTGCCTCTCTCGTACGCTTTGCTTGACAAAACACTCGTTAATCACAAAACGTGCTGAAACCGATTGCGGCGAGGGCTGGCGTTGATTCACTTTCTGTTGCGGAGAGCTGTCCCGTTTCAAAACCGATGGACAAATACCAGTTCCCAGTTTAAAATTATTTTTTTCATATCACAGCTCTGTCAGGCGCATGTAACCAGCAGAATTAGGGCAAGGTGTAAAGGCTGGAATCGAGACGAAGCGCTGGGACCAGCTCTGCACTGCGGAGAGAATTTCCAAGGTGACGGCCCAGCTCAGGGAGGGAAAATGAGTTTTCTTGGATCCTGGTGATGAGAAAACCCTTCCCTGCCCGGAGCCCCGCCTGGGGCAGAGTCTCTCGGCAGAGCTAACGAGCCCTTCGGCTAACGCGGCTGGTGTGGGATCAACGGGACGCGACGGAGAGGCGCGGGAAAATCCGGGGATGCGTGGGGACGTCTGAACAGCTCTGCGCGGGCGCTGCGAGCAAGGTTATCCCTGCTGGGAGCTTTCCGGGTGGAGATATCAACCCCAGCATCTCCAGAGGAGCAAGGGTGACAGGACAGGACTTTTTTCTGCCCTTTTTTGTGGCTCTGGTGTCTTTGGACAGGTACAGCGGGAAACCGCAGCGGGGAATCGCCCGGCTCTGTTCCCGTGATCCGGCCGGCGGCGACATGCAGCCCCTGCCCCGTGCCGGGTCCCCACGTCACCGGGGGAGCAACATCGCCCGTCAAGCAAACTTCAACAAATGTCTTTTCAGCCAAAACAGATTTTTCAAACAAAGTGTAAATATTCATGTAAAAATGTTGATTTCAGTGGAGATTTTCCTGATCTTCTTGGAAGTGGTAATCAAAATAATGTTTTTTAAATTGCTTTTTTTAAAGACTTTTTTTTTTTTTTAAAGTTTTCATTTCAACAACCCTGAATTTATTCCATGGAAAAACTTCACTCAAAATTATTGGGTTGGTGTGTTAAAGGGAGATGCCTGCCATTTTCTATCCTCTTCCAGCACGCGATCTTTTGCGAGCGCACTTCACATTCGCTCCTGCCTTCATCAGTGAGAGCGCAAACGGCTGGCAAGGTCAATTTTTTTAATTACAGCTTTTCCAAGGCTGATTAAGCAAAGTGTATCTACGCACGCACACGTGCAATGCCCGCTACGTCTCTGCTGACCACCGCAGGCGGGAGGGTGGTTCGTGCGACCCGAGCCGTCCCCTGCTCCTCCTGCGCGCCCCACTCCTGGTGCGGAGCGGAGTTTGTGGCTTAATCCCACCGGAGCTTTGCACGCTCAGCACCCTTGGAGGACTCCATGCCCTGGGCAGCATCGGGGCCTGGGCAGCGGCTGAGTCGTAGCCACATTCAAGGGAAAATCGTAAGGATTGCCGGCGGCCGGGCATGCGGGGCTAACGGGGGAGCAGCAGTTCGCGCACGCAAGCTGCTGATGCCGTAAGGGAAAATAAGCGGGTAAATCGCGTCGCCCACCGGGAGCTTCGCCCTGCTGCCGGGTGCGAGGCAGCCTCGGGACTCGCTGCTGGGCTTCTGCTCCGTCCCGAGGCTGCGGAGAGGGGACGGACACGTGTCGGGGCTGGGGAGGGGTCCGGGAGGGGACGCGGCGGCCGGTGGAGCCCCTGTCCCCGGCGGGGGGGGGGTCCCAGCTCCTTTCCCCCGGCGCTGGCACGTGGAGCTACCGCTCACCCGGCCGCAGCCTGCACGAGGCATCGTCCTCTGGCGGCACCGCTCACGGCTTGTTAGGGCGATAATGGAACATTTCAAACACAACAGCATTAAAAAACGAGCTGAACTTTCCCCTCCCCGTGCCTCAGCCGTGCCCTAAATATACATAACAAGCCGCGAAAGCCGGCTCGGCGCGAGCGAGGAGCCATCAGCAGATGTTGACAGCCTTGATGTCTTGGCGGGCAGGATCCAACAGCATCTCCCACTGTATGGCGCTAGATATTTAATAAAGTAAAACCCCCAGGATCAAGAAGGCTGCAATCCCTCCCAGCTCCTTTCTTCTGCTTTGCTCGAGCTCTTTCAAGCCTGCCTCCCGTCTCTCTCCAGAAAATCCTTTCATGCCTCCCTCACCAGACTGACATTTTGACAAGTTGCCACGAGTGACATCTGATTTGTACAAATTTCAAGACTAATAAATCTACCTGTCAAAGCGGAAACTTTAAAAGGAGCTAAGCCCAGCGGGTATAGTTTAACAGAACTCAAGTTGATGAAACTGTAGGATGGAGAAATTATATCTGTCACAATCCACCCACATTAGTTCTGTAGAGATGTTGGCAACTGAAACAAACGTCTTTCACAGCCTCGAAAAAAAGGAAAAAAAAAATAAAAGGAGACTGTTAATACTGTGAGTAACAAGTAACAGTTCTATTTGTAAACTAGCAAATTTATTTATTTAATTTTTAATTTGCTTGTAGACACGCGAGGGAGGGAGCGACCCTCCCTGCTCCCGCGTGCCGTCGGCAGCCCCGGGCCCCCGGCGAGCCCCGGCGATGCGGCACAAGGTCTCGGCGCTTTCGGCCCCCCGCACTCGCCGTAGTTATGACAACGCGGGGACGATGCTCGTGCGAAGCTGCAGCACGTGCCAAGGCCACGTCCCCGGCCAGGCCGCGGGGACTCGGTGCCATCCCGCTGGATCCAGCCACGAAACCCGCTCCGTGAAACCCCCTCCGCGGCCTGAGCCCCGTGCGATGCTCCATCCCCCAGCCCTCCTTTTTTTGCTGGAATTTTCTTCTGTTTTCTCTGCCACCGGTTACCCACCTGCACCAAGAGCCTGGGACGCACGAGGAGCGTGCTGCCTCGGCCGCACTTCTCTCCTGTCCGCAAACCTCAAACTTTCTAAGGGCTCTGCTCAACTTTCTCTCCCGTTTGCGGTTCGTTTCCCCAGGAGGCTGCAAACACCCCCCCGCCGAGGGAGTCGGTTTGGGAGCAGAGCACGGGCTTCCCTGGGGACCCCCATCCCGGCAGGGTCGGCGCAGAGGCAGCAGCGGGGCAGCAGGGGAGGAGACACAAACCCCTTCTTGTTCTCCCCCCTTGAATCCAGGGATTCGAACCCCGTGGCTGAAATGTTTTGCTCGTGCGGAGTTACAAAGGGAGGGCCGGGTGTTTGAAGGGGAGGTTAGAAAAGCATCCAGGCACACCAAGGGAAGGAGATGCAGTCTCATACCCAGCTGAATTTCCTTTTTTATTGCATCTTCTGTCTGAGACGCACAGACGCGAACAGCCAGTTCATTCTGCCTGTTGGAAGGAGATTGATTTGGAAGTTGCACGTTGCATGAAACTCCTGTAGCCACGTCTGCAGCACTGAGAATGTCTTCAGGTGTATCTAATGTCTGGATGAAACCTCTGAGCTGATGATTTATGACAGCTGGTTTGGTTATAACTTGCCCATCTCCTTTCATTACAGAGGAGACTGGAGTGTTAGCTCTTTCTACCCGAATCCCATCTGCCGAGAGACTCCCTGCTTTCTCCCCAGCCTGCGATGGTGCTCCCTCACCCAGCGAGGATGTGCTGGCTCGGAGAGGAGAAGAGAGGAGAGCTGCCAGCGGTCTCCTTTGCCCAGTGTGGGCTCCCACCTCGGTCCTGCTCCCCCAGGCTCCGCACAGGAGTCACAAAAGCAACGCTGCCCTTCAGCGTGACGCAGCTGACCCGTGCGCAGGTCCGCAGCCTGCCGAAGTTCATTTAAATCTCGCTTCAGGCGATGCCCAGGCTTCGTGCGGGTCCTCTGCTCCTCACGAGTAAACCACGTCTCCAGAGCTTTAATCACCACCAGTATTTCTGAGCACTGCGGCCCCTGGCCAGGGAGCCGAAGGGACCGGCAGCGGTGCAGAAAGGCACCCACCACCCCCCCGGGGTCTGTCCCCAGCATGGCAGCGGCAGAGGGAGCTGCGTGGGGACAGGGTGTTGATGGAGCCCAATTTCTGGCCATCGATCACGTATGGATGGCTATGAAAGTCAAACGTTGTGGGCAAAGAAGCTTCTACCAGCAGACTTAACGCAGTGCAGAGCGGCGCCCTGTCCGGTAGCACGCAGAGACAGTGCACAGCAGAGGTGGGCACCCACGCTCACGCCGGTTTCTATGTGCAGGAACGCGGCAGCTTTTTTTCTCGAGGCAGCAGCTTTGGCGAAGCTGTTGCGGGCAGCTCCCTGGCAGGGCACATCGCCCAGGGCTGCTGCCTGTGCAGAGCCCCCCTGGATGGGGGCTGCCGACCTCAGCCTCCCAAACGCCTCTTGCAGCCTCAGCCCCGGCCCCGGCCAAGTTCCCGCTGCTTATCAGCGTGCCGGGGCCCCTCCGGACTGGCCAGGGAATGTGTGCAGCCGGCTCCGGGTCCAGCTCCAAACCAGGAGCAGCTGCAAGGAGGAAAGGGCACGGTGGGGACGGCTGAGTGAGGCTGCCGGGCTGAGCCCCGATAACTCACAGCGGAGCAGGCGAGGACAGCTGCCACCCGCGCCAGAGGTGCCGCTTTCCAAAGCAGCTGCTGGCTGGTCCCGCTCTGCACGGCGGGTCCCGGCAGACACCGGCTTCCTTCGGTTGGACCAAATCCTGCCAGCGGGCTGGGCAGATGGGGTGCTCAGGACTCGGATCTCTCCCGTGCAGCTCCTGCCAGTTCAGGGCCGTCAGTCCCAAGCCCAAAACCCCAACCGCAACCCCAGGACAGGTCGCGGCTCCCAGGCTCGGTGACCGGCCGAGGCTCCCCGGCACACGTGGGACAGCACCGGGGACTCGGACGAGCCCCCTCCGTGAGACCCCCCGCTTTGGTCCTGCTCCTAGAGAAGCCAACAGGACTTCTCCCATTTTGCAGACTAGCATTTCCACGGGATGAAGCAATTACCACACAACTAGTAAATCCTGATCTTCATCACCCTGACCACCGGAGCATCTCATAGTGCTGTGAATCTCTGGAAGGTTTCTGAAACCTCAGCTCCGCACAAACATTTTCCAGCACAGTAACAGCCACGTTGGGATCATCCTGGGCCATTCCTCACTTCCAACAAGTCTTATTTAGCGATGTGCTTCCATGGAGAACTAGTCAATATATTTGTTTTCCTCCAGATATACAGCTGCAGAAGAAAGCCATGCAGGAAGTTTCTTAAGCTTGGTTAATTTTCTAATAGCCGCAGCAGTGATGGATGTAAGCCACGCTGTCTTCCAGCTCAACTTAAAAGTCAAATAAAAATAATCACGCTGATGGGAAAGTATAATTCTTGTAGCTAAGGCAGATAATATATGATATGTTAGTACCTGCCAAGCATCTCGTCTCTGGTAACATTCCCATGTACTTCAGCGGGGTCAGAGTTCGGCTCATGCTGCGCGCTCTCCCAGCCACCATATACTGGGGATTTTAGTGTAAACAACCCGCCGAGGATTTTTTTTTTTTTTTTTTTTTTAACATCTGTATTATTTCTAATGTAATTCCTACGTTGAGAATAGAGAGGTTCTGCCCCTGCGCATCTCCGGTGCCGGTACCCTGGCTCCCCGGGCAGGCGCCCTGCAGACGGGTGCTGATGGCTTTGAAGACTTCTCTCGCTTGCAGCTCTTTCACCCAGAGGGGACACCCCGGGGCTGAGGGGGTGGTTTTGGCTGGCGGGAGGAATTGCCTTCCAGCGATTTATTTTTTTTCTGCCCCGAACCCAAGCGCTTGCTGCCGTTTATCCCGGCTTTCGGAGGCAGGCGGTGCTGGCAAGCCCTCCGCCATCTCTCGCTGGAGCTCAGCCCCGGGTCAAGCTGGCTGTGGAGCGGGGGTCCTGCACCCCTCTCCCTCGGGTCGGATCCAGCCTTCATCACTCTCTGGCCTAGAGCCGCCCGTTTATATTGAATGGCATCCGAAAATCTCTTGCTCAGAAAACCACAACACGCGGAGATTATCCAAGAAGAATTTAACTCGCTTCTCTGCGATAAACTCTGGTGAGGGAGATTATGACTGTTTACCCAAGATGTAAATATTGCTCAGCACTTAACTGCCGCCAGATAGGAGAGAAAGGGCTGGCGGCCACGGGGCCGGGCTGCAGGCGATCCCGCAGGACACCCGGCCCCTCTGCTCCCCGGACACAGGCTGAGCCGCTGCTCGGAAATAAGGACGACCCCGTTTTCCTGCACGGCCACGCGGCGGGGAGGCTTACAGAGTTGGGCACAGCAGGACGCCCGTCCCCACCGCCCGCACCCGGGTAAAGTGTTTCTGTGCTGGCTCTTGCTAATCTGATTTGCTGAGCTCAGCTAACTTGATAAGCTGGATGAGGGATGGCAGGCCGAGCCTGGCAGGTTATTTCTATTATACTTCTCCCATTGCTCTATACCCCGTCCGCAGCATATGACACCTATATATCTTGACGGTGAAATTAAGCATGGTAAGGAAAAGTTTTCCTCTTTCCCACTAACACCTTGCGGCTGACGCTGGTTTTGATATCCAGCTGGACATTTTGCTCTGACGCATCTACAATTTAACGGAGATTGTAGCACCAACGCTGCCGCCGGGCATGTGCATCCCTGCTGCCTGTCACCCAGCCCCGCGCCTTTGCCTGGCTGCTGCGCCTTTCTCCTTAGGACAAAGCCTGGCACGTTAATGCCGTGTCGCACATCTGTCCAGGGGAAAAATACTGTAAACTTGCATACGCTCAGAGATTTCTTAGCGAAGCGTGCCATGCTCGCTGCCCGGTCTGTACGAGGACAGCAGCCAGCTGCCCTGGCTCCGGGGGGATTTGCCCCGCTCCGAGCTCGCACCGTTGCATTCCAGCCAGCACGTGTTACAGGGGCTGCGCGGGCTCTCGGGGGCTGCTGCTGCACGTCTCACCGTGACTACGAAGCTGCTGCACGTCTATCACCATCGCCTCGTGAGCTCGCACAATGCCTGGCGTCACCGCTCGCTGCCAGCGCGCTAAAAAGCGGCACACGGGCTTGAAAAATCAGGTTGAATTACCGCATCCACCGCTACTCCTGCGTGATCCCAAAGCGCCTCTGGTACCTCTCCGCAGCACACCAGACCTCCTCGACCGCGATAACAGAGGCCAGGCCAAGGCAGACCTCTTGCGAAGAACAATCGCAGCCCTCCCACCCCACCCCCCGCCCCCGTGCACAAATACTTCTGACAGAATTAATGTTGCGCTCGCTCTTTTTGGGGAGCGGAGGGAGGCGCGGGACGCTGCCCCGCTCATTTGTGGCCAGGGAGGCGAGCGGGTCGCTGCAGGCACCGGCTATGCACATCTGCACGGATGGCAGAAGAAGACAGATAGACCCCGTTGTCTTTCTAATGCCTGTTCCCTTTGTAATGTGGGGGCTCCCCTCCTCGCCTGGTGTGCTTATCTCCCCTCCAGGTTTCAAAGCCACGCTAATCATATCCATCACACGACTCGCATTAGCAAGGCGAGCTCCGGGCTGTCACCGCACCTCATGTGCAGGCATATGTTCCAGGGAAGGGCCAAGTGATTTAGAGGGGACCATTCACATTCACAGTCATCGCTTCAAATAAACAGGCTGAGAGTTTAATGATTTCAAGGTAAAGCTCTTTTATTAAGACAACACAGGGAACTTTTTTCAACCACAGCTGACATCACTATAATAAATCACCATCATGTCTTGTGGGATTGAAAAAGCCAAAATACTGTCAGAACTGATTTTTCTGGCTACTCATGCCTCCAGAACAAACCATGTGTTTTTAATCAACAAATCTTTGTTTTGCATTTCTAAGACCCTAGCACTCTTTAAATAGTTAGCATTTACCAGAGGGATATTTTAAATTCAACACACTGCTTCCTTACTGCAGAGATTAGGAAACAGGACACCACATTACAGACTTACTGGGCTTGTCCGGGGCTTTTGGAAATTTGTTTTTGTTATATTCCTGCAGTACAGAGAAGGGCTTTCCCATACTTGTCTCTAGCTTCATGGGACCTTTTCTCTCCCCAAAATCAGGACATTTACTGCTCCTAGGAGTCAAACCGTCTACCAAGACATCACGAAAACCTTCCCTGTCCAAAGCTAGGAGGAAAAGCGATGGAAATAACCACCACACCAGGGAGGTTCCCAAAGCCCCTGGAAGCCAGCACCCTGTCACACGGGCATCCTGCACCCCTTTTCCTTCGCCCAGCAGAGCCCCGGCGTAGCACGAGCATCGCCCGGCTGCACCCCGGCTGTCCCCGCTCTCGCCCGGCTGCCGACGCCGTTTGTTCGTGCCCAGGATGTGCCAGGCCTTTCCGCTGTGTTTCCCCCACACCAGCCGTGTGATCCGGGGGCGAGGGGGGCCTCACCTCTCTGCTCTGCTTTCAAGGTCAGGATGAAAGCGGAGATGTCGGGATCCTCTTTCACGCCACGCAGGAACCCCTCCCGCTCTAGCAAATAAACGCGACATGCTCTGCCTGCTTGGCACAAATGTCAGGGCTGAGAATAGACCCGGGACCGGGACCAGGCACAAAGATGCCCGTGCCAATCAATGCGCCGGGAGCGGGCAGAGGCAGCAGTGTGCCGGAATCACCAAAACCTGTGGGAGCGAGCGGGCAGTGCAGGGGCGGCGAGCGGTGCCCCGGGGTGCTGCGAGGGGGTCCCTGCAGGATAGGACCCACAGGGGCGAATCTGGACCTAATTCCCTGCGCGTTGCATGGCAGCTTTGGTTGGGAAACCCTGCTGGGAAGGGGCTGGGTCCTTGTCCCCATGGAGGACACCTTGCACCCTGGGTGGCTGTCTGCTTTCCTCCCGGTGCTGCCAGTTGTGCCGGGCTGGTGGCACGTGGTCACGGGGCCACCGGTGCAGGGTGTCAGCAGGATGGTGAGAGTGGGGAAAAGCGGGGACACCGCCCAGGGCACCCCCTTGTCTGCCCCAACCTCAACCCCCGCCATCCCAGGGTGCCAACAACCCTTTTGGCTGGGCTGGAGCAGGTCGAGAGGGACAAGGTGACCTTCTCCGGAGCTAGCTCTGCTCCTCCATGGCGGTAGCAGCGCCGAGCATCCCCACCGCTCTCTTGGACACTTGTCCCCCAGGGCGACAGCGAGCACCCCCACACCCACCCTGCATCGGGGATGAACTTTCCCCTTCGGACGAACTCCCGTTGGCCCCGGCACCTCCTGGGCTGACCCCGGGGCCGGCAGCCAAGACCGCCCCCCCCAGCCCCGCCGCACCGGACCCCCTCCCGCCTCACAAACCCCCCGCGGGCGGCATAAAACGCGACCTGGGCACATACATTGCCCTAACACCCTCCCACGCAGCCCGGCGAGATCAAAGCCTGCGCCGGGAATCAAAGCATGTGACAGGCAGGTGTCCGTCCCCCTCGACGGGGCCACGATTAATCACAGGGTCTATCCCACAAGGAGATCAAACCAGGCCTCCTGCCGGCTGTTGGTTAAAGCCTGCCTTCAAGTTACCCTAATTAAAGTTTTCTCTTCGCCTCCCCCGTGTTTGCCCGGCTGACTGCTGTCCCATGACCGCCCCTTTCACTCCTTAAAACAAAGGCTGCTGTGAGGAGCTCCAGGCAGCCGGAGCTGCCGGCCCCGGCCATGCTTCGCCGTCCCTTTCTTCTCGAGCTGCTGCAAAACCGCAACCTGGCAGGGGAGCCTTTCCCGTGGGCAGGGCTCTGCCTGCTGCAGGCAGCTGCCCCCGCCAAGCCCTGCGCCCACCCGGCACCCCGAGCACGATCAGGGCAGCCTCTTCCTCCTTTGCTTTCCCTGAAATTTTGTGTGTATTTATTCCAGTTCTGGAACTACTCATTTTTCCTCCTTCTAAACTGGGAGAATCGGCTGAAAAGCCTTGTGTCAAATATGCGCAGAAGTGCCGGACTCGCGGAGCAGCGGTGGGACCCCGGAGGAACCCCCTCGTGTAAGGGCTCCTCTCCATCCCCCTTCCCGAGGTTCTCATCGTGCTGCGACATCGATAGCGGCATTTTGATGAGAAGGCGAAGGAAATGCTTCTCTCCAGCAACGCTTTGCTTTGATGTGTTTCAGGGTTGCATAAAAGCAATCCAGGGGAGAACCAAACTGTTTCTGTAACCAAAAACTGGGAGGGGGTTAAATGCACATTTTAGACATGTCGCATAACGAAGAAGTTTTAAGGTTTTCTTTTCCCCTCTAATGTGCATGTTATTTCACTCACACGGGGGAAAAAAGAAGAAAGGAAAAAGTCACGGGGTTTCACTCAGAAGCCGCTCGCAGTTGGGAAATCAATCATTTCGATAGCAAAATTGCTCAAAACAAGAGTCCTGCCGTGAGCAAGGCTCATCCCGGTCTGCACCCGGGGGGTGGTCCCCACGGAGGGAGCGGGGGGGCCCCTCGCCGATGCCTGTCGTGCCGGGGCACGGGTGAGCCGAAGGCAGCCCGGCGGTGGGGGGACAGGTCTCCCCTTGCCTGTGCAGCCCCGGGGGGTGCTCGCTGGCGGGTCGCTGCCCGCCACCCCGGGAAAGCAGCCCCTTTGCTTTTGAACTTGGTTTTTCTCCCCGCGTGGAGCAGGGCTGGCTGACCAACGGTCCGGCTGTCAGTGCCAAGCGTGATTGATGGTAATGACTGCGGGGCAGGACGCGGGCTTCAATCGCCGGCACACATTGACTCTGGCACCGGGACAAACCACCTTTCACAGCCTCCCTGCGACCTCTCTCCCTCTCCCCGCTTGCAGGCTATCACTCAAACGCTTGCCCCAAACCTGACCTTTTTTCCAGAGGAGCTTTGCTAAAAGCAGCATTTCTTCCCCAAACACTGCCAGAGGAATTTCACCGGCAGTGGTGGGGACGCAGCGCCAAGCCGGTGCCAGCCGCGCTCCGTGGGGCTCCGGCAAGTCACCGGCACGCGGGGCCACAGCAACCCGGCTCATGCGGGCGAGGATGCAGGTACACGTCCGGCTCGCACGGCTCCTCGCGCTTATTTGTCAATTTGCACAGCTGCTTCCCATCCCGCTTTGAAGTCCCCTCTCTCTGTTTTTCTAGCTGACGGCCTCGACGTGGGGTTCCGGGGGTCAGGGCGGGCAGGTTGCAGAAACGGTTTTGCTGGCGGGTTTGGAGGAGCATCCAAAAGTTCAGGCTCTTCCCAGTCCCTGGCGTGAGCATCCTCCTCCCCGCCCTGCCGGGGCACCGATGCTGCCTGCCGGGGGGCTGGGGCTCCCCCCACGAAGCCCCCAGCAAAGCTGCTTGGAAATTTGGGTAGTGGGGCTCCTCTCCGAACAAAGCTGGGAAAACCAAGGCAGGGCAATGGTGCGGGTTTGTCCGGCCTCATGCACGCGTGCACAGCGTAATGCAGTGTTGTTCTGGTCTTGGCCTCCTTACATTATTAATAATAATAACTGTAAAATTTTGTTACCCGCAACACACAGATTGAAGTAGCCAGATAAAGGTCTGTGAGCTACACAACCTGCTGTTGGGGAGAGATGGTTATCTAAATATGATTTTTTTTTTTTAAACCCAAGATAATAATGATAATGCTAATAATAATAATAGTAATAATACCTCTTTTTAGCCTGCTTCAAGATCCAGATCTTATCCTAAACAAGAAAATATTTCTAAGCCCCAGAGAATGCATTGAAAATTAATATTGATTATTAGGAATAATAGTCCTTCTAGGAACGGCATTGCAATGTCGAGGGAAAGGATTGCTCCAGGGCCAGGTAATAATCACAATCATATTTAGTATCTGCACTGCACTTTCTATCCTCAAAGCAGATTAACCTCTTCTGTACTAGCTTAATTATCTGGCGACGAGCTTGCGTGGTTGGACACGAGCAGCTGCGCCACCGAGCTCCCTCTTGCCTGGAAGACTCTCCCAACGTCAAAGCCCCTCGCGCCCCACCACACACGGCCTCCGGACCGCCACGACTGTCCCCGGGAGCCGGCAGCATCTCGCTGCCCCTCCAGCTGCCCCGGGGGGCTCGACCCCCTCCCCTGGCTCCAGCCCCCGCTGCAGCTCCGGCTGCGCCGGGTTCTCCGGGAGACCACACAAATGTGCCTGACGTGCCATTTAATACAACACAATGAAATATTGAAAAGGCTTTCAAAACTCAACATGTTGAGGCAGAAATCTATGGAAGATGTTTAATACTAATTCTATTAGGCATCTGAGTTAATGAATCACAACTGTAAGAAATCATGATAATCCAGAAGGCATTAGTGACAGATTAGCTTCAAAGCTACCATAAAAGTGCCATAATGCTTACCTAGCGGCATGATTAATACCAGCAATACATAATGGCATTATGAGGGATGGAGCTGCGCGGCGGCGGTCTGACAGCCCCTTTGCTCTGGCCATCACCCCGGAGCACGGCTCTCGCCCAGCCCCATGCGTCCGCTCTGGCACAGGGCAGCAAACCCACGCTGGTCCCGGCACCGCCACGGACCCTCTCCGGGCACGTCACAGCCCTTGGCGTTCTCCGCCTGAAGGAGTGAGCCCACAGGTGTTGTTCACGAGACTTTCTGCTCTCCTCCATCACAGTAACAGCCCCGGGCTGGAGGTGGGTGGTGCAGGTGCCTGCGTTCGGGCGGTGATGGGAGGCAGAGCTTAAATGGAGCTCAGCAGCCCCAGCCCCAGCATTGCTGCTGCTCTGGGGCAGGGCTGGAGGGGTTTCTGAGGGGTGGGGCTGTAATGGCAGCATACAGTGATGGAGGGTGCTTACAGACTGTGAACAAAGGTCCTGTGCTCTACCTGCTTGAGATGTTTCTTCCTCCAAGGCACTCACAGCTGAGTCTTCAGCAAAGCCTCCTGCTGCCTCCTCCACAAGCTGACCTGGACTCAGGGCTTGGCCAAACCTGGAGTTGATCTCTGCTGAGGACCGTGTTAGGAGAGTGTGGACCACTGCTCTGCTGTGGTCTTGGTGTTGCTTGCATGTGCCCAGCTGATGGAGGTCCAGCTGAGCGTGCTCTCCCAGGCCGGGTGCTGGCAGGTACCGCAGCCCTGAGTGTCAGCAGAAATGTAAGTGGAACAAGTTGCTATTGAATGAAACTAGATGTCTCATTATGGCTTTTCAGGATTGTTTTCCCACATCTTTATTGCTCAGGTTTGCTTAATTCTGGAGTGGATGCCTGCCAAATTGTCTATCAAATTACCTACTGGCAAGTAAACCGAGATTAGTTCACTTGACTGCGGCCCTCTTATATTTGACTTATAGCCAAGCAAAATATGGGTTTAATCAAGGGAGAAATTGGACATGATGTTTCAATGAAAGATAGCAGGGTACTATCTGTTCACCGGAAACAGGAGAAGACACAACCCAGAGGCAGGGAGCAGAGGAGGGTTGGCCAGTTCAGCTCCACAAGAACCAGCTGAGGACGATAGCTCTGAGGCTGCGTGAGCAGCTTGGGGACACTGAGAAGCTCAGCCCTCACCCAGCAAATTGCTTGGCTGTGTCCTCTTGCTTCTTTGGTGGAGCTGAGATCACACTGTGACCCTGGTTGGGCTCCCCGAGCGCTTACTGTCTGCTGTCGTGTGCTCTTCAAGCATCTCACGATGTTGCTCCAGCTATTTCAGTCGCATCCTGTGCAGTTCTTTCTCCCAGTGAAAACCCTCTTGCCCCAGAAGGAGATGGGTTGGGGAGCAAATGCTGTCCCATTTGTGTGGTGCTTGTTAATGCCAGCATGCAAGGTCCTGGCTCTCCTGCGGGCTGGGCAAAGTCTCAGCAGGCAGAAGTTGGTGAACTTGCACTGACTCTGTCTCAGCTCTTCTGATTTAGGGTGTCTGAGGACACTCAAAGCCCCTTCCGTGCTGCTCAGCGTGTGCAAGGGCAGGGAGCTTGTCGGGGAAGAGATGTACCTTGGTCCGGGGTCCTGGGCAGGTGGTCCTGGCAGCCCCTGGCTCTGGGATGGTTATCGCCATCCCCGCGATGTGCAGTGTCAGTTTGAATCCCCAGCTCCTGGCATCACGGGAATGTGGGCGCATTCCTCTTTTTTTCTTCCTCCCCTCTCTAAGCTGTTTCCAACCCTCACTGTGGCAAGCTCAAAAATTTGACTCCTGAAGGCTAAAAACTGGAAGGTAAATAAAAATAACCCCAGAGTTAATTATATACTTAACAAGTCATGATTTTTTTAAGCCCGTCTCGTTCCTTGTGGGGGTCTGACTCATGATTCTGAGCACTTGCAGTTGGCAATAATATCTTGCTGTAATTTGAATTAAACCACTTGTAGCAGCGCTCTGTTCTCTAATTTCATTTAGGCCCAGTGGGTGTCCTGTCTTCCTGGAATTTGTTGGCTATCTAATGAGAAGCAGCCCAGCAAACCCAGTTAATGAAGAAAGTCAGGCATCTTGGGGGGGGGGGGGGGTGAGAAAGGGATGGCTGGAGGTGGGGGGGACAAGAGGGACTGTGGGGACCAAGGGAGGGATCTGTAGGGCCACTGGCATGGGCTCCTTGTGCATCAGGTGCCGTGTGAGCTGCATCCCTGCAGCTGCCCTGTGGCCCCTGATCCCTCCAGCAGCCTCTTGACCCGGCGCTGAACTCAGGCTCAGCCCGGAGCTTGTCCCTCCCATCTCTGGGCTCAGGAGGTGAGCATGATCCTTGCCATCTGCCCGAATTTTCCCTGTGAAAGGGGGGGATGTTTGCTCTTTCGGGCAGCGCCGCAGCCATGCAGAGCTGCTGCCTGTCCTGGGGAGACCCGGGTAAGTGGTGGTGCTGGTGCAGGGAAGGAGCTGTGCCTGTGCCTGAGGTCACCTCCAAACCCGGGTGGATGCTTGGTCCCCGCTGCCACCCACCAGTGACAGGCTGCGCGACGGCGTCAGGGCATCGCTGTGCACCTCTTGCTTGCAGGTTACGAGTGTGCAGCCTTTGCTCGAAGCCAGGCACGCAGCCTAGCAATGAAATGGTTCCTCCTCTGGCAAAATAAAAAGGCGGGGATATTTTCAATGGCCTCCTCTGTCCTGCAGGGACGTGCGGTTTCCCGCAGGGCTCTCCAGGAGAGCCGTTTCCACCAAACCTTTGCCAACAGTTCCCGCTGGCCGGGAGCGTGTGCCCGGAGCCCGCAGGTCCCTCCTGGGCTGCCTGCGTCGTGTGGTCCTTGGTGTCGTGCCTGGCTTTTACCAGCCGTCGCTCTCGTCGATCCTATTTTGCAGGTGGGACAGGAGTGTGAGCCCCAAACCTGCCACTGCCTGCTGCGGACCCGGCTGTGCTGCTCCCAATCCCCCTGGGAGAACAAAAAAGGGAGGTAAAAATGGTACAAGCAGACAATGTGATTCCTTTGGGGCGGGGGGGGAATTCAAAAGAAAAAGGAGGAAAAACGTTTGGGGTTTTTTTCATATATTAAAAAGAGCAGGGGGGAAAAAAAAAACTCCACACTTCCAAAGTCGTGCGAGTTGCTGAGTTGAATTACGGGGGCTGGGGTCGAATGATTAACAACCCTCCCGCATTTCTGCATCGCAGTCATTACTCACTCCAAACCTGAGGCTTCTCAGTTACATACCCCGGCGCAGCCCGACCATTTTTTCCATTGACTGAAAACACATTCTGACTGAAAACAAACTTTCGATCCCCAAGGCTTGGCACGCCTCGGGTCCTTCACCATATTTAATCAACGGGAAGCTAAACACTTTCAATCTGTGATGGCTCATTTGGAGAGGGAGCTTTGGGCCCTCAGTAGGTGCCAGATATAATAACTCTCCCCTTTTCTTTTCTGAGGCCTACTTTTATAATTTTGCTATTTTTCAATGTCAGACCCATCTTTTGAAGAAATTTTATTGGATTTCCTGCTAGACTTCAGCAAGGATTTTTCTTTCTTTGGCAGAAATATCAAGCAGAACAGGGGAAAAACTCAATCATAATCTTGGAACGAGGATTATTATTAGTTAGGATTTCTTTGTCTGTTTGCACAAACACATTATTGAAGAGCCCAGCGGGTCGGTGGGCCCCTGGCTCTCGTGAACCGGCCCCTGGTGCAGGTTCCTGCTGTCCGTCTGTCCATCTGCCGCGGCTGCTCTGGCCGGGAGGGCGGCAGGCAGTGCCGGTGCATCGCCAGCGTGTGCAGGGCATGGCAAGGGTAGGCTGGGGGGCTCTTTTCCCCCAGGGAAAAATACCGCTGGGGTATTTCTAAAAAAAAAAATCTTACCAAGACTTCTTAAATCTTTGCAAAATCCTTCATCTCTTTGGGAATCTGGTCTCTGTCCCCCCACCTGTGGTTCCCGGTTGCTCAGCCCCCAGCTGCGCTTTGCCCTGGGTCTTTGTGGGAGCGGGTTTTCGGGGGAGACCCCCACCACTCTGTGCCTCCATGGAGCAGAGGCAGGGTGCCCAAATACACGTGCCGGTTGCTGCCTGCGGCCTAGCCCGCACCGGCATGTCCCTGCCTGCGTGCGGAGGGGATGCCAGGCAGTCAGGGGACTTCACCCAGCAAAGCCCAGGCAGGTCCCTGGTCAGCACAGGCACAGCCAGGTCTAGGTGGGAGCAGGAGGTCCCCGCTGGTTTTCCTGGGAGGAGGTGGCATCAGCGCCAGGCTGAGCAAAGCGCTCAGCCCCCCCAGGGGATCTGCAGGGATGTCCTCATTTCCCCGCCCCCCCCCCCCCCCCCCCCCCCCCCCCCCCCGCATCTCGTGTTTTGCAAGTGCCTCGGGTGCCTGCGCTTCTCTGTGCCCTGCCCCTCCCGGTCCTGAGCCAGGTCTCAGGGGCTTGGAAGTCAGGGCAGCTTTAAAAACCAACCTGGGTGTGAGCGAGCAAATGGGCAGTGTTTCCCAGCCGAGCCCAAAGAAAGCAAGCAGCCGCTGCCGGAGTGGAGCTCCTGCCCTCTTAGCAGAGCAGCTTTTGCTGTCTCAAGGTTTTCCAGGGGCTCTCAAGGCTTTTCTTTCTTTTTTTTTTTTTCTCTCGGTGTTTGAGGTTAAGAAGTATGCTACAGTATTCAATAAATCGCTTGGCATAGCGTACGACAAAACAAGAAAATGTAATTCCGATTAAAGTCACCCTCTGGCTAAAATGATAGTTTATTAAATAAACTGCAGCGCTGCCAATCAACTCTGCTGGCAAGCAATCCTTTGACATTAATCTTTTTTGATGTGATTTAGGGTACACCTGGGCCTTTGTAGAGTATCTCCCATAATTTCTTTCCCATCTCTCTGGATCAAGCTGCTGTGCTTGGCTCCGTTGACAAATTCCCCAAGTAATCCCTCAAAAGATTGGAGAAATGCTCCAAACGCTCCATTAAATTTATTTTCCGTGCTTTAAGAGCCCCAAAACTATGTCCAATAAATAAGTGTTCACTGTGATTTATTGAAATGCTGCTCTGATTTAGAGTTATAGGCGGGGGAAATATGTCACCCCTGGGAGCTGGAAGACCAGCCTCACAAGCGAGACCAGATGTGCCGGCGTGGGGTGGGGGGGGAGTGTGGCCAGGCTTGGAGTGGGGCGGGGGGAGTTCTGCAGCCCAGGGCCTGGACCCAGCTCCCACACCCCGGCACAAAAGGTCCCCGGTCGAGTTTTCTTGCCTGAAAAATTTATTGTGGTTGTAGTTATTGGGGGAACCATCAAAAGAGTAATTCTGGCCCTTGTTTTTGCACAGACCTTTTGATAAATATGATACTTAGAAATATGCCTCCCACAAGACAGGAAAGCCATAGAGTTAAAATGAAGTAATCTGTCAGTAAACTTGCTGGAATCGAGGCCAAAATGAAACCTGTGAAAGCAAGAGGGGGAGAAAGGGAGCCTGTGCTCCACAGCACCTCGGCCGAACCGGGGGGCTGGCCATCCTGCGGGTGGTTTTACCGGCACGGGTAGAAGCGAGGAGATATTTTCAAAGGGGCTCCGTTCACCCTGGCGCGGGCGCTGGGCTGCTCCGGCCGCTGCCGGGGATCCCTGTTCCGCACCCTGTGCCGGGAGCACCCCATCCTCCCCGGGTGCATCTGCAGGGCTCTCGGGCACCTCTCCCCTGCTCCGTGCCCCCTCTCTTTGGGCAGCGACGTCCGCCTGCGCCTGCCCGCCTGAGGGCTCAGCCTCTGGGATGTCCCAGCTGGGTTCCTGCACCCCCCTCTGCCCTTGGGGGCTGCAAACCCCTCCCCCCCGAACCCCGGGGAGCGGAGAGGCAGGGGCCAGATCCTGCTCCTCTCGTGCCGGTGCAGTGTATCGCTGCTGCTGGCCTGGACGCGGTTAAAAGCGAGGTGTGTGTTGCACCACCTGTGTTTACACTGCACGATCTGCAGTTTACTGTAATAAAATCATTTAATACAGTCGTAATTTTTTTGGCAAGGGCCATGCTGGCGGGGAGCGATGGGGAGCAGAGCCGGCTGACAGCAGCCCGATGGACCCGATAACTCCCGAGCAGGAGACAACACGAAAATCCAGTCTGGAGCTCACGCTCCAGCCACACTCACGCTCGCCGGGGAGGCAGGCGGCTCCTCTGATCCGCGGCCAAGCTCCCCGGGCAGGGAGAGCACAGGGAAGCAGGTTTCCTCCTGCAGCTCCAGCGCTCACCAGCTCCCACCGGGTAAGGAATCCCGCCAGGAGCGCCTGCGGCTCCGCTATCGCCAGCCGGGATCAGGGAAGCGGGAGCAGGCTCTCCTGGGTTTGCTCCTGATGCTGCCCGGGGCCGCTGGTGCGAGGCGAGGTGCTGGGCCCACCCGCAGACCCTGGTGCTCAGCAGACTCAGGAGTGTGTTTGGGGGGTACCAGGGCCCCAAAATCGGGGTCGTACCCAGCACGAGGGATGCAGCTCCTGGGGAAAGCCCTGCCGTCGGTCCACGCTTGGATGAGCCTGATCGAAGATGATATCCCAGACCGATGAGGCTGCAGATGCGGAGGGTGACGTGACCCCAGCCTGGCACCCAAAACGCTTTTCCCCCACCCCCAGTTAGTGCCATCTGATAAAGCAGAGGACGGGTGGGCGCTCTTGAGCCCTGCAGCAAACGGGGGAAGGATTTTTATTACGAGTTTGAAAGATTGCTGCTGCTGCGCAGCTCCCGGGATGCTGCAGGGTGGGACCGCTGGCTCAGGGGAGCCGCAGAGAGCAGGGAGAGGGATGGAGGGCTGCATGGGGGCAGCGGGACCCCCGCTGGGGTCTGGGTCGGGGCCTGGGGAAGTCAAACAGAGGGGGGGAAGGAAAAGAGCGAGGAGGCGTGTGTGTGTGTGTGACTGTTAAGAGAAACAGGATTCATGGTAATTTCCTGCCAGATGCCTGAGCTCCTCCAGCACGCAGACGTTTCACATGCGAAATATCAAAGCGTTCCCAGTAACAAATGTACTTCCTGCAGCTCCTCAGATCTGCCTCCGTGCCAGCCAGGGAGCATGGGGACGCCGGCAAGAGCAGCGTTCCCACTGCTGCGCAGGGTCCGGCCCCCCCCTTCAGCCCCCCCCGCCCCGGGGGGGACACGGGCATCGTCCCACTCTCGTGCTGTGAGGCAGGTGCTCCCCGGCTCGCTGCACGGGGTCTGCGGAACGTTAGCTTCGTTTTTCGGGAAGCGTTGCCTGCGCCTCCCCAAGCGCTTGTACGTGTATTGGTCCTGACAGCTTGAATTAATACGTCAGGGTGTACGATCCGCGCTGGCGACGGGCCTTTGACCCTATCAGCACAGTGCTTCCCCGGCTGAACGTCTCCCGGCCTCAAATTGATTCAGAGTTTTATAAACATCCTGACGTTGGGGCTGGGAAGGGAGAAAGGGGAGGGGGGGGGGAATAAAAAACAGCCCAAAAAAACACCTCACCACCAAGAAGCGGCTGGGCTGCACGCCAAGCGGCGATGGGCTGGCGATGGGCTCCATCCCGCCGCTGTGAAGGCTCCCCCGGCCCCTCTGCATCCCAGCAAAGCCACCCCCGGAGCCGCCGATGCTGCTTACCGGTCCCCAAAAGCCCGGCCTCAAAATGTCGTCTCTCTTCCTACTCTTTGGGATTTTTTTTCAGAAAAGGCAATACCTCTCACCCAGTTTTACAATTTTCTTTGCAATTCTTTTTAATGCCTTACAAAGTTGGTTTAAAATCCCAGAACATATAAAGTCCCCCCCACCTGTGAACTTGATTTGATGCTGTTTTTCAAGCTCTTTCTAAACACCTTGCTTGTGGGGGAGCGGTGAAGTTCATTTGATTTAACATTTTTAGCGTGTTTTAAGAGCTGTGAGATGATCCCAGCGCTCTCCGAGCAGAGGGCCCTGCCAGGTACTGCTGTAACTGGCTCTTCACACCCTTTCCAAGGCATTTTGAACCTTGCAGCAATCACTCTCACTCCTGTTCGCATCTCTCGGTGTTAACGAACGCGTGAGCCTCGCGGGCGGAGAGCTGCTTTGCCTGTGAGAAACTCATGCAAAAGACCCAAATAATCATAAATCAATATTAACTGTGCATTGCTTATTATTTTCTATTTATTGTCTATTGGCCTGAGAAGTTAATATTGACTCAGAACAAAATGTCAATAACTGCAGACCTTGAAGGTCGGGGAAGAATGATACTGATTAAAACCCTCGGCTGCCGGTGGGTGGGCTGGGGCAGAGCCGGTGCTGCAGCGGGACGGAGGCAGCTCCCCGCTGGGAGAGGGGGCAGGCGGGGAGGTGCTGGTTGGGGTTCGGCCACCGGCTGCGGCGCTTGCAACGCCGGAGCCCGGGGATCCTCCTCAGCCATGGGAAAATGTTGCTCTTGGCCCTTTTTATGCTGTTTCAGGGGAAGCAGAAGACCTTCCCCAGGTGAATGCACCAGCACAAGCTGTTTCTGCCCCTCTCCTCCCCCAGACCTGCATGGGGTTGTGCGGGACGAGGACATCACCCATCACTCCCTGCCCTGGGAGGGTTTCCCCAGGCTTGCAGCCATCCCACAGAGACCTTGGCACGCAAGGGGCCATCAAATTGGTGGAACTGAGGGTGAAAACTTCACTTCTTCCCTCCAGCACATCGGTCTGCTCCTTGTCTCCCTGCTTTCGGTGCACGTGCGCCCACGCCGCCAGCACCGCGCCGGCACCGATTATCCCCCCCACCAGATTTCCGCCAGCTCTCGCGGCGATGGGATCACAACAAAGAAACGTGACTTCAAACGCGTCCCAGCCCTGTTTCCTATTCAGCCCGTCAAGTACGGCTCAATACGGGAGCTGGGGGGGGGGGGCATCGCTGCGCCCCCCATCGCACCCCGCTCGCAGCGATGGTTGGGGGGCAAAGCAACCAAGGGAGGAGCAAACCCCCCGGGTTTCACAGACCACAGGGAAGGTATTTGAGCCACATTTGGCTTCTTGGTACTGTCCCTCCGCTGTGCCTTTATTTTAGCTCCCCAGGCCAAGCCTTTCGCAGGGCTCAGCGGGGCAGAGGAAGGCTGGGTTTCGGGTGGGGATGCTCGGCCATCCCCACCCGTTTCGTGCCCCTTTGAGGATTCTCAGGCGGGACCCCCAGCCCTTTCCCACGGTGAGAAGCCTTGGCTCGGCTCCGGGCAGATTTCCTGGCTTTGGCCCCAGTTCGAAGCTCTGACAAGAAAAGCAGGCGGCTCCCCATGGGCTCGGGTCCACTGCTGCTGGTCATGGCCACGGCTGTGGACCCCCAGTCCCTGGGCAAAGCCTCAGCCGGCCAGAGGAGCAATCTGGTGCTGAGCTGCCCTGGGAAGTGGGGGGGGGACCTGTCCTTGGGGACTGCAGTGTCACTCCTGGAGGCTGCCCGCTCTCCGTCACGTCTGTCACTTCTCATTAACGCCCGTCAGCCGCGTAACACGACTTGACTGGTGTAATCGGGGCTGACACACCGGCAGAAGGGATCTCCGGAAACTTTACACCGTGCGGTTTCCCAGCTCTGGCTCTTTCCTGGAAGCGCGGTCGGAGGTGATGCTCTGCCCGGCACACAGGAAAACGGGGGTCGAGGTGCCGCGATGCTGTGCGCTGCTCGGGGAGCCCCGGGCTCCCCTCCAAAAATGGGGATCTCCTGCCAACCAAGAGCTCCCCAGTGGGACCAGACTCTGCCAAATCTCCTGCTGACTTGGAGGGAAATAAAGGTGCGGGCAGAGCCCCGGGGACGCCCGTCCAGTAACGCCAACCCCGCTGCCAGGGCGGCAGGTACTGGCGGAGCGCTGCGTGCTCTTTGAAGTGCAGCTGCCAGGTTACCCGCCGGCTGTAGCTCACACCGCGCTCGTGCTCACGGCTGTTTGGCCCCGGGAGCGCCTGACGCACCGTCTGCGCTGCCCCGGCCCCTGTGAGCGGCTACACAGGGCTGCCAGCAGCGCAGGCAGAGGCAGAGCCGGAGAGGCCGATGCAGGAGGAGATTTGGGGCATTTCCAGCTGCAAGCCTGGCTGGCAAAAGAGGGGCAGGGAGCGCACCCATCCCTCGTGCCCCTTCTGCAACCCCGGGCTGTGCCACGGCACTGGGTTGGATTCCGGGCAGCGCCGAAACGGCTTCGGCAGGAGTTTGCTGGAATGAGGAATAAAGGCGCTGGGGTGTGGGCTGTGTTTTGCACATGTGGTGAAGGGAGGTGGGAGAAAACCTCCAGCCGTGCCAGGCACCGCGGCCGGGGGCTTCCCACCACCCCCGGGTTGGAGTTGGTGCCGCACACCGGTGCGGAGAGACAGGCTGATGGCTGGCACGGGCCGTGGGAACAGACCTGGGGGAGAGGAGGTGGCCAAAAAAAGGGGGTTTGAGTCACCTGTGGCATGGGGAATGGCAGCACTGAGGTTTCACCGCTCCCCTCCTCCCTGCCGTCGGGTCTGGCACCCACCCTCGCCTCGAGCCGCAACAAACCCCGGCACATTCAATCCCACATAAAACCACATGGTCTCAGTTATTCCAAGGAAATTCCCCCCTGGGTGGGGAATCACGAGTTAAGGTCTCCTTCCTCATCCCCACCCTGGAGAAAGGAGGGGGCTGGTGCTGGGGGGGACGTGGCGTGTTCCGCACCCCGGATGAGGGTGGCACAGGCAGGCGGTGGTACCTGCACCGGCCTCGCGCGCTCCCCATCACTCAGCGTCGCGGGCACGTGGAGCGAAGGGCCAAAAGTCCCGATAGCAGCAAGGGTGGGGTGGTGGGGACAGCGCTGCCACTGATCCCCAGCCCTCCTGGATCAATTTATATGGCAGGTTTTGGTGGTTTATTTGCCAAAAATACTTTCTCACTGCAAGTGTCATACGTAACGAGCAAGCACATCCGGCACTTCGGGGAGATCAATATCTCTGCAGTTGTAAATATCCCAGGAAATCAATGGGGGACGTAAAATGCATTTCGTCCATTTTCCCTTTTAGCATCTCTTTGTAATAAAAATGCTATTTTAATAAATGAAAATGGGGAGATTCACTGCTGGGCCACGGCAGGGTTTCTGCGGTGCTGGATTTTTGTCATCCCCACCACCGTTCCTTGAGCAAACCACCCCGACGAGGCCAAACCACTTCACTTCATCCCTCTCGCACTGAGCCGAGGGGATTCCATCGCCCGGTGCCCAGCGCGGCTGGAGCCCTCGGCCCCAGCAAGGAGCATCAGCTCACGCCGCTGGCTCCGGGGCAGCTCCCGATGCAAACTCACGGGTGCAATTCTCCCTGCGCAAAGCCTCTGCGTTACCAAACTGCCTCCTAATCCCTTGGAGCAGGTATTTAATGCCACGCACAGACGTGTAGGTGTCCGGCCCGTGGCGCAGGGTGGGGGTTATTCTCGCCGTATATCCTTTCTGTGCGGGTCCTGACCCCCTGGACAAGGTGCACCAAGGAGGGTGGCCCTAAATAAAACGTATGCCTCCAAAAAAGGTCCCTAGCTGTACCTTGGGCAAGTCTGGAAATTGAATCTTAACCTATTTGTAATTACTGTGCAATAGCCACTTGTTAATTACGACATAAAACCTCTCACCATGTGAGAGATGGATTTATGGATGAAATTCTCTGATCAACGTTCATGGCGGTGCCAGGGAGAAATATGCGGTGTAGCAGGGAATATGTTTTAATTTTTTTCTTTGTAATTATTTCTCTCTCTTTAATATTGGCTGACCTTGGAGAACGTAAAAGGAAAACAGGAAGACTTAACATTTGCTTTTAGCGGAGTCTCTACCGACGGGCACTGGCCGATTGAGACACCGGTTGCCTGCGCAGGAGCGAGCTGCCGGAACTGCCTCGCAGCACCGTAAAAATCTTCTATTTCCCAAGCAGATGAGGCAGTGGGAGAGCAGCCGGTGCAGGGCAGCTCCGGGCCCCCGCGGCAGCACCCGGCTGCAGCCGGCATTGCCCCGTTCCCTCTGCCGGGGAAGGCTCGCGAGGGCTCTGCTGCAGAAGCAAGGCTGGATTTAGGAGAAGAGGTCAGGAAGAAATAATCCCTGCGGCGCAGCCAGCCCGCTGGCATTTTGCTGTGATGGATTTTGCATCTTCTCTTGAAGACTCACTGGCATTTCGCTGCAGGGCTCAGGAGCAGATGCCGGCTGGTCTGAGCCAGCATGGCAATTCCTGTGGTCCAGCTCCTGTTTGCCCAGATAATAGTCAGTTATTGGGCGGTTTCAAATGTTTAACCTCTTATAAAATGTTTGCTAACTGGATTTATCCGGGCGGCTCAGTGTTAGCAGAACACCAGCAAGCTGCTGGTTTGGGTGGGAGGAGAGGAGGGAGCGAGGTCGGAGCTTCTCGCTTTGCCTGGGAATGGGGTGCTGCCGTCTGCCCCGGGGCCGGTGCCCGTGGAGCCTCACCCTCCCCGGGAGAGGGCACGGACGTGTCCAGGCAGGGTCCCAGACATTCCTGGGAGACGTGCACCTGAGTTCTGGGAGTTCCCGAGGCAATTAGCATCTCTGTGCTAACAGTGGTTTTCTCCTCTGTCTAGGCAACTCCTTCATCAAGGTGTGGATCTGCTTTTGTCTCCACGCTAGCAGTGCATCTCGGGGAGTTTAATTAGAAGCCTGGCATGGCGTTCACAGTTACAACACAAACGCTTCGTACGGATGATCACCACCAGCCAGGTCGGTAACCCCGTGCTGCCCCGGGTACTTCCTCCGCTGGGATAAAGGATCCTGCTCTTGGGATACCTTCACCACGTGTACTTTTCCTGGCTCCGGATCCTATCGTGGCGAGGTTTTGCTGGTGTTTCGGCCGTGTTCAGGGCTCCCGGTGCCGGGGCCAGGTCGGGTGCAGCCCCAGGACACGACACCTCTCCAAGCAGCATCCCAGCCCCTCTCCGGGCTCTTGCTGAGCGATGCAGCAGCCTGGTCCCTGTCACTGGCGAGCTGGTGGCAGCTGGCAGAGACACCTTTCATGTCTCTCTCGGAGCCGAGTGGAAGTCAGCACACAGCTAATTACAAGGCAGCGCATCTCTGTGCCCTGTGACTAAGGCAGTATGTAGAGCAAAGGTAGGAACAAACCACCAGAAGAGCAAATAAATAAAGAAGGCAGCTTTAATAATGGGGTAATTACCTAGCTTAAGTACACAATCATCTAGCATTTTGCTAAACTTTATGACACATGATGACAAGTTAATAAATGAGATGTCTTACCAGCAGTAAAACAGCTGTTACCAGCCACCTTGTATGTCTGGGTAGCCCAGAGCAAAAAAAAAAAAAAAACCCACCAAGCCAAATGAAAAGAAACTGGTTATTTCTGTTTGTTGAAATAGCCCAGGTAATAAATCACCATTAATGATGCTGTCATTTATCAAAGGGAAAGCTCTTGTTGCAAAAGCCTTTGAAGTCATGGCACCTATAATTTCCTACCTATAAAAAGGTACCTTTGTGTATGTGTCATACCTGGAACTGGCGGCAGCCAGGAGGTACCAGGAGTTCATCGCTGCCCCGCACCCCGTCTCACCGAGGGGGGGCTGCCCCAGGCTGCAGGCTGGGCTGGACAGGCCGTCACGGAGCCCCGCATCTGGCAGGGATTGATTTGTGATGGTTTAAAGGTGGTTTTCCTCTCCTGCCTATACCTAATAGCTTGTTTACCCAGGAATATTTAGGTGGTTAATTCATGTTAATTAACAGGGATCTAATGTGGTTAAAATAATCGACTTGACATTTGCAGTGGCAGGACCAGCCAGGAACAGGACTCGGAATTACCGGCGTAGCGAAGCCCCTCGCTGCTACGGCTGAGCGGGCAGAGTTCGGCCCTCGCTGAGTCTCGCCAGAGGAACCCGGGTCTCCCCGCTCCCCCATCCTCGCTGGGCAAGCACACGTTATTAATGGTGATGCAATTATCACGCTATTGCGAGAATCTTCGTCTACCGTCGTGTCCTGGAGAAACACTCAGCAGCATCTGCCGGGCTCAGCGCCGCTCTCTTTTCCGGCCCCTCGCTACGCAAGCGCGGTGCAACAGGAACGAGCAGGCACGGCGGTTACAAACACGGGCCCCGAAGTCTGGCCGTCATCGGAGATTAAGTCCTCTGTCACCAGCGAGCAGGAGGGACCAGGCGCTTGAGCTAAAGGAACATCTCCCTGCGGATGTGAGAAAGCAGCAGGCTCGCATAGCCGCTGGGGAATGCAGTGGCAGGAGACACGATGGCGTGCATTGAACACACGCGTGTGCTTGGGACCGCAGCTCAGCTCCAAGTGTGCAGAGAGGTCGTGCAGAGCGGAGCAGCCCCGCTGCTTCCCTTGCAGAAGGTGATACGCATTTCATGGGAGAGATCTCGCCCGATGTGGTGGGAGCCGGAGGCTGAGCTCGCCCCGGCCACGTACGGCACCGGAGCTTCACAGGGTCTCGTCGCGTGTGACAGCCTCCAGCCGAGTCCCGACTCACCTGCAGAGACCACCCAACGGAGGGTGGGATCCGTCTGGTTTTGGGTGCTTCGGTGGGTTTTGGCATTGCCGAGGCCAGCGGAGCGGAGCAGGACAAGCCCCCCGGGGGCAGGGGGGGCTGGCTCACGGCACGGCGGCTCCGGCTCCAGCCGTAATACCCACCGCACGTCCCCTACACGACGGGCTCTGCGTGCAAAGGGGAGGCATCTGCTCCCCACAGCATCCATCTGTTTAGGAGGAATGTGTTTCTTTTCTGGAGACCTAAGGAAGGGGGTTTTTATTTCCTTCTTCTTGACTATTAAATGAGGCAGCTCCTATGTAGCTTTGTCATTTTTCTCCTGCTGAAGACACTTTTTCTTTTCTTCTCATCTGAGCAGCAGGCACCTCACCCGCTTCATAAGCGTCTGCTACAAGAAGCCTTCACCTGTCACCTCTCCCCAACTGACTTGAGAAAACAGGATAGGAAAGCTATAAATAATTAAGACCCATCCAACACAGGTGCACTGACTAAATATCAAACCTGCCTGAGCATCACCAGCACTGCCTTGATAGCCAAGGGGAAACTAACCTAGTTTGGAAGGAGGATGAGAAGAGAGACAGGAACCACGTGCTAAAATTGTGGCCAAACTGGTTTCGGCTCCCGTCGAGGACTCCTGAGCAGGGAATAACCCACTGGTATCAGTGCAGCATGCCGCAGCTGGATGAAGGTTTATGTCATCCCAAAAGAGCTGGGACGGGGCATCCCAAGAGAGTAAGAGAGTGTCTTTAGTGCCCCGGGCACGCAGCCTGCACTTACCCCCTTGTATTTCTGGGGAGAGAGGAACCTCTTGCATTTCTATTGCTTCTCCCTATTAACATGCATGATTTACTGATCAAATCCTGCAGCCGTCTCGGAGCTTGTAAGAAGTTAACATCAAAGCCGTGGAAGGGAGGGAATGGCAAGTGCTGGAGAGAGATGTCACATTAGTGTCTGGCTCTCTGAGAGCTTCTGCATTTTAAACCTTGTTCATCAAGACTTCAACTTCATTGCCCTGCTTCATGGGCGAGGAAAAGATGCCACATACAAAGAACTTGTCTCCCACATGGGAAAGGCTTCAGCAGCCGGGGCAGCCCTGGATCAGCAGGGACGGTCCTGCCCGGAGAGAGCTGCAGCCGAGGGCAGGACTGCTCCGGCCGGGCACCTGGCCGTGTGGAAGGATGTAAATCCTGCTGTCGTCAGGGCATAACAAGGCTGACGAGGGTGAGATAGAAACTTCTCCTTTGGGCACTTCTGTAATTGTTCGTAAGGGCGTCAGTTCAGCAGAGCGTGATTAAATTCCCAAGTGAGCAACCAGGGAGATAATTAACTTTTGGAACAACTTACCTGTGAGACGGAGTATCCATCACTCAAGGTCTTTACGGAGCAAGCGATACCCTGCTGAAAGCTCCTGGAGGTGACCCTGCAGCCCAACTGGTGGGAAATATCCTCCTGGGATCGGAAAACGCTGATTTACCTGAATCTAAATGATCTGCAGGAATACTCCTGGCTCCAACTTGCAACAAAAGATAGGCAAGCTGCATAATGTGCTGTCAGCCTGCCCAGGCCTGGGGACGACAGGGTCACCCCGAGCCGCCTGGCCAGGCACGCTCCAGCTCCCAGCTCGGCTTCCCGGGGCTGCGGGCTGCCGCATCAGCCTGCCTGGGAAACAGCATTTCGCCTCTCCCACCGTTCAAACTTTCTGCGGTGCTTTCTGCCCCCACACACATGCATACCTCTTTTTTTAAGTTGGATTTTGCCCCGGTTAGGGATGAAATAATGATCATTTTTGCAAGCCCGGTCGCTGGGGCAGGGAGCACTGGGATAAACTGGGATATCTCCTGCCACCTCCGGATGCTGGGAGCCTGGAGACAGTCCGGACAGGTGGGATCTGTCTCCCTGTATATGCCAAGCAAAGAACCAAAAAAGCTTTGCCCCCGGATGAACTGCCCGTGTTCATTTGCGTCTCAGCGCGAGAGGGGAGGCAGAGGGGCAGGAAGATGCAGAGCACCCGGAAAGTGTTTACAAGGTTCGCTGCAAACCCTGCGCCAAGGAACGAGCTCGGGGCTCTTCCTGCACTGAGCGGAGCAAAACCCTTCGCCGACTGCCCTGCTCCGGTCTCTGCTGGGGAGGACGGGGGGGGCTGGCCCCAGCCCGAACCCTCCTGCCCTTCCCGTGGGGGGCCGGGGCCACGGGACCCTCTCTGGACACCCATTAGCCCAGGGAGCTGCTTTTATTTGGGCTCCACGGCACAGTCCCGGGGAGATTTATGGCCTGAGCGCCTTTGATGTGGGTCCCTGATAAGCATCAGGAATATTTTCGTTTCATGACAATGTCAGCCAGTGCGCTCTGACTGAAGGGGGTTTATGGGCAGCGATGTTTCCTGCAGCTATTGAGCCAGCTGCCACATTCCTAGGGAAGGCCAGCCATTAAAAGAAAATCGTAAAACCCCCCTCTGGAAGGGTTTATAAACAGAGGGAAGCTTCTCCTTTAAGGGAGAGGATCGGGGAGTATTTCCATTTCAATCAGGGGCATCTCTGGAACAAGACCACAGCCAGGGCTGCGCAGAATTTGTCAGGGGATTAGCTCAGGAAAAGAGTGAGTGCAGGATTTTTCCCCTTCGCACTCACTCGGCTGTTATTCCAAATTAGGCTGTTCGCGTTCGGCTCGGAGGAGGGTAATGAAAACCAGAAGGGAGCCGCGGCGAGAGCCCGGCTGGGGGCAGGGGACTGGGACGGGGCGCTGGAGGAGTCCCACCGTGCACAGGGCAGCCGGGGCACCTCGCTCCTCGAGCAGAGGGTGGGCAGCCTTGGTGCTGCCATGGGTGAACACGCAAAAGGTACAGGGTGCTGCACGGCGCTGCATGGCGCTGCTCCTCTCCTCTCTTCGCTGCTCCGCTGGGAACAAACCTGACAGCAGGAGAGACCCCCACCTCAGCCATACGTGGCATCTCATGCCCCACGACAGGCTGGGGTGGGGGGGGGGTGTCCTGCGCCACCCCCGCCGATCGGGGTCCCGGCTGCAGGAAAGCCGCCGTGGCCTGGCTTTCCCACCACGACAGCCTCTGCTCACTGTCAACTGCTTCCCGTGTGATTTATTTGAGGTTTACGCTCCAATCTGTAACACAAAGCCACCGAGCGCATTTCTTCCTCCTTGTAATTAAAGCCCCCACCACTGAAGCGCACACCTGGTATAAACAACTGTAAAAAATATTATACATGTGCAGCGCCAGCGCTGTTTTTAGGTGCTGGGAACGCAGCCCGGCACCGGGTGCCCATCCAAGGGGCGGGCGAAAGCGGCTGCCCCGGTGTGAGACGGGGGGGACGTGGCCAGATCAGGCCTTCTGCAGTCTCCGAAGCTGAGCTGCAATTGTCCCAGGGTTTTTTTGGGATGCAATTTTGGGCAGGAATAGGGATCCCTTCCTCACCCATCCCTTCCGGACATCCCAGGGAGATCTCAAAGGGTGTAATTCCAGGGCTGAGCTCTGGGCTTTAAAGACAAATGATTAATGCCCGACAGGTTTGAACTGCCCAGTGGTTGGGAGATTTATATAGCAATGGTTTTCCTGAACTTTACAGAAATACCATGGGCTGAAGCCAGCGTGAATACTAAAGCACGCCGTCATTTGGAGGCAGCGAGAGCTCCTCGCTGAGGAGCCTCAGTGGGGATGGAGGGGAAGTGCCCGGAGCTGGCAAAAGCCCTTCGGTCGCGTAGTCGGAGAGATGGAGAGCAGCAGCTCCGGGGACAGAGGTCACCCTCGTTTTGGGTCCCAACTCTTCCCCGTGATGGCTGGGAAAAGGGTTTTCTGTGTACAGAGCAAAGAGCGTTTATCGCTGCCAGTGAAGGCACAGGAAGTGAGACCCAAAGGCTGCTTCTGGCTTTGAGCAACATGCCCAGCTGAAAAATAACATTTAACTAAGGCTAAACGCTGCTGGAAGAGCTGTGCAGCTTTTCTTTATGGGAGAACCCTCTCTGACGGCCCCGGCACAGCCCCGGCTCCCTGCTAAGGGAGCAGCACAACCACATCCTGTCCAGAAAGGGACCAGGCTCCATCCTGGAAGCACTGGCAGCTCCATCCCTCCATCCCCCTGCTCAGGAGGCTCTTCCAGAACCTCACTCCCCTGACGATTTTTAGCTTTCTTCTAATTTCCAGCCTAAATCTTTTTCATGGCTAATTTATCCCCTTTGTCCTTGTGCCAACATTGTCCTTTAAATTAAACAGCACATCCCCCTGCCTGGTGTTTACCCCCTGTGTGTTTATAAAGAGCGATCATTTTCCTGCTCAGCCTCCACGCTCGCAGATAAACAAGCTGAACTCGGCTGGTTTTCAGTTGCTCTTTCCCTGGCGCTGGCAGCGGCCGTCCTGCTGCCCCAGCCCCGCTGTCCCCAGCCCCACCAGCCAGCCTGGCACAGGATGAGACCCCATCCCCACATCCCTCGAGACCCCAGAACTCCATCCCTCTGGCTACGGCAGCAAGGAGGGAGAGGTTTGGGGTGGGAAGGACACCCGGGGAGGGCCGCATGCCAATTCCTACCGGCACCGGTGTGAGAACCAGCGCAAAGACCAATGTGAGACGGAGATGGGACGTCCCGTGCTCAGAGCATGGGAAGTTTCCCGGCCTCCCCAGCAAGCAGCACATCAGGACAAACAGGTTTGGTGGCTGGCGTGGAAAGGAAAAAGGGAAGGCTGGCCCCAGCGTGGCGTGCCGGCATAACAAAGTCCCAACCCAGCGCTGCTCCTCCTGCGAAGAAGCGGGCGCTGGGGTGATCGCCAGCCATCTCCCCAGGGAGGATGTCCCCACCGACACCGCTTTCTGCGAGGAGGTTTTGCAGGGCTTCCCGTGATCCCCCCCTGCCGCAGGAGTGGGGCGAGCAGGGGGCAGAGCCCCCCGCCCAGCCGCCCTCTGCCTCGGTCCATATTTCACAGGAGAGCAGATACCCATCGGCCGTGTCACGGCGGAAAACCAAGAACTCAAAGCAATTTTAAATGAACTTTCAAAATGATGAACAAAGAGCCCTTGTCCGTGTTATACAGCAAATAAATCATGCCAAAATGATAGTTGTAATTCCCAAAAGTACACAGAGAATTGATTTTCTGATGACATTTATCATGATAAACCGGTGCAGCAGCATACAGGCACATCTTAAGTTGCAGCTGGTTGACTCCCTCCCATTTATCTCCCATCCCATCTTCGCCGGCCACATTTGCACAGTTGCACAAGTGATTATTGCTACTAAGGACAACAGTCCTGGGGCCGGTTTCAGCTCCCCCTGCACCAAAGCTCGGGCTGGGTTTGCCTCTCGCCCCACGCTGACTCAAGCCGCAGCAGGCGCAGGTACAGGGCGAAGAGGCGTTGTGATGGCTCGCCAAGTGCGACGCCCACAAAGGCAGGCTCCCGAGCCGTGGAAACTATTTCTGGGTGGACACAAGCACCTCTGGATTGCAGATCAAAAGACTGGTTGAGGCTGGGTGAGTTTAAGCCGCCCTCCAGCCCCAGGCCCTGGGGAAACCTCCCAGGATGAAGCTGGAACCGGAGCGAGGGGCCGGGAGGGTTCCGCTCTGCCGGGAGGAAGGAGCAGGGATGCTTTACTGAGCTGTTGTGGTCACTTTGGCCAGTTTGGGTCAGCTGTCTCGGCTGTGGCCCCTCCTAGCACCTTGTGCACCCCTGTGGAAGGCTCACATCTCCTCACCGGTGGGGCTGGGAAGCTGAAAAGTCCTTGACTTAATTGTAAACACAGCTTAGCAACAACTAAAACATCAGTGTGTTATCAGCATTATTCTCATACTAAATCCAAACCACAGCACTATAGCAGTTACTAGGAGGAAGATTAACTCTATCCCAGCCCAAACCCAGACACTAGCAGAGCCTGGCGAGGGAGGGTGCCAGCCTGCTCGTGTTGCCGCAGGCAGCAGGCAGGCAGGGCTCTGCCCTCCAGAGATGCCCCAGCCCATGGCTGCCCGGCCGATACCACCGTGGAACAGCCCTGGTTCAGCTCTTGTCCAGGAACCCCCCCCCCCCAAGTCCTGCACCGCTGAGGCGGAACAGACGAGGAGCATCCTGAGCCGTGCCAAGCCTCAAGCATCCAAGCTCTCAAAAAAGAGCCATAGATGCAGTCGGGCTTCTTGGCGAAAACCAAAACCCTTCCCAAAATCTAAGGGCGTTCTCCCAGAAAGCAGCGCCAGCTCCATTAGGATAACGTTGCTTTCAACCCCCAATCAGATTTTTAAATTATCTGTGGCTGTGCCGGTGTATATATCTCCCTTTGTCAGAGCCTCGCCAGCCTCTCCCGCTCGCCTTTATTTGTCTTGCTGCTGTTGCAGCGAAAATGTATTGGCTTTGCAGTTAGTGATTACACGTCATCACATACCCAATTTATAACACCATACCCCAAAGAACAGATGTAATAAAGCCAGGCCAGGAAACAGCAATGTTATAAAACAGAGCAGTCAACTCAGAGGTCCTTGCATGTGTGCAGGAAAGAAAATATTATGGACGCTGGTTTGGGGAGGGAGGGGTAGGGAGGGAAGGGGGCTGTGTGCCGGGGACGGGGTGGTGTGTCTGTGGCTCATAGGGGTGTGGACGGGGGGGATCAGGGTGTTCGGTCCCAAAGCTGCTGCCTGGGGTGCTGCAGCCTGGGCAGGAGGGTTTGGGGGGGCTTGGGGGGGTTGCAGCACCCAGGTCTGGCGGGGGCAGCTGCTTCTGAATGGGCAGAGGGGGGGTCACGGCTTTGCCTCCAACCCACAGGGGTTTCTCCCAGAGCCAGGCGTGGAGTCAGGGTTTCCTGGGTCTTAGTCCTGCGCTGAGCCCTCAGCCCCCTTCTCCCCCCAGGGGATGAAAGGCGAGGGGGGCTGTTATCTCCAAAAACTTTGTTTCCCCCCTCGTCTTCCCATGAAGCCCCTTAAGCCCCGAGCTATTGCGCCAGGAGATGCTCTCCAAGAAGACCCAAAGCAACAATTTATCTTCTATTATTCATGGGCCAGGGAGACACGAACTCTCGCAGCGGGACCGGCTAATCACCGGCAGAGATAGAGGCAGCCCTGTCCCGATAGCAGCGCGGCGGCGAGGGGCTGATAAACTGGCAGCGGCAGGAGCGGGTCTCCTGCGGTTGGGTTGCCACTCCGAAAGCAACTGCAGAGATGCCAGCGCCTCATTATCAGAAAGTTTTTTGTTTAATAATCCAGGGTAATAAAATGCACCTCTGGAGGGCTTTGCCCAGATAAAGGAATGTAAATCGGTGATAAAGAGTTTTGAATTTAGCTGCCACAAAGAATGTGTTAGAGCCCATTGTTCCCCGCGCCTCTGCCGGTGACCTTGGCCGTGTCCGCGCCACTGGGGCTGGTGCTGCTCCTGCGCCCTGGGGACGGCTGGAGGGAAGGACCAGCCTCCAGTTGGGAGGACCCCGGGGCTTTGCTGGGCAACTGGGAGTCCCAAGGAGCTGGGCTGGGCCACGCGTTGGCCGTGGCAGCAGGACTGCGCGTGAACATCTTCCAGGGCGATGTGATTGTCCAGCGAGAGCAA
Source organism: Balearica regulorum gibbericeps (assembly GCF_011004875.1). Taxonomy (NCBI): domain Eukaryota; kingdom Metazoa; phylum Chordata; class Aves; order Gruiformes; family Gruidae; genus Balearica; species Balearica regulorum. Next base: position 2,293,266 of record NC_046210.1, on the reverse strand, counting down.
GGCTTTGGGAAAGGGTGGGGGAAAGCCCGTGTGCCCCAAATTCAGGTGCACCCAAAGCCCCAAAGCGCTGGAGAGCTGCTCTGCTGCAGCCAAGCTGAGCGCCCGGGGAAGGAGCAGGGCCTCATCCAGGGACAGAAATACTGAGCCCCGCAGCTTGCTGCAGCCTGCTGTTGAGAAAAAGGGAAAAAGGAGGGAACAACAACAACAAAAGTCTGGTCCTAGATTGTATATGTAGTTTAGAAACTGATGTTATGCAAATTAGTTAGCTTCAAAAGCTAATCACTTTGAAAGGTCAAAACTCACATTTGTAATCGGACTAAACAAAAAGCTAATTAGAGGCCTTTTGTGTGCCTAAATGAGGCCAGAGAATTCCTCTTGCTCCCAGGGGTGAGCGATGCTCAGGAGGGCTCTTGGCAGGATTATTTCTTCCACCAGGTATTTGCTAGTAAAACCTTCTTGCCGAATGAATGGAAATAATGATACAGAAATGGCACCAGACCCAGAGCGTGTATTAGCGTAACATTAAACTGCCATTACGGACTGAAGCATAAATTCGAGAGACGCCAGAGCTGAAGCGTGATGCTCTGAGCCAGCTCGCTCTCGAAACGCAGCTGACGCCCGCCACGTCCACCCGGGGTGCGGGACGGCTGCTGCCTCCGGGATGCTGAGGGCAGGCAGCTGCCTGCATGTGCCAGGGAATGGCCATGCTCCATCCCCGCTTCCCCAGCTCTCCGTGCTGCTCGGGGCGGGCAGAGCTCTGCGAGCGGGGCCGGCAGCAAGCTCAGCTCCACCGGCCTGCACCCGTCGCAGGTTTGGCCCCTTGGCTCTGCCGGGAGCATGTGGCTACCACGGGCATCGCGCCTGCTCCAGCGCTTCCCCTGCGGGACCCCCCCCGGCCGGAGCCGCCGGCCCTCGACGTGCGGTTGAATGCTTCCCCAGGAGCAGCCCCTGGGCTCACCCCGGCTGTCAGCGGCACCGTCACTCCAGCTGGTCCGGAGCACTGGATTCCTGTTGCCAAGATATGGATTTGGTTTTAATAACAGTTAGTGCAAACATTGTAAATTTACTGCTGCTAGAGAGAGTTTTTGAAAACGTCCAACTCTGGCTATAATTTTTCAATCGCACCAGCTGTTTGTGCTCTGCTCATACCTGACATGCTGCTTTGAAATAGCAATCACTGTATTTATAAGAAGGGAAGGACTCATAAATATGTCAGGAGTGGAATATACAACGCCATATTTCACCATTTTCTATTTTAAAATTGTGAGTTATGGCTACAGAAATGTGGTCCCATTAAAGGTGATATGATGTATTTTGTGTCTTGTTCAGGAGCCCATCCATCATTGAGACAATAAAGAAAACCGCACTTACTTTTTTTCCCTGTCGTCTGTAATTTATGATGCCCAAAAAGCTGTAACCTTTTGGCAGGCTTTGCAGAAACTGCTGCACTGTTAGCAACTAAATAACCTTTTATAAGGTTTTAAATGTGTTGCTACAGTCTCAATGCACTTGCTGTATCGATCCAGAAGATCCTGCAAAAAAGGGGAAAGGAACATGATCTATAACAGGATCGATAACAGCATATAGATTGTTGAAAGATGCTTCTAATGATTTTTGCCAGCCATCATCTTTCAATGTGCTGCTCCCCATCTTTTAGGCTTCAGTCTTTGCTCAAATTAATTAACCTTGCTCAGCCTCTCAGCGTGCCAAAGCTCCAGACAGGGACTGGGAGCCCCGCAACGTGTTCTCGGCCCGCAGGTTAATCGGAAAGGCTGGTAACACCACCACGGGGCGGGGGGGCCGGCAGGGAGCAGCACCCCAAAACCAACACGTGAACCCGGGGGCCCTGCCTGGCGCGGGCAGGTGGGAAGGGTGGGAAGAAGCGGGGTGTGCAGAAGGAGCCCTCCCTCCGCCTGGCTCCCACCGCCTCCTCCGTCCCTGCTTTAGGGAATGATAGTATCTTTTTAAATTTTTTTTAATTTTTTTTTTCCCATGACAAGGCACTGGCCCTTCAGCCGAAGCACGGGGTGTCCTCCTTTGGGAGTCAGAACCTATGAAATGCACCCAAAACCTGATGCCCTCCCCGGGACGCGGGGCCCGCTGGCAGTCTGCCGGCTGCTGACGTTCTGGCCGGTGGGTGCGATGGGTCCACGCCACGGGATTTAATCATTAACCCTCGGCCCGGGTTTTAAAAGTGCTGAGTGGAAAGCAATTATGAGGCAGAAGTCTCCGTGTTTGCAGGGCTATTTAATCAAAAATAAAAGAGAAGGGAGCGAAGCAGGGGGGTGCGTGGCCGGGCATTGGCGGTGCACTGCTCCCAGACAGCACAGCTCCGCTTCCCCTCCCCGCCTGGCTTCCTCGCTTTGTCATTTATGTTTTCCCCCCAAAGCAGCCACCAAATCATTATTAACGTTATAAATAAAATGAGAGGGCAAGTTATTAAATGTAAAATATGTGGAGTCCTCCTCGAACTCACTGCGTAGTTCATAAATATGATGGCTTAATTTCATCTGTAATCCAAACGGCTGATGAAGCATTACACAGCTCTCTGTTAATTGAAGTTGTTAACAAAGCTGAAGAGAGAGATTATTATGTATAGACTTTTATCCTTCAGGGGTATCATCATAACAGATCATAAATGGAAATGAATTCATCGCTCCCACATGCCATCGCGGGAGCCCTGCACGCAGTTTTATGCCAGGCGGGTGGCCAGCACAGCCACGGGGATGGGATACAGGATGGATCCCACCCGTGAGGGTCCCCATCCCCTCCCGCGGCCCCAGCGCCGAGCCCCGTGCCCCGGCCAGCCCCGCTGCTCTCTTCCCAGTGCCTTCGGGATGAGCTTCCTGGAGTCCAGTTATCGCTTCGCAAAGCCCCTCGGAAGCCTTTAGCTGTGATGTGTGATCATTGCCATCATCTGGGGCACGCGATATATCAGGGAAGATGGAAAATCCATTCCCTCAGCCGATACATCCCGGCCGAAGCGCTCACGTGCAGGAGGATCCTCTGAGTTCAGGCCAGTTAATTTACTGCGGGGCACGAGGCGAGGTTCTGCGCGGGCACCCAGGGCTCAACGTATTTCTCAGCTCCACACACAAAGGGTCGTTGTTATCTCAGACCGGAGCATCTATGTTTTCAGCACGTTGCTTAAAGTAATAATTGGCTTCCAGTTACCGACGGGCTGTTTGTTCTATGGAGGAGTGGCCGCCTGGTGCTACAAGTTGTATGGCAGGAGAATCCCCCTTCCCATGGCGTTCCGTGCTCGCTCCTTACACGCTGCTTCTGCTGAGCCCCGGGAGATGCCGGCAAGCGAGTGCCAGTGTCCACCCCGACCCCCTGAATTTGCCCTGCCCGCGGCGAGGCGAGCCAGCCCAGCCGAGGTCTGCAGCGCTGCAGCCTGTATTTCTGGGCTGCGCTGCTTCCAGGTGGAGTTATGAAAACACACAATGCCGTTTCCTTCTCCTGGATCCCATCGGCTTTTTCCATCCAGCACATTATCCAGGAAATTCTCGTCTATACCTTTGAGGAGTTACTGTGATTATCTGGAACGCGTTACTTGCACACAGCAAATGCAAATTAATGTAGTCCTCACATTTTGCCGTGGCAATAAAGGGGAATGTTGACATCAGCCTGAAAGTAGAATTAACTTTTGCATTATGTGGTGTGAGAGCGAGGTGTTGAAACCCATGTCCGAGACTTTCCAAGTTACAGTAAAGAACTGTTCTGGCAGTGCTGCAAAAACACGGCAGTGTTTCCAAAAGGCAGAGGTAAGCTGAGTGGTCTCTCTGTTCCAGGCTGGATTATTGCTTCTGCTGGGCTTTCAAAACCCTGCCATTTTGTCTCGTTACCTCTAATGTGCTCCTTGGTTTATTGCAAGCTCATCTCCTTAAGAAGAGAGAGTTACAGCGCTGTCAGGCTCTGCTACTCTCCGATAAAGAGCCTGCTCCGTTCCCAGCAACATCAGCCTCCCCTCCCCGCTGTAATCCCTCCAACAACCTTCCTTTCATCGCAGCCACGGGAACCCTTTGAACCAGACAGACAAGGGCTGGGGGGACCAATCCTGCCCGGGCCCTGCCAGCTCCTCTGCAGCCGTAACTCGGGCGGCTTCGGTGTTAACACCTTGGTTGCGGCAGCGGCGCGTACCTTCCCAGAGCCCCTTAAATCACGGGCTGAGGCTCAATAGGAAGGGACAAGGCTAAGAGCTGTATTGATCCTTTCTGCAGTGCACGGGCATCTCCGTGCTCCCAAATCCCACGGCGAGCACAAAACCTGGCGTGGAGCATCTGCCCTGGTGAGGACATCCCCGGGGCTGCGCCCACCCCCAGCCCCAGCCCGCTCGGGGAGGTGGGGGGGGTCGGTCCCACCACGGTCCTGACATGGATGGGATGGGGAGCCCGGGCACGGCCGTTGGGTGATTTTCTTATGAAAGTGGGTCAGCTCTGATTTTCTGCCTCCGGCCATGCTGGAGCAAGGGCCAGACGCTGGGTGAAGGGCAGCAGAAGCTGGGGTGGATGGAGAGCAGGGGGTGCCAAGAGCAGCACTGAGCGAGAGCGGAGGGAGAGAGCCAGACGCGCACGGGGACGGGCTCGCTGGGTCAAGTGGGCTTCGCTTGCCCGGCAATTATAGCCCATCCTTCTCTCCTTGGAGATTCGAGCAGAAGGGTAAATTAGCTGGTGTGATTTGAATTAACCCCTTGTCTGCCTCCAGCCTCGGTACCTACAAGGCGGGAGGCTGTTTGCTCAGCAGCATCCCATCCCAGGGCGGGGGTCCCCAGCTCCGTCGGCACCATCCTGCCCTGTCTGGGCCGTGGATGGTCTGACAGGTCCATCGCGTGCAACTGCTCCGCCGACTTTGAAGTGACGCTGCCTTGCAACAAGGCCTGGTTTTACCCTGCGCTGAGCAGCCGCTATAGCAGGCAGGGGCTTTGCTCTTGGTGGCTGCCTGCACGGAGCAGGGGGACGGAGGGAAGGGGAGCGGGAAGAGTTTGGAGGAGGATCCCTGGACGTGCCTGCATGCACGGGGCCAGATGCTGGCTGCAGGCTCGGCTTGGAAACCGCTTTCTTAATAAAGACTGAGTTTAGTTTCATAGCCGTGAAGGGCGGCCGTGTCATTATTCAGCATGGGGCATATGAAACAGGTCGTTCTGCTGAGACCTTCGGGAAGGAGCGGAGCGCAATAACAGGCTCAGCTGCGGGACTCGGACCACCGGACCAGGGGGTTTGCAGGCGGTGCCAGGCGCCCAGGCACGCAGCGAGCCCACGCAAGAACCGCATCTGCGTGTCCCGTCGCTTTGCACGGGATGGGGGAGATGTGGGGGCAGCTCTGGCCACCCTGGAGGGCTCCTCACGGCCCTTCGAGGGGGCAGCACCCCCCTGCCTGGCCGGGCAGGCAGAGCTCCAGCACAATTTGGGCTGAGTGGGCTGGAAATGAGGAAGAAGGGAAAACAAATGATGCCAGCAGCAAGTGAAGGAAGTGTAGGAGCATTATGTAAAATATTAAATTTAATGCTATTCCATTTTCCATCTCAGTTATTAAATTAACTGAGAACTATGCTTGCACTTAAAAGATTCCTGTCATATTTTATGCACACGATGATCTCAGAGTAATTCGTGTTAGAAATATGTCATGTTAAATTACAGATACCAATAAACCTTACTTAAACTCAGCATTGATCATGTGTGGGAGAGAAACTCCGCTGGGCCAGTTCCCCCCCCAGTTTGTGCACCCCGGGCACTTCTCCCCGTGCAAAATGCACCTGGCTGGGGGTAGCGGGTGGCAGCAGGGATTTTTCTTCCCAGCATCTCCCACTGCAGGTCTGGGGCCGGGCAGAGCCAGCCGGGCACGGTGGGGATGCGAGCGCGGTGCTGCTTATCTGCCGGGGGCGAGCGGGTGTTGCTTGACATGCGTGGGAGAGCCGAGGGCGCCGGGCGGGGGTGAAGGGTGATGGCTATCCCCGGGGAGGCGATACCGCTTATCGGCAAAAGATTTGGTGTCGCCGTATCAAATGTAGCACAGCGAGAGTCTGTCTCCTATTTGGTGTCACCTCTTCTCGCACCGGCCCCGTCTTTCCAGCGTCCCGCTCCTCAGGCGGACGGCGTGGGTGGATGCCCCGAGGCAGCGATGGACGCAGCAGCCTCGCTTTCTCCGTGCGCTTTGCTGGGCCGTGTAAAACCATGCTCTTCCTCCGGTGCTGAATGTGCTACTTTGAGGAGCACCGAGGTTGCACCCGCGCACAGATCCCGGCGCGGTGGGGCTGCAGCAACCCTGAGGAGCCAGGGGCAGCCAGCACCATCGCACCCCTGCTGCAAATGGGGAAACCGAGGCAGGGAGGTCAGCCCTTGGGATGCTGCCTGGTGGCACCGCGCATGTCAGGGCAACGCTGCCTGCCGAGGAGTGCCCCCCAAACCCCAGCCCATCGCTGCGGGGTGAGCGGCTGCCCAAGAGCCGGTGGGAAAGCAGGCGGCGGCAGCAGGCTGTCCCGGACTGCAGCACAGCGCCCGGCCAGCCACGCTCGCCCTGCGGCTCCCCGAGCCCTTGGAGCCGGCGTCCGTCCTCAACACAGGCAGGGCAGCCCGGGCTGACAGCTCTGCACCGTGAGAGCGAGCCAAAGCTGCATTACGAGGCGCCAGGCTCCGCGAGAGAGGGAAAATGCTAATAATAGGCCTAGGCGGAAAGGAGAGTAAGATCCCTCCCAGTCCAGTGTCCTGCTGCCCTTGCAGGATGCGACCTCTAGTCATCAGCTGCTCTCCTGGTCCCGGACCCCGCACGTGGAGCAGACTCCTCCACCGAGGTGTGAGGCTGAAAGCCCTGCGGGCTTGGGGACCGCCAGGCTCAGGCATGGGGGTGTGCACATTCTGTTTTGCAGATGAGAGCGGTATGGATGTGCGCGGGGCGGTTATGAGTGCTCGGTCTGGAGGGTCCTGGTGGTGCCCTCGTGCTCCCCACAGCCCCGGACGGACCGTGCTGACCATCCCATCAGGGCAAAGCCAGAACTTGGGGACCGCAGAGCGCTCGGTGGGACAAGGGGACCGAGCCCCTTCCCAAAACTCAACCTGCAGCCTCCCTGGGGCTGGCTCGGCCCGCTCCCTGTCTTTGCTCCATGGCACTGCCCTCATGTGATCCAAGATTCGGCTTTTCCTTTATTAAAACAGCCTCTGCCTCTGTGCGCAGGAATCACAAGCTCTGGCTGCCCCGAGGCTGCTCCCGCCGCAGCACAGAGGCTTTTCAAGAAAGTTTGGCTTCTGCGCTCCCTTGAATAGAGCCGCTTGTTCTCGGGAGCCGATGGCCCCGTCTGCCTTCTGCTGGGCTGCAGCACCCTCCTCCCCGCCAGCCCAGCCGTTTGCTCCGAAGCCCCGGTGCCGGAGACACGGCGTGTCTGGTTGGACGAGGGCAGGAGCCCCCGTTGCTGCCCGGTCGTCTCCACCTCGAGTGACCGGATGGGAAATCCCCGGTGTCCTCCGGAACTGCCGCTGCTAATCCAGACCCAAAGAGCAGCCGAAAGCTCAACCTGTTGGTTCCTTTCACAGCGTGAGTTACCGAGAGGGTCCCCAAGGTCAATCCCTGCCGACGGTCACAGGTTTAAACGCGACCTGCCCGGCGCATGGCAGGGTTTGATCCTGCCCGCTAAGGACACCATGGCCATGCACCCTCAACGTGTGAACTGGGGGTTCTGGTGTGACCATCCCTACGGACAGCCACTCCCCAGAGCCACCGAGAGTCACCTTTGGAGCTGGTCCCACCTTATCTTGGCAGCCAGACGGGTGCTGGCAATACTGGCCCAGCACTGGGTGCCGAGCACCCACAAACCGAGTGCTGAGCTCTCCGCACCGCGCAGCCGAGCATCCCTGGTGCCGCCACAAATCAACGTTCGCCACGGCCACGCGGCACCACCGAACCCGGCCGTGACCTTGCAAAGCTCAGCTCCGGTGGGGACCCCAGCCCCGTGCCGGGCATCCCACGGGTGCCAGGACCATGGGTGCCCCTCGCCGCAGCTGCCCACCGCCGGGGAGCGATGGGGTGCAGCAGCACATGCTGCAGGGCTGCTTTAATCCTGCTCCAGGTGGCTGCAATCCAGTGCAGGATTTACAGTGCCCTGACCCTGAGCTGTCAAGAAGGAACAGCCAGATTAATGGGGTGGGCGGGTTCGTGCAATAATCGTTTGTTTGATGTGACAAGCCTGATAGGCGTTGATTTACTTACAGACTGATAGGCTTTTAATTGAGCACCTCCGTCCCAGTCACATCAAAGGCAGAGGTTGACAAGGGGCCCCTTTTACCAAAAGCTCCCAGTGACTGACAGATCCTGGATGCTAATTCTCCCAGGGAGGGGGTTCCCTCATTTTCTCTGCTCGGTTTTCTTTTTTTTTTTTTTTTCCTCAGGATTGGCCAGGCCAAGCGCAGAGAAAGCCCCTGTTCTCTGCCCCCTCCCCATCATGCATCCCCAGAGCCCTCCAGCAAAGCCAAAGCCCCCTGCACAGCCCAGCCAGGCTTTTGTCCACCTCTGCGAGGTGTTTTGGGGTCCCCCTGCCTCCTCCCTGCTGCCAGGTGGCCATTGGCCACGACACCCAGGATGCCACAGGCACCCGTGGCCCTATCCCCATCGCAGAGATGGTCGCAGCCTATCTCATCCCTTCCTCTACGTGGGGCTGGCGGGTGCTCCCCTCCTGACTGGTCTTCTGTCCCCAAAACTTGGGCACTGGGGCTTCAGTGTTGCTCTGGCTGACGCCCCTGCTGAACAGCGGCACTGCGAAGAGGAGGGACGTGTCCCTCTGGGTTGCTGCAGGCTCCTTGCCGTCGCAGTGCCACGCTCGGTGCCGTCGCAGACAGATCTGGGGGTTCGGGTGCACCCATGGGCACGGCATCGCACCTTACACCCGTTCCCAGAGCCAGCGGGGCGGCCCAGCGCCCTTGCCGTCATCATGGCACGCTTCAGATGGGACCACCGTGGCGCTGACAAGATCATCCCGGGATGGTCCCGGCGGTCAGTGAGTACCCACCATCGCTCCCATCCCGCTCCGGCCACCATGGCGCTGGGGGTGCAGCACGTGCCCATCACCAAACCCAACTCTGGGTCCGGCTGGGCCACATAATGGACAAAATATGATTTAAGTGAGCTGAAAAGCAAGAGGCAGACCCAATCCACGGTTGGTTTATCAGTGATTTTCTGTGTATCAGGGCAGCTGACCCGCCTTACCTGTACGAGAGTTCCCGGGATCGTTACCCACCGAGAAAGAGATTTTGCGAATTAGCCGTGGACGGGCAAAGAAAGTCACCGCGAGGCGAGCGCGCGGGCACGTGCGTGTGACGGTGCACGCGGAGCGCGTGTGTGCCCATTGCCCCACCAAACGGAGCTGGAAAAGCAAAAGAAAAAACCCCAGTGGCTCAGGCATTTTGTGAAAGACTGATGGGAGATTATACTCTTAATGGGAAATTTAAGGAAGCGGGTATAAATCACAGCTCTTTTCTCCAACCTGTGGTGTAGCATTTGCCTGAGCCTTTGGGCTGGATTAGCTCTGTATATTTATGTTTTAAAGTCTGATGTGTTTTTCAGTATCTAAATATAAATTATTTTTACTGTATCAATGATTAAATATTTTTCTTTGAGATCATAGAGTCCAAAAAAATAAATGTTTCTGAAAAGGCATTCAAAAAATTTAAAAGAAGGGAAAAAATCCCTCTGAGAACCCCTTTTGTCATTTGCAACCAATAAAAATGCCTATTGTTATGAAGGGCTCATAAATAATCTGATTTTGGCATGCTTTCATACCATACAGAAAATGAATAAATTAAACTTGATTTACAGCCTTTTTCATTTTTATTAGAGCCGCTCCAAACATTTTATGTAACGTACGTGCCAGATGAGCTACACCAAATGGTTTGAGGCTCTGGTCTTGATATTATAGAAATTAAGTTGTTTTAATTTGCATAGTTTAATTAACTAATACTGGCAAAGAAAAAAAGAAAAACAGAGGTAAAAGTGATTTTCTTTGTGGGTGTCTGAGGACTAAATGAACCCACCAAGACAGATCCCCCAAAAGCTTTGAGCTGGTGCCAGCGCGGGGAAACTCCTGCATCCCCTTGGCGCTTTGGGGGGGCCGGTGCCGTGGGCAGTGCCCAGCCACCCCAGGGCCCCTTCCCACTGCTCCGACATTGGGGATCGCTGCCACCCTCCCATTTCAGAGATGGGAAAACTGAGGCACGTAAGCTAGACTGCTTCCTACAACTCTCTGCAGCACCACCGTGATGTTAAGACTAGCTCAGGGGGGAAAATACCCCAAACTGTCCTTGCTAACAGCCCATCGCTGCGCAGACCATCACTCTGATTGCAGTGGCAGAAAACGTAGAGATAAACAGGGGAAAGAGAAAAAAAAAAAAGTAGCCGTGACCCAACGTCAGCCCCGCTGCCTGTTTTGATCTGCTGCCCATCCCTGCCAAGGAGAGCAGAGCCTTCCTCCCCTCCGGAGCACTTTGGTAAGAGTGGGATGTTCTCCTCCCCCTCCTGCAATTTATCCCATAGAATTTCACACCAGGAAACAGCTTCATTACATCAACAACAGGAAGACCCCACTGATTTGTCACACAGAAAAACAGCTGTTAGTCACACATCAAGGGAATAGGGGAGGAAAAAAAACCCTCACCTTTTTTTGCTTTAATGTTCACGCTGTTCTTTAATGTTAATCGCTCTGCAGAGGAAAGCGAGCTACCCGGCTATTCAATAAGTAACCATCACCCAGTGAGTATCAGTTAATATCTAAGTGTCTTCCTGCTTTTCCTGCTACATGATTGCTTTGGAAAGAAAGATTAATTCCAACTTTAAAAAAGAAAACACTATTTTTATCATTGCCAGAAGTCTATATGGGTTTAAAAAAGAAAAAGCACTTGCTTGTCGTTTTACATCTTGCAATTTTGTCAGTTGTTTTAAAACATGTCTCCTGTAATAAATAAGATCATTTTTATGCACTTGTTCTGCAGCTAAAAGCGAGGCCTCAGCTCGCGCGGCGCTGGGGAGAGGTGGGACTCGGGAGACGGGAGCGGGGCAGGGAAACTGCTGACTCCGATGCTTTTGCTTCCACGGAGGCAGCTGGAGGGGCCGCGACTGCCGTCGCCTCATTTACAGGCTGGCTAATAGAAGATGATTTACCTATAAAATAGCAGGCATACAGCAAGCACCGACGCGCAAATAAAAGCTCGGCTTTTAAGAAGCGTCTTGCATCCTCGTCCTGCAGCGATGGCCAGAGCTTTCCCATGACTTGCCCTGCCGGCTCTCCTGCGCTGGGACTGTCGTGGGACCCGGCCCGGGACCCGCTGGAGCAGAGGCTGCCCCCCCACCCCGTCTCCAGCAAACGTCCCCTCGGTGCCCTGCTGAGGTGGGAGACGGTGCCCAGGCGCTGCACGGGGCCGGTGAAGCTGCTCCCCGCGCACCCCGGCAGCTCCCACGCAGACCCGCTTTTGCCAGACAAGGAGCGTTTTCCCAGTTTCCCTTAAACTGCATCCGGCAGCAGTGAACTGGGAAAGGCAATTTATTCCAGAGTACAGCAGAGAGATGCTGGAAGAGTTACAGTAATTTAAATTCATGTCTTATCTTATCCCACCACAATTTTCCGTGCAGGCTGCAGCACTCGGATGCCTCTCTCCTTCTCCACCTGCAGAATCTGGTCGTTGCTCCCTGCCAGCTCTGCCAGGACTCGGGATGCCCGTGCCCGGAGCCGGCATCTGTCCGTGCCGCAGTACGTAAAACACGACCTAAGAACGAACTTCTGCATATCAGCAACACAAGAACGTGTTGCAAAACTGGAGAGGATTTTTCTGCTAAAGGGCAGAGCAAAAATAGAGAATAAAAGCGCCGAGGGCTAGACAACGTGTTGTCCACGGGTGCATTTCTGCACTGTTACTGGCTGCCGACACAGGCAGGTAAAGGAATAGGCTTGACTCCCTGGGAGAAACACTTTCTTTTGATGCAGTTAGTATTTATGTATTTAATGCGTGGTTTGTATAACGACTGCCTCAGAAAGCAATTTCCTAGAAGTCAGGACTGCTGTCCTATCCATCACAAAGGGCACGCGTCCTGCGCAGGCAGCTCTGCAGGCAGGGCTGGGACCGAGGGGGTTTCCAGCAGTCCCTGCACATCACTCATTTCCTAGTTGGTTTTTTCCTCACTCTTTAAAAATATATGGTGCATCGTGTGCGCCTTCCTCTGGAAAACACCTTTCTGCACCGCCCCCCCCAGAACTGGTGAGACGAGGCCGGAAAGGGGCCCGGGGAGCGAGGGGCACCCCCACGGTGTGTGTCACCCGAAAGCTCTGCCCAGGAGTCATCCCAAGTTGCTGCAAGATCTTAAAGAAAAATACAATTCCCTCTTCCACGGCCGTGCATTCGGGGTTGCAAGAACCTCAGAGTCCATCAGCGCTGTTAAGGCTCTGCGCTGGGGATACGTCCTTGGGAAAATAAAACCTCTTTAATAGCAGCCAGGTGGGGCAAGCCCTGATTAGGGAGCAAAAATATCATTAGTCATTTCTGAAAGTGCTCATGGAGGCTTTATGTCTTCTTTGGCTTTACTTTTATTCAAAATATTTTGCATTTCATTCAGCGCTTGCGTTATTTTTATTTGGCAAGTGGTCTCGCTTATTTTATTTGAGTATCCTTTGTGGCATTCTCTAAGCAGAGCGTGAACTGTGGAGCAGAACTGAACCCAAAATACGGAAGTTTTATTTTTTTCTTCCTCTAGTTACTGTTCTCTTTAATGAAAATAGGACCCACATGGATTTTAGAATGAAGAATATAACCAGAGACAGTAAGGGCATCAACACTGAGCGGAACTCATCATTATCCATGATGACCCTTTGATGAAGTTTTAATCCAGCGAACACAAGCAGAATCTAGAAATGTTCTCTGGTGCACCAGCACCTGTGCAGAATCAGGCCTTCGAAATGACCTGAGTGTTGGGGGAACCGATAAACGCAGCCCTGGAGGTATCGCTGCTTCGTGCCCTCCCTCCGTTTCAGCATCCACCGGGGGAGCCGGCTTTGGGAGTGCTGCTGCGTCGTCGCTGCTCTTACGCACTTGTCCCACCTTATTTTATGTTATTTTGTTAAGGCTCTGTTGTTGTTGGCGTACAACTCGAGTGACTTTGAGGAAAGACTTTTTTCTCTTTCCTCCTTACTTGAATGGCTCCTTTGAAAGGCAGCGCCTCTCCGTTTACATCCCCCCCTGTCCGGATTGAATCAATCTTGTGGTCAGCTTTGGGGGGGGGGGGGGGGGGAAGAAGAAAAAAGCCTCACAAAGAGGAAAAATTGACAGGTCTGACCATCGGTGTGATTGATAGCGGTTGGAGAAGTAGGACTCGACGTCAGGCTGCGCCGGGGCGATGCCAGTGCTCACTGGGGAAATCCAGCAAAGCCTTTTTTCCCAGAACCCGGAGCTTGGTGAGGGGTGGCCGTATGAACTTAATAATAGCAACATTGTTGGAACATAAAGCATCTGTCAGGAGTTAATATGATTAATTAGAGGTGTCTGTCTCTCTCCCTTTCCCCTCTCCCTCTCTGGGTAGGCAGGAGGGACTGAAACCCAAACCCAGGGAGGGTGGAGGGGGGTCCGCGGCGCTGGCTGGAGCGGGCACCCAGCCCCAGCAAAGCTGGTTCCTCCCCACCAGCCCCGGCTCCGCCGCAAGCAATCGCCGTGAACATGCTATGGGCAAATGATGCGCCTTCAGCCAGAGGTACCTGAAGGAAAACATGAAAATGTCAAACATCCAGAGTCATAAACATGCCGGCGGCACATGATGCCAGTCAGAGGGACAGGCTACCAGGCTCGCAACAGGGAATTTGTTCCAGATAAGCCTTCATTTTAGCAGTGCAGCAATGACGTCGCCCCAGCGCACTAACCACGCGTTCCTCCGCTTTTCGGTACCCGCCCTGGCAGATGGGTTCAGCGTGTGCAGTGCGACACGCGGCTGCCTTGCACTGCAGGTGGAGCATCCGTCCAGCTCCTCGCCTTCCTTTCCTAAAGATGCCACACTGCTTTTCTCCAAGGCCAAAGGTTTTCAGTACTCGCCCCAGCCCGGCCCCCATGACTTTCCTCAACATCCCCATCCCTTTGCATCCCTCAGCTCCTCATGGAAAGATCTCAGCGGGACGGTGGTTTTCAGCCCCCTCGACTGTGGAGCCCCAGGGGTTTGTGAAAGTAATTCAAAGATGTCTGGAAAAGGTAACTAGAAATAGGAAGTTAATTGTCAGGAATCTTAATTAGTTATACAGTGGTCTGCATTGTCACTGGCAAATTTTTAAGACTCTGCAAACTAAAGAGAGTAGAAAACCCCTGAGAGAAAGGAGTATTCTAGGTACGTAAGGGAATTGCAGGACCTGGGTTAAGATCTGCCCCGTTCCATGTGTTGCAGATGCCCTGGACACATCCCTGACGGCTGCGAATTTATTGGCGGTGTGAAATATCAGCGGTCACTACCCCAAGAACAGAAAATGCTGTGACAGCCAACCACTGCTGCTGTTCGAATAATTTGAATGCTGGTGACCGCGATACACGCAAAATAAAATGTATGTATGCAACCTGCGGTGACCCTTCAGGTTTGGGCAACACCCCCGTCCCACCAGCAACCCCAGTGCTGCCCCAGTATGCACACGGGTTGTCTCTGGGGCCAGCAGAGACATCGAGCTGCCTCTGCGGGGACACGGGGGCCTCGCTCTGCCCCACGTGGGGGTGCACCCCCAGGCAGGGCGCTGGCAGCCCTCATCGTGTGTGGCACTGGGATGGGACGGGGCGCAGGGCATGCATGCTGGGTGCAGGGGCTGGACTGGACGCGAGGGTCAAGCTGGGCGCGGGCACAGGCACTGGGTGCAGGTTTGGGTGCAGGACACAGACTGGGTGCAGGAGCCATTGCAGCAGGGCTGCTGAGCTGTGCCGTGCCGAGCTGTGCCAGGCTGATCGTACCTAAGCCGTGCCATGCCAGCACTGCCATGCCATGGTGTGCCAGCTGAGCCATGCCATGCCAGCTGAGCCATGCTGTGCCATTCTAAGCTGTGCCAGCAGTGCCATGCCAGGCGAGCTGTGCCAAGCTGTGCCAGCAGTGCCATGCCACACCAGCTGAGCCATGCCGTGCCGAGGTACGCCAGCTGAGCTGTGCCACGCCGTGCTGTGCCAAGTCACACCAGCCATGCCATGCCATGCCGAGGTATGCCAGCTGAGCTGTGCCATGCCGTGCCATGCCAAGTCATGCCAGCCATGTCATGCTCTGCCAGCTGAGCCGTACCGCACCACGCCAAGTTGTGCCAGCAGTGCCACGCCGTGCCAGCCACGCTGTGCCACGCCACGCTGTGCCATGCCGTGCCAAGCCGTGCCAGCAGTGCCATGCCCGCCGAGCCGCGCCGCGCTAATCCGTGCAACGCCGATCCGTGCCGTGCCGTGCCGTGGGCGGCTCTCCCCCACGCGGCGGCGCGGCGCGGGGCGGTGGCGGCGGCTCGCCCCCCCCACCGGCGGCTCTCCCCGCCCCGGGGGCCCGGCCGGGCGCGGATTGGTGCGCGGCGCCGGCCCCCTCGGAGCGCGGCCGCCATCGGGGCTATTTGACGTGTCGGTGGGGCCGGGGAAGGGTTTCGTCTCGCCGGGGCCGCCGCCGCCGCCGCTCCGCCGCCCGCCCGGCCCGGCCCGGCCCGGCCCCGCGGAGCCCGGCGCCCCCCCCCCCCCCTTTCCCCCCCCCCAGCCGCCCGCCCCAAATGAGCGGTGCCCCCGGCGGGCCCCGGCCGAGGACCCCGCCGAGCCGCGGAGCCGCGGGCGCCCCGTCGCCCCGGCCACCCCCCGCCGACCCGCTGCGCCAGGCCAGCCGGCTGCCCATCCGCGTCCTGAAGATGCTCAGCGCCCACGGCGGCCACCTCCTGCACCCCGAGTACCTCCAGCCGCTCTCCTCCACGCCCGTCAGCCCCATCGAGGTCAGTGTCCGCCGCCCCCGCCCGCTCCCCCGGCGTCCGCCCGGCGCTCCCCCCCCCCCTCCCCCCGCGCCCGGCGCTCCCGGTTCCTCCCGGCCGGGCTCATCCCTGCCCGCGCCTCCCGGCCGCTCCTTCCCTCCCCCTCCGCTGCAGCCCGGCTCCCCCACCGCGGTCCTTCTCCTCGGCCGGGCGCATCCCCCCCCCCCCCCCCCCCGCTCTCGCCCCCGTCTCCGCCATCCCCCGCGCCCTGGCTCGGCGCCGGCCCCGCTGGACCCGGGGTTTTGGGGGTGGGATGGGATGGGGGGGGGGGGGCGGCCCGGGCCGGGGGCGCCGTCGGGGTCGTCCCCCCCGCCCTGACCGGCTCCGCTCCGCCCGCAGCTGGACGCCAAGAAGAGCCCGCTGGCGCTGCTGGCCCAGACCTGCTCGCAGATCGGCAAGCCCGACCCGCCGCCCTCCTCCAAGCTGAACGCCGTGGCCTCCGCCGGGCTGCCCGCCGCCGAGAAGGAGCCCGCCGCCCGCCCCGCCGCCCTGAAGCCGCCGGGCAGCGGGGACGCGCCGCCCGAGGACAAGTCCAGCTTCAAGCCCTACTCGAAGGGCGGCGGGGAGCCGCGCAAAGAGGGCGGCGCGGACAAGGCCGGCTTTCGGGTGCCCAGCGCCGCTTGCCCACCGTTCCCCCCGCACGCCGCCGCCTCGCCCGGCGGCTCCCGCGGCGCCTCGCCGCAGCACGCCGACCCCAAGGGCGCCGAGGAGAAGAAGGAGCCCGAGGCGGGCAAGCCCAGCCCCGAGGGGACGGGCGGGGGGCTGGGGCGCGGGACGGCGGAGCCCGGGGCGCACGGCGAACCCCCCTCGGGCCGCAAGTCGGAGCCCCCCGCCCTGCCGCCCGCCGGCCATGTGGCCCCCGTCTCGCCCTACAAGCCGGGCCACTCCGTCTTCCCCCTGCCGCCCTCCAGCATCGGCTACCACGGCTCCATCGTCGGCGCCTACGCCGGCTACCCGTCCCAGTTCGTGCCCGGGCTGGACCCCACCAAGCCGGGCCTGGTGGGCAGCCAGCTGCCGGGGGCGCTGGGGCTGCCGGGCAAGCCGCCCAGCTCCAGCCCGCTCACCGGGGCCTCGCCGCCCTCCTTCATGCAGGGATTATGCCGGGACCCGTATTGCCTGAGCTACCACAGCGCCTCGCACCTGGGCTCCAGCAACTGCTCCAGCTGCGTGCACGACCCTGGCAGCCTGAAGAGCGGATACCCCTTGGTGTACCCCACGCACCCCCTGCACTCGGTGCACACCACGCTCTCCTCCAGCGGCACCCCCAGCCTGCCCGGCCACCCCCTCTACACCTATGGCTTCATGCTGCAGAACGACCCCCTGCCCCACATATGCAACTGGGTGTCTGCCAGCGGACCCTGCGACAAGAGGTTTGCCACCTCGGAGGAGCTGCTCACCCACCTACGGACCCACACGGCCCTGCCGGGGGCGGAAAAACTCTTGGCGGGTTACCCTACCTCCGGGCTGGGCTCCGCAGCCTCCTGCCACCTCCACCTCCCGCCTGCCGCCCCCGGGAGCCCCAACACGTTACCCGCCTCCCTCTCCTTGAGGAGCCCACACACTTTGGGACTAAACAGGTACCACCCCTACGGCAAGAGCCATTTGCCCACAGCCGGTGCCCTGCCGGTGCCCTCCTTGCCGGCCGCCGGACCTTACTACTCTCCATACGCGCTCTACGGCCAAAGACTAACTTCAGCTTCTGCACTGGGATATCAGTAACTACGGCAGCCCCTTCCCCTGCTCCAGCCTCCTCCTTGCCCCAGCCCCCCCACTCCCTCCTTGGACTGTGTATTTATTTACTGTATGTTAGCTTAAAGCTGGGAATATAAGTGCATTAATACACCAATGAATCAATGGTATGCAAAAAGTCTGTGTCCAAAAAAAAAAAAAAGAGAAAAAGAAAAAAAAATTCTTTACTTTGCAGGTGTGGGGCTTTTATTTTCCCCTTCTGTTTCTTTTGAAATTTTTTTTTCTCCCCTTTCTTAATTTCCCCCCCTGAGAAATTCTTGCATGACTCCTGACACACAAGGAAAAAAAAAAAAAAAAGGCGTTTCTTCCTCTTCCCCCTCCGTGTTTATCGTTCTGGGATTCCGTTTCTCTTCATTTGTAAAGTTAACAGATGTAATTTTTTAAATTTTTTTTTCCTTTTTTTTTTCTTTTTTTCCTTTTTTTTTTTCTTTTTTTTTTTTTTTTTTTTTTTTTGCAATGTGCTTGGGGCCGGGGGCGGCTGCGATGGACGGACGGGCAAAGGCCTGGCTCCACCGACCCCCCGTCCCACGCCGCGGTTCTTCCTCCGCGAGCGCCGCTTCCCACCCACCCGCGGTCGGGCCCCGCCGTGGGAAGCAGGACCGTGGACCCACGCCCCGGGGCGGCTTCGGGGGCGAAGAGCGGCGGCTCCAGCGGGCAGGACCGGTGCGCACCGGAGGGCGCTGGTCCGCGGCGGCGCCCCTCGGCCGGAGCAGCGGGAGGGCGGCGAGCGTGGCGGGTGGATGAGCTCCGGCTTGGTAAGTCTTATTTTGTTAATAAATGACTCTTGGTTATATCCACCCTGTGGTGTCTTCTCTCGTCCCTCCCCGCGCTGCCCGGGGCCCGGGGATGGGGAGGGGGGGGGGCTCCGTGCCGGGCCCGCGGGCCCCCAGCACCATCTAGCGGCGGCGGCGGCGGCCGGTCCCGATCCCCGCGGGGTTGGCGGGATCCAGCCCGGCACCGAGCCGCGGCCCTGCCGCATCCCCGGGTATCGATCGGTGCCCGCCCCGGGCCGGGTGGCGGCTGCGGGGAGGGAGGGGAGGAAGGAGGAAGATGGGGGGGGGGGGGATGCTGGTGTAGGAGAAAAAGGGGCGTCCGGGGTCCCCTCGGTTCCTTTTCCTCGCGTGTGTGTTTCCCTGGGAGGAAAGCGCCGGGTTTTCTCGTGCGTGGCGGAGGAGGGAAGGTTCGAGAAGGCCTTTGAGCTGAAATCGATGCAAAGAGCCCCGGTCCCGTCGTCCCCCCCCGAGACGCTGCGGGGAGCGGATGGCAGTCCCTCTCATAGCTGCAGCCGCCGCAGGAATTAAGTTTTGGGGATGGCATCGCAAGATAAGCGGGGTCCCAGACCCGCTCCCGCGTGGGGTGTCTGTGGGCAGCCGAGAGCTGGCGCGGAGTTTCGTGTGTCGTCCCCCCCTTCCCCGTTTCATCTTTTTGCTGTCTGTGTGAGGAGCGCACGGGGGGTGATAAATGGCTCTGAAATGGGTATGGCCCCCATCCCTCCCTCCCGGGCTGCCAGCTGCCCTGCCGGGCACCGAGCCTGCGGCACCCGGGGAAGGGCGGGCAGGAGGGTGACATGGGGGTCCCATGCTGCTGCCCGTCTGCCCACCCCACGTCCCACGGCTTTTATTCCAGCAGCAGCCCAACCTTCGCAGCGGGACCCCCGGCCGTGCCCCCGCTCCCCCTTGAAATCTCACGTGCTCCTATTGCCCCACATCACTTTTTTTTTTTCCCTGCTGTTGAGTGCTTTACTCCTGTTGCATTTTGGGTGAGTCATGCAATTAATCCCAGTTAATTGCCTTCTCTATATTGCCTTATGCCCTGTGTTTAAATTCCTTTGTGTCCTTTGAGATGAAAAATAATGCGCTTAAAACAGGGACTTGTTTTGCCAATGGGATTTTTATTTTCCTGCCCGTTCGCGTGAGCGTGGCTGTAGGCGTGCGGCCGGCGGGGAGGGCCCTGGCCAGGGTCTTCTGCTGGAAATGGGAGAGGCCAGCGGTGCTGGGGGCCGGTCCCCCCTCAGCTGGCGTAGGGGTGGGCAGCACCGTCCCTGAGCTCCCCAAGGCTGGGGAGAGGCAGGTTTTGCAGGTCCGTGGCTACCCCTTGCCCTGCTGTGGATGTGGCTCGTGTCCGGCTCTGCCCAGGGTCTGCCCGCGGTGGTCCCGCTCCTTCAGGGTGGGATGTTTGCAGGATGAGGGCCTGGGATTTGCAGGACTGGGTTTGGAGCAGAGGGGACTTTGCTGTGGCTGTTTGCTCTGCCTGGCGGGCAGCGGCAGGAAAGGGGTGCCAGGCCAGGCTGCTGCGACCGTGCCGGTGTCTCCCGTCCCCGTGTCCCAGCAGTCAACGTTCCCCGTGGAACAGGGTGTCGCGGGGCGACGGGCAGAGCACCACAGGGCAGCACCTGGGCTACCATCCCCTCTGCCACGGAGCTACGTGATGGCAATTGAAGGTGTGCCGGGCCCCCCTGCTCCCCGGGAGCATCGCTGCTCCCTGGATGTGGCCCCCACTCCCACCGGTGATGCTGCTCGATGTCAGCTTCACTCGGGTGCCGCTGGTCCCTGGCATAAATCTCGGCTCCTCAGCTGCGGCTCCGAAATGCTGCGTCTTTTGCGGGTCCCTGCACAGCGTTTTGTTCCACTGTGTTTCTCCCTGGCCGTAGCCAGGCGTCTCTGCTGCCCGCGCTGCTGGAGACCCTCATGCCGCGGGGCGAGAGGGCGATGCCGTGATACCCGTGGATGTGCATGAGGCATGATAGCCCGGCACAGCCGACGCTGGGTCTCGGGGCTGCCAGGGCCGTGCCGTGTGCCAGCCAGCGAGTAGCTGCCGCGGAGCAGGCTGGGCAGGGGGCGAGGGGCTTGCGCAGCCCACCATCCTGCCGGAGCCCTTCTCCCAGAGCAGGGCAAGCTGCTGGGTGCATCCTCCCCTTCCAGCAAGGGTCCGTCTCCCCTCTTCCCCCAAACCCCTCCTTGCGCCAGGATGCTCCTAGCACCAAAACTGAGCCCATGCACCTTCCCTCCCGCGACGGTGGGAGCTGGGTGCTGCTTGGATACGTCCTGCCGTGCAGAAGGTTCCCCGAGGAGTATTTTTTTCCCCTCCCTAAAGACTGCAGCACTGGGGCCAGGCTGTGTAAACACAGCAAAGTATCATCTGATAGCAGTCGACACTCAGGGGCTTTATCTGCTGGGGAATGATTGTGTTGCCAATATATTAAATAACTCCCTATCTAATGTATGCCCAGGTTACTGCAGAATTCATTTTGTAATAAGAGCACTGGGATGCACTTTATTAATCATTCTGTCTAACAACCTGCACTCCACAGTTTCGGTTTGATTTGATTCAATCCTGTCTTTCTGCAAAATATATGGCTGAGTGGGTCGGATAATGTATGGCTTAATTTAGAGTTGTATGGGTTTGAATTACCATTTTCATAATGTGCTGTGCATTAATGTGTTGCATCATTTATATAGAAAAATGTGCGAGGTTTCAAACCTCTCCGGGAGGCAAAAGTCACCTAAAGGGAACGCGGAGCGACAGAAAAAAGGGCCTTTCAAGCCCAGCTGGCGGGGGGTGGTTTTGGGGTGGGCGAGCAGGGGCTGGGATACCACAGGTGGGTGCTGGACGCCGGGACGGCGTGTCTGAGGCTGTACCCGTGGCTCCCCTCCCTATTGCACAACAGCAACTTCTCCAGCTCCCCCCACGAGCTGCCGGGGACCTCCAGCGCTTGACTCGCCGGTGACCCCGGTGCCGGCGCTCGCCGCAATCGCACCCGCCGTCAGTCACCCTGCGCCGCGAGGAAAAAGCTCTGATTATCCAAATACAGTCATTAAAGGGGAAATGTGTTTTTAGGACTGTCAGGGTGATTAATGAGGGTTAGCAATCCTTGCAAATGCACTTGTTTAGTCTAACTGGCAGCCTCTATTTTCCTATTGATTTATTGCGGCAGTTGCCGGGGCCGCGGTGTGTGTGGAAAGAGCCGGGACGCGCCGGGACTGTGCGCTATTTAAACGGCAAGCACGCAGGGCTGCGTGGTGCGCGGCGGAGGGGCCCGGCCGAGCGGCACGGCACGCTTTGCTGTGCCGGGCAGTCAGAGGCAGCCGAACAAAGGCAACATTATACCTTGTGCTGGGGAAGGAATGACTTGGACGCACATGCAGAACAGCTCCGCCGTGCTGCGTGCCTTATAAATATCCCCGTTTGTAAAGCCTGAAGCCCATCTGACCACAAACGATCTGTCCACCTAATAAATATGTGAATGAAAGAGCAAGGCCGTATTTTTTTTTGTTGTTTTCCTTCCTCTCCTGCACGCAAATCCCCGATGTCTTTTAGGTGATGCAGAGGTGTCTGCCCGCAGACGTACAAGGCGTTTCAGAGACCAGACCAGAGCACAAAGTCTTCGAGGGCTGGTGCGTGCCCGCCAAGAGAAGGTCAGGTCAGGATGCAAGGGCCGGAGCAGAAGCGATGGTGGGTGGATGAGAAGTTTCTCAGCTGCATAAAGCAGCTTTTCTTTCTGCGTGAGCCCTGGTGGAAGCCCCGGAGAATATGGGCTCTGTGTTTGTCCTCCCAGCTAGAGTGGTGCGGACATCTCCCGTCCCCCCCGCCAGCATCCCCACGACCAGCCCGACCGCTCAGCCCGGAGGTCAGGGGTTTGTTTTGGGGGATGCTTCGTGCTGGATGTGCCGAAAGCAGACCCGGAGGGACAGACCCGCGCCCCGAGACGGCCCCGGCAGCCAACGCCGCTGCCACCGGAGCTCCTGCTGCCCAGGGCTGCGTGTCGGAGCCAGGAAGGGAGCAGCCGGCATCGGTGACGCAGAGCGGATGGGGCAGCCTGGGAGCACCGGGGTGCAAAGCTGCTCCCCTGGTTTGCCACTGAGAGCACGGCCCCGTGCCGCAGCCCGGTGCTGCCCTGGCCTGTGCTTTGCCTCCAGCTGGTTTCAGCAGCGGACGGCACAAGTGACGGGAGGCCTTGGAGGAGGCGAGTGAAGAGCAAAGGCCTTGAGGTGCTCAGGGAACCCCCCAAGCCAGAAGAGCGTGGGCAAGCGCCCGGGGTGCTGCAGTGACCGGGAACGCTGTGGGTGGGAGAGGGCTTTCACGTGGCTTTGGTACAGCCCCTGCTGTAACCTCCCTGGCCATAAATTGGCGTGCGGCGTGAGTCCTGCCAGCGGCACCGGCGTCAGCTTGCAACAGCGATGCACCGACATCTTCCCCACAGTACCAGGGCACCTGGTTTTGGCTGGTAACCCGTTACCCCATGGGAAGTGCCCAGCATGACCCGTGGCCGTGGCTCCCCTCTTCTTCTGCAATCTCTGATACCGGGTGCCAGAGCTGGCTGACCCACGCCAGCTCAGCGTGGCAATCCGGCATGGGTGCAGGGCCGCTGTCAGGCTGCAAAACACCCCGGTCCGTGGGCTGAGCCCAAAAGAGCGCTGGGCTGCAGGCGTTCCCTGCAGAGCGCAGCCCCGCTCGCGCAGATTGACACCAGCGCGCGTGTAAGTGATACTGTTCATTACTGTGATGCATGGTTAATAGTTATCTCTCTGTTTATTATCATGATGAATAACTGAAGAGTCGTAATTCTGTATACACAAATGTTTCAGCTAAACGCTCGCTGGAACGCTGGGGGAGACGCTCGGCTGACAGCTCAGTTTACAGAGTATATTCCTTTAGCTCAATTCACAATAACAAACAGATTTCCACAGACCATACTGTTTTCTAGCACGGTGTTTATGGAAACCTCCCGGAGCAGCTCTACCCTGACTTCATCCCACCTTCCAGCGCGGTGCACGGGGCGGGATGGATGAGACCTCTGTAAGGATGGACCGACGCAGGAGGTGCCTTTGCAAGAACAGACGGTGGGACGCCGCTGCCGCGCCGGCAGAGCTGACCCCGACGGGCTGAGCAGAGCTGGGCGGCACGCTGGACGCTGCGTAGGGCGCAACGCGACCTCCACCAACACCTTGCGGTCCCAGACACCGGGGATCAGAGAGCCAGAGCCCTCCGGCAAAACGTGGAGGCGGATGAAGGACCGTACCGCTCGGGGCCAGTGCTCGCCCAGGGATGGGGCTGCTCATGGCCACCTCGGCCGGTGGTGAGCCCGGGAGCCCCGCTCCGCTGGGCAGAGCTCCTGTAGAAGTGACTAATTGTTATTGCTGGAGCAACGGTTACCTTCGTGGGGTTTTGTTCCAGTTCCTTGCACAGGCTCGGTGACGTCCACGGGGCTGGAGTGGGACGGTGGCCAGGTCCTCCCTCCGAGGTGGGAAGAGCCATGTTCTGTGGAAAATGTCTCTGACGTGAAGCAAAGCGCGAGCCGGGCTCGCAGGGAGCCGCTGATTTGTCGCAGGCGTGGAGCAACCCGAGGTTTGCAAGAAAATCGTTGCTCAACCTGGCCCAGATAACAGTCCCGTGGCAGGGCTGGGAAGGAGAATTTGCCGGCCTGGCTGCTGGGAAATGGAACCGAAAAGTCCTTTGTTCTTCTGGGGGTTCTCTGCGTCTCTGAGGTTCTGGCTGAATTTTGTGTTAGGAACAACTGCTCGGGAAGGGCTCACTGGGTGCACACCTCGCCTGCTCCTCCTGCAGAGATGTGCTCTGCCCCGATTGCCGCATTCCCAAACTTTCACGACTCGTGTGCGCCGGCACAGCGCTGGCGGCGGGATCCTGCAGCACGCACCGGCAGACCCCTGCAGCCCCCGTGCCGGCTCCGGTCCGCTGCTGGCTGACGGTGGTCAGGAGAGGCCAGGAGAAGCCCTGGGCTGGGCTCGGCGCGGTTTCTCCCCAGGGAGCACCATGAGGGCAGCGCCGGGCTGTTTCTCGTCGCTGTAGGTGCATCCTGGTGCGAGGCAGAGCCCGCAGCCCTCCCAGCCACGCAGCAAGCTCTCGCAGCGTCGGGGTCTGTCCTGTCATTTTTGGGGTCTGGCTCGCACTGATTGAACGCTGGGGGTTGTGTACAGCACCCAGCGTGCTCGGGGGGTGAGTTTGGGGGGTGGTGGAAGGCAGAGCCAGCACAGGGCTGGCAGCTCTAGGGGGGGGGCTCTGCGCAGGTCAGCGCACGGGGGGAGCTCGGTGCTGAGCCGCAGCGGTGGGCAGTGGGCACGGGAGCCCCTCCGGCTCCCGACCTTTGGTTGCTGTGGGTCACACCCCACATTGCACGCTGACACCCATCCGCTTGCACCCCAACACGGTGCCGTGACGAGGTTTTGGGGAGAGGAGCCGATTTTCTCTGTGGTGCGAGCACAGGGTACCTGGGATGCTGCTGGCATCCTGCATCCCGCCGCCACCCCGGGGTGCCCCTGCCCGTCCCTCTCCCGGTGCCCTTGCCTCCGCTGCTGTGAACAGCCCTTTTATCTCTTGGGTAGGTACAAATGGAGCTGTCAGATGCGATCAGCCCTGCAATATGACAGGTTGCGGGAGCCGGGGCCCCTCGAACAGAGCAGCCTTGTCTGTCAGAGCCGCCTGACACTCCCCATAATGGCCAGATGGATGAG
Organism: Balearica regulorum gibbericeps; assembly: GCF_011004875.1. Classification (NCBI taxonomy): domain Eukaryota; kingdom Metazoa; phylum Chordata; class Aves; order Gruiformes; family Gruidae; genus Balearica; species Balearica regulorum. Next base: position 2,268,081 of record NC_046210.1, on the reverse strand, counting down.
ACTCTGAAAGTAGGGCCCGGCGCGTTTTCAACTCTATTTTGGGTGAAAACACTTCTTGAAAGATCTTGAAAGGAGCTGGCAGTTTAGTAGTTCAAATGATTAATGAGCACTGGCTCTGCCGGGTGGATTTCTCGCGCCGTGCCAGCAGCCGGGCTGCTCCAGCGGGCCAAGACACGCTGCACTCCCCCCCCGGCTCCCCCCGCAACCCCCCGGCTCCCCCCCAAACCCCCCTGGTTTTCCCGGAAATGACACCAACGCGACAGGCCCCGCATATGGAAAAAGTTAAATATAAATTACTGCTGAAAGAGGCCTCGCTGAGCGGAGTTAGTTAAAGATGTTTATGGATTCAGAAACATGGGCCTGCATATGTATTTAGGGATGACAAATGTGATTCAATAAGTAAGGAATTTCTCCGTGGGCTGAGGCGGGACCCGCGCGGCGCGGGCGCTGCTCTGGGCTCTCCAGCTCGGCCACGCCAGCGCCATAAATCCTGCAGACAAGCTCCTTTTTCCTTCCCGGGCAGCTCGGGGTTTATTTTTGTTGTTTTTCTTTTTTGTTTTTCTTTTTCGTTTTTCTTTTTTTTTTTTTTCCCCTGGATCAGACTAAGTTGCTGCATCTCCCGTGCTTGGACTGGTGATGGCACTGATGACACTGCTCCGTGCCTGGGCTCTCTGCGTGTGTCCCCAGGGTGGCTTCGGGGGGCTTGGGAAAACCCAACCGATGCTCCGTGCGGGTCGCCGGGGACTGCGCCGTCCTCGCCACCACCGCTGCCAGGCACGTCCCCATCCCCGGGCTCTCCCGTTCCCCCCAGAGAGCCGCGCTCAGCAGAGCAGCCAGACCCTTCGGGGCTGTCAGTGGATGATTAATGGCCAACAACCCCGAAACTGCCCCGATTGCCAGTTTGGGTGTTGTTTGACCCGGTGCTTAATGAGTTCAGATATATTTCTGCAAGCCACTTCACGCGGGCAGCTGGGCAGTCTTATGGAGCCTGGTGGGGTGGGGGCACGCGCGTGTCCCCCACCCAAACTGCCCTGTGCTCCATGCCGCTCTTTAGCGTCTCGCTTGGGGCGCACAACATGGGGGACCACAACAAACTAATGCAAGAAACTCCTAAACCAAACTCCAGCTGCTGCGGTGTGGGCCAGGCAGGGATGCCGGATCCGTGGTAGGGATGCCGGATCCATGGCAGGGATGCCGGGTCCCATACAGGGATGCCGGGTCTGTGGTAGGGATGCCAGATCCATGGCAGGGATGCCGGGTCCCATACAGGGATGCCGGATCTGTGGTAGGGATGCCAGGTCCCATACAGGGATGCCAGATTTGTGGTAGGGATGCCGGATCCATGGCAGGGATGCCAGGTCCCATACAGGGATGCCGGATCCATGGCAGGGATGCTGGGTCCCATACAGGGATGCCGGATCCATGGCAGGGATGCCAGGTCCCATACGGGGATGCCGGATCCATGGCAGGGATGCCGGGTCCCATACAGGGATGCCGGATCCATTGCAGGGATGCTGCCAGGAGCTGGCCCCTTGGCTCCCCCCTATCCTGCCGCCTCCGTGGGGCTCACAGGGAAGCGTCTTTTGGGGGGTCAGCGCCCAGCCAGGCTTTTGACCAACAGCCACATTCCTTTGTCCTGATTTTATTCGTTAGCAGCGTTTGGCCTGGACACAGAGAGAGCTAATGAGGGACTGAGTTTATTGCAGTTTGATTTTTCTGTTAAAACAATACAATAAAATAAATGCACTTGGAAATCTGGTATGTGTTTGTACATAGTAGATTTATGGCTCTGGAGGCTTCCAGAGAGACGCAGCCTTTCATTCCCTTCCTTATTGGAACAGATCATATTGCAGAGTTTAAAGGGCTCTGGAGTTGTGATTTATTTGAAGGGAGAAACTAGGGAAATCCAACTATCTGTTCCCTGGCTCAGATCATCCAGTAACTCCCTGGCCAAGGGGACGGATCTGCACCTCCTCCACAGAATTTTTTTTTTTTTTTCTCCTGTCGCTTACATTATCCCGCTCTAAATATATCACCAAGACAGGGCTGACTCCTGACCTGGGCTTCAGCACCTCACCGAGGCTTCCCCAGCCCTTCCCGGAATCCCACAAATAAATCACCCTCCTGGAGCCCTTTCCGAGCTCCTCCGTGCTGCTCACGGGACAGGACCTGCGCAGGGCCGGCTGCTGCCTTGATGCAGAGCAGAGATCAAGGCAGAGATCTCGTTTTTATCTCTGGAATCAGGTGATAAATCCATGCCACCGGTCCCTGGTTCCTTTCCAGGGAGCCCTTTCCCCTCCCTCGCTGCTCTCCCGATGTTTGCACAGCGCTGGGCAGAGGAAAGCCCAGCAGCTGGAGTCCAGGTCAGGATTTGTGCCTGAAAGCCTTTTTCATGCATTTTCTTACCCACCAGTCCCAGCCTCGTTCCTGCAGCTCGGCTGGACCTGCCGATGGGGGGATGATGCCGGCTCCTGCATCCGAGGAGAACCGCACTCAGGGCCGGGGCCGCCGCAGCCGTTTCCCTCCTGCCCTCGCGGAGGAAAACCGTGTTTTGCCCCTCGCTGAGGTTTCCTGCGCCCACGGACGAAGCACCTCGATGGCTGTGGCGAGGACAACCGGAGCATCACCGCAATGGCTCGACACTTGGTGCTGCTGTGGTGCACCCCAGTGCCATCCCAGCCATCCCAGTGGTTCCCACCGGCAGGAACAGGGCGAGACTGTTCCCCCCCAGCCCAAAATCAGGGTTTTTTTTTCCAAAGGATTTGGCATTTGCAGACAGGAACTCTCTGGGGTTTGGTGCAAAACCCCTCCTGCATCTCCCCAGTCCTGGGTGTCTCTGGGACATTTGGGAATGAGCAGTTTGGGTCCCGCCAGCAGCAATCATCCTTCCCCGTGCCGTGTCGGGAGGCCCACGGGAGATTTTCCTTCTCCTCCGCCGTGACCATCCCAGCTGCAGGAAGAGGGAGAGAGAAAGGGAAAACCGAGGTTTCCAGCCCAGGGGGTCCCGGCTCTGGGAGCCGCTCTCCTCCTCCTGCCCCCAGCTCCATCCCAGCTTCTCCAGCCTGTGTTTTTTGCAGGGTATTTTCTCCCCCTGTGCACAGACAGGCTCTGTTTGCCATTAGCTTCCCCTCCTCTGCCCTAAGACCTGAGCCGAGTGCTAATTCTCACGCATGTTTCGGGTAAATCTACTTTCTTTCCTGGGATGAATTGTGGTTTCCAAGCACCATTAATCATTTCCCTTTAGAAAACAGCGTCGGGGGGCTGGAAACATTGCTCCTTTATTTACTGGGAGGATGACCTGGCACGCTGGCGCCCGGCCACGGGGCTGGCGTCTGCGGGGCGACACGGAGCGAAGCCTCGGGGTGAGCTCCCCTCTGCTGTGCCAGGACAGCGGCATTGGCTCCCACCGGGACCGTATCCCCCCGAGGATGAACCTCCCAGCCCCGAGTTTGGGGCGAGCAAGTGGATGGAGGATGGAGAGGAAAACGCTGCCGAAATGCCACGTGTTTTAACCCTTTCCTGAGAGCCTCATCCCGGAGGGGGGTCCTTCCCCTAGGAGTTCCTTTGCACTGCGAAACGTGTCGTGGCGACGGCAGAAATGCCAACCCTGTTCGCCGCGTGCCCCGACTGCCCCCCGAAATGCCTGGGATGTGAAATCAGGACCCTCCGCTTATCGCCCGCCGGTGGGGCTCGGGTGGGCAGGGAGTCAAAGGAAACTTCTCCTGCCCCGATTGCAGCGGGGGTAAAGAGGTGCAGCGAGCACATGTGAACGGTTTCCTCCTTTCCAGCTCAGGACTGTCAGAGGATGATTAATGGCCAACGCTGCAGAACCGCCTTGATTGCCAAGTGCTGTATTGTTAGCACTGACATGTAACGAGCCCGGACATACTTTAACACAATTCTGCACCGTAATCTGCAAATAACGTTTGATAGACTTAATTTGTTAAGTATTTCCCCCCCCCCCAGTCCCCACCTCCTTTTCCTCTCAAAGCCATGTCAGAGCGGCCAGGGCCCCACCGAGCACCCCGCTGCAGGCCCAGCTCTTGCCGGGGATTTCCCTCGCCGGGCTCGGCTGCTCCTTTAGGTTTCGGCTAGGGACCAGCTTTCTCTCTTCCCGCTAGCCAAACAAAAAAAAAAAAATCAACTTTTTTACGTACATTTGACCCTGTGCAAATTCAGTCCCCCGCTGCTGCTGCTGTGCTCCGGTGGGAGCTGCAATGGTTACTGGCAATTCTGGGGGTCTGCCAGATGACTTTGGGGCTCCCCAGGCCAATGAACAGGTCACCATCCCAGGCAGCACCCGGGTGAGGGGTCCCTTGCACCCAGAGCGGCTCCCCGGTAAAAGCCCCAGCAAGTTACAGCAGCACCGAGTGCTCACGGAGCACGATTCATCCTCGAGGCACTTTACAAACATCATATTAAAGAGTTATTAGGCATCACGGTTAGCGGAACACCGGGTTTGCCTTTTAGAGCAGCTTCCACAGGAGTGCCGGAGTGGCCCAGCCCGGGGAGGTGAGTGGTGCTGTGCCGGAGGGGCTGGGAGCACCGATGGATGGGGATGGGGATGGGATGGGGATGGGATGGGATGGGGATGGGATGGGGATGGAAATGGGCATGGGGATGGGATGAAGATGGGATGGGATGGGGACGGGATGGGGACAGGATGGGATGGAGATGGGGATGGGGACGGGGATGGGATGGGATGGGATGGAAATGGGGGTGGGGATGGGGACGGGGATGGCGCAGGACTGGAGAGCAAGAGCTTTCCACCCCACCGCTCCGGCTGCGCACGGAGGTAACCTTAAACGCTGAAGCAGGACCGGCAGGGACAGAGTTTTTCCACCCCTATTCACAGCTGTCAGGCGGTGATTAATGGCCAACAGGCTCGAAATTGCCTTTATTGCCAGCCCGGCATTGTTACTTGTGACAGCTAATGAGGTTAGACAGACTTTTACACAGCGCTTTACGCCAGTCCCAGCAGAGCGGAGCAGCCCCGGGGGGGGTTCGGTGCTCTGGGGTGGGGGGGAGACCCTCACGGTCCCCAGCTGTGACCAAGCGCAGGCACATCTCGGGGGGCTGCCCACCTGCCGGCCCCGGTCCGAGCCTGCGGGGCCGGGCAGAGCCAGCGGGCAGGATGGGGCCATGGCGTTAACGAGAGCGCTCAGAGACCTTCCAACCCATCTCAATTAACCTCGCAGCGAAACCCACGAGATATTTTTATACAGGCTCCACTGCAGCAGGGCAGGGATGAAAAAGTTTTCAAGTGTCAGAGAGAAGTGGGTGTAATAAACCATTTGTTCATATAAAAAAAGCCCGTGCTGTTAAAAACCAGAGAGCCGCTGCGGCACAGACACCACCGAATGTTCCTGGCCCCGGGTCCAGAAGTAATGATTTTCTTGGCTTCCCCCCCCCCCCCCCCCCCCGATTATTACAAATAATATTTACCTTTGTGCTAGTTCACATCTTGATGCTGTTAAACACGTGGCCGCAGCTGGTTTCCCATTCAGGGTAATGATATAGCGCCGATGTTATGAAGCAAAACCTCGCCTGCGAGCCAGAACACCCCACATTTAAAAATCTATTACTTTTCAATATTATATGAATGTATTTTGCTTCAGCTCAGAGCAATTTCCTAGTTTACCCTTATTAAACTGAGAGGGGGCTGAGCAGAGGTTCTTGATTTATGAAACACATACTAGATTCATTAAAACCTTTAAAGATTTAATACATTTTATCAAGGCCTTAAATCTGGGCAAGCGTTTTTTAAAAAAAAAAAACAACCTAATGCAGGGTGTATTTCATCTCTGGCGCCCTTTTGCGCTTATTTAAGAGCTGTAAAATTTCGATTGACAAATATCGCGGATATTTCATTCCTTATTTCTAAACGGTGCTGAATCCCCCTGACAGGTTTGTTATATATAACCCTCGGAGATCTATCAAGTGTAAAGATCAAATTATTCTCCTTTATTGGCATTTTTTACGTCTCTCCCATGTTTTTTAAGTCCCCTTCAACAATTAGAGGGGGGGGGGGGGGAAGATTTAATGTGTTTTTGCCTGGCTGTCACTTTCCCCGTTATCACCCCTCCGTCTGCCCGAACAAGGTCCACGCGTGGACCGGGGCGGGGGGGGCTCCACGCGTGGGGAGAGGGGCCATGCCTGGCCCACGGAGGGGCGTGGGGAACCTGTCCCACGCGTGAGCCGGAGCTCAGTGCAGGGGAGAACTTTCTGCGGGGACCTCCCGGGGGGTCGGGGGGTCGGGGGGGGAGCACGGGGTCGGGGACGGACACGGGGGTGCGCGGCCCTGCGTGGCGAGGGGTCCCGGCGGGTCTCGAACCCGCGGCCCAAAGGTCCCCGCCTCTCCACCGCCCCCTGGCGGGGTGCCGCCGCGGCGGGAGGGGCGGTCGCGCGGTGATGACGTCCGGGCGGCGCCGGGCCGAGGCGGCTGAGCAGGCCGCGCCGCCCCGGGAGAGCCGCTGCCGAGCGCCGGGCATGGCCCAGCTGGGCGCCATCGCGGCGCTCTCCCTCAGCTTCCTCGCCGCCGCCTTCCTCTCGGCCATCCACAAGATCGAGGAGGGGCACATCGGCGTCTATTACCGGTGAGGCGAGTTCCTCGGGCTCCCCCCTGGCCGGCCGGGCCCTGAGTAGGCCGCCTCTCACGGCCCTCTGTTTCCTTCCTTCCCTCCGCAGCGGCGGGGCGTTGCTGACCTCCACCAGCGGGCCCGGCTTCCACCTCATGCTGCCCTTCATCACGTCCTACAAGTCAGTGCAGGTGCTGCTGGGCCGCTGCCCGCCCGCCCGCCGGGAACGGGGCCGTGCCGTGGGGGTGGGTCGGGTTCTGCGGGTCTCCCGCCGCCCCCCGGCTCGGCGGAGGCGCGGAGTGGGGGGTTGAGAACCGTCGTGGTAAACGCCGAGGCTGGGTCGTGGTGTCGGGCTGGCGGGGGGGCGGGGGTGTCGTAGTGGCGTGTGCTTGTGCCCGGTACCGAGGGAGAGGCGGCTCTCGGGACTGTCCTGCTGAGCTTTGCTCGAAGGACCGAGCGGGGCAGGTTCGGCTCCTGCTTTTGGTGGTTTCCCCGAGGGGTACGAAGAGCAGCTGTGGGCAGAAGCCTGCGGGTATGTTACATGCTTGTGAGCAAGTAGGATTTGTGCAGGGAAAAGCCTGTCTCTTAAGCCTCTTTCCTTAAATCTCTCTTCAGACCACGCTGCAGACAGACGAGGTGAAAAATGTTCCTTGTGGTACCAGGTGAGATGTTCAGCTGTTACCCCCTGCATTCCTTCATTTTTTGCTAGAAACCTTTCCGTCCTTTTCCTTTTTCCCCCACTGCTTGCTCCAGTGTGCTTTAAAACATGTAGTTTTGTTTTCATGGACTTGCTTTCCCACCACCACCCCACTGAAATCAGTGGAAGGCTCTGTCATGCATCGCCCAAGTCCCGCTGGGACGGTTTATGTGCAGCCATCCTCGGGGGCTGCACTGACTTTTCCAAGCGTGGGCCCATGTTTCATGATCCAGTTTCTGGAGACACGTGGAATTGAAACCAGGAGCCTGGCGGAAGGAGCGGGGCGTTGGGGTTGCCAGAGTGCCGCAGCGGTGCTGTGCAGCGGGTGTGGATGCCGCACGCAGCCCGCTAGAGGGGAGTGTGCTCTGCTCAGAGCCGCACAGGCAGAGCACTCGGACCCCAGCAAACCTCTCTCTTTTTCTTTTTTTTCCGTTCACAGTGGAGGAGTGATGATTTATTTTGACAGAATTGAGGTGGTGAATTTCCTCATCCAGAGTGCAGGTGAGTTCTTCCCCTGTGACCCTACAAATCCTGCAATCCAGAGTTGTTTGTTCTCCTGCTAGTGTGGATGAGCGAAAGGGGTTGTGCGTGGCTGTGCTTTGATTTGGAGCTGGGGCGTACCATGGGTATTCCCTTGTGTGCCTTGTAAAGCCCTGTACTTCCTGGGTGGAAACTTTTAAACCAGCTCTCCCAGACATTCTATGTGTTTATTATTTCTTGCACGTACTTGTCCTATGCTGCTAGTTGCTTCGCTAATATCTGAATACCATCCATTGCTTTTGTTATTTATGTTGTTATGGTCCCACGGGGCTTTGTGCTTCTGATTTGAATAATGAGATGCGCAAGAGGTAGGGGAGGTAGGGTGTCTGTGGGCAGAAGGCTGACTCTGAGGCCTGAGGAGAATGACCTGTGCAGCCTTTCTTCCAAATTCTTTGATTTTTTTAACATCCTGTTGCTAACAAGTGTGGTATAACTGCCTGGCTCATCGGTGGCTGGCTTTGAGACCTCTGTTTTATGCCAGCTGCAGGATGCCCTTTCCTTGGAGTCCGTAGACCACACAGTCTCTGGTCTGCGGCTCAGACACAACCCGCGTGTGTTTGCAGATAGTATAGAGAGGGCTGTTATTAGTTAGATATCCTTCTGTTTACAGAGCATGCGACAGAATATCGGTTAGGGTGTTATAAGATATTACCAATACATCAAACTCCCCTGAACAAAGTGTTTGTGGTGCAGGCTTCTCTTGCGGGTGGAATCCCCATTTCAGATTGGCACTGTGGCTCTTGCTGCTGAGGTTTTTGCTGCAGGCGCTCAGCCCAACCCAAGGCATCCCTGCATCCCAGCTGTCAACACCAGTTTCTCCTCTTCTTTTGTAGTATATGACATAGTGAAGAACTATACCGCTGACTATGACAAAGCTCTCATCTTCAACAAGATTCATCATGAGCTGAACCAGTTCTGCAGTGTCCACACGCTGCAGGAGGTCTACATCGAGCTGTTCGGTGAGCTGCCCCTCTGACCTTTTGCTGTTGGATCGATGGCTCCTTGAGTGATGTTTCTGATGGTTATTTGCATGGTCTGTTGGTACAGAAGTCGCCTCCCCCCAGCTGATGGCCTTCTTGCCTATTAATCCAGTCTCTGTTCTGTTTGGAATAAGGATTGTTAACCAGCTACCATCATTTACTCCTTGTTATCTTTTGGTGCTGGGTATTTCAGTATGTTGTAACCAAAACAAATCCAAAACCAAACCTGCCAGTAGTAGCGGAGGACTTTAGGGAAGGGAGCAGTAATTCTGCAGTGTAATTTGTGTGTTTAGCAAATGAGACTTGCTCAATCCGTTGCAGGGTTTGCTAGTCTAGATGGAAAAGCTGATCTTCTGCTCTTTGCTGTTAAAAAAAGTATGAGCAAGCACTCCCTGGCCTGTGGGTTTGATTAGCTTTGTGTCGTGCATGTGGCTGCAGTGCGAGCGAGTGCTGGGAAATGGGACTGCTTGGCGAGGGTCTGCTGACCGTCCCTCCCTCACTTCAGGCCACTGGGAAATCAGGCAGCATAGATGCTGGGAGAACACATTGCATTGGGAGGAAAAGTTGTGATTTCTTGGTAGAAATAGACTGGTCGCTGCCAGTGCTGAGTGTTTTGTTTATGGCTTTGGACTGACAAGAAATCCTTTCAGTGTTTCAGCACTACAGCAGTGCTGACTGCGGGCGGAGTGTTGCTGTGAATGATTTTGGACCACAAATGGACAGAATTTGTGCCTGGAAGAACACAGGGTGTTTGTAAACTCCTGTTGTATTCGAACTGGGCTTTCCAAGAAGCCTGGCTATCCACTTTCTGACAGGCCTCTGCACAAGATGCAGCACTGGGGCTCGGTTCCCCTCCAGCTCCTTTATGGGACTGCTGGCCGGTGTAGCGGCTCTTTGCCGATGGAGTCTGCAGATGTCGGCAGCTGCTGACGACAACTGCTTGAAATGGACTCAAAGCCACTGATTTGCACAGAAGGAACTTGTATAAACTCCCGTGTAACTCTTTGTTCGAGCTGAATGTTTTCTGGCTCAGGAGTTCTGAAATGGGGCACAGCCCATTTCGAGCAGACTTATGTCATTCTCTGCCCCCACATCTGCAAGCAGGTGCAGGAAACTGATAACAGCTGTTTCCTGAACTCCTGGCTGAACTTCATTATGAGTGTGAGTTCCAGATAGCTAAACTGGGACCAAAGCAAATAATCAAGGAGTGCGATGTGATTGCTTTCGAGGCCATTACATTTTTATTTTCCCTTTGCACTTTTCAGCAGGCCCCAACTGGAAACACTGCTATCCTTAGAGCTTTCATGGAAGCAGGGTTTTGGTTTGCATTTCCTTTTGAAATTTCTTAGCTACGCTGGAGTTAACTGTTATCCACTGAGCCAAACAGACGTGACCGATGATTTTTTTAGCAGCCTATTAAAATAGTTAATGCAGCCATTTCACGTTTCTGCCTTACCATTTTCTGCTGGCACAGATGCAGTTCCTAATCAGTCACGATTTAGCTGGACCGCGTTACTTCAGGATCTAGTTGGGAAGGTATCGATGGGGACGTGGGTTAGAGCACAGATTCTTTATCGTAAAGATGCTACTTCTGGCTTGGAAAGATTCCAAACTGCAGGTTTTGGGAAACTGGAAAGAGATTTATTTTAGGCCTGCCATGTTCCTGTAGCCTGTCCCAAGCGTTTGGTGCTGGTCAGTGCTGCCTGACATGCTGAGAGAGGTGGGAACCTGCCTTGGGGTCAGGGATGGTTTTTCTCAGCCCAGCACTTCTACATCAAACTTACATTTGTACTTTCTTTCCAGGAATAAGAAATCTGAGCCATTCCAGCTAATTCTGTATGTGTTGACAGCAAGCTGCCTCGTGGGTTTTTAGTTACCTTTTTTTTTCCCCCCCAATCAGATCAGATTGATGAAAACCTTAAACTGGCCTTGCAGCAAGACCTGACTACAATGGCCCCTGGATTAATTATACAGGTAATCAGGATTCCGCTTTGAGAAGTCTAAGGTGTCCATCATAAGGAGGGATAAAGACTAAAAGGAAATAGGAAGTTGTGAAACTTTTTTAGAAAATTGCTAATAATACAGGCTTTGTTTAATTTAAGGAATGAGACCAGTATCCTTTCCCTCCCGTCTTAGCTTTGATGTGTTGGGTTTCTCTTGGTGTTGCTCTGGGTGCTGATGTACCCAGGTTATAATCTGCTGCTGTGTCAGGAGATCATTCAGTCCTGCGTCTGCTCTGTGGAGTTTGGAGCTGGTCACAATTTCTGCAGCATGTAAAAGCTTTGTGTGGCAGAGCACGCCCTAAGTGTTAGCTCCCCCCATCCTCTGCAGCCTCGGGGGCCATTTGGCTTTTGATTGTTGGCTGCTTGCCTATGTTTTCTTCGGTCTCTCTTTCCAGGCAGTTCGAGTTACAAAGCCAAACATCCCTGAAACAATCCGGAGGAATTATGAGCTCATGTAAGTGCCTGAGACTTGCACCTTTGTGTTACCAAAAAGAATCGTTCATCCAGATTAATGTGTTTTCACAGCATGTAGAGATCGGAGTGCCCTCTGCCAGGCCTGCGCTCAGCTTCATGCTGCCGTTCAGAAAGGGTCTGGGGAGGCTGCACCCGATGAGCGCGTGTCTGTCGCTGTAAGTGGCTGGCAGGTCACTGCTCAGTTAGATTTCTCTGTTTTGAACACTTGAGCACAGAAATTATTTGCCCAGGGACTCTCTCCTCTTGACACTGGCCCTATTTTAAAGAGGCCTCCCAGAGTGTGTGAGTGAGTGGCAGGTGGATAGATTCCACCGCTAATCCTGTTGTTTGACTAGGGCGGAGAAACTGTTGATTCAACAGGCTGAAGACTTGCAAAGCTTTGAAATAACTTTCTTTAATAGCACTTGACATACTGATCCCTTTTCAATGCTTGGAGCCAGCTGCCTTCTCTTGTACTTGATCATTCAGAAATGCTTATATTCTCTGAGCACTCTGCCAACACAGTCTGTGTAGGCCAGAATAAGATCCTTCTCATCCATTTTGCTTCCCTAGCATTTCATATGACCTTTTGGTATCGTAGTCAGTCATGTGCGGTATGGTCATGATAGGCAGGATCCCAAATCAGCCTGTTCTCTGTTGCCATAAATACAGTGGGATATGTATTGAGAGAGACTTGTTCCTGGCTCTAACCTCTCTTCCCTGATTGGGAGCAGAGTATTTTATTTATATACACATTTTTAAAACTTATTAGTGTATGAACAAAACAGTAAGATAGAAAAGGCTTTAGCATGTAAAATGTACAGAGCCATGTGAATGAAGGGTGATTTCAAAGCTGTATACTTCCGAATTAAGCCATCTGTGAGGGCAAGGCTTTTACAGGATTTTCATTTCTTACTTTGGGCTACTGTTAATGAGGAAAATATTTAAACAAAAAACTTACAGATGTGTTTCACACTGACTTGACTGAAAAGTCTCCCTGCTGTGGGGGGGAAGGAAAAGATGCTTTAGTTTAGGTAAAAAGCTCCATGTGTGCAGGTACATGCACTCACTTTTCTGACTGCTGCCTGGCCTAAACATGTGCTCAGAGGAGGACTGAGCTCACGCCGGAGTGGGAGCAGGCCACACCACCTCAGTAAGCTCACGTTTTGTAATTGGGTGCTTCTGGCTCACCAGGGAGAGTGAGAAGACAAAGCTGCTGATTGCGGCACAGAAGCAGAAGGTGGTGGAGAAGGAAGCGGAGACAGAAAGGAAGAAAGCCCTCATCGGTCTGTATTTCTTTGCTTGAAGGCAGTAACTATAGGGGGGTGTGGGGGGCCGGCAGCAAAAAGAACCCAGACACTGGGGGGGATGTACCTGGTCTGCTTCTGGGTGATCCCTCTGCTGCATCTGTCTGCTGCTGATCTGAAACTCTTCCAGAGAAACTCAAGAGTTTTTCAGGTGGGCTCCAGCTTTGCCCACAAACATAGACTGATGCCTTCTGAGGGCTGAAAATTCTTCCCACAATTTACTTCCACCAGAAGGGGGTGGTGAGGACTTTCATGGGTGAAGCTGCTTCTGGCATTGGGAAGACTGTGTGAAGACAGCGTGGATGTGTGCTTTTTCATTTCAGAGGCAGAAAAAATTGCACAAGTTGCTGAAATAACTTATGGACAGAAAGTGATGGAAAAGGAAACAGAGAAGCGAATTTCAGAGATTGAAGGTGAGTGGTGAACTTTCCAATAAGTAAATGTTCTGTGGTGAATTTTATCTAAAGATCCTGAAGCAGTTCACCATGGAGTCCAGTTCTTGGAAGCGTGTGTATTGACTACGTTCTTCAAGCTGACGTTGACAGGGGTGAAGTTACTGCTCTGAAGTCGTTCGCTTTAGCCTCAGTGGGTGGTACCTTATGTAACGCATTGCAGCTCTGAAGAAACGTGTTGGAATACTCAGATTCTCCCAGTGTTTTCACAGCCTGTTTTGCAGTGGAGTTTTGGGGGGGCGGATCAGTCAGGATAGTAGAGGGCATTCAGGATACTTAAACAATGACAAAGTTAGTGAAGCTCGACTCCAGATTCTTGGGTGATTCTTCATGTAACATAAGTGCAGGAAGTATGGGTGTCACAAGTACAGAGGAAGGGAATGGCAAGCTGATGTCTTCCTAAAAGAAGTTGTGTCAGGTTTTGGATAAAGGCTGCAGAGTCTCACAGAGCAGTGGAAGCATCCTAAAATATTATTGTGCAATCTTGTGTGGGCAGCCACATCTCTTGATTATCTGCAGTAGGGCAGGGGTGCGGAAGCTTTCTATCCTTTTCTTGCTTAGGATTCTTCTAGACCCTGTCTCTTTCTTGGAGGGAAGAAGAGGTATGCAAGTTTCACTTTAGCTTTTTTGTGTACTGTGAAATATTTAGAAAACAGTCTGGCTGTGACAGTCCGCAGCAGGGGTCCGTTATGTAGCATCCAACTCCTAAAGGTTGAGAGAAAGGGAGGGGAAGCTGCTGCTTTTGAAAATGCAGTGTTTTGCTTTAACCAATAAATCTAATATCTCTGTTTAGTTTGCATTTTTTTGCTTTTTTGTCCTCCTTTAGTTTTGCAGCTGACTCCTTTTAGGAACTAGATTGCCCAGAGGCAGGAATAGGCATGTTCCTTTGCAGACTGTGCTGCTTGAAACTCTCTTTCTCAAGGTGATCTTTCCAGGAGGTTGTACCCTTAAGATGTCGCCCACCCATCTGATAGAACATTTTGTCAAGGAAATTCCAGGACATGAAAAGGGCTCTGCGTTTCCAGCTCAGAGTGCAAGGTCTTATTTCCAATTACATTCATTATAGGCCCTGTCAAGCTTTGCAGAAGGCCACTGAGGAGCCAATTAAGAGTTTTACAGACCAGCAGCTTCTCCTTAAGAAGTTCTTCGCAGAAATACAATGGTTTTTATTTCTTACAAATGTGTGTCACCGGGTGTCAGGCCTTCAGTTCAGCTCTGTGCTGGCAGAGGATTCCTGTCTCCCTCATTCTTTCTAGTGTCTCTGACTGGAACCGCTCTTTTTAGCCAAAAGGGAGGAAGTCACAGGCCAAACCGTCCAGTTGCTTACATGATTTTTAAGTGTAGCAGCTCAGAGGACTCCCTGCTAGTATAGGTAAACAAATGGTTTATCCAGCTGCACAACTCTCAAATCCAGACTGGCGTGTGTTGCAATCGTGTCGCTCCCTGTCATAGAAGGAATGTCAAGAGATCACATTGAACCAGCCAGATTACACTCAGCCTTAACGTGGTGGCCTGATACCACATCATGATAAAGAAAGTCAGAAGTTAAAAAAAAAAAAAAAAAAAAGAAAAAAGAATGCAATACAGAAAGGGGAAGTGTTTCTTTCCTTAAATGTCTTTGCTAGGAGTCAGGGAATTTCAGTATTCTGCGGGATTAGACTCTTAACGCAATTGTTGATATTGCAGAGAAACAGCTCTCCAACATCTGTCCGAGGGGCAGAGCCTGTAAAGGTTAAAATCGCCTGCCGTACGTGCCAGAATCATAACCTCAGTATCCCAGACAAAGTCCCATCTGGGGAATTTCATTCACAGTCATAGACTTCATCTGCAGAGCAGTCTGCTGTTGCTGTTCTTGGAGTCCTGTGCAAATGTTGTGGGTAAATACCACTCTTGCAGTGGAACAGTTGCTGCGTTTTCAGCACGAGAGTTAGTGGCTGGCTAGAGAAGAAAGAGTGTTCTCAGCCCATGTGACAGGGGTAGTAATAAAAACCTTATGTTTATAAAATGCTTTGAGGTCTTTAGCTGCAGATGCAATTTACTTATTTAATGCTATCATCCTGCAGTGTTTTAGATGTAAATTAAGATCCCATTTCTGGGTTTCCCATTTTGTTCCTTCTTGCCCTTGTTGTGTCCCATACAGTTTAGATGTGGTACTGGCCGCTTTAAAAAGTTTCCAGCTGTAAATGGTGCTAATGTGGCTGGAAATAAAATTCTGAAATGAGAGCGTGTGTTTTCTTCCAGATGCTGCATTTCTTGCAAGAGAGAAGGCAAGAGCTGATGCTGAATGCTACACTGCTATGAAAGTAGCCGAGGCTAACAAGGTATTGTTATTTCCTTACGCTGTGCCTTGAAGCAGGGCTCCTTACATTAGGCTGTATAGAAATAGTCAGCAAAAGAGCAGTCTGTTTATTGTTTGCTTGTTGTGACTCATTGTTTAAGTCAAAAAGCAAAACAAAGCCATCTCTTCTCAGAAAGGTTTTCATTGAGACTGAAACAATTAGATCCTTATTTGCAAATTCATTTTCTTCTCTGGACAGATACATTTATGTCAGGATATGTGAAATATCTGGTCGTGCCTGGAGGTGGCTCTGCTAGATGCTAACGGGGCCATGGCTCCCTTTGTAAATAGAATATCAGTTTCAGTGTTGCCCTTCCACGCTGTTGTAATCAGAAATGTCGATTCATTCCAATCTGGAAGCTGGCAAGCAATCAAAGCAGGGAGATCTCTAGAGTGACAGGCAGGCTTAGAGTAAAGAAGTGTTCAGGTAAAGAACAAATGAGCTGATCTTATACACTGAAATAACTAGCCTGGCAAAGCTAAAAAACTCCAAAAAACAAACCAAACAAACTGGAAATGGAGAAATTCTCTCGATGGAACTGCCAGGCGTGTTACTGCCTACAGCAGGTTCCCAGGACATCCCAGCTGGAAGACGTTCTGTTTTGCAAGGGTCAGTGAGAATGGACAGAGGTCTGGGATGTTGGCGCACAAGTTTTGCCCCAGTTATTCTATCCTCTCTGTTATAATGTCATTATCCTGAACAAATGAGCTCTGCTCTCCGAAACGGACTCATCAGTCTACTCGCTGGAAAAAAGCCAGTTGTATTTTTCTTTCCAGTAGCTTGTGTTGCAAGGGTTTTCAGTGAGTTATGTGCTTTCGAGCATCTCCATCTCTGGCACATTTGGAACGAACGCTTCCCCAGCTGCTTCCATCCCTTTCTCATTTTGCCATTTAGTCACTGGGATTTAGAGCTTCACTTAGACGTACTGAAAGAGAGCCTTCTTCTGGACAGCCTGTCTTCTCAGCTCAAGAGAGGACGAGCATGCCTGCTAGTGGTGTGGGAAAGTAGATGCCTCCTGTGCTCACGACAGAAATTTGCTTTTGACCGAATCCGAGCTGTTGCTGATCTGTTTTCTTTTTGTACAGCTGAAGTTAACTCCTGAGTACTTGCAGCTGATGAAATACAAGGCTATTGCAGCAAACAGCAAGATATATTTTGGCAAAGATATTCCCAACATGTTCATGGACTATACGGGAAGCCAGACCAAATTTGCAGAAGGACTGGCAGAAGGGATCCAAGAGGAGGATGGGGCAGGAACCAGTGAGGACACTAAACTACTTCATAACGTCAACTGAAAAGAAAGATTGCTATTTGTTTTATATTAAAAGAAACACAAACTGGGAAGTTCCTTTTCGTTTTCCCCCTTTCCTCTACTGAAAGAGTTGAATCAGACTTAATCCTTTCAATCTTTTGTATGACAATTAGACACAAAGACTTTGGTATTTATGGGGTGTTTTTTCTGGTAACTTCTAAGCAACCAGCTCCAGGTATGTCCTCTAGATGCACCTTTCCCTCTTGGACATACAGACCAAATTACTCTGGAGAGGCTAGCTAGGCTCTCTGTTCCGCAACCAGCTTAGATGGGTACTTAATTTTGGATTGAGGTGGTTTTGTAGCAGTTGGAAGTAAAGAAATTTTGAGGTTTTGAAGGGAAGAGAATTGCTGCTACAACTTGTTGTTTTGGGGTTTTTTGTTGGAAATTTTGAGTACTTTATTCCAAACCCCTTTTAAAAAAAAAAAAAAGGTGCTAGACTTTTGTACACTACGCTTGTCTGCTCGAATGCCTGGACCTTGTCCAAATGGCAGTTTGCTGCCCGTTGTGTGGGGCGCTGGGACGATCTCGCAGCCTGTGTCTGCTCCAGGCCCATCCTGAGCACGGGCCGTAGCAAATGCACGACGACGCCGTTAACAGAGCTCTGCGCCGATGCGTTCTGCCTCGGTGGGGCAGCTGAGACCGCGGGCGCAGCGAGTCGCAGACGTTCAGCTGCAAGCCTGCAGGTTACCCCGTTACCACGGGGGGATCTGAGCCTTAGACCGTGCGTCACGCAGGTTCGTTTTCTGCATCTTCACGCTGCTTTGTTTTCCATTTGTCGAATCTGGGGAGGGCAAAGGGGAGTCTGTGCTTTGAGGCTTTTGCCAGCAGTTGAGTGGCTAGGCAAGGGGGGAGGCGTGCTGACGGAGGCAGTGTCCTGCCAGTGGATAATTGGACTCAATTTTCAGTGAAACCAGACTGCGAGCGTGGTACTTGTCACAGTTGTCATAGTTAGAAAAACTAGGGAGAAAAGAATTTTTGTCTCAGGGACCCTGGCTTTGCAAAAAGCTTTGCTGGCAAGTAACCACTTGAATGACTAGTCCTGTGGTCATTACAGTACGTTATCTGCCTCTGCAAGGCCAACTGGATTTCAGTGTTTACAGTCTTTTATTAGAAAGAGGACATTCAGGTAAACTGAAATGAAGGGAACCGAGTTAACATTGGGTTTGGGGGTTTTTTTCTGATTAGACCTTGTGAAAGGAAGATTTCCTAGTAGCAAAGGACACAAACCATCGAACTGAAAAGTCACAGGGCAAAGAAAAGAATCTCTGGACTGTCCAAAGATAAATTTTCCTTTTTTACTCAGAATGATGCTATATAACGTACCTTTCACTTCAGAAAACTGATTAGTTCTTCACATACCAGATGCAAAGAGGTAATAGGGTTTTGTTTTGCACACTTGCAAAACTTGAGGGGGTGTTAAAGACAAAAGTTCAGGCCTAGAGAGAACATTTTTTTTCTCTCCCTAATCCATCTGCCACTTGGCAGGACAGCCTGTTTATTAATTGCTGTTATAATTTGTGGCCAACATACTAGTATGAGATGATGTAAGTGTAAGTGCTAATTTAGTTGTCAGAGATCAGCATTTACAATCTTGTGCCCCAAACGCTTGCTACCTACTACCCTTGGTTTCACTCTTCAGTGTTTTAAATATGCATTAGTCTTTTTAATAAGGCGATCACACTAAGATAGAAATCTGATGGATTTCAGCTGCTGGTTCCAGTATTTTTACTTCTGTTTTCTTTTCCCTGTTAGGAGAGTGACTAGTGAGACTTGAAAATGTAAAATAAAAAATAAGCATCAGTTTCTGCTGGAGAAAAGTCCCATCTCCTATGTGTCATCTTTGCGTTTGTTGGAAAATACGAGCTAAGTGAAGTGCCATCTCCAGACCTGTGTACTCCATTAGACAGCACAGTGGTCAAAAAATTGCATCAATTGGTAGGCTGTAATATTACTGACTTTTTATAAATAGGTCTCTGCAGGAAGACAATGAACAGGGAATAGCAGAAACGTAGGAATGAGGTAATAGTCCTAAACTTTGGAGGATGATCTCATTTGGGATTGTTCTACATTTGTGTTAGAGATTTCCACTAGTAACTAAAACCTACTTTTTATGTGAGTATTTTTCACTAATGAAAAGACCCAAATAAACCAAAGTGGTATTACAAAGTATGTTTTTGTATGGCTTCATGGTAAGACAATAGTTTGGAATAAATAGGTCTTAATGATTTTTTTTAAATTGAAAACATTACTGCTAAAGTATTCTTGTAATTTAGTTAAATTGTAATAAGAGTAAAAAAAGCAAAGTTGAAATCATACCGATCTTCACAAGCCAAAATCCATTGTTGTGTTTTCATTCAGGTTTCTTCATTATGTGTATAATTTCCTTAATTTTCCATAGTAGATCTGTCACTACATGCACATCTTTATTCCATCTATCTCTTTAACTTTTTGTCCTAATTTCCATAATCTAAGATCTTGAAATGAAGATCTGAATTATGAACCCACTCTGTATAACAAAGAAGATAACAGTTTGTGGCACTGCTGATACCTGAGAATTGCTGGTGGGAGCACGGTAATTAATGCTGTACCAGTACGGTCTTTGATCTTATGCATCAAATTAAAAGCCTTTTTATTTTGATATTTGCTATGACAATAAAATGGCCTTGAATTTTAATATCAGTCTTTTTTTTTTTCTTTTTTTGTGGATAAGTTTAACACAATGTATAGATAGATTAGCAAGGGAAGATTTACCAGGGGTAACACCAAGGTTGCTCTGGTGGGAGCATGGGATGCTGTGCCGGTGCTGGTCCTCCCTTTCCAGCGAGGAAAGCAGAGCTCCGGTGGAAGAAGAGATGCAGAGGGGTCCAGGTCTGCTCGAGGAATGTCGCAAGCGTCTTTCGCCCCCGCTTTGCTAACCGAATCGGTAAAAAATACGGTAACAAGACTTCAGCGGCAAATACCGAGGATTTGGTGAAGTTTGCAGAAAATCGTTGTCGTGTTTCACCAGACAAAGGGCAGGAACCTTCTGGGTATTTTTAAACAGCTGTGTAAATACTGTCATTGCTCAGAATACAGGGAGGGAGAGTGAAGTTCTGCACATTAAGGCAAATATTTTGGTTAATGGGTTCCAGCCGGCAGTTCCCCTTCGCTCCCTCTGCCCCGCCGCCATACAGACGGGCATTGTCCCGGCGCTGGGGCCTCCCGCCGGAGGCTCTGGGGCTGCGCTCCCCACTGCCCACACTGCTTTTATGATTATTTTTTCTTTTCTGAAATCATTGTGATTTGCACCCCAGGGAGATCGCTCCTCACACGAGGTGGGGGGGAAGAACGTTGTTGGGGAGTGAGTTGTGGACTTAAGTTTTGGGAGGTGGGTTTGGTTTTTTTTTTTTGGAGTACGAAAGGTATGCAGACCAAGATTAGTTCTGCAGCGTGGCGGCGATGGGCAGTACCCGCGGCACGGGTGGGTGCCTGCATTTGTCACCAGTTTTGGGCAAAACCCGTGAAAAAAGGTGCGAGGGGAGGGGGGGCACGGCAGTGTGTGCACTGGAGGCAGTGTGTGTGTGTGCTGCAGGCAGCCCCAGCCGGGCCCTGCGGCCTATCCTTTCCCCCGAGCAGCCCGTGGAGGCTGGCGGCTGGCCCCAGGCGGTTCGGGGAGCGGGGGCCGCCCCGAGTCCCACGGCCGGGGCTTGGCGCTGCCCTTCGCGCTGCCCGCCATGGCGCCCGCCGACCTTCCCAACATGGCGCCACCTCCCACGGCCCCGCCTCGTCGCTGCCATTGGTCGGCGATGAACGGCGGAGCGATCCCATTGGCCGCGGGGCGGAGTGGGAGGAGCTGCGCGTGTGTGTGGCGGAAGGCGGCGGGGCCGGCCGGGGATGTGGAGAGCGGGCATGGCCGCCGGGGACGGGCTGGGCCCGGCGCTGCGGGCCGTCACCGAGCAGGTGCAGCAGGCGGCGGCGCGGAGGCCGCAGGTGAGGGGCGGCGGGGCTGCCCGCCGGGGCGCGGGGACGGGGGCTGGAGCCGCGGAGGGAAGCCCTTACCCGGCCGGGGTAGGCCCGCTCGCCATGGTGGCAGGTCCTCCGTCACCATGGAGACAGCCCCCCCCCCTTCACCACAGAGACGGGCCCACCATGGAGCCGGCTGGCTGTTCCCCCAGCAAGGGAGACAGGACCCCGTCATCGTCCTTAGAGGCGGGCCTCCCCCCGCCAGAGCCAGGCCACCACCCCGCGCAGGGACGGGCCCTGACCCCCTCCCATGGCACCCTCAGGCTGTGGGGTGACCTGAGCCGGGGCTGGGGGGGCCTGGCTGGGCGCTGCAGGACGCTGGGGAGAGCGTGGGGCAGGTTGGAGCCTCTGCTGCGCGTCCCCCTCACCCTCGGTGCTTCTGCAGGGGCTCCCGGCCGTGCAGCCACGGCTGGTGGCCGTCAGCAAGACGAAGCCGGCGGAGATGGTGATCGACGCCTACAGCCACGGGCAGCGCAGCTTCGGGGAGAACTATGTGAGTTGAGTGGGCCCCCATGCCGAAGGCAGGCGCCAGGCAGCCCAAGTGGGGAGCTAGGCTTGGTTATAGCAGGAGGCCCTTGGCTGTTTATTTATGGGGTGCATGTTGCTCCTGGGTACATCCCTTCCAGAGGATGCACCGTTCTGACGGTACAGGCGCGTCTGGCCTGGTCTTAACAAGAGCTTGTCTTGAATTCTCCTAGGTTCAAGAGTTGCTAGAAAAGGCATCAGACTCCAGAGTAAGTACACAGTTCTTTATACGTTCTCTCTCCTTGTAAGCTATGTCCTGAGAGTTGTTCAGCATAAGTCCTGACTTTTTGTTAGGGATTTGGCAATGGAGGCTGTTTGATCCTTGTCTTTCCAGATAAATGGTGGGGTTACTCTTAGCTCTTTGCCTCTGCACATTCCCTCTCCTTGCCTTGCTGGCTCCAGAGGATTGCGCCATAGTCATAAAGTATTTGTCTGAACAGTGATTTACCTTTTGTGCTTTCTGCTGTAGGAGATGCACAGTCCTCATTTTAAAAATTGTAACGCTAAGTTTGGGGGGGGAAACATTGTTTTATGGCTGTTCAGTTACAAAAGAGTTCACCTTGCAGTGTTCTGCAGCTACAGTCCTGCTCCTGCAGTCTCAGTACACACCACAAGCACTGCCTGAGCTCTGTCTTTCAGGGTAAATAAAAGAAGATTGAGTGTCTGGTATTTTGTTTGTGGGCAATCTAAGACTTAAGCACTGTGTGGGGAAGAGGGAATTGTCATTCAGACCTAACTGTTCCTCTCTGCTTTCAGATTCTGTCCTCTTGTCCAGAGATCAAGTGGCATTTTATCGGCCATCTGCAGAAAAGTAACGTCAACAAGTTGATTGGTAAGCTCTATTTAATTTTATGTGCAGTGACCCTGTGGGCAATAGTCTTCAGTGTTCAAATAGTAAGAACCTCATGTGTATTAACTCATCTGTGCCTGCCTCTGTGAGTGAGCTGAGTCGTAGGTACAAAAATTTCGGTGCCAGCAGAATTGCTCTCAGCCTGTGTTTTCTCTCCAGCCGTCCCTAACCTGTTCATGTTGGAAACGGTGGATTCTGTGAAACTGGCAGACAGAGTCAACAGCTCGTGGCAGAAAAAAGGGTCGTCTCAGAAGCTAAAGGTCATGGTGCAAGTTAACACGAGCGGAGAAGACAGTAAGTGCCTTCTTCTGATGATACGCAGGTTTGTCCTGCTGACTTGACAGAAACAACCTGAATGGGGTGGGATGGTTTGTGCTTTTAAAGCGTTTCTCCAAGGTAGGATGAAAGTTTCTCGTCCGTTGGCTTCTACCTGGCTGTGAGGAGGGGAGGTCTCTGGCAGAGCTTGGCACAAATCTCCCTGCTTTTTGCCAGGTAAGCACGGCCTTCCTCCCGGAGACACCGCGGCTGCCGTGGAGCATGTTATCACCAAGTGTCCCAGCCTGGAATTTGTGGGGCTGATGACAATTGGCAGTGTCGGGCATGACCTCAGTAAGGGGCCAAATCCTGACTTCCAGGTAAGATTTTCTAGAAGAAAATGTCAACTGTTGGCTGGCCTCCCGTTGCGCTGTCCCAGCCAAACCAGTACGCAGCCAAGCTGTAAGCCTGACTGTAGATTGTCGGTAGAAACACCTTGTTCGTAGTACAGAGCTCTGAAGTGTCAGTATTAATGCAGGTGTTAGGCTCGTTTCTGCAGAGGCCGGGTGTCTGTGTGTATTTGTCCCATCCCTTCTCTGACGCTGTAGCCAGGGTGTTGGCAGGAGCAGCTACTGCCCTGGCTTCTCTGGTCCTGCTTTCAGTTGAGGTTTCAGTCAGCCTTCCTTTGCACGCTGTGTGTGCAGGGCTGCGTCAGGCAGAGGAACTGGGTCTGCGTTCCTCATCTGTTGTGCTGCCATGATAATTGGATGTCTTCAGAAGATGTGTAGACTTGTAAGTACGTGTTTTGTCAGTAACGTAGCTTGTAATGGGAGATCTCCAGGCACTGTTAGGGTGCCACAGAGCAAGCTTCAGTGGGAAGTGTGGGAATTGCATGTTCTGTGTGAAGGAAACTTCAAAGAAAGGCAGTAATCGTGATCTGTGAAACGCTGAAACTGAGTTGGCGTGGCTGTCAAGTGCATGATCCTGTCTTCTCTCCTCCTCCCTTCTAGATGTTGCTATCTTTGCGGCAGGAGGTGTGTGAAAAGCTGAATCTCCCTGTTGAGAAGGTGGAGCTGAGCATGGGCATGTCCACAGACTTCCAGCATGCAGTAAGTCTGGTTTCCTTCTGCTGCCCCTTCTCTCAGGAACCAAAAGAACCAGCACCCGCAGTGGGCACCCCAAAGTCCAGCCCAGGCATCATCCAAACAGGCCTTGGATGGAGATGCTGGTGGTGCTGTTCCATGAAAAACAGCTCTCCCAGTCCTGGGATAGAATTCTGGGGATGAAAACAAACCCTAGCTGTAGCTGCGGATGGCGAGTTTGTGGGGAATTGTCCTGCGACATGGTGAGGGACTGTGCGGGCACTGTGGGTGCAGCCCTGCCCTGACCTCCCTCCTTTCTCTCTCTCTGTAGATAGAGGTTGGATCCACAAACGTCAGGATTGGAAGCACTATTTTTGGAGAGCGAGATTATTCCAACAAAGCAGTCAGTGACAAGGCCCCTGCTGAAACGAAAGGCAAAACGGAGACCTTGACGGTGCAGGGTCATTAGATGGGGAAAAAAAAAAAGTGACCTCGACAGAGGACAGATGATGGGAGACCTCACTATGCATTCTTACCTCCCTCCATGTTGGCACCTGATCATGACGGTGAGAGGGAATTCCTCATACCAGAACAGAGGCCAGAAATGCCTCATAATTTATTGTGATTGTAGAGTACCCATAGAAACTGGAAATTTTTATAACCGACCAATGATAAGAAAATTTATGGTTGAAAGTGACTGTAGTAACTTGGCTCCTTCAGGGTCGTTAATAACAGTGACTCGGATAACCGGGTTCAACAAACTAAATGTTTGTCAGGATGGAGTTGCTAATGAGCAAGATGTATCTGCAGCAGTGTCGGTGATTATGTTTTCACTGAGGACTAAATTCTTCATGAAACAAGTTATAATCTTGTCAGAGACCTATCAATGTTTCCCCAAATAAAAGGTTTGCACGTGGTCACTAGTGGGGGATGCTTACGTAGAAACTGTGGTAGAGACATACCGTGACACCGGAGGGACGATACCCCTTTGGAGAGAGGACGAATGACAAGCATGCGAGGCTGGATGAGGAGCGCCGTTGCCAGCATGAGCTCATGGCGTTACGTTTTGGATGCAGATCGCAAGTGTGAGAATGTCTTTCCACTGAAGGTTATATTTGTTCTTTTCAGGCTGACACTGCTAACTTTTCCCATTGGTTCTGTGCCTGCTCAGATTTTCTGGGATGCTTTCAACCTTGCGGTGTTGGGAGTTATTTTCATTCCGCATAGTAGTTCTTGACGCTGTAAGGGGTTTTTTTGTCAGAATGGGGCTTTTCAGCAAGGTACCTGGTCTACCATCAGCTTGCTGTTGCTTTCCAAGGCAAGTCACTTAACTGATTGGTGCCTCCACCATCCTGTCTGCGTCTGTATGAGGATAATAATACTTGCCTGTCTCACAGGGCAGCGGGGAGGTTTGCTAGAGGCCCTTCGGGAAAAGTACTTCAGAAAGTAAGGTGGTATTATTCTGCTGTGTTCTGGGTTCCTGAAACAAAATCCAGTCACCCCTGACAGAGCTTCTAGGCGCTGTCTTAATATCTTAAGCACTGGTCTAGCCTTCACCTCTCCTGGAAAAGGGAAACGGGACTCGTTCACTGCAGTAATTGTTTTGTTTGGATGTGAGCAGAAGCTCCTGCGTTATGTCACATGCCGTTTGGCCAACGGTAGCTACGGCAAGTCTCTCTCGTAACCTGTGTTACACCGACATTTTTGGGCTTTTCTGTGCTGCTAAGAGGAGACGTTGGTTGCCAGCAGAAACATCCTTCCCAGGCTTTTCTCTCTGTGCGTGTGGTTAAATCTAGCTGTTGGTTTTACTCTCTCACTGTAAATGCTGAATGTAAATGAAGAGTCAACTCTAACACCAACCTGTCATAACTACGTGGTTTTGAAGCAACATGCAGTCTGAGCTGCCCTCCTCAGCGCTGCACCATGTGTTGTTTCTTAGTCTATTAATAAAAAGTGGTGAATTTTAATACCATCTGTGCCAACTATAAAGCTATTAAAGATGTTATTTTTATGGTCCAACGTTGTGAATAAATGCCCTGAGCTGTCGTTGAAGCTATTTCCCTAACCTGGAGCTGCTGTTGAGCGAGACTTGCCTGTCCAGACAGCTGAAACAGAGCTGGTGAAGAAAGTGAAGCTTGCTTTCATCAGAAGGGGGAAAAAAATAGCTGCTTAGTTGGGCGTGCAGAGGGTTGAGGTATTTCTGGAGAAGCCCTCTGGGTGGCACTGCTCCCCAGTCCGGGGCAGCGCCTCGGCTGCTTGCAGGCAGGTACAGGTCAATAATGAGTCCCAAAAATAACGGTATTTTCCATCTGACGGTTGGAGTGAATCCTTTCCTCTTCCACCTCATTGTTCCCAGAATTTCAGCACCACACACTGACCACAGATCCTTGTGGGCACCAGTTTCACGACATTAAAAGCCTTGCGTTTATTAAAAGCCTTTTCTTATTTTACAGGACACCTCTTCCCCTATCTGGGTTTCATTCCAACATGCAAAGACAGCCGGCGTCCCTGCGCTGTTTATTTGCTACTTGTAAAGTGTTGGCCGGACCTCTCCGTAGCAAAGGAGGAACAAAATTGATGTGGTACCTGAGCTGACAGAGCTAGCCCAGCCCGGAGCAGGGGTTCGGAGCCTGAGGGTGTGATCGAGGACCCTCTGTTCTGTTGAAACTAGACGCTAGCCAAGCTTTAATGAAGTAGTAAATGGTGTAAACTGGGAGGTGAGTGTGCGCGGGTGGCCATGGGGCAGAGCAAGGCTTGTCCTGTCTTCCGTGCCCTGCGGCTCTGGCTCGGCGTGGTGGTGTTAGGGGCAGACTGGCCCACGAAAACGTGTGGTCTTCTGGTTTTCTGATCTGCTAAAGCGTTTAGGGCTCCCTCAGCTTTGGTGGTGGCGTCCTGCATGAGGCCGTGACAGAGCTGTGTGCGGCCCTGGGGATGCTGTCAGCTGTGGGACACCACTGTCCTCCAGCCCAGTTGTCCCCAGGCTGTGCAGGTGGCCTGCAGGGAGCAGCTGCGGTGGCCGGTGTTGGGCTGTGACAAGGCGCTGGAGAGGAGAACAGCCTGAGCTGCTCCCTTCCTCTGCAGCTGTTTCTCTCACCCACCCTGCTTCCAACAGGCTTTTTTCTTCTGACTCCGTCGTGCCCTAGAGCTTTGCCATGCTCTTCCAGTGGCCAAGCCCCCCTCGGATGCCGGTGCAGCGGGCACTGCCCCCCAGCACCTTCTGTTCCTCCTCGAGGCACCCGCCCTGAGCCCGAGCCGGGAGGGTGCAGAGCTCCGGTGTTGGTGATGCCGGACACCTGTCCGGGGGGGAACAGGGCGCAGACCACCCACTCCTTCCGCAGAGGTCACCCGGCAGATGGTAACTGTTGGTCACTGGAGCGGAGCCAACAAGCCGGAGATGAAAGGCTCCCTGGCCTCTTAATGAACCCCTCCCCGTGCAGGCACCTCGGCCCCCTGCAACACAAGCTTTATTTACATCTATTAAAAGCACTTGGCCGGTTTATTGAAGCAGCAGTGCTCTCGCTCCCCGCTCCTCGGGGCAATGTCACTGTCAATATTTGCCTTGGAGGAATGCGTCCAGCAGACGAAAGCTCGTTTTGCGGCCAGAGGGACTCCTCCTCCCTCGTGACTTGCAGCCCTTGCTGCTGGCCGATGGCGCAGGCGCCGTCACCTCCCGGAGCGAAGCCGCAGCGCCGGGTTTCCCAGCAGTCCCCTGAGGTGACACTCGTGCCCACGCTATCCCTTGGGCGGGGGGCTGGCTAGCCTGACCGTCCCCGTCCCCCCCCAGCAGGACTTGACATGTACTGTGGAGAAAAACTCTTCCCGGGGGGTTTGGGGAGCGTCTGTGGGCAGACTTGAAAAGGAATAAAACTGTCGGTTATGTGGGACAGGGTGATGTGCTGCTGCTTCTCCTTTTGTGGCTCCTGGAGAGATGGGCTGGCTGCCTGAGGCCATCCTCATCCTCGGGAGTGCCGGTGCTGGAGCAGCAGCCTCTCCTGTTAGCAGCACTCTCTGAAGTTGCTGAGCTCCGCAGGCTGCAGTTACCCGTTAGGTGAGAGTCCAGGCATCGTTCACTCCCCTTCCTCCACGAAGCCAGGCTTGATTTATTTTTTATCAGATAATATCCTTTGTGTTGCTGAGTGTCTGGAGCCGAGCGCGGCCTCCCTGCCGAATCGCAGCGTGGCTGGGTGCGTGACACAGGCAGCAGACGTGAAGGAAGGTGGCAGGTGCCGAGCCCAGCTCTGCGAGTGGGGAGGGCTTGGAGGGACACGAAAGCGCCTGCTCCCTGACGCGTGGCACTCGGTGCCGTAGCCAGGCCTGGTCCTGGTGCCTGGCACCCCGCCGTCTGCGGGCAGGCACAGCGTGCTCGGTTTGCATGAGAAAATCAAGAGATTTGGGTCGGTTCCCTGCTCTGCCTCAGGCTCCTGCTGCCACCGGGATGCTGTGGGCAGGTGAGAGCCCGGGGGCGGCCGGGAGCAGCTCGGCCCAGGGGCAGACAGAGCCTGCTGCAGCCCTTCAAAGTGGAAAGCCTGTTTATTTCTGGGATATCGGGTTTCCGGCAGGAAGGCCGGCAACTGCCAAGGTTTTTATTGGATCCCAGTGAAAGGAATTTAGAGTTCTGTGCTTGTTGTCTTTCCCCGTGCCTGCCGTGGTTAAGGAGCGGTTTTACCTTTGACTGGGAGCGAGGGGAACGGGGATTTGGCATCCAGTGCCGGCACGTCCGTGGTGATGGAGTTTCAAACAGGTTGCCTTCTTGTCTCCTGGGCAGGAGGCATCAGGAGGGGTCGGGGCTGGGGAAGCACGGAGAGGGGCTTGGAAGCAGTTGAAAGAACCTGAACTCCGTTGGGCTGGAAGCGTGTGGGAAGTGTTGCTTGAGCTCCTCTCCTCATTGCGGGGCTGGGGCCGGGTATTTCACATTTGTTACTAGTTTGGACAAGGTTTTGACTGTTCTTGGAGGTAATTTTATAGGAGATTGAAATTCTGAAGACCACGTACAGTGGCTTGATTGCTTCAATGTGTCGTGGAGACAACTCCAGAGCTCTGATTGCCCTTGGATGCTGCCAGCGCCGACCAACATCCTCCAGGGCCTGAGATCCATGCCAAGTCCCGTTCCTGGCCTCGCACGGGGAGCTCTGGCTTAGTCCTGGGCTTTCCCAGGGCTCCTTCTTGCCCGGCTGTAGAGCCGCTGCCCTGAGGAAGAGGGGCAGCAGCTGCGGTTTGGATCGGGGTCAGAACTGCGCTCGGTAGGAACAGGAGCGTGAGCAGCTCCGTGCCTCTCCCTGCACAGGAGAAACGAAACGGGCCGTTAAAGCAACGCAGAATAACCCGGGGACGAGAGTGCTGTGGAGCAGCAGGGCCCCCCGCAGCGAGGTGCGAGGCCGGGCTCTGCTCGAGGCCCCTCCAGCCGCTCACACCGCAGCGTTGGGCCATTCCCTCGGGGATGAGGTGCCGAAACCTTGGGTCTCACTCCTAGCTCTTGCGCCAACGGGCGCAGAGGCGAGCGGTGCTGTGCGGTGGCTCCTAGGGTCCTTGCAAGCGGTGGAGTTCTTGGAGACAAGGATTTCTTAATTTAGGGCTTGGTCCAGCGAAGGAAGGTGGCTGAGCCCTGTGCGCTGAGGCATTTTGGGATCGCGTCCCTGTTTGGCGCTGGGCTGGGTGTGCTGTCTGACTCGGATGCCAGACGAGCAGTCTCTTCTCCAGGTTGGTGGGGACACCCGGGGAGAGCAGTGAGCTCCCTGCAGGCTCACCTCCTCCAGAAGGAGGGAGAACCACTCTTGCTTTCTGCAGTGTTTTAAGTGGGAGGCACAGCTCACCATTTTGGTTTTTTGGGAGGGGTTTCATACTGTGCAGATGCTCACAGGATCTCTGAGCGGATACTGGACACAAGCGGTTTCCTGTTGCTCTTCCAGTTTCATCTGCAGGATCTGGGATCAGCATCCTGCAGCGCTGAGCACTGGAGAGTAATTTCTGCAGTGGAAATTTTGTCAGTGGAAAAAAGGAAAAAAAAAAAAAAGAGAGAGAGGAGGATGTGGGTACATTGTTGATTGTTGTTTTTTTACTAATGTGATGATGCCAGTCTCCAGGTTCTGGGGTCCTATGGCTGACCCCCCAGGGCTGAGGAGGTGCAACTGGCCAGGGCAGAGTCCTTGTCCCTGCCTGGCTGGAGGCAGCGAGCGCCCAGGCAGGGCTGAGTGTGGGCAGGGAAGAGCTGGAAAAATGAGGCAACCGCTGGTTAAGTGGCTAACGAGCTGTGCGGGAACTGGGCTGCTTACACTCCCAAACAAAAGCGCATGTGGAAACAGCCTGGGAGTGTGTGCTGATGAGTATCTCCTCTTTCCGACGCCCACCGCCACAGCACGTTGTATATATTTGGAGAAAGGAGTAAATTTCTTTTCCCCTCCAGGAACTATTGGTCCTGGAGAGAAACCGCATTCCCAGAGTCGTCTCTTGTCGGCCTTCCATGACCCTTTTCCTCCGCTCCCTGGCACGGGGTCCTGGAGACTTCATTGCCTGCGTTTGATCCCTTTTGATTTGAAGCTGCAGTGAGCCGTGGCCGCAGAGAAGCCGAGCCCCAGGGGAGAGAGGGCTGGGGGCAGCGCAAGAGGCAGAGGGGGACGTGGGAGGGGGGAGCGGGAAGAAAAATATTGAACTTAGTGTGAAAACCAGTGAAGCAAACGGGGAAGGCAAGAAGGGAAGAGTGTTAACTGCGGAGCGGAGGCCAGGGGGGACGGAGCGGCGTGACCATGAAGTGAACTGTGTGAGTTTGTGCAGGGGGTTCCTCCACGGCGTAGGGTCCCGGCAGGCGGCGGGAGGCCACAGAGACCCCACGTGCAGGAGGGTTGGTGGGGCCATGTGCGTGTCACCACCCTGGGCACAGCACCCTGTACTTGTTGCAGCTGGGATGCTGCAGCGAGGCGTCGCGTCGTGGCCGATGTGGCCCACGTGCGCTCTGGACCACGCAGGGCTCCAGCCCTCCCTGCTGCTGCTGCTGCTGCTGCCCAGGGCTCCGGCTCGGGACCGGGCGAGGGGCTGGAGCTTCCTGCTCCCTGGGAGGATGCTCTGGTCCACGGGGACTGTAGCTCTTGGTCCTGCGGGACCCCACGGGGACTGTAGCTCTTGGTCCTGCGGGACCCCATCTCTCTCCCACGCAGTCTCCAGCTTTCCAGGACCGCTCCGACCTCCAGCCCCGGCCCGCGGGGCACTCCATCTCTCTCCCACGCAAGCTCCCTCCCAGGGCGGGGGGGGGGGGGCGGGGGCAGAAAAGCGGGCCGATGCCCTCGGCGGGGCCGGGGCGGGGCGGGGCGGGCCGGGGGAGGCGCCAGGGCCGGCGGCGGAGCGCGGCGAGCGGGGGAGGCGGTGCCGCCGGAGCCGCCCCGGGGAGCGGGGCGGCGGCGGGCGCGGAGCCGGAGCCCGTCGCCCGGGGCCGGGGCCATGCGGCGGGCGGCGGCGCTGGTGCTGGTGCTGCTGGTGCTGAGCGGCGGGGGGGCGGCGCGGAGCTGCCCGGCGCAGAGCCTGGGCTGCAAGTGCGCGGCCGAACGGCCCAAAGCGCCCGGCGGCCCCGCCGCTCCCCGACGGCGGGTGGTCTGCATCGGCGGGGGGCTCCCGGTGCCGCCCGAGCCGCGCCTGCTGCCCGACGGCACCGCCACGCTGTGAGTACCGCGCCCCCGGCATCGCCCCCCCCCCCACCCCCCCCACCGCCTCCGGGCATCGCCCCCCGCCTCCGCTCCGCGCCCCGGGCTGCTCCGGCCGGGCATCTGCTGCGCCGAGGTGGTTTGAGAGGGATGGGAGCCCACGCGTGGGTCGCGCTGAGCCCGCTCCGTGCCTTTCCGTGATCCCGGAGGGGAGGGGAGGGGGGGGGCAGGAGCAGCGCGCAGCGGGGAGACCCCCGCATCGCCCCACGCCGGCGGGTGCCGCTCGGCCGCTCCCCGGGGCCGCGCTCCCACGGGCGGGCAGGTGCTGGTGGGGACAGGGGCGATGGGGGGCAAAGTCCCGCGGTGTCGGGGAGTACAGCGCGAACAGTTACTTTTTCGCTTTTTTTTTACTCATTAAGTGACTCCATACCCACAAAAGCATCTCTCGGTTCTGCGTAACTTTGCTTAAATCGCATTAAAGCGGGGTGTTGCGGCTGTAGAATCATGGAAAGGACCCCACTCTCCCCACGGCGCAGCGGCGGCACGGGTTTAAAGTGTGGACGTGAGCTGGAAATCCAGGAAACGGGCTCCTTCTCCACGCTTCCCTCCGCGGGGTTTGCTGTCGGAGTGCTGGGGGAGGATGTTTTTGTTTGAAAGCGACGGCTCTTACTGGAAATCTGTACTGGAAATAGGTGCTGAAAAGAGATCAGGACCAGTAAGTGGGTTTCAGTTTGTGCAAAGGGTCTAAAGCTGCCGCTTGGTTCCTGAAAGCTTCCTCGTGCCCTCGGTGCTGGGGAGGGTTGGGGTTTCGGCCGGCGCTGGCAGCCGGCGCGCCTGCTTGCTGCAGCAGCGGATTGTAGGGTTTATTTATAACTCCAGAGGAGACGTTTGAATTAAAATCTGGTTTGGAGGGCAGGGCCAGCAGCTCTGTTGCTGGAGGGAACGTCGCTTTTGCCTGGAGTGTTGTCCCACAACGGTGGCCGTGCCTGCCTGCCCACACGAACATACCCACGGCCCCGACTCTGCACCTCCTGCTCTCGGGTGGGTTTTGTTGGACGCAGTGGAGGATTGGGGCTGCGCAGGGCTGGGGGCTGCGGTGCTCCTGGTCCCATCTGCTTTCACGTGCTTGAACCCGCTTGGGTCGCATTGCCGCTCACGTGCCGGAGTCGCTGTTATTTCTAAAGCATCTCTTGGTTCCTGTTTGCCGTGGCGCTCGCTGCGAAGGGGCTTCGTTTTGGGGTGGCCGTGTCTGCTTCGTGAAAACGGGGTGGCTGCAAAGGAGACCCAGCCGCCGCCGCCGCCATCCCCCACGTGGAGTACGGCTGTGAAACACACCTGTGCTGCGGTGCGACGGGCGTAATAAAAGTGGAAATCATTCTGGAGCAACACTGCTGAGTTCGTCCTGAGCTTCCCCTTGGTGGGGGGATGCTGAGAGGCTGCAGGGCAGGTGGAGATGGGACCCTCCGGTCACACTTTCCCTCGGGCAGGCTTTGCTCTTCATTTCTTTCCTCGTCCGGTCCTTTCTTATATGTCAGCCCCATACAAATGCCCGTGGGGACATTTGAGTCCTTTCTCAATTTGTATTTGGGAAAAGCATCTGATTAGTTGCCTGCAACTAATGTCGAGCTCGAGTCGAGCGCCGGTGCAGCCCCACGCTGGCGGAGTGGCTGAGGTGGGCTGTGCCTGGTGGGACGGGGCGTTTGGAGCCGTCTGGCTCCCTCGGAGGGGCCGGGATGACCGTCCAGAAGCATTAGGGCATTACACGATCCCACTAAAACGTGACATGAAACCTACAGGCGTAGGCAGAAACCTACAAATATGCGGTGACCCTGGGCTCTGCTCTCGCGCAGTAAACATGATTTATTCTAAACCCTTTCCAGATGGAACAATCAAAACCAGAGGCTCCGGCTTCGGGAGCGTCTCCTGGAGCCGCTGGGGTGCGGGCAGGGAGCGGAGGAGGCAGCGGGGCCTGGGCACGTGGCAAGGGCTGCACGTGCCTCGGTGGACACCCCACTGGGAACAGCCAAATTTTGAGCCCTGTGGGTGAGCCGGATGCGAGCAGGGCTCCTACGCGTGCCCCGGGGATGCTCAAGTCCTGTGTGTGTCCCCAGGGATGCTCAGGTCCCGCCTGTGCCCCGGGGATGCTCGGCGTCAGCACTGGCCCAGCTGCAGGAGACGCATGGTGTGTTTTGTTCAGAGAAATGCTTAAGAGCGGAGCCCTGTCCCGGTCTTCCTCAGGCCTGGCCTGGAAGCTGGCGCGCGCTAGTGCTAACGAGCATCAGTGGGATCGCTGCTGTCCCGGCCACGGCTCTGGCCACCCGGGCGATGGCTGGGGACACGCGGGCAGCCGGAGGAGGTCTGCCGCCCGGCGAGTCCCTAACCCCAGCTCTTGCTTGGCTTTTTCCCACACTCTCAGTTTACTTCTTTATTTATCTTTAATTATTAGGCCTGCGCTGAGGAATCCAAGGCTGCCTCCGTGGCAGCTGCTGCTTATTTACCCCCCGCGCCTGAGAAACGCTCGCTCGCCTCGCAGACGGGAGGAGCAGGGGGTGAGGGACGAGGGATGCCCACGGCCACGGGGACCTGCCCTGCAGCCAGTGCTGCGCTCGGCCACGGCGTCCCAGGGGAACGTGGCGGTTTTTCATGGAGAGCCGTCCGTCGAGCGGAGCCGCGGCTCCTTTTCTCTTCCCTCAGCCCCTCGCGGGGATCGCTGCTTCAGGAGAGAGCAAAGCAGAGCCGAGGCAGTGCCCACAGATGTGGAGCTGCAGAAATGAACTCCACGTGGGGAAGCGTGGTGGGGAACAGACCCAGCACGGATGCGGGTGCTGGGAACCGGTGGTCCCGCTCCATCTTGGTGGCGGGTGTGATGCCGGTGGCCGTGGCGCTGGAGCCCCTCAAGCTGCGGGATGGCGGCGGGTTGGGGAGATGGGGAGCTTTGGTTCTTGCCTAAATATCCACAGCTCTGTCCCACCAGTCTTCGGTCCTACCTGAGAAACTCGTGCCATGGGGAGAGCTACAGCCGGCGGATATGGAGCAGCCAACCGGGACCGGTGTGGGCAGAAGTGCTGCCCGCAGCACGGAGCAGGCGCGGGGAGCCGGCACGGGGATGTGCGTGGGGTCTGGCGAGCGGGATGATGCTCACAGGGGCACGATATCCCCGTGCGACCCCAGCAGATGTTACAAGGCACGTGCTCTTGGGCACCTGCCCCGTTTTATACCTACAGGTTAATTCTTGCCCCCAGCTCGTCACGGGGAGGAAGGAGGGATGCCAACCTTAACGGGTTGGGCTGTCACCCCTTTTTGACTCGTAGCCCTGCAGAACTCGCGCCGATGCAGCCAGGGCATGGCCCTTTGCCTGGCCTCTGCGTCAGGGTCCAGCCTCCCGGGACTGTGGTCTCCCCGTGATTTGGGGCCGGGGGATTTGGCACCTCTCGGGGACGTCCCTGCGGCGCGGCCGCGAGGTGCCGGGGCTCTGCAGACGTGTATTAACAAGGCTTTAATTCCCTCCCCCTCCAGCTGACCTCCGTGCTAATCGCCTAATGGAAAAAGCACCGTATCCCTAACAAGACCCAGATAGCCACGCCGGCCGCGGCCAGCCCCACTGTCACACGGGCGGGAGCCCAAACCTCTTCCAGATGTGGAATCCCAGCACAGGCCTCATTTATGTGCACAGCTTGATTGCACTGAAATTACAGATTGTCTGCAGGGAATAGAGGGCTTTGACTTATGACCAATTTCCAGTTCTACTTGAACTCCCCTCTCCGAGGCCGGTTTATCCTGGGCCCTGCAGATGGTTTCTTTCTCAAACCTTTTTCAGATTTTTATTTGTTATTTATTGGGCTGCAGCTCCGGCAGGTTTGGTTTTTCTGGGGGCTGTGAGTCGCGGTGCTGCCCGGTGCGTCGGAGCATCCCGGCTCTGCCGCCTCGCGCCGGCTCTGGTGGTTTCGCTCTCTCTCCAGGGCTTATTTTTCCTGTGCTAACAAAAGCCGAAGGTTGGAACAATAATTTTCACCATCTGAAATAGCCCAGCGTGACGTGAGGCTGGAGGCAACGCCCCGGGCACGTCGTGGGGAGGGGAAGAGCCCCCGAGAGCCCAAACAGAGTGGGGAGGGGACAGCCCCAGCCGTCTCAGGGGGGTCTCCAGCCCCGTTGGGTTGGGAGTTGCGGGGTACCCCCCCGGGATGCTGCAACCTCCGGAACCCTTCCTGGTGCCGGAGCACTCGGCACCTCTCGCCAGCCTCGGGGCCCCTCTTTTCTCTTCCTCAAATCCCTCTGCAAACCAGCGAGCTCTGCTCGGGGCGCAGCCTGCGCCGTATCTGCTGCGAGCATATGCTTTGAATTAATGCACTTGGAGAGCAAAGCATAGCCGGCCTCCCCGCCCCCACCGCGGCCCCCCCCCTTATTAACCTCCGCGCCGCTGCCTGCGCCTTTCCCCTGCGCGCCCGGGCTGGGGAGCCATCGTCTCCCCGCGTCCTTTTTTGGTTGGGTCCAGAGGAAGTTTATTGTTTTAGCAGCCCAGTTTCTGGAGCCGTTATTTATCCAAGTGGATTCCAGCACGCTTGAAAAAACAATCTTGTTTTTTTCACTTTTGGCTCCTCTTTTGAGATGAAAAAAAAAAAAAAAAAGAAGAAGAAGGGATCTCTATCTCCCCGCCTGCAGCCTTGTGGGGTGGGAACCTTGAGAGCTCTGGTGCAGGCGGGTTGGAGCAAGGATGCTGAACCCCTTCCAAAGCTGAACCCCCACCCCGGGACAGGAGGATGCTCTTTGGGGGGGCTCCCTCCTGCTGCCCGGCCACCCCCATCCCCACCACGCATCCCCCCATCGTTTCCGTTTGACTCGACGCTCTGGTCCTTAATCCCCGCATTGTCCAGAGAGACTTTTCCAGCCATCGCTCAATTAGCCGATTATTGTCCCGGTGGCTGGGTTGTCCCCAGCGGGCGATGGGAGCCGCCCGCCCGCCCACGCACTGCGATGCCGGAGGGTCTCGGGGCGGCCGGCAGGCTGAAGGCTCTGTCGCAGGCAGGAGGGTGCTGGAGCGTCACGAGGGTGCTTGGACGTCAAGGGTTGGGGGTGTCCGTGGGGTCCTTGGCCCTTCCCACCGTGCTGCACCAGGCGCATCGCTCCGAGCCGGGCTTGGGGGGTACCTTTTGCGTTTGCCGGTGCTGCCGAGGTGAGGAGTCCCAGGCTGGGCGGGAGCCAAGGCATGGCGGAGCGGTGGCTCCTGAGGAGCACAGCTGCGCTTTCATGACCTGCCAAGCCCTGCGGACGGCTGGGACCTGGGGGCACCGCATCCCCTCTGCGCCCCTGGCCCCGCACGGACCTCGGCAAGCACCCCGGCAGCCGCCGCAGCCCCTGCGCGGCACGGTCCCCAGCCTGCCGTGGCGATAGCCACCTTGGCCACGGCGAGCCGGGGTAACCAGGAGGCGATGGGGTTTGCTTCCAGCCCCCCATCCCCTTCCCCCCCCAAGTGGATCCCTCCTCCTGGCTGGGTGCGAGAGTGGGGGCAGCTCTTGGGGTTTGAAATCCCACCAAGGGTTGGGGTCGGAGCCGGTGCTGCGTGCCGAGGGCCAGGTCTCAGCATGGGGTCCTGCTGCCCCAGTGCGGCTCAGGGGCTGCTCGCCCGGGACCCCGTGTGCTGGGTCGGGGTGGCCTCACTTATTCCATCGTATTTTGGGGTTTCTCAGTTAATGTCCTCTAAGGGGATAGTGCCGGGCACCCACACGCAGCTCTGCCGCCTGCAGACGCATAGAGCCGGAGAGTCCTGTGGAGCCTGATGAGAACTCCTGGTAAAAAAACCCTGAAAACATTTGGGAACATTATATCCATAAAACTAGAGAAAACAAAATCAAACTGTGTTTGAGGATGTGAGTTGTAACGGGGGAGCACGACCCGGCTGGCTTCTACAGGATGGGGAAAGGAAGAGCCGGGATCGCTACCTGGAAAATGCGTCTCTCAGGAAGAAAACTTTCTGTCAAATCATTACTGTGAGCGCAATTTTCACGTGCCAAACGCTCGTTTCGGTCGAGGACCTATTTTCCTTAAGGAAGGGCAGACCTGGCACCAAGCAGTGGGGTGTTGCAGGGGTGGGCAGTGCCCGTGGCTTGGGGTGCCCCGGCCGTTCCCACACTCTCCGACGGCCGGTCCCGAGGGGCCACTGGCCCCGGGGGTGGCTTCGCCCTTGGCTGAAGGGTGCCGGGGCTGCTTTCCCGGCCGTCGGCGGGGGGGTTGCTGGCCCAGCTGCCTGGCTGCAGATCACAGGGGAGGCCGATCCCATCGGGGCCGCGGGAGCGTTGCCTTTTAAGGCGGGGAGCTCTGGGTTTGTGGCAGAGGCGCGGATGGTCCCATGGGTCCACCGGCAAAGCGAGCATCCCCAGCACCGGCATGGGTGCAGCTGGGTGCAGCTCTTGGGTTCGCTGGCCCCCAGTGCAGGCAGCCGGCTGCCTGCTCTCTGCCTGCCGTGCTGGCCGCACATCTGTGGTCGTAACCCCCTCTGCAAAGACCATGCCCTGGGAGACCCCGGGTCCTGCTTGCCCGGGGTGCCTGGCTCCCCCCTGCCCAAAGGCCTCACATGTCCCTGGCCGTGCCGGAGACCCCCCTGCCACCCCGGGCCAGGGTGCGGGAGCAAGCACGGGAGGTCCAAGACTGGAGTCTCGTGCACTTGTCTGGTTTCTGCATTTGCAGCTTTTGTGGCCCCCAAGGGCTGTTTCAGCAGGGTCCAGCGTGCGCTGCGGCTTGGCCCCCAAGCCAGGGGGTTTCTGCTCGGCCCAGCTTTAGCAGGGAGCCCCCGAGGTCCCCGCATGCGCGCGCAGCCTGCGGAGGCTTTGCTGGGTTGTGAAATCCGCTGTTGCTGGAATTAAAACCTTCTGGAGCCCCTGAGGCTGGCATGTCCTTGAGCAACAGCCCCCGCTGATGCCGTGGCAGGGGATCGAGGTGTGCCATGGGGCTGCCGTGCCCGGGAACCGGGGCTGCTCCGGGAGCAATGCTGCTCTGGGACCATCCCTGCTGCTCCCCGCTCCGGGCAGGGTCCCAGGGCTGAGCCTGCCACCAGCCGGCACCGGTGCTCGCTGCTGCTGTGCTGGGGTGAGCTGAACCCTGAGAAAGCGAGGTCCCTGCGGGGAGGAAAGGGCAAGATATGGTCCTGGCCATGATGGCTCTGGCCGCTCACGTGTGGAAGCAATTTGCAGGCTGGCGGGGCTGCCGGACGCTTCCGCTCCCCACCGCTGGCCGGGTCGTGAGGCCCTGCGGACACGGCAGTGCCCGGTGGCGGCTCCTCATTAGCACAGGATGCGACCTGGGGTGGGGGGCTGCCCCCCAACCCTTCCCTCCCCACAACCATTCCGGGGTTTGGCAGCCACCCCCCCCCGCAAGGCAGCCCCCCGAGCTGGGTCCCGCTCCTGCCCGCTCGCCAGGCAGCCCCGACGTGGAGCCGGGCCAGAGAGAGCCGAGCCCGGCTGGCGGTGGCTGCGGCGGGCTGGGTGTCCGGAGGGGATGGAGCTCTGCAGCACACAGCCGCCATTCAGCCCGGCTGCAGAGCCCGCCCGTGTGTAAACAGCCCCGGCTCCGGCCCTCAATGAGCCCTTTTTTTCCACGCTCCTCTCCCCGGCCGGGGCTCCAGGGTGCCCTCCTGGCCCCGGCTGGCGGCTGCCCCCCCCTCTGCTTTGGGATCACGTTTGCCGGCGGGAGCATCGGCGGTGCCCACGCAGCCACCCGGGAGCACCGGGGAAGCGCCTCTGGTCCCCCAGAGCCAGGTCCGGTCTCCAGGCCAGGGTCTGGCTCTGCTAATTGCCACCGACACATTTAATGAGCTCCCGACTGAATTGTCGGGTGCTCGTGCCCTCCCTCCCTCCCCTGCCACCCCACAAGGGCCCCTTTGGCCAGCGAAGGTCTTTACTTTGGGATAAAACCTCGGTGCTGGGAGGCTCCGGGGGTGGCTGGCGATGCCGTGACCGGAGCGGGTCAGGCTGGTGGGGAGCAAGAGCTGGGGGTGCCGTGGGGTCCCCTCCTGGCCACAGGTGCGGGTGGTGGGGTGGGGATCTGACTGCCCGCACGTGCAGTTCCTCGCACGGGTACGGGAGCGATGCCCCAAGAGCCGACGCGGTGCTGCCACACATGTGGACCGTGGCACGGCATCCCGACACGGCCGGTGCATCCCGTGTCCCCACCCGGCCGTGCAAACCTGTGCCCAAGCCTTGGCCAGGGCTGCCACTTCTCGCGGCGGGTCCAGCCATCCCCGCTCCCCCTCCGGCCCCGCGGGTCACTGGGGCACGGGGGGCTGCCTGGCAGGTCGAGTAATGGGGCTGCCCCTCTCCCTCTGCTCTTCCCACAGGCTGCTGAGTAACAACAAGATCACGGTGCTGGAGAACGGCTCCTTCTTCGGGCTGCGGGCTCTGGAGAAGCTGTGAGTGCCCGGCGGGGAGCTGGGGGTCGGGGCAGGAGGGACGGGCAGCAGCGGGGTGCAGGCAGAGCTTCCGTGGGGTGTCAGCGGGGCGGGTGCGGGCAGCACCACGTGGGTCCTGCTCCCGACATCGGCTCCTGGGTGCAGCAGCGGGGCTGGCACCGGGGCGCGGGGTTTGCCGTTGGCACCCGCAGGCGTCTCGGAGACCCCGGGAGCCACGCTGGGGCGGGAGGCACTGGGGGGGCTGCGCTCTGTGGGGGCCGGTATGAAAAGCGACATTGTCCCCCCGAACAAAGTCAACTTTCTTATCTCTCCATGAAAGGCATCTCTATGGAGGGAGCTGTAATAAGGGGAGATTTATGGCCCCCATATGGGTTTGATCTGTAGGTATGCAGGAGCGGGGACTGGCGCACTGAGGGCGTTTTGTTCCCCACCGCGGCCCCACGAGGGTCTCGCACATTCCTGCGCTGAGTAGGGCCGGGCGGGCTCCCGCCACGGGACACTCACCCGGTGTGACGGTGACCCGGCTGCCGGCATCTGCGGGGCGTTGTGCACCGGCAGCCCGTGTCCAGCTTGGGCGTCCTTCGCGGCACACGGTGCCGGAGGCCGGGGCTGCAGTTCTGGGGTCCCCTTCTGTGGGTGACGGGTCCCTGCCCCGCAGCGCCTGGCCTGGGGCTTTCCCGCAGGGCATCGCTCTGGGCGCAGGTGGGCAAGGGGCAGGTCCGGGGAGCGTTACAGCCCTGCCGAGGGTTCAGCACAGCCCCGGCGTGCCGGCGCTGCCAGCTGCGGGACTCGCGGGGGGAGCGGGGGCTCCCCAGGGGCAGCGGGACCCGCAGCGCCTGCGTTTCATTAGCCCGAACAAGGAAGCGTTTATTAACGTGGATCTTGTTCGAGTTACAGGGCGTGCACCTGCCCTGGCCTGCAGCCGAGCCCAGCTGCTCCGGTGGGCACGGGGGCTGCGGGGCTGGGCAACGGGGCCCGGGGTGCAGAGTGCCCAGTTGTGGCATTGTGCTGGGACCTGCAGCCCCCAGTGGGTGCCAGCCCCTGGGCAGCCCCCGGTGCACAGCGGAGTGCACGGTGTCGGGTGGGGTGCCAGTACCCCGTGGTGCACGGTGCCCGGTGCGTGGCGGTTGGAGTGCACCGTGCTGGGATGGCGGGGCGGGCACGACAGTGGGGCTGGTTTGGGATTCTAGAGCCATGGAAATCCCTGCAGGACTGTTTTTTGGGGTGAGCGGGAAGGAGTCACCTTGAGCACCCTGCGTCCCTGCAGTCCCACGTGGACAAGTCCTTCCCAGTGCGGTCCCAGGCGTGGGGTCAACCCCTCCCGCCGCCTGGTACCGAGCTCTCATTAGCAGGACGGATTAACGTGTGCGCGGGCCGGGAGCAGCCGGGGCTGCCGTGGGCACTGCGCTCATCGGGAAGGGCCATGGTGGAGCTGGGGGGTGGCACCCCGGGGACTGCAGAGCCGCCATTCCGAGAACCGCAGCTCTGCAGCCCCCGGGGTGCCCAGAGTCCCCCTAAAAGTCTTTGTGCTCTGGGAGAGCAGCCGCCCCATGTCACCTCTTGCTCACCTCTGCCGTGCCGAAACCCCGCGTGGGTCGGAGGAGCAGCTCCAGCGTGTCCTGGGTGGGGGGAACTGTGGGCAGCGCTCCCCCATCCCGGGCCAGCCAGCATCGCACCGCGCAGCGCCTGATTGCTCTCGACAGGAGCCGTAATTGTTTTCATCGGGTCGGTTTGGGGCCGTGGCGCAGACGCGCCCTGTGGAGGGACCGTGCTGGCGCGGCGGGGATACGGTGAGGGCTCTGAGGGCCCCTCACTTCTTGTCCTGGGGCTTGCGGGGCCCTTGCCCGCCCTGGCTGCCTGCTGTGGGTGCTTCAGCATCCCAACATGATGGGGGAAACCCATTCCCGGGGTCTCAGCAGCGTGCGGGGTGCCCCCACAGACCACCACCCCTCCGGACTTGCAGCTTGGCATCTCCGGTGATTTGTAGTGGCGTAATGAGATTAATGAGTCTGAGCAGGGCCGGTATGCAGCCGGGACGGCCGCGCTCATTAGCGCAGCCCCGCTTGGGAACGTCCTGCCCTCCGCCGGGGAAAGCACTTCCCCCCTTGGGGCTTCGGGCTGCGAGGGGGCTCGGTTGTGTGACAGCAGTGACAGGGATGGAGTTCTGTCCATCTGTCCATCCACGCTGGGCTGCGTGGGAGCTGCTCGCGTGGCTGCGGTCTCAGCCCTGGGGTGCTGGGCTCCCTGGGTCTGCGCCGGGCTGGATCAGGCCGTCTGTGCCGGGGTTTGCTGCGTGCATCGAGGCTCGCTGCCTCGGCACAGGAGGCAATTGTTTTGCAGGGTCCCCATGCGTGCATGGTGGCAGGGGGATCCCCGTGCACACGTGGCAATGGGGGGTCCCCGTGCACACGTGGCACCGTGCCGCTGCCGGCTCTTGTGCCTGGAGCACGTCATCCCGCCGGGGTTGGGGGAGGAGGGGGATCGGGACCGGCGGAAACATGAAGACAAACAAGCGTGGTGCGGAGAGAAGAGCCTTATCGTAAATCAGCAGCAGCAGCCCCGGGCCCCCGGCCAGCGGGGAGGAAATGACTGAGCGAGGAAGGCTCCCTGCCGGGCTGTGCACCGGGCTGGCCGTGAGCCCCTGGGGCCCAGCACGGTCCCTGGTGGGTCCCATCCCTGGCCAGTGGTCCCCTGCAGCCCCCGGCCACACACCGGCCAGAGCCAGGGGTGCTGAGTTTTGGCAGCGGACGTGTTTTGGCTGCTGCATCCCCAACCGCTGCGGGCCGTGCTGGCGGTGTGTGCTGAATGGGTGTCCAGGGCACGGGGGACCCCAGGAACCTCCGGCTGGGCCCTGGCAGGGAGCGGGGCTGGCGCGGATGGTCTCCCTTGGCGGGTGTTTGTGGGATGGGTGTTTGCAGGACGGGTGTTTGCGGCGGTGTTGGTGCAGCGGGTGTTGGTGTTGGTGTTGGCGGTGCAGGTGAGCGGAGCTGTTCCTTCAGCACCGCCGCTCACCTGGCGCCTCTGCACACCTGCCTGCACACCTGCCTGCACGCCTGCCTGCACGCCTGCCTGCACACCCGGCCAGGGACGCGGCCATCGGAGCTGGCAGGACATGCTTTTGCCCGTCGGGGGAGGCCGGGGAGGGCAGGCGTGGGGGGTTGTTGTGTCGGTTGAGCGGTGCCGGGGCGATGCCGGCCGGGAAGGCGTCACACCGCGTTTCCCTTCCCTGGGGTTTGCAGCACGGGGCCGTGCACCCCCCGCACCGAGCTCTGCCCCTTTAGGGGACCCGCAGAAGCCACTTAGGTGAGTTTTAGTCTGGAAGCAAAACATGTTGGTGTGTTCACGGTGTGCAGGCAGCTTCGCCCGGGTTTCCTCTCCCTGCGTGGCCCCTCGTGTCTTGCCGGTGGGACCCCCATGCCCACCTGCACCCCCCCGGTCTGCTGGAAGGGTTTGCACCGCTCCCCCATCCCACGTGCCGGCTCGTGGCCCTGAAATGGCTCATGGCTGTGGTTCAGGGGGTGTCCCTGGGGCTGTGCACGGAGCAGCAGGCAACCCAGCGATGAGCACCGTGGAGACTGCTATAAATAAACACGGCATTGCCATATGGATCCCATTTCCTCTCCCGGCCACTGCCGGTGCTCAGCAGGAGCCGCCTCGCTGGTCCCAGAGGCTGGATGGAGCGGCTGATGCCACCGGCGCTGCCCGGCTCCCCACCGTGCCGGCAGCCACCCCACACCGGTGCACACTTAGCGAGCCTCTGATTAGATACGTGCCTCCAATCAGGCTAATAACCCAAATGAGCTTCCTGCGGGCTGCAAAGCCCTTTCAGGGCCGTGCTGGCAATTGCGGCGAGCTCTTATCCTGTGTGCAGGAGATAACCCGTCGGGATACGGCTGCTCCAGAAACAATGTGCAGGAGGGGATGGCAGCCACTGCCAGCGTGCCCGAGCGTGCAATGCTCTGTGGTGCACGCTCGTGAGCGGCGGGGAGCCTCACACCTTCCCTGCACCCTTTGGAGAGATAACGAGAGGGAAGTGGGACGGAAAGCTGCTAATGAGGCTCTTGCAGGGGGTTTTGCTGCCGAGGAACCT
This sequence comes from Balearica regulorum gibbericeps, assembly GCF_011004875.1. NCBI lineage: Eukaryota > Metazoa > Chordata > Aves > Gruiformes > Gruidae > Balearica > Balearica regulorum. Next base: position 2,224,587 of record NC_046210.1, on the reverse strand, counting down.
GCGCGTAGGAGATGGGGGCTGGGGATCGTCCTGTGGACGGGGCAGAGGACACGTCCCAGGCTCCCTGCTGCACACCCTGAGGACTACGTCTGTCTCCCCGCAGGGACCTGAAGAACAACCTGATCAGCACGGTCCAGCCGGGCGCCTTCCTCGGCCTCCCCGAGCTGAAGCGTCTGTAAGTGCTGGCACAGCCCCCCCCCGGGGAGCACCCGGGGACAGTGGGGACAGCGGGGCGTCCCCAGCCCTGACAGCCCCTCCGCTTGCCTTGCAGGGACCTCTCCAACAACCGCATCGGCTGCCTGAGCGCCAGCGTCTTCCAGGGGCTCCCCAACCTCCTCAGGCTGTACGTAGCTCCCTGGGGACCCCCCAGCCAGCCCTGTCCCCTGGCTCCTCAAAGGAGCCCCCGGGGCTGTCCCGTGCCCCGGGGCATCGCTGACAGTTTTGCACCCCGGGGCTGTGCCCGTGCCACATCCTGAGGCCGGCTCCTACCCTTTGCCTCCGGCCGGCGGGGGGGCTCGCTCGGCTGTGGCTGCCCTGTGCCCCCCCTCGTCAGGTGCCGTGGTGGGTGTGCGGGCACAGCGAGGGGCCGGCGGGTCCCCGGTCCCCTCCATGCCGCCTTTCCTCCCATCCCTCAGGAACATGTCCGGGAACATTTTCTCCAGCCTCCCACCCGGTGTCTTCGACGAGCTCCCCTCCCTGAAAGTTGTGTGAGTTTGTGCTCCGGGATTTCGGCACCAGGGGGGTTCCGTGACGGGGGCGGGTCTCGGGGCTGGTGGCTTGCCCCGGCCCCGCGGGCGCCCCGTGATGCCGGCCCTTGCAGGGACTTTGCCACCGAGTACCTGACGTGTGACTGCAACCTGCGCTGGGTGCTGCCCTGGGCTCGCAACCGCTCGGCGCAGATCTCGGAGCGGACGGCGTGCATCTACCCCCGACATCTCCACGCCTTCCCCCTGCGCAGCGTGCGGGAAAGCCAGCTCCGCTGCGGTGAGCCGGGGCCGGGGCGGGGGCGGCGGTGGCAGGCGGGGGCACGGGCTCACCCGGCCGGCTGTGTCCCCCGCAGCGGGCACCCCGGAGCTGCACACCCACCACCTCATCCCGTCGCTGCGCCAGGTGGTTTTCCAGGGCGACCGGCTGCCCTTCCAGTGCACGGCCACCTACCTGGACAACAGCACCCAGATCCGATGGTACCACAACCATGAGCCGGTGGAGGAGGACGAGCAGACGGGTGTCATCGTGGAGGAGAGCCTCATCCATGACTGCACCTTCATCACCAGGTCAGGGATGGGGACAGGAATGGGGATGGAGATGGGGATGGGGACAGGGATGGAGGTGAGATGGGGATGGGGATGGAGGTGGGATGGGGATAGCGACAGAGATGGGATGGGGATGGAGATGGAGGTGAGATGGGGACAGGGATGGTGATGGAGAGGGGATGGGGATGGGATGGGGATGGACATTCGTGGCCACAGGGCTTGCTGGTTTGCGGGTACCAAATGCCAAGCACCTTCTGTGCTTCATGATGTGTGTCCCCATGTCCCCAAGCTTGGGGGACCACTGCTGCGGGTTCGCTGTGGGGCAGACCCACCATGCCAGCCCGTCCCCTCTGCCCGCAGCGAGCTCATCCTCTCCAACATCCATGTCTCCGCCAACGGCGAGTGGGAGTGTGCCGTCTCCACCTCCCAGGGCAATGTCAGCAAGAAGGTGGAGATCGTGGTGCTGGAGACCTCCGCGTCCTACTGCCCTGCCGAGCGGGTCACCAACAACCGCGGGGACTTCAGGTAGGGACTGGCGGTGGCTGGGCCGTGGGACGGGTGCTGTGGCGGGATGGGTGGGGGGGGGTGTGGGTGTGTGTGGGTGTGGTGCATGCCACGTACAGCGTGAGCGGTGCGTGCTGGGGCGGGGGGCTCACCGCAGGTGACCGTGCGTCTGGTAGTGATTAGCGGCTGCGGGGAGCGCGAGCGCCTTTGAAGCGCTTCCCATGCCGGCAGCGCAGCCCGGCTCCAGCAGCAGAGGTGTTGGAATTTCTCTGGCACGAGACGAAAGGCTCCGGGCGCCCGCCGTAACCCCGGCGAGGCCGTTACGGAATATAAATTACAGGTACAGTCAATGTGGCTTAAATTAGTGGTGCCCCCCCCGCCCCGCCCGCTGCTCCCCTCTGTGCTGTGCTGAGCCGAGCGGGGTACGGGATTGGAGTGGGGGGCAGTAGCTTTCTGGGGAGCAGCACCCTCACCCCCTCTCCAGAGCCAAGGAGGGGCTTGTTGGGGGGGCTTGGGGACTGCAGTGCCCGCAGGTCATGGCGCGGTGCTGGGCTGGGTCCACGCAGGGGGAGCAGGCTGGGGGGGGAGGTGGGTGCCCATCTGCAGCAGGAGGGGGCAGCTGGTGGCGCGTGCCCTGCGGTCACCGCGTCTCTGTGCCCGCAGGTGGCCCCGCACCCTGGCAGGCATCACCGCCTACCAGCCCTGCCTGCAGTACCCCTTCGCCGCGGTGCCGGCTGGCGGGGGCTCGGTGGCGGAGAAGCAGGCGTGGCGGCGCTGCGACCGCACCGGGCGCTGGGAGGAGGGCAACTACTCCCACTGCCTCTACACCAACGACATCACCCGTGTCCTCTACACCTTCGTGCTGGTGAGCCGGGGAGCGGGCCGGGGAGCTCGGACGTGCTGGGGGACTGGCACAGCCGGTGACCGTCCCCCCCCGTGGCCGTGCCGCTCTGCAGATGCCCATCAATGCCTCCAACGCCCTGACCCTGGCTCACCAGCTCCGCGTCTACACAGCTGAGGCAGCCAACTTCTCGGACATGGTCGATGTCCTCTATGTGGCCCAGATGATAGAGAAGTTTATTGGCTACGTGGACCAGATCAAGCAGGTAACGAGCGCTGCTCCTGTCCCTTGCTTGCCCCAGCCCTGATGGGTGTTTTTGGGGTGAAAAAAGCATGAATTGGGGTGTTTGCCACCGGGGATGGCAGTAGCTCTTTGCGGAGCCACGTGCTGTCCTCGCAGCTGACGGATGTGATCGTGGAGATGGCCAGCAACATCATGCTGGTGGATGACCACATCCTGTGGATGTCGCAGAAGGAGGAGAAGGCTTGCACCAGCATCGTCCGCTCCCTGGAGAAGATCGCTGCCCACACGCTCAGCAGCAACTCCCAGCACATGGCAGTGGTCAGTGGGGGGCAATGGGGGGGGCAATGGGGGGCAGGAGGAGGTAGTTGGGCTGCTTGTGCAGGGTCTCTGCCCGTGCTGGGTGGTCTCTCTGCCCGTGCCAGAGGGTGTCTCTGCCGGTGCCAGGGCTGACGGCCACCCTGTGGTGCTGTGCCTGGCAGAACTCACGCAACATCGCCTTTGAGGCGTACGTGGTGAAGCCCGAGAGCTACGTGGGGCTGAGCTGCGTGGCTTTCCAGCGGCGGGACGGGGGTCTGGCCGGGCGTCCCCCCCAGGCCGAGCGGGGGTCCGAGCCCCTGCCCGACCAGCAGCTGAGGCTGCGCTGCACCACGGGACGCCCCAACGTCTCCCTGACCAGCTTCCACATCAAGGTACGGGTAAGCCGGGGGACGGGGGGGTACCGGGGGATGGGGAGGGGGGGTCAGCCCCTGCTCACTGGCCACCGTGTGCCCGCAGAACAGCATCGCCCTGGCCTCCATCCAGCTGCCGCCCAGCCTCTTCGCCAGCCCCATCCCGGCCACGCCGCTGGCCGACTGCAAGCTCCAGCTGCTGGTCTTCCGCAACGGCAAGCTCTTCTGCAGCACAGGCAACTCCTCCCGCCTGGCCGACGATGGCAAGCGCCGCAGCGTGGCCACACCGGTCATCTACGCCGGGACTTGTAAGGGCTGCGTGTTGGGGGGGGGGGTTGGGGGGGGCGTTTCTTGGGGGATGGAGCTCCATGGGGCTCCTCGGGGTGCTCCCCCGGTGCTCCTGCAGTGCAAAGCCATCCCTGGGCATCCTCGTGGGGAGGTGGCAGCGTGCCCGTGGGATGCGGTGGGGGGGTTCCCCCGTATCAAGCCCCCTTTGGGGGTGCAGGCGGAGGGGTGGCTCTTGTCCCGCTGACCAAGTTTCTCCGTTGCTGCAGACGGCTGCGGAGTGGGAAACCTGTCGGAGCCAGTGGCCGTGTCGCTGCGGCACCCCGGGGAGGGTGCGGACCCGGTGGCTGCGTACTGGAACTTTGAGGTGCTGGGGGGCATGGGGGGCTGGAGCGCCGAGGGCTGCCAGCTGGCCGCCCGGGAGCCCAACGTCACCTCCCTGCACTGCCGGCACCTGAGCAACGTGGCTGTGCTCATGGTAGGTGGGGGGTAAGCAACGGGCATGGGAGCCTTGCCCAGGGATGGGGTGCGGAGCCTGGGGGGCGGTGGGGGGACATAGGGACACGGGGGCTGCAGGTGGGCGGTGTGGGGACATAGGGACACGGGGATGAGTGGTGTGGGGTCTGATGGGCTGGGCTGTGCTGTGCAGGAGCTGAGCGGTTTCCCCAGCGAGGCACGAGGCGCCGTGGAGGTGCTGCACCCAGCCATGTACACCTGCACAGCCGTGCTGCTGCTCTGCCTCTTCACCACCATCATCACCTACATCGTCAACCACGGGTGAGTGAGTGTCTTGGTGCCGGTCTCAGCCGTGGTGATGGTTGGAGGGGCTGTGCTTGGGTGGATGTCTCACTGGGTGGCTGGAGGAGCTCCAGGAGGAAGGTGTGTGGGGATGGACCTCCAGGAGATGGACCTCCAGGAGATGGACCTCCAGGAGATGGACCTCCAGGAACGTGCTGCCTGGCAAGTGGTGCTGCCACAGGAGCCCGTCTTGGGGCGATGGCTGGATGTGTCCTGCCTTTGTGGGAATGGGGGCCTTGGGCTGGTCGGCTGTGTCTTGTACTGCAACATGAGGCATGGAGGGGGTGAGTGGGTCTGTGAGGGTTGGTGTGAAGACCCCCAGAGACCTCGCTGGGTCAGAAGGGGTGAGCAGTTGGGGCTCAGGGATGGTGTCCCCCTGTACCCAGGGCCAATGAGCTCCCAGGAGGGGGACAGTGGGGCGGTGGGCAGCAGAGGGGTGGGCTGGACAGGAGCGGGAGGGCCTTCCCTCTGCAAAAGCAGCACCCCGCGAGCGACTGGGATGGAGTGAGCCCCTCTCTGCCCCACGGTTAATGCACCCTCTGCCCCCCCCCGCCCCAGGATGCAGAGGGGTCCAGGGCAACAGAGCCAGAGCGAGACCACCTCAGCAGCCCACTTTTACCCACAAGGTGCCTTCTTTATAGGCTAAAGAACCAGAGAGGGTTGTATCTAACACTTACTGCGTACTTAACGGGATGGGCTTAAGGCCAAAGAAAGCCTCCTGCTGTAAGTGAAGCAAACGCTAACGATGCCAAGCAACGCTCTCGGTCCACATCTATTACCCCAACCCAACAAGAACAATTATATCTACCACTTAACAGGCACTTAATGAGATACATACAAGGCCTGAACGTTCCTCTTTTACTCTAAGGAAAAGAGCCACTAACAAAGTCAAGCAACGTTATCAGCCCACATCTATTATCTATTTCTCAGAAAGAACCCAGTAATAAGTATTATATTTAACACTTAACGAGCACTTAATGAGATGCACATACGGACAAATGGTTCCCCTTACTCGAAGCGAAACAAACACTAACAAATCAGGCAACTCTATCAGTCCACATCTAACTATTACCTATTTGGAAGAATCCAACAATAATTATTATATCAAATACTCAACAGTTCTTAATGAGCTACATTTAAGGCCAGGCCATTCATTTTATGATACGTGAAACCAGTATTAACAGCTAAAGCCAAGCAACACTATCAGTCCACATCTATTACCCAGTTGGAAGAACCCCATAATAATTATTATATCTATCACTTAACAAGTACTTATTTAGATAAATACGTGGCCAAGCCATTCCTGTTGCTCTAGGTGAAGCAAACGGCAGCAGAGCCGGGCAGCGCTATCGGCCCACAGCTGGTGATGGAAACCAGCCCAGCCACAGCCAGGAACAACCCAGAGCCAGGGGTCCTGGCTCCTGCCGTGCCCTTCCCCGCGTCCCAGCACCGATGGCTCCCTGCTGACGGCCCCGTGGGGCCACGTTGCTGCGGGAAGGCCCTCGCCCACGTGCGTGCACGTACGTGCACGGCTTCTTCCTTAGCCTCACTCCATTGCCTGGCTGCGTCGGAGCATCCCTCCGGAGCAGCGGAGGCAGGATTTGTGCGGGCAGGAGCTGTGGCTCTCTCACACGCTGCAAAGTCCCGCTCGGGGCCGGGCAAGAGCTGATGGCGCACGTTGTGCCTCTCCCTCAGCACCATTCTGATCCCGCGGAAGGTCTGGCATATGCTGCTCAACCTCTGCTTCCACATCGCCATGACGGCTGCTGTCTTCGCGGGAGGCATCACCCTCACCGGTTACCTGATCGTCTGCCAAGCGGTAGGTACCAGGGGAGAGGGGACGGCCACCGAGACCTGCAGGACGGTGACCGGCGGGGACGCAGCCACGTCTGCAGCACCCCCGCTTCCCGACCATCGCCTCCCTTCTTCAGGTCGGCATCATCTTGCACTACTCCTCGCTCTCCACGCTGCTGTGGATGGCAGTGAAAGCCAGAGTGCTCTACAAGGAGGCGACCTGGAAGGCACCGCGGCAGCCGGATGGGGACGCGTCCCAGCCGGCCCCCAGACCCATGCTACGGTACGAACACCCCTTCCGCCCGCCCCGGCCCCACGGGGGAGCAGGGAGCTGGGGCAGCTTCCCCTGCCCCATGTCCAGAGCGTGGGGCAGGACTTGCTCGGCCGTATAAGCCCGTCCCGCCCACAGCCGTGCTGTGCTCTCCTGAGGGCTCGCTCCGGGCGTGCAGTGACACTATCCCCCCACCCCCGCCATGCAGATTCTACCTGATCGCCGGTGGGATCCCCCTCATCATCTGCGGGATCACCGCGGCCGTCAACATCCACAACTACCACGACAACAACCCCTAGTAAGTGCCCCTGCTCACCCATGCCCTCCTCCCCAAACCTGGGCAAGGGGAACCGGCAGCTCCAGGAATCCAGACAAGCCTGGGAGAGGCTGGTGAGACCTTTTCCAGGAGGTCTATATAGCCATATGTCAGGACAACAACAGCCGGGCAGCCAGCCAGCCCGCCTCTGCAGAGCCCGTCCCGTTGGGGTAGGAGGGTGCTGAGCGTCACGGTACCAGGACGCGTGGCTGCCAGCTGTGCCGGCACCCAGGTCTGCTCACCGAACCCCTTTCCTCCCGTACAGCTGCTGGCTGGTGTGGCGGCCCAGCCTGGGGGCTTTCTACGTCCCCGTGGCTTTCATCTTGCTCGTCACCTGGATTTACTTCCTCTGCGCCGGGCTCAGCCTCCAGTGCCGACCGTCGCGCCGGAAAGACATCCCCGAGCCACTGGAGCCGCCGCCGCGGCTGGGGGGTGCCGGTGACCTCCTGACAGACTCCGGGTCCATCTCGGTGACGCTGAACTCGGGGCCGCCCTGCCCTGAGGCGGACGGCGTCTACTCTCTGCAGGTGCAATTCTGGGCGCTGGTGACCACCCACACCTTGTACGTGGCTCTGTGGACGTTTGGTGCCATGGCCGTGTCCCAGCGCTGGTACCTGAACATCATCTTCAGCTGCCTCTATGGCATCACCGCCGTGGCACTGGGACTCTTTATCTTCATCCACCACTGCGTCCGGCGCCGGGACGTCCTCAATTCCTGGTTCTCCTGCTGCCCCTCCTACAGGAATGCGCTGCCCATGCAGGCGTACGTCCACCCCGGGCTGGTGCCGGAGGACGGCTCGCAGGTCTTCATCGGCTGCGACCCAGAGGTGGCTCGCTCCGGCGCCTCCTCCTCCTCCTCGCCCAGCAGCGCCGGCTCAGCCGGGGGCCGCTGCAAGCTCACCAACCTGCAGGTAGCCCAGAGCCAGGCAGACACCCGCCCAGCTGCCTGCCCGGAGCCGGACCCCGCCGACGGCAAGACCGCCGGCACCGGCAGGCACGCCAGCAACCTCCACAGCCGCAGGAACCACCGGGGCAGAACTAAGCAGTGCCGGGACGGGAAGCACCACCGCTTGAAAATGCTGCGGGGCCCCTCCTCGGAGCATCCCTCCAGCGAGAGCGGGAGCCTCCACAACAGCCACTCCGAGAGCTACCACAGTGGCAGGAACAGCCCCGTCAGCAGCGGCCGCGTGGGGCCACGGGCCCCCCAGGACGGGGAGATGGCGCCCAGCCACTCGGAAGGCAGCGACGGTGGACGGCGGGCGCCCGACTTCACCGAGGCTCGCCGGAGGAGCGCCAGCAGGGACAACCTGCGGCAAGCCAACGCCGCCGAGAAGGAGGCGAAGCGCCGGTCCTACCCGCTCAACGTGGCCAGCCACAACGGCGGCCTCAAGGGCAGCAAGTACGACATCAACCTGGCCAGCGCTGACAGCGTGGCAGGGATGAAGACCGGCCTCTGGAAGAGCGAAACCACCGTGTAAAGGTGGGGAAGGACCGGACGGCCGCAGCACCGCAGCATCTTCCTCCAGGAGCCGCAGCCGGAGCCACACGGGGTGTCTGCGAGGAGGCGACGCTGTGGGAATCGCCACATGCACTAGTGGGGACAGGCGGCACAGCCAGGGGCTTCGGCTCACCCTGGGCGGAGGGCGATGCCGGGCTCACCCGTCCCCCCGAGGAGGCTCAAAGCTTCCTGCGGCGGCACCAGGGTCTCGAGGTGAAAGGCAATCCTTGCTCTTCAGCAGCCTGAATTGCAGCCGTACTTTAATCACTCCTGCATGTCACTTAAGACTGATCCTAAATGCTATTTTATAATATACAGAGGAAACAAATGTCTATTTTTCAAAGCTATATTATTGAATGTATATATGTATAGACAGATCAGTAAGTGATGCGAGTGCCTTGTTACCAAGCAGTGTTCTCCAGGAGCGGGCAAGCCCCCGGGCGCTTCGGCAATAGCCTGCTCGTGCCGCGACTGCAATATTCCCGCCGAGGGGACCACGCCGGGTGCCCTTACATACCGGCAGCGCAGCGCCGGCGTCTGTGTGACTCCAGCCTGAGCAAGCTGCTTTTGAGAGAGTCAGAGAGCAGCTTCTCCGTCTGAAATGTTTCTACATGCAAAAGCTTTTAGCCGCGCGTGTGTGTGTAACGCCAGCGTTTAGCCCTGTGGGTTACGCAGCTGCCAAAGTTAAAGCCATATTGCAAAGCAAGCACAAGGTAAGAGGGGCCTCAGCTCCAAGGCGAGGCGCTTGTCTGCACTGTTTTAATGCCAGACACTAAAATCACGGCCAGAAAAGGCTCCCAAGCCCCCGGAGGTTTAAGCTATGCAATGGGGTGGGCTGGCAGAGCTGTGCCGCTGCGGGAGCCGAGACTGACCCTCTCTGCCGAAGCATCAGAGCCAAGCTGTACGCAGAGACCCAAAGCGGGACCTCGTCCTTCACCCAGGGGTGCAGGCTCAGGAACACCTGGGTTTGCTTTTGGGAAGGCAAAGAAACCACCTGCACTCATGTAAGATGAGTTCCCGGGAAAGTGGGAGATCGATGCCAATTTATTAGGGACCTTCCTTGGACAGTTCACGTGATGCATTCAGAGGGCTACACCTCGGATAAGCACTTATTTTTTCCCCATTTAAAAACAAGTCCCCTTTTTATCTAGCATGCAGATAAAAATGCCACACTGCAGGCAGCAGCAGGCTCTGGGAGCCGTTCCTGGCCAGATCTGGAAGGTTTCCTAAAACCAGAGGAGGTTGGTCACCCCACAGCCAGGCAGGAGCACCCCATCCCTATGCCGGGGTGCTGCCTGCCTCTGCCCACATTTCACCCCTCATCCGGCCGATGCCGACCCCAGCCGTAAGAGTGAGGCGGGACGGGAGCCCGGTGCCTCCTCTGCCCTTCCCGGCCTTCCCCTGCCTCAGTCTTCTCCTGCGTGCAAACGAGTTTAATTATTTAGCTACCTCCCGAGGGGTCGCGAGGACCAGGCAGGGGCTGGCGGGGACGGGGAGCCGCAGGCCCATGGCATAAAAAGCACTTAGTGACGGATTTGTCTCACCTTCAGAACCCCTCTGTGATTCTGGGGCACCCCTGGCCTTGACGCGGTTCTGCCGCTCCCCATCTGCCTCCTCTTCTCTGCCCGACGGACGGTTTCAACCGCATTTCACTGCGCCTGGTGTTTAATACAATTTAAATCCTCATTGTCGATACCACAGCCTACATGGTCTTGCTGATGCTGAGTTGCTATATATGCTTGCTGCACTGTGACAGTATTATATAAAAAGCTTTGTATTATTAATTACACTTTTTTGTCTGTTTACATTACAAGCAAATGACATATCAACAGAGAGCTTCTTGCAATATAGGTGGGGGAGGGAGGGGAAAGTATGCCAAAGAAATGTCTTTAAAGGGGTCTTTTTGCATTTTTATATAAATAGAATGTTTCTAGCAGATATGTTTTGTTTAATATATTAAAGATTTGCCAATCTGCCAAGATCTACTGTTATTTCTCGTAGATTTTGCTTTCAAACACAACAGACCACCAGGCAGGGAAGAGGGCACCGTTTTACTGAGCGGGCAGCACACTGCCGTGAACAGCCAGCGGCACTGCACCCACACTGCCCAAAGCCGCACCTTTGCCGCGGATTTCCAGCAGCTTCACATCCCTTATTTAACCGAGACGGGGGTAGTTTTCTCTCTGAAAGTTAGGGTGTCTCCTTGACCCACTCACAAAACCCATTCTGTCAGAGGAGGTGAAGCGCGAGAAGGTGAGACCGTCCGCGGAAAAGCTGGAGCAGCGCTACGGAAAACCAGTTCCAGTGGAGGTGCTGGAGACCTTCCCCTGGGCATCACCCCCAGAGTAAGGCCACGGGCTCAGCAGACCCGTGATGCCGCCCCGCAGGACTGGGACTCACCACAACGCCTTTTACAAGAGGCTGCAACGAGAGAGAAGCCAGAAACCCATCCTGGCACCTGACCCAAAGCAGTCAGTCCATTAAAAGCCCCATTTTGGTCCAGAACGTGAAAGGGGACATAGCCCTCTCCTTCCGCACAACCCCACAGCGTGCCATGGCTCTGTCACCGTCGGGTTTCACATTTTTGGTCCCACAGTCCCTGCTGCCCCGGCGTCTCTGGCAGCACCGTCCTCTGGGCCACACCAGACAACCGTCACGGCCAGGCCTTGGCCTGCCTGAAGGCCCGGATCTCTTCCGGGCCCCGCAGGTACTGTTCGATTTCACTGTCGGAGATGGGCTCGTCGCCGGTGATGGCCAAGTCTGAAGCGCTCGGGGCTGCCGTCCGCAGTCTCTTCCTTGGATTGGTAAGGCAGGGTGGCAGCAAGGGCCCCGGGCCGCCCTCACGCTGGCGTTTCCCTTCCGCGGGACAGCCTTCCTCCTGCGATGGAGGAGAGACAGGGGAGTGCTCGCCTGGGGCCGTGGCACGCTGCTCCTCCTCATCCTCCAGGCAGAAGGCATTTTTCAGCAGGAAAATTCGGTGTTGCAGCAGGTCCCCAATGTGCTTGACCACCGTTTTCTTGTCCATTTTAAACACCCTCAGCCAAGCGAGCTGGGAGGCCATTCTCAGGAGGATCTCGAGAAGCTCCTTCAGCCTCAGGTGCGCCGGTGGGGGCAGATCGACACCCGCCGCCTTGCAGAAACGGGCAAAAGTGCAGGTGAGGCGTGCAGCGGGCTGCAGCGACTGCCACGACAGGAAAGCCGCGGCCGTGACGATGGGAACAGGGTGCCGGCCAGTGACCAGCCATGTCTCGCTGGCCAGCTCCACGATCTGCATCGTTCGGGTGACCATCTTCTCCTTGTCCTCCACAAACGGGGCAGGGACGTCAGCCGCATGCTGGAATAGCCGAAAACTGCAAAAGCAAAGAGCCCATCGTTAGCGCCAGGGCACAGGGAAGCCTCGCCACGCAGCGCCTCGGTGATCCTGCTCAGCGTGGGAGCTGCCTGCAGCAAGGACCTTCAGGACAAACATGCCCTGCTCCTGTGATGGGCTTCTGCTCGTGTTACCTAGCTAAGAGCTGAGCTGCCCACTCTCCACACTGAGGAGAACGGGGCAGGAAGAGAAGAATCACAGCCTGGACTGTGACAAGGGAGGCAAAAAAGCCATCAGAGTCTGTAATAACTCCAGCACACACGTGGGCTGTCACCCCCAGCCCGTCAGCAAACACCAGTTCTGCTCCTTTGACTGCTCAATTCCACCTCCGGGGTACCCGATCCTGGATGGAGCAAGAACTCAATGACGTTTCTCATTCAAGGGACAACACAGCGTACTCCCAGATGACAAATTTTGGATGCTGTTGCACCAGCACTGCCACTCGGCCTAATGGGCTCTCGGTAAATACACTCCCCGTAGCACGCAGGGCTGCAAGCTGTCCAAGGGAACACTTGTTTAAATGTCCAAGGGAACACTTGTTTGGATGATCTGCTTTTGCCCCAGTGCACTCAGTAACAACACGCCTGTGTAACCGCACGGGTCACCCCGCGCGTGCCCTGGCCACGGCTGCATTTCAGCAGCTTTTCCACCCACCGGTGTCCAGCGCAGGACTCTAAAATGGCTGAAACAGCCCCATTACCTGTTCAGGTGTGTCTTTACCAGGTCTGCCAGGCTCAGGGCCGGCACAGAGAGCTCCAGCTCTTTCTGAAGGCTCAGGTAGACGCTGGCAAACAGCTCCTGCTTCGCGTAAAGGAGGGAGCAGATCGTCCCCATTGTCAGGGGCCAGCTGTGCTGTCGACAAGTCACGAAGACGCAGCAGCCCCCCAGGAGCTCCTTCTTCTCCAGACTGACCAGGTGGAAGGAGGGGTGCTGCACAGCTCTCTGGAAGTACGACACCGCCGTTTCCTCGAACACCGTCGGGAGCTGGAGGACTTTACAGAGATCCTGGACCCGCCTGATGCCTGTGAGAAGACACCACCCTTAAAGATCAGCTCAAGCTGATCCTCAGCATCACACCGCAGCCAGCAAAGGCACGAGAGCTGCCCCGTTCCTGCAGTGTCAGAAGGTCTCCCAATTCCCTTAGCACAGGTGAGGCAGTTTGCTGCAGGCAGGCACTGGCTGGACACAGAACTAACCTCCGCCTTTGTGCTTCACTGCCAGCTCCGAAGGTTTTGACCATTTCAGAGAGCATTAGAACCACGTTAAACAAAAGAGAGCAGCAGCAAGAGAGAATGAAGGTGTGAAGGAAACCGAACGGCGTGCTTACCTCGCTGCAGGCAGCGGCTCAGCTGCTCTTTCTGACCAGTGCTCTGGGAATACGCCACCTCTGAAAAACACTCAGTGTTAGGCCAGGTATCTCACAGTGACTCTGGGGGACGGTGTCATCTAGATTTTGAGCAACCAGATGCCCACGGTCCCAGATTTCAATTACCAGAATTGAGAGGTCTTTGAGGCCACTACCCAAGAGCTGGCAGCACAGGTTAAGTGATAGTGAGGAGCAGGGCCCCTTAAAGCCGCCGCTTCTCTACAAACAGAACCAGCAAATGACCTCAGGGCTACTTCACTACACTTGGAAGAGATTAACATGCCAGAGCGCAGCACGTCACACGTTCCAAACCTAAAACCTGGCAGGGAAGTGCTGTCGGTCCGACCTTATAATGGAAAAACCACGCCGGGCCTTCACTGAGGGAGGGAGGGGAAGGCAGCGGGGCTGCCCTGGGTGCTGCCCTCCTCCCTGGGGAGCCCGCAGAGCTGAGGGCGTGCAAGGGGGCTGACTAAAACGGCTGCTTGGGGAGCGCTTCGTTGCTCAGACCGACTCAGCACGGTCAGAACGAGCTCTTCACCCAGGGTTTTGCACCAGGCCGAATGCAAACGCTCCCGCCCCGCACCTCGCAGGTGCTCCTCCTCGGCGTAGGTGGTGGTGAGGAGCCCCTCGGCGAGGACGCAGCCGCAGGAGGCGCAGACCAGCTGCTGTTGCGCGTAGTGCGCGTCCTCCACCAGCGCCGCGGAGCCGCAGCCGGGGCAGCTGCCCCCCGCCGCCATCGCCGCCATCGCCGCCATCGCTCAGGGGGGAGCGCTGGGCCGGGCGCACCGCCGCCCGCCAATAGCGGCGCCCCCCGCGGCCCGTCCCGCCGCCCGCCCGGTCGAGGCACCGCCTTCGCACACCGCGTTCCGGGCTCCGCGAGTTCCGCCCGGACGGACCCACCCACCGCGGGCAGGAGGCGGCGGCGGCGGCTTCTCCCGGGCACCCGCGGAGGGAAGAGGGACGAGGGGACAACGCGCGAAATGCTAAAACCCTTCCCCTCGGGACACTCATCAGCCACGGGTCACGGTCCCCGCTCTCCTCAGGGCTGAGCTGCATCCTTCCCCAGCGCCCTGATGTGCTGGGGGGGGTCCGGGTGACACCCCCCCCCCCAACCCGCCCCTCAGCGCCAGCGCAGGATGAGGGCGATGACAGCACTCAGGGCTCCCGCAGCGCAGGCAGGTTTCAGGCTAAATGGCCCCGAGACAGCGGGAGGCTGATTTCCTCTCTTGTCATCGCTGCCCACAATTTGAGGCCATTAGGGACGTGGGGTGATTGAACTGGCTCCTGGCCAAGAACCTTTCACAGTTGGTTGTTTTTTTTGCTTCACAGAAACTCTCGATTCTCGGGATGCGGGATGAGCTCGTCTATCAGGTTTCCCCACCCTGCGAGGTGTTTGCCGTGAACTTCCTGCAGGGATGGAACTAACCCAAAAACACTTTGAGGACGGGGAGTTTTGGGCAGAGAGAAAGGGATGGGGCCTTTCTGAAACTGCTCTTTCAGAGGGAAAAAAAAAAAAAAAAAAAAAGACAAAGGGACCAGAACAATGGATTTAAGGTATTTTTATTTTAGTGTTCCACGAAACCAAAAGGCATTTAAAAACAAATAGGTACCGAGGATAAAAGCAGACAGTATAAACAGGGAAAAATACATTCAGATCCTTCAATAATAAAACAATACATTTGATTCTTAAGGCCCTTAAAGTCAAGGTGAAGCACCTCGCTGGACATAAAATGCCAGCCCCCTTACGCCAAAGAAAGGCTTTACCTAGTATTGCCGACAGAAGCCTGAGGTACGAGGTTTGTGCGATGCTTTCCCAGCCGTGGAAGTCGAAGGACGGCACAGGACCGTGACCCTGCAGCAGCGCCCGTGCTGCTCTGGCAGGAGGCTCCACACCTGCAGCCACCGCAGGTAACAAACAGCCCCAGAGGCAAAAGCCAGACACAACCCCCGTCCACCTCAACAGTCCACCTCAACAGTCACGGCTGTAGCTGGCAAAAAGTCTGCCAGGAGAGGACATGACAGGTTTCAAGGCTACATCTCCATCGCACGCAGCACCGGGGTGCCTCCAGCAGCCTGCGACTCAGTAGTACCCATATTGTTTTAAAATGAGGCCAGCAAAAAGCAAGAGTCCAGTCTTGCTTCCCACGTGTCCAGTTACGACTACCGATAATACCGGGTTTTGATTTTTGAACCGTTAAGCCACCTTTCAAAGGCACAACCGGTTTTTCCGACTCTCTGACCTAGAACATCAGAAAGCTCTGGAATAAAGTCTAGAAGACGAGTTTATTAGTGAGGTATAGGCAACCCCTTCTTCCCAGAGATCCACCGAGGCACAAGGAGGAAACAAATTAATCCTTCATCTTCCTCACTATTCCAAGGCACGAGAAGCAGCAGCAGTTTTCAGGAAGGCCAACCAGTACCGCTCAAAATTAAAACCACCAGCCAAAAGCTGAAGATGCCATTAAGACCTCCTGCGTTTCAGACCCTTCATTCACAGAAGAGGGTACAGTAGAAAAGAAAAAAACCCTTCACTAAAGACACCTGCTCAAATAAAATTAGAAAAAAAGTACCTGAAGTCTTAGAAGACTCTTGACACTTAAGGCTTGTTTCAACTCAAGCTTCCCGCAAAGGACAGCTCTGTCAGAAAAGCTCCAGACTTTGGTAGTTAGTCAGTTTACAGTAATAAAAATGTAATTAACAGCATTTTTTGAATTTTCCAATAAATGTATACATCTCTAGGCAAATATATTAAACTACTCTTCACTACAAAAATACAGTATTTGAGAAGTCTCCAGTAGTTTTCTGTGTTTTATGAAAATAAACAGACTACTAAGAGGTTGATAGTCAATCCATCTGGTCTAGTCCCTCAATAAAGTGCTTTGCTGTAGAAAAAACGAGTTGAAACTCCCCCCTCTTGAGCCCAGCCAGGAGTGACCCAACAGACCCTTTCAACTTCCACAGGGAGGAGCGTTCACTTTGGTCCTCTGCTACCCGCTCTTTCAGTATTTCAACTTTCTTCTAAGCCTTTTACGGACTCTCACAACCCTGGTAAATCCCAGAGATGCAAAGAGGCATCTGATTTTTTTGATCTTTGACAAGAGCTCACCAGAAAAAAAGCCACATTTAGTTTTTCAGTGGAGGAAGCCTGTTTTGGTGGCTGCTTGATAGCGCAATTGCTGTCCCATGAGCTGGGGAGGAGAACATACCTCCCTCTACCGAGCTGCAAAGCAGCCACACATTGAGGAAGCAGACCGAGAGGTATGGATTGTCTAGCAAAACCAGCACTCTTTCTCAGCTGCATAAAATCTTCATTCCATTCTAAGCAACAAGTCACAGAGAAAACCGAACCAGATTTGAGCACCGGCGTTGTGACTGCTCCCATCCCCAGGGGAGGGCGATTCGGTTCCTCTCTTGGTTGTACAAGGAATGCAGGAAAGGAAGCGCTTGTAAGATTGATCACCTTCGAAGGTCGTTCCAAGGTAAGCCCCAGCTCCAAAATCCAAGGTATTTAAATTTATTAAACTGCAATGATGTAGAAGGAAAACTGTCACAGAACTCTCACACGGCAAGACACACGGGGCCACGCACGTGTGCTGTGAAATCCACGCCCGTTGAAGGCCACAGAACAGAAACCAGGCGTCCCTTTGCCTCCCTCGTTTGAACGACCTTCGAATTGGGAATCTAAAGTCTGTAAGAGAACGGTGTCTGATTTAAAATGCACCTTTGGCCCAAATTAATTACTGCCATTCCTATGGCAGGCAAACGTACCTCGACATTTCAATGTTTCCTATACCAAAAAACCTGTAAACCTTCCCCTTGGAGAACTGCTTCGAAACAACACGCACTTTATGAGATTAACTAAGCTTTGCTTCTTCCTTTCCAAGCTAAGGTTTAACTTACATTTAACTTTTAGGGCATTAATTACTTTTAAAATACAGTCCACACAGCCCTGTCTGAAGCACACATCTTTGGATTTCTCCAGTGTAGTAGTTATTATTATCATTATTTAAAAACAATCAAATCCTCAAGCTCTACTGTACAAGATTTTATATTGTACTACAACTTAAGAAATGGAAAGAAGAGTAATTGATCTATCAAAGCTGCTACAAAACAAAACCATGAAAAAAATCTTCATAAAGGATCATCAGTGCCTTGCTGGCAAGCAAAGGACATCAAAAACCCTTCATCCTTCCTATCGCAACCGGCCTTTGGATTAGATGCTTGAACAAATCTTCCCAAATGATGGAAAGAAACAAAAAAATAAATATGATAGGTTGACTTCACTTCTGGACTCCATATGCAAGACCTGATGTAACTACTAATCAAACTGAGAGTTGCTCAAGGCAGAAACAGGAAAGAGGTTACTTTCTGTGGGCAGCACAACCGGCACCACCTACTTCACATCATCTCCTTATTCATCATACTCCGCTGGCGGGAATTCAGTCCTTTGTTCAACCAACGTCCCGGGAGCTTTTACATCTTTCCAGCTTTTTTGTTTCCAGAAGTTGAAACACGAAGAATGTTTGGGGTTTCTTCCATGACTCTGACAAGCAAGTTATCGATGTAGTCTTCAAGCTCACGCACCTGGAGATCCTTCTTGGTAATGGTATCCTTCTGTTTCAAGACCAGCTGGATCAGCTCATCGTGCGTTAGCTGAGCATAAGCATAGGCAGGATCTGAAGGATCATATTTCTTTGAGAGAGAAGAAAGGCAGGGTCATTACAGACATACGGGCATTTCAAAACAGCAACAGAATGGTATCTAGTAGCTGGCTTGGGGGATCGAAAGCACCAATAAACAACTTTACACACAGCGTTTGCAGAACCACAGCTGCTCTTTGCAAGTACTACTGTGCTTCGTATCTTTTTAAAAGTAAGTTCCATGCAAATAACATTTTGGAGCAGCAGTTGTTAGCACTTTAGGATCAAGCAGCAGGCTGCTCAGAGCCAAGCTGTGCAGCAGCCAAGGCACTAACAACGACAGGGAGAGGCTGGCAGGCCAGGCGAGCTTTCTGCTACAAAGGACCTTTGGGGCCATTAGCAAACCTAGCCTGGGAAAATTCATACCAAACACTATCTACTCATGCACTTCCAGAATTCGGAATCGCTTTAGAGGAAAGTATTTAGAGGAAAAAAGAGCAGCCGCCTCGGAGTAAGTGCGTGCTACTTATGGCACAGAGACACAATTTGTAGAGCTTAGGCAGTCTTCTCCAGAACAGAAGGCAGGCTCAGAGTGAGAGCACTGTTATGGACGGTAACCACGCCATCAGTTTTAGCCTAAAAATCTTTGCCTAACGTCAGTTCTGTAATGCAACTCTGCTGCAATCTACGCTGAAAGAATGTCATGCTGACTCCAGGCAGCAACGCACCCAGCTTAGCAAAGAGGCACGGAAGTTACAGCCACGTACCATCAGCTACCATCGTTTATAGATGAGCGCTGGGACAGCTATTGTTCCAAATTCAGGTCAAACAGCAAGAAAAACCCACCTAGGCCTTTGGCATTTCCCTCTTATTGTAATTATCACTGTGAAAACAACACAGGTTCTCCGAAAACTCTGCTTTTAACCCTTAAGCAACCTTAGCAGGTACTTAGCAGCTTCTGCCAATTCCTCCAGCTACCTTCTCAGACACTACACGAGTGCCAGCCCAGGTATGCAACAGGCTCACCTGGCTACGTCGAGTGTCATTTCTCACGTGGAATCAGAGCACCACACCAGAATATAAATTACAAGTTTTCAAGTCATTCAAAATAGCAACATGCCAGTTTGAATCACCTAACTGACATGCTGTTCTTCTCCACCTACACACAGGCACTACCGTTATTCTGGCACTAACTCTTCATGTTCCCCAAACCCCTTAAAGGCAGAATTAGCAGCCAGGGTTTTTCCCTGCTGATCCAGAGACACTTCTAGCCATTCTGATCAACATGACTTTTCAACTACACCCCAAGCCTGGAGGTCTCTTTTGAGGCCAAGATTATGCAAAAAGCTCCTCTAACTCTGAGTGATTACGCACGCTGCACTGCTATGCTCTTAGGAAGTGGCCGTGCTTTAAGGGCTGGCCTCTCAATCTGCACGGGGTGTTAATGCAACACATTACAAGGCAACAGCCACCCTGCAGTGACTTTTCCCACCTTCTCGGTTTTAAGAGCCACAAACTTATTTCAGGGTGAAAATGAGCTTCAGGGACTAATTGCGTCTGAAAATAAACAGTGAGTGATTTGTCCAGCCTTCTGTGCAGACGCAAGTTACGCAGCTCCCCCACGTCACCAACAATCTTCAGTAGCACCCCCGCGAGTCACCCGTGGTTCCTGTCACAGCCACCTCACGGGTCACACACATCCCGCTCACCTCGTGGAGCCAGACAGCACCCCACACTCCTCTACACTCAGGATCCCCTCTGCAAGCAAAAGGCACCAATTCCATTATAGATCAGTTTGCAAGAAAATAAATATTTAAAGATTGTGCCCACCTTTGGGGACTAACAAAAAGAAAGTTCATGCCCCCCACGGTCTAATAACCACTGTTCTTTTTCTGCTCAAGACAGATGAGATACGAGCCTAGACAAACTATCTCGAATACATGAACTCTATGCAATTTACTGCCTAAGCTTTTAAAGTGCCTCTTCCCTCCGTACCTTCACGCTCATCTCGAGCAGCTTTTCGTTCATAGTGCTGATGACGTTCAGGTTTTTACTTTGAGTCTTGTTTGCTGTGGCATTCATTGGCTTCACAGGATGGAGTCTGCAACATTAAAAAAGGTTTATGTTATTTAGGCAGCACATATAACAGCAGCACTACACATATAACTACAGTACTACACCTACCCTTCTCTATCTCCAGAGAGATTCAGCTTGGGAAAGACAAGGCATTTCTGCCTAAGCCATAGGCTTTTTATAAGTGTACTCCAGTTCTCTTTCTATCTTTATTGACTTAAGGCATTGGAGATAAAGCAGCATTAACAAGGGAAATACATCCTGAACGGTATGTCACAAAAGAAAAGCCAGGTCAGTCTACATGAGAAGGCAGTACACAGCGACAGTTACTCTGATCTCTCACACACTAGTATTTGAGCCTGCCTTTCCTAACGAGAACACATTCGTGGTTCTTGCAACATATCAAACACTTCTATTATCCTGGGACAAGCATGTATTATGCCTTTTCCAATCTCAACTTAGGCCATAAGCTGCCAAAAAGCACTATCTTCCTTTGCTCGAGCAGGATTTATATTGCCAATTTTAACACAGGAAGAAAATTTTACTTGTATCTCAGCAAATGCTGGCCCAGAAGCATCCTGGACCCCAGGCAGAGCTCTGAGGTACTGAGGGCTGACATGTCGGTGGCACTGTTCCACAGCCAACTGTACCCCAGCAGGCAGGAGGAGCTGCAGACAGCTCCAGAAAGCAGCCACCGTTCTTGGGAGAGAGGGGTTTTAGCTGCATCGCTTGCTGCAATTCACTTTGAGGCTCAGGAGCCCAGTTCAGCCAGGAAAGGAAGCATCCCGTTTATCAGGCTTCCTGTGATCATTCTCTCACTTCTGAAAAATGGATGAATTGCAGTCCATTTCCCCAGTTTGATGAAATGACCTTATTTCTTAAACTGCCACCACATTTTCCTAACATTTTTCCTAAGAGGTAGCATTGTGATGAACGGCAGGTCCTCTTGAGCGCTCTGGGCGTCTCTAATAGCTCTACAGATTTATCTGGTGCCAGCAACGACCCTACGCTGGCATGGCAGGACCCAGGCCCCAACAAAGCCACAGGCCAGAGGAAGTTAAGGCTATACGATGTCATGTCACCGCAAAGCGCAGTGAATTAATTCCTGCAGCTGGAGAGACAGATCTGCACTCACAGGAAGAAAAAGCAAGGCTCACATCAGCACTGAGATACTTTCTGTGTATTTCCCATTTTCTCTCACCTGTGCTTAGGAGACACGGTTTCACCACTCTGCTGAGTTTGGTTAGGATATGTTTCAGAGGGTGAAACCCATGCCTGAAGAAGCTTCTTCTTGCCAGAATTTCCTGCTTTATCTGCGAAGCCCTCGGCTGTTGGCTTTTTCGGAGACTCTGCTCTATGACTTGGGGTGTCAGAGGGGAGAGAATGAGAGGAAGAGTAGGGCTGGGAAGGACTTGACAGGGAGGAAGAGGAAACAGAAGGCTCAAAGAAGTCACACTCTGCATGCTCCTCAACACCTGTACTTATTTTCATTTCTTGTTTCTCAAAATGACTATTACACTCCCTGGAATGAGATGTCATACCTAAGCCTGAGTCAGCTACCTGGTTATTGACACTGTGAACATCTACTCGGGCCTGCAGCATGGGTGGTTTGCTCGGCTTACAAGCACCAGGAGCACTTCCTCCTCCTCCTGGAGCGGCCGGGGTTACTGGGGCCGCAGCAGAGCTATCAGAGTGCTCCTTCAGTTCTTCACACAAAGGCGTTAAACCCACGGACTGCTTTCCAGTCTCTGAAACGTTTTTATCACCTGCAGTGACACCGTGGTTCTCCTGACAGTCACCCAGCAGCTCGTCATCGGAGCCTCCCTCCAGAATGACCGGAAGAGTGGCCAGTTTCGAACCACGGTCTCCGGGAATGGGAATGGCAGACTTTAGATTTGTAAGACAGTCAAATAAATCATCGTCACCCTCACTTTTTAAATGCCCGTTATTGTTGTCATCTCTGAGAATCACTGGTGGAGTGACAGTCTCTAACGAGCCACTTTGGGGGAGGCACCCACCAGCATCTGAGGCTTTATCATTAGGTAATGGGAGCGCAGACGCAGATTTTACACCGTCACCTGAAGAAGGCACATCACCGCCTAACTCAACAGCCTGAGAAACCAGCGGGCACTTCTTCAGTGTTAATGACAGCCGTGGTGCTGGCTTTGGAGTGACTAACACCTCACCACCAGCCCTCCCTACATCGGCTTCCTGAGAGGACAGCGTGCAACCTCCCAAGGTTGGTTCAGCAGATCCTACTTGAGAAAATGAGTTATTTTTATCAAGTAGAGTTGCTTGGGGCTCTAATGTGGGCGCACATTCTTCCCATCTCTTTTCACCACAGATCTCCTGCTTCTCATTCAGCTCAGGGGACGGTGGCTGTTCAGCACCAATCTCTGCCAAGAGGCTATTACTACACTTTGAGAGAGACGCAGAGCGCTTGCTGTCCGTTGTGCAGGGTTCAGTATTTACACCACTGACTTCCACACCACCCCAAACAGCGGTCTCCCTGTTTCGGATGGGACCTATGCTGTCACTAGAGAGGTCTGACGATGGGTAGCACCTCACTTCCAGTTTGCAAACAGACCCTGTTCCCTCTCTTTTTGCATCTGAACCCATCAATAACGTTTCACTGAAATCAGAGTGCTGCTTTTCCCCCTCCTGCCCACCCAAATCCTCGTCACTTGATGTAACACCCACTGACCCAGCAAGGAGAAAGGACACAGATTTCCTGTTGCCTAGCTTGCTTCTTTCCAAAGAAGTCTCAACCTGAAGCTGGGGAGAATCGCAACGCTTCTTTGGAGCCAGACCAGGGTTGTCGGAAAGGGTGCCAAGGGGGTTTGACACAGCTCTGACATCACTAGTTAAAGCCACATCCGAAGAGCTCCCTGAAGCATCGCAATCAGAGCGTTTCAGCTCAGCAGGGTGTTCTGCTGAGGAACAGTCTTCATCACAAGGAATGCAGAAAGGGGAAGAACTAGCAACAGCTTTGAAACCTGGCGCATCTGCTTCCCGCCCAAGCTTGGATACAAAGGGATTATTGTCATTGAAATGACAATTAGTGGGGAGAGAAGGTGCAGGGTGAGAGAGACCCTGGGAAGCCCGCATAGCAGAGCTTTCAGGACCCTGGCCCCATGAGCTCTGCCCCCATTCAGAAGCAAAAGGATTATTACCACTACCAGAGACCTGACCAGGAAGAGGCGTTTTGGGAACAGAGGCTGCAAGATGATGGGACGAAGACAAACGGGCAATGCCTGCGGGATCCAGGGCTGTGGATGCCCTGCCCCACTCGGGAGTAAAGGGGTTCTTGCCATTCAAAAGCTCTGCAGCAAAAGGAGAAGTAAGGGATGCAGGAGAACTAGTAACGTTTTCAGAGTCTGGCACTTGGACTTTTTGTTGTGTTTTAGAAATAAAAGGATTATTGTCACTACTGATACGGTGTACAGAAAGAAAAGCAGGAAGGGAATCAGGTGCAAGAGTACGAAGCGCGGCTTTGGTTTCCTCCTCTGAAGACACGCCCAGTCTGCAAAAAGGGACAAAAAACTCGCATGTCACTTGCGGATGCAACACGAGGCAGGAACAGACAAGCGTTAGCACCAGACTCCATTAACTCCTAACACTGGAGAAGAATTACACTTGCAAGAGACCTCAGAGCATATCTGATAGACTTTACAGACTCGAATGTGTCTTTACAAAGCACTCGATTTATGTCAGAACACTTGTTCTGCAGAGTTTGCACAGGTTACCACGGTGTCTGCTTTTAAGCACTACCTCATCTTTTGCATCCCAAGCAATTTTATTAGTATGTAAGACACTTCACATGCAAGATGCTTAAACGTGAGAAGCACTGAAAATAAGGAGTTAGAGACAGACACAAAACGTAGCCTTATTAGTAGAACACACCCATATATATATAAAAAAACCCCTGTGTGTTTATATATATATATATATGAAGGATAAAGGAGCAGAATTTTCGAAAAAGCCTTGTGTACAAGTTTGCACAAAGTCCTTCATGTTGCTGTGAACAGTGCCAGAAGCAGAAGGGCTCCAAGATTAACACTTTCGAAGGCCACAGCCAAATACAGAAAAGTAAAGATGTTAGAACTGGTATTTCAGCCCCTGGGTATGTTCAAGTTGCACAGCTCAGAGAGAAGTTAGTTTTTGCAAGAAATCCAGCAAGAAAAATCACCCCTACAGTACCTGCAAAGATGTCTGCACTCAGAGAACCACTATTTCAGCATCACTTAGAAGGAACATCCCTACATCAATCTCTTTTTCATACCGAGAAAGAACTCAGAATTATTATTATTTAACTAAGGGCCCAACGGTCAGCTTAAAACCAGCAGGTACCCTGCAGAGCAACGCACGCAGGACACCAAGCTGAGAGGTGCTGCCCTGCGGCAGGAAGGACGCGGTTAAAGCCACCACCGCTGCATCACTGTTTATGTCAACCTCTGAAGCAAACACCACTCACCTGGGCTTGACAGCTTTGGTCTTCGCTGGTGCAGCAGCTTTTTCGGGTTTCCACTCTTCCTCGAAAGGGTTGAGCGGCTGCTTATTTGCAAAGACGTCTTCTGCACAGTGACTGTCTTCTGAAGGATTCCCTCTGCTTAAATCTGCTGGAAGTTCAAGACCTTTGGCCTCTTGTTCGCTCTTCTCTTCTGGAACTTTGTTTTCCTCATTCTGCAGGGTCCTGTCGGGAATATTCTCAGCATCGACGGTCTTCACTGCGTCCTTCTTCCCTGTGACCAGAGAGAGCAAGGCAGACTTTTTGTGGTCCGTTTTTTTGGTCTCTTTAATAACCTCAACAGTTGGAGGAATGCTGGTTTCTGGGTATTCTTCACTACTAAGCAATTTGTATGATGGCAAAGTCATAGATTTAAAAGTCTCCAAGGATGCAGACCCAGAGAAAGCGTGACTAGGAGATGTTCTTCCCGTCTCTTCAGGTCCTTTAGCAGATCTGGAAGACAGGTTCTCTTCTGAAGCAAAGAGCTGCTTCCTCCTGAAGTTGTGAGGAGAGGGGGAAGAGGCTGGAGTGTTGTCCTTTGTCGTGCTCTCTTCCATATAAACGTGACTGCCATTGATACACAGACTAGACTTGGAAACAGGATCGTTTTTGGATTTAAGGCCACTGAATAAAGAGAGCCCTTCTTTCTTGGTGTGGCTAGTGGTTACTTGGTTTAGTTGCCTGCTGTCCAAAGTTGCTGTTTTACGAGATTTAAATACAGGAGAAAGAGAGGACTTCTCTTCCAGGGCATTTCCAAAGGCTTCTGGAAAAAATAAACGGGGAGAAATTCAAGATGCAAGAACATCCTTTCCTCTGACACTACTGACAGCCTCAGTACTTCACAGTCATTAATGGATTGCAGCAACAGAAACATCACTAATGCGACTACACCAGTTGCTTCCAAACTTTCTGGGTCCCCTACCGCTGCCAGCCCTCAGCAGGCTGCATCACATGCACTGTTCAATGACCTAAAACCACCACAGACCACTTACTGTGATGCTGCACCACTCACGCAGCCCCACAGTTTCTGTGCTATCCCCAGGTAAGCTTAGCCCTGAGTGTCTAATGTCCTGCGTGCATACCTGCCACCATGGACAGAAGTGACTTTCTATGGATTTGTTCAGTAAGAATAATTTAACTAGTACTCTAAAAAGCGTGAAAAGTACAAGCAAACCTTTGGAGAAAGGCTTTTTGCTTCATCAGTGCCAATACTCACTTTCTGAGGTTGAAGAGGTCTCAGACTCCTCATCGTCCCATTGTGAGTGGAAGTCGCTGGGCCGAAGCCGAACCCTCTCGGTGACGGGCTGCTGCGTCGGTAGGACTGACAGAGACTGGGAGAGGGAGGTTTTCTGCAGGCCAGGCTTGGAAAACAGGGTTTTGAACTTCGATTTCTTTTTTTCCTTCTCAACTGACTCATCTTCGCTGTCAGCGGGGGAGTGAGTTGTGCTGGGAACGATGGCTGATGCCGTGTCAGAAAGGCCACTGCTCCTCTTCCCCTTGAGCTTGTCTTTGAGCTTGCCAAAGGGGGAGCGAGACTTGTCTTTCATGGACAAATCAAACATACTGGCTGTCATGTTGCTCCTCATAAACTGGATATCCACTTCGATCTCCCCTCTCTCCTTTTCCTTTTTCCCTGGTTTGGAGCGAAGCTTGTACCACCTGCAGAAACAAGGAGATTTCTTTTACAAACAAGTTCCTGAGAGGCCTGGGTAATTTAGAACAACAGAGGGTGTTTATGTTTTAAAAACCAATTATGCTTACAGTGTAGAAAAAAAAAAAAGAAAAAAAGAAAAGAGAAAAACCTTTACTCTTACAACTATACCATAATTATATGGCCTCAGGTCCCAAGGAACACATTTCTTATCGTAAATATAAAGTTATTAGTAAAATCTGTTTTAAAACCCAGACCAGGAAGGATTTTAAAAAGGAATAAAAAGAAGAAACACAACACAGAATTCCTGTATTTCAGCTCAGCTGCTCTCTTCTGTGCTTTTATCTGGCTTCCCAGAATTCGCAGAAGCTAGGACTTTGAAGTAAGGGCATAAGAAGCAGCCTCAGAGCCCTGAAACTGGTACCAGAGAGCTTGCAAACTCGTCCCACGCCCTCATACCTTTCATTCCAGCTCCTTTTCAGTTGCTATCTTAATGCCTCTTAAGCTAAGGAACCCCTAATCAACAGCCCGAGAGCCAAACCAAGCCTTACAGACTCTCTGGGGATTTCCACTCACCTCTACGAGCTCGTGACTGGAGTGCACCAGGAAGGACGTTCGCTACAGACCAAACCTTATCCCTTCCTGAAATGCAGCTCCAGAATATTAAGCACTGCATATTAAGTAAGCGCTCAGGGTATCCGAACTGCAAAACCACCACCCGCGTGCCGCTATCACACGTGCTCGATTACTGCTCAGTGACACTCAAACCACATTAAAGCCAGCAAAGAAAATTATCAGCACTGCACGCCAATACTGGCTTGTTATTGCTGGAGCCACAGACTTCCCGACTCCACAGAACTGATAGGAAAGATCACCAGGAAAACGCCAGCTTCTTCCTCCTCACCAGCTGGTACATGAAAAGAAAGGAGGTAAACAGAGCATGCAAATCCGCCTCTCCATCAAATTTGCACTTCATTCCTTTGAAGGTGCACTGGAAGCAACGAAAGAAAATAGGAAAAGGCAATTTGCTTCAGAGAAAATTCAAAACTCACGAGCATTAACTGCAGGAGATGAATTCAGAAATCTGCTGCAGAGAAACACATTAGAGGGAAATGAATGCTCAAGCACCACGCTACAGTTAGATGGTCAGACCTGAAGCTACAAGACGCCAGCACCAGAGAAGGGATTTTATAAGGAGATGTTAGGTTTTGTCAGGTCCCTAGAGCTGCAGTCCCGCAGCGGCAGCAGCAAGGGCAGCAGAAACCCTTTGCCTTTAACGCAAGCCAGCACTGGGCACTTTTGTTCCAAACCGCGTGATTTCTAGGAGCGTCCTGCGCTCGTGTGGTTTTGGTGCCACAATCCATTCTCTGCGCTCTCTGCCCCGGGGAAAGAGCGGGTCCTGTTCGAACGGCATCCAAAATGCAAAGTATAAGCTCAGCGAAAGGCAGCTTAGCACTGACCGAAACACGGCCATCGCTTTGAGAAGCACGTCACTGCGTCCACCTCACTTTGAGCGGCTGAAAGTAAATAATGTACTGACAACCTCTCCCCAAAACTACAAAATATAAAGTCTTACTAATTTAATTTATTATGTTAACGTGTACCCGTCAATCCACGTGCATTTATTTTCCAAATAAAACCAGCCCTTTATGGCTATACATCACCACAGCAGCTAAGCGATGACAAAAGAAACAGGCTTCAAACAGAAAATCGAGGGCTGGGGGCATGACACCAACAACTGGAAATATCAGGAGTTTTCCCAGGAACATCCAAGTCATGAGTTTTCCCCCTCTATTTCCCTTTGGCCCAGACACGCGGTGCTGGCCTCGCAGGGCTGACTCCTGAACTCTGCTGACTGCAGGAACATTATGCTCCGGCGTGTAAACACATTAGCGCTTGACACAACCTTAATGACAGCGACCTTATAATTAAGGCTTCGCAAGCGGCGATGGCTTTGTCAAGAAACACGACGCAGATCTTGGCCCAGCCGGTGTTAATACCTGGATCTGCTCAGGTGAGCAAGAGGAAGGTGACTCACCAGCCACCTCAAGCCACATTACAAGGCTGCTGACTCCCAGTAAAACCCTCCCAGTAACCACCCTGGGATTTCAGCGCCGTCCCAGTGCTTATGTTCAAAGGACCAAGTATGACACAGAGCTGGCACTCGGCATTAAGGAAAGAGTCTCTCAGCTCGGTGTCCTGCTGACAACAGCGAAGCCAGACCATATAACACTGAATTATCTGCTCTTACACGCGCTTCAGCTCTGCTAAGTATTCATTAAGAAAAATACGTAAACAGCTGGCTGTAGCCCGTGTTCATTCTCTGTCGGAAAGAGAGAATTAAATTTCTGAGGTCAGCCCGGCAGTTCTCAGTGTACGCTGTCAGCACTCACACATAAATATGTAAAACCAAAAAGCACCGGCCGTGTTTTCCCGGGCCGGCCAGGCAGCTGCCGGTGCCAGGACCCCCAGCCTCTCCCAGGGGACAGGCACCCCGGAGCCATGGAGGGCTGACCCACACCAGGAGGAACCCTGCCCTGGGGGGTCACCCCATGGGCCCTCAGGGGCTTGAGGGGGTCCCTGAGGGGCACAGGGGTCCCTCACCAGTCCCTCAATCCCCTGGGGCACATAGGTCCCCCACACACATCCCCACACCTCTGTGGGGCACAGAGGTTTCCACGGGGAACAAGGACATCCTATGGGGAACTGGGGTTCCCTGCCAGAACCCCAGGTCTCTCTGGGGCACAGAGCCCGCCCCCCCCCCCCCCCCCCCGTAGGGCCCAGAGCCCCCTCGCCATTCCTCTCCCTGACTCCCGTGGGGCCCAGAGCCCCCTCATCCCCCTCCCCAGGCCCCGTGAGGCACAGAGCCGCCCCCCCCCAGCCCTCCCCACAGTCCCCGTGGGGCACAGAGCCCCCCCAGCCCCCTCAGGGCCCAGAGCCCCCCCTCCGGTTCCCCAGAAGTCCCCTCACAGCCCCCGGGCCCACCTGGTGTGCCGCCGGCCACCGTCGGCCCGCAGCGCGGCCAGGTCGACTTCGGCGCGTCCCAGGAACTTGTCGAGGCCGACCAGGGCGCGGTGCAGCACGGTGAGGCGGAGGGCGGCGGGCCGCGGCGGCGGCGGCAGCTCGAAGGTGGCCTCCTCCCGCCAGAGCGGCTGCCCCTGGCACCGCTCCGCCACCGAGGTGGAGAACTTGTCGCGGCCCAGCGCCATTACGGTGTAGGCGTCGCTGCCGCCGCCACCCGCCGCCGCCTTGGCCCGCAGCCCCCGCGCCCGCAGCACCGTCACCTGCACATGGGTGGGCACCCAGGCCGGGGCCGGGCCCAGGCCGGACATGGCGGCGGGAGCGGGAGCGGGACGGAGCGGGGAAGGGAGCGGGAAGGGAACGGGAGCGGCCCGGCACGGCGCGATCCCGCCCCGCCCCAGCGCCCCGCCCCTCTCGCGAGAGCAAGGGGAGGGGCCGGGGTGGGCGGGGCCTGGGAGGGAGGGGCGGGGCCTGGGCCGTACAGGTGGGTACAGGGGTGGGTACAGGTGTGTGTGCAGGTGGGTACAGGTGGGTACAGGTGTGTGTGCAGGTGTGTACAGGTGGGTACAGGTGTGTACAGGTGGGTACAGGTGTGTGCAGGTGTGTGCAGGTGTGTACAGGGGTGGGTACAGGGGTGGGTACAGGTGTGTGCAGGTGTGTACAGGGGTGGGTACAGGGGTGGGTACAGGTGTGTGTACAGGTGTGTGCAGGTGTGTGCAGGTGGGTACAGGTGGGTACAGGGGTGTGTACAGGGGTGTACAGGTGTGTGCAGGTGTGTGCAGGTGTGGGTACAGGTGTGTGCAGGTGTGGGTACAGGGGTGGGTACAGGTGTGGGTGCAGGGGTAGGTACAGGGGTGGGTACAGGGGTGTGTGCAGGTGTGTGCAGGGGTATGTGCAGGGGTATGTGCAGGGGTGTGCAGGGGTGTGCAGGGGTGTACAGGTGTGTACAGGTGTGGGTACAAGGGTGTGTACAGGGGTGTGTACAGGGGTGTGCAGGTGTGTACAGGTGTGGGTACAGGGGTGTGCAGGTATATGTGCACTGCTATGTACAGGGGTGTGTACAGGGGTGGGTGCAGGTGTGTACAGGTGTGTACAGGTGTAGGTACAGGGGTGTGTACAGGTGTGTATGCAGAGGTATGTGCAGGTGTGTGCAGGGGTATGTGCAGGTATGTGCACAGGTGTGTGTGCAGGGGTGTGTACAGGTGTAGGTACGGGGTGTGTACAGGTGTGTGCAAGTGTAGGTACAGGGGTGTGTACAGGTTTGTGCAGGTGTATGCGCAGTGGCATGTACAGGTGTGTGCAGGTATAGGTACAGGGGTGTGCACAGGTGTATGTGCAGGGGTGTGCAGGTGTGTGCACGGGTGTATGTACAGGTTTATATACAGGTGTGTGCAGCTGTGTGTACATGTATATGTGCAGGGGTATACAAGTGTACAGGGTGTGCACATACATACAGGGGTGTGTAAATGGGGGTACATACAAGCGTCTCTGTGTACGTACAGGTGTGCGTATGGGGTGTATGTGTGTAGAGGCGTCTGTGAATGGGCACGTGCATATGCACAGGGCCGTGTACGGGCACGTGTGTGTACAGGGGTGTGTGGTTTTGTGCACACGTAGGGCTGTGTGTGTCTGCACAGGGCAGCGTGTGCAGGTGTCTCGGGGGGGGTATGCAGGTGGCTGTGCA
This sequence comes from Balearica regulorum gibbericeps, assembly GCF_011004875.1. Taxonomy (NCBI): domain Eukaryota; kingdom Metazoa; phylum Chordata; class Aves; order Gruiformes; family Gruidae; genus Balearica; species Balearica regulorum. Next base: position 2,193,804 of record NC_046210.1, on the reverse strand, counting down.
TACAGGCAGGTGCATGCCCAGTGATACAGGTAGCGTGACGGGGGGGGCGTGCAAGGGTGTGCAAGGCTGAGCGGCGTGGCCGGCGGAGCAGGCTAACCTGCCCTGTGCCAGCTGTGTCCCCTCCCCTGCTCTGAGGCTGCAGGAAAAGCACCGGCGCTTCTCCGAAAACACCATTTCCAAAACCCAGGAATCAATTTAATGAGAGCTCTACGATTCATTTAATGAAACGGGCAGCTACGTACAGCCATCACTCCACCAAACTGCTTTTCGCCCCTTCCTCGCGCTCCCGCAGGCCCATTTCCTTCATTAATTCAGAATTACACCACGAGGTCCCGAAGCGACGCGTGCAGCCCTGCCGCCCCTCCCGCGGGGCTGGGTGCTGCGTCCTCCGGGAGCTTTGCTTTGCCGTCCCCTCCCATCCCCAGGAGCACCCACCCCGCACCCAGCGCTGCTGCCGATGTCCCGGTCCCCGCGTCGCCTCCTCCGAAGCCCGGTGGCGTCGGCACGAGGCTGCGCCAGCCCTTTGGAGCGCAGCGCGCCGGGCAGCAGCCAGCCCCGGGGACAGCCCTGGGGATGGGGACGCAGCCCTTGGGCCACGCGCTGCTGCCCTGGGGACTGCCCGCAGTCGGGAGGGGAGAGGTGTCCAGCCCGTGTCCCCCCCGGGGAGGTGCAGGTTTGCCTTCGGGACCCTCGCGGGAGGGACGGGTCTCGCTGGGCTGGCAGGGCTGCAGGTGCACAGCCGGGGGCGGCTGGGGCGACTTTGCAGGGAAAAGCTGCAGCAAATGCGTTTTTGGTTGTGGCGGCTGCTGTCCTGGAGGTGAAGGGGGGCTCAGGGCACGCCGGGAGCAGAGCTGAGCACCCCGACGCAGGGAAGGATGCTGCAGGGAGTGCTGCGCGCCCCTGGGCAGGCAGGAGGAACCCATTTGCCTCCGCTCCCATGGGCAGGACAGGCAGTGAGGAAAGCTCTGCTGTGCACGGGATGAAGCACACGGCCATGGAGGGTCTGGGGAGCGGGACCCCCACCTCAGAGCACGCCGCCGGCAGCCCCGCAGCTCTTGGTGGGGATGATCTTCCTCTTGCAGGCGAACATCTTGCGGAGCTCCCCGCGGAAGCGGTCGTGCAGCCAGGCGTAGAGGAAGGGGTTGCAGCAGGAGGAGCTCATGGCGAACCAGTGGCAGAGCAGCTGGATGAGGAGGAAGTAGTGCTTGTTGATGAGGTTGATGTCGATGTCCCGGATGATGTTGAAGACGTGGATGGGAAGCCAGCAGACCCCGAAAGCCGCCACCACCAGCACGATGAGGCGGAAGATCTTCCTCTTCCTCAGGCGGTCGAACTCAGCTTGGCTCTGCGTGGGGTGGCCAGGCACCACCCGGTTCCTCAGCTTCACCGAGATGCAGATGTAGGAGAGGGAGACGGCGGAGAGGGGCAGGATGTAGGTGACGATCAGGGTGCCGTAGGCGTAGGCCAGGCGCTGCGTCTCCTTCTCCATCCAGAACTCCTCGCAGATGGCGAAGCCTTCCTCCCGAAACTCCACGTGGTACGTGTGGGCGATGGCGGGGGCCACCAACCCGCAGGAGAGCAGCCAGATGCCCCCCACCACGGAGATGCAGCTTGTGACCGAGATGCGCTTCTTCAGGGGGTGCACGGTGGCGTAGTACCTACAGGGAGAGAAACGGGGGAGCCCGAGCCCCGGAGCATCCCCCCGGAGCATCCCCGGGGCAGGGGGCGGCTGGCAGCAGGGCTGGGGGAGGCAGAGCCTTGGCGGCTCCGGGAGCAGGGGCACGGCCCCGAGCAGCTGCTGGGAAGCGCTGGCTGGGGACAGGGGGGGTGACCGCGTTCCCTTGCTCTGCCATGGGGGCCAAGGGAGCACCGGGTCACTCCCCTGTTTTGGGAAGCAGGGCATGGAGCACCCCTCCCGCAGCCTGTCTCTGAACCTGCCCTGAGGACCGCAGGCAGCACCGAGTGACAATAAAAGCTGGCAATTCTTCTTTCACTTCCTCCCCCCCCCCGCCCCCGAGCATCTTCCGCTCCTCTCGGCGCTGCCTCACCTATAATCAAGGGCTGGCCCTAAACGAGCTCCCGGCGAGGTACCTTCCGTGACCGTCATTTGATTTCACGCAGCTCTTTCACATACTAAATGCTCTGCCCCCTGCCACAGCCCGCGCCGCCCGCTGCTTGGTTTGTGGCGTTGGCTATCACGACGTTTAAAATTGCCATGTTCAGTAGCGCAACGTGCAGCCCCGTACCCAGAGAAAAACACCGACAGCTCTTCGTGTGCTTTGCTCGTGCTGAGCCCCGGCGCGGCTGCGTGCTTCCCCCCTCCCCATTGGAGCCGGAGGATTTGGGCTAAAAACCATCCATTTTCGATAAATCCCAGTGATGTTTTATGAACATGCTGAGGACAGTATAACTCAGTGGCTGCCTCTTTGGCAGGAGCTAAAGACGGTTTTGTTGAAGAGCGAAAGAAGAATGCGCCAGCACTCCTGGGGACATCTCAACCCCCCGGCGAGGACAGCAGTCCAGGTTTTCTCAGCTATTCTGCTCAAATCTTTGGGATTTTGTTTGGTTGTTGTTTTGGGGGTTGTTTTGGTTTTTTTCTTTTTTCTTTCTGCCCTTCCCATCCCGCTCCTACCCCAGGGGCAGAGGCAAACCAGCACCAGCCGCATGAGAGGCACTCTCGGCACTGCCGTAGCTGCTGCCGGCATCGCACCCGTCCCCCGCAGGGTTTGGAGCATCTTTTATGAGAGGAGATCTCTATGGAAACATGGTTTTTATCAACCACCTCCCGTCAGACCCTGCCCGGGCGCGCTCAGGGAGGCACAAGTGCTCTCCACGCATGGACCAGAACACAGCATGATCTGGGTGCAAATTTATCCAGCAAAGTACAAAGAACTGGATGCAAACTCCAACGAGCCCTTGTGCGAGAGCTGTGCCTGCCGGGGGCACGGACCTGGTTGTGGGCAGACTGGATTTGGATGGAGATGGCTTCGTACAGGCAGGCATGAAAATGCACATCGTTCCCCGATGCAAACCAACAGCCGGCCAAACACCCCCGCTACGCTTCCTCCATCCGAGGCCGAGCGCTGATGCTGAAGAAAAGGCTGCGGAGAGCCTGCAACTATCCCCTGGATTTTTCCTTTTCCGATTTCGAGTGTTTAGCATTTAACACTCCGAGCTGAGCGAGCAGCAGCTTGAGGGAATTTGAGGGGAACCAACCCGGACCCCTGCACCATCCGCCCCACCGGCACTTACCTGTCAACGGCGATGGCCGTGAGCGTGAAAACGGAGACGTAGACCGTCATGGGCTGCATCAGGAAGACAAAGTAGCACAAAAACTTCCCAAAAACCCAGCCCTGGGGGTTGAAGGCATAGGCTAGGGTAAAGGGCACGCACGTGGCGCACATCAGCATGTCAGAGAAAGCCAGGTTGCCGATGAAGAAGTTGGTGACATTGTGCATCTTCTTGGTCTTGCAGATGACGTAGAGCAGCAGGTAGTTGCCGAAGATGCCGACGAGGACGACCAGGGCGTAGCAGGGGATGATGAGGGGTTTGAAGGACTGGATGAGCTGCACCCCGGTGAACTGCGCGCTGGCGTTGGAGCGGTTCTGCAGGGCGAGCTCGTGGACGGTGACGTTGGTCACGTCCCTGTCCCCATCAGGTTCCATGGCTGCGGCTGAGACCCGAGAAATCCTTGTTTTGGCCAGCCTCAGCACCCCAAAATCCGTTAGTTGCAGGTTTCAGGTGTCTGTGGGGCACATCCTGCTCCTCATCACAGCTTTGCTGTGGCTGTCCGCACACACACCCCCCCCCCGCCCCGCAGCTGCACAGCACCCTGCCCCGCACCCAGGGAGGGTCTTCAGGATTGCGGCTTCGTCCTGCGGGCTCCTGGGGAGAGGAATGGAAAATCAGGCTCAGAAAAGGGGCAATGCCGGCGAGCAGCCCTGCATGGGGAGGGAGAGACAGCCCCGGGCTCAGCAGCAGTTACGGCTCAGGGAGGGGAGAAGGAGAAGGAGAAAAGCAGCGGGGCTGACCACGGGCTCAGAGGAAGCACTTACCAAAATCTGGTCTCATCAGCACCCCTCTAACCAAAGCGGTTGCAGCAATCCTGCCTCTGCCCCAGCCCAGCCCGTGCGGAGGGGCAGCTGCTGGCAGAAGGAAAAGGGAAGCGGCAGCTGAGCCAGAAAATAGCTCCTAATGTTTCTGGAAATAACAAAGGACGTTAATGCATAAACGAATAAAGATGGTCTGCTACTTTTGCGCTGCCTCAAAGCCTCGTGCGCCTGCACCCCGCTCATCCATCCCCCTAACGAGATTAACCGGGCTCTCCTCAAGCACTAAGCCTGACAGCAGCCAGCCCGGGGTTTGCTGCTGCACTGATTCAGGGGGCTCGGCCGAGGTATTTCCATAGACCCCGGCACAGTCCTGCCGAAAGCAGCGCCAGGTTTTCAGGTAATTGGCCCCGAAGGGAACGGGATGGGTGACAAGAGGGAAGTTCAGGGGCAAAAATTACATCAGTCCTGGCAGATGGGTCCCTGCCTGCCCTGCCTGCATCCTACAGGCAGCCGGGTCGCACACATGGTGCTTCGATGCCAGACCCCCAGGACCCCCCCGGGCACAGTTGTCCCTCCCGGGCTGCTCCGCATCCCCTGCCTCCCCCCACGCACTGGATCATGTCACCACACGCTGCCGTCCAACTCTAATTTCCTGGGCTATTTCCATATATTACCTCCCACTCCTTCCCAGCACAGGACTTGCCACCCTGTTTATTTCTCTCTGTACCAGCTGTTATTTCACCCCTAAGCCCTCGCCTACTTGATTTCCTAAGACCAAAGCCCACCCGGCAGATTTTTGGAAGTCCTCGGGGGAACCCAGTGGAGACCTGCACCCAGCCGCAGTTTTGTAACGCGTCTCAGCAGCCCCCCAAAAACTCCCCGCTCCGAATTTGCATTAACTGGCCTCTTAGATCAACTTCCACACACCCTACCTGCTTCCCCCCATGCGTCTGCAAGGCACCCCACCTCAAAGGATGCATTCGGAGGCAGAAGAGACTTTTCAGAATAAAGTCCCTCTTATCAAACGTTTGCCGCTGAATCCAAAGCTGCGCAACCGCCTCCCCCACAGCCAGCCCCGCGATGCTCTTTGTTCTGCTCAGGGAGGGATTTTGCCAGCTGAGCATCAGCAGGTAAAAATCCCCCCCCCGCCCCCCCGTAAATAAATCACCCCGTGTACCGAGATACATCCACAGCCCCGCACGCATCCTGAAACCAAAGGTCGCTTTTCCAAATGAAGCGCCTGCAGCAAAGGCTTAAGTTGTGCCGCGCAGCAGCAGCGTTCGCGGGCAGCCGCCTTCCCGCCGGGCTGGGCAGCTCCTGCTCGGGGGCTGCAGAGGGGAGCAGACACCCCCACACACAGCCCCCCTCACCTGCCGCCGGGGTGCGGTGAGCCCATGGTGGTTTTGGTCCCTGCCTAGCCGGGCAGCTCGGCCGTGCACCCCTTCTGCCGGCTGCGGACACCCCAGCTCCAGGAGCAGGGCTGGATCCGGCCCTTCCAGCCAGGAGGGGGACTGGGGCAAAACAATTTCAACTGGGGAAAGTTTTACTTGATTTAGTTTATTGCAATTAACACGAGCTTCTCATCATTGCCATGCGTATTGAGATGACAGAAAGGATCAATAATTAAAAGGTATTTGGGGAAATGCCTCCCCCCACCCTTTCTGCCCTGCACCTGAAATAACGGGGGGGGGGGGGGGGGGGGGTGTGTGTGTCACCCCAGAGCTAGCCAGGCACACAGCCTCACCTCCCAGGCACCCAAGGACATCAATGGGGTGCTCACACATGCCCTCCGTGGGTGCTCACATTTGCAATTAGTTGGGTGCTCATGCATCAAATAATTGGCTACTTATGCACAAAATAAAAGGGCATTCCTGCATTTATTAATTGGAATTTGCTCACACAAAATGGCAGAGGAGGCTGCGACTTGCGCCCGGTGGAGGTGCAGGGACCAGCCTGGAGCAGGGGAAGGCACAAACTTCTGCACAGGCAGAGCCTGGGGTGAGCCCCGGCTCTCTGGGGGTCTCGTACAGCTCTCCCGGGCTGAACATCTGGAGGATGTGCACGCAGCTGGAGCTGCACGGCACCCGGTACCCAGCAAAGCCAAGCCAGAAGGGCTGCCAGCCCCGTCACGCTGCGATGCTGCGAGCGCTGGGGGCTGGGACTGTCTTACAGCCGAGTCCAGGACCGTGGTGCCCATCGCCCTGCGCAAAGCCCACAAACTCCTGGGGAGCAAGTTAGCCTGAAAGAAATCTGAAGCAGCTTTTAGCCTCAGCAGAGCATTTTCTGCACTACAACATCATTCTTGCATCCCCCCTTCTCTGCCAAAACTCTTCTCAGTTATTCCCAAAAGAAAGTCTTTAACCACCAGGCACTCGCTGACGGTCCTGCTGGTGTGTCGCAGGTGGGCACCCATCCTGCGTACAAACGCCATGAGGAGCTCAGGGCTGCCTCTTCACACCCGGCTCGTGCAGAGCCCTATCCTGCCCGGGGGACGCTGGCTGACACGTGCCACCCTCGCAGCGGGGTGACGAGGAGCATGGAGCCCATTCCAGTGCCAGCTGGGTTGACGCAGCACCAGCCACACGCAGTGGGCCCAGGGGCCGCATCCTGCACCGGGGCCCTCCATGCCCAGCTGGGTAGGCATGCACCCCGTGCCCAGCACTCTCTGTTTGTGCCTGTTTTGTCTCCATGACATTGAGCCTTGTCTATTAATTACCTGGCAGTTGCCATGGTTATGCCAAAGCCCTCCAGGAGATGCTGCCGCGCAGGATGCCGGACGGGGTGAGCGTGCCACTGCCAGGGGCTGCGGGAAGGGGGGACAGAGCATCTCCCCAGACACCCATCCTTCCCGCTGCCGGGGCTACGCCAGCTCCAGCCATGGCCCGTGACTCTCCAGCATCCCGCGCTGCATTTGCGGCCAGGGCTGGGCATGGTGTCTTGCAGACCAGGCTCCAGCAAGGGGCTTACGGCTGGTGTGGGGTGACAGCTCTGTCCCCACACACCCATCAGCGAGCACCGGGGAGTTAGTGCTCACACACAGGGAGCAGCTGGGGGGGTCTCGCCACCGTGCTCCCACCGCTCTTGGGAAGGCACCGGCAAGTCGGCAGCACCACGGCAGTTACTTGTGCACTTCGCTGCCGGGCGCTCCCCCGACACGCACTGCGAGTTGAAGAGGCCACTGTGCAAATTCACCGGCACCGACCTTAATCAGCTTTGCGTTTCTTTTCTTCCTGGATTTCTTTATAGGGCTTAATCTGCACCCAGCGAGATGTCTAAATGCAGCTGCCGGATCACGCCGAGCAGCAGGCATTCAGCAAGCTTTTCAATTAACAGCGCGTTTCATTCCCGCCTGAGGAATTAGGAGCAATGAATTCATCCACCTTTATTCCTTCTCCCCCACAGCTGGCACCCCCGCCTGCACCCAGCATGGGCAGAACACCTCCGGGACAGGCACCCTCAAACCCAAGGAGCCCTGGCAGCAGGGTGCGAGGGAGAGCCCCCGCCCTCGGACAGGGCATTGTCACACTGACAACGGTCCCAGAGCTGATCCCGGTGGGGAAAATAAGCCAGAATCACCTGTTTCAGTGAGAAGTGCAATGGTCATGGCTCTGATCCTCTCTCCAGAAGTCGCACGCGCAGTCTTGTGTGCTGGGAGCAAGGCGAGGGCAGGGAAAAGCTGGACGAGTTAATTGCTCATTATAGTTTTGCTCTTCCTTTCCTCTCCCCTCTCCGAGCTCGGGGCTGTGCTCAGCAGCGGCTTTCTGCTCCCCATGCCAGGGCACACCTCAAACCCACACGTGGGGAAGGGGCTGGGGGCACGCGCTTGCCTTGCGGGAGGCGATGCCCGAGAAACCCCTTCCCGGGGTGAAGCCCGCATGCGATCGCCCTGTGATCCCGTCCCCTCGTGTCCCCGAGCCCGGCACAGCCCACGCCAGCGGCTGACGTGCTGCAGCCCATCAGGGTTGGCTGCTGGTTTCACCCAGGCCCATCTCCGGCTGCTCCCGAGCCATTACCGCGTGATGACAGCAATCTTCCCTCCACACGCCGATCAGCTCATCTCTGTGTTTTTTTCTATTATAAGGGGGGGGGGGGGGGGAGAAAGACCCCTGTGCTCCCTTTCCAGCCCACCCTGCCTGCAGATTCCGGGTTCCTCTTCAGAGTCAGCCTCGCTGCCAGCTAATACCATGCATGTAATGGATTTGGGCAATTTTCTCAATTAGGAGTTTTAATTATATTATTTCAGTGGCTGCTTGTTCTGGGCGGATTTTGGCTGCGTTTCCTGGGCTGCCATGAAGACAGCAACACAACTTTGTCCTGTTGATCCAAACAGGCGATGGCCAGAGCAATTCCTGCCGGAACAAAAGGACCATTAGAAGGGATCTCGCAGGAAAATCGGTGCCAGGGCTGTGCGGGGGGCCACAATCTTCCCCCAGAATGGGTGGCTGAGCTTACACGGACACACAAGTCCCGAGCCAGAGTGTGGTACAGCCTTCCTCCTCCAGACACGCTGGGGCTGAGAGAGCCCCCGAGCCCCCTGCCCTGGCAGCAGGCAGGGCCACAGGCAGGGCAGGGCAGCAGCTCCCCAGGGGCTGCTTGCTGGGACCCCCAGCCCCGTGGGTTTGCTGTGTGACCCACGGCATCGCTGTGATTGCACCCGTGGAACGCGTTTTCCTGAGAGGAGGCGGCAGGCAGGGAGGGACAGGACAGCAGGCAAGAGCAGGCTGGCATGGCAGCACCAGAGCACAGTCCAGAGTAACTCCAGGGTATTTGCACTTTCCCATTGTTATTGCAATAAAAGAGGAAAAAAGAACATTTCTGGGAGCAAGGTAGGAATGGAGGGGGCAGGAAGAGGAGACAAGGGATGATATCCACAGCCCAGTTTGTGTCCCCCTGCGAGGATCCATCTCATTTGGCATGAGGCACTTGCAGCTCCTGGCACGGGGCATCCCCACCATCACCCCAGCTCCACTCCCAGAGCTGCAAAGTCTTCTCCGAGCTGCAGCTATTCTATGGTGCTGTGACATCATCCTCATCACCTATATTTTCCTCTGAGAGCTCTTCCTCGTGGGCTTCAGACTTAGTGTCATCTTCCACTGGGGAGAGGAGATGCAGGGCTGCAGCAGGAGGGGGTGGCCCTGCCCCACTGAGGGGAGGTGAAACACCCCCCCCCCCAGCTGCAAACACAGCTGGCGATCCCAGCCCACCCGAGGTGTGGGAACACAGACACCATCCCACCCCACGGCAGCAAAAGCAGAGCTGAGAGCTGGCATGGACCACGGTGTTGAGTCCATGAATGCAAACAAGCACTAACCCCCCCCAGACCACCAATCCCTCCATCCCCGGGGTGAAGCATCCCTGTGGAGGGCACGAGCTGCCACCAAACCCACCGTGGGGCCCACAGACCATCCCCAGCGCAGCCCCCAGCCCACCCACTCGCCCTGGCCCCGCTGCACTCACGGGTGACATGCTGCCCACTGAGATAGACCGGTCCAGCTCCACACTGGAGCACAAAGGTGACAGGAGGGACCAGCTCCAGACCTTTGAGGCTGATCTGCAAAGAGTTGGAGCTCAGAGCCACCCCCCAGCCCAGTCCGGGTAGGCAGCAGCACGGGTTCACCCCCGCGGCACTGTCATGGGGGGGGGGCAACTCCTCCGCACCAGGGAGGGTTTGCAGGCAGTTGCATGGACGTGGCCAGAGCGGGAAGGAGCCCCCAGCATCACCCAGAGCCTCGGCCATGGCTCGGTGGAGACCCGGCTCCCAGGGTGAAATTATTTGAAATTATTACCCTGCATCCAGGGGCCGCACACCGGGCGCTTGGCTGCCCTTACCATGGGGAGAACCGAGGTCCGCAGCGCCGCAATGGGCACCGGCTTGTGGTCTCCGTAGGTGTTTTTTGAATCCACGGCCACCACATGCAGCTCGTCCCTGGCCTCGGCCCCCAGGCAGATCTGCAGAGCCCAGCAGAGACCTTGTGGCAGGGAGCCCAGCCGTCAGCCAGCCCCGCTGCTGGGGCACCCGGCTGTCTCCAACGGGCTCTTCGGCGAGCCTCGGATCTCACCGTTCTCAGCATGAGCAGGTGCTCCAAGAAGTCATCGTCCTCCTTCACCACGCAGCTCCGGGTGCCCGTGTTCAGCTGGCAGCCTGCAGGGACGCAGCCCTGTCGGTGCAAGAGCAAGCCGCCCCTCCGTGCAAGCCTCGGGCGAGCCGAAAGCAAAGGGGAAGCTTCCCTGGGTGCACCTCCGCAGGAAAGGGGGAATCACACCCCACACACACCCACCCCAGCTGCCACCGTCCCCCACCTCGTGCCTACCACCAGGTCCCACCAAAGCAGCCCGGGGCACGCAGCTCCGTACCCCACAGGGCAGTAACCGGCCTCTCCGCCGACAGCGACCTGGAGAAGGGAGAAGAGCTGCTCATCCTCCAGAGCGGATCCAACACCGGCAGCAGGAACCAGCTCCTGTGGAACAAACACCAGAGAAAACAGCCTTCGGCTGCCCTGGAGCAGAAACACAAGGAAGAAATGTGACTTTGGAGCACTGAGAGCAAACTCTCTGGTCTCAAAAGCCCAGAGCCAGGCCAGCAGCTGGACCAGCATCCCCTGGGCAGGAGAGCATCGCTAAGTGAAGAACAAAACCACCACTTACACATCCCCTGGGGAAAGGAAAAGCCTGTTAAATGCATTTACAGACAAACGCAGCTCTAAGAGGATGAGCAGCCTCCCTGCAGCAGGGGAGCACCGTAAGCAGAGGTAGCGCAGGGCACCCTCTGAGCACAGAACGATTTGGGCTGAGCAGAGAGGCTGAAGCCTCAGGGAAGCATTTGGTACTGAGAAAGCACTCAGAGGGCTCTAAATGCCACTCAAGCATCAAGTGCTTTGCCAGCATGGGTATTTAATCTAGCAGCACAAGGACTGGGGTGTCAGAGGGAGCTGCCCCCCCCCATGCACAGCATCAGCCCCAGGGGACCACAGGACCCATCCTTCCCCACACCCTGCCCAGCAGCCCATACCCAGCCAGGGAGAGCCACACCAAGAGAGCAACAAGCACCTGCACCCCATGCCGGCCGCTAATAAAGAGCAGGGGGACCCCAGGAGGTGAAGTTTGGGAATGCGGTGCAGGTGCTTCAGGGGGCAGGTGGCACCAATGCACCCACCAACCCATCACCGCACATCCCCAGGAGGACCTACACCAAACAGGGAAGCTCATCTGAGCCAACTTTAGCTTGATTAGAGATGAGGACACTAGCCCTGCTGGGGGCATGCAGAGACCCCGGGGCCCCCCATTCCCTGGGACAGCCCCCCTTCACCCCTTGCCCAGGGCTTGCCTGCTGCTGGGGAAGTTACTCATTAACACGGTGGGGGGCTAACGAGCAGCTCCTGGGCTGGTGTTGGACTGTGCTGGTCACTCAGCTGGTCACCGAGGGGTACCCTGGGGAGGATGAGGCCATGGGGGGCTGGGGGGGACACAGGACCTGCTTGTGCTCAGGGTCAGCTGCAGGGGTCAGAGACCAGTCCCCCAAGAGCCATCAGAGCCACCAAACCGATGTCTGAAGCTCTAAAATGGAAACAGTCGCCAAGAGCTGCATTTTTCTCTTTATTTAGTGATTTCATCCTTGCTGGGTATTACAAGCAAAACACACCAAGGGAGGATCCCAGCAGGGGAGACCCTGCAGCACCCCGGTTCCTGGGGCTGCAGCCAGACCCCATAGGCTCCGTGTGGGAGCTGGGACATCGCCGGTGGCACTGGGTGCCTCTGCATGGGCTCCCGGGCAGGGATGGGGCGGCCAGGGCAGCTTGGGGGGCTGTGGGTGCATGGGGTGCCCCAGACATCATCCTGGCATGGGGCTCTCCGCCTCTGCCCAGCAAATATTCACACTGGTAAAAGACTCCCGAATTATGGAGGGATGGTGGTGCCAACTTTGTGGTGCGTTCCCAGGCTGGCAAACCCCCGGGGGGCACAAAGCTCCCTCCAGGGGGTACAGGGCTGGTGGGTGCTGTGCCCGGCCCCGGGGAGGGACACCCCTGCTTGCCAGGGAGCCCCAGCTCTGCCTGCCCTTTGGGGGTGCAGGACACGTGGCAGGGCAGGGGTCCGGCACCCCGCACACCCAGAGCACAGCTTCTCCCTGCCTGCCCGCTCAGGGGGTCCCTGCCCACCACAGCCCCAGCAGCCCGGGACGGGGATGCACCCCGAGGCTCGGGCAGCCCCTCGGGAAGGACACGTGGAAGAAGCATCCCTCTGCTCAGCACAGATTCGAAGGCATCGCAAAATTTTGAAGGTTTATTTCACACAGAGGGTGGGGGGGAGAGACAAAACAGGACAAAAACTTTACAGTCACTGTGACATATTTACAACCAACATCATCCCCAAAGGTCGCCATGCAGCAGCGTGGCATGGGCACAGCCACGAACACGAGCACCCATCTGTACGCGCCCCCCAAGCTCTGCTCGCACTGCAGCGTGCAGAGGAGCTGGACGGGCCCTGTCGCCGCTTCCCACCGCGCTGGCGGCACAAATGGGTTTTAAAGCCGGAGCGAATCACCTCCCTGCCCTCACCCCACTGCCCGCGTACCCAGCCCCGTGTGCAGGGACCTCAGGATGAAAACCGCCCTCCTACAACGCTCCCCCCCGCCTGACCCCGCTGCTGCTCCCCCAGCTTCATCTAAACAGCCCCCCCAGCCCCGAATGGCAGAGAGGCACGGACATCTGCCCTGAGCAGGGAGGGAGGGACAGGGGGAGCTTTGACAAGAGTGTAATTCACTTTTTTTGCTCCCTTTGCTTCCCTGTGCTAAAGGTATCACCGCGGCTCCCGGGATCGCACCCAGCCCTGGGAATGCAGCGGCTGGGGCAGGGATGGAGCAGAGATCCTGGAAAGGGCTCGTGCCTGCAGGACACTCTTCTCCCCTTCCCGACGGGCTGTCCGAAACCCAGCCGAGCCCAGGACGACGGGGTCCTTTGGGAGAGCAGAGCCACTGGCCACCGCATCTCGATGCCGGCCGCACCAGGACGCACCCCCGGGGTGGGGGAGCTCATTCCCGGTCTGCACGGGGAGCACAGGCACGTCCCCAAGGCTGCGCTGCCTCTTGGCGAGCGGCTTGGGAGCTTTTTCCCATCTGGGTGCAGCTCTCCAGCACCAACGGCACAGAGCACCCGGCTCCTCGGGCCCTGCTGCGACCGCGAGCGCTCCCGAGGGAGAACCCCTCTCCTCTCTGGGTGGATGCACGCACTGGAGGGTCCTTCCAGTGCCGTTGCCCCCAGCACCGTTCCTCCGTCCCCTTTGCAACACCCGGCCCTGCAAGAAGAGGGTGGGATGTGACACAGCGTGACACCAGGCTCAACCCTCGCTGCTGCGCAGCGCTGGGGACAGGGACCCAAAGCAACTGCCCCGGCAGAAAGGGGAGCGGCACGCACGGAGAGGGATCCAGGATTGGCACTGGGCAAAAAGCACCACGTGTAAGGTCTGGAGCTCCCACAGCCCGGAAAGCCAAGGCAGCAGAGGCAGCCGCCCCGACGGGGGTTAAAGCATCCCCGGGAGGCGTCAGCAGACGGCCGGGCTGACGCCAGGCTCACGTGCCCCAAAGTGGGCAGCTGCCGCGGGCTGGCCAAAGGCTGCGCTCCCCCAGCGACGGCAGCGGCCAAAGCGGGCAGAGGAGACGCTGCGAGGGACGATGGCTCCGACCCCGCCGCAGCGCCGGCCGAGGGGGAAGCGCGGTCACACTCTTACCGGCTCTCAGCTGCTCCCAGTCAGATGGAAGGACCTGCTGGCATCTCTCTGCCGGCAAACCTTAAACAGGAGAGCGAGCACAGTGTGTGAAGAGCCCAGACCTTTCCCACGATTTACTGTCCCATGTTCCCGCGGTGGATAAATCCTTCCTCAGAACACGCAGCTTCAGAAAACACTTTTTGTGCACATCTCTGCCGCGGCAGCTCTGCCTGCGCGTGCTGGCAGGAATCTCTCCTGCCTTCGGGTGTCAGGAGGGGTTTCTGACCAGAGCAAACCAGTTAAAATCCACAGTAACCAGAATGATTCGAATTTTGTAATACTGATAAAAAAACTCAGGGGGCAAAATCCCCACCCTGTAATTTGCAGAAGGAGGTGTAAACCCATGTAAAGGTGCAGGCAGCGGGCTGGCAGGGCAGAGGCACAGCACAGGCATCCCTGCCAGCCCTCTGCCCTGGCACAGCGCTGCCGGCTTGCGAAGCCCGTCTCTGTGCACAGTGCTGACGGCAGTCAGGGACGGAGGGTGATGAATAAATTCCCTTCCCAGAATTACGCTCCGTCAGAGGGCAAAGCGACCCGCAGAGCCCAGGCTGGCGACAGCAGCCCCCTGGCTGCCTCACTGCAGAGGGGCTCCCCGTGTTTTCCTTCCTTAACAGCAGAAAGTGGGAGCGGGGGGAGCAGGGAGGAAATCCCCGGCTTTGGGATGCGTTCCTGTTCAGCTGGTTCGCTTCCCTGTTCACCACGAGTGTTTTCTTTACCTAGGAACAGCAGACCCAGCCCGGCGGGCTGGGGTGTTCCCCGGGAAGGGACAAGGTGGGACCGGGCTGGGACAGCAGTTTTGCAGCCCAGTGGAGGGGCCAGGGGTTTAGGGGAACCCAAAGGCAGCGGTTCCCAGCCCTGCACTCCAGCAGCCCTCCCGCACACCCCAGGCACCGCCTGCCCTCCGACTCCAGGGACTATCTGCCCTCCAGCTCTGCGCTGCATCGTCAGACCACCGCCCCGCCATCGACAGCCCCCCCGCCGGTCGGTCCCCCGGGTCCCCCAAGCAAGCGCCTGTGGGTACCTACTCATCAAGCTGCGAGCACAGCGTGGTCTGGGTGCCCTGTGGCCGGGACTCGCCCAGGGGCCGCTGCCGGTGGCCGCTGCCCTGGGACAGGCTGGTCTCCTCCGTCCGGCTGCTGCAGCAGCTGCTGCTGCCGCTGCCCTGAGCCTCGCCGTCCTCCCCAGGGCGTCCGGGGGCCGCTGCCTTGCTGTCCTCCGAGGGTCCCCCCCGGGGGCTGAAGGCACAGGGGCAGCGCTGCAGGTCCTGCGAGACGGCGTGGAGACGGCGGTCGGCACGGCGCGGGCAGCACAGCAGCTTGCGGAAGGCGCTCCTGAAGTCGGGGCTGCGGCAGTAGATGATGGGGTTGAAGGCTGAGTTGACGTAGCCCAGCCAGTTGAGGAAGAGGAAGAGCTGATCCGGCACCAGCGGCCGGCAGAAGACCTTGATGATGTTGGCCACGAAGAAGGGCAGCCAGCAGAGCGTGAAGGTGCCCATGATGATGCCCAGGGTCTTGAGAGCCTTGTGCTCCTTGATGGCCAGCAGACGGGAGGGTCGTCTCCGCCGGCCGCTCCTGGAGCTGGGGCTGGGGGGCTCCTGCAGGAACCTCACCTTGTCCTTGCCGATGATCTGGACGTGCCGTGTAGCAACGGCAAAGACACGGACGTAGACGAAGATCATGACAAGCAGGGGCACGTAGAAGGAGATGGTGGAGGAGATAATGGCATAGGTCATGTTGGTGACAAAGTCACAGCAGCGTGGGTCGTCGTAGCAGCGCACTGCCTGCTCGTCCGCCCCGTCCCGCCACCAGTGGTTCATGATGGGGAGGAAGGAGATGAAGGCAGAGATGGCCCACACCATGCACACCACAGCCCGCGCCCTGCCCTTGGTCACCAGCGCCTCGTACTGCAGCGGCGATGTGATGGCGAGGTAGCGATCCACGGCGATGGCGCACAGCGTCTCGATGCTGGCCGTGACGCACAGCACGTCCAGCGAGGTCCACAGCTCGCACACCATCGTCCCGTAGGGCCAGTGGCCGCTCAGCAGGATGGTGGCCCCCGGCGGCACCACCAGCAAGCCCATGATGAGGTCGGCGCAAGCCAGCGAGGTGATGAAAACGTTGGTCATGGTCTGCAGCCGCGGCGTCTTGGCGATGGCCACGATCACCAGCAAGTTGCCGGCCACGATGACCAGCACGGTGAGGCCGAGCGCGGCCCCCACGGCCCACTGCCGGCTCAGGCTGGCCGCCCCGCTGCAGTTGCTGCCGCTGCCCAGCGCTGCCGCCCCCCAGGCGCTGCCGTTGCCTGCGGGCAGGGGACTCATCTCTGCCGGGGGGGCTGGGGGTAGGGGGGGCACGGGCCCCCGCACCCCGACGTGCGCACCCCGCTCCCTCCCCGGGCAGCCCTCCGGGCGGACCGGCGGGGCTGCGGCGGGGCCGGGCTCCCCTCCGCGGTGCTGCCCGGGTCGCTGCGGGGAGGAGGAGCCTTTAAAGGCTCGGGGCGGCCCCGGGCTGCCCCGCTCCGGAGGTCAATGAAAGAAGAGCGGGCTCCGGCACCGCCTCCCCCCCCCCCCCCCACTCCGCCCCGGCCGGGCACCCCCCGGCCCGCCCCGCCCCGCTCCCCTCCGGCACCTCCCCGGTGCACCCCGGCCCCTCGCCGTGCGCTCTTGCCCCGCCGCCCCTCACCGTGTGCCCCGGTCCCACGCCACCCGTCCTCGTTCCCCACGCACCCCGCACCGTGCCGTGCACACACCAGCCCCTCGCCACGCACCCCGGTCCTTCTCTGTGCACCCCTCGCCCTCGGTGCACCCCTCCTTCCCTGGGTGCACCCCTCGCCGCTTGCCCCACGCACCTCAGCACCTCGCCGCGCACCCCTTGCCGCGCACCCCGGGACCTCGCTGCGTGCGCCCCACCGCCTGCCCTTCTCCGTACAGCCCTCACCGTGCTCAGGCTCTCCCTGGCAGGACAGGCGGTGGGGACACCGACACCCCTGTCCCCCTGACATCAGCAGAGGGATGGCAAGGTGACAGCCCCACTCCAAGAAACGACATCCAGGGCATCTCACTGTCACTATTTCACTTCCACCTTTATTGCCCAAACCCTCTTCCCAGCTGGTGGAGGAGGCTGGGCAGACCTTTGCTGCTCCCCCTCCTGCTTTCGGGTGGGTGCTGGTGTTTTGGAGACCCCCACCCACATTTCCTTCTCCACGCACGGCAGCGGGGAGCCGCCTCGGACTGGAAGGCACTGGGCTGTCCCAGAACCCCAGCAGCCTCGGCCCCATCGCTGCCCCCAGCTCCGCTCCTCCTGAAGGTCCCTGGGCAGACTCCAGAGAGGGTAATTTTTTCACTATCAGCTATTTATACAAATACTGGAACTTCTAAGACAGGCGCTCTCCAAATATGGCGTTTTGAAGTTTCAGCCAAATGGGGGAATGTTGACAAAGAGGAAAAAAATATGTGTAAAAAATTATCCAGTTGGCATTGCTTCCCATTCATGAGCTAGCAAAACAGAGCCCCATTTTTACAAGCTTGATCTTTACAAGACTGTTTCGGTTTTTCAAAGCAGTCAGACGAGGGCTTGATGCAACCCCGTTTAGCTCCCAGCTCTGGCATTAATTGCTGGCTTGGACCGAGCCCTGGACTCGCTATCTGCAGGGTGATTTGTCCCTCCGCTGGAACGGTGTGTGGCACAAACGAGATGCGTGCAGGAAAAGTCATCGTCCTTTCAGCGTGGCTGCACATGCAACTCCAGCGCGTGTCAGCACATGGAGCTGCAGCTGGATTTTGTGCCTGCAAAGTAAAGCAAGAGCAGCTGTGGGAATGTCCGTGGGTAACAGGGGCGCTGGGCTTGGCTCTATGGAGCTGGCAGAGGCTGGGCACGGGGGCAGGATGCCCTGCTCTGTCACGACCCTGCTGGGTGACCAGGAGCTGGTGGCTCCCCATCCTCATCTCCACTCCCCATCCTCATCTCCGCTCCCCATCCTCATCTCCGCTCCCCATCCTCATCTCCACTCCCCATCCTCATCTCCGCTCCCCATCCTCGCCTCCGCTCCCCATCCTCGCCTCCACTCCCCATCCTCATCTCCACTCCCCATCCTCGCCTCCGCTCCCCATCCTCATCTCCGCTCCCCATCCTCATCTCCGCTCCCCATCCTCACCTCCGCTCCCCATCCTCATCTCCGCTCCCCATCCTCGCCTCCACTCCCCATCCTCATCTCCACTCCCCATCCTCATCTCCACTCCCCATCCTCATCTCCGCTCCCCATCCTCGCCTCCGCTCCCCATCCTCGCCTCCACTTCCCCAGCAGCCCCGCGTACACCCACCCAGCAGAGCTGGGCTGTGCGCTGGCTCCTGGGCACTGAGAAGGGCTGCAGGACTCAGCCCTGGGGGTTTTACAGTGTCTTCTCCTGCAGATAGTCCTTCACGGTGCTTTCAGACCATCTCCACACCACCGTGCTCTGGAGGGGATCTCACATTCAAAGCGACGGACAGACTGCCCGTGGCGGGACAAACAGCCAGGCATTCTCGAGATGCCGAAGCAGGCATCCAAAACACCACTGCTGATGTCTTCTCTCTGGAACTACTTTTCCTCCCACTCCCAGACAGGAGAGCTCGCTGCCCTCCTCCCTTCCCAGGGAGCCGACTCGACTGGGGAGAGGAAGGGAGAGTCCCAGGCGTTTCATCAAGGCAGGGGAAGTAACGTGGCTCGGTATCTTTGTCCCAGTTTTACAGCTGGAAAAGCTGAAGCACAGAGATGCCGGGTCTCGCACAGCCCTGACCGCCATCCCGCTGCTCTAGAGCCTCGAACCGAGCCCCCGCAGCAGCAGAGACCCCGGCCGCACCCTCCAGCCCAGGGCTGTCACCAGGGAAAGCATCCTCTCCCCTCGCCCATCCCTGCCACTGGCCAGAAACGCTGGCCCAGCTCTCTACCTGCGGCCGCCACGGGCAGGGGGAGGCTGAGCCAGCCCCAGAGAGATGCTGCAGGGAAGTGCTGGCCGGCGGGTCAAGTGGCTGTTTAGAAAACTCTGGGAAAATATGTTTATGCCGTGGATCAGAGCAGCTCCTTTGGCTGTTGCTACAGAATAAACAGTGGATATTTAAAAATACTTCTTTATATATAGAGAGAGAGTCAGGATGGATTAGGGAAGATCCCTGCTCAGGGAGAGCTGGGATGCAGGGAATGAACAGCGCAGCTCTCCTTGCACATGGAGCTTCTGGTGCCCGTGGATGTGTTTGGAGAGAGGGAACAGATGTCTGAGCTGGTCCCAGACACATCCGAGGGGACAGAGGGTCTGCCTGGGCACGGAGGTCTCAAACAGCATCCGAGGGGGCAGAGGGTCTGCCTGGGCACGGCTTTAGAGGGGCAGACAGCTCAAGGAGCAGCTGTGGAGCCCTTTGCAGAGGGTGTTTAGCAGCTCCTGGAAGATGCCTCATCACGGGGCAATTTCACCTGTGAAAGGATCCTAGCACCAGAACAAGGTGTCTGCAAGGTCCGGGGTTCCTCCGAAGGTGGTGCTGAGGGCAAGGGGCTGCATACCATCCTGCAGTATCAGGCTCCCCCATGCCCACCGATGCCCAGCACTGCCCTGACAGCGAGCAGGAGCCATCCCTTAGACCAGAGGAGGATGCTTCCTCTGGGCCAGTGTTTCTCCTGCAAGGAGCTCAAATTCCCTTTTGTAGCTTCCCAGGGAAATAACTTGGGATCATTCAGGCGGGACACAAGCCCACCTTTCTGCAGCTGGTGCACCAGCGTAGTCCCCCACACAGCCAGGGGAACCTGGTTTGGCCAGCCCTGGCATCCTGAGCCTCTGTCAGGTGTAAATCACCTGCCCTGATCTTCAACAAAGTTTTTGCATGCTGGGGCTCCTGCTTAAGTGGATGCAAAGTCCCTGCACTGTTTAATCCCTGTCCCGCAGCCTTATCCACCCCAAGCAGACTGCACGCACACGACATCCTAATTAAGTGTTTCAGGTTCACACATACGGCTCTGGTCCTACTAATCCCCCCCCACCGAGGGTGCGGGTGAGGCACGATCCCCGACACGCAAAGCGGATAAATCAGCGCCTGGCATTTACCAGATAGAGGGGAGCTTGTGACTGCTGCAGGAGTTTGGCAGACGTGAGCTCTGGCTCCAGCCCGCTTCGGGGAAGGGTGACGCACCCCGAGGGGTGACGAGCTGGTGTCAATGGTGGCGTCAGCACCGCAGCCTGGCACCCGCAAACTGGAGAGCCAGACCTTGTCCAAACCAGAGGTACCCCAGCGTGCCTGTGTGGATGTGCACCGGGATGAGGGTGGCGGGGGAGGACGGATCATTTCCATCTGCCCAAGAGATGAATCCAGCCTGGCCAGGTGGTGCACGAGCAGCTGGCAGGGAGGAGGTACCAGCTATCAGATCCCTGCCCAAGCTCCCGTGACCTGCCACCTCAGGTATTAAGCACAGTTTTAATCCTCTATCCCTCATGTTCAATTCATAATCGCATCTGTGAGCTCGCTAAAGCTGGCTGGCCCCAGAGAGGGCAGGCGGGCACCAAGGAGGGGCTGAGGCTCGGTGGGAGGAGAGGAGAGACCGGGCAGCAACAGGCAAGCGCCAGCTTTGCCTCTCAGCATTGTTAAACGCGGCACGTTCAGGCTCTGCCAAGGCTGAGCCGGGCTGATGCCACACTGGGATAAAACAAAAGCTTTTTATAGCTGGGAACTCTTGCTCTCTCTCCCCTGGCACGCTGTTCGCATACTTGCCATTACAGAACAAGTGATAAAAACCAGTGTACGGCAGGAGTCACGGCGGCATTGCTGCTCGCTGCCCACACACCGGCGGCAGGGACATGGGCATCCCCATCTCCCCAGGGCCTCACTGCTCTCCCCTTTGCTTCAGCCTTCCCCAGCTTCCCCATCACAGCAGAGGCTCAGAAACCAAACCCAGCGCAGCGCTGAAACTGCCGACAGAGCGTTTGAGGGTTTTGCCTGTCCATCCCCAGCCCTTCCGCGGAGCACGGGCACCAGGACCTGAGCGGGGGGAGGCACTACTGCACCCAGAGAGATGCGGTTCAGCTTTGCACCAGTAAGAGACGGTGCCAGAACCCCTCCTGAGCCAGGCTTGTGTTGCAAAGCATTGCCCGTCCGTGGAATTCAGAGCCAGAGCTGTGCTGGCACAAGTCCCCAGCCCAGAGCAAAGGGCAAGGGCAGGCAGGAGGGGTTCACCACCAGCGCCCTGGGAGAGCTGCGAGCCCCAGCACCTCTGGGATGGGCACTGCACCCCTACTGCCTCATCAGCACTCATTCCACACCATGCTTCCAACAAGGTTTTCCAAGAAACCACATATACTCTATGCCCCAGCCTAGCCAGGGCAACCTGGGTGGCCACTAAAACCCTCAGGAGCTTCGAGATACAATTTAGTTCTGCGAACTCCCTGGGGAAGCACCCAGGCAGGTGCAGGGCAGCAGGCTCAGGCTCTGCAGGCAGGACTGTCACTGCTGAGAGCTGCCAGTCCCCATGGTGGAAATCCTGCCAGCCCAGGACCCCACAGCATCCCCATCCACGCAAGGGCTCTGAGCAAGTCCTGCCCAGAGACCCCACAGACCCACAGCACCCTGCGATGCTACGTGGGGCTGAGAAGACATCCCCTCTGCAGCAAACCCACCCGGGCTGGCAGCCATCCCCCACACAAAGCCACGCACCATGGCACTACCTGCACCGGAGCAAGCCACCAGCCCCTGCAAGGCTGTCTGCCACAGCGCTGGCTGCCACCAGGGTCCCACCACCTCCCCAGCCTCTTCTATTCCTCAATCCCTAAATGCCTCCCAGGTGGAGGGGGCTGAATCCCACCTCAGCATTAACCCCCTCTTGCCGGGCGCGCTGGTGGAGCCAAGGGGTGAGATGGGGCTGTCCTGGCTGCAGGGAAGATCCTGCTCACCCACCCAGGGCTACCGGGGACACCCAGGGACAGCAGAAGAGGACAGTGAGGACCGTGTGATGCTCAACCCTGACCCTAAGCAAGAGCTGCTCAAGGAGCATCATTTTACCCCAAATCCCCCTGGCCACCCCGTGCGGTGCAAGGATGGAGCCCGGGGTTCGGCGGGGTGGGCACGGGGCCAGGCCAGGCGCTGGGCTTTTGGCAACGGGTCCCGCTCTGCCTTTAATGTCCGCAGCGGTAATTAGTCTGGGGCTCTCTGCGCTGAGACTTTAGGAATAGTTTCCATATCGGATTCACAAATCTTTCTTTGAAGTTGTTTGGGATTATCTGTCATCATGTTTCCTTGTCAGCACATAAACACGCTGTGATGAAGCTTTAACCCGCTGGGTACTGCCTGTCCCGGGAAGGCTGGAGGAAGCTGTACATAAACTCTCAGCTCGATATAAACTCTCCTCCCCCGGTAAATACAAGCACAGCGCTGGGAGCCGCAGCACCGCGTCAGCCAGGGCTCGGGCACAGGCAGCAAAAAATTCTCTGTGTCAGAAGGATAAAAAATAATAAAAATGCGACTCATTCACTGACTCATTTCAGAGTATGGGTTAGTCAAGGCACGCTCAATAGCCCGCCGTACCTGCAAAGGGAAAGATTTCCAGCATATATCCCGCCTTTACGGGGGTTTAAGCAGGGTTTTTGCTTTGCATCTGGGGCAGTTTATAAACCCCCACACACACATCTAGGAGCTCCTTTGCTTGCTGCCCGAGCGCAGCCTCCCCGGCAGCCCACGGCAGAGCACGGGGGATAATCTCGGTGCCACCCCGGCGCTGCCATCCCGGCTTGGGACAAGCCCTGCTTCCCGCGGTGGTGGGGACGGGAGCGTCCCGGCAGGGTCCAAGCGTATTTGGGAGGTCGAGCGGCCATCTCACACGCTCACATCCTGTTTTCCAAGGGAAACTCCTGGGAGCAAATGCATCGATAATGATGAAAGAGGCAGAGTGTACCCTGGGTACCGAGAAGGTCAAAGCCCGCTGCTGGCTGCCTGCGCAGGCAGGGCTGAGGTCACTCGATTTGCTGTTTATTAGCCTGTTCCCACAGTGGTTTGCCCTACGGACACAGAACTTTGGTGGAGGGAGCTGTGCTGCCCTCCGGGGTGAAGGATGGGGCCGGGCAGGGCTGGTGGGATCCCTTCTCCTCGCCTAGGGCACCCCAGGGTGGCTCTGAAGGGACAGACAGGGATGGAGAGGTGGGAAACCTGGCAGGGTGAATGCAGCTTGTTACCTCCACGGTGGTGAGCAGCATCGCTTCCCACCGGAGAGGAGGCAGAGGCAGGAATCTCGCTGCCGGGGCAGATCCTGCCCAGAGCAGGCAGCCCCGAGGCTGGGTACGGCCACTGGCCAGCGCCGGGCTGCGGCTCTTCCCGAGGCTACGGCAGCCTTGTGAGAATTAGGGAAAGGGGCATCGAGATTCTGAAACCCAGCCAGTGTCAAAGGCTACACTAAAGCAATCTCAGGTCCTTCTCCTGCCCCCCAAATCCCTGTGCAATTATGTTTTCAGATTAAAAAAAAAAATCATAATAAAGCTGTTTTCTTTCCCATGTTGCTGTGGGGAAAGCCTACGGCAGCAGCAAGAGCAATGCCTGCAGGCAGTTATTCCCAATTTCTGACATTTTTAACACACCTTGCAGCAGGGTTTCATTTCTGACATTTCCATGTCCCTCCAGCCACAGGTACCCTGAGAAATGAGAGTCCTTGTGCTGCCACCGGGATCTGCAACGGTTTTACAGACCTTTTCACAACCCTTTGTCCATCATTTCTGGTTTTCCTGCAGCTATTGCTAAAGAAAAATGGGGTGGGGGGGAAGGAGGGAGAAGTTTGCAATAACATCGGTACAGATTTCACAAAAAGTGTGGAAACTGTCGTGAAAAAATGTCAGCAACAAAAATAACATCTGAGAGTAGCTGTGCTTTCAGGCAGAGGCTTCCGAGGAAGAGAGGAGCATCCCGATGGTGGTTTTGCCCGGCTCTGCCCCCAGCCGTGGGGCAGCAGGATGCAGGTCTGGCCCCACTTTGGGGAGCAAAGGCTGTTTTGGGTAAAGCTGGGCAGGGAGGGGGGTGCAGGTCCTGCTCCTGCGCTGGTGGGGAGGGAGGGAGCATCAGCAGCCCTGAGCGGAGCTGCCTGCCAGCCCAGCCATGGCCACCGGCCAAACTGCCACGTGCCACCTCGGTGTCAGACCCCCGGTGCTGCCCGCGGTGGTGTCCCCCTGCCCCTCCTCTGCCCCTCTCCAGTTCCTTGTACCCCCACTCCTCACAGCATCCCTGCATCCCAGCACTCCGGTGCCCTCCTGGGCCTGACCCTGCACCCATCGCACCGTGCAAGGGCATCGTCCCTGCTTGCGCAGCCCCAGGCTGTGTTTGCTTCCCGCACACGATGTTTGCAGGGTGGAACAACAACAACAACAACAACAAGGAGGAGGAGGAGGAGGAGGAGGTCAGCGCTTCCCTGCGGGCTCTGGCCGTGGCTGCAGCGGTGGCCCCCATGCCATGGCAGCTATTTTTAACCCGTGCATTCCTCCTGCCTCCGCGGTGTTTCTCAGAAACCTCCTTCTTGAGGGAAGCAAATGGGGAAAAGGTTCCTCCCCGCAGCCTGCACCCCGAACTCATGTCCGGGCGCTGGGAGAAGCGGCTGCCCCAGCACCCTGTTCCCTCGCCCAGCCCACCGGGATGGAGACCCCCAGGGCTGTGAGGGGTTCTGGGTCCCTCTGCCCTGGCAGGTGAAACCCCCTCCTCCGGAACTGGGACCTGAGCAAGATTTCACAGCTCCAGGCACCCTCATCGCTGCCCAGCCTGGCCCCAGCACCCCCAGCGCCTGCAGCCCAGCTGCTTCTCTTGGCGTGCCGTGTCGTGCAGGCGGGTGTTTCCGTCGGCACATAGTTCACATCACACCCGGAGCTCAGCTTTTACGTTTATGCATCAAGCGCTACGAGCAGCTTTGTTGTTCGGTGACTCCCGGGTGCTTTGGTGGGGAGAGAGGAGAATGTGGATGAGGGGTCCTGCGGCTGCAGCCAAAGCGCTGGGGGATGCGCTGGGAGCCAGGAGGAGGAGGAGGAGGAGGAGGCAGAAGCTAAGGCACTTTCCAAACCCTGAAGACGGTACCCGTGCTGGGAGCTCAGCCTCGCCTCCTGCAGCAGACCTGCCTGAGCAGCCCGGCTCGCACGGATCCGGCAGGGCCGCGGGGCAGCCAGGCTGCTGAGGGCAGGCTGCTCTCAGTGCAGGCAGGGAACGAAAACCTTTCCCTGTCCAGGCATTTCCGTGGTTGTGACGGGCAGCGTGGCTTGCGCGGGCAGGGCAGGGTGTTGTAAGAGTGGGGAGCCTGCCAGCAGGAGCTGCCGGGCTGGCGGAGGGACCGAGCCCCTTCGAGGTCAGGAAAGGTCCAATGAATATTTTATTTCCTAACTGGCACATGGGCCTTTTGGCTCCCAGGAGTGACCCGCAGCAGGAGCAAGGGCAGCGAGGGCGCTCCGGGTGTTGCGACCCCACAGCCAGGGTGGCTCTTCGCAGCCTGCCCAGCCGCACCGCCGCTCGCCTGCTCCTGCCCCGGGGAAGAGCTCAGGATCCGTCCGAAGTGCAGGCAGATTGCTCACAAACGCTTTCCATCTCCAGGCCAGCTTCCAGCCCCATCTACAGAGCAGGCTGGAGCCGGCCGGCACGTGCAGGAAGGGGCAAACGCAGCCACCGGCACGTGGCAGAGGGATGCCGGGCACCATGCGAAGGGTGCGGATGGGAGCCTACGGCCAACGGGCAGAAGCTTCCCTCCCAATCCAGTGATGCATCCCAGCTCCTGGGAATCTGATTCGGTGCCCTTTGCCCTCCCTGCTCTGTTCTCCTCCCACCCCACAGTCGTTTCTGCCAGGCTTTCCCATCGCAAGAGGCAGGAGACCCCCAGCCCGCAGCGCAGGAGAGCCCCCGCGGCCCCTCGGTCCGGGGCAGAGCTTGCTGCGGGCACGAGCAGAGCCGTGCCTTGTGCGAGACACTGGTGCCAGGCGTGTGCCCACTCCGTGCCAGCCCGCAGGGATGTCCTTGTCTCTGCCAAATTGCCTTTGCAAGACCGTGAACCAAACGGCACGTCCCAGGAGTGAGTTTTGGGGTGCTGAGCACCCCCAGCAAGAGCCAGCCCTGACCTGTGCCCAGAGGACGGGGACATTGGGGACCACGGTCCTGCTGAGCCCTGGCCAGGGTTTTCCTCCTCGAGGGCTGCGGGCAGGGCGGAGGTGCGCTTCCCACAGGCAGGATGGGCTTGTTTACCAGGGGCAACTTTTATCTGCACAAACAGCCCTTGGGCGGGCAAAGTGGATGTGGGTTTGTTGTTATCTCCGCCGGCAATCGGAGGGGAATGTAAACACGGATGGGGTGGAAATGCCGCCCGCAACAGGGACATCCTCACCCGGGGGGGTCGCTGCGGTGGGCAGCAGCACCCGAGGACCCACCGTCCTGCATGGGGCTGGAGCTGGATTTCCAGCTGGGAGAAACGGGGTGCGGCGTAGGGTTGGAGAGGAGCCCTCCCGCCCTGGATCCATGCAGATGCGGAGATGATGGATGTGGTGAGACAAAAGCCACCAAGTCCCCGCTGCCCACCACGCAGAAGTTTATCCTCCCCTCGGTTTATTTTCTTCCTGTCTGCAGCAAACCCTCCTGTAATCAGCAGCCCGGTTAGTATTGGTGGAAGTGCCGCCGGCGATAGCCCGGGGATGGGCAGGAACTGCCCCTCGCTGCCCGTCCCCCGAGGCTGCTCTCACGCCAAGGGCCGCAGGGCAGCGGACAAGGGGGCTGTTCCCCGCGGCAGCCCCCAGCCGTTGTGCGCACAATGTGAAATTTAGTATTTCATGACTTATAAGACCTGTTTTCCAAGAGCCACCAGACACGTTTCCCTCCCTGGGAGCCTGCTAGGGGAGCAAGCGTTTCACAAAAAGCCAACCCTGCTCAGCTAAAAGTGATTTAAACCAGGTCAGTAGCAAAGACGCTGCAATTGCTGGTGAGCGGGCAAAGAGACGGACACCTACGTGAAGCACTTCTGCTCCCGATTTAGAAGGCAATAGCCTTGTATCACATGAGGATGATGAAGGGCTTTCAAGCCCTGTTAGCTGCCCAGAAAGGGCAGATAAAATGCCCTAGAGATGAACATACTGTAACCAGCAGGTGCTGGTAGCGTGGGCAGACCAGCACCACAGCCCGATGCCTCTTCTCTGCCCGCCGGCACAGGGCAGGCAGCACCAGGGCAGCAGGAGCCGGTGTCCGGGGGCATCTCACAACCCCCCCGGCCAGGAGCATCCCTGGTCCCATGTGTGCTGCCGGGAGCACCAAGCTGCACCAGGCGTTGGGATGGCGATGCTGTGGCGGGGTTGGGGTCCCCGTATCCCCCCTCATCTCTTTTCTTGGTGGTTGTTGGTGCCGTCCCCATGCACAGAACCACAGAGAAATGCCGGACGGCCCAGTGAGAGGTGGCACAGGGGTCCTGCCCCTGCAGAGACATCATTGATTTATTGCCCAGGGCTGGTTGTTCCCTGGGTCCAGGTGGTTTCCCCTTTCTTTCTTCTTGCTTTTTTTTTTAGTCTCCAGCCTGTGTGGGAAATGGGAGACAGAGACGGATGAGGAGGAAAGGCTATTGTTAGGGGTCTGGGCTGTGCATCCCGGACCAGCTCGCTCGGTGCCAGCTGGTTTCTGGGGAGGTCTCTCCGGTGGTGGAGATTGTATCAGCAGAGTCCAGGAAGGACGTCGCTGCCAGCCCGGGAGAGCAGCGTGTTCTCCATGACGGGCTGGAGCTCTGCAGCGCTCAGTGAAGGCAGCGAGAGCTGAGCGTCCGCGTCCTCGGTCTGGGACGGGGACTGGCTGTCTCGTGCTGCTCAGCTCCGCTGCAGCCTTTTGGGGTCTCCTGGGCACCCCAACTGCCGTGTGGAAGCCCCCCCGATGGGGACGCACCAGCAGGTCTCATGGCGTGAAGATGCTGTCACTGCAGGACAGAAAGGGTCTGGTCCCCCAAAGGGGCATCTCCAAAAAAGGCATTTTGTGGGATTTTGAACACCCTGGAGGGTCCCACACACACACTCACTGTTGCAGCCAGGCCTTGCCCACACCCCAAGCCGGGGTCCCCCAGGCGCCAAGGGCAGATGCCCCCATGAAGCGGGGGCTCGTGGCCCCCTGCTCCGCCCTGGCCAGGATGTGCCCTTAAAGCCTGACCTCCCCCCAGCTCCTTGACCCCGTAATGGTCCATTCTCTGGGAGGAGGAGGAGGAAATGGCAGTGGACCTTTTTATTTGGCGGCAGGACGCCTTGCTGGGTTGGGGGTCACTGCTGATGTCATTCGGCAAGGCCGGATATGTTATTTTCCTGCCCCAGCGCCCAGTAATCGATTCAGCAGCTGGCATGGGGCGAGGGCTGCCTGCCTGGCACTGCAGCCTGCCTGGGGTCCTGGGAATCCTGGGGGGCACTGCAGCCTGCCTGGGGTCCTGGGGGTCCTTGGGGGCACTGCAGCCTGCCTGGGATCCCGGGGGTCCTTGGGGGGCACTGCAGCCTGCC
This sequence comes from Balearica regulorum gibbericeps, assembly GCF_011004875.1. Classification (NCBI taxonomy): domain Eukaryota; kingdom Metazoa; phylum Chordata; class Aves; order Gruiformes; family Gruidae; genus Balearica; species Balearica regulorum. The sequence continues at coordinate 2,165,523 of NC_046210.1, read as the reverse complement.
TGGGGTCCTGGGAATCCTGGGGGGCACTGCAGCCTGCCTGGGGTCCTGGGGGTCCTTGGGGGGCACCGCAGCCTGCCTGGGATCCCGGGGGTCCTTGGGGGGCACTGCAGCCTGCCTGGGGTCCTGGGAATCCTGGGGGGCACTGCAGCCTGCCTGGGATCCCGGGGGTCCTTGGGGGGCACCGCAGCCTGCCTGGGGTCCTGGGGGTCCTTGGGGGGCAGAGCCCTTGAAGCGCCCCTCTCCATACCCCAGCCTGGCAGGAAACCGCTGCCCTGGCCACACAGATGCTGCCCTGGAGAAAGGGCTCAGAGCCCCCCCCAGGGCCCCCCAGCGCCCCAGGGTTGAACCATGGCTCCTCAAGGATGAGGTTTTGTCCCCCAGGGATGGGGCAGTGGTCGGGGAGCCGCAGGAGCCGGCTCAGCCCTGGCCGGCCGAAGCAGGCAGGGAAGGAGGGAGGGCAGCGAGGTGCCGGGGTGATGGCGGGGTTTGGGCAGGACGGGGGCCGGCCGCGTCCCACCACCGCCCGGGCCAGGAGAGCAGCCGCAGCCCCTTGCCAGGGACGGTCATTGCCACAGCCCCGGCCGCCCCCGCGGTTCCCGAAGCGGTGCCCGCACCCGCGCTGGCCCCGCCGCCCCGCCATCGGCAGGTGTCAGCATCGCACCGGCGTCCCCGAGCCGGCACCCTGCGGGCGCTGCTGGGCGAGCAAGGAGGAGCTGAGGGGCTGTCTCCAGCGGGGACCGGAGCTGCCGGGGGAGAGCAGGGAGCGGAGGGTCCTTACGAACGGCGCGGGGTCGGCACGGCCGTGCAAAGCACCCGGCCCGGGCAGCGGGGGCAGTGCTGGGGGTCTTGCCCCCTTCCCGCCGTGCTCGGGGAGCCCCTCTCCCTCCGGCCGCAGGCAGGGCTGAGCTGCCGGCACTCGGCACACTCGTGAGCAGGGTGGTCCTGCGTGGGGGGGGGGGGGGAAAGAGCCGGCTCTGCCCCTGCCCAGGGATGCTCGGAGGGGCTCAGTGCCAGGGCTGCATCCCTGTGAGCTCTGCCCCCGGCCCAGCCGGGCCCAGCAAGTCCAACCCGCCCTGCTGCCCTCCCTCTGCGCTCCAGCTTCTCTTTAAATGGTTTAGCTAATAGAGTTTTAAGAAGGAAAAATCTATTTTTCCAATGCCTCGAGGCCCGGGCAGCCCCGACCGGAGCAGTCCTGCCCCACCCGGGGCACGGCGTGGGGGGGCGCCGGACACGTGTGCAGACGCTGTGTGGCCCCCCCCGGCCCCTCCCGCGTTTGTTTCCTGCCCCCCCCCGCCCTTCCCCGGAGGTGGCAAAGCCATTTGGGCTGGGGGTCTGCCACCCAGGCGGGCAGACATCTGTCCCCGCAGGGTTCACACGGGGCCCACCCGGGACCTCCCACGGCGGCCACCCCAGCTGCACGCCCCCCCGGTGAGGAGGAGGCAGCGGGCAGCGCTGTCAGCAATCCCTGTGCACACCCTGAGGGGTCACCGCTGGGGGGGGGGGGGGGGCACGGCACTGGGGGGGGCGGGGGGCGCAGGGGGCAACGCGCCCCCACAGACACCCCGCGGGACCGGGGGGCACAGGGACCCGCCGTGCGCCCGGGCACGCCCCGCCCCCGCCCCGCCCCGCTCAGGTTAACCCCCTCCCTCGGCCCCGCCCCCCGCTCGATTTCCCGTCGCACCCCGCGGCGGAAGGGGCGTGTCCGTAGGCGGAAGCGGCGGGCAGGGCGGGCAGGGCGGGAGCAGCAGCCGCCGCCGCAGCAGCCCCGGTGCCGGTGTCATGTCGGGCCGCTGCTGCCAGGGGCAGACGCCAAGTCGCGACATCCCGGGCCCCGGCAAGCGCCTCGCCCTGCCCGACGGCGCCCCGCTGCCGCCTGGCGACTACAGCACCACGCCGGGGGGCACCGTCTTCGGGACCACGCCGGGCGGTGAGTGGCGGGCCGGGGCCAGGCCTCTCCCTGCGGGGGGATGCTCCAGCGGGAGCCCCCGGGTGCTGCGGGCGGCCCCGGGTTTGCGGTGGGAACCGGACGGGCCTTTGTTCGGGGGCGGCTCTTCCCCCAGCGCGGGGTTACGGGGAAGGCCGTTGTGGTTTGGGGGGGGCGGCGGGGGGAAGGGGCTCTCGTTTGGTCCGGGGGGAGCGGGGGAGCCCGGGGCTGTGTGGGGGTTTGGGGGTCTCTTACTCGGGTGGGGATATGGGGGTGGCCCCCGCTTTGGGGGGGGGTTGCGGGGGGGGGGGGGCTGTCGCTCTGCAGGCGGCTGTGGGGAGGGCCCCGTTTGGGCGGCAGCAGCTGGGTGGGTGTTCTCGCTGCAGCGTTGGGGTGACCCCGGGTGCTGCCTGGGGGGGGTCCCCCCTCCCCGGGCTGGGGTTTCCACCCTCCCAAGAGCGAGCTGGAGCCGGAGCAGCGTGACAGCGTCTGCCTGGGTGTCTGTGCTGCAAAACAAGGCAGCTGTTTGTGCTCCTGGGTAGCCTTGCTGGAGTGAACCCATCCTCCAGTTTGGGTTACTTATTAATTCTAATCTCTAATATTTGCTGTTTCCTCTGGCAGTGAGTAAACCCTGGGGCTTTTTTTTTTTTTTCTCCTCCCAAGTTGCTCTGAACTTCTGAAAGTGCAGTGCTCCTCTGTCACGAAAGGACAGTGGGTTTGTTCCCTCTTTCTTTGCTGCAAGAGATTTGTGCAGCCCCGATAGCTGTGCTGCGTGTGACTACCAGGAGTGGCATCTTTTAGAGATTTCATCTTCAAATAAAGAATAAACATGGTGAGAGTTAGCTATACTCGCTGCCTGCTCAGGGTGGAGGCAGCTGGGTTGCAAGTCCGCAGTGTGTAAGCTCTGTGTTTATCTGAGCTACACCTAAAGCGTCCTCTGTCCCTGCGTACTACAGCGGGGACGTCATGTGCAAAGCTCCCTAAAGGGCTCGTCCATCTGAACGGTTTTGTGGCTTGCCTGAGCGTCTGTTTATTTTGAGTAGTTTGGCTTTCGAGATAAGCGGCTGCTGTTCCAGATGATGACACCGGGCATCGGATCGCTTGTGTGTATTTCCAGCCACGGCAGCTGCCTGCGCTCCTGCTGATCAGTGGTTTGAGATAATTTTTTCCATATCTTGAAGAATTTTTCCCCCGTGCTGCTCCACAAAAGATCAGGGTGAGCAGCAGGAATGATGAAACTGTACTTGAAGTTCAGCCAAAAGGACAAACTAAATGGGGGTGGTGGGTGATGGTTTTGTTTGTCCCTCAGAGCTACCAGACTCTTCACAACACAATATTTAAGGGGTTAAATTTCAGAGAAGGGGAAGTCAGCATTGCTGACTCACTTGGTTTTTTTGTTTTTGTGCAGAAAAGCTTGGTTGGGGAACTGAAGTTCTTGTGTTATTTTTGCCACGTGTTCTCGCTCCTCTGAAAGCAGCAAATAACTGAAGTACTTAAATAGTACTTGCAGTAATTATGCCATGGAAGATAGGAGAAGGAGAATGACTTTCTCAGCTATATTCATGTGCTCTGAATAACAGAATAGCAATGAACAATTAGCAGTGCTCTGCAGCGTAATGAGCCTTCCAGGATTATCATCTGTTTGTCTCTGTTGGAGAGTTAATGAATGTCTAGAGCATGGAGGAGAAACATGAATTGTGTTTATTGTTAGGGTGTGCACACCTGGCAAAATCCACAGTGCTCTCGTGACTGCGTGGTACTTTAGTCCGTCCCCAGCCTGTTTGAGGACAACTCGTGCTGCGGGCGCTGGCCGTCTGCCTTCAGGTGTTGGATTTGGGTGCTAAAAGGAGGAGTGACTTCAAACCCCTGAAGGACTTGGAGGTGTGTTAGCTTTGGCTTGTTGGTCTGCATTCGTGGTCACTATTGCAAAGAGTTCCTTGTGCCGTGCGGTCTGGAAGAGCTCTCATGAAACCATTCTCAATACATTGCACAGCAAACTCCCCGGATTAATGCACTAAAGCGTCACTTTAAAGAGTGCCGGGGCCAGGCCAGCGTGGGCTCGGAGAGCCCCTCTGCTTCCTGGGCCGTGCTCTCTTCATCTGTCTTCTGCTAACCCATATGTCCACAGATCCAGGCAGGATACTTTGCGTGTAAGCCCTTAATGCTGTAAAAATAAATAATCTGATGTTTCAGAACCACTTGGTTTAGGTCCTTTTGTTGAAAGTGTTCAACATACGTAGCCCACTGAAGAAAGTCTGAGATTTTCTGCAAAACAGGAGGTTAAATCCGAAGAATCGGAAGAAAGAAGCAAATCAAGTTTGTCGTGCAAAACCTCTGACTAATTTTGGAGAAGAATTGAGGACTGTAATCTCTGAAGTCATCCCTTTGGCTGTAGGCAGCGCTGGGGATGTGAGTGATGGAAAAAGGGCTCGGTGCCAGGGCTGGAAACCCACGGCAGCGGTGCTGGGTGACTGCAGGCTTTGGAAAAGGTGGGACTCCACAGCCGTGGTATGCCGAGTTATGTGTGTCCAACAGCCGAGCTTATTTACTTGGAGAGAGCAGGGGAACACTTGCTTTTCCAGTCATCAGGCACTTGTAGGTCAGCTTTCTCCTTAACACCTTTTTTCTGGCCTGGCTCTGTGGTCAAAACCACAAGCTTTTCCTCCTAAGATTTTTCACCGTGCACAACGCTGAGATGAAATTCTGGGGCAGATTGCTTTTGGGTCTCCAGAAGTGTTGAAGCGATGTCCTAAAATGCAGTTTGGCTAAAAGGACCCTTCTGAGGAGGGCGGTCACGTCTCGCGATGCTCTAAAGCGTCCTCCCTCTAATCCCAGTAGCAGGGGAGCGGCGCAGCCCACCGTGGGGCTGACGTGAGCGAGCTTCGCTTCGCTGTGGTTTCTGGCCTTGGGTTTGGTGCCAGCAACCAAGAGGAAAAGACTTGATTTTCCTTTTTCAGCTACCTTCACGGATCTCTCTGGGCTTTGATCTCCTCTGGAAGGGATGGCAGGATGAAGAAATTCCCTGTCCTCTGCCAGCGCCGTTTTTCTTACAGCAGCCAGCAGCGGTTAAAAAAAACCCCAATACAATAGCATGAACGAGCACAGAGGAGCGTGTAAGAGGTGGTGTGTGACCTTTAAGCATAGTCTGTTCTCAGCGTTCCTGTTGTGCCTGTCCTGGCTGCTCGCCCGCTTGCGGAGGGCACGTGTACACGTTGTCTTTAAGTAAAGCCCACGTGCAGTAGTATCTGGGGAGTCCCGCCTGCTCGGTCCGTCGCGAGCAGAGATGCGCGGCGAGCAGAGGTGCCTTTTGCAGAGGGAGCTGCCTCTGCGCTGCTGGCTCAGCCATGGACGTGTTGGCTCTTTCAGCGGGGACGGGATGGCTTAGAGCAGCGCAGCTCACGGTGCCTGTGCTCCGTCAGGGAGCAGGAAAGGAGTGAGGTGTTGTACTGGATGCTCCTTCAAACCTAGTGTTCATCCTGATGAAAATACTCAGTGAGCCAAATTCTCATCCGGACTTTCCAAGCTGCACAGTGAGGCACTTGGAGGGGGGGTGTGAAGCTGTGGTATAACCGGGATTTTCAGGGAGCAGAGCAACTCCCAGGAGGTGTAGTCTTTCATACTAAATGCTCTCCCTTACAACAGGAGGAGAACTGCTATTAACTGGGCTTTACATCTTGGAAGGAGCCCATTTATGGCCTTGGGCCATGCCTGTTGACAGCCGTGGCTGGGTGTCCTGCTTCCATACGCTCTGGGCATGTGACTGTCAGAGGAACGTGAACCAGGCATGGAAGCTCTGGTCTGACTGAACTGTGCTCCTAATACTCGGTAGGAGAGCTGTAGTTCTAGGAAACCCCGTCCTCTCCTCTGTGAACCTCCCAGGAATTTAACACTCGACTCGCAGGCTAGTCACCTCAGATCCAGCTAAGCACAGCTCTGAGCTGGGTTTGATCTCCCCTTGGATCTAGGGAAGCAATTCAAATTCAAAATCTTCTAGTGAAAAAGTTTCCAGGGTTTCGGGAGCTCATTAGCAGAATTTTCTTGAAACGTGATATCCAGCTACATTGTTATAGCCATGCTTCAAAATAAAGTGAGTTTAGTGTCCCTGAACAGATGTTAATGGGTGCTTGTTTCCCTGCACGTTGTACTTTAAGTAAAAGTTTTTCTGGGAGCACACAAGGAGAAGTTGCCTTTCCCTCTTGCTGGAGCAGGAGCGGAGCAGTAGGGGCCTGACCCAGAGAGGAGGTTTACAGACTTCCTCTTGGGGGAAGAAAAAACTGATTTTCAGTACTTTCTGGGTTGAGGCTGCGGTCTGTTTGGACGGATCCCTTTTCTGTGTGTGTTTTTTGAGTTTTTTCCAGCACAATTCCTTTATAAGGAACAGGCTGTTCAGACCATTCCTAGAAATCCGTGCCTGGAGCCGAGCTCTGCTCCCGCAGAGGCTCGCTGTGATGTGCTGGAGCTGGCTTGTTCCACGCAGGGCAGGGAGAGTAGGTCTGGTTAACCGTTCCAACGGCCGGGCATTAACAGCTCTGTGTTCGAGCCTTTTTGTGTAACCGTGCCGGAGAGCCAGCACCCGGTACGCGAGAGCAAATGTCTGTGCAGGGATTTCTGCTGGGCAGTGTCTGTTACCCTGTGCTTGTGTCTGTCTACAATTCTCAGCCCCAGACAACTTAGAAAAGCCTGTTATGTTTATGAGCTGCAATGAAATGCAGTTTACAGTTTCTTTGGGTTTTGCTGTGACCTTGAGTTAGATCCAGCCCCTTCTACCTATCACGCGCAATATCGGTCTGGGTTTCAGAGTCTTGTTCTCTCTGTGCACCAGTGCGTTAGCTATCACTTGGGTTACTGACTTTCATACCTTTTTTTTTTTTGGCAGATTAATTGTATCTGGCTTTTTTTGTAAAGTAGCACAGAATGAGCAGAGTAAGTGCTAAATGATGGGTATCATTTTAAGTGACTCCTGTTCTGCACATCAAGCTGTGAAGATGTCCCAGCTGTATTTCGTGCGTTAAAACGCTAAAAGCTGACAGTGGTGTTCTCTCCCTCCAGGTACGAGGATTATTTATGATCGTAAATTTTTGATGGAGTGCCGCAATTCTCCGGTTGCCAAAACACCACCTTCTGACCTTCCGGACATTCCAGGAGTTACGAGCCCAAATGTGGAGGAGTTGAAGATTGAGAACAACCATGTCCAGAGCTGTGATGAGAAAGCGAGCACAGGTGAGAGCATGGCAACAAACTGAAGTGCTGGGAATATCTGGGAATACAGATGTTCACACATGGAATGGAGCCGGGAGATCCCTACGGTCAATACTCTGCTAATTTCTTGTAAAATCAAAGTGTGCTTGATGTTACTAGGTAATGAGGTTCTCATGGTTATTAGGTTCTGCGGTGGTCCCCAGTAATGTGGTTTTTCTCAGTTAGTTAAGTGTAACTTCTTGTTATCACTTAATTCTCATTAATTCAGCATTTGGAGAACTGCTGCTGGATTAATAGTCCTGTGGTGAGAGAATGGGGGCAGCTGTTGCTGCCTCTCCGTCCTGCACCATCCTGCAGCTGCTTTGCCTTTTTGGAAAGGATCAGATTACGATTCGGAGTTTGTCTGGGGGTTTTAATACCAGCCCCAGTTGTGAATTCCTTCTGACTTTTTTTTTTTTTGACACCGAGGCTTCTGATGTACAAGTGAGCTCAGTGGAAGTAGCTAGGGTATAATACCCGATTTGTGGATATTGATTATCCGGTACCCGTCGCTGTCTTTAGCAGGTTCTGCAGGCACTTGCAGGTGTGTGTAAGACAGCAAGGCAGAGTTGGTCCACAGGAGAACAGAGGTAACTGCAGGCACTGTAGTAGCAACACGAGCAAGTATTTCTCTTGAACTTTTTTTTAACGCTATGTGAGATCACTTCTTGAAGCAACCTGAAACTACAAGCATGATTATATATCTTCTCTCTAAAAATAAAGATCTGAATGCTTGTTAGCTGGTTTCTATGCCCACTCTAAGCAAAACCTTTCCAGAGTCAATATTGCTTAATGTTGGTTTTGGTTTTTTTTTTACACACTGTCGTGACCTTCAGTGGCTCACTGGATTCTCTGGCAACCCAAAATGCAGGCTGCACGCTGGGTGCCAGTTTGGTTGTGACTCTTGCGAAGAAGCGCTGTCCTCGGGAACAGATCATCGCTGCTCACGTTGGCACCCTGTCAGATTGGGTGAGCTGTGGTAACAGCTGTACAGATAGTAACGTGTGAAATGTGCGCTTGTGTCTTTGGCAACAGAAGTTTATACCAGTGATTGTCATCAATGTTATTCGTTACGTTCCTTTTTACAAGGAAATCCAGGGGTAAAAATAAATTATTTAAAGGGCATCTCTACTTCTGCTCTTGTCTGTCTGCAAGTAAGATCCCCTCTACGGACAGAGGTTATATTTTGCTTGTACGAGGTGGTTTTCTTATCAAACTTGATGCCTGAACGTGGATTTTAAGTCCGAACTGCCACATCTGAAGTGCAGCTGATGGTTGTTTCTTCAATAAAATATTTGGTATTTCATGTGAAGCTTTGAGGCCCCATTCCTGTGTTTTGTCCCTCTCACAGGTGAGGAAGAGCAGTTTGACATGGACATCTAAAGCATGTGCCCTGAGCGCTTCTCCAGTGAAGAACCAGGACCTTCTCTTGAGGATTCCCACCAGCCAGGCTTAAAAGTAGCCCATGCCTTGAGTGCCTTCCTGCTTCCCGGGAACGGCAGTCCATTCCCTTCCGAGAACAGCGTGTGTCCTGTTGCAAGGACGGAGTCTCAGCTTCTCCACGCACGTGTGATTACACAAGCGCAGCCCCTGCTGATGACGGGCCTTGGGGTGCCGGAGGAGACACTCTGATTGTTTTTGTTTCCAGTTTTATGCTTTTGTTAATCATTTTAATACTGTAAAAGTTACAGAAATGCAATATAAGGGAGAAATAAAAATCATTTTTGAGTCTCCTGGTATGGAGATTAATGCAATAAATACGGCTTCTGTTCCTTGGTTGTTCCAGCAAGAAACCACCAACTTGTAGGAAAATCGATCGGGTGGTCCTGTGTATAGCCTTGAGAGAAACACCGTGCTCTTGGGTTTCCCCGGAGACACGGGCTGAGCTGCCGTAAGCCCTCGTGGCAAAACCTCTGTGTACGTCCCACATGCAACGCCTGGTCGCTGCAGGAAGTTTCAGTGTGCTCTGAGTCTGCTTCCAGAAATAGCAGGAGCTGTCTGCTCTGTGTTTCTGGATGGTTCTTCTGCAAGGCCACGGTGCAGGTGTCTGTGGGCGCCTTTGCTTACCGTCCCGTGGGCATTGCTCAGGCAGGCTGTGGGTGGAAGCAGCTTCACGGGGTTGGTAGGAGCCTCCTGTAGATGAGCACTGCGGGGAAGCGAGCTGCCCTCTCCTCCCGGGGAAAACCTGAGCCTCTGGCTCTTGCCTCTAAAACCAGTGCATCTTATCCACGGTGCGAGTGACTGCTCAGCTACAGTTTCTACTGTGTTTTTTGAAACTTTCATGCTTGAGTCTCCTTTTCATCACTTGGTGGGCAGGGATTTGGACTTCATTGACCAGGTAACTGGTGGGTTAGAACTAAGTCTGTCTGGTTCTGAGAGGGACGTTTTCATCTTAAAAAGTAATTTTACTGTGGGAGTGTTCAACTTGAGCTCCCAGAGGAAGTATCTACGCCTCTAGTCTCGGTGCAGTTTAACAAGTATGTATTAGAGCAGCCTCTTAGCACGCTGCTGCGGTGCTGTGTTAGAGGTGCTGGTGGTGGTGGCAGCTTGTGTGTCGGTGGTTGAGGCACCTCAAGGAAGGAGGATGAACCTCAGACTTCCTAAAAGACAATAAGTGTCTGTTCAAATCAGCCTTGGCAGATAGCATCTAAATATCTGCTAATTAAGCTCAATTGTGGCATTATGCCATGCAAGCCTTTAATAGTGAGTAACAGAAGAAACAAAGCAATTGCTGCAGATAAACTTGCAATTTTTTTAAAGATAAGATTAAGTGTTTCTCTGAAACCTTAATGGGAACCGATTCAAATTTATTGTCCTCGGGTGTCACTTTATCAGTCTTGCAACTCCATACCAGTGCTGGGTCTTGCTACGATGTGTGTGCAGAGAGGAGCTGCTGTTGCCGCTGGAACACGCGCTGTGACCTGCAGCTGCCACTGACTTGTCTTTCTTGCTGAATGAATATTTTCAGCTGAAACGGCACTACTAGATCGCCCTGTTGCTGACAGCGTTCTGCGGTGGTTCAGATACACACGCCCTTGGAGCCCTCCTGCTCTCTGGTCACCGCGCATCACAGCAATCTCCAGAACCAGGAGAAGAGTTGTTTTTAAGAAAACGTGCCGCCTTGATGTTAATTTGTCCAAAGCCGATTACTTTAGGGTAGACTAAAAAACCCATGACAGGCTTGTGGGGTGGTGGTTGCAAGAATTAAGCCGATGCACTCAGTGCTGAAGCTTGTTTTCCTGCTCTGCCCTAAACAAAGTGTCTGTAATTATTGCTCGAGCGTGGCTTTACAACTGGAGGGGTTGTGTTGATGTAACTGCGGGCAGGACCCGAGGGCTGCTGCCTGCACAGCTCTCTGTGCCCGCTTCCTATCCAGGCAGCGTCCCGCTGCGTTACCGGGGTGCGTTTTGGTGGGGGATGCGGTGCCGGTGACTGCGGCTGAGCCGGGCGGCAGAGCTGCCGGAGGTGCCCCCGCAGCGGTGCCATCCCCAGCTAAGGGCTGCGCACCCGCGGCTCTCTGGGGAGAAACCAGCCAATTTCAGCCTCGCTGCCTTTTTTGCCATGAGTTTCTGACTCGCCGTGGTCCGGACGCGAACGAGAGCCTCGTGGTGTTGGGTTCTTGCGTTGGTACGAAAGCGACGGCGTGGGGTTTTTTGGAGTGAGTGTCAACTATTGCAAGCGATTTTAAATTCTGCTCCCTCCCACCCCCACACGAGAGGGACAAGTGTTTAAGTGTTAAGTATTTTGTCCGTGCCTGCGACAGCTTTGCATCGGTATCTGCGTGCTTATGTAGATCTGGAGGGAGCATCAAAGCGCCAGGTGCCTCTGACAGCAATTCATAGCCGATAATTCTGAAAGAGGGCGAGCACCCTGCGAAGCACCCGGCCAGGTGCGAGGGGGGGGTCCGGGAGGGTCAGGGCTCCCGCTGGCTTCCCGGTGCGGGGCCCTGGGGCCATGGGCACATCAGCGAGGTCACTGGGGGCAGAGCGAGTCACTGCCAAAGCTGTGAACCCGTGATGCATTGCCGTGGCACTCATGTGCATCTGCTCTGGTGCAATTTGTCCCAAGCCCGCGCCTTGAACCCTTCCGTCCGTGGCCAGGGACCGCGCGGTCTCAGCATCCCCTGCTCCGGTCCTTCCCTCCCGTACACCCCCAGCCAGAGCCGCATCCTTCAGCCGGGCGTGTTTGGACCCTCTCCTGCGTTCATTCGTGTTTCTAGCGCTCTTCCAGCTTGCCTAAGCCATGTCAGGAGCAGCTCAGTGTTTCCAGGGCAGATCCCTGCTCGAGCAGGGTTTGTTCCTCGCCCGGCACTTGCACTGACAACTTGAGGAGCTGCTCTCGCCCGGGCTGAGCCCGCAGGCTGCTGCCTGGCTGCCCTTGCAGCGACGGGGAGGGGAGGCAGCCGTGGGTGGCTGCCTCGCACAGCTGGGATGCTCTGGGGAGGTCCGAGGGACAAGTGGTGGCTTTGTCCTTGCATTTTCCGTCCCTGCCCCTTTTCGTCTCGAGCAGGGCAGAGCAGCACGCCCAGCCTGCCTGCGTCCTGCTCCGCGTCCCGGTCATGGGACTGACAACACTTGCCTGACCCAGCTAGTGCCTTAATACACCAGTTGTACAAATATTACCCTGGGCCTTTGATAAGCCCTTCGGTCTGTTTGTTCTCACTCTTTCCTCGTGCAGCCAAAGTAAACCATGCCTGTCTTCCCTCCCTGACCGTGTGCTGTTCCTCCGAGGTGCGGGCAGCGGCTCCACGCAGGCAGGTGGTGGCTGCGGCTCCGTGCCATCGCTGGCAGCCCCTGCGCGTACGGCACAGCGGACGCTGCTCTTGCTGACGTTGGGGAGGGAGCGTGCACGCTTCCATTACAGTCAGGGCACTCTCCCTGCCAGAAAACCTTCCCTGTATTGGGACGGCTCCGTCCTTCCCTTCCCAACGTGTCAGGGTGCTAAAGCCAAGCCAGCCCTTCCCAAAGCAGAGACCCTGCCAGCCCCCCAACACCTCCAGGAGGGCAGCAAGATGCTCCACACTGCCTGAGCACTCGCGGCAGGGTCTCTGCTCTGCAGCAGAACTCCCTCTGAGAAACTGGTGCAGAAACTGGTGCAAAAACTGGTGCAAAGACTGGTGCAAAGACCAGTGCAAAGACCGGTGCCTTCTGCCCGGACGAGGTTCACAGGAGCATCTCTGAGTGCAAGAGCGGGGTCTGGCCGTGTGTGCCAGCCGGACTGTTCCCTGCCCGTGCAGCAGGAGCAGGGTGAAAGCCTCCATGTCCCATTCCCGCCGTCCCACCGCCCGTGCAGTGTCCCTGCCCCAGCACCCTCTGGCCCCGCGATGCTGAAGGGTCGTGCCGGTCACTGGAAAGGTGCCGAGCGTGGGGACAGGCGATGCCTGCAGGTGGGCAGGACCCCCATGGCAAGGCTGGAGCTGCCCCCCCCGCTTTATTGTCCTGCGTGTCTGGGCCCCCTCTGTCACCAGCTGATGTGTATTGGGGCAGAAGGGCCGGGCAGCAGAACGCTCTGCTCAGATCAGGTCTCCGCTCACAGCCTGAGCTTTGCAAAGCCAGGCTTGCTAGCAGATACTTTGCCTAAGCACGGCCGTGCAGCTTTATTGTCACTGTCCACACTTTGATGTTTTCCTTACAGCCCTGGAATCTCAGCCTTTATTTTTCCACCCCGGTCTTCCCAGGGAACGGCTGCCTGCCTCCCCCTGCCCCACGACAACTTTTGAACCCGCTGCTCGATTTCAGACAGGCTTGATGGAGGGGCAGAGATCGCAGAGATACAGCTCCCAGCACGGCTGAGGGACGCAGGGGGCTGGGGAGGGCGAGGGGGTCCCCGGGGGGTGAGGAGCCGGTGAGCGTGGGAGAGAGCGAAACCTCCTGGCTTCGCTGCTGCTGTGACAAATTTTTTGAGAGGGAGTAGCAAACCTGCAGAGGAAGGGGGGAAAAAAAAAAAAAAAAGAATTTAATTTCATCAAGAGCCCAGATCTCCAGATTTCTGTGCACATCTGCCTCCTGCCAGGGGTTAGCCCCACGCCTCCCTCGCCCACCCTTGACAGCTCCTGCAAATGACCCTCTAATGACGGGATGGTCTCAGTGTGAAACGCTGTCGGAATATGTAAGCGGCCCAGGGGAGGGTCTGCGCAGGGGGAACCAGACACGCTTTGTTTATCCGCGGGCTGGGATGTGGATTGGGGATAATCAGGCTGGGCCGGGATGTGGAGTCGGGGCTGTTTGGTCCCAGGAGAGGAGGGATGGGGACGGCCAGTCCTGCACAGCCACCCTGGCCACCCGCTGCCAGCCCTAATGCCTGCGGTCCCGCTCGTCCCCTCCGCCGCATGTAGCGGGGGGCCAGCAGCGGGTCCCCACTCGTGTGCCATGTCCCCGTCCACGGCCGTGGGAGGGGGCAGCTGTGAGCGTGGGGGAGCCCAGACCCACGGCCAGGGCTGCAAAAAGGTGAGCCCGGCCAAATCCAGGACTGAGCCTCGCTGCCCAAGGAGGAGCGTCCCCTCAGGGCTGGCACGCAGCGGGGCATGGTCATCCCCGGGGCACTCGAGGCTGTGGGGATGGTCTGCGGCTGGAGCAATCCCCCTCCCAGCCCCATCACCCCTTCGGGTGGGTGACCTGCACCGGCTGCTGCACATGGCTTAAAATCATCTCTGTTAGAGAACATGGCCCTTCCCCTTATCTCCAAGGGGTAAATAAAGGTGGAAAATCCCCTTAGCCCTTCTCAAAGGCTGCAGGTGCTTCCCCACTTGCTCTTGAGCAACTCCTCATCAGGGTGGGAACAGCTTCTTTATTATGTCGCCCCAACTTTCCTGTTCACGGAGCTGTTGAGCATCATTTGCACCATTTGAGGGGACTCCCTTGCTCTAGCAAGTTACAGTAGCAGCCTACCCGCTCCAGGTGTTATTGTCTGGCCTTGCCGGTTTTGGTGGCAAGTCGTATGGCAAAACTGGCAACGCTGGGCAGGAAGAGAGCTCAGGGCAGGCTGCAGCCAGCTCCCAGGGCAGGGAGAGCCTCTGGGTGCAGCAGATGCACAGAGAGATGGGGAATCACACCCTGAGAGACCATTCTACAGCAACAAAGGACTGTGGAAATCAGCAGAATCTACCAGGCATTTTAAATATATATAATTTATTGATGAATTATATAACCATGAGCCCCATCCAGCAAGTGGTGGAAAAGCTTTGAGCAAAGCCGTGGTTTTACAGAGGAAAGCAGTGAGTGAGCTGGGATGTTCAGGGCAGGTAGGAGGGCTGGGGGGGGGGCCCAGACCCACTGAGACCGATCACGGGGCTGCATTATTGCCAGGGGCACCTCTCGTGCCCGTGCAAACCCTCTCTGGCTCCTGGTGAATGGATGATGCTTTGGAGAGGGATGCGGGAGCACCAGGTCCATCTTTTGCATCACTCCCTACATGGTCCTGGGCAAGGAACGTATGTGACGCAGGTCGCTGCCTTGCTGCCTGCTGCCAGCCAGTTCCTCCTGGGTCCATCCCTCCTGGGACCATGCTCAACCTGGAAGCCTCAGGGAAGGAGCAGGCTGAGACGAACCCCTGCCTGCTGCTGCCCACACGGTGCTGCCATCCAGGGGCTCTGGACACTGGGCTTTAATAAGTTTTAATAGAAATATGACAGAAGTCTTAAGAGAACCCTGGGGATGATTGAAAATCCCAACAGTGCCGATGCTCAGTGTGGCCGGACACTGGTGCTGCAGCGTCCCGCCGAGAGCTCGTAGCTACCGGCAATAGCTATTGTGGGCAAAAGGAGCATCGCGACAGGCAGCGTGTCGTGGCATGGAGCGATGATGCTGCAGCTCCAGCCCTGCACCCTGGCTTCTGCTCCTGCAGAGCAACACCAGCCCTCGGCTGCCCCGGCACACAGCGGCCAGCACCATGGCTCCGGGCTAAACACAGCCATCAGGCACCCACCACCTCGGTGCTGCCACTGGCATCTTCCCTGCACGAAGCCTGGATCCATCCGTGTACTGCAGCCACGCAGTGCCGCAGAGCTGCTAATGCCTGGGCACCCCGCTCCTCCCTGGCACAGCCAGAGCCAACCCATGGGCACGCAGGATTCGGAGGTGGCAGGTGTCCGGTGATGCCCTGGTCTGCGTGTTGGTCGTGGGTTGGACGGCCAGTCCTCGGGGACACTTTCTGGGCAGAGATGTGTCCCTTTCCACAGGGACGAGCTGGCCTCAGTTGCAGCCACACTCCTCGATAATCATGTCCTCATGGTGACGGACGACGATTTCGCCCTTCTCGTAGTAGAGCATGGAGAGGGGACTCATCCTGACCGGGGAGCAGGCGGGGCATGGCACCTGGTTGGGCTTGTAGAGCTGCAGCAAACTCTGTGGGGAGAGATGGGAAGGGCAGAGGATCATCACCCTCTGCCACAGGCTGGTGGGTCTGGGGGTGCGTGGGGGGAGTGGAGACAGCAACCCCCTCTTACCTGTATGTAGGCGTGGTTGGTGGGCTTGAAGGTCTCGTCCACGGGTGATGGACACTGCCCTTCGCACCGGTAGGCATTATACTTTTTGGGGTAGATGATCCAGCTGCCCCAGCCGGTCTGCTCGAAATCCACCATCATGTCCACCCTCCGACACAAGGACCTGCCCTCCTCGCCCGGGACGGCAGCGGCAGCATCGCTCTCTTTGATCCTTTGCTTCTCCTTCCTATTCCTGCGGTGCCGGCGGGTCCCCACGCCCTGGGAGCTGCTGTCACGCATGACATGCTTGGACGTCTCCGCTGTCCTGATGAGGCTGTGGTCTCCCGGAGACTTGTCCTTGGAGAAGACGAGCAGCAGGACTCTGTCCGTCACATCCTGGGGCAGGGCTGGTTCCCTGGGGCCAGCATCACTCGAGGTGGGCGAGTGCATCGCAGCGGTGGCCGGGGTGGCCGACCCACTCGCCTCCCACCACTCCCCTCCCGAGAGACCGCGGTGCCCAGGGGCCATGGCTTGGTGGAGCCAGGACCGGAGCAGGCTGGTGACCTCAAAGATTTTCCAGGAGGCTTGGGTGGAAGAGGGGCTGCCGGCCACGGTGCCCAGGAAGAGCTGGTGGGCACAGGTCCCGCCGCCCCAGCACCTCTGCCGCCGGCTGTGGTAGATGTCCAGGGAGACGTTGCGGGCTGGGGAGAGGCCGGGCAGGCGGATGCGGAGCTCGGCCAGACTCACCTCCTGGCTGCTGGAGAGGGAGGACATGTCGAAGGAGAGCGCCCAGCGGGAGCCATTCTGCAGGGAGCCTGAAACCCAAGGGGCATGGTGAGGGGACTGCCGGCTTTGCCACCGAGTGCCAGAGCCAGAGAGGAACGGTGCCCTCCCGTGCTACCGGGGCACGGTCCCTGGCGCGGGAGCCCGAGAGTCAGGGGAAAGCAGCCAGACCACCCCGAGCTCTGAGAGCCAGCAAGAGCACCGGGCAGTGCCGGTCCCAGGGAGGGGGATGCTCGGGGACAGTGTGAGTCCCTGGACAGGGACGCCCGGGGACAGTGCCGGTCCCGGCGGGAGGGATGCTCGGGGACAGGGATGGTCCCGGGGACAGTGCCGGTCCCGGCGGGAGGGATGCTCGGGGACAGGGATGGTCCCGGGGACAGTGCCGGCCCCAGGACAGGGATGCTCGGGGACAGGGATGGTCCCGGGGACAGTGCCGGCCCCAGGACAGGGATGCTCGGGGACAGGGATGGTCCCGGGGACAGTGCCGGTCCCGGGACAGGGATGCTCGGGGCCGCGGCCCCACTCACCGTGCGGGGAGAGGCTGAGGGCAGCGGCGGCGGCGGCGGCGCGGAGCGGGGCAGGAGGGGCGCGGAGCAGCTGCAGCATCAGCGGGGGGCAGCGCGGCGGGGCGCGGGTGGGTGCGTGGGTCGGTGCCCGAGTGGGTGCTCGGGTGGGTGCGTGGGCCGGTGCCCGGGTGGGTGCCCGGGTGGGTGCGCAGCCCAGGCGGAGCAGGGTGAGGGCGCAGAGCGCCAGCGCGGGCGCGGAGCGCAGCGGGTCCCGCATGGCTGCAGGGGCCGCCCGCAGCCGCCCTATTTGTACAGCAGCCCCGAGCGCCGCCCCGGGCGCCCCGGCAGCCCCCTCCCCGCGGCCCCGGCCCCCTCCCCTCTTGTCCCCGTCCCTCTTCCCATCCCTCCGTCCCCGGCTCCATCCCTCCCTCCGTCTCTATCCCCATCCTCCCTCCCCTCGACCCCCATCTCTCCCCCGCCGTCCCTCCCCATTTCCATCTCCCCCGTTCCTCCCTCCCTCTCCTTCTATCCATCCCTGCCTCATCCCTCCATATCTTCATCTCTCCATCTCTCCTACTCCTCCTCGTCCTTGTCTCCATCCATCCCTCCTGGGCCCGTCCCCACCACCAGCTCTCTCCGGTTCTGCCTTGCCGGGGATGGGGGGGCGGACACCCCCTCGCTGTGCGGGGACACTGCTGTCCCCAGCACCCTGCACCGCCCGGCATCTCGGACCCCTGGGGATGGGTGGCCACAGCACACACCCCCCCCTCAGCAATCCTGTCCTGCTCCTTGGAGAAGGGACCAGGACCTGGGATACCCGCGGCCAACGTCCCCATCACTCCCCAGCCCGGTCCAGGTAGGGGTTCTGCCCCCCCCGCCCCGGTTTTCCCTTCTCCTAGCGCCGTCCGGAGCAGGACCAGGGGAGAGGGTGCTGAGCACCCACCGACCCTCCCCGCCGAGGGCGCAGCGTGCGGGACAGGACAACGGGGCTCGTACCGCTGGGTGCGGGGGGGGTGCGGGGTAGGGGTGGGGGCACGCCTGGCCCAGCGACCAGCCCTGGGGGACACGATGCGGGTGAGCAGGGGTGCTGGGCCAGGCAGAGGGATGCGACAGGTGAAACCCTTGTGCCATGAGCGAGGGAGAGCGGCCGTGGGGACACACATGGCTGCGCGACAGTCCCCGCACAGCTGTGCCCGGCCCCCGGCGGTGTGAGGAGCCGAGCTGGGGGGTCCCCCGCCCCCGCCAGCCCTCCCAGCGAGAGGCTTGTGTAGAGCGGCGGCTGGCGAGGTGACATGCCTCCTTTCCGGGGGGGGGGGAAACGTGCTAAATCTTCACGCGGGACCCCCCCCCGTCCGGTGTGGGGCCGGTGTCGGTGGGATGGCTCTGGGTACGGAGAGGAGCCCGTGGGGGCTGAGGCTGCCGGTGACACCCCCCCGCCCCGTTGGGCAGCTCCGGTTTATTATCCCCGCACCTAAACTCCCAGGGTCTGGCTGGGTGACGTCACGGCCCAGCAGGC
This sequence comes from Balearica regulorum gibbericeps, assembly GCF_011004875.1. Classification (NCBI taxonomy): domain Eukaryota; kingdom Metazoa; phylum Chordata; class Aves; order Gruiformes; family Gruidae; genus Balearica; species Balearica regulorum. Next base: position 2,147,137 of record NC_046210.1, on the reverse strand, counting down.
TGACGCCACCGCCCCCCCCGCCCCTTCCCCGTGTCCTTCCCGCAGTCCGTCGGTAGGTGGCGCCGCTCCGCCGCCCTCCCGCGGTGGGCCCCACCAGATATCATTGCCCTTTGAAGCGGGGAGTGGCCCGCCAGTGGCGCGCGGCGCCTTCTCGCGAGAGCGGCGCGGCGGGTGAAGATGGCGGCGGCGGCGGCGGCGCCGGCGGCCGCGGTTGGGGTGACTGCTCCCGCGGCCGAGGGTGCGGAACCCGCCCCGGACCCACCCGCCCCGGAACCTCCGGCACCGCCCGAGCCGGGCGCTACCGACGCCGAGACCGGGTACGCCTCTCTCTGCCCGCGGTGCCCGGCCCGCCGGCGCAGGCCTAAGCCCCCCCCTCCACACACACACACACACGCACGCGCAGCCCTGGGAACCGTGAGGGTTATGGGGGGGGGGGGCGCGCTCCCCCGTTACCTTGGAAACCGTGAGGGGAGCGGGGGTGCCCCCGCCCCCGGGAAGCCTCGGGGATCCGGTTGGTCCTTCTGCCCCAGCCGCACGGGGGTGCCCCGGCCCGTGCTGCCCGGGAGGGCCCGGTGCCGCCGTGACGGTAGGGCCGAGGGTGGGGGCCGCTCTCGGGAACTCGTTTCTCCTCTCGCAGGGGGGATGCCGCCCTGGTCGATGTCGCCACAGCTCTGGAGACGGAGTCTGCCAGCGGAAAGGACCCCCTGGTAGGTGGCTGCGGGCAGCCGGGGCTCTCCGGGGGAGGCCAGTGCCCGGGGTGGGTTCTGCGGAGCTGGGGCAGGTAGAAGGTGAGAGCGCCCGAAGCTGAGGGTGCTGCCTCTTGGTGAGGGTGCTGCCTCTTGGTGAGGGTGCTGCCTGCACGGCCTCGCTGCCAGGCGCCGCAAGCTGTCCCTGCGGCACGGCTGCCCGTCGTGTGAGCCTGTGCGGTTCTGTGAGAGCTGGGGATCCCGGACCTGGGAGTTGTCCTTCTCTCCTGGGCAATTCTAGGGAATTGTCCTTCTCTCCGTGGCAGACTGAGGTTGGGACTTCTCCTGGGGATACCTGTTCACCAGGCTGCTAGTCCTCTCCCTTCTCCCATTCGGGTTTTTCTTCGCCTCACCACCAGCACAATTTCCCAAAGGATTCTTAATTGGTAGTGATCTATTGCCTTTGCACAGGTAACGGGGAGATGCGAAGGTGTAAGGTAGCCACGGGCTGTATGTGGCCTAGAAAAAGTGCAAATGTGGAATTTTTTTTCAGAAGAGAAAATGTTTCTGTTTAACAAAGAGATGCTAGCAATGCCTGATGTGTTAGGACTAATGAGCATCCTCAGTTTTCCAAGGTTACTAAGTCAGGGGTAAGACAAAGGCATAGAAGGGGAGAAAGTAGTTATTCAAAAAACAAAATCTGAACACGGTCCTGTGGTTCAGATGAGGAGGACTTTCCATCCTACTGGCTCCAGTTTTAGATCTTTAAAGAACTATTTTGGAAATTAAATCCTTGCCCATCTGACTAGTTTTAACTAAGTGAATCTGCAGAATAGTTCCAGCTCGCTCACAGCATGGCTGTTTATTGCGGGGGAGGGAAATTCCCTCTAAATTCTCCTGTCTTGACAGGTTACTGCACAAAACTTCTTTCCTGTCTGATTCAGTCAATCTTTAAGGCAGTCCAAGTTTGATCTGCTCTGGTTGTAGGAAGCTGCCGGGGACAACTCTGAGGTTTTGGATGCTCAGGCAGGCTCGGTGGATGAAGAGAACGGACGGCAGCTTGGAGAGATAGAGCTGCAGTGTGGAATTTGTACAAAGTGGTTCACAGCAGACACGTTTGGCATCGATACTACGTACGTAAATTCTGCTTAATGCTGGGCGCGAAACTTTGGTTAGCAAAAATGGAAGTGCTTAGAGGGTGCACTCCCACGGACCAGGACCTGGGTCCTTGGACACTTGGAAACCCATGTGTGGTGTGAATAACAAAAGCTTTACCCAACGCCGTGGGAAGTGTTCATGTTTGTACTTTTCAACTTTAAAAAGTCTTCGCCCAGACCTCAGGACTGTCAGAGCCACCCTTGGACGTACCGCCTTAGGGGCCTGTAGCCTTGTTTGAAAAGCAGGGGGAGCTTCAACAGACGTTTTCAGCTGGCGTCAACAAAAGATAAAATCTTCCTGTCGGTGGAAAGTAAATTCAGCTCGCTTTCTAGAGCCTATGTGGGACTGACTTTAGAATTCTTAAAAACTCAACATGTTTGGTTGTATTGTGTCCCTAAAAAGTACTCTAGACTTCCAGTTAAAATTAATTCATTAACTTGGGTGGAGCTCCTTGTCCAGAGCTTCTGGATTGTTGTCTCTTATTTTGCTGAATGAATTTCAGGACTTCTCTAAAACAAGATGATGACACTTAACTTGCTTCGTTTTTTCTGAAGAGCTTCGTCTCTTCTTCTCAGTGCCCTTGATAAAACTAATGTGATGAAAAGATAAGATGTTTCTGGTTTTGGAGAGAGAATAATTAATTTCTTAACCTGATGTAGTCAAGAATAACTAATTTCATAACCTGGTGTAGCAAGGCATACACCAGAACTTACAAATCAGTGTGCTCTTTTCCAGATCGTGTCTGCCCTTCATGACCAACTACAGTTTCCATTGCAATGTTTGCCATCACAGTGGGAACACATATTTCTTAAGAAAACAAGCAAGTAAGTATAAAAGTGCTCTTGCTTGAAGTTTTGTGCAAGGCAATCCTAGGGGCTTCACTTTGTCTAAAGTCAGTGGGAGGGCTCTGCTGAAACTTTCCCAAAATGACCCAAAAAAATCCCGTATCAGCAACAAGCATGTGCGGCTTTTTCTAAAAATGTTTTGCTGTTTTGCTACTAACTTAAGATGGTGAAAATCTTCTGTTTAGCGAGGGCTGCTGGGTTAGGACAGAACTTGTGAGGGTTTTACCGTTACTCAAGATAACGGGGATGCTGCATGTTTCGTAATCGCTGTATATATGAGGGTGTTTGATCTTCCCCGTGAAGTGTAACTCCAGCTCTGGTATTTTTTTTGTTTTTAAGATCTCAAGGAAATGTGCCTTAGTGCTCTGGCCAACTTAACGTGGCAGTCGAGGACACAAGATGAGCACCCAAAAACTATGTTCTCAAAAGATAAGGTATGTATGGCTATTGTAAAAATCATCGTGGATTTACTTAAGCTATGATTTCAGTGCAGAGCCAGTTCAAACAAATAGTGGCGGCGAGACTTTCAGAGCCACACTGTTAAGACTCAATTTTTATTTTTTATTTTACAGGATATTATCCCATTTATTGATAAATACTGGGAGTGTATGACAACACGACAGAGACCTGGGAAAATGACTTGGCCAAATAATATTGTCAAAACTATGGTAAGTATTAGGATTTAAATTCCTAGAGGACTTTCTGGGAATGGTACGGTTGTTTGCTGAGGTCTGGACTTAAGAGCTAAATGGTAACGATTCTAATGCTTCTTACGTAGTTGATATATATATATACACACACACACACACACACACACTATGCATTAATAGTAAATACTATGATTTAAATACTTGTTAATGAACTTTATATGATCTTACCCTATGTAACTTAAACTCCTCCTCTATTTTAGTGTAAAGAAAGAGATGTATTCTTGGTGAAAGAGCATCCGGACCCAGGGAGTAAAGACCCAGAAGAAGATTACCCCAAGTTTGGACTCCTAGACCAAGTATGTAATCAGAGGTGGAAGGGAAGCGTGCCGTGGGGATGGGAGGAAGGGGTGGGGGCTTTTTTTGCTGGTGTCAAATGAGCAAAACTTAGCCAAGTCTCAGTGCGAGCCTGTGTTGTGCCAAGTGACGTGCTGGAGTCCTCCAGCATCTGGAAGCGCCGTGTTCAGGCTTTGAGTCGTAAGTTTGACTAAGTGTATACATCAGATTTTTTTTTATCTCCTTCAGGATCTTGCCAATATTGGTCCCGCATATGATAACCAGAAACAGAACAACGCTGTGTCAACGAGCGGAAGCTTAAATGGCAAGTTCTTTAATTGGGTGGTTTTTGAATATTTGGGACTAAGCTGTATTTTCTCAGCCCTGTAGTTGGGCATCTGTGCGGTTATGTCAGTTGAGATGCTGCAGTTAAACCTGTTGTGTGAACTGAGGTTATGCTTATTATGTGCAAAATACGTTCAGCCAGTCTTGCCGTGCCTTTCTATACAGATAGATGAATTCTATCTTCTTGTAAAGGTTCGACTTTGATCTTCATGGCAGCCAACTACATCACGATGCTTGCAAGAAAGCTGAGCTCTCAATTTTCTTCCATAATGATTTTAGTTTATCTACTTGTATTAGATTTCCCATTTCCCTTGCTCTGAGGCTTGAAAGTAGTTGGGGAAAGTCTGTGTACTGTTCTGCCTTGTAATCACTGCTTGTGTTTTACTGTTGTTGCTTTTTGGGGAATGACAGCTGTCTAACGACTTTGCCTAAAGCGCTGGGATTACTTACGGTAATCTTACTGCAGTAATATTAACTGCCGATGAGATTTCTTTGTGCACAAGGCTACAGCGTTCCGTATTAAACACATTCAAATACTACCTAACAGGAGGTGTTTGGGGCTTTTTCAAACAGGGTTATAGATATCTAAGGTAGCATTGTCTCTATTTCATGCACTGGTTGTTTTTTCTTTAATTTCTGGAAGATTGACAAACGTGGTGCCACTTCTGTTCTTACAGGTGGAGCCTCTTTGGGAGGTGAATATTTACCTTTCAGCTTCTAAAACTTAAGTATTATTGTTTGCAAAGCTTTTTTGCTCAATTGGCTTAGAAGCTAAAGTCAATTAAAAATCAAAAGCGTGCCCTCATGTGATTGCAGTAATACTTTAATATAAAACAACAATTTCACTTTTTAATCTGTAGCAGTTAGAAGCTTTTAATTATCATATTCTGCCCCACTTGACTGGTTTAAAGTTTTATTTTCATTTATGTTTGTTTTTACTTTGTATGATTTGGCCTGATACTGTTGTAGTTTTTAAATCTTAATGCCTGAATAAACAGTCTGAATCTGTGAACTGGTATGATGTTCTGATTGTTTAGGTAAACAAGTGACGACAAGCTGGAGAGCCTAAATATTTATGTGCTCTAAAACTAGCAAGTGCAGCTGAGATCAAGTCATGTTTGTGCAGAATATGGTATTCCTTCGACGGTTTGAATCCCTTACGCCGTAAGGGGAATGCCGATAATTTAAAAGCTGGCTATATTTTTAGTTACAACACAGTATGTGTTTCGTAAAGGTGTTTATCTACAGTACATAAAAATTCTGTAGTTTTCCTTATAAATCAACAGTGATCTCTTTCGAAATAGTGTACTGATAATTGAGTGCTGTAATACGAAATGATACGCTGTTCAGTCATAGTGCTGATTTTGATAATACTGAAGAGAAACACCTCTATTGCTTTTCATTTTTCCTCAACTTAGGTGTATTTTTATTTTATAGATGGAAATCTAATGTTAAGTGCTTATTGCTTATTGGTGTCAGAGTGTTTCTCCAGCGTAGTGTGTCACCGCAATGGTGACTTTGCTTAAAATCAGTTAGTGTTTGCTCTAGGTTGGGTTTTCTGCTACTCCGCAGAAAGAAATTTGAACTGTGACTGGAATCTCCATGAAAGCCAATAAAAATGCTTTTGAAGCAGATCGTGATGCTGCTGTCTGTAGATCTTCTGATGACAGAAAAGATTCTGAGTTGTCACCTTAAACATTTGAGCTGAGCTCATTTTGTTGCTAGATCTCACTTAGCTTCCACTCTAAATTTAGATATTTCAGAATTTGACTAGAAGCTTCCTTAAAGTTCTGGATTTTGCTATGCTCATTTTCAATAATGTTTTCAAGTGTGACTGTAGAAGAAGGTACTTGAGCTCATGAACTGGTTTTAATTTGACTTTTTCTGCCCCTTTACTGTTCATGGAGATTCCATGCTCACAGGCTCTCTCTGATCATCAGCTGTTTAATAACTCCTGTTTTCTGTGTTTAGGGGGAATTGCTGCAGGAGGCAGTGGGAAGGGACGGGGAGCAAAGCGCAAGCAGCAGGATGGAGGGACCACGGGAACAGCCAAGAAAACCAGAAGGTAAGAGGAAAGATGATGCGGTGGCACACTGATGAGCACCTATAGCAAGGCGTTGTATGCTGCTCTGAGGGACAGCTCTACTTCTGATGCCTTAAGCTGCCTCCTGTCTGTCCCTGCCCTTGGTACGTGTATGGGGAATCGTGCTGTAGCCCCGTGATGTTATAGACAGGTCGCATGCTAGAAATTATTTGAAAGAGAGGAGTATATGCTCGTTGTACACCCACTGTTTTGGAAGCAAAGCGGTGTGCAGCCCCTGAGCGCTGTTGTCCTGGGCTGACTTGTTACTGAACCGTAGCTGCCGTGAGATGCCAACCTGTCGTTTTTGTGTTTCACAGCGACCCGTTGTTTTCCGCCCAGCGCCTACCACCCCACGGTTATCCTTTGGAACACCCCTTTAATAAAGATGGATACCGTTACATCTTGGCTGAGCCTGACCCCCATGCACCTGACCCTGAAAAACTGGAGCTAGACTGTTGGGCAGGAAAACCTATTCCTGGGGACCTCTACAGAGCCTGCCTGTATGAACGTGTCCTCCTAGCGCTGCACGACCGAGGTACGGAGCTTGCTAATTGTATGCACATTGTATAGCCAGCTTTTCTTATGAGGGGCCATCTTCTGTAACCTCACGCTACCGGTTATTGACGTTTTGGACATCATTCTTTAAAAGGTGCAAATGTTAAATCCACTTCTGTGTGTTCGCTTGCCTTTTGACATTACCACATGTTAGAAATCACAAATGAACTGCTCGTATCTTCTCTCATCTACCGCAGCTCCTCAGTTAAAGATTTCTGATGACAGACTGACCGTTATTGGCGAGAAAGGCTATTCGATGGTACGAGCCTCGCACGGAGTGCGGAAAGGAGCGTGGTACTTTGAAATATCCATGGATGAGATGCCTCCAGACACAGCTGCCAGATTAGGCTGGTCACAGCCCCTGGGTAAATAATTTAACCAAGTATTTCTTAGCAGTGGATTCCAACTGGTTCCTGTATTTCTTTCCCCAGTAATTTAGACTAGGGAGGGTAAGTCATGTTCAGCTTGCCCACTTCTTCACTGCTTTTCTTAAGGGGAAGCTCTTTCTGCAGGTGATCTAAACTGTGCAGAACTGCAGTATGGGTGGACCCTTTATGCCGTTGCATGCTTGGCCTTGTCTTAACTCTGTAGTCAATGGATTTGTACTAATGGCAGTTGTTAGTTGTTAACTGGATGTCATTCCTGTTCCAAAGCTTGAAGCGGGATGCACAGAGATGCTCCTGTTCCGCTGTGTATGTTCATGAAGAAACATTGGTTTCTGCAGGGAACCTCCAGGCGCCTCTGGGATACGACAAGTTCAGTTACTCCTGGCGCAGCAAAAAGGGAACAAAGTTTCACCAGTCGATAGGGAAACACTACTCATCTGGCTACGGACAGGGTGATATCCTGGGATTTTACATCAGTCTTCCAGAAGATACTGAGACTGCCAAATCACTGCCTGACACTTACAAAGATAAGGTGAGGTGTGGAGTTCGTTATCGGAGTAAGTGTTGGCTAGGAGGACAAGTGGACAACGGGTTGCTCTAGCCTTGCATTTGCCCCCTTTGAGTGCCCCCTTTCCATCCTGCTGCTGGGTACCACTGTGGCTCATAGCAGAGAGGTCGAAAGCATTGACCTCGAGAAAACAACATATCCAGGACCACTCAGAGGTTCTGTGAGGGAAGACTCTGCATGGGCTGGATTGCCCACATCTGGTTTCATCTTCTCTTCCCCTCCTGGCTCTCAAATAGTTGAGGTGTGTGAAGCATTCTTAATGGGGACTCTGACCCCAGAGCAGGGCTCCCGTAGGTCTGCTGTTCTTTAATACGTCACTAAAGGTAACAGCTTTTCTGGCTTGTTTCTGAAGTGGTTGTTTTCTAATATTTCAGGCTTTGATCAAATTCAAAAGCTACTTGTACTTTGAAGAGAAGGACTTTGTGGACAAAGCAGAGAAGAGCCTGAAGCAAGCACCTGGGAGCCAGGTAAGTCAAGCATTGGTAGGTGGAGGGTGCATAACTTCAGGAAGAGTGGGAAGCCTGCTGAGAAGAGTGGGAAGCCTGGCTTATTGTATGTATTAATCACTTGCATTTAATGAGCACAAAGGGAGGCCGATCGTTAGTTCTTCCTCAAGAACAAGAATGCTTTTATTAAAGCAACAATAAATGTGAACTTAACAAACCAGCTACACCCTTTGCTTGTAATGTTACTGCTGTCGCTTGAGTAATTGTGTGGCATCAGGTAAAGGGGAACGTAGGTTAAGCTGCCTCTTGAGGATTACTTTGTAGTTCACAAGTAAGGCCGTAAAAGTTAGCATCAATGGGGAAAAAAAACCCTCTTCATTTTCTTTTTAGATAATATTCTTTAAGAATGGTGCCAGCCAAGGAATTGCCTTTAAAGACATCTTTGAAGGAGTTTACTTTCCTGCTATTTCTTTGTACAAAGGCTGCACGGTAAGTAACATATCTTCTGAAAGATAATTCCTAAGTCCATCGTAGTTTTAGTAATGCATAATTTTAGAATGTGGGCACTCCAGGAGCGTGTCAAGTACGTGAAGAGGAAAGACAGGAATTGTTTTAGTGAAGCGACTCTGGAACAATTCTGCTACTCCCTTGTGTGATTTAACTTCATCAAGCGGTTGAACGAACGCTCTCCTTTCAGGCCAAAGATGTTTGTTCATGGGGTCTTGCACAGGGTGTGGGTAGGCACAGGAGTAGGAGGGGATGAGAATGAAGACTGTAGAAATTTGCCTGGGTTTTTTTTTTTTTTTTTTAATCTAATGACAAGTATATCTTTCACAGGTTTCTATAAACTTTGGGCCATATTTCAAGTATCCACCTAGGGATATCACTTACCGCCCGGTAAGTAATAACTGAAGCTTTTTAACCCCTGCTTTGCAATAGCCTCACAGTATTTAAACAAAAGGTGGTTGAGATTTTGTTGTGGTGGGAATTGATCTAGACCAAACCTGTATCTGTCCTCTTCAGTCTTTGTACTTGGACAGAGTAACCAAAAGGATTGTATTTAAAAATATAGCCTAACATATAAGTTAGCTACATTTTAACTAAATAGTAAATGCTGTCTTGTTCCTCCTGACACATTATAAAGTCCCTCTTCTTGCCTGTGTTAGCCTCTTTTATCAGTAAGAGGGCTGAATTCTTGTTTAAGGAAACACTTGGGAATTTCCCACCCCCCCAGTGTTTTCAGGAGGGAAACAGTCCTGGAACGCCGCTGTACCCTTTGTCTGGAGCCTGTGCTTCAGGACTGGAGCTAACTGTCTGCCTGTCCCTTTGCAGATGAGCGACATGGGCTGGGGAGCTGTTGTCGAGCACACGCTGGCAGATGTCCTCTACCATGTAGAGACAGAAGTTGATGGAAGACGAAGCCCACCCTGGGAGCCATAACCGAAGCAGGTGGCGCAGCATTAACGAGAAGGACAGCGGGTATCCAGTCAAGTGGGTTTTATTCTAGAGGAACACGCATCACTCGGAACAATCAGCCAACAAGCCAACACGCTGAAGCCTTTGACGGCAGGTGCTGTGTGTATTTGTTACCTGCCGAAGAGTCCACTTTCTGCCACTACGCTGGCGTCTAAGTGAATGCAGTTCTAGTATGTATCGTGCTATTTGTGGGCATCTCTCGGAGTCTTCAGTACCCTTTACAGTGTAGCTAGCTGAAGAAGCAAGTATTGTGTTGAGATAACTTCTCATGTGCTGTACCTGGGTTGTAATGGTCAGCTCTTCAGCGAGAGCAGGCTGTAGTTGGACTGTCCTGCTGTACGTACACTTGCAGAAGCAATACTGACACTTCAGCTCAGTTGTAAACAGCAGCTCCCAGCCAGGAGGATTGTGTTGTAACAAGACTACTGCATGTGAGACTGAAATTTGGGCTGTATTTTTTTTCCCCCCCACAAACTGGAAACCAGTTTAAAAAATAAAGCCTTTAACTCTTACTTTCAGGGGGTTTTTTGTTTGTTTTTTTGTTGTTTTTTATTTTTTTGGGTTTTTTTTACTTGAGACTTGTAATGAATAAGATTTAAAGTCAAAGAAGCTACGCTCTAGAGATCGCTCAAGCTGAAGATCTCCTGCTCACAGCATTGACAAGTTATCATTGCAGAGCTTTGAATGAATAAATAATTTGACACTTTGTGTGTGTCTGTACAGGAAAAATAAATTAAAGCTGATTCACTGGGGCAAGAAGGGAATCAAATTTTTAGGTAAATGTGTGCTCTGTTTGTGTTTTGGGGGAAGGAGGGGAGTAAAATGTGTTTACCCCACTAAGCATGTGCTGGTCCTCCTGCCTTCTCAGCCCAGTGTCTGGGACTTCCTTAATAACTAATTAGCCCAGGCTTTTAATAGCAGACACCACTAATTAAAGCTTTATTTATTTATTGAAAGTGATTAGTGAAGGAGGTCACAGGGCCTGACTGGGCCAGCACATGCTCAGAGGAGCAAATGCAGGACTTGCTTTGAATTTCTGGTGGAGCTGTCAGGTCCCCGCGCCCTCCCTCACTAGTCTCTTTCAAGAAATGAAGCTTTACTTATTTATTTATTGAAACTATGTATTAATTAGTGGTCTCTACTATTAAAGGCCTTGCCTAATTAGCACAGCCTGAAGTCAGACTGTGCCTGAGTTACCCCAGGACAAGATTCCCTACTTTACCCCCCAACAATGAATTATTACACGCACGGTCAGCAGTTCACGGCCACGGTCTGGGCCAGGCGCTCCCGAAGGTGGTTGGCGAAGTCGACCTGCGTCTGGGACAGAACCTGGTTGATGATGGTCTTCGGCAGCCAGCCCTAGAGAGGAGCAGACGCGGGCTGTGAGTGGAACCTGCCTCGAACGCAAACCCTGCTTCTACTTGGAAAAATTGGCTGCAAAACTTACCTTCAGGTCAATGCTGAGGAGCCATATGAGCTTGGTTTGGGAAGGACTGCCAGCCAGCGGGCGCAGGATCATACACGTGGGACCGTTCTCCGCTCTGTAAGAGGATGGGAGGGCGCACGTTAGAAAGCAGCGTCTGACTTCACCTCAAAATTCCAGCCGTGCTGAAGCACTTTGTGAACTGCGGTTCCTGCTACTGTGACAAACCTAATTACTCTGAGCCCATACTGAGAGCTGGTATGTGAATATGACGCAGCAACCACCCTGTAGGTGAATGCAAGAGGCGATTACCTTATAAATCCTTCCTGTTCCGGCATAGCTCCGTATTTTGTGGCCATGCCGGCCAGCACGCAGGTGGAGCCGCGTCTCTTAGAGCAGCGGACGCTCACAAAGTCCCGCGGTCCGACAATGTTCCCGGGGGTAGCGGCTGCCTTCTCATGGGTGATCACTGTGTCCTTCCCAATCTTCTGGAGAATCTGGACAGTTTAGAATTAAAATGTTAATTTGAGGTATTTACTGCAAATACGGCTAAAAGCTAGCTTTGATTACTGTATGTTCAAGTACATGCTCTTACAAAAACTCAATGCTTATAGCGAGAAAAATTGCAAATATGTGCTTCATCCCACAATACAGAACATTCGTTTTCAATACCTCAACAGGGAAGGTATGGCTCTTACTCCAGACAAGCTGTGGAATAACAAAACGCTCTTCCCTACACATGGGGGTACTGTGCTACTTCTCCTCCAGTAACAATACAAATTTAACAGTGCTGGCACGTTCCCTACAGAGTAAGTCCTCCCTCCGCAGCCACGCTGGTACAGAGTCACTTCTGCTGCAGCAGCAATGCCATTACAAGCTCTACGTCTGCAGCAGGAAGCGGACAAGATAAAGTCTGGCTTCTCCGTTCCCAAACAATGGGTGGAAAACCGGGCACGTTCCTGCTGTGACGGACAAAGCGATGCTTTGGCCTTTGTGACGGCCCTGGGAGCAGCGTGTACGTGTGGGACCAAGTCTGACGTGCCTGACCTTGACTTCTTTGACATTGGGATTCCAGTCTCCCATCTGCTCCATGTTGTCCACCAGCTCGCTGTACACCGCGTCCAGGGGCTGGTCCACCACCACCTCGAGTCGGAACACCTTGCCCACGTCCGGGAGCACCTTGCTCAGCACTTTGTCTCCGTTACCCTGGAGAGGGGAAGGCAGAATTAACATCACAAATATTTACAGGTGGACTGCATCAGTCTGCTGCCAAGCAGAGCACCCACCATCACTGTCTCTGTCTTCCAGCCGTCCTGGTCCCCGAGGATGCTGAGCGATTTCTGGAGAGCTTCCTCTCCTTGCTTGATGTAAGACATTTCCATCTCGCTGAAGGGCTTCTCCTCCAGCCTTGAGCCTGCACGGGATCAGACAAAAAGCGGGAGTGAGCGTAGGAACACGGCACAGTTGACTAACACATAGTAACGCCAGATAAGCTTTATCTACATCAAATAAACTTCTCCGTGCCCATGGGCTGGAGAAATAAACTCAATTCCCACTGCTGGCCTGCCTTGGCCGATTGTTTAGCAGAAGCACAGGGGATTCCTCCAACCGCTCTCCCGAGCCCTGATCCGTGACAGCCGCCACCACCCCACCCCCCCCCGAGGGGCCAGACCCCGTCTGCCGGTCACTTACTGAGCAAGGAGCTCCTTCTGCGAACCTGGTTAATCCACGTGCTGGGTCCCGTGCTGCGGCAGGCGAGCTTGCTCAGCTCCTGGCTGATGGCGACAGCGGCTTGTCTTCTCAGACCTGAGAGCAGAGAGCGCGTCACTCGCCAGCACCGGGCATTGCACTGCAAAGGGCTCGCTAGTTATGGGTTGGTTTTGGGTTTGTTTTTGTTTTTCCAGTTTAAACATATGACATAGTGAACGAGTCTCTGTTCCCACCTTCGCTGGAGTCCCTACAGGCGCAGGGAGCAGCCAACTGCCATTGCACCGCTCTGGGACAAAAGCTGTCCGAAACAAACCTGGGCTTTGCTCCAGGTCCGGCAACGCAGCATGCGGGGAGCAGATGCCAGCCGTAAAAAATACCGAGGAGCATGTGGATACCCAGGAAAGGCCGTAGAAATGGAGTACAAGAATACAAAATCCTCACAGGCAGCGAGAGCGTTACCTACAGCCCCCCCCGCTTCCGTGTGCAGCAGCGGCACGCAGCCCCCCCCCCCCAGACCCCAGAAACAGGTCTGGTGGTGAAAAGGGTTGTGGAGGCAATAAAGCACGAAACCCAGAAAGCACCGTGGCATGTGGTGGGGACAGCATCCCCGGAGCCTCCAGCCTCCTCCCACCCCACGAGCCCCGCCGGCGCTGCCCACCACAGGCAGCCCGTGGAGAGGGGCTCCCCCAGCCCCGTCCCCCCCGTCCCCTCACCGGTCATGTTGCGCAGGTGCCGGTAGGAGATGGCGGCGCAGAGCTTGAACGTGGCGGGCAGCATCTCCCTGGTCCAGACGGAGCTGTGGGCTGCGGGCGGGCGTCTCTGCAGCGAGGACTCCTCTGCTCCGGCCCTCTGGGCGCTCGGCCTTAAGTACGCCCGCTGAAGGATGCTGGCTTGTCAGCGGGGAGATAAGAGCCATCACTTACGGCAGGGCCCCGGGGGCCAAGGCCAGACCCGGCTCCTTGCGCATCTGCCGGGGGGCTGCGGGTCAGCGCGTCCGGCGAGCAGATGCACGCACAGGCGGGCACGTGCTCGTACAGCGCGCTGACACGGTGGAGCCCGGCCAGCCCCGTCCGTGGTCCAGCCGTGGGGGGGGGTGGTGCAGGCAGGTCCCACAGCAGGATGAGGGCAGGAGACAGAGGCACAGCCTCCCCGCCCGGCTCGCACGGTGCTTTGCAGGCAGTCGCAGTGCCCAGGGACAAACCCCACGGCTCCGCTGCCCCACACTGATCATCAGCCATGGGTAATAACGGATAATAATCAATTCCAACAGGTAACAATGGATAATGGCAGATAACACCAGGTAATAACAGATAATGATGGACATCACCATCTCACAGCACAACCATCCCGGAATCACGGGAGCCAGGCTCAGCTCAAGCTCCGCTGAGGACACAAGAACCGGGGCAGCCCATTCCCCCCCTCCAGACCCCACGGCACAGCCCGCGCTGCGCTGGCACGTTACAGCCCTGGTGCACAAGACCAAACCCCCGCAGGCAGCACGGGACCTCCCGGCACCGCTGGCACCCACAAACCTGCGTGGGACCGGTGGGCCCCGGGAACACCGAGGACACTTTACGCACGGCACACCGACAGGAGCGTTTTGGACAGCATGCAGCCCACCCTTTTGCCCACAGAGCCCCACACGTCTATATAGGTCTTTTCATTCTATGTATGTCTTTCAGCATATATAAAGCTGAATATTAAGTATATTAAGGCGCCAAGCCTGGGGCTGGGAGCGAGGGACAGCCCCGTCCCTCCACCAAAGGCCAGTTTATCTGCCACGGGGCTGGGAGCGGTGGGCAATGGCAGAGCAGCGATAACACTCAAGGATAAAATGACATTTCTGGGATGAGTTACGGCCCCAGAGACCAGCGCTCCCAAGAACCCGTGAATCACCAGCTGCTTCCTTTGACGTCAGCCCCTGCACCCTCCTGCGGCGAACCTGACCTTCCTCCCTGCTGTTGCAACAACTTGGCCAAGGGGGAGGTCAGCCGCTCGCTGTGCCGGTGGCCCGGCCCCGGGGAGCCCCTCGCCTCCCCCCAGCCTGCCCACCAAGCCCCCCCACCCCCCGAGAGATGATTTGGGTCCTACCCGCCACCCGGGAACGGTCCCCCTGCGCCCCGGGATGGCTCCTCTCCATCGCGCGGGCTGCTGTTCTCCATCACACCTCGATGGGCAATTAGATGGAGGTGCCAGTGGGACCAGGAGGAAGCCCAAAGCTGCGCTATCCCCTTCCCAAATGTTTACTGGGAAATCCCTGCCGCAGCCACGCTCCCGCTTGCCAACTGGTGCTGCAGCTCTGTGCAGACATGCTCCCCGGGCCCCTGCTGCAGCTTCCCCCCCCCCAACTTCGTCCACCCGGTCCCCACATGTCTGCACACAGAGGGGAGGAAAAATCAGGAGGGGCTGAACTCCCCGAGCGCTGCCGGGAGCTCCCAACCCAGAGCTCCTGCCGAACGCATGCCCAGCACCGACGAATCCGCGGTGCCTGGGGAGAGCGGGTGAGACACCCCCCCCCCGGCATGGTTTGTCACCCCTGTCCCCCCCCCGCAGCCGGGGTGGCCCGAGCACCCCAGCCAGGGGATGCAGCAGCGGGGACCGGGGCGGCAGGGAGACCCCCTGGCTGCAAACCAGCCGGGCCCGTTGTTATCCCAGACGGAGCAGCCGCTCCGGGCACAAGGCCTCGGCACAAGGACACGCTGTTGTTTGGGAGAAGAACCAAAACAGCCTGGGCAGAGCCGCCCCTCCGGCTCCGGGCTGGGGGGGCACAAGCCCCTCTGTGCCCCTGGGGAGGGGACAGTCACACCGCACCATGGTGCACAAGGTGAACACCCCGCGGGAAGCTGTGCCAAAAAGGCACCCGGGACCCTCAGGAGGGTCTGTGTCACTGGGACACCCCCCCCCCCCCACCCCCAGACCCTCACCAGCTCCTGATGGCACCTTGGCATCTCCCCTGGACGGCCCCGGGGGTCCCACGCCATGGCCGTGGGGACGGCGTGTGGCTCCCAGCACCCACCTCGAGCACCGGGAAGGTGGCTCTCCGTCGGGGCAGGAGGGACCATGGCTGGTCTGGCCGGCTGAGCACACGCGTGCTCTGGTACCGCTCACTCGCGTGGGGCAGGATGAGGCCGCAGCTCGGACCCAGTCGGACCCTCGGCTGGCGATGCTGAGCCGGGCCCTGCTGAGCTGGGGGTAGGAGGGGGGCACGGCCGCATCCAGCACGCCAGCAAGGGGATACCCGGGCAGATGGCACAGCCCTGCCCCAGGATGGGCACCCAGCACCCTCCCACCCGTGTCCCGTGGGGGCAGGAGCAGGGAGAGAAAACACCGGGGGAGGTAAAACAGCCAAGAAAGCCCCCACAGCCCCCCCGACCCCCATGAAATGCCCACCACGTCCCCGTGCAAAGTCACCACGCAGCTCTGTTTGTGGCTTTTAGCTTAAAAATGTACATCCAGGCGCTCAACGTACAAATATTTACAACTGTTTACAAATGTACAAAACGGGATTGAATGTAAACCAAAGGCGCTGGAGGCAGAGATTCACCGGGGTCCGAAGGCGGGGGGGCCCTGGGCACCCACAGCATGGCCCCACCCCAGCCTGCGTGTGCTCCCCTTGCACGCCCATGCACGGTGCCTGCCCTTTGCGCGCCCACGTGCGCTGTCCCTTGCACGCCCACGCGCGCTGCCTGCCCCTCGCACCCCCAGCCCCACAGGCGCTGTGCCCTTGTGCACCCCACCGGGGCAAGGCTGGGGCACCCCGAGGCTCCCTGAGCGGTCCCGTGAGGACGGAGGGAGCCCTTCCCCCCCATCCCAGCCAGAATTTTTGGAGAAAATTCACTTTTCTGAGCCCATTTCACATTGTGGTGGCCAGAGTGGGGAGGCTGTGTCCCCTCCGGGGAGGGGGCTCTGTTGGGGACACCCCATCCCTCCCACTGTGGGGACCCCGCAGCACTGCCGGAGGGACCCGGGGAGCCAGGGGCACCCCCCGCTCCAAGGCTGCCTTTGTTTCTATTTGGAAAGCACAGATAAACCCGCAGCCTCCCCCCGCACCCGCAGAGGTCACGCACTGAGCTGGCGATAAGATAACGAGCTCAAACGCAGCAAAAATAGGTCCCTGCCCTGGCCCCTTCCCCTGGCAGTGGCTCGGGGGGGCAGGTGGGGGTGTCCTGCAGCAGGACCCCCCAAAAACAGGCTGGACACGCCCTGGGGCTGGGGGAAAGGGGCCGGGGAGCTGCCGGGGTTGGGGTCGGGCAGCCCCTGCTCCTGCCCCGTGCCCCTCCATCACTCCTGCCCGCCCAGGTCAGCATCCCGCTGCGCCTCTGGAGCATCCCCGGCCCGAGACAACCCTGAGAGGGCACAGGGTTCCTGGGGGCTGCCCGGCCCCCATGGCTCCCCCGGGGACGGCGAGAGGGGTCAGGACGGTGCCGGAGCCGTGGTTCGGCCGGCGGAGTTGGCTGCGGGAGGTTGTGAGTTCACGGCGGCCAGGTGGGGGGGGTGGATGGTGGCACCGATGCTGTAGTCAGCGGGCTGCAAAGGACAGACGGATGGCAAACAGTGAGCCAGGGGTTTCTCGGGGAGACCCCAGGGCATCCCTCACCCCCCCAAAATCCCCGTCTCTTACGTGGCGTCGAAAGAGCCTCTGCAGAAGGCTCCGCTTGGGGGGCTCGGGCAGCTGCTGCCAGTCCAGGTCGGGGGAGCGGCTCCCGCTGGGTCCAAACACGTTGAGGTCCTTGAAGCACTCGGTCTCAATCATCTGGGGGGGGTCGGGTCACCGAGGAGACAGGCACAAGCAGCCCCGGCAGTGCTGCAGCAGGGCAGGACCCCCCCGGTGACCCGCGCCCCCCCGTACCTCGTTCTGCCAGGGGATGGAGACGCTGCCGGTGGCGAACTTGGCGTAGAAATCGTTGTCAGTTTGGTCCAGGTTGACGCCCTTCACTGTTGAGAACTGCTCGATGTCCAGCACATCCTTACAATAAACCGCCCGGGGCTGCGGGAGCCAGAGAGCCTCAGTGGGGGGACTGGGGCTGCCCCCCGTAGCGGGTGCCCACCCCTGCCCTGTCCCTTACGTCCGGCACGAAGGAGGGTGTCATGATTCCGGCCTCCAGGCGCTTGAAGTTGATGGTCTTGAAGAAGGGATGGCGCTTCACCTCGTCCGCCCCATCGGCCCTGCAGCCCAGGCGCTGTTTGGGGTCCTTGGCCAGGAGCTGGGGAGGGGGACCAGAGGTCACGGCAGGGGGATGGAGCCGGCCCTGGCCCCATGGGGACCAGCCACCCCCCAGCTCACCATCTTGCAGATGGCCTGAGCATCCTTGCTGAACTTGTCCGAGTAGGGTTCCTGGTCCTCCTGCACCCGCTTCTCCACCTCCTCCCGCTTCACCCGCTCCTTGCGGGCACGGAAGGGTGACTGCCCCTCGATCATCTCGTATACCAGGCAGCCCAGGCCCCACCAGTCAGGGCTGAAGGTGTAGCGCTCGTTGTTGATCACCTCCGGGGCTGCGAGGCACAGCCCTGAACCCGTCAGCGGCCGGGCATGCCGCGGCACAGGGACCCCCGGGCCACCCAGCCAGTGCAGCCCCCACACTCACCCATGTAGCCGACGGTGCCCACGCGGCCACGGATGGTCTCGCCCTCGGGGATCTTGATAGCCAGCCCCAGGTCGGAGATCCTGATGTGGCCTGGGGCAGGGAGGGGGTTGAGGGCATCATCCCAGGGAAGGTGCCCAGCACGGAGAGCAGTGTCCCAGGGAAGGGCCACCCCAATCCCTGCACGTCATCCCCAAAACACAGGCAGAGACCCATCCCCAAAGCCAAGAGCGTGGGCAGAGCCAGACCCAGTAGCTCCCTCCTCACCATCATCATCCAGCAGGATGTTCTCCGGCTTCAGGTCCCTGCAGGGACAGACGGATGGCTCAGCACAGAGCGGTCCCATCCAGCCGCCCCGCCGGCCCCGTGCCCCGCTCACCGGTAGACGATGCCCTCCTGGTGCAGATGCTGGAGCCCGCAGCAGATCTCTGCCGCATAGAAGACCACGCGCTCGTCCTCGAAGCCGGGATTGCCCATGTTGTAGATGTGGAACTTGAGGTCGCCGCCGTTCATGATGGTCAGCACCAGGCAGAGCGCGTCCTTCGTCTCGTAGGCGTACGCCAGGCTCACCTGCGTGCCCGCCCTGGCCGTCAGCGCCGGCCCCGGCCCCCCTCCCACTCCCCAACCCCCAGGAGAGCGCGACACCCACCACAAAGCGGCTGTTGACCTTCTCCAGGATCTGCTTCTCGTTCAGGGCCATCGCCTCCCCTTTCCGCTTCTTGATCCGCTTCTTCTCCAGCTTCTTGCAGGCATACATCTTCCCCGTGGCCCGCACCTGGCAGGCGCACACCTGGGGGGAGCGGGGGGGATGGCGATGGAGTGAGCCCCCACCAGCCCACCATCGCCCCCCCTCCTCTCCCCATGGCTGTACCTCTCCAAAACCGCCCTTGCCCAGGATCCGGTACTGCCGAAATGTGTCCTTGGTGATCGACTGCCTGTGTGTGACACACAGCCCCGGGCACGTCAGACCCGTCACCCCCCCGGACCCCCCCTCCCCAAGACCCCTTGGACCCCTCCAGACCCCCCGCTCACCTCTCCAGGTACTTCCACTGCAGGAACCGGTCGAAATACATGCTGTCCCGATAGTCAGCAAAGGGGTCTCCGCTCAGGTACTCATGCAGGGGGCTGCGGGGGGGAGAGGGGACGGTCAGCGTTGCCCGCAGCCCCCCCAGGACCCCTGTCCCCGGGCCGGGCACTCACCGCAGGCAGCAGCCGAAGAGGTCCTTGCAGGGGCTTTTCTCCAGGTCCTGCAGGCACTGGCTGGCGTGGGGCTGGCCAACCTCGGGCAGGAAATCTGGGGACTGCCGAGAGGAGCAGATGGATGCACACCCACACCCCTGGTGCATCGCTCCTGCATCCCACCCGTGGGTGCCCGGAGAGAAGGGACGTGGCTCTGTGGGCAGTAAGGGACTCCCCGTGCCCCCCGCCGCTGCCCCGCTCCCATCCCATCCTCACCCCGTCCTGCTCCGGTTGCATGAGGGAAGAAAAGCCCCCCCAGGACTCACCTCCTGCTTGAGGAACCGGCGGATGATCTCCTCCCCCATCTCCTTCCGCTTCTCATCCGGGGAGAGCTCATAGTCCGCCTGGGATGCCCGGGGAGAGGAGGGTGCTGCAGACGGCGGCACCGGGCACAACTCTGCCCTGTGCCCCCACCGAGCCCCCAGCCTCCCCAAACCAGGCACGTCTGCCCCGGCCACGGGGCGAGGGACCCGTCTGCACCCGTGCCACGGGCAGCTGCCTGCACCGGGGACTCACGGTGGTGCCGGCAGCCCGAGGGGGTCTCCCACAGGTAGGGGAGGGGGGCAGTGATTCAAAAGGGGGGAAAAAAACCGTCCTGCGAGAGCTCTACGAGCCAGCACAAGCAGCAGCCGCTGTACAGGCACGTGTCTCCTATTAGCAGCCCCCACGGCTGTGGGGTCTCTGCACGCCCGAGAGGCTCCGGCTGCTCCCCCCGAGGCCCCCGACCCCCCGGGCAGCCCCGGAAAGCCGACCCCGCTGCTGACACAAACCGTGCGGTAACGGCAAACACGGATCATTTGATGAGGCTCGTTGTTTCCCATGTGCCGGGGTAAACCCGGCGGCAGGCGTGGATGGATTCCGCAGCGGCGTTTGGAGCTTGCTGGGACAGAGAGCTCCCTTCCTCCGGCACAACCCGCAGTGCACTGGGATGGGGTGGTCTCTGCCTCCCCCACAGCCCCCCCGGTACCGCTCCGCAGCCCCTACCCTGGGGCTCCCGCTGCAAACCTGCCGCGGGACTCGGCAAAACCCCGACCGGCCCCATCCCGGGAAAATGCCTCTGCACGTCACCGTCCCTGAGCAGAGCCGGCGCGGTGGCATCCCGCGGGGTCCCTCACCACGGCGTCCAGGAAGCGGATGCAGCGCAGGAGCTCTGGCCGCGTCTCGCAGAACTGCCGGAAGAGCAGCCGGCCGATGGGCTGCTTCTGGCACAGGCTGCCGTAGTCCTGCTCTGCAAGGGAAGGCGGGACGTGCCACGCACTGTGCCAAGCACACGCCGTGTCCACAACCCGGCGCCGTGCCGGGACCCGTGAGCCGGTTCTGCCGGTTCCCAGCGCCCTCCCCGGCTCACCCAGGCCCTTCCGCAGCTCGTTGCACTGGCTGATGTGTGGGAACCGGAGGATCTCCCGCCACTTCTTGCTCCTGCCTTTCCGCTTGCCGCCACCTCCTGCAGCCGAGGGGGAGAGAGAGAAGAGGTCATGTCGGCAGGACGGGCACCGCGGCAGGACAGGCACCGCGGCCCCGGTCCGGCTGGCGACGGAGGAACGGGATGGCAGAGCCCCTGCCCAGTCCTGCAGAGCCACCCGGTTTGGGGTATCCCCCCACCCCCAAACCCTAACACCCACACACGTACCCGCACACCGACAGCACCGGGGCTTTGGCCAACTCTAAAGCCATGTGGGAAAACGCCCTCAGTCCTGGAGAGGGGCTCTGACCCCCGATGGGACCCCTGCCCCAAACACCCGTGGGGATCCCCTGCTCCAGGGCAGGAACGGGATCCCCCTTGGCAGCACCCGGCGCTGGGGGAGGCCGAGCCCGGCGGGCGCAGGCTTCCTCCCCGAACAATGCCGTGGCCCCGCGTCGCTCCCTCCCATAAACATCTGGTTTCCTTATCTCCCCACCGAGCCGTTCGTCCTGCAGCAGCCCGGCCTCTGCCTCCTCGGGGCCGGGGACTCTCCGAGGATGAGGAGGGGGCAGAGGGGATGGTCCCACAGCAGCAGCCGCTCGCGGGCAGATGCTTGGCGTGTGAAGTCATCCCTGCAGGGACCTGACATCAGCGCAGCTCTGAGCTGGTGGCCGGCCAGCACCACCCGCTGCCGGCCCCAGTGACACCGAGGCGAGCCCGCGGGACGCTGCGGTGCTGGGCTCCGGCACAGCCGGCGTTTGGACCGGGCAGAGCTTCCTGCCGTCATCGACTCGCTTCCTCCGGCAGGAATAGCCCCGCGCCAGCCAGCGGAGCAGCTCGGCGGCGGGAGGGCGTGGGTCCCCGGGCACCCTGCTCACCCTGACACCGGCGGCACGGGGTCCCGAGCACTCGGCGCCCGAGGAAGAGGAGCAGCCGCTCCCCTTGCCCCACGGTGCCCAGGCTGGACTCCCCCAGGCAGCTGGCACGGGGGTGATGCCCAGGCAAGGACCCAGGCCCACCCCAGGATCCACCCGACATGGGTGGCCCAGGCAGCCCCCACCTCGCAGGGATGCTCAGAGGCTGCGGTTTCGTGGCCCGGCTCAGCGGCACGCTACCCACGCCATTCCCTCCCTGCCTCTTCCACAGGCTCTGCAGGGATCAGCCCCTGGCACCCCGCACCGCCCGATGCTTTACGGCGCTCCTTCCAAATTTCAACCTGTTTGCTGCAACAATAAACATAAATTAACACTTGTCACCTGCGCCCCAGTGCATCTCCCCTGGCTGAGCCCCGGGGACGTGCTCTCGGCCAGGCTCTGCCGGAGCTCGCTGCGGGCTGGGTGGCAAGGAGGGGAGCTGAGCACACGGGGAGGCTCAAGCCAGAAGCGTTTTGCCTCCACACAGGCTTCTGCTGCAGCATCCTCCTTCCCTGGTCCACACGGCACAGCCAAGGGCGAGCAGGGACCAGCACCGCGTCCCCAGGGCATGTCCGGAGCCCAGTGCATCCCCGGGTGAGGCTACACCAAAACCCACCCGTGGCAGGGCCACCCCAGCTCCCGCCTGGGCCCCTGGGTGAAGGGGGAGCGGTGCTCGGAGTGGGACCCGCTCCTCCACTCGCAGGGTGCTCAGCCTGAGCAAAACCCGTCCCATTCCCTCCCCAGCACACCCACCACCACCTCTCCCACCAGGAGAACGCAGCGAGGGAATCGCAGACGTGGGTCCCACCAGGAGACAGAGCTAGAGCCTGTGTGAGACCTAAAGACCTCAAAGTAAAGGGGGGAAAAAGAAATTGTATCATATACAATCCTTGCATTGAGCCGACACAAAATCCCCAGGGCAGGGGGAGCCCCGGCAACTCCTCAGTCTGCTCCTGCCGCACACGGCTGCTCCCGGGGGGTTTCAGCTCCCCCTTCTCATCCCAGAGCATCAGGCTGCACCCTACAGCCCTGGACCTGTGAAGTGGGACCCCCCTCCCCCGTGCCACAGTAGCCCAGGTGGCTTTCCATGCCAGCCCGGACAACAAGACATGGCTGCCATCTCCGCTGCAGGCAGCGTGCGCATCCGTGCAGGCAGCGCATGTGTCCATGCAGGCAGAGCACCTGCGGGACGGGCAGGTGCAGGCACCGAGCCCCAAGCCCAGCGGGGCAGGACCACCCCAGCCCACGTCCCCCCCACCACCCACAGCCCCCCTGCAGAAGCGGCCCTGCCCTCGCCTTGGCCGTGGCTTCCCAGGGTGGAGCCGGATCCCAGCGGAGCCGTACGAAGGGCCGGCAGCCGTTCCCGGCCCGGCGTGGGGCTGCAGCGAGGGCAGGGGACCCCCCCCCCCAGCATGGATCCCTCGGTGCTGGGAGCGGAGCACCGGCAGGGACGTGCTGGAGGCATCTGGCCCTTCTCCCGCGGCATCCGCTGCAGGGTCAGGGCAGCCGGCAAAGAGGACAGGCAGGGAGCGGTCGGCAACTGTGCCGGGGGATCCCACCGCTGCCTTCTCCCTGCCCGTACATGCGAGAGCCAGTTGCCTGCCAGGCAGCGGGACGCAGCAGGAAAGATAAAATGAGAAATCGGCGCTCGCCTCAGCGCTGCTTCCCCCAAGTGAACCGCACCGGGAAGCCCTGTGAGGATGCTGCCGCTGCCGAGCCGACCGCGGCAACCAGAAAAGCTGCTGAAAGCAAAACAAGCCCGTTCCTCAGCAGAAAGGAGCCCACGTACCAAACGGCACGGCACACGTGGGGAGGTGTGTTACACCAACAGAGCTGCCGGCAGCAAAAGCCCCGCGGCTAGGCGGGAGCGTGTGTCCCCCCCAGATGCCCCGTCACCAGCCGGTGTGCAGCGAGACGGCACCGATCCCCCGTGAGGTGCGGACCCAGCTGCCCCCGCCCCAGTGAGCCATAAAAAACCTTACTCACCTCCGCCTGTTATCTCCTCCTCCGCGCCCGCACGCTCCTGGGATTTTATCCCGGGCACTTCCGCGGGACAAGCCCTTCTGGCTCCCTGAGCTTTAGGAGCCCTCGGGGACACCAGCTCTCCCTCAAAAGCTCCGGTGGCCCCAGCAGAGAGCTGGGCACCAAGCCCAGGGAGTCCGGCCGGCCAGAGAGCCCTGCAGCCCTCCTCGGGCCAGGCGGGGGGGAGCAGCCCCCCCAGCCCCCCACCTTTTGGACATGCAGCAGGAAGGGCCACGAGGCCAAAGCGAGGGGTCCCACAGCAAGGCAATGCCCTTTCCAGGGGCGCAGCGGGTGGCAGCAGCTCGGGGAGCCCCTCAAACAACGGAGACCCCGAACCTGCAGCCCAGCCTGGTGCTGGCACCCACCCACGCCAGGTCCGAACGCCGGGTCTCGCAATGCCTGTGCTATGGGACCGCTGCTGCCAGCACCCCCAAAAGCGACGGGGGCACGGGGCTGCTTGCCCAGGCCAAGTCCCCCCAGCACGCCCCGGCCACCGAGGAATTTGGCCGAACGCAATTACAGGTGGCAGCGATGGCTGCTCCGGGGTGGACCTGTGCAAGCCCCCCACACCTCCCAGCATAAGGCTGGCCTGTGACCCCCAAACATGGGGACCCCCCCAGCTACGGCCAGCAGGGTCTCAGCTTTCCGCTGAGGTGGCTCCAGTCCTCCCCACGCCACCGAGGAGGGAAGCAGCCGCTCGGCCAGGACCCAGCCCTCGTCCCGCTCCGCTTCCCGGCTTCCGGCGCCTCTCGCAGCCGTCGCACACCGACATTAACCCGTTTAGCGCCCGTGACGGCAGAGCCCCCCCTCATTCCCGAGGCCAAAACCGCCTTCTCCAGCTCTGGCTCGAAAGAGCCTTCGGCTCACGCGGGCAGGCGGCGTGGATCCCACGGGACAGGGGCAGGGTCCAGCCCCGGGAGCAGGGAGCACCGGTGCGATCGGTTTGGCTGCCCCAAGCTCCGGACACCAAACCTCTCCCTCCCCAGCGAAGGCACCGGCACCTCTCCGGCCCCTGCACGTGAGCCGACCCCACAGCGTCTCCAGCGCTGCTGGAAGCGACCGCGATGGGGGTAAGGAAACCTTTAGAAAACAGGAGTTTCCAGAAAAACATGGGATCACCCCCGAGCCGCCCTGTCTCCCGCCTCGCCCGCGGGGCTGCGCCAGCACCGGTGGCTCTCGGGGTCGTTTGCTTTTCGGTCACAAAGGTTTACCGACGAAGACGCCGGTTTTCCAAAGGAAACGAAAAGCAAACAAAGGCGCCTGCGCTCCCCCGGGAGCCCGTGCCAAGCCCCGGTGCTGGAAGGGTGCGGACACACACAGCTTTTTGCCCCCCCCCTCCCCAAGGCTTCACCCCAGCTGCCGGTGGGGCTCAAACCGGGGCGGTGGCACCAGCACCACCGCGGCTCCACCGCTGCACCGGCAAGGCCGTGTTTTTCCTGGCAGCGCCCATTTCGCTCAGGCCTGCACCGAGCCGTCCTGGCACCAGCGAAGTTTTGCTTGTGCGAGCCCTGTCCACGCCAGACGCTCCTGCTGGCACGGACGGACGGACAAACGGACAGAGCGGCTCTCGACCGACCTGAGCCCGGGGTATCTCGGCACATGCACCGTTTGGGGAAATGGCACCTAAATCACTTTTTAAATTCTCTGCCCCACGTCCCTGGGTCTGCAGGGTGGGTGGGACAGACGGACGGACGTGTCCCAGGGCGCCAGGTACGACGGTGGGGCAGCCGTCCCCTCCCGGGGGCTCGGTGATGCCAACCGGGATGAGCCCACCCGGCCACCCACCACCCCGGATGGAGGGGTCCCGGGGTGCCCACGGAGGGGTGCGTGGGGTGACCGGGGCCGAGGACGGCCGTGGGGAGGGGGATACAAGGAGGGTGCGTGGGGAGGGGAGCCGGGATGCAGCGTGGGAACGGGGAGCGGGATGGGAGCGGGATGCAGCCCGGGACCGGGGACACGCGGTACCTTCGCGGGCCTTCAGCAGGACGGTGTTGGCCACGATGTTCTCCAGCTCCATGGCGCGGCGTGGGAGGGGAAGGGGGGCAGCGGGCGGCGGAGCAGCCCCGCCGCCCGCACACCATGCCCGGCGCGGTGCTGCCCCGGCCCCGGCGGCGCGGGGCGGTCCGGGAACCTCCCGCCGCAACCGGCCGCCTCCGGGGGTGCGTCACCGCCGTGACGTCACGGGCCGCCCCCTGGCGTCACGGGCTTATGTAAGGGGCAGCGCCGCGCCCCGCCGCACGGGAGCGCCCACCCCACTTTGGGGCTTCTCCCCCTCCCCGGGTCGGGCGGCACCAGCTCCTTGCACCCCCATGGAGGGGGGAGGGAGGGTACCGCCCCCGGACCCCCAGCAGCAGGTTGCAGCACAGCAGCCTTCCTCCTCCTCCTCCTCCTCCTCCCAGCACCCCACAAGCCCCCCAGAAACGAGACCCCAGACCGACAGGGAGGGGAGCCCCGTCCCACCCACACCACAGGGCTGAGCCCGGGGATGGGACCCCCCCACCCCACCCCACCGGGCAGCCGCTGCCAGGGCTGCCTTCACCTTCAGCCACCGCGGGCATCACCACCCCAATCCCCCTCACCCCAAAACACCCCGCTGCCCCCCCAAAGCCAACAGAGGGGCAGCAGAACAGCAAATCCAAAAAGCCGTTTCCTCCCAGCAGAGATTTTCCAGCTGCAGGAGCCACCACCATCTCCTTTTTTTTTTTTTTTTTTTTTGTTAAAGCAAGAAATTGCATTTCCTTGTTTACGCCTTTTCTACCACCAAACTCACACTATCCCACTCCAGCCTACACAAGTAAACACAACTGGGAAGACGCGTTTTCTCCCCAGAACGGAGCAGCCCACACCGCAGGGGGCAGGGAAACCCATTTCTGGGCTGCCCAGCCGGCGAGGGGGGGGCCAGCCCCGGCTATGGTGGCTGTTTGCTTTCCAGGAAGGCTGCGGTCAGACCCGTTTGTACTCGGTGCGTACACCGGCGAGCAGAGCAGGGCTCGTCCTGCAAAGAAACGAGCCACTTTGGAAGAGAAAACCCACTCACGGGGACCCCCCTCCTCATCCTCCCCCCCTCCAGCACAGGCACTTCCCCAAGAGCGTTTCACTGCCCGGGGAAATTCCACAGGGAGAACCCACTCCGCTCGCCGCTGAGGTTTGCTCTTTCCTGCCTGCACGCAGGAGGCTCCCAGAGCCTGGCAGCTGCCCAAAGCCAACCCAAGACCGACCGCTGCCACCGCCGCAGCGCAGGAAGGCTCCTGCCCGCCGCCGCCACCGAACGGCGTCGGGACAAGCTCGACACGAAGGACTCTCCTACCTGCCGCAGCCACGCCAGCTCCTCAAAAGCACCGAGGTGAGGAGATGCTGTCGGTGCAGCGGGGCCAGCAGCTCTTCGTCAGCAGGTAATTAGTGGGCTCAGGTGCTGGGGAGCAGCCGCAGCCTGGCTGGGGCTGGGGGAGCCGGCAGCCCTTCCCGGGGTGCGGAGGGTACCCAGGTCCTGCTCCCCGTGCCGGAGGGAGGGATCTCACCACATCCTTAAGCCCACCCCAGGCAGGGATGGGGTCCCTGGCAGGACTAAGGGTCCCGTCTCCCCCCTGCGCAGCAGCCGGTGGGGACAGGGTGGCTGTCCCGAGAGAGGGGAAAGCACCAGGTCCCGAACACAGGCAAAACCATCGTTGTTGAGATCACGGATTTATTTACACGTCAAGGAAAACTCTCGCCCAGAGTCACGTGAGGAGGAAAAAGCAAACAAACCCAAAGGACCAAGCGATTTGCCTCCTGAACATAAACGCTCGCGCTCCCCAGCGCTCCTGGCCGCCTCGAAGGGCGGCCGAAAACCTTCTCTCTCCTCCTTCTCCGCAAGGAGAAACTAAAGGCATGACATTTTTACAGTTACCTGCGTCACAGAAAAAACAACCTGAAAATAAAAACCGCTTTTCCGGAGATCTGCCCACGCACGGGCAGGTCACGGAGCACCCCTCGCTCTGCCGCGGAGGAAAGGTCCGAGGGGCAGCACATCTAGTACTCGTCCAGCGTGTCCGCCCGCGGGACGGAGAGACCCCGCTCCTTCAGCGCCTGCACTTTCAGCTTCTCCGACTCCTGCTTGGCCTGCTGCTCCACCCGCTGCTCCTCCAGGATCTCCTCGATGGAGACCTGCTGCAGAGGCGTGTCGCTCTCTTTCTCCAGGTCCTGCAAAGAAAAACAGCACGTTCAGCATCGCAAAGCAGCGGCCGCGGCAGAGATGGGCAGCTTTGCTCACGGGGTGCTCCGGGCACCGCTCTGCCCGCGGGGAAGCTCGGCGCTGGGCCGACGTTGCCTCTGCCGAGCGCATCTCGGCGCCGGTCTGGAGGGGCCAAAAGCCAGCGGGGACGGCAAAGGTCTGGGGTGGGCCGGCACCCGCGTCTCCACTGGGACGCTGACACACACCCCTCTCGTCTGCTTGGGCTTTGGTGACATCCGAGTGCTTCCTACAAGCGCCCAGCCAGGCTCTGTGCTCCCGGGGAGAGCGGGCATCGCCGCGCCACGGGCAGCACGCTCCATTGCTCTTGCCAAAGCTGTCGGAGCAGGACAGCCCCCGGGGCGAGCAGCCGAGCTGCGGCAGGGTCTGCCTCCCAAGCTCTGGGCTTACGAGCTCGAGGGCAACCCGGGGATTTGGCCCTGCGAATGCTCGGGTCCGCCCTGGGTCACGGATTTGCACATACAGGACGGACTCTCTCCCCGGACCGCAGTGACCTCGCGCCCACACGTCTTCCAGAAGTCCCGTGAAAAAGGCAGAGGCGATGCAGACCAGATGTGCTGGAGGCACCCCGATGGGTGGGGATGCGGGCAGGGACTCCCAGGACAGCCGGGGACCCCCAGGACAGTGGTGCACGGGAGGGGGCTTGGGGAGCAGCTGGGCTGAGCTCAGCACAAAGGGACGAAGTGAGGAAGAAGTGAGATGGCGCTCAACGACTCCGAGCCCATCCCGGATGGTGTCCCCTGGTGCTGAGCCAGCAGGGAGGGGACAGCCCCACAGGCAGCCGCTAACGACACCCTCCAGCGATGCCACGCACGGGGGAGGGGGGGGCCAGGGCTTCCCCGCATCTCCCTCCGCTCGCCAGCCCACGCGTCGCTCTTTACCCCTCACGTCGTCCCAGAGGGGCTGCAGCTGCGGGACGGCACCTCTGCCCCCCGCCCCCGGATACACTGATGGTTCAGCCTGAACCGGCCCCGGGGAGGGGGCTCCAACGTCAGCCCCCCCCGAGGGGCCAGCGGCCCCATTTCACAGCGGACAGACAGACAGACCGACACCTAGCACCGGTGTCCACCTCGGCAGCGCTGCTTGGAGTCACGTCACCACAAACGCCACCAGCTCGGCCCCAGACCGCGGCGGAAACGCTGCCCCAGGCTGGGAGCAGGCAGAGCGCAGGCAGAGCACAGGCAGGACGAGCCGCTTACTTACTATTTCCCCCAGCAGAACAACATTCTCGCCTCTCACGACAAAGATGCCTCGAGGGATGTCCCCATATTTCTTGCCCACGTGGATGCGCTCTACAGTCTGGTGCAACACCAAGTTTGCTGCAGTGATCAAGAGAGAGAGGAAATAATCCACATTTCGCCGTGTTTTCTAGCTATAAAAAGCATCTCATCCCCGCCAGGCAGCGACAGATCCCCGAAGGCACCGACCGTCTCCCCGGCCGAAATGCAGCGACTGCGGGCTCTGCCCTCCAGCTCCCGCAGGCAGGGCAGGCAGGGCAGCGAGCTCAGACAACCGGGGCTGAAGCCCACCCAAGCACCACATGCCGACGACGGAAAAGAAGAGAAGACGACTGGTCTGCAGGTTGGTGCTGCAGGTTCTGGGCAAGGACCAAGGCACTCGGTCCTGAGCACAACCATCACCCGCGCGTGTCTCGGACCATTTCTGCCCAAAAAGGGATTCCAGAGCATCAACGCTGGACGCAGGCGGGAGGGGGAAGCACCTGGTTCTGGGAGACGTCTCCGTGACGCATCAATTCTGGGGGGCGGGGGGGGGACGGGACACGCAGGTGGGGTTTAATCCACGACACAAACACTCTAAAAACGCGACCTGCAATCACGTCACTCTGCGCACAGATAAACTCATTTCTTTGAAAACTCGTGTTGGTTTTAGCCAAGGAAACGCGCCTCCTGCTCAGGACCGGCACGCGGCGGGGTCGGTACTACAGGCGGTGCAGCCGCTGCGCTCAGCGGGGACCGTGAAACGGGGGGGAACCCTCACCAAATCCCAACTCCCTCGTTACCGTTCAGCCGCTGCTCGGGAAGGGAGACGCTCCGGTAAAAAAACACGGCCCCGACGGGTGCGGGAGCATCGCCCGGCTCAGGTGAACGGGACCCACCGGGTTCTTCTCCTCCTCCTCCCGCCAGCCCCCCGCACACCGCTGGCCCTAGAGCCAGTCTAAAGCCCGGCCTAAGTCTTCACCATCACCCCCCCCCCCCCCCCGGTGCAGACGTACCGAACTGGTCGATGCTGCGCAGGTACCCGATGAGCGTCCGGCCGTCCCGCAGCAGGACCAGGTGCTTCTCTGCGGGAGGGGGGAGAGCGGGAGGGTCAGCCACGGTCACGCGTGGGTGTTAACGCCCCCCCCCCCCCCCCCACACACACACTCCCCCCCAACGTAGAGTAGGGGGAAACCAGTGATGAGCGGTTAACTGCCCCAGCAGCGCGAAGGGGAGCGGGGAAGCTTTCGGCAGCAGCCCCACGCAGGACCGGTACCCACGGGGTGGGGCGAGGGCAGCTCGCCCGCGGAAAGAGGGGGGGTCCCACCGCCCCACGGGGAGCAGCACCCGCAGAGAACGGGAGGTCCGGCCGCCCCACGGGTGTGTGTGTGTGTGGGGTCCCTGGGGAAGGATGGGAGTCCAACCCCCCCACGGGGGACAGCACCCACGGGGACCGGCCGCCCCACGGGGGACGACGCCCTCGGGGGAAGGGGGGGCCCCAGCCGCCCGCCGTGGGCAGGGCCCGGCCCCGCAGCGCACTCACTGTCGATGTCCTGGATGAGGCTGGCCGTGCCGGGCATGTAGTTCATGGTGCCGCCGCGCCGCCCCCAGCGGAAGCGCCGCCATGCGCCGGTGCCGCCGCCACCGCCCCGGAACCGCCCCGCCGCCGGGCGGGGCCCACCAGGGCTCTGCCCTTTTAAGCCGCGCCAGCCGTGCGCGCGGGACGGCCATCGATTGGTCGACGCCGGCGGAGCCTGGCCGCCGATTGGCTGCGGGGCGGGCGGCGGCCATTGGCGGCGGGACGGGGCGGGACGGCGGCCATGGAACCCCGCGACCGCGCCGCCGAGCCGGGCCCGCCGTGGCCCCCCGGGTCCCCCCGCCCGCCGGCGGCGGCGGCGCAGGTAACGGCGCGGGGGGCGCGGAATAAGGCGGCCTCCCCGCTCCCGGCCGTTGAGCCGAGCCACCGGGGCTGGAGCCCGCCGGGCCGGGGCAGCCACGGTCTCCGTCCCCTCGGCCTGCAGCGGGGCCGGGGCAGAGCCCCGCGGGGTGCGGGCACTTACCGGGCGGGCGCCGCCTCGTTGCGGGCTGCCCGCGGGGGCAGTGCAGGCAGTGCAGGCAGGGCGGGCAGCGCTGCGGCCCGTGTCCCTTCCCCCCGCTAACGGGCAGCCGAGTTTCCCTCCCCAGGACGTGACCGGCCGGTTCCGCCACCCGGGTGCGGCGGCAGGACGGGGCCCGGCAGCACCGGCCCGCTCTCCCTTGCCTGCTCCCCGAACGCGCCCGGCCCGACCCGCAGGGGCAGCGGCAACGGCAACGAGCCCTGGGGCCCGGCGGCTCTTTCATGTCACCCCGCACCTCCGGCCCGGGTAGATTTGTCCCGGCCCTTGGCTTCCAAACGGACCCGTGCGCGTTAACCACGGGCTCTTCCGTCCCGCTGGGATAAAGACGCGTAAAACGACAAACGCGGTGAAAGTTTTTTACCTTGGTATCCAGTCCAAGGTGACATTTCTAGGGCGCGTTATTTTAACGGAGAGATCGCCGGGGAAACGCCGCCGTCCTCGGGTCAGTTTGGTGCCGAGGTGACCGCGAGTGCCGGGCATCACCGGCCACGACGTGGCCCGATCTCCGCTGGCCGTGGCCCGGTCCCCGCTGGCTGTCCCGTCACCGGCAGGCAGAACCGCCTTCTCCCCGGTGTGAACGCGGGGGGCCCGAGGTCCCGACCCCCACCACGTCCCCCTCTTGCGCAGCATGGCACGCTGGAGACGCCAGCCCCAAGCGCGGCGGCGTTTTAGGGGCAGCGGAGAAGAGCCGGCGGAGGGGGGGGAAAAGCCTCGCCGGTCCCGCTGTGCCCCGCTCCCATGACTTGCTCTTCCCAGATCTCTAATTTGTTGGGTTTATTGCCCCAATAGTTTTTTTCCAGGGGCCGTTGCACAAATACTGCGCGAAGAGAAAGGCTTTACTCTTTCCAGAGAGGTTGTCCAGACGTAACTGTGGTTTGTTTTAATCCTGTGGGACGTGTAGGTTTGAGCCGGCTCTTTCATAAATCCCGGCACGCAGGTGAGACAATCTCTCCTCCGTGAAACGGCTTGCAGGCGAAAAACCGCTTTGCCCAAAGCTCCAGGGAGTCACCCCTGAGCTCCTGAAATCCTGACGCTTAACTGTCACCTCTGTGGTCAGATGGACGCTCGCGTTCAATGTACACTGATCACCGGAACGTATTCAGATAAATTCTCACAAGCGTTCTGGACGTACGGACCTTTCGTACGACAAGTTCTCAAACCCGACTGCAGCACGACCTGCGGCTCGGCGATCTGAACACCCTGTTCCTCGAGCCCCAGAACTGGCAGATCTCGTCCGTTTGCATCATTTCTGTTCGCGGACTGAAAAAGGAAACGAACTTTCCCGGAGTGTTTTTCATCTACCAGTCGGTGACTACATTGACGTGGTTGAACCTCCGGAGAGCTGCTTGCTGTGAGGAACTGTACGCGTATTTCTGAGCAAAGCAAGGTTTAGCTTAGTGTATCCCTTTGTTTCCCGCCCTCCGGACAGATCCGTCCCCCTGCGATGCCCCCGACACTGCCTGTCTCCCCGAGCGCGCTGCGAGGGCGGTGGGACCAAAGCGCGAGGCAGACAGGCGTTTATTGCCAGCGGCCAACAGAAAGCCACGTTAGCTCAGGAGAACCTAAAACTGGGGCAAATTAGCTTGGGGATGAAGGAACGCCCTGGTTAAACGCTGCAGGAAGGGCCAGTCCTCTTTCCCCAGGCTGCTGCTGGACCGGACCGAGCCCCTCTGCCCCGCATCCGTGCCCCATCACCTTTCCTCTGCTCTTTCCTCCTCCCCAGGCAATGGATTCTCCCTACGCAAACGGAGCCTACAGCCCCCCGTACCCTCCGGTTCCCGGCACTGCCCCGCACTACGCCGGCCTGCCGCACACGCGGGGGTACTACTGCTCCGGGCCCCCGCGGACCCCCTACCCTGCCGAATCCACAGGCATGTACCGGCCCCCGTCGCCCGTTCCCCCCTGGAGCTACGCCCCGCCGGACTGTCCCGCCGAAGGGTCTTCTCTCAGGAGGCAGCAGGTTCCCGGCTACTCCCCGCCGCAGGTAAGAGGCCGGGCACCGGCCACGGCAATTTCCAGCCCCGGTGTCGGTGTGGATGCTGGCTTGCACTTCCCGGGGCACGAGAAGTTGTTTTCTTGGGGCCGCAGCAGAGGGAAACCCCACAGTGCCTCCTCCGATGGATCTGTGGGTCCTGACAGCTGTCGTGCCTTGGGCAGCTCATCCCACCTGGTTTTATTCTTATAAAGACCGGTGGGTGCCCTGTTTGTCAGAGACTCCACGCTGGTGGGTTAGGAAAGCAGGAATCGGGCAGCAAGGCTGACGCCGTGGCTGCTCCCAGGGCTGTCTGGAGCGAGCGGTGCTTGGTAATATCTATTCCCCCTCTTCTTGCAGACCCCGGCAATGCCCATCCCACAGTATCCATACGGAGACAATCCAGGGGTCACGCCGCAGGGGCCTCCGCCGCAGCCCAGATTCCCGGAGGACACGTGGGCTCCCCCCACCGTCTATGGGGCGCAGCCGCGTTACGCGTGGCCCGCTGCTTCGGCACACGGGAACCCGTTTGTCTCCGATTCGCACCCATCCTGGACCGGCAGCGGGGCTCCGTCCCACCCTCCCGCGTGGGACTCAAAGGTACAGCCGATGCTTCTGCAGCGCGTACCCGTGCCGGGTCCTGACTGTGGACAGACCCCCTGGGTTATACGGCTTTCCTCAACACCGTCCCGTCCCCTGGGAATGCCCCTTTCCACGAGCACCGTTAGCGTAGGTAGAAACAAAGCAGCGGGGATCCAGAGTACTGCCAGCAAAATCTCCTGTTTGCATACTGGAGACCCAAATCCACGGTTTTTGGTCCCCAGCAGCGCTGCATGTGCCCTGCTCCGGGGGTGTGTGGGGTGGGGGCTGCTGTTATTTGGGAACAGTTTAAAAATCTGCTGCCTGCAGAGAAGTATCTTCTCTGGTGTATCCACGGGACCGTGCTGCAGTCTAGTTGCATCACCCCGTCCATGGGTAACGGGTGTTCGGGGACTCACGCTGTTTCTTTTAGACACGTGGCTCTTGCCGGGGATCTGCTCTTTAACGGCAGAGCGTGGGTCCCGTGTCCCTCTTTGGGACTTCTCGCAGAAACCAGCCCGCTTGGCAGGACGCGGGGTGCCAGCCTGTGGGGACGTGATGTGCTATGACGTCATGGTGTGTGATAGTTTAGCAAATGGTGCCCGGACCCCCGGTAGCGTCATGCCTAACCGGGTCTGTCCCGTCCTCCCAGGCGTGCGCTCCTCCGAGCAGCCGCAGCCTCCCCTGCCGCCCAGTTCCCTCGGCCCTGCCTGCCTTTTGAGTGCGAGACGAGAGATTAAACCCCCCTTTCCTTCAAGAGAAACGCGCTTAAAGGTTTGGTTTGGTTTTTTTTCTTTTTTTTTTTTCCTCCCGTAGGATACTGCTTACGACAAACCCGAGCAAAGCGCGAACCAACACCGCTACTACTCCGATGTCAACCACCAGCACAGCAGGACAGTGAATGACCACAGGCCAGCCACTCCGCTCAACGCCAAGCCGTCCCCCCCAAACCCCAAGGTGCAGTACAGCGCGCAGCCCCAAATGTACGACAGCGCGTCTCGGAACCGGGAGGGTGGCTTTAAACCTGGTGAGCACCCACCAACGAATTCTGTAGCCATCCAACCAGAGATTCAGAGAATCCTCCACGTAATGGGGGAGGCTGAACAGCTGGAGCAAGAGGTGGATGAATTTGTAGGGAAAAAGACAGACAAATCCTACCGGCTTCTGGAGGAGATGTTGACCAAGCTGCTGTTGGATCTGGATTCCATCGAGACCGGTGGCCAGGACAGTGTTCGGCAGGCCAGGAAAGAGTCTGTCCACAGAATTCAGGCCATACTGGAAAAACTGGAAAGAAAGGGGTTGTGAAAGCACATCAGCCACAACACACGGCCTGTTGTTGAGGTTCCAAAGAGTTTTAGTTCTGTTAAATCTCAGCTCTTTCTGCTACGCACTATTGACAATGGAATAGCAATAAGCCCCGAGTTAAAAAAACAAAACGAAACCAAACCACCAAAAAAACCAACCCAGAAGCCCAGCCCCAACAAACAACTTGGCAATGGACAAACTAAGAGAGATCTGAAGCAGGAAACCGAATTGTTTGCTTGTTCCAGGCTTTGGGAAAGCAGCACCACCCAAGGTACTTACGCTGCAGAGGTCTCCGTGGGGGTCTGCATCCTCTCTATCAGCAGGAAGAAAATCGCTGTACAAAGTTCCCCAAACCAGACCCGAGCTAAAGGTGCCTCCTGCAGCCACAGCAGTTCTTTAAACAGCCGGAACGCTTGCCAGACGTGGTCACGCCGGCACTGCGACGTGCAGCCGCAAACCAAGACTCTGGGCTTGTCGGTCACTGCCTGTATTTTCAGCTTCAGCTTCCTCGCCATAAAATCTTGTGTGTCGTCGTGGGGTTTTGTTTGGGTTTAGTGCACTCAAGTAGCTACACCGAAGTGCTGCAGAAAGGGACCACGCTGCCAGCCCATCAATGCAAGCAGATGTCACGTCGTGCTGTTCCTCCTCCGTCGCGAAGAGCCGGTGCCTGGTGTCCCCCATGGACACGGGAACGCAGCCGGGAAACCTCAGTTTGGCCACCGAAAAGGACGGGAACGAGCAGAGGAATGACGTCAGAGCAGAGGAACGACATCAGAGCAGAGCAACCCGAAATGGCAGGATGCTTGGAAACGCTTTCCAGGTCACTTGGGTAAAAATCCACTTTTTAATTGTCGCGTCCTTCCACACACTGCGAGTTTTGTATTCCCCTGCAAAGGCCGTACCCATGGCACTGTACAGCGCGGAGGGGAAGGGAACAGCTTGGCCCATGTTAACCTCCGGGTTACAACATGCGAAGCAAATCATTACTGTGTGTGATGAGATAATAAACCCTGACAACTTTTAAATGTTATTTTGTAATTAAGACGTCTCAAAGTCTCTTTTCTTTAAAAAGAAGTTGTGGGCAAGGTTGTGTAACGTAACCAAAATGCCAACCGGGCTGTCTCGGCAGCTGGGGGTAAGGGATGAGCGCAGCAAGTTACCAGCGAGCATCCTTGTTTGGGGGGTACCGTGGCCCCCGTCGCGTCCCAAGCGGTGCTGATGCTCCAGGAGCCGTGGCCGTAGGGCTGGTGGCCACGGTTTGGAAAGGGTCTTGGCATGCCCGTGGCTGGCCGTGCCCTGACTGTGCGCTCTGCGGGCTGCCGGCCGGCCGATGGCCTGAAGGCACCCGGCAGGTCCCACGTCATTCCCAGACGGGGCTGCGCGCACGGACTGGTCTTTGCAGCTCCTTGGATGTGTCTGTGATCACACGGGGCCGATGGAGCCAGGAAAGAACAAGCTGAACGTCGTGGCGGGGGTAAACGCGCAGTTGCTATTCCACTTCTGCTCTTGTCAGGCAGACAGCAGCCGGGCCGAGCTATCCATCCTTCGGATATGGCACGAAACCCGACTTCTGAGGGTCGGTGGCGATACTGGGAGATAGAGCAGATGACAATAAACAGCCTGAAGCCCTGTCTGTGTGCTGGATGCAGAACACGATGGCCCAGCCTCGGTGAATGCCACTTTTCTTTCTCTGATAAAGGCAGCAGTGTCAGCAGCGTCTCCGGGAATTAATCCGTGCTTTGGGTTCGTTTCCTTTTGTGGAAATACTCACAGTGGGGATGATTTCCACGCAGCCAGCCTCGCTATCTCTTTAAACCCAGGGGAACGAAGAGCAGCACTGTGGTGTCTCTACCCCTTGTGTTTTATCTTACCCTCGAAAGTCTTGTTAAATGCTGCCTCTAATGTCCTGAAATCTTTCCCAAGAGACTGGCTGCGGGTTCACTGAATTAGCTTGATAAAGTAATAACTTTATTTAGGTGTTGTTTTTTTTTTTTTGAAAGGGAATACAGGCAAGAAAAACCATCATCAACCACTCTGAGGAAATGCTTGGGGTGGGGGCAGAAAGCCGAGTCCTTGTGCTACAGGATTGCGCGCAGACTCAATTCCAGAGTCCTATTCTTCTGATCCTTTAGTATTTCCCGCAAGGATTGTCTACAAAAGGCTACGAAGGAGATGGAAAAGTAAAGAAGGAATGTAAGTACCCAAAGAGACCCCCCCGCTCCGCTCTCCGGCCACTTCAGGTTCAGCACCGAGTCCAGGCTGCGGTCTCATCGCGTTTGTGCTCTCTAGGGAGTTACCAAAGAGCTCGTTTCTTCTGTTACCACATTTGTTTTTGTGTTTGGTTGGCATGGCTGTTGAAATCAAGGTTTGGATTCCCTTTGTGCAGGATCTAGCCAAAGCCTGAAATCTGTTGTTGCAGGAGATGGTGTAAGCCGTGCTCCAGCCGCGAAGTGACGTCATTCAGCTTGTCACTCGGTGCGCGTTGGGCTTCTACAGCAGGGAGAGCTGCTACAGCTGCCCAGAGGCAGCCCTCCTTCGCACCCCTCCTAACAGCCGGGTTTGCCGAATCGACCCCTTTACAGAGCCCGTCCTTAACCCTGCCCCACGGCCCCGAGAGCGGCTACGGGGCCACAACGGCCACCAGCCCCAGGTGGGGCTCCCTCCCCCTGCGGATGGGCTTTCACAGCTCTTTGCTGCTGCTGTCGCTTGAGTAAGGCGGCAACAGACACACAGGGCACCGGTGCGTCAGCCCTGCTGCCTTTTTGAGGCTGCGGTGTTAGCAGCAGAAGCGCTGCAGCAAGTCACCGCTTCCAGGTAGGCGAAAAGAAGCAGCCACCAGCCAGCTTCAGTTCGTCTGGAATCCGCGGCACTGCCTGAAACTTTATTTTCTGTATTTGTTTCGGCAGCAGAATTGCATCAGGAACAAAACTGTATTGTTTATTGCATCCTGTTTGCTCTAATACTCATTTCCCCCCCCTGTCCGTTGCCAGGGAAAGGAGGTAAAGTAGGTTCTAGCTGTGCAAAGAGTGCGGAGCAACCCTGATACCTTGCAAATTCAGTAGCACTGCAATGCAGTCAGCTAGGAGGGGAGAAAACAGCGTACGCTCGGCTGCTGTGTCACCAGTGCTCTGTGGACTGGGACAAAGGTTTCCTGCTGCGGAGACGTAGGAATGAAACATTTATCTGTTCATAAGAAAAAACTGAAAGTATGTATGTGGCAAACGAGCCGGACAAAATCTGGGAGGGAGGAGGGAGGTGGGCTGCTTCTCTGGTGCTGAACCTGTCGAGGTAACGTATTTATTAATATCCTTTACAATAGTTCCTCTTCCGGAGCGTGAGTCCCCGCATGCGGGAAGGCCCTGGCAGAGGGTTATGTGAACCTCTGGTTAAAAGCACATGAAAAAACATTAAAAAAAAACCGGGCTGAAATGGCACGTCATCGTTTCAGCGGGGCCAGTTATTTGAACAGCTCTGCGAGAAGACGTGGCCCCGCGTATGACGTTTCTGCATCCCTCGGGCAGGTTTTATGTGTTTCCCCCAAAGCTGAGCCGAACTGAGAGCAGGGATCGGGGCGTACCTTCCACACCGCAGCCCGCAGAAAGCTCCCGCCGGCATAACCGCATCCTCCCCGCCGCGTCCTCCCCGACTTCTGTCTCCTTCAAAGCAGGACCAAAGTGGGTCAACGGCTCGGACGGCGATCTGAAAGGAGAAACGCGCTGCGGCAGAGGCGCGGGCAGGAGCTGTGTCAGCACCGAGCTGGCGGGGGCCCCGCGCAGGCAAGGCTGCACGGACAAGGTTTTGCAGCCATTTGCTCTACGGATGCAAAACTGAGGATTTTAGCACTTCTGGCCGTTTAATCTTCCTCGCCAGTAACTGCCGCGGTGGAGGTGAGCACTGGGATGACAGTTCCTGGCAGCTGGTTTATCTTACGGCATCCACCCACATCACAAACCCCCAAATTAGAAAGCGCGTCTCTATTTATCACGAGGCTCGTCTCTACAGAAACCAAACTCTTGTTCCGGGGTTGCCCGTCGCTTCTACGAGCATCAGAAGAGAGTTTCTCAATCTCCACTAAGGCAAAAGGGACACGAAACGACCGAACGACAAACATTAAATCAGCGTCTCGTGGTTTCTGCTGCAGAGCGCCCTATGCTCAAGTGTTTGTCCACGCCGCGCATGGGAGGCAACCGGCACGAAGGCGCGTGCTTCCCGGCGATGCTGTGCCGGCACCGCGCACCCCTGCCCGCCCGCATCCGGCTTAGGGACAATGACCAGCCTAAAGTCAAGACTTAGGCTGGGGAGTCCTAATTAATGTGGGCATCGCTGCCAGCTGCGGGGGCTGCGCAACCCTCCGGAGAGCTGCAGGCAGGGCAAGGGCAGGGCTGCGGGCAGGGGTTGCAGGTGGGGGCTGCAGGCAGGACTGCGGGCAGGGGGCTGCAGGCGGGACTGCAGGCAGGGGTTGCAGGTAGGGGTTGCGGGCAGGACTGCGGGCAGGGGGCTGCAGGCAGGACTGCGGGCAGGGGGTGCAGGCAGAGGCCCTCTCTGTCCCCGCCCGCCCTGGTGACGGCAGCGGCGGCGGGGCCGGGTAGGGGCGGGCCGGGCGGGGAGCACCGCCCCGGGCTGGGCGGTCACCGGGGCCGGGGCCTGCCGCTGCTGCCCGGGCCGCGCCGCCGGAGGAGCCGCCTGGGTAGCGGGGGCCGCGCCGGCAGCCGGCCAGGTTGGGGTGGAGGGGGGGGGGGGGTGGATCGCACGCCCACGGACACGCGTGTGCGCAAGGGGCTGCCGGGGGGGAGGAGGAGGGGAGGGGGGGGGGCCGCCCGCCAGGTCCGTGTGTGTGTGATTCGCGGCTGCAGCCGGCCCCGGGAGACGGTGATTTTTTTTGGGGGGGAAACGTTTTCCATTCGAGACAAAATACGCGTTTCTGAGGGCTTTTTGAATTCACCCCCCCCACTCGCGTCTCCCCCCGTCGCGCGTGTGCAGGAGCATCATGTCTGCTCGGGAGCAGCAACAGGCGCAGCCCCCCCCTCCTACCCCAACCGCCGCCCCCCCCGAAGCTGCGGAGCCGGACGCCGCCAACAGCTACGAAGCGGTTGTTCCCCACTGGTTTTACCGCAAGGTGCCGGACTGCAGGGAGCGGTGGGTCCCCTTCAGCACGCAGGACTCGGAGAGGCTGGAGGAGGCTCACGGTGCAGGTAAGGGGAACCGCAGATTAAAAAAAAAAAAAAACCAAACCCCACCATCCGCCTCGCCGGGGCTGGGGGGATTTCGCGACGCTGGTTGCCTTCGGCTCCTGTCGTTTCTATTTTTAAATTGGCCTTTGATTTTTAAATACCTAGTCCTTGCTCTTAACGTCGCTGTAAGGAACTGGAGTGGTTGTGAGGGTCAATGGGAGAGCACCAGGTGTGTGCTCAAGGGAAACACCATCCAGGCAAATTCCCCAAACGTATCCACAGCTTCCACCTGGGATGCAGAATTTTCCCCCTGGTATTTTAAATTGGGACTTTTTTTTGGCAATGCGCCTACCTCTAGAGCCGTAAACACGGGAATAGCTAAGCTGTTTGGATGCACCGAATGGTCTGACCTTATTCATTTGATATGTGCCCTAAATTATATATAATTATACTGCAAAGCACCCTTCTGGTGTGGACGGGACAGCAGGAGGGCAGAAATTCCGCTGAGGAGATTTCTCGGTGCGGACGCGTGGTGCTCTGCCTGCTGCCGGAGGGTGCTGCCCAGGCAGGGGGTCTGCTCTGAGCGGCACCGCTTGCGACGGGCCCTCGTGCTGCTGAGTATCATCCGTCTGTGCGACCCGCTGCCAAGACCGTGTCTAAAGCGCTGCCGAGGGCCGCGGGCAGAGCACCGGTTGCCCAAGGGCTTATCCTGTCCTCCCTCTCCCGGGAAGCTTCGGATCTGAGGCCGTGCCACCGGTCCTCAGCACCGTGGCCGAGCCGAGCACAGCCAGGCACAGGGCACTCGGCCGGCAGCCTGGTCAGCGGGCAGAGCCAGCCGCCAGAATTTGAAGTCCGCAATTGGGATCTATGGGGAATTCTCCGTTTTAGAGGGCAATGGCTTCGAGACGCAGAGACCCGCACCTCCACCGTTAAGCAATGCACTTCCCAGGGCCACAAATTCACGTTTTGCCATCTGAGCAAGGCAGGCGGGGTCCACGTAAGCCTGCGCCCGAACTAGAGAGGAAGACGGTGGTAGCTTAATGCCTTCGTCTTACCTTCTGCCTCTGGGGGAAGTTTGACTCTGGGCATCTCTCCTAAGACGCCCGCCAACGCTGTTCTCTGTGCTTGGGTACGGAGACCGTTGGTGTCTGCGGCCGTTGCTCACAC
The DNA here is from genome assembly GCF_011004875.1 of Balearica regulorum gibbericeps. Classification (NCBI taxonomy): domain Eukaryota; kingdom Metazoa; phylum Chordata; class Aves; order Gruiformes; family Gruidae; genus Balearica; species Balearica regulorum. The sequence goes on along the minus strand of NC_046210.1, from coordinate 2,105,558 downwards.
ACACGCTCGTGCGTGCTGCCCACAGAAGACGACGCAGTCTCACCCCTGTGATCTGGCGTGGTATACAGCTTGCCGGTAGCGCGCCTTTCTGGTCCTCTCGCGATTAATTCCAGGCCTTGGTTCGTGCAGGGAGAGACAAAGAAGACCTGGTTGTCCCAACGTCGGGGGGCAGGTACGACGTGCATCTGAAGAAGAGGCAGCGCGTCGCAGTCTACTGGGAGGAGGAGGTATCTGAAGTGCGTCGCTGCACCTGGTTTTACAAGGGAGACAAGGACAACAAGTATATTCCCTACTCGGAGACCTTCAGCGAGGAACTGGAGGTAAACACGCCTTTCCTGGTAGCATCCATCTTGCCGAGAAGCACCTTGGCTTCTCGTTGTCAAATACTGGCCTCCGATGTCCCAAACTCCCGCTGGCACCAGTCACACCCAAGGACGTGAACTCGAAAGAAGCTTTGGCGGGCGTTTTCACAGCTGATTAACATAACCGCAAACACTGCCACCGTCTCCCCCCCTCCGCCTGCTACGGCCGGGCGACCTCCCCTTCCTCCTGCCCTCGTCCAGCCGCGTCGGCATCCTTCTCCTTCAGCACACCACGCAGCTCCGGCATTGCTTGCAGCCTGGCTCTAGCAGCTTTGCTCTGTTTTTTTTTTTTTTTTCCTGACCCTGTCTGCTCACAGCTTGACTCTCCTCGTGAGACTCATCCTCCCTGCGCTCGTAGTTTGACCAAACCAAGGGAGCTGTGAATGCAAGAAGGAGGAATCGTCGTTTCGGGGACCCACTGAACACTCTGTAGTGTTAGAGACTTCAGAGGTCTGCACTGCTAACAGCTGGAGACCTTTCTTTGGAAAGACACACGTGTAGAGATATATAGATAGATGTATAAATATATACATATAGATAGATAGATGTATTCTGATGTAACAAAAAAATACAATTCTAAATTGATGGGGAAGTCTGCTGCTGCTATTAAAGCAGGGGCTTCTTGGAAACTCTCTAGCAGGTGATGCTCAGGTGACCCTGTTGCTCCTCCAGCTTGACCTGGCCGATTTCTCTGCCTCTTTCGCAAAGCGTGTTGATAAGAGATACCGTGAAATGGGCGGGGGTTGTCCAGCCGGTCGAATACCTTCAGGTGACTCACAGAGGGTGTTTTTTTCCGTAGGAAGCTTACATGATTGCTGTGACCTTGGATGAGTGGAAGAAGAAACTGGAGTCCCCTAGCAGGGAAATCATTATTTTGCACAACCCAAAGGTGAGGAGGGCCTGGTGATCTTTGTGTTGACCGGCAAGGACATCCCGTCAGTTCCCTTGAGGGCCTGCCCTTGTGCTGGCTTTGTGCTGTTGCTTTTACCCATGTCCGCTGAGAAATCAGTTCTGTCCAAACGGCATTGCCCTCGCCTGCCTGTGCCAGAGCAGAGGGCAATGCCAGCAGAGCGCCTGCTTCGCACCCCAACGTTTCTTTCCAACACGCTCCCTTTGTGCCAAGGGCTCGTACCAGCGCAGTTAAACATCGCGGTCTGGTGCCGCCCCGTATCACCTACCAGCTGTTGTAGCAAAACTTCTCCCCTGCTTAACCACGGCACGCAGCACAGCTTAATGACAGGCTCTTCTTGTTTACAAGCTGATGGTGCACTACCATCCGGTTGCCACCTCCGATGACTGGGGCTCAACTCCTACGGAACAAGGTCGACCTCGGACTGTGAAGAGAGGCGTAGAAAACATCGCTGCCGAGATCCCCAACGGTGAGCTCGCTTCTCCCTCCCTTCCACACATCCAAAGCTGTAGAGTCTCTTTTCCAAACTGTTTTCTCAAAAAAGACCGACAGAAGCTTCCCTGATCTCTTAAATGAAGGGCGCATCTAAAAATTTTGTGCCGAAAGGAACCGAATGGTTTTCAGAAACCTTCCTAGCAGCGTAAATGAACGTGCAGAGGCAGCAGACACACAGGGAGAAGGCAGCGTGCTTCCAGCTCCTGCGCCGAGACCGGAGCTGTTGAAAGCACCGCAGAGCGTGAAATCACCCCTGAGGTCTTAGCGTCTGCGTTCGTAAAGGAGGACACTTTCTTGCCCTAGGAGGGACACAGGGGTTTATCACTTACCTACGTGCCAGGGACTTTCTGGGGCACGTGCTCTCCCCGTCTCTGAAGCTGTGCATCAGCTCTGCCCGCTCCCAGCTGTCCCCGAGCGCCCGGTCCAGCCTCAGGACTTGTCCCCAGCACGTTATTCCCGTCTAACCCCTTCACTTTCCCCACGCGCGTGCCTTCAGGGAAGCGCCTATGCAAACTGAAGCGTGTGGGAAACCGAGAACAAGACGTAACTCCACCCGGTGCCTGCCTGAGAGATGCAGCTACGCGGGGGCCGGTGGCTCAGCAGGGCAGGCTGGGCACAGGGCAGCCGGACCGAGACCCCCTGGTCCCGTCCTCCCCCCACGCTGAACGTGCCCCACGGCCGGGTGGGTGTGAACTGCGAGGACCAGCCACCCCTGCTGAAGTGAGGATGGTGGCAGAAGGGGGGGACGAGCCACCTCGCCTTCCTCTACTGTCCTGTCGATCCGGATCGATCCCAGGGTGGGCAGCTGAATTTAGCAGGACAAAGAGTTCAGAAACGTGAGAAATCCCACTACCCTGTAGGCACAAAATCCAGGCGCTAACCCAAAGGTTTTTACCTGGCTGAGGTGAGGACGGGAGGCTCCGCTCTCCTGTGGAGCGGGTCGGTGCCGCATTAAGCGATGTCTCCCGCAGGGCCTGCGCTCTGAATTCTTTTCTCCTCCTTAGGAGAGCCGCTGCAAATTGATCACCTGGTTTTCGTGGTGCACGGGATCGGCCCTGCGTGCGACATTCGGTTCAGGAGCATCGTCCAGTGCGGTAGGTGCGGAGCCTGGCCGGCACGCTCTTCCCGCGCGTTGCTTGTAGCGGAGCCAGTAAACCCTCATCCGCGCAGAGTGCGTGAAACGCTGTCAGAGCGCATTCGCACCATCCCGACACTCATGTTGGCAAAGGCACATGGTTGAATTTGCTGACTGCAGTGGGGAGCGTGAATGCAATGCTCGCTAACCCACTAAATCCTACCATCTGGAAAGGTCCGGGCAACCACTTTTCATCACTGTGTTCTGCTGCTGCTCAAAATAGTGAGTTTCCCAAATTGGATACAGATTTTCCAAGTAACTGTCTAAACCTGCTAAACTAATTAGTAACCTGCTCAGTCTATTGCTACGGGTTAATCTCTCTGGGTGAAGCCTAACAGGCGACACCCCATCCAGCAGCCTCTGGAGCGGTTTCGGACCCAAACCGGGGACGCTGCTTCGGGCTCAGGAAATCCCCAGGCTGCAAACGCCTGGAGGTTAGGAGAGCGTGCGAAAGTGTCGCTGGTCTTACACACTCCTCTGAGCATCCCCTGTGGATCAGTATTGGAGTCAGGGCACTAAACCAAGTAACTCCGGTCCAGCCTGTTTGTTATTACTTGCTCAGAGTGCTCTGGTTCCGTAGGAGAGGTGATCACTCAAACTGCCTGGAAGCCCGACATGATTTAACTTGTAGAAATCAAGGGAGCTGAGATCTTTCACAGCAGGCTGTCTTTAGTTCCTACAAAATATACCTCTGCTTTAATGCAGTCTATTCTTCTTCATGTTCATCTGATGAAACTATTTTCAAGGCTGTTGACCATTTGAAATGAAGGAAATCAGCCTTTCTCCCTCAGAACAGAGCACTTTCAAGTTCACCTCCTCCCTTATCATTCCCTAACACACGCATCTTTGCAATAGATGTTTGGGGTTTTTTTTTTTTTAAAAAAATTCTTCAAAGTACCTTTCTTATCCTAACTGCTGTGTTAAAGCCTTGCCCATGCGGAAAGGCGGCTTGTTACAGATGGGACAGCAAAATCCAGTAAACGCACATGTAAGGACATGGAGCCTTCCCCTGATCTTGTAGTTAAAGATTCAAGGTCTTAGGGTAGCAGCAGCAGATTAAAGACCCTGGTGGGATTTCCCCTGGTAATGATCTTTTCTTTTATCTTATTAAGTGTTGTTGATGCAGCAGGCTTGCCCTGTAGCCCCGGTGGCTCCCAGTAAGAGTTCATGCTCTTTTCCAGTGAACGACTTCAGGAACGTTTCCCTGAGCATGCTGCAAGCGCACTTCAAGAAAGCCCAGGAGCAGCAGCAGATCGGCCGGGTGGAGTTCCTACCTGTGAACTGGCACAGCTCCCTCCACTCCACCGGCGTGGACGTGTAAGTGTCCCGACCAGCCATCTCCTCCGGTGTCCGCGGGAATGGCAAAGCGCACAGCCAGCCTCCTCCCGCGTAAACTCTGCTATTTCTGCTGGCCGCTGCAGGCAAAGGGAAAGCTGTGAGCGTTTAGGGCTGTGGGCATGCAGGGGTAGGCAGGGGTCCCGCAGACCACCTCCGTGCCAGACCCCCTCCCCACCGCCTTTCTGCAGCCCTGTTTGGCGAAGGGCAGCAGGCGCCTGCTCCGATCAGCATCCAGCCGGAGAGGAGAGGCTTCTGCCTTTCCCTGGCTAACATCAGGGTGGACCGCGGACATCCGCACCTTGCCAAAGGCCTTTGGAAACCGAGTACCCGGTTTCTGCACTCCAGCGCTGCTCTGCAGTGCCCTAGGAAGGGGAGAGAGCAGGTTGGGCTCCTGGGGAGGAAAAGCCTGGAGAGTAAGAGAGCACAGGCCGTGCTCTGCCTTCGGTCTCGGCACGAACCGAGGGGCTGGGTTACAACATTATGTCCTTTGAGACGGTGGCAATCCTTCTCTGAACTTAGGTTTTGCCTTAGAAACGCGGTGGGGTTCGCTGGCACCTCTAACTGCAATTCCCTCTCTCCTCTTTTTCCCCCCATAGCGACCTGGAGCGAATCACTTTGCCGAGCATCAATCGCCTGCGTCACTTCATCAACGACACCATCCTGGACGTTTTCTTTTACAACAGCTCCACCTATTGCCAGACCATCGTGGACACGGTGGCGTCCGAAATGAACCGCCTGTACCAGCTCTTCCTGCAGAGGAACCCCCTCTTCAAAGGGGGGGTCTCCATTGCGGGGCACAGCTTGGGTAAGGGGCTTCACCCGCGGGTCCCGTGAGCGTCACCGTACCGTGGGAGCAGGGAGGCCGCTGCTCTGTCGTCCCAGAACAGAGGTGACCTGGGGCTTTTCCCTGATGAGACGCTGACACTCTGTCTGCCCGCGCCTGGTTTTTAGGGTCGCTCATTTTGTTTGATCTCCTGACGAACCAGAAGGCTGCTCCCGAGGAGGATGAGCGCAGCAAAGAGGTAGTACGGGCTCTCCGGCGGTGCACGGACCCGCGGGGAACTCCTGCAGCGCTTGCACGGGTAGCTGTGCCGGTGCAGCGTCACACCGACCTGCTGCTGCGGCTGCTGATTGGGGAAGGCGGGGAAGAGACTCCAGAACGCGCAGGAGAAAATCAGCGAGCGCCAAGCGTGATCCCCGATGGCTCTTTTCACAGGGGTCCAGGACAACCTCAAGCACCGGGGGTATTGAGGAAGTAAAAGAAATCCTGAAGAAGCTGGAGCTGTCCGAATATTGTGATGTTTTTGAGAAGGAGAAAATGGACAGGCAAGCACTGGTAAGGAGCTCTCCTGTTTTTGCTGCCTCTTGTGTTTCTTCTTTGCTTTTCTTCCCAGTCCTCCCACCTTGTGCACATCTACCTGGTACTGAGTCACTCGCACGTGGAGTGTCTCTGAGGAGTGCAGCAGGAACAGAATTACAGAGAACAGAAATACCTCACCTCTCTGCTCCTGTACTAATATCTGGGTTGCTTATTTTCTAGTTCTTGTGCACAGAGAAAAACCTTAAAGAAATGGGAATTCCCTTAGGACCAAGAATGAAGATACTTCATTACATCAGCCCCAAGATGGAGACGCAGGTTTGTCTTCTGCACGGCTTGTGTTCGTCCAGGTCACACCCCACTGAGGACCAGCGTCCACCACTTACGATCAGCCTGGTACCCGGGCATCGCTTTATCCCGTGGCCTGTACGGGCGATCGCAGAGCTGGGGGACTTGTTAACGGTGGTAGAGACTGCAGTTAGCGATGCCAGCTAGAGGTGGTCGGTTGGGGAAGGATGGTGCTGCCCAGACCGCCGTGGTTCTGGAGGATGCAGGGTGCCAGGCAGCTGGCTGCCTCCGTGCTCGCTCACGGGTGGGTAGGATGGGCTGTGGCGTGCGGGTGCTGCAGGAGCCACATTAGCGGGGCTGTCCTGGTTGTGTTGCTGCAGGACCAGAGCGCAGCAGGTCCCGGGCACAGCGGGGAGAGTGGAGCGGAGCCCGGGTCCCCGCTGCAGCGTGACCCGGACAGCACAGACGACGGCAGGAATTGCCAGTACCGGGATGTTGGCTTAGGACAGGTAACTACCGAGCTCGACACCGTGCTCTAACTGTGACAACAAGGTGCTTGTAACACCAGCACGGAGTTTGTCTCATGAAAAACCGAATCTCCCTCTCTCCTAGGTCTCGGCAAACTATCCACAGCTGAACTACAAGCCCACCATCTTCTTTGCTTTTGGGTCTCCCATCGGGATGTTTCTCACAGTGCGAGGAGTGAAGCGGATCAACCCAAACTACAGCCTGCCCACCTGCAAAGGCTTCTTCAACATCTTCCACCCCGTAGGTATAAGACCCAGAGCCTTCCTGTGTGAGATGCGCGGAGCACGAGCCCGGGCTCACTGTCCCCCTCCTCCGTGCAGTTCGACCCAGTGGCGTACAGGATTGAGCCCATGATCGTCCCAGACCTGGAGTTTGAGCCCATGCTGCTGCCCCATCACAAGGGCAGGAAGAGAATGCACCTGGGTAAGGCAGAGCACGGTCCCTCTCCCCCAGCCCGGGGCAGCCGCTGCGGCCCCAGCCCGACGCCCGCCCCCCCGTCCTGCCTTTCAGAGCTGAAGGAAGGGCTGACTCGCATGAGCGTGGACCTGAAGAACAACCTGCTGGGCTCCCTCCGGGTAGCCTGGCAGTCCTTCACTCGAGCCCCGCTGCCAGCCGTGGAGGCGGCGAGTGCTGACACTGAAACGGCGGCGGAGGTCGGCACGGAGAAGCAGCCAGGTCGGTGGTGCAGCGGGGGAGCTGCGGATGCAGCATCGCGACCTGCCCGTGGAGCAGCAGGCTCGGGCTCCCTGCAGCCACGGTGCCATCCTGGCGCCAAACCCAGGCGCTGCCGCCGTCCTCCGCGCTCGGCCAAAGGATTGCCTTTGAGCTGCAGATGCGCTTGGCTCTCCCGTGCTGTGGCCTTCCTCCCTAGCTGCCTGATGAAGGGGGGGGAAGAGGCCACCTGGGGGTCTCCGCACACCCACACCGCTTTGTAAGCCTGCCGCCCTTCTTTAGCCTCCCTTGCAATAACATTTTCCAAGAGAAAGCCCTGGGGGAAGGACCGAGGGCGAAGGGAGGGCAGGTGATGCTGTTGCATCTTCACGGCTCTGGTGCCTGAAGCGCGTCGCTCCTCTTTATTCCTTCAGACGCAAAGCCAGACGAGGCCCCCGCAGCGGCGAAGGAAGAGGCTGCCCTCATTAACGTGGGGAGGCTGAATGGAGGGAATCGCATAGACTACGTGCTGCAGGAGAAGCCAATAGAGAGCTTTAACGAGTATTTATTTGCACTACAAGGGCATCTCTGCTATTGGTGAGCCTCTGTATAACCATCAAAGCTTCAAATTCACGTCTGACGTAAGCAGAATGTGATTCTGCTGGCTGTAACGCAGACGTGGCGGGTGGGCAGGGACAGAGGAAGGAGGCCGGTGTAGCTCCAACACCACCTGCGTTCGCTGAGCGCCGCATCTACCCCACATGATACCATCACAGCTGTCCTGACAGAGCGGAGGGAACCATCCCCCTCTAATCCCCGTGTCCTCCTGCTCCAGGGAGTCGGAAGACACTGTTCTGCTGGTTCTGAAGGAGATCTACCAGACACAAGGCATTACCCCGGATCAACCTTTGCCAGGAAGCCACTGACCAACCTCTGCTGTTCTGGCCGCTTGAGGTAAGTCACCTTGCCGACACCTTCCTTCCAGATTTCCTGGGACACCTCAGAGTACACCCGGTCCATTTGAGGGAACGATATTCCTTCCTTAGAGCGCTGTGTCGGGTTTTCCCTTTGGCCTGTCAGCCTGCTTGGCTTCCTTCCGCTTATCCTGCACACGGGCGCTGTCGGGCACGAGGAGAGCTGATCAGTGAACTGGTGCTGCTGAAGAGAAGGGCAGCAGGCACTGCGCGTGGTTACGACCAGTTCGATCCAAGGGAACGGCCAGACACGTGGCCTCTAGTCCAAGGGTTCCCGGTGAAACGTTTCTTAGAGACAGGTGGATTTTGGTCTGCCCTAGCGCAGCTATTCCTACGTTCTCCTTTTGCTTTCTTAGATCCAATTCAACCGAGTACTCACCAAGAAAGTCCAGATTTCCTCTCTGCCTTCCTCTCTCCTCTGCTGCTGTGTCCCGCATGCTGCTTCCCAAGAACTTGCTGCTACCTGGAGATAAGGATGATTTTCCTCCATTTTGGGTAGGGGCGGGGGGAAAGAATATCAAGGGAAAACACCTCTGCTCAAACACACACAGCACTCGCCCCGTGACTCCCTGTGGCAACACGTACTTTTAACCCTCCACCTCAGAAGTTATCATACTAGCTCCTCTAGCACCGAAGCAGACTAGCTGTCCGGGCTCAGAACCAACATCGAGGGCCTGATTCTGCTCCTGGCACGGTGAGGAAACTCGCAGCTTATGACCTTGAGGAATAAAAGCCTTAAACGCGCACCGTGGAGAGAGCTATAGCAGCCTTGTCGAGCGGAGATTGCCGACTTCTCCCTGCCATAACACAGAGCACCAGGCGTGAGGACCGTGGTCTTTGGGAGGTGAAGCCCAGGGCACAGGCATCTGCTGTTAAGCGAGCAGGAACGCGTCTACCAGCCCTTCTTATCTCCCCGAATTGCTGCTGCATGGTTTGTGCACCCCTGGGCAGGATTGGCCCGTAAACCAGCTCCTGAGCGCGGCGCTTTTTTGCCCGCTTGACCCAGGTGCTCCTGCCTGCAGTAATACGTCGGTAGCGACTTCTCAGCATCCTCACCCAGCCCGCGGCATCCTTCCCCGAGGCACTGCCCCCATCTTGGTAGGACCGCGGCGACCGTGCGGGAGGGAAGCTTCACCTCCAGATCAACCTGCAGCTAGACCAGAGGAAAGCAGCTGCTCCTCAGCAGCATCCGGGCAGTCTCGGGAGGGACAGCCCTCCCGGGCTTCGCAGGGGCACGGAGCCACGCTTCCGTCCTGCTGCAGGGTGGCTTGCAGGGTGGCTACAGGGATCTCACACCAGCCAGGCTCCAGTCATTGGGTTTGGTTTTAAATACACGAAACACAGGGTCTGGACGCCGTGTCCCAACGGCCCCACTGAAGAAACGACACCAGCTCTGCGGGCAGCTCTGCCCGCAGCTGCCCATGGTGCGCTAGCTCTGCTCCAAGGGGCACGGGCCCAGAGAGCCCCCGGTGACCCCCCCCTTGCCACCAGAACCAGGCGGGCTGCTGGGGCCGAGGCAGACGCTTCAGAGAGGTGTCGGGCCGTTGCTGTGACAGCCTCTGGAAAAGCCAAACCACTGTCCCTCCCACCGACTACTGCCCTGCATGGGGTAAGGAGCCTTTTTTCCACAGCCTGTTCGTTTGTCCTCCGTTGTACGTTATTTGCACTATTTGGAAGGTTTTGTTTGCAGCCTACATCTCCCCCCCCCTCCAAAAGGAACAGAAGCTGTTCTTTTACCTGACTGCAGAAACATGCTGCTCAGTCGGCGCCTGAACTACTGATTGCTAAAGCGTCTCCTACAAGAGTAGGAAAAGGAACAGTCTTAACGAGGGGCACTCTCATGATCAGCTTTTTAAGTTGTGCACTTTGTTAAAAAAAAAAAAGTTAAATACATTTTAAATGTTATTTAATGTCTTTTCCAGTAAAAGCCAAAATAAATAAGTAGATGACTGTGGTGTGTGCATGGCTGGGGGGAGAGGGAGGGGAGGGGGCTGAAGAATCCACACGTGCACAATTTTAGGGGAAAGCAAAGCTATTTCTGTAACTTCTGTTGAAGTTGCAGGGTCACAGAGGGCTTACGTGGCCCACGCTGAAGACAACGGGGTGGCATTTTCATTACTGTCACGTCCTGAGCTTGGCAGGGGCACACGTGCTCTGCTACAGCCTCACCTTCGCTGTTTGCAGGAACATATAGACTTGGTCAAGAACACACGTGTCTACGGAGGAGACTAGTGACAAATAACTACTTACAGGAGTCCTCCACAGAGCTGTGCCTTGGGTTTCTCTACCCTTCCATTGTCTGAGAAAACCAACCGTGGTGTAGGGAAACAAGCACCTCTGAAGGGATGCTCAGACACCATTTCATTTTCTGCTGATTGTCATCTCTTTACAACTGTATTAAAGCTGCAAGGGAAGAGATACAGAATAAACACCCGCCTAGAAACTGCGGCAGACACACCAAAGGAAAGGGCTGATACAGCAATAAACAAATCCTTGAAGTCAAGTTTTTAGTACCACAGCTCATTTAAAAAAAAGTAACTCCTTTATTTGGCAAATTAGAAAAAAATCAGGGCTAGCACAATACAAATAGCCACGACAGTAGTTCCAGCCTCCCTCTCCCCAGCTAACCCACGGTTGGAGACTGCGGCCTCGTGCTCATTGCTCCAGACCAGCTCAGCTGCGATTGAAAAGACGGAGTTAAACCCAGCGCGAGGAGCAGGTCCTGCACTTCGCCATGGGACAGCCGGGCTGGGTTGAAGGGAGACGGCTGACGGTGCTTTCGGGACCGGGCACAAGAACGCCCGCTGGACGGGGCACACCAGATTGTCACGCTTTTCCAGTTCTTGCTTCAGGACCTTTCGTACCCGGGCTGTGCTCCCTCAGGCTCGCACGCCGAGCGCCTCGCTCACTTCGCAGCGGTCCCGAAGTAAGGGACGCCTACAAAATCCAGTTACACGAAGCGACATCGGCCCCTGAGCAGGACAACTTACCAGAACGCCGGCTGGGTTTCAGGTTCATCCTCATTTGAGCCGCTTCTCACAACCGACCTCCCCAAAGCCCTCCCCTGCCCTGGCGCTCAAGGAGCGGCAGGAAAGGTGCCGGCAGGACGGAGCCCGTCGCTAAATATCTAGGTGAAAGCTGGAAGCTGCAGGCTTTTCTTGGTGCACTGGCAGTTTGGATTTGTACAGAAACGGTTTGTGGCACATGGAGTCCATCAGAGGAGGGTAATACTGCCTGTAGCAGAGGTACGCAAGCACGAAGCCCATCGCTGAGCCAACCAACACATCTGCGGGCAAGACCAGAGCAGAGTTAGCTTCCCTTCACCTTCACAATCCTCGTCGGTGAATTCTCCAGCAGGCAGTTCAGAGCTGAGCTGCATCAGCGACTTGACCCTCAGCTACAAACTAAGCTTGGCCCTATATTTCAAAAACAAAGAGAAAGGCATCATCACCTTGCAGGCAGCAAAAAAAATTACCACCGGAGGAGTAATTAAAAACCACAAGGTGCCACCACGGGCTCTGAACTCCCCTGTGGCACCGCGGACCCCCCCCCCGCACTCAGAGTGCCCCCAGCCAGGCGTGCGGGCAGACGCCGACCCACCTTGCCAGTGGTGCTTGTAGTCGCAGGTGCGGGACACGGCAACGAGGGTGGCGAGGAAGAGCGGGAGGAGGAAGGCGCAGAGCCGCAGAGCCCTGCCGCCCCGGCCGGGAGTGAAGCAGCGCAGCTTCCCGGCTATGTAGAAGGCAGAGAAGGCGAGACCAGCGAAGGCGACTGAAAGAGAAGGGTGTCCTTCAGAAACGGCTCCGGGCTCTGCCACGGGCCCTCAGCCGAACCTTCACCCTCTCCCTGCTGCGGCGGAGGGGCTGAAAGGGGATGTTTGCCCGGCCTGTGCAAGCCAAGGGAAGCACGAGCTCGAGAGTGAGAGAGGAGCCGTAGAAGTTGGTACTTGGCAAGCGTCCCTCCTCCCAGGAGTTACAGCCAGCTTCAGACGACGTTTTTCATCCCATTGCTTTGCAGAGGGAAAGCTGAGGCCCCCAGACCAGCCAAGGAATGTAGCCAAAACTGCGGGGTGCATGAAAGCAAACCCAAGCTGCCCCCACCACGGGCTTCTGCTCACCACAGTTCGCTGTCTGGGGCTGCAGGGGACATAGAAAACTTACACGAAGCGTGTCCGCTGGGGAAGCTTTTGCGTCCCTCGGTCACTATGCCAGGGTCACCTGTGCACACCAGCTCTGCATTCGCTCGTCCGTCTGGGAAGCATCGATAGAAGAAGTCTGGCCTCGGCCTAGGGAGAGAACAAAGCACGTAGCCCTCGGGCACATGGCGTTCCCAGCACGGAGTCAGGAGATATCCGAGCGCCCAGCCCTCCACGGAGCACCCGCGTCCGAATGCAGCCGCCAACCGCCTCGCGCAGCTCCCTCCGCCGTGCAAAGGGAAGGCGGCGCGATGCGGGCTGCGAGCAACGCAAAACTGAGCATCGCACCCAGCTCTGCGCTCGGCGGGCGAGAGCCGGGCAGCAGCAGCGCAGCCTCACCAGCCCACCGCTGCTCGGGCAGGACCCGGGTCAGACCCTGGGGATTAGCGCTGTGCTGATCCTCCCCATCCAGCCCAGCAGAGCAAATGCCTTACAAGAACCAAATTCCCACGCGGCCTCGACGCACCCGGCTGCACAGGCTGCGGGCACACCGGAGCAAACTTCTCGGGCTGTGGCTCGGCACAGGTAACTTTTTGCCACCCTGACCATGTGGCTCGAGGAGATGAAACCATCCCTCCTGCTCCCTGTACGCATGCCAAAGCGCTCCTCCCTGGCGCAGGCCTGAACAAGCCCCTCTGAAAGATGCCCGGGGACAGCAGGTCCCCAGCAGTGTTTGTTCTAATATTTAATTGTCTTTACAGCTAGACAAAACACATTCTTTCCAGGCTGAGTACGTTCAACTTTAGGTTCTGGCCCTCGCTCCTGCTTTTGTAGCTCTACCACCGCGCAGACGTGCCTCCCCTCCCCGCGCAGGTAGGACGAGCCAGTTTCTCACCTCCCCACAACAAGCTTCAGGGCGTTTGTAAAAACCCCGTTCAGGGCGAGAGCAAGGCTGGCAGCTAGGAGAGAGCAGAGAGGTCACATCAGCATCGTCCCCACCTGAGCGTGTAGCTTCGAGGCACGTTCAGTGCTCGAAGGTCAGCTGGAGCCACACAGCTCGGCTTTGATAGCCCTGGCACAATAGCAAAGGGCTCGTCTGTGGGACCCCTGGCTCGCAGCCCCCGCCTCGGGGGGCCGCGGCTCTCTGGGATAAGGAGGAGCTCACCGAGGCAGGCTTCTCGCGTGTCTTCTCGGTCGGCATTCAGGAACACCCTTGCCAGGACAATGAGCAGTAAGGGGGACAGAAATGCGATGAACTGCCACGAAACGAGAAGATTGTTAGGTGTCTGTTGGCAAAGCAGATTTCAGCACTCTCACCAGAACACGACAGCAATTGCTGAAGACAACTATAAGTTTTCCTTCCCCAAATCCAAGCAGCAACCTGTCCTCTCCGCACACAATTACGTTTCCATCAGAAAGCAAAACCAAGCCCAGCTGTTTGCAGCAAACCCTGACTAACCCTGCGCTCCCCAGAGCACGGCTCTTCCTCCCGTTTGCCATCCAAGGGCAGCACCACACGTACAAGAACAAGTTCGTGGGCCGCTGGACCCTGCCTGTACCAAAGCGTGAGGAAAAAAAACCAACCCAGGCAGCATAAATAACGCAGAGCGCTAAAACATCCCTCTCTGCATCCCACTCCTTCGCGTGCTTTAGCCACCCCGTGCACACGCTCAGCAGGGCAGCGGATCCTTCCCCTCCCGCCCCCGAAAAGCCCAGCACATCCTCAAGCTTTCAAACAGCACCTCTGGCACGAGAGCGCTGCTTTGGCTGGCTTCACGTCACTCCTGCCTGCAGCTCCCTCCTCTCCTGCCTCCGGTTATCCCTTCGCAGCATCAGCCACAGCACCTCACCTCTCCCCATCCCTGCAAGCACAAGGATTAGCTCTTTGTCAGCAGCGCCCGCGCTGCTCATCAGCAAAAATTACAGGAGTTGCTGATTCGGAGAAAACCATTCGCAACGTCTCATGGGCAACCGCCGCTGTGGGATTTCACCCCAGGGAAGTCCGCGGTGCGCCCGACAGGCTCCCAGGGAGTCTGCCACCACCTGAACTCTGGTATACGTCATGCTTTACGCCGCCAAACCCAAACGCTACACCAAGGCTTTGCCCTTTAATGTTTAGTGCCTGCCTCTTGCGGAGAACCAAAAGTGCTATTTGCTGAGAAAGCGGATGCTTTGCCCAAACCTGGAGCCACAGCATCTCACCGAAACAGCCCTGCTTCGGGTGAAGAGACAACCCCTTCAACGGACCACTGGCTGCTTGAAATCCAACACTTACAGTTTTATATTAAACCCTTTTAACGGAGCCTAGAGACCCAGGGAAAACATTTTCACAATAAAATGTTAATAAAACTTTGCTGAAAACAGCTGCTTTCAAGCAAAATGTTCCCTCATATAGAGACACAGTCCTCCATGGCCCTAGTCACCTGGATGGTAAATTGATTATGAACACCACCAAAAAGTCCCCACTAGTTTTTATAAACTTAGTTAAAATCCCAAGGACAAGCCTGGATGTCGTGTAAAGCCTGAAAAGATGACAGAAACGACTGCAGATGCTGTCTAGTTTACAATGATGCATTGCACTTTCAGTAATGTGCATTAAGAACTACAGGCAAGTCTTTTAGCCAGCGGCTTTGCTTTAAAAGGGCAGTTTATAATTAGAGAAAAAACGAAGCAAATACAGGAAAGCGCTGAACTTACAAACATAGGTACCGTGGGTACGTGATCCACTTCCACGTACGGGTTTCTATAGAGCCACATCTCTTCAGGCTGTACCACGCGCTGAAACGGAGGCAAAAACTCCATCACCCTGGAGAGGGGGAAAATAAAAAAAAAAATTGAGGGTTTTTTTTTTGGGGGGGGGGCAGCCTGCACCCACAACCTGCCATTGAGAGAGGCCGGGGGGAGCGGGAGCTCTGCCCCTCCCATCGCGGGGGCAGGGGAGCGGAGGGGGGGTGCTGAGCCGCCCCGGGGGTGCCCCCGGTCCCCGCAGCTCCGGGCGCCGTGCTGACACCCCCCACCGCCGCGGAGGGCCCGGGAGCCGGAGCCGGAGCCGATGCCTGCGGGCACTCACGCGAAGGCGGCCAGCAGCACGGCCCGCACCGCCGCCTCCCCCGCCAGCTCCGCCGCGCCGCCCGCCCGCCGCATGGCCGCCCCGCTCCGCCCCGCTCCGCCGACGTGGCACCGCAGCCTCCCCGGGGCGGAGCGGAGCCGAGAGCGGAGAGCAGCGGCCCGGCCCTTCCCTCCCCTTCGCTTTACCCGGGAGCAGGAAGCCCCGGCCGGGAGTCCCCTCGATCCCCCCCCGCACCCCGCATCGAGCACCGGGAGCGGCAAGAGGAAAACCCGGCGTTTCGCGAAGCGGCACAGCCCGGGCCCTGCCTCGACACCCCCCCCCCCCCCCCCCCCCCGGGCACCGAATTCCTGCCCTCGGCCAGCGAGACGGAGGGAAAAGCCTTTCCTCGTTGGAACATCCAGAACGATTTATTGAAGTCAACCTCAAGCAAAAGTTCAAATCAGTGGAATGTCATTAAAAACCTTTCCAAATTAATCCTCACGGAAGCAAAAACACATCTGAATTCCAAAGTATTTGTAAAATAAAAAAGGCAACATCTCATTAAATATAATGTACAAAAATTATATGTTTCTACCATCACACACGTTCAGTAAGAAGCTAAAATATTACAGGCAATTCTAGATACACTATAACTAGTTGACAGTAAGCTATCTATATACAGGTTAACCAAGCTTTACAGGTTTCACACTATGCAAGAGAACATAGGCCGAACAACAAAACCCCCAAAATATCGTATATCTCAAAGTCTATGCGGCAACATCAAGTCATAATACAGTAATGCCCCAGTGGAACATCGCCAGGGAAATTTAACACTACTTCGTTAGTGTCAAGAGCTTCTAGTCAACTTCCAAAAACTCTTAAGATACCGACTTCAGTGAATATTGATGCTTTGCTATTAAAGACTCGAGTGATTTTCGTTAAAATAACATTTCACAGAATCTACAAAGTTTGTTACAGATAAACAAAGTCTACAGAAATAACGACTCTACAAAGGTCATCCTTACAGAGAAAGAGTACATGGGAATGGAAACGGAATCTGCAGGTATCTGTGTTGTGCAACATCACTCGCGTGGAAACCCCGAGGTTCAGCTTTCTCCCGGAACCCCGGTATGCGCACACCCCTCTGCGGAACAAACCTCACGACCAGCCAGCCGAAACGCTTCGTTACCACCTTGTTTTCTGTGGCACCGCCATCGCTTTGTTTGAAAAGGAAAAGTGACACCAGAAATGAGATACAGCTCGACCAGTGAATAGGAAACGTGTTTGGTCCCCCCCCCCCCCCCATCCAGCCAGTTTATAACCCAAAAGCGAGTAAGAACTGCTCAGAGGGTGCAGCGCCCGGCTGTGAAGGACCTCGCGGCCACCACGCAGCCACCTCGTCCCCCGGAGCTGGAAGAGGCAGCGCTGGGAAAGGCGGCTCACTTCTCCCACGCGCAACCCCCGGGCAGTTAGTACCACGCGAGAAACGGTGAGTGAATGGCTTTGGCAAATTCATCCGCGTTTTCCCTTTTTGATTTCACATTAATTACAGAAGTCTTCTATGCAAAGCACAGATAGAGTTTCAGCTTAACAACTCCCCTCTCTCCAGAGCAGTGAGATAGCCCCTCACAGGGGTAATAAGGACCTGAGCTCCTCACTCAGGAATACAATAGAATAGGAAACAGCTTTTTTTTTTCCCCTCTTTTTTTTTTTCCTTTTTTTTTTTTTTCTATTCTCCTCAGAACAACATTGTGAATACATCCAAAGTGTAGGAGTGTATCGTAAGTGCAAACATTTTTGCTACACAAAGATAAATGGCGGGGGAAAGTCGATGGAAAACTGAAAGCAAAGGGACAGCAAGTACTCCAAGGTTGCCGTCTCTCATGCAACACGCTTCTCGAACACACACAAGTCTGAGACAGCGGCTTTGAAAAACTCTCCCGTTTGCCATAGATTCACTGTACAGTGGGAGCAGAAAGTAACTTCAGGGAAGTCAAAGACATTTTCAATGTAGTATACAAAAAAAAGTTATGTATAAATAAAAAAAGCTGTATAAGGAACCGCAGAGCTTCAAGTACATTAAACCCTGAATTCAATGAGGCAGAGGTTTCAATGTTAAAGTGACTACTTCGTACCAGCATCGGACATCCCCCCTCCCGCCCTCCTCCCCCACCCCACCCACATAGTTCTGTAAAGTTTCAATATATACAGATTTTATGCTCATTGTTAATTACGTCTAGTAATTCTGTCTTTCCCATTCTATCCTGAAATTAAGATACGAGAAGGTTTTTAGAAGAAAGGCCAAAATTAAACATTCCAGCCCTAGTACTCCATTTTAACAGATTCTCTAAGACCATGGTGGTGACCAGAGAAGGTAATTTGCCCACAAAAATCACCTTTTACGTTCTCCTTCCTGAGCTGCAAATGCCTTCAACAGTCTATCGACAGGACAAGTCTATACTAATAATCTGAAAGCTACAATAACTAATGCTTGCACCATGTATTTAGAAAACGGTAGTAACCAGCCATTGCACCATTTGGCCACGGTCTGCAGAACGTTTTCGCTGCGCTAAGGTGCGAACTGCAGAGTAAAAGCTCCAGTAAACAATAAAATCCCGGGAACTTTGCGGAGCAGCTCAGGCGCCGCACTAGAGACAGCACGCAGGCGACGGAGCCCGAGGCAGGTGATCGCCAGCAGCGTGGTGCTATCTCAAAAATTTAAAATGAAAGGAAGGGAAAAGTGTGACGTTCCGGTGAAGGAACAACTGATGGTCTTAAACCAGCAGATTTCAGTTCTCAGCTGAAATCACCATCAGTTCTGTGGATTTCTTCCAGGCGTCAGCATGATACGACCAAACTATCCAATACGGCTTCGCTCACTTTAGAGACCACACAAATTTAATTCAGCAGCTGACTCCCCCTCTGCTGATGCCAATTAATCAAAACAGCTCTTAATCTTTTCCTTACAAAGGAATTGCATTATCATTATTCAGTTTGCAAAGATGTGGTTAAAACATGTGTTTTAACATGTTGTGTTTGGCATCTAGAACAAACCCCCTACGGTTACCAAGACACTTTGAATTAGGTATTTGCTTCTCTCAGAATGTTAAAGTTTTTTTGAAAGATTCACCTTCTCTCCAATAGCGTGAAATCCAGTTCAGCCTTTTTGTTGTTCAAGCTCATAAACCAATCTCCTATTTTCCCTTTTAAGTCCAAGCCCAGCTGTTGGCTATTATTAAGCTTTTTTTTTTGGTGGGAAAAAAAGGGAGCACCTGTAAGAAGTTTGAAAGCAAAGTTAACCAAGACACCAAGCGGCATGGCACAGGAGTAGCAGCCGGCCTCAAATCACAGTATTTCACAAGTTTCTAAACCTCCTGCGACCCGTCACAGGTTCTGCCGTGCGCGGCACGCGGTTCCCGGCTGCTCCCCTGCCACGTCAAACGCTCCCGGGGCCGTCTGGTGCTGCCACACCATCGCCCTCCGGTCGGGTAAGTCACCACGGACACGGAATGAAGTAGTACGTAGGTGCGCTCACGCGACCGCGTGTCTGCAATGTTCAGAACGCTCGGACTTCCGAAAATCCTTTGAACGTTACCAAGCCTAATAAACACTATAAAGACATCAGGCCTCACAGACGCTGTAGCAAGAGCTGTGTTTGGAATTTCTGAAAAGGTTAAACACCCCCAGTAAGAGCTTAAAAAGAGACATTTATCACACAAAATGTTAAGAAAAATAAAATCCTTTTTGTAAATTTTTTTTTTTTGTAAAAAATACCAAAATATAGCACTGCTTTCAAGCAAGATTAGTGTTTCAGACATTCACTGTAGTACGGACCACAAGACGAAGTGCTTTATAGATCTCGCTAGCCCTCTGCACCACAAACTGACCCACCAATAGCTGCGGTAATGCCCCCCAAGACACCCCAAGTTCGTAGGAAAAGCATCTGCAGACGTTCAAAGATGAACTGCCAGATCAGTTACACGGCACAGTTGCTGCTTAAAGAGATAGTAGTGTGTTTTGTAATTTTACAATTGCACACAAAAATTCCCCCCCCCATACATAAATTTGAGGACGAGAAGGACACCGGCCAGAGGCAAGACGTGCTCTAAAATCCCACATGTACTTTTTTCAGTCTACTGTTTTCTTGAACTGAGAAGTCACCGTGTTCCTGCAGGATTACGTAAGCAGTTTTCCAGAGACAAGGTTCTTAAAAGGCTTAAATTTAGCCAGATGCCAGCAACACTTGATAGGAATTTTTTTCATTCAGGATTACTTTCAATACCCATTAGTGAAAAGCTAGCACGAAGTTAGCTAGTATCAGTCCACAAGTCCAAAGTACGCTCTAACTCTACCAGGGCAAGAGGAGACGCACGGTGCTTTGTAAGATTGTTGGCTAGGGGAGGAGGTTCACCAAAGACTAACCCCAGCCTGGGGAAACTAGTCCCCCAGGCTCCTCGCACAAGGATGGGTTTTCAAAAGAAAATCTGGAGCAGGAGCCTACCTAAGCCACTTCAAAAGCCTCACTGAAGGAGCCTCTCTACTGATTACGAGAGGAAATCCAAAAGAGAACTGTCTCATGAGGCTCAAGTCGGCTGCTGTGAATGTGGCCCATCACCCAGGCACAGAAAACACCCTGTTCATTGGAGAAGTGCTGAGATTTTTCTTAGCTCCAGGAACAATGAAGAGTAAAGTTGGAGGATCTCTCTCAGCACAAAAATCTAAACATTCAATCAACAGAAACGCACACATGAGTTGGATTCCTTAAGTGCTCAAATTTCCTTTGAAGCTAATGGGAGTCTGAGAAGGCGGCAATAAAGAATCGCACTAATATAACTGCCATGAACCAAGTGCAGACTTGGCAGAAGACACGTACACACGCGCAGAGCAATCCTCCATCTATAGAAGTCAATGGCAGAGCTCCCACTGGCAGGACTAAGCCTTCAGTTCCGAGTGTGCTGCAGTATGTGCCTGAGGCCGAGAGGCTCTCCTAACTATGAAGGTTTTCCAAATTAAGCGGGATAAAGAAATTACCGCTGTGCAATGAAGCTCCTCCTGAGCTTCCACCTGACTGCAAACATTGATTATAGCTCTCGAGCAAGGAACCATGATTTCTTCCCTCCTTAAACAATGCCAGATCTCATGTTACAAGCACTTCCAAGAAGTCATACACCTGATTTCTCACAGGAAAAGCTTTACAATACTATTCCTAAGTTCACATGATCTATAACCTACCTTCTCAAAATGCCTTTAAAAGCAAGTACTGGAATGGAGGCATTTCAGGGTCACCTGGTCTGAAACCCACATCTGTCTTTATGGCATCTCAATGTTACACAGAGTGGGGAGGCTTTATTCTTTTCATAAACTAGACATAAAAGTTACGTTGGCTTTGCTATTTTGTTTTTAAAGACACGTTGACTGATCAAAACCAGATCTTCAACACCCTTTAAAAATTAAATAAATAAATATGTTGCTATGCTTTGCTTTCTACACTCAAAGAACATATTTTAAACAGAATATTCTTTTCACTGTCAAAAGGTCTGACGTTTTTCTTTGAAGGCCAAGATGTTTCTGGTTTCCAACAGTAAGAGCTGCTGTAGCACATTCAAGGGTAAAAGAAAGACCAAACAATAAAACCCAAAACACCACTGCCTGCTTCTGCTTGCTAAGACTAAATGGTCCCGGTCCCAGTTCACACACGACAGCTCCAATGACAAAGACTGAATGTGTCGTAGCAGTCTCTTCAAGTTCATCGCCTGTTTGCTCCTCTTCTCCCCTCCCGGGTTTGTTTTTTAACCAAATTCACTCCTTTGCTTCTTCTACAGGATTCTGTGCTTCCAATTTGCACTTTATCTTGCTCCAGTACTCGGGTGCCACAGGAGATTTGGGGTCATGTGCAGAGCAGCAGAGACGACCATCCAACGCTGATGCCACCAGGGCTCCCTTCTCGTGATCTTTACAGAAGGAATGAGGGCAAAACTCACAGAATGAAACTGCAGGATTGCTACAGACGTCGCACTGGTGCCACGGACATTCCCACTTTCCTGAGGGCGGGAGGGGAAGGGAGAAGAGAGAGACAGGAAGCTGAATTAGTGCATTTTGGGGACAGCACCCACCTTTAACCCTTAGTCCATGTTGTAACTGTTCATGATTGCAAAGAAAGTTGAGAAAAATCAGCTCTTACTGTAGTTACTACTTTTGCTTCTCATTTACAAGAATCTGACTGTGAACAGTTCTTAGTCATTTTGCATTTTCTAGGCCTCGCTTGGCTCAAAACATTGCTGTGTACATAACCAGAGCTTAAAATAGTTAGATCAACCTCCTCTGGCACCAAGACACCGCATGTCCTTGCAAGATGGAGTTTGTTTTGTACAGTTTTCTGATTTGTGAGCATCTCTCGTTGATCTGCACACAGTGCTTGCTCAGACAGGTATCTCCAAATTGAGTTTTAGTTCAACTGCAGCGTACTTTAACGTAGAAGACTGAATGCATTAGTGTTGAAAAATAAGCGAGAAATGGCTCAGAAAAGAACAAGTTGTGTACAAGTATGTTTGAGCATAAAACCCCCCCCCCCAGACCCCCCGAACCATTTGGACATGTATGGCCATGTGCTCAATTCTCAGACTGCAGAACTCTCATACTGGACACAGCAAAACAGGATTCAAAAGCTTCTCGCTGTGGTGCCCAGGCTGGTTACTGCTGAGAAATGGAGAGCACTGTCCTTCACAGGGACATAACACATCACATTTAGTGTGTCGAGACCCGCAGGTCAAAGAGTGAGAATTGCACCTGGATGGGACTCCAGACCTCCAAGGAGGCCAGGCTAAATCCCTGAACTTCAAAGAAAAAACCAAACAAAAAACCTAACTCAAGCTGCTCTTAGTGCTAAGATGCTATCAATTCCTTCTTCAGCAAATAAGCTATTTTGAGGATTGCCTTCACATTTCTAATACACTGAAAAGTGACATTCAACTTCACTTGTGGCAGCCTTTTGGTTCATTTAATCATTGACTAATCTGAACTTCTAATGATTTTCACCAAAGTCTTTGGAATCAGGAAGATTAAAGACACAAGGACTTTTACAAAATCCTGTGATCGGATTAAGATGTATTGTCAAATAATTTGAGCCCTAGCTACAAAAAAGCTATGCCTTAACATGGAAAAAGTCAAACGGAAGGTAAGTGCCATCAGGATACAGTAGCTAATTTAAGCATATTTACTGATTAATTGGGCCCTACACATCATGCTTGCAATGGCAGTATAGATGCAACAAGAACAACATTAAAGTATTACAATGCCTCTCCGTCCATCAGTTCTCATTTAGGAACCCCATGACCTATTTCTAAATATGGGTGGTATTGCAAAAGCAAATACGCTGCATTTAATATAAATGAATACTGCATTTCAGCCCAAACACTGTCTTGTTGCAGGAAGGAAGAGAGGAATAGGAAGCCACATGACTGTTCTTACCAAAGGGTGGTTGAGTCAGGTTAAGGCATAGGAGGTGGTATGCTTTGGGACAGTCCTTTTTATCACACATGACTAGTTCTCCCCCATCTCCACACTGGAAACAGTTGTCTTCATGCATCTGCTTCTGTTCTGTTTTTATTTTCCGTTTCTTCTGCTTTAGTTTTGCATTCTTCACCTTCTCTTCATTTGCCGTTGCAAATGCTGTCTAGCAATTACAAAGATCACAGCATACAGTCACTTTAAATTAATTTTAATGGAAGGGGTTTATAATCAACTTTGGGTTGCTATTTGCATGAACCACGCTTAAATTAAATCCACTCAAAAAAGTTTTTCAGCTATAAAAGCCAGAAACGCCCATCCACATGTATCTGAATGAACACAATTTGGGAAATTAACTTCACCCTAGACACAATGGCACTACAGTGCATAACTGTAAAATCTTTAGAGACTTTCAAAGGGTGGAAAGTATCACATAGACCAAAGTTAAAAGTTAAAAGAAAAACCTCTCTTTGCCCTACTTTCTCTGGATTTGGGAAGAAAAGCTTCAATTTTCATCCACGTACCTTTGGACGCACTCCTAAGAAACCACTGCAGTTTTCTGCTCCACAATGACATTCGGTCCTACCATTGCCCAGGCAATCCAAATTGTAATTAAATGTTAACTCCATTCCTAAAATTTAAAGAAAAGCAATTCACCCACACTGACACTGAGGAAAGACAGGCTTGTGACAATGACAGTTCATTAGCATTTATCTCCTGATAGCCTGTGAGATCCAGCAGCAATGTGTTTTAAAAGGGAAAGCTTGAAACAGTGCAGTGATGTCATAGACTTTGAAAGGAGCAAGTTCTCCTAGATCAGACACAAGTAGCAGCTATACTACCACACAGACCTAGTTCAAATGAAGATCAGGTAAAACACTTTTAACATGGAAAGATAATACCGCACCAGACAAATATTGGTGAGAGCATCAAGGCTCTGGTAAGCTTTTACACAGCACGGAGTTAACCGTACATAGCAGCAAGGCCTGCAGTTAACTTTAGCAGGAGCTTTCGGCTTCAAATTATTTCGAACTGTAAGATCCCTGCTAACACTGGAACTCAAATATTTGTCTCCACTCCAATCAATGACAGAAGTTCCTATAAACTGGTATTAAGTAACTTCAGAGAAAAAAACCCAACCAAACATGGCCAGGTTAGGAACTTAGCCATTTCAAGACAAAAGTATACCGGCAAAACAGTGCCATCTTTTTACCTGCAGGAATATCACAAAGAGCAAACAGTCCAACTCTAATGTCACCATTCACTGTCCATTTCTGTGTTTCACAGTTTGGATTACAACTATGGTTCATAAAACGAGAATAATTCCCCTTTGGGCCAGCATCTATTATCCGGTCCTTCAAATAAAAAGACAAAGACATTATTTAGTACTTGCAAACAAAAAATGGTTTCCTGCCGACAAGTGACTACTAATGGCTAAGGCAGCACAAAATACGCTTATTTTAAACAAGTTAAAAGTGGAAAGTTTTCCCTGCAGAGTTAGTTTTATGAAAAAATGTCTGAATACTTGTGTTTAGAGAAGTGAAACAGGCACAGAGTGCACACGTGAGACACAGGCTTTCTCTTTCATCTCCTCACCCGCTCCATTAAAGAGAAACACCAATGTTCTCCTCCTACTGACACCCAGGTGGTGGTAGGAGAGTAACACCAAACAAGGAACAATAAATCTGCCAGCATTTTGCCCCTAGTTTCAACCATAAACAGTTTATACTGAACAAGACATAATACTTACCTTTGTTACAGTTAACATATAAAAATTGGTTACTCTGTTTTCATGTGCACGTTTGATCCGCAATCTGCACTCTTCTTCGTCAATTAGCTCGCCAACATATTCATTCACAAATTCACCCTGAAAATCAACAGAAAACAAAAATAAGAAACCCATGCCTACTACTCTTATGATGGTAAAGGGAAGCACCCCAGAAAAAAGCATTTCCTATAAAACATACTCTCATCATCACAAAAAGATTTAAATTTTAACCCTCTAGTAGGCAAGCCATGAATACGTCCACCACTATTTGCTGCCCAGAGCAATAAGCCCGCCCAAAATAAAAAGGCAGCAGAGCCAAGCACTGTTTCTGAATCACTACATAAGCTGTATTTGTCAGTTCTCTAGAATCCTTTAAAGTTTCATGCTTTCTTTTAAAAAGGACAACGAGACAACATTGATAGACTCCTAAGAAAAAGTGAACTATTACAATGGCGAGTATTTGCACTACACACTTCACTTTTATTACGACTTTTAATAGTCAATAAACTCAGAACATTTGCAGTAATGAAGTTTTAATGAAACACAGGTTATACAAAAATTGTACACTTAAAAAAAAAAAATCACTAAGAACCACGTTTCAAAGTAGCCCTCCAGGCCAACAGCATGCTCCCAACTTTTACGTAAGGGAATTCAGAAAAGCTGGAACGCGATTTGATACCTTGACACAAGGGAGTCGATACTCAGCACTCTGAGCATCACTTTATCAAGACAGCAGATGCTGATGGATAAAAACACTGTTCAAAACAGCTATCTGCAATACTCCAAGTGTCCAACGAGGGCTATCGCAACCATTGTCCTTTGTAACTCTACCTTTTTAATGCTCCTTTTTGTCCTGAGACCCCATCCACGTCGATCTGTTTTTATGATTTCAGCATCAGGGTAGAGTCTTTTGGTGAAACACTGGTTCTGACATCGCTCTCCCGCCGGGCACACCTGGGGATGGCACTCGTACTGCAGCATTCTGTTCAGACACTCGGACTCCAGGCCGCAGGGGTTCTCATCCGACGGCTTGCAGTTACAGCGCGGGATTTCTGACAGATCGGCTACCTGGATCTGAACCTTCCCTATTACCTTGTTGGACTGGGGAACAGAGGGGAAAAAAAAGAATAAATGAAGAAGACAATGCACAAAGAACACAGACTTAACAGCTTTATTGGAGGCCAGTTGTCAATTGACATGAGAAGGCAAGAAAATAATGATTTTGTCATTATTTTTCCTCTAGATCCTTTTGAAGGATAGTGTGTCACAACAAGTACGCTTCCTGCAATTCAGCTGACACATGCATGTGCTTTTACAGATGGTGGTTGCCACTCTACTGCTAACTCAACTGGGGACACACACTGTTCAGAGAAACTAATAGTAAGTAATTTAA
This sequence comes from Balearica regulorum gibbericeps, assembly GCF_011004875.1. Classification (NCBI taxonomy): domain Eukaryota; kingdom Metazoa; phylum Chordata; class Aves; order Gruiformes; family Gruidae; genus Balearica; species Balearica regulorum. The sequence continues at coordinate 2,079,708 of NC_046210.1, read as the reverse complement.
GCGAAGAACATTAAAACTCATGACTCCAGACAGTATAGCACGAGTGTCTCCCCAGTAAAATTACTGGTTCTGGAACTCAAAGCACACAAAGTTTATCAAGTACATCACTGGGATTTCTTCCAACTACAACTAAAAACATTAAAGGAACAACACTGAGTCCTATGTGTCCAAAATTGCTGGCAAGAGGTAGACTTTGCAGCAGGATGAGCAGTCGGCATTCCTGCTAGTACCAGTCCAGCGTTAACAAAGTTAGGAAGTTGCAATAGCCAGCATGTATCTAAAGACACTGGAGATGAGCTGACAAGCAGCAAAATTCCACCTTAGGTAACACTGTTCTTCAACTGTTACCTCTCTTTCACAAATACTCTGCTAAAAGAATGTTTCGTGGTACTATAAGACAGAAAAAAAGGTTCTTGAAAAGAATGGCAAAATGATTTCTTTGAATTGTTGCAAGTATTAGTTTAAATACAAAGCTAGCTCACGCACAGAAAAAAAAAAAATAGGAAAAGGAAGAAGCCAACTCACTTTGATGTGTTTATAAGGTGGAGGTTTCCTTGAATTCCTTTCAATTTCTAATGCCTCTTTGCTTTCTCTTTGTGCTTTCAGCTCCTGGAAGCGCTTTGCTGCTTCTTCAAGTGCTATGCAAGGGAGTTCAAAATAGAAAGCAATTAGCGCCAACTGCTGTTAATCAAATATATACATGTATGTATTAAAATTTATTTCTTTAAAAGCTAGGAATAGAACTCTATAAACAAAAACGCAAGCTGAAAATGAGATATTGCAGTATATAATGAATCTAGCATCAGGTACTTTTCAGTAGGTACTGAGATACTGAACAATGATCCCATGCAGCAGAGCCCAAGCTCCGTCTTAACGTTTCCCAGTTTGTGGAAGAACTGAACTTGCCCACAACAATACACAATGAGTAGGCACTTAAAGAAACATATTTTAATCTGCAGTCAAGGGATCTACATAATGTTTGCAATTTTACGTGAACACAGAACACTAGTCACATAATATTCCCATGCAGGTTAAGTGGTGATGGAGACACAAACACGTGGAATTTTTGTCATAAACCACTATAAACTTTGTTTGATTTTACCTTTCTTGAAGGTCTTGTTAATACTAGTTTGCCCCTCAGCAAAGCTTTTATCTCCTTCAACATAAGGGAAAACTCTGCCCTGGTGTACCCAATAGTAGTCATGTGAACCAAAGAAAAATACTGGGAAGTCCCCGATATCATGTTTGAGGCCCTGTATGTTGAGAGGCACAGACCTGGGATTGCAGATCTCTGCTGGCCACCACCTGGAAAGTAGGAAAAAAAAGAAGAATGTAAGTTCCCTGAACCATAGCCTCAGCTTCTGAGTTTGCCTGGACTGAGAAATAAAAGCCAGTTTTCCTTTCGCAAAGAAATGAACCCCTTCCTTATGCAGTCAAGGGTCCCCTTCGCAATACCTGGGAAGCACCACACAGAACACAAGAGAAGCTCTTACTCCAAATTTTGGAAAAGCTTTTTAAGAACATAGGTGGCACGAGGGTGGATTTCTAAGATCACCTAAAAACGTGTGCATTCCTGCAGGTGACTAACAGCAAACACAGGCTAGGACATCTTGGGTCTATAAGATAGTCCCTGGTTTTCCGTACTGCTATTACACTCTAGAGAGCAAATACAAGTGCAATCAAGTATCCATCATTGCCTGAAAAAGCAGGAGAATTTAATTTCAAGGGCGACATCGATGTCTGACACAAAGTAAATTTATTATCGTATTTCTTGTTCTTGTTTATGAAGACTTGAGCTGCTTTGAGTTATCTTCCTGTAATTCTATAGTACAGTAAAAACATCCAAAGCACTAAAAACCAAAAATAGTGAACTTGCCTGTAATTCCCAAGCTTGACCCAAACAATCTGCTTGTAACGTAGCTTCTTGCCAGCTTTACAGTCATTGCAATTCCAGCATCCTTCAGGCATTTCTATGTTGAGACACTCAGGGTGAAAGGAAGCTGGGCAGGATTCACAGCACAACAGTTTTCCACCTTTAAACAAAGAAACCCTGCTTGGTTTATAGAAGTAAGGATTTGCTTCCCCCTGGGCATAGCAATTGACATTCATTTTAAATCATCCATTCTACATTCTCGCTTGCCCCATTGGAAAAAAAAAAAAATGGCAAAAGAAAGGGATCAAGTCAAACTTAACAATGTTGGTTAAAAAAGACTGTGCAGTGCAATCACCTAACGGGCAAGTTGTGACTCTGGACTGCATCAAAGATACACAAAAGAGCAGCTGAGTATTTTTTAAGCATGCTGTAAGCTGGCAGGAGAAGCAGCGTTCCCAAAGGAAGCACCGCATCTGAAAGCGGCGCTGCGAACTTTTCTTTCTTTGATGGCCAAAACTTTGGTTTATTTCTTTGGTGACGGCCAAAACAATGACAAATAACCACATTTTTAAGAAAGACTTTTTCAATCAACACTGTTATGACTGAATCCCCCAGCAATCAGTTAGTGTGCCTTAAAACCCCTGCAGCCTATAGGTTGATCAATGCTTTTCTGTACCAAGGACATTAGAAAAGAATTGTAATAATTGTCTTTATTCCACAAAAACAAAAGTTTACCAGTATGAGCACAGTAGGTAATGCAGAATGAGACACCACACGAGTTGTCCCCATCCCAAAAGTTCCTTCTGCACACAAAGGAAATCGTAGCGCAGCAGTTCACATTAATTTCTGAAGTTTGCGCTTATTTGGACAGAAGTTGTTTTGGCTGGCTTATATTTTGGCAGATGCATGAAATGTGGAGAGCCACAGCACATCTCTAAGCCACCCTCAGCAAACAAAGCGGCTCATACAGTAGGACTTGATACATTACACATATTGTAATATTTTATATACGTGAGTATATATATATACACATTTTTACAGATGCAAATTTTTCAAAAATTAACAAGTTCTTGTGTCCCAGATGGAAAATCTGGGAGAGACTTGAGAGTATCTAAAGCAATTAGCAATCACGATAATCAAAAGAAGTGCGAATAATAACTTCCATTTATCAGAAAATCTTGTCCACCTATAGACTTTCAAAAATATCATTGCATTAATCCATTGTTGCATGTCACAATAAGCATTCCTTAAACAAATCAGTTGCATGACCAATACTGTATTTCCTCTGCTAAAACCAGCAAAGTCCAACCATATGGATTTTCCAGAGCTCCCCAAACCCAGAATAAAATTTGAACTTTTAATTTATTTTTTTTTCCCAATGTTATTTCAGAGGAAATACAGACCCAGTGTAAATTACTGAAACATTATCCAACATGGTAAAATGCCAAGAGATGCAAAAATCAAACAAAATCAAACACAAAACTTTCAGGGCTAAGCAAGAAAAAAAAACAAAACCCAAGACTTTGCTCTCAGGATGCAGTAGTAAGATATTGCTCAAGCTAAGCAGAGGGCTCAAAATAATTTTTGTTTTCAGGAATTACAGGAACTACTGAAAGCCATCGATCTAGCAACGTTCAAAGTAACCTAACTTTAGAATGGGTAATTGGGCACCGTTTCTGAACACTCTCGAGAAATCAAATTTCTGTGGGGAATAAAATATAACACCTGAGTATTTTATACAGACAACAGTTATCTCCCCAGAAGGTGTTCTGAGATGCTACAGACCCACACCGGAACGAAGCGATGGCTCTCCCGGAGCGGCAGGGGTTCTGCGCAGGACAGACAGCCCCTCCGCCCAGGCACAGCACTGCCTCCGAGAGCGAGGAGCACCGGCTCTCCCAGGCTAGCGGAGGTGGAACGCGAGGCCCGAGGACTAACGGACACACACGCAGGCGAAACCTCGCTGCCTTCACCCTTCGGACATCCCCTGGATGGCACAGGACCCACCCGCGTTCAACCTGAAAAACCCTTTCTTCTCTCCGGCTCTGCATGAGCTACCTAGAAGGTCTGAAACAGAACATCCCCCCTCTTCTTCCACACATAAAATCAACGTAAGAAGCTGGTTTACATCATCCTGGGAAGTACTGAACTGCAACAATATCAAGCTCTATTTGCCGCCTTCTTCACACTGCTGGGTAAATAGCTTCCCTGAAGCTGGAAGAGCCTAGGCCAGATACGAAATGATTTAACCTCTTTCACGGAGAATTTAGTGACAGCAATTATTTTAAGCCCTTTTGTAACACAAAAAAAAAAAAAAAAAATTGCCAACAACATGAACACACGCTCACAATAATCAATGAGTGAAGTTTACTGAAAAGCAGTAAGTGGTGCTTGACAAGCAGACATTTCTCGATTTAAAGAGAGAGAAATAATAGAAAAAAGCGAAAGTAAATTAAAGAGAAAGAAACTATTTTGGTTACCTTTCTCACATTTCTTTTTGGAAGCTGACGAAGGAGGAGGAATCATAGGTAATTTCATCAACTCAGCACGATTTGATTCATTCAGTAGGTAGTGGGACTTATAGGCATATGAACTGAACAGGGGGTCTGAATGATCCTGCACTACCAACCCTATACGAAACAAACAGAAAGAGATGAGTTGCAATGAAACTACCCATGATTCCATAAAGGAGAAAATAAAATAAATCAAATGAACACCTCTAATGCATATATGTATGAATGAAAAAAAGGTAAAAGGAAGAAAAAGAAAAAAGTCTGACAGATAGTTTCTTCACTAAGAAAGAGGTTATGTGTTGGAGAGACTAAATTAAACTGGACTGGAAAAACTGACGATGAATAAGCTGCTTCTAAAGTAGAATTTCAATTGTGCTTTTACCCTTAATTTGTGTATTTATAGAAAAGCACAAGAAAAGCAACCAATTTGAAATCTGCTTGACCCACCCTCCCTCCCAAATGAAAAACACAAGCTAACGTGAAGAGCTGGGGGATGACGGTCACTGCATCAAAGGTCATGCTGTTAGCTGGGGCCACAAACCGGAAAAGCAGACGTTGCATACACGAACTCACCATCCCACTTACTACCAATCTGTCTCTAAGATCTTATCTATGAAAGTGGTTTGCATTTATAGCTGTGTTGGAAAAAAACAAGGCGGGAGGGGTGTCAGTGATTCTGCAAGGCACCAGAGGGGAAAGAACAGAAGAAAGTTCTGCCCTACGTCATTTGTTTTTATGTAAAGCTCTGCCAACCCTTCCCTCCCACAGGTACTTTGGAGCAGTCAAGTACTCTCTTCTCCTACACGCTTTTATTTCAAACGCTGTGGTTGCATTTCTCTGTCCTTCTCCACCAAGAAGAGTTTTCCCTCGTTGCTCCAAAGACCCAGGTGGCCCAGGCGAGAGCCTCATAGCTACAGATCAGAAGTATTTGGCCAGTAATTCATGGGAAGAGCAGAGCAACTGGGACCCAAAGAGGCCTGGAAGATGAGCAACCCAGATAGCCACCAGTTCTTTCCCTTGTGGGACACACGCAGAGCTGAGTGCTGTAGAGAAGCTTTGGAACTGGGGTGCCTAAAAAACTGCTGTCAGGCAAATGGCATCAGCCTACCTGGAAATCGCGTCCTCAGGAGAAACCAAGTATGACCTACGCATGCAATTAGGTGAACTATAATGTGCTTAATGAAGGCTATTTCAGGAAGGTGAATAAGAAGTCTTAAAATATACCGTATTCCAAGTACCTCATGATAAGCGAGTTTGTATTTTTTAATAGCTTCATGTCTACATTTTCTCACTTCAGTAATGTTTTGCATCTAAATACAAAGTTTCTCCTTCTGATATCAACTAAAACTAAATCAGTAACCGTTCTCACGTACAGACACTCAAGTATTTCTAAAGCATTCGGTTCCCCATTTCTTTCTGGGCAGGTACTCTCTGCTCCTGCCGCAGATGCTGTCCTCACCTTATGTCCCTCACGCTGACACATATGACTAGACAGGACTCAATTCAACCCATCCGGGGAGTTTGCTAAATGTAAACCTCGCACAATCTTTCTTCGGTGAAGCACACTGGCTCCTGATTCCAGCTATGCCTAGTAGAAACAAACCCCACAAAAATTTTCTAGAAGAACAAGTACATAGTTGCTGTAAAATACAGAGGATTCAGTCAGTGGTAGCAGTTTGTAACTTTTTAAGTTCTCATAACTAAAACTCGGTGAATATACAGGACAGGAAATTCCATCTGTTGGGGTTCAGAGGTTACTTATATTGCCAGAAGAAAACACAGACTTCTATAGTTTCATCTCTGATGAAGCTAGATTCAGGTATAAACAGAATTACTAAAACAATGTCAAATGGGGAAAAAAAAAAAAAAAGAAAAAAGGCATGAAAATTTCCTTTGACACTTCATTTATTTCTTAGAAATAAACACAGGTCTGCAACTTCAGCAAGCACAAGGCTCCCTTCCTGTAATTCAGTTTTGGAATCCTACTCCTAAATTCTGATTTCTGTGCCATATACATAAGATGGATGCCAAATAGCAGGGATTCCTTTTCATAAAGCTTTTAAATAGGCTCTACCCAAGAGGAGGCCTCTATTTTGCACCTTTGTGTCACAGAGTAAGCAGCCAAAACTTGGAGAAAAAATTCCCAAGGAGATTCACCTTCATATGTATCTGTAACAAACTACTGCAGATTTATACACTAGAGGAGGCTCTTCTATGATATTTGGATCTTAAGTCAGGTTCGAGCATCTGTAGTAGCTAGCCACAGGGTTAATAAAGTACAACTTCAAAGAAATGTATTTGGCAGGTTTGTATCATGCCATGTATTTTGATACCACAGCATAATAGTGTTTTGAAATTGGTAGAAACCAAAACATTTAGGATAAACCCAATGACAGAAGGCTGCCATTGCTTTCCATTCACATCTCAGTACAAACACCCCTTTCATAATAGAGATCCACGACATTCGCATCTGCACAGCTCTCTAATCCTATGACCTACTATCTATCCTAAGATCCTATGACCTACCTCATGCAGGAGCAGAGCAGCAGGACAAGAGATCATCCTGACATCATCCTACTGTACAGAATTCTTCACATTATACTTACAGAGACAGGCCAAAGGACCGTTGGACCTTGCCAAGAGACATTTCTAATCTGACATTCAAACCAGGGAAGATCCACAGAAACTCTTCTGTCACAAACCTATATCTGATCCTGGTAAAAGACTGACTCTGGACAACTGAGAGAAAAAAATATAAAACCAAAGTGCTGAAAATACTACGGAATCGCTCTACCTACCACAAAAATTGTTTTAATGATTCTACTCTAGCTCTAGAAAACAATCACCTTCTTTCCACATATTTATGTTGGGCTTTAGGACATAATTATTGGTTAAATTAATAATGGTGAAGGATAGGTATCTGCTTTTCTCAGAGCTAGCAGCTGATGAGAATGCCCCAAAGCATCTCTCTGCTAACAGAATCACATTTTCTGCTAGCTCTATTTCAAAGGCACAGCAACTGGTTTGGTTTTGTTGTTCAGACTGTGCATTTGTACATGTAATAATACTATCACCCAAAACTAAACAGAAAACATACATAAGGCTACCTAAAATAAGAGAGCATAAAGACACATACAATGTCAAACTTCCATGTGTACATTTATGCAATGCTCCTGTGATTCACACCACACAGATCCTCTTTTGGGGTGGCCCCAAAAATGTTTAAATAAGCCCACAAAAGGAGAAACATTAACCCATGTTGTAAACATCTTTCCACACATTCAGAGCAGCTTTTCTAAGGCTCATTCTAAAACTTACTGTTTCACCCTGAGCCTCTGGATTTTTATTTTATTTTAAACTTGATTCTTTGTGACAGCTCCTAAATTACTTGGAAATGAGGAAATGGGAAGAAAGGAGAGAGGCAGAAAGGAAATTATTCTGGTACCATCTTTCCCTTCCTATTCAAAGATCTTTAACTACTGCTCTGCTCTTCTGAATTCAGGGCAATCTTTCCCATACCAAAGTTCCAACTGAATGAACAAAGTGAAAACAAGGAACTTCAGGATTCATCTCATTTTCACTTCCTTACTAGTGACTGTCAAAAGCTGCTGAAAAGAATACATCCAATGTAAAGTTTTGAAATACTGTGTAAGACACATATTATTATTATTATTATTCAAACACCTAATGTGTCACTTTGATTAATCTGAGAGAATAATGATATTTTTGCATTGTGCGACTAAAGCAACTGATGCACCAAAACTTTTCAACCTGCTGTCTGGCAGAACACTATGGACTTAAGGGCCGTAAAAGTGGGGAAAAAAAAAAGAAAGAAAAAAAAAAAAGAGAACTTTGGCATATGGAACTTATTTATATGGTATTATAAATGTTTTTCTTTCAAAGTTCTCAAATGTGATGGTAGTTATAAATTAAAATTAATTTTTCTAGTTCATGAGTAAATCCTACCTTTTAGCCTTAAAAATGTAAACAGTTTTAAGTTTGTGAGTGGTGAAAGAATCCCCTTCTGCTTAACAGACAGTGAATGACAACACAGCAACCAGTCTCAGCTTGCAACGGCTGGAATTGGGGGCTCGGCATCCACTTTTCCTACTGGCAACACAAGTAGGCCTTCTGAGTACCTATCGCTGTTTCTGAATATCAAATATTACGGACCAAAATAGCAAGTGGAAGTCTCACGAGAACTGTTGACCAAAAAAAATAATCACAGGCAGCATTTAAATCCCAGAGAGCCCTAAGGGAGTTTTTCTCTATGAAATACATTATTTTAACACTAAACTGCACAAGTGACCACAGAAGAACTATAAAACAGGGGAAAAAAACAAGTGTGCTCACCTCTTGCACAAACGAAACAAAAGCCTACATTTACAGCTGATGAGGAGTGATTCCTTTTGGAATGGTTACTACAGATGAGAATGTGGGATGACACAAACAAGCTTCCTGCTGCAATACAGCCATCTCCTGAGTGATAGGCAATGGGACATCTGAAACATCTCACCATGCGACCTGTTCAATATAAATGCAGAAAAATGCACCATGTCACCCTGGAGTCAGGATATGGTAGAAGCCACCACATAGAGATGCAAGGCTGGTTTTTATTCCAATCAGAGTACTAGATTTAAGAGAGACATTTACATCTTTAGAAAAATGTTAACTCTTGACTTTCACTTTAAAACTCGGTTAAGAAAAAATACATGGTTTTAATCATTCTACAGACTATTTGGTTTGTTTAAATATTTTGGTTAATTTCTAAAAGGGTTCTTTTTTTCTTGAGAAATAATTGTTCTAAAGGCCACTACCAGCCATCTTTTTTAAAAAACATTCCTTGGCCTTGCACTACTAACCATCAGCTCCCATTAAACCCAGCCACAAAAGACAACTCAAGTGTTGCAGATCCAGTGGTCTCAGGCTGCTAGTACCCCCCGACCCTGACATATTTAAATTAATGACCTCATTAAGAGGGAAACCCCTGTTCCTTGCTGTACGCTGCATTACAGAGGGTAGAGTTATATTCACTGGTATTGTGATGATGCACGTGCGTTTCCTCCCGCTGTTCAAATCCGGGTGTTCTCACCTTTGCTCGCTTTATGAATATCCTTATCCATGGAGCAGGCAGTACAGCAATGCTGCGGGCAACGGAACCCTCGCGACTCAAACAGAGCAGTGGCAAACTTGCGAACACAGGCCTCGTGATAAAATTTACCGCACGTGTTGACGGAACAGCGCTTCACATCTTTGCCAGGAAGTTTGCATGAAAAGCACGTATGTTCTCCTTGTGAAAGAAGGAATAAGGAAGCCTGACTGTAATGGCCAATTCTTTCAGATACAGATGGTGTTAAAAAACATTCTGAAGTGAACAGAGATACACTGGTTTGAGCAACACGGGCTCCTTCCCTTCAAGACAGGTAAGTTGGTGACTATAATCCACAAAAACTACATAATTGCTGCTAACATCAAAGTCCCTTATTCTCAGTAAAACCCTAACCAGTTTATTAGTTTGTTTTTTTTTCCTTACCAGGTAGTTGCTAAGTGGAAAATGAGAATCTGGCCTCAGAGGTTAAGAAAAAAAAGTAACAGAATAACCCAAACCCACTCCCAAAACCTAGAAGTGTCCCATCTCAGCTTGCTCTGACCAGATTACGGCTCCTCAGACAGTGGAAATCCCTCCCCCTCTTCAGACACGGGAACACACTCACCGTTTTTACACTCAGTGCAGATGAACTTCTCATCGGGCATTGACTTCAGGCCGAGACACTCCACATGAAAGACGCTGCAACACTCGCCCTCGCAGGACACCAGAGACTCGCCAGAGCTCTCGCAGATCTTAAACAAACAGACAGCTAGTCAGAGAACAAAGGGCACCCGACATACTTAAATGCAAACGACTACCAGATGTTAACAAAGAACATAAACTGGCTGAAATCTCTTCAGAGCTAAGATCAGGCAGGAGAACTGGCCTACATCCCACAGCAGACCTGGTGGAGTCTCTGGGCTGAAAACAATCCCAGCACTTTATGCGCCTTGCTCTCCTAACAGTGCGAGCCTGGGCAGAGATAGGAGCAGCACTACAGGAGCCACCTGGACTCCTCATTTTCTCACCCACATGCATGGCGAGAGCAGCTTGTTCCCTTACTATCGACCAGGAAACTGGCCAGAAGATTCCAGGATTTTCTCTCCAAAATACTGGACAAGTCTCACTCTGCCCTATCCTGAAAGGCCATCTGGAATCTTCCAGTGAGGCAGAAAATAGCATTTACTTTTTCTACTTGTGCTAGCAGGTGTGGATTATATACCACTTTCTAAGCTCTTTTTGAGCTTTCTAGCATGCTGGAGGACTAAGAATCATTTCCAGAGCACAAAAACTCCCCAAAGCCTTAGATATTTTGTCCAAGATGTCCAATTATTAGACAATTAAAACACAGTAGCATAATTTGAAGAGTCCGTCAAGCTCAAACTAACAGAAGTGGACGATACATCTTTAGCATTCATTTCTTTACAGTACCATCATTTACCTGACAAACAGTGTCTTTTTTATTTGTTCCAGTTCCTCTCCTGGATAAGCTAGAGTCTACCGACTGCACATCGGAAGCGTCAGCATCGGCTGTAGCTGATGGGCTGTCGGAACGCTTTCCAAAACTACCCTACAAAGAGGAAAAATCCAAGGCACTGAAACAAGACACTTCCAAAGGACAACAACATTGTGACAAAGTATTTACGTCGCCACCGATTAAAAGATCATTCGATAAGTCAAGAGATACAAAGGTCCTTGAAAGTTGCTGAAGTTGTTGGAACGATACAAGAAGTGCTGCCTTCTTGACGTATCTTTTACCTGCGCAAGCAAGAAACCATAAAGGTATCTATCTTACTTTCTCCAGAGACCTCTCAGTTTTACACCAAGATACAGCAGCACCCGCAATTCCCAAAGAATCCAACACCCTTCCAAAGAGCAAACTGCGTCAGTGATGTAAACCGATGTTTTACCAGACAAAAAAGTAGGAAAATTTGTAAAGAAAGATTGTTATCTTTTTTTACATCAATAGAATGGAGGGGATCAGAAAGAAAAAGACAAGGCTTTATTTTTTAGACAATAAAAGATACGAAATTTGTAGAAAACACAGTGTTCAAATATTTAGCAATATGATTTAATGAACAAGCCCCCGTGAGACACAATATGCCTTTACCTGTAAATCATTAAGTCCTCTTGAATCAGAGTCAGATGTATCTCTGTAAGCCGAGCTAGTCAGTTCTACATCCGTTGAGGCACGACTCCTTTTCTTTAAAGGTTTACAAGAATCTGAAATCTCGCTGGCACCTTAACACAACATACTAAAATTAGTTTTAATATATGTTCTCAACTTTTTACTTAAAATTAATAAAGGAAAAAAAAAAATATGAGCGCCTGAAACCGTTCTTTATTTGCTAGCCTTAACTTCCAGTTTGCAATTTCGAAACTAGTTTAATTTTCCCTGAAAAGCTAATTAACTGAACTCCACCTTAGGAAGGGCTTTTGACAAACGTGTGAACATGCTGACATCGTGAAGGAAGCTACTCAATTGTCTGTAACTGGGGATAAACCCTTAGGAGGTTATCTCTTCATCATTCACCTTTATCATCTGGCTCAGCAAAGACTTTTCTTTAAGACGTGCAGAAGGAGGACTTACTTTATGTGCTTACAGCACATTAACAAACACTCTTTCCAACAAGCAATTCACAAACGAACACCAACAAAAAAATCCCCAGAAAACCCTCACAGGAGAAATTAAGATCAGCATCTATCCTGTTCATCACCAGAAAGCATTAAGGCCTCTGCAGTTTACACAGAATGAAAACTATCGCCGAGGTGCGATGCGCCAGGAAGTTTTAACGAAGTTTATTTTCGTATGCAACTCACCTTTCTGCAGTCCTGTCTTCACCGCTGTCAGTGGAACCATTTCAACCTGTTTGAATAGGAAAATCCATAGTTAAAACCAGAGGAATTTTTCTCCCTAGTATTAAAAAGAAAACATTTAAGTTTAAACGATTAGCATCTCTGAACTCAGATGTAGTCTGTCATCCCCTTCTCAGTGTGAGCCTTCTTGTCCTGTTGGATTTAATCCTAGCTGCCTACGCTGAACACCAGGAGACAAGGCAGCCATACGCTCACTAGCAAGGTCCTTTCCAATCACTCCCTCTGGGCATGAAGATTTCAGGGAAACTTTGTCCGTGTCCAGCAGGCAGGAGCGGGCTTCATTTTGGCAGCCAACCCTGAAGCTTTGACAAAACCCCACACCTCTGTAAGCACCAGTTCCCCTTAACAGGTACGACACTTGGGTTAGCGAGACGCTTCATGCGTGGCCGTTTAAGGCGCTTCCACCAAGCATGCACTCGAGCTTCTGGGAAGAGACTTCCTCTCTGTATAGAGTGCTGCACGGCGCCCAGCGATGGCGAGAGGGACGTCGCACTCGGCGCTGCAGAGCTCTATACAGCTGGAAACTCACTGCCAGCGCACACTGAGGCAGAGAAGTTTACAACCTTGCAAAAGCGCTTCAAGTTCTCCACCCTACAGCGGAAGGGTAAGTTTAGAAACTGTTCTGCCAACGTACATGTAACACGTGAGAATTTGGTGACTGCATAATAATTATAGGAGAAAGCTGTTGCCTAAAATCCTGGTTTTAAGGTTAAGAATTACAAGTTATTTCTTTACAATGTGGTTACATATGCATGTAGAAACACATTTAGTAAATATTTAAGGATTATTCTATAATTTTTTTAAAAAATATTTTATTTTGTTGTACAATAGGTAAAAACATACAATAGAAGGATTTGTATAGGATACATTTCGTAATACAAATATAAAATCTAAACAATCACTTTTATTTCTCCACTAGTCACTGTAACAGTAGCATTAACATTTTGTTTTTCCCATTAATTGTACTCGTTCCAGTTATAATTTTATACCAAGTTGTTGCAGACTAATTTGGGAATCAGTTGCAAGAAAACTTGACTTTGGGTAACAAATATTGTTGCATAATTGTAAGAAGTTAGTAAGATTTTTTTTTTAATATAACTTAATACATTCAAGGTTATGCGCATTACAGTGCATCTGTGTTTAATTTTTAGTCATACACTTTTCCTGAGAAAAGCACTTTAATGTTCATAGTCTTAGTTAGCTAGATAATATAAGCAAGCAAAGCTAACCGGGATCCATGAAGTTCTATTGTTGGTTCTTATACCTTTGTTAAATTAAGAAACATTTACAAACATAAAATAACGCATTCGAAAATAAGGAGGCTGCAACACCTCATGGCAAGAGGCTCAAGGGACTATGTCAGGTATCTTATGCCCAACATTTCAGTTGCTTTAAAGTTTCAGCAAGAAACTTTTGAGAGCATTCCACTGCCGAACACAAATATAAATGCTATGGCATCAAAAGAAAAATGTGGAAAAAAAGAGAAAAAAAATAAGCATGTGGGTCCACTTTCAATCTCTGAAGTGAATGAAGTGCAAAACAAAGCGTAAAGGGCAAAGAATAAATTAAAATAAAAGAGATAAAAACAATTTTTCCCCTTCCCATATAAATCTTTAGCCTGACTGTCCCTTTTTAAAAATTCTCACTGGTAAAAGCTATACTATGAAACATTTTCGATAAAATTCTCAAGTTTGAAGTGGAGAGGCCTTTGAAGAGGGAAGATCAACCATGTAAGGAAAAGAACCAACAACTTTGACAAACTTGTTAAAAAGGTGTATTCAGTTTTTAATATTAATATTCATCCACTGAACTTTCCTATGCATTTCCACGCAGAATTTTTTGTATTTTTTTTTTAAAGCAACAACATTTGTCTGTCTGACATCCAGATTAAAGGAATGCCCTGTACATGTTAGATCTACTTAAGGAAAAAAAAAAACGTATACCCCAGAAGATCTGTTTTGCTGATGTCTGCCAACATAAAAGTCTGACTATTCATCTTTAGGTTAAATCATTCTTAAAGTCCATTTTCAAAAGTGGTCAGATTAATCAGTCTAACTTCATTTGAAAAACAAAACCTCAATACAAACCAGCAGCTAAATCAAGAGCAAAAGGAAGGAACCTGGTGGCAATTCCATCAAATAGAAATTACTGAAACAAAATCATTTTGCTCATAACAGAAATCTCAAAGTAAACATGGCAGGTTCATTAGGAGTCTTGCATCATTGAGTTCCCATTTTCCATAGCCTGACTGATACTGTGAAGATGCCAGTAGCAGAGTCACAGCAATGGTATTGACAAGGGGATTTCATGAAGGATAGTCCAAAACGAAACCCGATGGGGAAAAATGGAGAAAAATAAAAAGGCACCAATATAAGCCACAACATTTATGAATACAATATATTTTAACTCTCTACATGGAGGAAGCCAACCTGCTCCTTTTTGATCTTCTTCTTTGGCACAACTTCAGTGGATTTCTCAGACTCTGAGCGGGTTCGAATCGATCTTCTCTGTTGCTTCTTTTCTACAGAACCTGAAGAAGGAAAAAGGTTTCCATTATATGATTCCTTGTATTTCTGAGGTCCCACAAGATGCTCAACACCAAACCGACAGATAAAGTAACGAAACCAAGACTGTTTCCTCTTTTGAATGTTTTATTTTTAAATTCAGTTCCAAGCTATTTGCCAACTGGTGCTGTGGTTGCAGACAACATGTTCGGATTCCATAGAGAGATCAGCTTCAGAAAAAGACACTAGTAACAGAACAAAACAAAAAGCTGAAAATCCAGTTTAGGGCAAAGAGATTTTCATAGCACTCCTCTCAAACAGAGTCTTCACTTTGGTTAATTTTTAACCAAACAGTCCATCTTTGGTGTTTATGGGAAGGTATCCACCATCAACTCCTCGAACTAAAACAAGTTAGAAATTTAAGACGCAAAACACAGCTTCAGAGTTTTCACTCAGAGCACCAGTTCTGCAGCCCCGCTATGCGGGGCACAGCCTTCTCAGAACTGGCCAACACAAAAACTCAAAGCGAGAACCACGTTATAACACGTGCCATCAATACGAAATCTCAACGCTCAGCGAAAGATTTCCAGAGATGAAGAAAAGCTCAGCACAAACAGAAGCAGTGATCATGATCTGTTATTATAATTAAAGGGAAAAACAAGTTTTTGAAAATATTACCATGGAAAAGAAACTCAGATTAATGAAGGTTAATATGACATTTCAAGAGATGAAGTAGGAGCTACTGGGTTTTTGGCAAAATAAGACCTTTCTAGGCTACAGTACCTCCATAAAGGGCATATTGAGAAACACGGACACAACACTTAACACCACGTGCAACCTTTGAAACCAAGTACACAGAGCTGTACTGACAGAAAACTGGAATTTGAAGATTTACAATGATCTGCTGTGAAGCATTATTCTTGCTTTTCAGTTTTGGGTGTTTCACCTAAAGAAAACACGAATGTAAAATACTTTGTACTTCTCCAAGCAAAAATGCAAACTCTTGGGACCAGAAGTTAGCTTACTGTGCCAGAGAGATGCGCTGTTAGAAGTTGTAAACCTGCGTCTTCTTGGTAGGAGATAAAATATCTAGAGAGAGAGGCAGGCTTTAATCAGATGCTGAAAGAAAGCCTTGCACAAGGACTCCAGAAAAAAAAAAAAAAAGATTCATCATGATTAATTGGATGAGCATTTTTATCAAGGTTGCATGGCTCAGGAGTATCTCAGAAACCAAACTTTCCAGTTGAAAAAGTTGTCGTTTTACAGTAACTGTATTTCTGAGGGGAAAATAATTGTTTTTCTTCAAGGGATAAAAAGTTTTATAGCATATTAACTAATTAATAATAACAATGAGTTATTAATAATTCAGAAATTAGTAACTGAGCTCAACATCCTCCATGTTAGCACACACGTAACAACGAGCTGCATCCTGAGAGAGAGACGCACACGACAGATCTCGACACTAAAGCTAGGGCCATCTTTTGTCACCGTTCTGTTTGGCCAAAGTCTCTGAAGCAGCTTAAAGTAAATTTGAGCAAGTGCGACCAACAGTTCATTTAACCAATAATGTATTTTCTGCCTGCGCTGCCCCACCGTAGTAAAGGAAATGAGATGCAAGCCCTGTATCAGAGGAGAAACTCCCAAATCAGCACATCTAGTATTGATCAATGCAATGGCACTTTTTCCTCTTCCTGCTCTCCAAGGATCCATGCATCACCTCCACAATGCTCTTATCCCGTCTTCATGCATATTTTCATCCAGAGTTTCAGCACACATTTCAGACCAGCAATCTACCTCACTACTGGCCAGGTCAGGTCAGGTCAATCCTGTTTCAGCTGTATGTGGAGACCAGAGGCACTCTGAATTCTCATAGTTGTTCTCTTATTATCAGATTTTAAGTTACAGAATTATTATCCCGGCATTATGGAACTCTGTATATCTAACTGCAGGTAATTAATACAGACTCCCAGAGTCATTCTGTAAAATACTTTACCGTAAAGGTATTCTGAAGTTCCGGTGACCTTAAATTTGAAAAAAGGACTTCGCAGTTATGTTCCATGAGAGGGGACCAATAACTGTCTGGACTTTGGAAATGGCTTTGAAAGTGTTTGGAGTGTATACTGAAGTAAAGCTCATGCACTCTATAGGGTGTTACCAGGTGGAGTTTTACGTATCCAAAAAACCTAAGAAAATGAAAAAAGAGAGGCTCAGAATTCTCACCCCCCCTACGTCTGAAGAGCCATTGTGAAGGTGAAGCCTTTAGTTCCCAGGTGAGAGAAACACAACAGCGATCACCTCTCCTGTTGCAAGGCAACTAAAGTAGCAACTGTTCCAAAAAACTGAAGTAGCGACAGCAACTAAAACTGGAAAGAAGAACCACTGTTGACAGCAGCAGAGGAAACCCTGCTCGCACCAGAACATCCGGAGTACTCAGCCCGGATTGTAAAGTCCCAAATACAGGCCATAATACAGCGCATATAGAAGTAAGCCTACACAAAAACTATACTAAGGTGCAGAAACTGGAGCCTGTTTGCAGAGGACAGTGATCCCATCTACATTGACCACTGAGGTTTCTGATGTGGAATTTCATTTATTTTATGTTTGGAATGGGACAAATAACAAAAAAGACAGATAGTTAAAGCAGAAGTGACGCTTGGCAACATTATGAGATTTTTTTTTTCCTCAAGCAAAGAGGGGGTTTTAGCATGTGTACTGTCATTAAGTTTTCCTTTTTTTTTTTTTTTTTGCTTTCATATTATGAGCATTTGTGCATCCTACTGTGAGAAAATATCAAGGTGTTCTGCTGCAACCTAAAATTTACATTTACATACTTAAGTTTTACGTTGGGTACGTTTGAGCCTATACCACGGATGTGATTACAAGCACAGCAACAGACATGCAAGAGTTAATGGGGATTCACATGGCCTGTACAAAATCTGTGGTTGAAAACCAGAAGTCACTATAAGGCCTGGAGGAACTTGAAAAGCTCTTGGTTTAGGATGACTCAAAACTCTCTTTTCAGGAACCTCCATCCTTTCACCAAAAGGGGATCTGTGTCCTCTTGAGGAGAAGGAGAGGACACACTGCAGACAAATCTCTCTGGTGGGGAAAAACTCAATCTCTTTGGAAGAACTCCCATTAGCTATTTCTCAAAAATCAAAATATACAAAAAAGTTGGTTTTCTGTTCCAAGTCTAGAAAGCCCCCAGCCCGATTATTACTACAAATTAAGCTTCAAATAGCTTGTTCCAGGCTTTCCATTTTCAATCTCAAGATCCATTATTTGCTTCAGTGGTTCTTCTCCCTCAGACACGATACTTCAAAACTTAGTGCTTTATGATGGGGCCCCTAAAATGCCTTCAGAAGGCAAGCATCCTCTCATTTTGCTGATGGAGTTAGTTGTAGTAGTTAAAAAAAAAAAAAAAAATCACTATCCTTTGCAAAGGTCATGCAGGAACTCAAGAACAAAGTCTAGGAAAGCACCCATCCCGACTCAGAGTCATTCCTCACTCAACTATGCCACTTCCAGAGTCTCTTCCTTTGATCCCAGCGTTGCATCTTACATTTGGTGCCAAAAGCCATTACAATACTCTGCTAACACACATCCACTATGTTGTCTTCCAGAACAACTCGCCATCTGCTCTCCACAAGGCATCCATCCTTCTAATAGGTTGACTTAGACACTGCAAATTGCAGACGCTACAAGTTCAGAGGCCAAACCAGCTAATCCCATCCCAAAGACATCCTGTGTTTCTTAAGCATCTGGGCTCATCATGTGTTACATCAGCCATGCTTGTTACAGCTATTATGTAAACAGAAAGATGTTAATAATAATTTTTAACTAATGAGAAAACATTGGGTTTGATATTTGAATTTAAATGCTAAGCTGCTGAAGTTCAGACAAGGATTCTGCAGTTTTGCCTACCTGTTGACCCAGAAGTTGTTTCAGGAGAGGACGCATTTTGCACTGCTGCTTTTTCATTTCTTTGATTTGATGAAGAATTAAGTTTCTCTTGTCCTTTGACACTTATTTCTGTTTTGTTACCAACTCCCTTAAAAAGAAAAAAATATTCTCTTAACCTATTTATGCACATGTCATTGCTAACAGGCATACTGATCTGCTCCTAAGTCTCACCACACAAACAATCAACACTCTTCAATGCAACACAAACACATGATAATATCTACTACTGAGCTACTTCCTTGCAGAACCTTCCATCCCTTTGAATCTCCCCTTACACACAAGGAAAAAAAAAAAAAAATCCAGTTACTTTTCTAAACATTACCTTCTCTCTAATGCTTAGGATGAAATAAATACCCTCCAGGTAGAGAGGCAGAAGGAGGCAGAGAAATAGTCCTAAACCTTTTCCTTACACTGACTGTGAGAAGCTGCTGTGCACCTGAAGGAAGCTAGGAGGCAGAACTCATTTTAAAAGTCTGTTACACAAACCGCAGTTATTACTTTTTAGTACATTATTAACAGTTTTGTCATCTCATCTGTTTCCCACAAATCCATTGATTTTAAGATTTACAGAGAATTTCTGGATTATTTCAACTAGGATGCTGGCATTAAACAGCTTTAATATTTTGAATGCGTTATGAGCAAATATGTAAACACCTGTAGGGAGCTTCTCTGCCACCAGTCAGAATGGTAACTGCCACAGACTGTCGGATGCACTGAAATGAAGAGTTCAGTGCACTAAAAGATTCTGTTGTCACATCTGTTCTGCTAGGTTTACTCTCTCCAATGAAAGGAACATGTATTCTGAAGGCCTGGTGGACACAGGTTTAGGCTCCACAGTAAGACAGACTTGGGATCATTTATGAACAAAAGCAGAGTCACTACACAAAGTACATACCTTAGTGGAATAAACAAACTGATCGATGAGTTTTCCGTCCCCAGCAGCATTCTGAAGGGCAAAAACCTGTTCAATTTTAACAACTGGAGACATGTTACATTTTTGAAGATCCAAGTTGTGCATGGTTATTGAAGCTGGTAAGGATTTTCTAGCTGCAGCTGTTTTCCACGCGATTTTAACAGGAGGTGGCTCCTCTTCTTCCACACTTGACTGCCTCCGTTGGCTTTGTCTTCGCACCTCAGCGTTTGAAGGCGACGCTGCTACCACATTGGCATGTTCTGGCTGGGGGTTCAGTGCTGGCTTCGGTCGTCGGTTCTTCTTGGTCTCTGATTTAGCAGCAGCAGTCTTTTTGGCTTTCGACAAAACCTCCTCTGGCTCTTTGTCTATATAAATGAAGGTGTATTGTTCTATCCTTTCTTCCCGAGTCATTTTCAATGCTTTCTCAGCATGGGCAATACCAATATCCCACTGAGCACGCTCCCTTTGCGGCCTTGGTTTGCGAATCTTAAGGAACAAAGACAAGTACCTAATTACACTGAAGATTTTGCTGGGTATAGCACTTAAAATGCAATCCTGAGGTTCTTTAAATCTCTCAGGCAGCAGATTTACGTTTGCTCTCCATTTACAGGGTATTTTTTGAAAGGTGGACAGTGCAGAGTACAAGCAGACACTCAAGCTGGATCATATGATTATCATAATTAAAAATGTCTGCCCTGAGATACAACCTCACTGAAGACAAGAGCAGGCAGTATTCAAGCCCATAATTCTGTCATGAGACACAGAATTAATCCTAATTTATCTACTTTTTAAATCCTCCCTGGTTTTCTATAAACACTCTTTTCCTTCCACATCAATATTTTGATTAACATAAATATTGACTGAAGAAGGCAATCTACACACTAAGTAATTCTTTTCCAATAAAACAATGGAAAAGAACCTATCCACTAGTATCAGGGGCTGGAAAAGTGTCCTTTAAAAACTGTCTTTTCCAAAGGACAAGTTAATACCGAACACACAGGCACTGTTTTTATTTCATATTTCAATAGAGATGTAGAATTATCTCCAATGCCCAGGATGACCGCCATCATGAGGAGCTGACAAAGTAGGTTCAACTATTAGCCTTTTCACATGGAAGTCATAAGAGTATGGAAACATTTTCATTATCTTTGTGAAAAACACTTCTGCCAGTGAAATGCAGACAAACCTCTAGAGGGTAAAGTACTACAGAGTTTCAAACTGCCCCACGAGAGTTTCACTTGCACAGGCACTGCAGATAACTCTCTACACAATTAGCATTCATCATACCTTCTGTTTCTCAGAGTGGTTGCTGGCTTGCTTAGCAGCCTCAGCCAATAATTGCTCATACTCTTTGTGTCCTTTGTACTCCCGAACCCGCTTCTCGTGCACCCAGGCCCTCTCTGGCTGGTTGCTAAAAAACTGAACATGGTATTCACGGGCACCTGAAAATGAAAAATTCTAGTCAGCAGTTTTCGCAACATCGCTTTGCTGGTTTAACTTACGCTTTCCTCCTCCACACCACTCAACTCCTGCAGGTGGAAGTACCTAGCTAAAGTTTAGAAGTAAGACAGGCCTAGATTTAGAACAGGTTAACATGGGAAGATAAATATACCATGCCACACTGAACACTCTCATGCTTATCAGTGTCTTCTCGTAAATACATTGACTTGAGAAAAGGGGGAGCATCTGTGCGCAAGCCCAGTTTGCACAGGCTCATCTGTACAAGTAATTTATGCATTTCAGGAATAGTCCTGTTTAGCATACGCACAAGCAGAATTCCCCCTGCAAAAGGAATTCAAAGATCAGATATTTTTAATGAAGGAACAACTACAGACACTTGATATATTCCGGCAAAGATCTTCCTCCCTTACCTCTTGTATTAATTTTGGTATGAACATCAAGCTGTGGATCACATGAAACCATGCAAGGCCACCACGGGTATGTTCCCACCTTGGACCAAACCAGATCGCCAACCTGAAACTTGATGTCATGGGTGACTTGTGTTGGAAGAGAAGGCAAGAACTGCTGGACCTACAAAGAAAATGCAAGCTTAAAGCCACAGAAGACAATTTAGGGCACTTAGAGATGTGCACGCTATCCACAGGGACTTGCTATTTTTCTCTCACGTATCCCTGATGTTTGATAATCTAACAGGAGATAAACATTTCTTAGAAACATAACAGAAGGAATGACGTACAGCTAGGATTTACCCTAGACAGTCACTGACAAACCAAGACATACAACAGCAATCTCCACCACCACCCCAAAGTGTTTCTGCTTTGTAAGTTAAGAATGTTGCTTTTGGGATAAAATAAAGCAATAAATACAGTACAACGAGAGATTTTCTGACACAGTAATGATTAATAAGAGTTTCAAAGAAATGGCAACTGGTTTATCTGACAAATTAAAGGATCCATGTAATAATTAGTCCAAAAATAGTAACACACTAGAAG
This sequence comes from Balearica regulorum gibbericeps, assembly GCF_011004875.1. Taxonomy (NCBI): domain Eukaryota; kingdom Metazoa; phylum Chordata; class Aves; order Gruiformes; family Gruidae; genus Balearica; species Balearica regulorum. The sequence goes on along the minus strand of NC_046210.1, from coordinate 2,057,523 downwards.
TTCAAAAAGTGTTAATTAGTCTATGTACTAACCGGGGTTTCCTCCAACACTGTATCTTCTCTTGGTCTTTCTGATAGCATGCTAAGCCTCTCATTTGGTCTCTAAGAAATGGGGAACAATGAAGAGAAAAAAGGAAAACAAACACAGACAAGGTAAGGGGACAGTAAAATAAAAAGCATAATAATGAACCAGGCAGAAAAAATAATTCACAAAGGCAACCATGAACCCAGAAAATATGACAACTCCGTATGTCCAATTCAAAACATAGCCGTATCACAACGAAAAAATACCTTTTTTCCCCCTACGCTATTTACATTACCATCACACCTACATACAACAACGTTCTCCTGTAACAGGTGATGGAAGAACATATACTCAGGGACAGTAAACCCAAATAACTTTCCACCTAAATTAATATACAACTTCAAAGAAACAGAGAAGAACATATGAAGGATATCCACAGTAATGCGATGAGTCTCGCTGTATACCAGTTACTTGCAAAAACTACATTACAAAAATCACATTAAGTATACAGTATAAAAATTTCAAAATTGATGTTAAATTGCATTTAGCTGACAAATATATTTAGAGGATCAAAAGCCAACAATATAAAGCCTACGGTGTGTTTACAAGCCAGGCTGAGGCACACGCGCAGTCCATTCTGGCAGAGTAGGACAGGAAAAGGTTTTGGCAGAAGAGGGATCACCTCTGCACAGACGCTAACACACCGGCGGAGTGGCCACGACAGGGAGTGCGATGACACAGCAGGTGAGCAGATAAGAGGTGGGTCGTGAGCTCTCTAGTGAGACAGAGACCAGACATTTTACTACAGCAGAGGAGAAGTCAGTAGTCAAAGGACTCAAAGAGCAGCAAAAAGAGGAGCCAGGCACATGCAGCGAGGAACTAATAATGCTGTTAATCCGAATTATACCTAGTCCATTTAAAATGAAGACCCCACATTAGTCGATACTGCATGCTTCAGCTCAGAGACACTAGGAAACGTACATGTAAACATCATCTAGAACAATTAAGGTCAGTATCTGATTTAGACCTCTCTGTAGAAAACGATCATTTAAGACCAATCATATTAATGTTTGCTGGGCCGAAATCACTCCTCCCTGGCACAGCAGAAAGCGCAGCAATGACTCCCGCCTCTTTCACTGCAGTGAGTTAGTGGAAACTTCACCTCTGCAAGGAGAGCCAAGCCAACGACACAGATTGCAAACTTCCAGCTCCTTGCAGAATACAGCTAATGAGCAGAGTAGCTTATTCTTAAAACAAGTATTCAGAGCTTAAAGTTCAACAATGTTTTCATAACATTTTCATTTCAAATCAGCCTTTCAAGTGTGAACATCTCCCCACGGTCAGCGAGTTTCCACAGAATTGACAGTGTCAGAACAAGGGAACAACTGCAGATCAAATAGCCACGCCAAGTATAAATGTGTAAAACAACCACAGGTGTACCAGAAATTTTCTTTGTTCCTATTAAGATGATCCTAAGTTACAAGTCTCATACCATTAATACTAAAGACAACCAAAGCGTACATGACGGACGTACGTGAAGATGAAATTGTGTAGTAGAAAGCCAAACGTTGGGAGGATGAAACAGACTGCATCGGATAATTCATAATGAAAACCACTAGCACAAAATCCTGTTCAAGTCAGAGTGATCTGCTGTCTGAAACAAGGGTGAGTAACATGAAAGATTTTATTGCAACACCACCTTCTGAAAGGGAAATGGAAGCTAGAAGGAGGACAAAAGCAAGACCAAGATTTCTGGTGAATTCTGGATGACACCTTGACTAGGACCATGGAATTTGATAGGCAAGGTTTTAGTTCAATCTGGGAAACACAGCACACTGGAAAAGACAGAAGATTGTGTTCTCGTGATAACCAGGTAACACCAGAGGGACAGGCACAGCTGAAGCGGCAAGAGTAGAATCGGAGTCCCTGGTAAGAGGGAGGACAAAATGCTAAGGCCAAACGGACAGCCTGATGTGGGGGCGACAGACGTCTGGAGAAGAGGCCAGAAAGCCTGGACAAAAGACTGTGTGTGTAGCTGAACTCTGAAAGAACCAAACTCACTGAGGTTTGATTTAAGTGAAACTTGGGGGATAAATGTAGGATTACAGCAGCAAACAAAGGACAGGTGGACAAACAACACAGGAGCAGCAGAGGCATTCAGCAGAGCTGACCATGAGAACAGATCCCACACACAGGTACAATGCCATTCGAGGCGCTGCCTTCCCATCAGAACTGCCTCCTGGTTCTGGACACGTCAGTCCCTACAGCCACCTGAATGTGGCTTCAAACAGCATTTCTGAGATCAACAAAATGACGTAGAAATGCAGTCGCGGATGGCTGGTATTTTCATTGGACAGTCCATTTCACGTTTGGATTACAGTGTTTATTAAGATCTTACTGAGCTTCATCAGAGTCAACTATGGTAATCAAATACAGTAGAAGCTCAAAATCTTGATGCATCACCAACCTGACCTCCGAAGAGGTCCACTTACCAGAAAGGAGATATAACAGTTGTAAAACTTGTAAATATTCCTGGTAAGGGGTGTGTGCGTGAAATCACCATGTCTTCTATTAAAAACAACAACAACAATCGTAGCAATAATAAATCAAGCACATGAACCTGCTATACTGGATCAGAATCCTGATCCCTACAGGGCAGGATCTTCTCCCAAGCCCACCAAAAGCAGGCTGGCTCAAGAGGTGTCACAGGCAAGAGAAACTCAGCTGTATACTCTAACAGCCTGAGCTGGGGAATTTCTGTCCTGGCCAGAGATGGCAACTTCCCCGTTCCTGACACTCGCTGCCCCTCTCTGCTACCCATTCCCCTCAAACTGGGAAATACAGGAACCAGTATCACAGAGTTGGCTGGAATAAGCAAGAGAACAGGAAACAGAAGTCATGAAGTGGCTTATAAAACTGAAGAAAAAAGAATGGCTGAGAGTACCAAAGACCAGTAATTTGTGTCTCCGCTTCCTGGGATCCAGGTTAAAACACCACAGACATATATATACTCACACTCTGTATATGTACAACCATATTACAAAACTTGACAGTAACGGTAAGAGACATCAATACAGAATTTTCCCAAAGATTGCTGAGTCAACTGGTATTTCTAATTTGCCTACTGTTGTAGAATACTAATTCCTATTGGCTTCTACATATGCTACATAGCTCTTGGGGTTTGTACATCATCATGATATTTAGAATATCTTTCAAAAAATAAGTAAAAGCTGCAGTGCTGAATACTCCAAGTAACCGGACTTTCCACTGAATAACCCGACATTATTTCAAGAGGCAATTTTAGGAAGGTGCATGCTTGTATCCTTCTGGCCAAAAGCTCCATCTTCAATGTTGTCCAAAGTGTTCAGAGCAAATTCTGAGCATGCTAAAACACTAAGTAATATTTTAAAATATTACATAACCTTTTCTAACATTTATTTTTTTACATGCAGTCTTTTCACCAAAACTGTATTGTCCTGGAAATAACAGTTCCTAGTAACCTAATATAGAGCATCTGACCAGTAAATAAAGCCTCATGACTTTAAGTACACATACAACTAAAAGTAAGGAAAAACACTGCCGAAGACTCATACTCCATCAACAATATCAGGTATACAGATGGCTGAAACTATTATTCCACTTACATTTTGTTCCTCTGGTTCTAATTTTGGAATTTTGTGCGACTTGCGCTCTTCCGATCGGGAAGAGTCATGCTTGCTACTTTTTTTCCTTTTCTCTTTTCTCCCTTCATGTTTCGCCTTAGCATACTCACTCGCTTGTACTTCATTTAAAAGGTCCCCACACAGAGAGGACTCAAACAATTCCCTGCCGTTCTGGATAGTTTTGGTTATTTTTAATTTGATCTCTGGTGAGCCAGTCTTCTTTGGAATCACCGTTTGTGAAACTGAAGGTGGTGGTGGAGGTGGCAGCTGTGGAGGGGAAGGTTTTTCCAGAACTTCATGTGGCCTCGCGTTAGAGTTTTCCATTTGGTAATACTCTGGGGGACTAAAGTTTCTGACTGTGCCAAAACCATTGGCCGAACCATTGGGATATTGACTGTACGTCTGGTATTTGGCTTGAGGTTCGTACATATTGATTGTTGGTGGGTAGCCATTGGTGATGGGTGGAAGGTCCTCCGTCGTGGGTGTAGGGTACTGAAAGCCTTGCTGCAGGGCAGTTTCGTATGGCGGTTGTCCACCATCTTCAGCAATGTCACTGCTGGCATCAAAGGCATCCTCTTGGCGGATGTTGGCTGAGTCAATGAGCTGAGGTGGTTGCTGAATTGTGTTTCCCATGATCCCTTGCATGAAAGAGAAAGAGAAATCCATTGTTCTGCTCCAGCATCCTTAGCTTTCCCTTTTTCTCATAGGGCCTAAAGGCAGGGGAAGGAAATAAGAAGTCAGTGGAAATCAAAATATAATAATTAAGCAAATCAAATCGCTGGGGGAAAAAACCAAACCAACCAAAACCCAGCTCTAAAGATCAATTCCTCCCTCCCCATTCAGTAGCCACCCTCTCACAGATTTAGAGTGGACTGGTATTACTGAATCTTTAAAAAGGGCTCTTTACACATTTCTGTACAACAGCTTTTTTACATGACCACTTTCTTCTTTTCCAAGACATTCAAAGAAGTGTTGTAAGCACCTACAAATGCTTAAAATCCATGGTTTATGGAGTAAATGGTGCTAAAATTCCAATCACCCTCTATAGCCCTCCTAGTTTGGCACTCGGAAGCGTTATTCTAATACAGAATAGTAAGACAGCAGACTATGACCCTCAAGCATACAGAAGATACCAAGTTCTCTTGACAACCATAGTCACTGCAAACTGAACAAGCCAGAAAAACCAAAGACAAACCACTCTAACAAGAGAGAAACCTCTCATCTTCCTCCCCAGCTCCTTGCCAAAATTCGAGAGATGAGCAGCCCTTAGGCCAGCAGGAGCCCTAAGCCATGGGCTTTTCTGAACAATGGCACAATTAAAGCGAATAGGTCATTCCACCTCAGCTGCTGGGAAAACCAGTTCATACCTAGGATAGGACAGCCTTGGATGGGCTTTCCCAACCTCTTCCCTCACCAGAAAACCAGTGTACAGTTTGCACCTCAGCAGCTAAGTAAGGAGGGTTATCCTCCTCACTCCCTGCTCCCCCCCCGCCTTATTTTAATATTCAACACTTGGGGCTTAAACACTACGTGGTTCTGAGGGAGAAAAAAATAGCCTCAGCATCAAAAGCTCTCCAAAACCTGAGATTATTCACAGAATTAGATTACAGCTGAGAAAGCTGTCATACACGCTTTCAATTTTCCATTGCATATTAAAACATCAAAATCAGACTAAATCAAAGTTATATTTCCAAAATTCAACTGCTGGCTCAGAGAAGGCTTTTGCGTTCACCTAAATAATCTCAATGTTCAACAAGAAATATACAGTGACCTAAACGTCACGTAAGAAATACAAGTTTGCTTCCAAGCAAGGTCAATTTAGCCCTTCCAAAGTAAATAGAGCTCTGTATTATTTATTCTGTCTCTGTGTAGGCACAAAGGAGGGTTACTGTGCCCTTTTGGTCAGGGTTTGAAGTGACATTAACACATCCCACAGATACTTCTCATAATAAGAATCTACATATAACCCTGCCCACATTAAATTCTCACCCTCCCAATGCAACGCATCTCAATACCTTATCTAATAGTTTTCAAAACACTAAGAATATTTCCCTCCTCTGAGACTGCAAAAAGAAATTGAAGTTATAACAGTAACAAGCAAGAACTTGACCAGAATTTTGCTCTATGTTTTGTGGACTTCATACTCAAGACTATATCGATGTTTGTATTCATCTTTACTGCCCGTGCAATCAACTAGGGGCACATTTGTCACTGTAATTAAGCGACTTCGGAAAACAACTTAATAGCACAATGCTACGCAGCAAAATTCACTAATTGCAGTAACTTTTCAATCTCGTGGCTGTAAACCCATGCCTTCTCTCCAGCAGCTCTGCACATCAGCCACAAAACCAACACAAAAACGTTACTGTCGAGGGGACAGCGTATCTGAGGGACAGCACACAGAGCAGGCAGGATTGCCTATCAAGGTCAAAAACACAAAACCACCACCCATTCTAGGAAGAGGAAGTGGGACTATTTGTACTATTGACCAATTAATTGTTACTTTACATCTGCCAAACTGAAAAGCAAACAACGGATTTCTCACACTAGCAAGAAATTGCACCCCAGGCTGCTTTTATTTGTTACTAAAATGAAGTTAAACCTTTTTTTTTCTTTTGAATATTTAAAAAAACCCGATTTTGAGAACCTGCAACAGCACTTCAGTCATCCTGACACATCCATTGCTGGACGGACAGAGTCAAAGCAGGAATAGTTTAAGAAATTTTAGAGTTACTCTCAACTTCCCAATTTTTTTTTTTTTGTTTTTGTTGCTGTTTTCTTTTAATAGTAATTAAATCACTTTATTTTACCCAGATGCTCTGAAAGTAAGACCATCCATTTAGTTTAGTAGAACTAAGCACCAGAACATTAAATAAGGGATCTGTTAAAGTATGTCACGCCAGGACCCAACCTTTGGTGCGGTCATAGCAGAACTATAAAAAGCAAAAATCAATTTGCAGAAAGTGAAACTATGGAACAAAAAACTATACAGCATTCTGTGCTTCGTGCAGAGTATAACTGTGCTAATGTCACATGGCATTTGAATAATTATGCTATATGTTTTCCTGCTTATCAGTCTAAGAGTGGAAACTGTAAGTTTTGGGTCCTGCTGGAAGATGGCAATCTGATGTGGTAGAATGATTTTAACGCTTTTCATTTCTCTCTTGAGGGGGAAGAGAAAGGATGATAATTCGTTTAAAAGACATTTTTCCCAGGTACAGGTTCTTTGGCCTTACTTACAATGTCAAATATCAAGGCAAACTACTCATTTCACTAGACAGTACAGCTCTTCTAACGAGCAAGTATCTGAAGGCGTAAGAGGAAAAAAACCTCACTGCCCCTGCCATAACAACTAGTGCTCATCCTGCCAACACCACCAGATTCAGAGCCTCCACCAACCCTCGTTTTCAAATCAGCAACGGATATTTACATTCAGAAGGCTGCTTTGAAACCGTACATCCATCTTCTAGTCATTCAACTCACCAAGTACAGACTGAGAACCTGTGCCTCAACTGTTGCATCAGGGAGAAAAAAAAAAATCTGTCTCCTGCTACTGTGACCTGTGGGCTACATGATTTAGTCGTCTAGTTCATTCCTCCAGCAGCAGTTCAACGGCACATCGCTGTGGACGACGTTAGAGAAATTCTGATCTCTTGCCAGGCCGGTATGTTGAATTCACTGAAATCTTCCTTAAAGACTTCTCTAAAATTGAGCCGCATCATCAGGTGAGGGTGTGTACAGAGCACTAGAGAGCTGTTCATACAATCACGGCCAAACATTTCAGTCTGAGAAGCACTGAAATTGCCCAACAGCCTAAGGAAGAAGTTTCCGCCCTAAAAAGCATTACTCTATCCCACCTTGTTGAAGTGAGAACAGATCTTTTTCTACTACACTGGCAATTTCCAGTCTTTCCTTAAAAGAGCTTCCACACTTTAAAAAGTTGGGATACAACCTGAACTATTTTGTGCAGCATTTCACTGGGATACCAGTTTATTCTCTGGGATGCTACATGCATATACCTGGCTGATTATAGCATAGTGTATTAGGCTATTCATATTCACCCATTCTAATTCCATCTATAAACATCATTCAAAAGTTGATGATCTACAGACTGTGAAGTGCTTTAACAAAGGCTGCTTACGAGCCTCAGCCCCATTCCCAATAGGAAGAACTCCCTGTCACAAGGCTAGAGCACCAAGCCGTGACTACACCACACGCTTCTCGTCACGGTCATGTCCGCTGGGTCTACAGTAAGATGCAATAGTTGATCAACACAGCCAGCAAAAGCCCTTACCTGTACACGGACAAAGAATGCTCTTACCAGGACAGCTTATTTTTCTCAGAAGGGCTGAAATAAGGTATTGAAGTAAAAAATGCAGTTTTGCTAGTGTTGAGAAACAGAAGTTCTCTGCTGATACCTTGGTACAACTATCCCACCAAAGGGGTATTAATGAGATCCAGTCACGGTATTAACAGAATTCAAAAGCTGCATGACAGTGTCTGGTCCCTCTTATCTCCTCCACATGCAGCCCTCCAGGTCAAAGTCTGCCCACGCTGTATCGCTCTTCCCAGCAGCAAGTCCCCCACTGTGACAGTTCCTAAAGCTGTCTGTGCCCTTGCTTCCACAGGTACTAACTGAAGCCATCAGTGCACTTTATTTTCTTATGTGACAAGCTGTGGATTAGTGAACTTCAAAACACTCTACTTACACTGGATTTAAGAGTTACCAGTAAAAGAAAATAGTTTGGATTTGCCTTTTTTTTTAAAAAAGTAATTCCCTTCTGGAGCTCAGCTGTGTAAAACAGACTTTGATGCTAGCCTATGCTTCACAGGTGGGACAATTTGTACATCAGCCTCATTATCTTCCTATACAGGCTGCAGAAGCAAGGAATATTGCTTCACTGAATTGCTACTCTCAACAGTCTTAAAACACAAGACGTTGTTCTCCTCCCACAGAGCTTACATCATCGAGAGCTTCTTCCTTCTGAGCCTTTCGCTGTCATCGCGGCTAACACACCCAGATTTTCCCACCCTGCTTCCTTTCCAAAACTCTGCATCAGTTGTTCATTTCTCAGTTGTTGCCCAGCGAAGTGGCATCAGGGCTGCATTACAATGAAAGGACAGCCCCTGGAGCTACCGAAATAATAGAACAAAACAATGAATCCTGAACACATAGGAATCTCAACGTTTAAACCTAAGGAAGGATTACTTTGTAAAAGTCACTCCCAAGCTCTAATGCAAAGAATACCCCATTGTCATTGAAATATCCACAACAGGCCCAACAGAGTCATACCTATCCTTCCTCAGCAGAGGAACACTACCTAAAACCACAAGTGAACGCGATTTTCAGCAATACGCGTTGATCTTGCAGAAAAGTATTTCAGAACAAAGTCTTCTCACTACAACAGCAATTACTCTACTAAATTACAGTATCAGCCTCCTGCAAGCTGCAGGATTTAGCTTCCAAATACAGCCCACAACAGATACCATGCCGATATGAAATTGGAACTCAACCAACAGATAAAGAAACAAATTATTTCAAGGTTTACAGGAAATGGATACTTTATAGCAGCTGGGAAACAACTTGAAACCAACAATACCTTCAAAACTGCAAGTGAACTTCCTAATGAGAGAAAAAGAGTTTGATCTCTAAGTAGCCAGTGTTCTGTTCTTGTCCTTTCCCACGGCTGTGGGATCTTCTGACCAAGCAGGAAAACAGGACTGTTTACAGGCACCGAGACTTGACACATGGACACTGTTTGAGCAAATATTTTCATGTTGCCCATGGGACAGTCACAATTCAAAGTATCAGAGGAAAAAAAAATAATATAAGCCGTACAAAGTAAGGTATGTCAACCTACTATAGCTCTTACAGTGCTCTTTCTTACATCAATACTTCTGTTTCACTTCCCGTCGTGAGCTTCTTAGTTTGACTGAGACTAACTTGAAAAAATCAAGGTACACCTTCAACGGTGAGTGCTCTGTCATGGGAAAGTTTCAGAGAGATTAGGAATCCGCTGGGTTCACGTTTTTCACTCTCAGAAAACAAGATATTTATGAAGTTCTCGAATAATCGCTTCCATGCTGCAGTAGACTAAACAATAAGTGACTTCACAGATTATCAAACAATTCTGAAGACTGCTGATCCCATTTATTACTGATAAAAGTTCTTTCTCCCAAAGAGTGAGTTCTGTAGGTTTGCACAAAATACAGCAACACGGTAGGACTTACCTCTAGCACACACCAATACACATCTATCCGCTGTATTATTGCTCAGTCGGGCAGAGCTCAAAAAAGTGAGAAAATATACGGTAACTTTGCAACGCATAAGAGAAATTTCCTAAGCGTCAGAAGCGCCCACCACTAGTCATCCCCGAACAGGAGCCCAAGGTAAAAAACTCCAAGCACAAGAGGGGGAGGACTCTCTCCAAAGCCTGCTGGATGCAAACCCAGAGAAACTGGCTGTACCCAGCCAGAGGCAGCCAGAAGCAAATGGACTGCGACCCAGGGGGTTCTGTGCACCTTCTGCCCGCTGCTACCAGCTCACGAACCCCGCTCGGACCAGCACGCACGCCTGTTAATCTGAGGCTGGCTATCACCGCAGCCATCTACTGATAAAACATGTAGCATGCACGTATTTTAAACTGAGTTTCCACAAAACCTTTCTGAACTGATTTTATCCTTTTCTGTTGACAGCCAGCATGTGGGTGGCCCTGCCTAAAGCAGCTGGGTTAGCACTCGTTAGAGGCAAGGCATTTGACATAGACGGAAAGTGTCTGCTGTGAAAACAGAAACTGTCCTACTGGCTCACTGACTGAGTTGAAAAAGCAGTAATTTGAGTCAGTCTTACGTGTTCAGTGAACAGTGTCACTGCCTCGTCACCCTGAGCTGGACTTTCTATCAACAGCCTGGAAAGCAGAAGTTCTAGGCCATCTTTATGCACAAATGACAACCCAGCTCCTGTCCACACAGACCTAAATCTGAGAGATTCAAAGATCTGTTTGCGTCCTACCACCCCATCATCACCTGAGTCACCACACGTACATTTACTGCCATTTTCTGTGCTGTTTCAGTCCAATATACGCCTGTACCTAACCTGCGCTAATAGTGGTCATCTCAAGGGTCTAACCCACGCAGCAACTACTCTCAGCAGACGTTCACTGCTACACGTTTTACAGACAGACAGTTGTTTGGCTGGAACAGGCTGGGTTGGTCGGGATTTTTAACTGATGCAATAGACTTCTGCTGTGTTTTCATTCCTCCTTTCAAAACTTTAAGACTGCCCAGCCAGAACCATGAGAAACGTAAAGCATGGCTTTCGCTGAAGTTCAGCGTACACACCTGCCACCGAACCCCCCACTAGAACTAGAAGTCTTTCTATTGTCATGCCAAAAATCACCCAGAGGGCCACCTTTATCACCTGTAACAGCATCCTATGGTGTTCAAATTATATGAACTGTAGACAGAAATAAAATAATTATTCCTATTGATTCCTGCATTCCATATTTACAGTCGGCTTTTTTCTGTTTTGTTCTGGATGTCCTTAAGAAATCATGCATGGCAAGTTTGATTTACACACGTTAAGACAATACTAAGTGTTTCAACAGCACATTAGCAGAAAAACTGTAGCCTGTGGATTTCTACTGACTTCAGCTGGACTGAGCAGTCTCTTCTGGCAGACACTAACGGTGAATCAGAGGCCTCCTGACAAACTTTAAAGCACTGTGGCAAGGCTGATTACTTCCTTGTATACCTTTTTAAAAGTGGTTTGGGTCTTTTTTTAAATGTCAGAAGAAATAGTCATGTCTCTAGTATGGTTTTGATAAGGCCATTTGTAACAAGTTTGCCATGGTGACATGGAAAGAAACAACTCGGACAGCAGTAACGAAAATGCTAAAAAGAAAAAAAATAAAAAAGAGAAAGCAGTTTGTCTTGATAACGAGCTTAGAGTACTCATTTGGTTTTACAGCCTTGGGATTCAAATAGGAAATGTGGACGAAAATCTTTTCTTCTTCAGGGAAGAGTCATGGGTAGATATTCACATAAAACCAGAAGTCAGATCTTTGGCAATATCAAATGCTCTAAGAGTCATGACACGCTTTCGCATATCAAAACCAGTGTAGTAACTATAACTGCAATGTATCTCACGTGAACCACTCCAAACTCAGGCAAACTTGCTGAACTGAAAAATGCAAAACTTGGTTGTATCAAAACAAAACACACGGTCTTTGATCATCACCCTCTACTCTTAGTCTGTAACTTCATAAAACACATGCTCACCTTTTGGAGCAAAATCTTTTCAAGCAGTTCCTTAATTTTTTTTTTTTTTTTAATAAAAATCTAACTGCCAAAACATTCTCTGTGCATCTCTACAATAAGCCACTGGAAAACCTAAACGGTCATCAAAACAGGCTACAATTTTTTCTTCAACTATGATTACAGACTACTTTACGTTGTCTTTTGGGTTAGCTGTTATATATAGAACTATGTTACCATTAAGATTTTTTTTTAAATAAATCGAAAATCTTAAACCTGTATTAAAACTGCCGACTGTACTGACAGACAGAAGAGAGCAGAGTGAGACACAAACCAAAACAGAGTACAATGCAGCAGTACCTCAAAAAAGAAAAAATCCAGAAAACAGCAAATCCTTTACTTATATGCAGTTTTTAAGAGTATGCACTGAAAACCTTTTTATCTGAGAAGAAGTTGACAAGTCCGCGGCTCGGTCCCGAGGACAGCTTTGCACCGTTTCAGAAGAGCGCGGGCAGGCTCCAGCCCCAAGTTCTCCCCACTCGGAGGTTTCTCCTTGCCGAGACCGGCTCTCCCCGCGGACCCCCCCCCCTCGAAACCCGGGCGCTCGCCCCAGATACCTGCCGCCGGCCGGAGCGGGGAACAAGGAGACGCTGGGGGCCGCCGCTGCCCGAAACCCAGCCGGGTAGAACAAGCGAGCGGGTCCCGCTGCGCGTCACGGAGCCTTGCCTGGCCCGGTCCGGCCCGCTGCGGCCCGGCTCCGCGCCTCACGGAGACGGCGGGTCGCCGCCTCCCCGCCCGGCTCTGCCCGCAGGGTCGGGTCGGGTCGGGACGGCACAGCCCGGGGCCCACCGTCCCCTCCCGTCCTCCCTCCGCGGGGGGCGGCCCCGGGGACCGCGCCGCCGCCGCAGCGGCGGCAGCAAACATGGCGGCCGCGGCCCCTTTAAGCCCGGGCGGGCCGGCGCCGCCGCGGCCGCCCCCGCCGCCCGCCAGCGCGGCCGCCCGCCGCCCTCACCTTCAGTCTGTTCCATTCTAACTGCCCCCGCCGCGTCCACCCAGCCCAGCGGAGACAAAGGCCGGCGGCGGGGGCGACGGCGGCGACGGGCCTCCCCGCCTCCTCCCGCAGCAGCAGGCCGCGACGGAGCCCCGGCCTCGATTTCCGCGCCCCCGCCGCTGGCGCCGGGCTCCGCCCCGGGAGGCCGCCCGCCCCCCCACCGCCCGCTCCCGGCCGGTGCGGCCAAGGGGAGGCGCTCGGCGGGGCGCGGGCGGGCGCGGGCGACCGCTGGCGGCGGGGGAAGGCGGCGCTCCGTGCCGCTCTGCCCGGGTCCCGGCCCCGCTTGCGCGCCCTCCGCCTCCGCCTCCGCCCCCCCCCCCCGCCGCCGCCGCTGCCGCCGCCGCCGCTCACCGCGCAGGCGCCCGCGCACGCGCCGCCACCGCCCCCCCGCGCCCCATTGGCCTCTCGGGAGGCGCCCGCCGCAAGGCACGACGGGAGATGTAGTCCGTCAGGCCGGGCCCGGGGCACCGGCGGGGGCTGAGCCAGGCGGTCGCCGCCGCGGCAGGAATCGGCTCCAAGTAACCCCGCGTTCAACATGCTCAGCGACACCCGCCGCTGGCTGCCTCGGTGCCACGGAAATCCGGCCGCCAGGACCCGGGACCTTGCGCTCTCGAGCCGTTGCTCTGCACGCCCCAGCGCTACGAGGCGTCGTGAAGCGCGCCTACCACCTGCCAACAAACCGCGCCACTCGTGAGCCCGCCGAACTGAACGTGGCGAGAGGATGGCGGTTCCAGCAGCCCCGGTGCGACGACGGCTGCCGGTTAAGCAACAAAAACGCCGGCGACTGACCAGCGTCGGGCACGGGCGCTTGTTCCTGCGATGCCCGGCACGTGCCGAGGTGTTACGGACCCAGAACCGCCCCACCGAACCATGCCGTGCGCTTGCACCGCCGTTAGGAAACAAGAATGGCACAGCCGAGACGTACGGCACGTGTTTAATTACCGCCGGGCGGCACGAAGCCTGGGAAAAAAACAAATTCTGCTGGAGAGATGGTAACGTGCCTCGCAGGGTCTAGTTCCTGAGGTTTGGCGTCTGGGCTGGGTTGAGAAAGAAAATGCTGTCATCCTCAGTAGTTTCTAATCCTATTTTGGCTGAAAAATTATGCGTTGAGATGTTTGCAATTAATTCCCCTCCTCCACAACCCTCAAGTCTTTCTTTTGTGAAAGAAAACGCAACTGAAGTGCACACAATAGATCTTTCCTGCAGCAAAAACATTAACGTGCAAGGAAAAAAAAAAAAAAGGAAAATGGAAAGCAAGAAAAGCACAAGAGAATGGAAAGTAAACAAGATGGGAAGATAAGATGACGACGTCTGTTACCAGAAGGGGGGGAAAAAAAAAAAAAGGTCAGGTAATAAACCAAGAAGTATTAGGTAGAAAGAGAGACGTGACCCAACATGAAAGAGGAAGTTGAAGAGATACGAGCTTTGCGAGTCACTGAGCAAAGACCGAGCAATGATTTCCAAATTCACAGCATTTCCTGAAAGCAGAGGCTCTGAGCCCACGACGAGGAGGCGTTTTTCTTGTCTGGGGGGGGTGGGAATTACTGTAATAAAGTGAATTTAAAAAACGTTTCTCCTCCTCCTTCAATACAATAAGGCACCAAAAATGGAGGTGACCTAGAAAAGGCTTTCTCTCTCTTCTCCTCCCTTCTGTAAACTCTAAATGCTTTAATATTAAACATTAACATTAAGGTTAATATTACTACGGGGGGGGGGGGGGCGGTCCTGACGTTCCTGCAGCTGAGGTAGTCAAGGGATGAGAATATATTCTTCTTCTGATTCCTTTTGCCAACTAATGCACGTTCCGACAGGAATCACAGTTTTTCCTCCATTTTTTCTCTTGTTCACTTGTCTTTCGCATTACTTCTTCCTGCTCCTGACAATTTTTACCAGAAATGATCTGTTGGTTGGGACACCGCAAGCAGAGCTAAAGCTGAGCGCAGATGAGGGAAGCGCCGCGACAGCGGCTTCACCTTTCTCAGCCCCTGCGGAAGGCTGGATGTGTGGCGAGCACAGCATGAGGAATAAGGGAAACACAACACACCATTTTGCTCACCCTGTGCAGGGACTACAAGATATAACCCGCTACCATAAGAACACGCAGTCACAGTAATTAGCGATCTGCACGAGGATCGCCCCTCAGCCTGTGCTGAGGAAACCGTGCGACCTCACCGCCAGACTCCACGTTTCCAGCTCCAGGAGATCATCGCGCGCGGTTCCAGCCAGCGAGCGACCGCAGCTCCATCAGTAACAGACCTCAGCATTCCTTACACGCCACACACTCGAGTGCTTCACAATAACCCTGAAGCCGAATGTAAGAGAAAACAATATTCTTGAACAATCAAAGAGGTGCTGTGTTCTCCCTAAAGAATGTTCCCCTTTAAATACAGCACACTAATTGCTTCCAGAAGCCGTGCCCCAAACCATGCTGCCTGCGTGTTTCAGAACAGTTCAGCACCGAAGCCTGTTCCTGGACGATCGATCTGTGCCCGGCATGGTTCCCAAAAAGAAGGGGTGGCGTTGCTAAGGGGGCTCTGAACAGCAGCGCAGAAGCTTCAGGTCTCTAGCAGGGCTTCAAGCGGGCAGCGTACAGGAGGGGCTCTGGCCCCGCGCCGCTTCAGTGACTTTTCCAGCACTTAGCACAGCAAGGGAGCATCCATGTACCAGTCTCCTTTAAAAACAGGAGTGTCTAGCCCTCGGTCATGCAGGAAAAAGTCTTGGAAGATCTAATGTAAATATGTTTAAATCACAGTTCTGAACACCATGAAAACTAGAAGGTAAATAAGCACATTCAACAGACTCTGGCCTGCATCATCTTAGAAGCTGTCTCACGAACTCACAATTGAAGACAAAACCAGCGTTCCCAAGGTCTGGAACACTGGAGCGCTGGTACAGTAACGCAGGGCTCCCCCTCTAGTGAGATGAACAAAGGACACCTTGAGCTGGGTTCAGAGGACGGGAGTTTGTGTTTGCCTACTCGTCTAGTTTTAGTTTCCTATTCTGTCACTTCCTCAAGCAAGAGCCTCTCCAAGGGGAAAAAAAACAAAACAAAACCCTCTTCTGTGATCCCGGGGGGTATGGTTCAGCAGAACAAAGCACACAGGAACTGAATTGTACTGTTTACATGGGCTGTATTAACAATGCCAAAATGTTTTTGACATTAAAAAAGTATTTGGATAAATGGTGGGGTTAGTTTTTTTCAGAATTTAAAGGACTTGAAGACCAGCCCTTTATGGGAAGCGTGCTTTCCAACCAATGGAAAACAGCAATGTGCCGAGAGCTCTGGTGGCAGAGCTTGGGAGCTTTGTGTCCTTTTTCTTACCCATCTTTCCCAATTTTATTTTCTACTTTTTTAAATACTGTTCATCTGTGTAGGCACCTGTTAGTGAAGTTGCCAAAGGGTTACAAACCTTTTTCATTGCGGGCAATAAAACATTTTTCCCCCACGCCTCTCAAACGCGGAAGACATTTCAAGAGACCGAGTCTCCTGTCACCTACCGAGAGCGTTTCTCCAGCTGCCGGCGTGTTTCATCAGATCCCAGACCCACAGTATTTGTGTCAAACACGTCAGGGCTTGAGACTTCCTCCTGACACCTAATTCCAAGCAAAGCTGTACACGCAGCTGCTCAGAACATGTTCTGCTCTCTACACAGATGCAACCTGCAGTCCCTGAAACGGGAACTTTTCACATAAAAGTAAATTTTTGTTCCATAAAAACAAACAACGGGATACCGTCAACATTTTGCTGGACAGCGTGGGCTAGCTACGGTAGGTTACTGAAAACCCCATAAGCACACCAGGAAACTTCTGCCACGGCCGACAACAAAACGATGTCAGCGTGTGAGGTAACTGCTTAACAAGCTCTCCTACATTTCGCCAGGACTTGAGCGAATGCAGCAGGCGCAGAGAGCAGAACCGGAGAGTCCCTTCCAGCCAGGAGCCCATCTCCGTGCATGGCTCCCGGTGTCTCCCTGGCTCTCCAGGTGCTAAATGAACAACGAAAAGGCAGAGGTGACGATACACCACTGGCACACCTCCTCCGGCATCACCGCTCGGGCAGGAGCGCTGCCGATCCCGGGAGTGCGCTGGGGCGGCCTGCGACAAAACTAACGAGAAGTGACATGAAGAGCGGGAGAAAGGCGGGTCCCCGGGCGGGTCCCCAGGCCGCTGCCACCCCGGGGCCTGCCCCGGGCACCGGGCCGAGGAGAAGGCCCCGCCGCAGGCCCCGCCACCGGCCTCAGGCCCAGAGGCCGCCCCGGTCGCTGGCTCTCGTCTCCCCAGGCCGATCCCGAGGGCGCCACCTCCTCGCTCTCCCTTACGTCACACTCAGACCCACCGCCTCGCGATGGCGTCACGCACCGTCCCGTGACATCACCCGGCAAGGCCCGCCTTCTCGCGGGTCACCGCCACCCCCCTCACAGCCAATGAGCGGCTCTTCCTGAGGGCACCTCGGGTCAAGCCCCGCCCCGCTCCCATTGGGTGGCTTCCGGCAAGGCGGCAACCCTACGTTCCCATTGGCTCCCGCCAAAGGGGCCATGACGCAACGCCATGGCGTGATGGAGTGGGAACCATAGAGCGCCGCTCGCCGGGCTAGAGCGCCGCGGGCAGGGAGCGATGGGACAGCCCGGGAGGACTCGGGCCGCGGCCGGGTCCCTGGCGGGGAGCGGGGCTAGCGGTGAGGGGGGGGGGAGGCGGGGCAGGGGCACCGGGGGCACCGGGGGCAGCGGGACCGGCGGGACCGGCTCTGGGGGGGGACAGCGGGCTCGGGACGGCCCGGGGGGGTGGGAGGGACCGGGGCGCCGGGATCCGGCCCGGTGATGGGGGGTAACGGGACCGGCGGAACCGCCGGGTGCTGGCACCGGTGCGGCCTGGTCACCCGGCGGGCCCTGTCCCCCTGCCAGCCCGGGGCGAGCCGTCCCGCAGCCCCCTCCCGCGCTCACGTTTCCCTTCACACCCAGGGTGCGGGCGGAAGGCGATGATGTAACGTGATGATGTGATGCGATTGATGTGATGTGCCAGAGGCCTGGCGGGTCCTGCCTGGGCCTTGCCCCGCGGCAGAGGGCCGCAGCTCCCCGAGGCTCCCCGGCCGCTCGCCCCCGCCGTTGGAGATGAGGGTCCCGCCGCCCGCGCCCCGCCAGAGCCGATGACTCCGTGGCACCGCGGCTGTAACATGCTCCTTGCAGTAGCCAGGTCGAGGTAAGACGGGGGTTGATTTTTCCAGGCGCTCGGTGCCGTAGCGTTCCTGTACCGGATTGGAGGTGAAACGGGCCGAGCATAATCACGCCTAAGGGAGCAAGGAGGCTCCCTGGCACGACAACGGTTGTCTTTAGCGATTTATTGAAGGTGACTGGTGCGGTTCCGATGTTTGCTAGTGCACAAATCCAGTGTAATATCAATGCTTTGAACCAGAGTACTTCCACAAACTCCTACGAAAGATTACCTGGCTAAACGTGAGAAGAGCAAAGGTTGATTTCGCTAATAGTAAAGGATTTCAGCAGTTGCCGTAATGCATAGCAGTCTGTGAGGTCTTAGCTCTCTTATAAAAGAGATCAGGCTATTTAACCGCTTGTCTCTCACCAGTGTGCAGCCTGTCCTTTCCAGCTGACGCTGCTGGGGGAGGGAAGGGGCAGGAAATACAGAGATCTGTATAACGCTCGGTGAGACGAGAAGGGGCTTTGGTTTTTATTTTGTTCGCGACTGGCAAGTTTTAGCCGATGGAATTGGTAGAAGGGCTCCCGAGAGGCAGTCTGAGGTCTTGGGTTACTCTCCCGCAAGAGAAAAGTTGTTAACAAGGGATGAGTTTTCAGTGTTTCAACTGTTGCTGAAGGATGGGAATCTCAGATACTGAGGCAGCCACAAGATCAATTTCACAAGATTAATTTTGGCACTAAGAACACGAATTTGTGTGTAACACGTAGGTACCTTCGCCTCAATGCACTATTCCTGTCTTAAATACCTCTCCAGTTTCAGAGGCTCCCATCTTCTTGCGCACTCCAACCCTCCATACTCTTCAGCAGTTGCTTTTGTCCAACTAGTGGATTCTCATTCAAACCGGACTTGCGTAAGAGACTCTGAAAACCAGCCATGGCTGCGCTGCGCACGGTTGGTCACTGGCCTACCTCACTCACCAGCTAAAGCCGTGCGAACGTTTCACACGTCCGCCTTCTTGCGTCAGGACCTCCGAGACGAACCTCCGCCCCACCGAAGTACTGTAAACCAGGGTACCAAGCCTGCTAAAAGTCCAGCAAAACAAGTTGTAGAGACTGCCGGGGGAAAAAAGTCTTTACGCCAAAAAATTGTGGATGAACTGAAACATTATTACAATGGATTCCACTTGCTTTGGATCGACACTAAGGTGGCTGCCAGGATGGTGTGGAGGCTCTTACATGGTCAGGTCCTCACTAGGAGGGAGAGACGAAGGGTAAGTGCATATACATGAACACCTTGCTAAAACGATGCATTAAGAGGCTTACTGTGATGCAAGACGTTTAACCGCTCGGTTGCCACGCTTCTCTCTTGTCTGGCTGAATAATAATTTCTGCTGTGCTCTTCTCCATACAGTTGCTGAGAACTTGCGCAGATCTCTTCCGGCTGGTTCCCTTCCTGGTGTTTGTCATTGTCCCCTTCATGGAATTTCTGTTACCTGTATTCTTGAAACTCTTTCCTGAAATGCTGCCCTCGACGTTTGAGACGGAGTCAAAAAAGGTACATGTCCTTTGTGAAGCCATAGGCTCTGTACTGCAGCTCGTTAGAACGTCTGTACAACTGCATAAAGAACTGTTGTTTCCTGCCTGCTGCTGTAAATGAGTGTCAGCGTCACGCACACGTCTAGGTCAGACGTTGCTTGCTTATTCCTACACAGGACGGCAGAATTTGAAGACCGTACTGTAGGCAGGGATCAGTGGGGGAAGTGCACAGCAATTTTCTACAGCAACCAAAGCCTATTTGCTTTCAGTACTGAAGTCTTGTTTCATCTCTTTTCCAGAATCCCCCCCTTCTGATTTTCAAGGAATTTCTAATTACGTTTTATTTCCTAAATAAAGGAAGAAAAGCAGAAAAAGAAGTTAAACGCAAAGCTGGAGTTAGCAAAGTTCCTGCGGGAGACCATTGCAGAGATGGCCAAAAGGAACAAAGCAGATACAGGACAAGGAAAACAGTTCTCTTCTTATGTGCACCAGGTAAAATGGGCTGTGCTGGGGATGGCAGCAATAGTACTTATGCCAGCGTTAGTGCTGCTGTTTTGGGCAGAGAATGGGGTTTGAACAGAGGTTGCAGAGAGGTTTGACAGCGCGGAACTGTCCTGTCAGGCGTTACTGTTAACTGGATGCGCTCTTGCAGCTGATGTCCCACTGACTCTGGCTTTTGACCTCATCTGTCAGGGCGATCTGCACAGACAAGCATTTCCATCCTGGAACAAGAATGAAAGTCTTACCCTGTGAAATCCTTTAAGTGGTCACTCAAAAACATGGTTTCACTTTGGCCTTTTAACTACATCATTCTGCTTCCACCCGGAGACAGGAACACCGGTGTGAGAAACAGGAGGGGATTCTTCCTCGGAGTGGGAAGAGGATTCACAAACTGATTCTGGTTAGGTTTGGCTTTTGGCCCTGATGCCTCTGCTTTGTTTAGATTCGGCACACCGGCCATCAGCCCAGCACCCAGGAGATCGTACGTTTCTCCAAGCTCTTTGAGGATGAGCTGACCCTGGAACACTTGGAACGGCCACAGTTGGTAGCTCTTTGCAAATTGCTTGAGCTGCAGCCCATTGGCACCAACAATCTGCTCCGCTTTCAACTTCTGCTGAGACTCAGAACTATCAAGGCAGATGATGAAGTAAGTTTAAAATAGCACAGATGTGACTGCTTTGGTGGAATGCATGCTTTTCGCAATCTCAAGTTCTGCCCTCTGAATCACTGCCTGCTTTACATAAGGCATGTGTCACTGCCCACACTCCATCCTCGGATTGAACTTTAATATCAATGGGAGTCAGGCCCTCCCCGGGAGAGATTCCAGAAAAAAACGGAATGAGAGTTCATCTTCCTGCAGCCTTGCTGCCTTTGGTGAATCTCATGAGTGTGTCACTGTTTAAAACACCCTTATATTTTTATTCTGGAGTCATACTAACTTGTAAAATAGGGAGGTTCCGATGCTGGAATAAATATTGTATGGAAACACCAGATTTTAACCAACTCAATTCAGTATGAGTTTAGTTTATGAATTGGCTGGATTTATGTAGCCTGGAGAAGGCCAAGGGAGAATCTGCTTGCTTTTCAACTGCCTAGTGGGGTTATTTAGAAAGTGGAACCAGAGTTACAGGTGCATGGTAAACGGACAACAGGTAATGGTCGTAAGTTGCAGCAAGGGAAATTCCAACTTGATAAGAAAAAAAAAAATAAAATCAGTGAGTGGGTAAACAATGGTTGTCCAGAGGTTGTGAAATCCCCATCCGCAGAGAGGCTCAAAGCATAAATGGAAAAGGCTGAGGCATGTAAAGAAACTTTTAAGTTAATCTCTTTTGAACAGGAGGTTGGACTGGGGACCTCCAGAAGTCCCTTCCAGCCTACATTTTGTGACTGTGTAGGAACTGTAATTTGACATGGTGTAAAGAATCCTATTACGACACAGAGGAAAGAACGGAAAACTTCTTGCTAGTAAGAGGTGACCAGCTCTGAACGGCACATGCAGCTAACCACAGGTTCAGCTTTAAAGCTGACAATTCTCACAGTCGCCTGCCTTTGTGTGAATTCTTCAAACCTGTAGGTTCACGTGTAAAAGTGAAATTCCCAGTACTTGGGGGGAAAAACAAAATAATCAGGATCGAAGTTTTTCATCCTCTGTAGCTGAAGACTGTCAGCTTTCAAGGACAGGATGAATTATCTACGGAGTCAGTTCTGTCTGATCTTTCTATCTGTATGGCTTTATGCACGTTTACCTAAACAGAGGTTTCTTTGGGCTCATCAGGCACATCAGGGTTTTGGTTACTCTGTGCCCAGGTAGGAACGTTCCTTTCCATTTCAGATGATTGCCAAGGAAGGAGTCCATGGCCTGAGTGTGTCTGAACTGCAGAGTGCATGCAGAGCCAGAGGAATGCGATCACTGGGTCTCTCGGAGGAGCAACTAAAGGAACAGCTCAGACAGGCAAGTACGCTCTGGTCTGGCCGCCTTCGACAGGGTTTCTCCTAGGGCAGTGGTGTGCAGTGTTCAGATAGAGCAGGCACGGTTTCACCAAGAATTCATGCAAGTATTCCTGGATGGATCCTCTCCTGCATAGCTGAGCTTTAAGGCATGAAGTGTCCAGATGATGTCCTACACTAAAGAGAAAACCAAGTAACATCAGAGCCAGATAGAAGCAAGATGAAGTGTGGGGGGGACAGAATATGTTTTAAGCTTCTAAAGTAGCCAAGACTTGTAGTAGAGCCAATGCTAGTCTTTTATAGGCATTCAAACAGATTACAGACACCGCTGTAGGTGCTGCATTTCAGATAAGCTGTAGATAATGCAAAGTACTTAGCTTTCACTGTTGGCCGGCTGTCAGTAGTGATGCTGGTACCTCACTAGTAGCTGGAAGCTTCCTCCCTAGTGCATATTCCATGCAGTATTCTTAACTCTTCAAAACTATTTCTTCTCTTTGTGGTAACTTAAAACTATATTAGCCAAACTGAAGATAGCCTTAAGATCTTTAAGGACAAAGAGTGCTATATAAATAACTACTGACGTAGAGCCAATATGAAATAACTTTTCCTTCTGTTTTCTTCTAACAGTGGCTGGATCTGCATTTAAAAGAGAATGTTCCACCTTCTCTGCTCCTGCTTTCCCGTGCCTTGTACTTAATAGATGTAAAGCCACAATCTGTCCCGGTTCCGCAAAATAAGGTGAGTTGTTTGAATGAAACTTTCAGGTTAATAGTTTAACCATTACACATTATAAAAATGAAGCACAATGACATGAATCTTGTTCTTTGATCCTCCAAGTGGACTGAAGTTCTAACTGTGCTGAACTATATGTTCTTCCATAGAGAGGTGGAACTGCTGAAATCATGACATCCGTCCCCGAAGATCAAGAGACCCCGGTGGATCCTGCCCCCATTGTTCAGGGAAGAAAGGTTAGAAAATAGCAGGCTACAAGTGGGAAAACGAGCGCGTAGTGCTGTAACCTTTGGGAAGAGCGCGTGAACCACCTCTCCAAAGCTAGACAAAGACCAATGTTTGACACCATTGCACAGAGCACAATGTATATTCTTCTGTTGTGTACGTGTTTTTGCCCGAGTGCCTCACAGTTGCATCCTCTGACTTAGGAGGTAATGAAAGGGTACAGAGATCTGCTGTGGCACGCCTTGTCCCGTTGCTGGAAGCAGCTGGTTGTTCAACACCCTGTTACTGGCTTCCAGCAGAGGAGCACTCGCAAGCTTCCAAGTTGCTTTATTTGCATAAATACAGAGATTTCAATCCAGACACATTTAGCTCAGAGAAGCCTGTTAAAAGCGACTCATTTTCAGCTCTCCTAGTGAACTGGGGCTGAGTTGTCCAGAACAAAAAGAGCCAAAATATCTGGGGGAAGAAAGCCAGAGCATATGGTTCTCAGCATAAGACTGAAGTGAATTCCTTAGATTAGTCCAACCTGATAAAAGCAGCAACAGAAATTAAAGGAGAATATTGTGTCAACTGCTAGAAATATTTCCAAATAGCTCTGTTAAATTGCGTAGGGGAAGTAATGGAAATGCCAACACACAGCTTTCACAAACACACATTGCAGGGAACAGCCTTATTCAGAAAAAAGGGAGGGTACAGGGTCTAACTAGAGCTTTGTTTTCCGAGAGGGTTCTGTGACTTAAAGCTGCTTTTTTCTTAAAGAATGAAGAATTTGTATCTCAGCCAGCAGAGAAATTGCCAGTCTCAGAAGTGTCAGTTAAGCCTCCCCCACGAGAGGTAAGCTTTTCAAAATTCTTAGGCTTTCCAAAGGAGATTGTTCTTCACACGACTTATTGACAAACTGGAAATTGATGCTACAGGTGTTGGGAATGATCGGTTCAAGGAACGACTGGAGAAACCGTGGACGAGAACTGCATCGTGGGCTGTTAAATACAGGCGTAGCACATGTGGCTGAGGGACCCCAGTCAAACTGGGGGAGGTAGCAGAGCACCGTGGGGAATTACCAGTGTGTCCTGTCCTCATTCTCTTCCTTAATCATCTGCTTTGGACCACTAGGACAGACTGGCCTTCCCTCAGAACCACCGCAGTGCTCCGAGCCATTTTGTATCTGTAAAAACATTTCTACAGTGACTTGCCTTTTCTTTTGCCTGTTTTCTTTCTCTGAATATTTGATTTCAATTTAGCTGCTTATGTATACATCATGGATGCCCACTTAAGGTGAGTTTGGGAGTCCAAGCTGACTTTCATCGACAGGAGAATGTTCCTTTACCCCAAATAACTTTATTCTTAGGCAACTGTTACTCTCCAGAGCAGCTTACTGGATTAAATGGGAAGATACCTTCTTCAAAAAAGGTTTTGAATTTTAAGAAGCATTTGTGTTGGTACTATCTAAAACCTGAAACTCTCCCTTACACCTAGACTAAAATGGAAGCATCTCAGAGCAGCAAGGCCGGTGCCAACGGAGTCTAGCCTGAAGCCAGCAAGGACTAACTCCAGGAGAGAAGAGCTTTCATCTCTGCACCTCCTTAACAGGAAAGAGTGGTTTTCCAGGAGGTTTTCCAGGAGGCTGCTTTACACGAAAAGGTGTCAGTAGCCCTCAGGGGCCTCTCCCTCTGTTAGCAGCTAGGCCAGGCTAAGACTGGGTGGCACCAGCTTCTCATTTGTACTGGATCCCCTACTCCCCCCATTTAACTTATCTTGTAAATATGTTAATAATGATGCTGCTCTCTGTGCTGTTACTGATCAGGTGTTTGTGCTCTTAAACCTTAGGAAGGGCAGCTTTTCATTGTCGTAAAGGCCCGGGCGCAGGATGAGCTAGGCTGAAGTCCAGTAAAGCCTGTTCTACAGTTTGAAATCCTCTGCAGGAACATACCCACGTATCCAGGGCTTGCCGCTTGTCCTGCTGCCAGAGTTTACAAGCTCAAGCTCTTGATCCTAGTTAGCATGGTTTAGCTAATAACCAGTGCGCAGAATGACCCGTGTAGCTGTTGTATTTCGCTGTCACAGTTGTACCGAGGAGAATAGCCACAGCCAAGGCAGGACCAGCGCTCCTCAGTGGTGTGGCTGAACTGAACTGCTCAGAAAGACCTAAGAACTTGCTGGACGAGCAGAGCAGTGAAGAGGACAGATTCCACTGCCTGAGCCTTTGTCAGCCAGCGCTGCAGCAGGTTGGCACCTCCAGGCACCGCACAGGAGGCAGAGATTTGCATTTTAAGGATTCCACTGGGTCATGTGGGGACCCACAGACATTTCCCAAGTCCGATGTAGGACTGGGTTAAACCCTACCCGGCTCAGAACTATACATCAGCAAGTGCTCTCAGACTTACCATGCTTTACAAAATGATTCTTCAGGCGCTCCAGTGTCAACTGGTTTTTTGGTAGACTCTCGAGGAGGATACTGAAAAGCTGTTTTTAGCATTTGTTAATTTTTTTACTTTGTCCTATGTAAATGCTCAGAAATTACTCATATTATGGATTTTAAATATGTATATTTATATTTACTGTAAAATTAAAGTTAGACTTGGTGCTAAGTAGAATGAAATGTCTTTTCTAGAGGTCGGCCAGCCTTTAGAACACTCCGACTCAAAAAAAAAAAAAAAAAGCCAGTCATCTCAAGGTGTTATTGGCACTTTAAACATGTGACTTGCAATCCAGAAACAGCTACCGTTGTACTGTGCTCGCCGTTCTGTACCTGCACCCCTGTCGTGGTCGTACAGCCAGTATGCAATGCCGAGTGTTTCTATTAACTGGTGGTTAGTCAGTGAGAACAAATGTTATTTCAATAAAATACCCTCGTTGCTGAAGTGTCACTCCTGTCTCGGTGTAGCACGGATAGACGTTGCTAGTAGGTGTAACTTTGCTGACAGACAGAATCACCTTTGGCTACCTGTCTACGTTAACAGAAGCCTTGTGCCTTTGATAATACTGTTATTTGAACAGAACTGTGACCTAACGTCTGCTAGAGCCCACTTTGTCTAGAAAAGTGTTTGCCCCCTAAAGAGCTGAGTACAAATGTGGTTCGGTGCGAGATTTCACCGGTGTTGCGCACTGAGATTAGTGTGCAGAAATAAAAGAACACGACGAATTTCTGTGTTATGGCTAAAGCACGGAAATAGCGAGATGGAATTCCTGAATTCAAGGTAAGCGGGAAGAGTTGTGCAAGGGAAAAGTCTCCCTGTTTTAAAACACGCAAACAGCAGTGAACTGCCAGCCCAGCTCACTAAACTGCGTCAAAGCAACACCGCCACAGACAGGAGGAAAATTTTGATAAGATGTAGGTGTGGACAGCATTTCTTGAAGTGCAAAAGAAAACAGCTTGAACGAGTTGTTGCTGTGGGGACTGGGACGCTCCAGCCAAGCAGGACACTTGGGACCTGAAGTTGTCTTCAAGTCACTGAAGCTGCTGTGTCAGTTCAGAAGGCAGAGTAAGCCGTGTGTAGCTACGCGTGTAGCTTGAAGTAGAAAAGCAGGTACCACTAACCCAAGCGCCAAGGTTGGACACCTCGAGTTGTTCAAACGCTGTTAGAGAACTGCAGCTCCAGAGCCATCTCTGCGCGAGGGAAAGCCTCGCTCAGGCTAACGCAATCTGAGGGAATCGATCCCTGTCCCGCGCCAGCAGGTACATACAATTCCCTTACTAGCGAGGACGTTTCCAGCTCTGCCACACTGCCCTGAGCTCCTGTCCTTTGCCAGCAGCCAATAGTTTACATTACTATTACCAAGGGACGTGTTTTTCCCAGTACAAGGTGAAGGGGCCACGCAGTAACGGGTCTACACACGAGTCGCACGAACCAACCTCTGCTGGCAGCCACTGTCGCGGTGCCCACGCCGAGGCCGGGCCGGGCCTGGCTGCCCGGGGCTCTGCCAGCTCCACACCCAGCACCGCTGCCGGGAGCCGCACGCCCACCACGAACCCACACCCCCCCCCGCCGTGTCCGGGCACGCGTGGGACAGGCTGGTCCTGGCCACGGCCATGCACTCCCTGCACGGCCACTTCCCACCGGCAGATAGCAGCACCAGGCAATTCTGGTACCGAAACACTCCAAAACGGGCTGCTCGGGGTTCAACCGCCTGGTTTGGGAGCTCCCTGCCCCGCCGCTCAGCGCTGGCCGTGCCCGGGGCATCCCACCCCCCCCGGGGCATCCCCACCCCCCCCGGGGCATTCCCCCCCCCCCCCGGGGGCATCCCACCCACCCCCGGGGGCATCCCCCCCCCCCCCGGGGCATTCCCCCCCCCCGGGGGCATCCCACCCCCCCCCGGGGGCATCCTCCCCCCCCCCGGGGGCATCCCGCCCTCCCCCCGGGGGCATCATCCCCCGTCCCGGGGCTCCGCAGCGTGGGGAGCGGAGGCTCCGCAGGTCCAGGCACAAAGCTGGACAAGCCTTTAGAAATAGACGCAAACACCGCTGTCCATGAAACCCGTCTGATTTAATCCAGCATCCCGTCTCCAGACACGAGTGACATTCAGCAACCAGGATTAAAACCACTCACATCCTGTAAAAGACGAGTCGTGCTGGTAACGGCGCTGGGATCTGGCTGTTGTGCTGCTCCCCAGAACCTGGGGCTGCCTGAGCCCGTGGCGGAGGGGGGACGGACGACAGCCATACGTGCCCCCAGCTCACACCCAGCCACCAGGCCTGCGGGGTTCGAGCTCCGGCTCCCCAAGCAACACGTAAAAGCCACGCGTACACGACGCATTGCGAGCGCTTTCTCATTTTAAAGGGCTGGCTGCGGCCCTGTAACAACCGAGCAGCACGTGGAGAGTCTGGTCCTTGCACAAGCCAACGTCTGCGTCGGGAAGGCAAAGCTGGGTTGAGAAATTGTTTTTATTTCCAGGGGCAATTAAGAGCCGCAGGAGGGAGCATTACGCAGAAATGCCCTCTGGACAGAGCCTGTCTGAAGGCACCCATCACAGCTGAGGAATTTCGAATTCCCAGAATCAGCCATTCATTAGTGCAGCGTAATGAAGTGTTTTCAGCACCAAGCAGACTTCAAAGGTCTCTGTTTTCTCCGCGCCTGCAGCAGCAGCTGAGCTTCAAAGCTGCGTCCAGACCCGCTCCAGCCCACAAACGCAAAACAAACCCACTCGGACGTGCGTGCTGCAGAGCTGCCCCACGCTTTGCAGGGCAGGCAGCGGGGAGATGCTGCCTCCCACCCAACCTCCCCAACCGCTCCTGCCCCTTCCACAGCCCCCCCCAAGGGCAGCGCAGCGGTGGGGCACGGGCGCAGAGATGGGTTCCCCAAGGTTCCCACGCACACGTGGCCATCACCGCCCGGTCACCGCTCCTGCAGCCTGCCCAGAAGCTGGTGCCAGAGCCATGGGCTGTGCCAGGGCCCCGGCTGAGCCCCCCTACAAACACCACCGGCACGCAGACGTGCTTCCTCCCCTCCTCACGGCTCACCAAGCTGTCGCTGCTGTGCTCGCAGCCCGCGGAAGCAAGCCTGCCCGATGCAGGAGCAAACCTGGCAGGTACCTTTGCACAGCACCAACGGGCTCATCCTTCCCCTGCCTTAACGCTGCATCTGACACGGACCGGTGTGCCAGCAGCACTAACAGCTGAGCAGGATCAGGCCATCAGCTTCTCGGGGTAAACAATCCAACAAGGACAGGCTTGCAAAAGCTGATTTTGAAGCAGCACAAACGCTCCATTGCAAACCTGAGGAGCCCACCTGGTCAGAGATTGTGGGAACAAATATTTACTGCTTCACTGCAGCAGTGTCAAGGCTGTGTGCAGTTGCGTGCCCGGGCAGTGCCAGCCGCAGCACCCCGATAAGGGCTGTTGGGGAGAGACAGGAGCACAGAGGAGGAGAGATTTTTCTGTCCTTGCTTCTGGAGCTGTAGAATCAACGCTGTCCTGTTTTCTAACCTACCTGCAGGGAGGAGAGTCACTAAAGCAGAGTTATCCAAGGTGTCTGAGCACCTGACTCCGGGACCAAGGGTTTTGAACAACAGCACGTGCCCACAGCCCCCTGGAGAAGCCAGGGCTGTGCACTGAGCTGCTCAACAGCCAGGAACGGGAGTTAACGGCAGCAGCTCATCAGCAACATCTCCAGAGAAAAACCCCTGCTGCCTGCAGCTGAGCTGCTCGGGCAGAGGCAGGAGTGAGCAGCTGCGGGGAGAAGACCCCCTCTCGGCCCATTTCACAGCCTCAGTTACACAGAAAATAAACCATTCCCTTGAGAGCAGTAATGATAATAACAAGAAGAGCACAGCCCCAGAGCTGGGGAGCACTTACCGGTGGTGCCTGGGCTGCTCCAGGGGCTGCAGGCTATAGGGCAGCTATAGGGCGGCTATAGGGCAGCTATAGGGCAGGAGCCCTTCTCCTGTTCTGGTTTAAAGGGACCCACCTGCCCCCACCCAGCACAGGGCTCCCTGGGGGTGGGTGCTCTGCGGGGGTGGTTCTGCCTCCCCAGGGGCTGCTGGCAGAGCCAGGGGGTCCCGGGGGTGGGCAGGGGAGCAGGGTTTGCTTTTGGAGCTGTTCCTGCTTTGCAGATGGCAGGGGAGCGGTGCGGGGGGGGCACGGCATCCTGGGGTGCCCCCAAGCCCGGGAGCCAGAGGAGACACCCCCCTGCCAGGGGTCCTGCTCAGAGCACGGTGGTCCCGAGGAGCAGCGTGGGGCTGTGACAACGTGCAAATCACTGACAGCTCACGGGTCAGGTCACCAGCGAAGGTGGGGCTGCGCCTGGGTGCTCCTGCCCCCAGAGAGGGAGAAATGGCTCCGTCCTGCCCGTGCACCCTGGGAACACGCTGGGGCTGCCCCGGGCTGGTGCCCCCGTCCCTGGGGGTGGGCTGCTGCAGACCTGCCCCCACGCACATCTCTGAAGCACAGGCCTTGTCCCTCAGGGGTGCTCCTTTCCGGGGGTGCTCCTTTCCGGGGGTGCTGCAGGTCAAACCCCAGCCCTCAGCCTGCTCAGGGTGATCTGCCCCACGCAGCCGATGGACCGGCAATACCGGGAGATCCTCCCGCGGCCACTCAAACGCTTTTCTCCCCCTCCCGAGCGCTGCAGACCTCTCTGCCCCAGGCCCCGGTGCCCAGGGGGGCTGTTACTCCTGCCCTGGTACGGACGGGAGTTGGGAGTCACCCGGGGAAGAACAAGCTCTGCCAGCGAGCCCTTGGCCACGGAGGGGCAAAGACACGTGTCCCCCCTCTGCCAGGCTCATGGGAAGGGGGTACCAGTCCCGGAGAGACCCCAGCCGGCACCTGGGGACCCCGCATCTCCCCGAGCCCCTCTGCATCCCCATCGCGGGGAGGGATCCTCTCCCAGCGCCGGGCTCTGCACTGCACGGGGAGATGGCAGGCCTGGCCGAGGGACAAGTGCCGTGTTATTCTGGCAGCCTGGAAAGTTTTCAGGGTGTTTGGAGAGTTTGGAGTTGAGTTTCAAATTGTCAGGGGCTTCTCCGGTCTCAGTACAAGAGGTAGGCAGAAAATTACTGAGATAATACCCTTAATTTCCTGCAAATGGGTAATGTTCCCTTGAAAGACTGCCACTCCACTAGTCCTTAAATACATCTTTGGAGAACATCTTATACCACATAATACAGGATAATGAGGAAAGTCGTGTTCTCCCGCCCGGTGTTCCAGGCCTGCGTCTGCTCCAACTTCTGAACCTGGCTGAACTCTTCCTGGCAGCGCGAAGCTTGTGGTGAAATGATAAGACAATAGCTCCCGCGGCGGCTGCTTTGCCAGCCCAGAGAGGAGCAGCAGGTTTGTCCAAAAGGTCCAGCAGCTGTTGAGCATCCCATGTAGCTTGAGAGATGCCTCCTGGCTGCGGATGGCTCCGTTTGCTGGGCTCAGGCATCCCCCAGCCCTGCAGCCATCTCACACTCACCCACCGCCGTCGTCCTTAAGCGAGGGCCTTCAGCACAACGTATTTCCTCCGGGTAACTGGAGATCCAGGAGAGCCGCTCAGCTCCGCGGCCCCGGCGGCTTCACCGGGGGTGTCAGGACCTCCGAGTTACCCGGCCGAGGCGCGGGAGCATGACGAGGGCTGTTCTCTGCTGGTTTTATGGTCATTAACAGTAATTAACAAAGGAAGCAGCGCAGGGCTATGGTGGGAATGGGAACCCAGCCCTGGCGCTCGGCTCAGCCCCCATCAGCTTGTCCCCGTCCCTCCCTGCTCCCTCCGGGCACAGACCCTGCGCCAGCTCCCGGCAGCTCCCTGGGGATGCTCCTGCTCGATGCAGAGGGAGAGGAGGAGGCTGGCGGGGTGTCCTGGGCGGGATGAAGGCAGAGCCAGCCTGCGCCTGCCGCAGAGGGAGCAGCACATTCTTCTGCTGAGAGGTTTTGCAGATGGAGAGCGAAGAGGGGGCTGGCGGGGAGCCTGCGGCATCACCTGGACGCTGCGCTTCAGCCACCCGGCCGTGGGCGAGCTAAGGGCGAGCGAAGGTGCTCCCCGCAGCCCTGTCCTCCCGGCCGTGCTCTGCCCTGACCATGCCACGCTGGCGCGCGTGCGAGGGGTCGCTTCGCATCCGTTTTCCTCCTGTGTTTTTAATTTAGAAAGATCTGGAAGCTGGGGCTTGCTCTTCCCGGGCTTTGCCATGGTGACACACCCCCCCCCCCCCCAGCCGCACGGCAGAGTCGCCGGCTTCAGCGTTTATCCTGAAAGCGAGCACAAACCGTGAGCAAACCCACCCTTCTCCCCAGGGGAGCTGGGCACTGGAGCCGGGCGGAGGTTCACGAACCCAGAGCAGTCTTGTGCCACTGAGACATCTCTGAACAAACCCATTTTCGGACCAAAAAATCCCCGCACCCTCCCAGCTGCTTCCCCCCAGCCCTCACAGGTCGTTGGCTGCCACAGGGTTTTTTTTTGGGGGGGGATGAGGTTCAACCTCTCCCCCACCCCAGCAGGCAGCAGGTCCCAGGTTTGGGAGAGGCAAGTCCTTCCCCGGGTGGATTTGTGCCGCAAAGCTGCGGAGAGGAGCTCTGGTCCCCCGTGCCCCTCAGCAGGACCCTGCGGGGCTGGCAGCACGTGCCCGAGTCTCGGCTCTGCCCGGCGTGCCGGGACCCCAGGCGCCTTCCCGGGACCCCCCCGTACCTGATAGGCACAAAAAGGGCAGAGTCAGCAGTTTTGCTACATGACACCCCCCTGAGTGAGCGGAGGAAACGAACCCAGCAGAGCCCCATAAATTACTGGATTCTGTTCTGCAACATCGGGCAAATTAAACGTTGCAGAGATCCAAGGCCGTGTGTGCTTTGGCGTGGGGAGAGCTTTTCCAGCCATGCCGGTGCCAAACCCCTTTCAGCCCTCCCCTCGGCTCCGGCTCCTCCACCGCTTTATCCTTCCCCCGGGCATCCCCGCGCTATCGCTGCTCCCGGCTCGGAGCCCGGCTTTATGGCACCCGCCTCTGCCGCCATCCCGCCAGCGGACGCCGTTCCCGGGGCGGGGGGGCAGTGCCTTGCCCTGGAGACGGGGGATTTCTGCTCGATGCTGGTCAAGAAAGGTCTCCCGTGCCAGGGCCAGCCCTGGTCCTTGCATCAGCCTCTTCCCCAGAAAGCTGTTGGGGAAAGATGCACTGGTCAGCACTTTTATAGTAGATTAATATTCAGAGGGAAAAGTACCGATTTAGTGAGGCCCAAGCACAACAAAGGCTGAGATTTATAGCCTCCTGTATTGGAGCATTGCATTCCTAGCAGGCTTTCTGCCTCTGTTATAAATTTGTAACAAAGGAGACGGAGCCTTACACCAGCTTAAAGTAATGTAGAACAAGGGCTCGATGGCCAAACCTTGCACAGAGCGTTACGGGGCGCAGGCGACATCATCCCCGGGTTGTCTGCCAGGGATGGTCCTGTCCCGCCTCTGCCCGTCCTCGCAGCCCCACGGCGCACCGGATGGAGCCTCGGCCGCGGCGCAGGGGTGCTGGGGGGGGGGTGCTCGTCCCCTGCCCGTGCTGCAGGGCTTTCCCCCGCCGCTGGAGCTCAGCCGCGGTGCTGCCACCGGCCTCGGCGCGGGCTGCGCTCGGGATTTGGGAGCATCCCAGCCCTGGCGCCGTGCCGTGAGGTCAGCCGCGGAGCGAGGCAGCGCGCAGGGGAGTGGAGGGTGCAAGGATGCCTTCCGAGCCCACCGCACAGTGGCAGGGCTCGGACAGGAGCAGGAATTGTCTGCGGCTGCCCCGGTTCATAACCGATGTTTTGTTTGGATGAAATGAAGCCGATCCGCAGCGTTTGACAGGGTCTGGTGCACGAGCTGTCAGGGCGGTGATGTGCAGCAGGGGAGAGCCTCGCCGAGAGCCCAGCCAAGTTCCCGCCTCGGGAGGGCCTGGAGCGGACGGTGCGACGGGGCCGGGACGCGTGCCAGGACACCGACAGCCGCCGGGCAGAGGCACAGATCCCCGTGGGTGAGGGGTCCCTGCCATACCCGCCCTCCTCTGCCCCTGCGGATGGGCCTGCGAGGCGGGGGCACAGGGGCATCCGCTCCCGGACATCCCTGGGGTTTTGGGGAGCCGAGCCCCGGGCAGATGACGGCTGCCGCGGGCTGCTGCCAGCCCTCCCCGGGGGCTGTGGCCACAATCCTGCTCCCGCTGAGCTTCCTGCGGTGTCCCACTCCCCACCTCCTGGAGCGGGGGGAGCAGGGTTGTTTCCTCGCAAGGAAGCAATTTACGGCTGGAAAGCTGCCCCGGCTTTGCTGCCTCAACCTCCCTCACCATCGGCCGCGCGGCGCTGCTGGCACCCCTCTGCCCACCATGCCCGCCTGTGGGGCTGGGGGGGGGCTGCCTCACAGCTGCAGCTCCGGGGCGCAGCGAGGGGCTTGGGGTGAGCCACGTGCCCCCTCGCAGGTTGCCTCCGCTGCAGCTGTGCACATCTGGCTCCATCTTAGCTCAGCTGTGGGTGGCCAAGGGGGGGGGCTGGAGCCGGACCCCTGGGTCCCGCTGCCTCACGTGGGAGCTGACCCCGCAGCTGGGTGGGACGCGTGGGGCGGAGGGGCGGCCGGGGGCAGCGATGGCCCCAGGCAGGGGGTGGGGGGTCGCTCCCCACACGCCCACCGAGCCGTGCTCCAGGAGCCGGGCCGTGGGACCCCTGCGTCAAGGTGGAATCGCAAAGAAGGTTTCCTGCCACGGCTGGCAGCCGGACAAAGCCCAGCTCAGCGCCGAGCGGAGCAGCCAGGTCCTGGGCCCCGGCCAAGAGATTGTCTTGGTCCTGCACAGCCGGAGGGCTTTAAAAGGAGAGAAAGAGGAAGGCGAGGAGTGGAAAAGACAAAGGATGCTGTGAGAGCCAAACGTGCTGTCGTGAGCCGAGCGCTCAGCGACCACCAATGCCCGACGCCCCCGGCCACCCGCTCGGGGGGCTCCCGCAGGCAGCGGCTCCAGATCCCCCATTGCTTTGGGGTCATTTCCCGAGGGACCCCATCCCATCCACCTCCTAAGTTCAATTGCAGCGGGGAGGGCTCAGTGCTGGGCAGCGCCAGAGGAGCCACACGCCATCCCCTGGGCAGGGACCCAGCAGTGCTGGGCGAGGGGGATGGCTTTGGCCCTGCAGGTCCCCGTGCAGCCCTGAGCATCCCGCACAGGGCTGGTGGGATGAGTCCCGGGCTTGCTGCAGTCCTGCTCCGTGCGGTGTTGTGTGCTGGCTCTGCAAGTGCGGGGTGTCGACACCGGCGTCGGGGTATCTCCACCTCCTGGAGCTGCCCACGTGAAGAGGATGCCGTACCGGGAAGAGCAGAGACGAGCCAGGTCTCCCTGCTCCAGGACCAGCATCTGGGCAGCTCGGTCCCTGCAGACCTCCAGGGCTCGAAAGGCAGCGCAGCATCCCCAGGGCTCTGCAGGAGGGACTGCCCACCCCCAGGGCGCTGCGTCCCCGAGGGCATGCGAAGGGGGCACCCGGCTGTAGGTGCCCAGCCCTGCAGCGTGCATTAGCAGTGCTGCTGGAGTCACTCTGCCTATTACCATATTTAATTGCCCTCCTGGTAACCCCAGGAAATGAGCAGAAGATTGTGATAGCAGCAGTTTCTGATGATGTAAACACGAGCTCCATCTCTCCCCGCCGCCTTGCCAAGTCGGTCCCAGGGAGAGCGGTGATTTATGGAGACCCCCAGCCCCGCTCCCCCCGCTCCCGGCTGCCTGGGCTGCGAGTTTAATCTAGGACTGTGAATTCAACATAAATCACTTGATTAAAAGCTCTACTTAATTTAGGAGGGGGGGGGGGAAGAACGCAGCTGATCGATTTAATTTACACAGGGAAATAGCAACAAGCAGATGCTTTTAAAAGGGCCAGTGAGGCGGATGATGCTGCAGCCGTTTCATCTTAACCATTTAAGTGCTCGGTAAAGGGGCTGGCAGCCTCTCGCCCCCCCAGGTGAGTTGCCACCCAGCACCCCTGCCCAGATCCCACATGCCCCAGCAGCTCGGGTGGGCCGCGGGGTGCAGGATGTCCCCAGGATGCCCCGACTGAGGGTCCTCGGCAGCATCTTTAACAGCCCTGGGCTTCTTGGTCAACGAAACGCCTTTCCCAGGGCCGGCGGTTTCTGGAGGCAGCGGGTCAAGTTTAAATGCAAACAGGCTGGGGCTGGCACCGGCTCCATCCTGGGAGGAGAGAAAAAGGCAGGAAAAGCGGAGAGACGGAACCAGAGCCG
This sequence comes from Balearica regulorum gibbericeps, assembly GCF_011004875.1. Taxonomy (NCBI): domain Eukaryota; kingdom Metazoa; phylum Chordata; class Aves; order Gruiformes; family Gruidae; genus Balearica; species Balearica regulorum. The sequence continues at coordinate 2,021,816 of NC_046210.1, read as the reverse complement.
GCAGCGGTTACATCAGGAGGGGAGGGCTGCCCCAACCCGGCCGTGTGACCCTGAGCCCATGGGACGGCAGCACCTTCCGCAGGGTCCTCAGCTGGGGATCCGCAGGTCCCGGTCCCTCGGTGGGGAAGGGACCCACCAGGCGACACATTGCGACACCGTCACAGTCGTTTTGGTAGCAAAAAGGAGGCACGTGGTTTTTTGGTTGTTGAATGGGAGAATATTTTTACGGGGAATGGTGAAGCCGTGAAGAACAGAGTTCCCACAAAGCCAGTGCCCATTCCTCCCTACCCTCTGACCGTCGCTTTCCCAAACCAGTCGCTTGGATGAGCTTTAGCCCCCAGACCCCTCGCAGCCCCTTTCCCATCGCCCGCCAGCGCAGAGCATCTCCCACCGCTCCACCCAGGGACGGGGCCACGGCTGGCAAAGTCTCGGTTAAAGTCTTTAATAATTACAAGAATTCCAGATTCATTACAGAAGAGTTTACAACAAATAATATTTCTCCATACAAAGGCAAAATAAACTTTTCAAGTAATAGCGTCCTGGCTCTGGAGTCTCACTGCCAGTGACGGGGAGGGATGGGGGCACACACAGCCCCTTCCCCAGCGAGGGGCTGCCCCTGGCCAGGGAAATGCCCCGACCTCCCCCCCCGGCACCGCAAACCGGCACCAGCTCCGTGGAGCAGAGCTCGGGCAGCCGGGCACCACAACCGCCTCCGGGATGGAGGCCGGTGGGCACGGACGGGCAGAGCCGGGGGGCGCGGTGCCCCGGCCGAGGACGCTCCCCCGGTAAGGCACTGGTGGGCATCGCCCGGGGAGCAGGGCTGCGCAGGGCACGCGTCCCCCCGGCCAGGGCGCGGCGGGGCTGGGACCATGCACCGAGCCGGGTTGGAGGGGTTGGTGCCATACGGCACCGCTCCGGCATCCCGGTGCTCTGGCGTGGGACCGGCATGACCCCAGGCCCCCCCCAGCTCCCTCCCCAGGAAGCCAACCGCGGGGGTGGGGGCTGCAGCCCCCTCCCCAGGGCACCGTCCCGACCCCTCACCGGCACTGCCTAAAACGCAGGGCACACCCGCGCCCCGGCACCCCACGCACCAATATGGTGCCGCAGGCGCTCGGCAGGCGGTGCCCAGCCCCGCCAGAGCCGGGGGGGGGACGGACGCGGGGGCCAGGGAAAGGCCAGGCACGTAATGACAACGTATTCCCAAAAGGCATCCACACATTATTATTGTTGTTTAATACAACCCCATATAAAACTGAAGCAGCAGCAGCAATTCTTATTGAGGGACCTAAACTGAAATAGGTTTAGAACATAATTTAAAAAAATAAAAACAGCAAAAGTAGCAAAATATATGAACTTTTTTTTTTTTTATAGCAACTGATATCTACCAGCCACTAGTACCTTACTACCAAACTGGTATATCTCTGGTAACAACCCTTTTAAAAAGACATGTAAATATATATTCATATTTATACATATTTTTAGCTATGTACACAGGACTTTTGTGTTTAGCACTGGTGTATTTGGCTGCCTCTATTATCAGTGCTGAGCAACGTATACGCCGCGTCTCCCGCTTTCGAGGTACCGGGGGTTTGGTCAGCAAAGCCCGTCTCGGTGCTGGCACTGCTGAGCTGCGGGACCAGCCCCGGAGCATCTCAGGCAACGAGCGCCGCGCCGGCAAGAGTCCCCGCGCCGCGAGGCTTCCAGCACGCCAACGCTCCCCGGCCGCAGAAACCCGGCGCTGACCTCGGCTTCGTGAGTTCTCCACGTCGCAGATAAGCCCGGCTCTGCGTGTCCTGCCGGGACGTGCCGTGCCAGGAAGGGTGGCTGGCTCCCGGGCAGGGTGCTGCCCACGGGAGAGGATTTCAGCTTAACCAAGTGGAAATATTCAAGCACAGATTTGATGGAAAAGAGGGTTTTTTAAGGGGGGGGGGGGGGAAGGGAACACCAAAAAAACACCAGAACAAAACCTTTGGGCTGCAGAGAGCTCACAACTAAGGCGGCAGGAGAAGCTGGCATGAGAGGTGGGTGGTTTTGGTTACGTGACATGCTACGGTTGCGTCTCTGAACCCTTTCTGCAATAGCTCAGCACGACCGGGCTGCGCAGGCAGCGCCCGCCGGCAGCAGCGGGCACGGGCACGGGCACGGCACGGCAGTCCCCGCTGGCAGTGCCACCCTCAGTGTCGCTTCAGTCCGCCATTGGTGTGCTGAGGGGGGAACTTGGGAAGGCACGGCTCGTCTGGAAGAGGGTCGTGAGAAAAAACAGAGTCCTCTCCCGAGGAGCAGGTGGAGCTGCGGGTGTCCGGGAAGCCGGGAGAATACTGATCCAGCGGCATGGAGAGGTCCAGGTACTCCTGAGAGGGACGAACCCCGAGGATGGGCTCAGGTGGGGACCGGGCATCCCCGCGGGAGCGCCCAACCCCAGGCAGGGCGAGGGTGGGTGCGGGCTCGTGGGCGCTGCCTCTCCTACCTGGTTGGAGGTCATGGCCACGATCCTATCCAGGTCTTCCACCAGCTGCTTGAAGGTGGGTCTCTGGGAGGGGACGGCGTGCCAGCAATCCCTCATCATCATGTACCTGGGTGGGCAGAGGGGAGGCCAGGGCTGAGCCCGGAGCCAGCGGCTGGGGACCCCCCACCCACGGGAGCGGAGCAGCGCCACGGGAGACGGCGTCGGCGCTCGGGCTGCGACCCGTGGCCAGCAAAGACGCCGTTCCAGGGATTTAGGGCTAATCCCCTGCGTTGGAAGGAAGGGAACTCCCTGCCCGCCCTCCCAGGGGCACTGGGAAGGACACGGGGCTGTTTGGGGAGGAGGATGTACGGGGAGCTAAGCTGGTCCCTGCTCTGGGGTCACCCTGGGATTCACTCCTGCCGAAGGGAGACGTCGATTATTGCAAACAGATTGAGCTGATGTTTTTGCAGGGCTGGGAACCGCTGTGAAAGTAACTCCGAACATCTGCCTGTCCCCCCCTGCACCTGCCTGCTCCCCAGGCCAGGCGGTCGCACTTGTTGGCTCCCGACCCCGCGCTGCCGCTGCAGCCCCGGGGCGCAGGGAGGGGAAGCGGTGCCGATCCCCCGGCCGGGTGGGGGGCGTCGGGATGTCCCCCTCCTTCCCCGTCCCGATGTCGCACTCACAGCTCATTGGTGCAGTTGCTGGGCTTGTCCATCCTGTGACCTTCCTTCAGCAGCTTGAAGAGCTCCTCGACCGGCACGCCGGGGTAGGGCGAGCCGCCCAGCGTGAAGATCTCCCACAGCAGTACGCCGAAGGACCACCTGCCCGGGGCAGAACACAGGGCAGACGCTGGGGCACCCGGCTCCCGTGGAGCTGGCACCCCCACCGCAGAGCTTTGGGTACAGTTAGAAGTTCGTTTGCTGGGAGGGACAAGCACTAACAGCTTTAATTCACTCTGCAAGACAAACGAGTCCCAGCACCAAATATAATTTCGATTCAGAATATCTGTCTGCTGACGCTAATTATATTTTCATTAAATTACGACGAATTACATCTGGTGCACTTCGCCACGGCGCGTGTCGTGTTCACCAGCGGGCGATGCTACACGAGCGGGACACGACCTCAGCAAGATGCTGCAAGATGCAGGCAGCGATGCAGGCAGCGACACAGGCAGCAAGAGCATTGCTGGACGGGGTGGCCAAGAAGGACCACGTCCCCCAGCTCCCAGCAAAGCTCCCAGCACACCAGCGAGAGCTCCCCCTGTGCCGGCACTTTCAGCTCCCCGTCTCCCCCCGACCCAGCCCACCGCCTGTGAAGCTGGGCAGGGAGCAGGCGCCCCACGGCCGCTACTCACACGTCGCTCTGATGAGTGTATATTCGGTCGAACAGAGCCTCTGGGGCCATCCACTTCACCGGCAGGCGACCCTGGGGCACAAGAAAGCCCCACATCAGCTCCGTGCCAGCAGGGAGCGGGGGGATCTGGGGTGGGGGGGGCAGCCCTGCACACCCATGGTACCGCCAGTGTGTGGGTTGGGACATCCCCGGCATGGAGAGCACCGCTGCCCTCGCCCACCCCGGCAAAGCCCCCTTGCCCACCACTCACGTTCGTCGTCTTCTTGTAGTAATCTATGTGGTGGATGTCGCGGGCCAGACCAAAGTCAGCGATCTTCATCACGTTGTCCTCCGTCACCAGGACGTTCCTGGCCGCCAGGTCCCTGTGGATGCACTGACCGAGCACGGGGCCGTCAGGTGGTCCTGAAGCCCCCGGATGGTTCCCCACGACGAACAAGGCTGGGAGGGAAAGGTGCGTCCCTCCCCCGAGCCCAGCCGCCGGGTTCCCCATCCCACCATGGCCCCCCGGGAGCTCCTCACCTTCTTGGAGGCCAGGTACTCCATGCCCCGGGCCACCTGGTAGGCGCAGGAGACCAGGTCCTTGAAGGAGAGCTGCTCCTCGGGGACGCGGGTGGGGTTGTAGCAGTACTCCATGCCAGGGGGCCGCCGGGCTTGCAGGTACTCCCGCAGGTTGCCCTTGCTGGCGTACTCCACGATCACATAGAGCGGTCCTGCAGGGACGGCGGAATGAGCGGCCGGACCACGGAGTGGGGGTGCAGGGTCAGCCCCCTCCCGGCATGTGGACGGCAGCTTGGGGGGTTGGGCAGAGGGGACACTCCCTCCCCGCTCGCGTGCCCTCACCGTCCTGCGTGCAGGCTCCCAGCAGGTTGATGATGTTCTTGTGCTTGCCGATCATCTTCATCATCTCCATCTCGGAGATGAGGTCGGACAAGTCTTTCTCTGTGGCGTCGGCTAAAGCAGTGGAGAAGGCAGCAGTTGGGTGGGGGGGGGGGGGGCCAGGCTGGGTCACCCACGTTACACCCCCCCAGCCCCAGCTGGGACCCCCCCTTCTCGCCGCCACTTACACTTGAGCATCTTCACCGCCACCTTGGTCACGCGGTTTGGCTTGTCCTTGTCGAGGCCGATGGCTTCTGCCAGCACCACCTGCCCGAAGCACCCTTCTCCCAGGGGCTTGCCCAGGATCAGCCTGGCGGGAGGAGACACCCTGACGCGGGGGCCAGTGGCCACGGGGGGAAGCAGGTCGGTTGCCGTTGGCAAACGGCATCGATGGTGCCGCCCTCCTCGCCCAGGCTGCTCCGGCAGCCCGTCCCCGGGGCAGAGCGCACCCAGCACACTGGGACCTCACCTGTCCCGGGGCAGCTCCCAGCGCGGGTCCTCGGGGAGCTCGTACTCGGAGACGCCGGCCAGCATGGGGGTGCCGCTGGAGGAGAGCCGCGAGGGCCGGACGAGCATCACGCCCGAGTTCATGGAGGAGCTGGAGTCGGCCGACACCTGCAGCGGGGACCGTGGGTTACCTTCACGCAGCGCCGGGTGTCGCGGCCGGCTGTCCCCGTCAGGATGCTGACCGGGAGCCTTCACACCCCAACCCTGCCTGCAGACCCCCCCTGCCTGCACCCTGCCCCCGCCTGCAGGTGTGGGGCTCCATCAGCATCACTTCTACCTTGGACCCAGACTAAATAATTTTTAATTAGTTTCCGGCATGCTGATATCACAAAATACACAGCCTGGGAGTCCTACTGTCTCCTCAGCCTGTCAAAAACGCTCCTCTCTGCTTGAACATTAAATTGCTGTAAATCCTTCCGGTCCTCCTCACCGCCCCCGCTGAGCGCTGCCGAGCAGGGGACGAGGAGGGGCCGTGCCAGCCCCCCTGCTCGCTGTGCTGCCGGTCTGGGGCGCAGCCCACGGACAGTCCCCACCCCGCACCACGGACGGGCACAAGGCTGGAGACGGTGGCACGTGCAGCAGCACGAGAGGGTCCCGGGTCTCCCCCCCCATCCATCCTCATCCAGAACCTCCCCCCCGGGAAGGGCAGGTCTCCCAGGAGGGGCAGTAGGTGCAAACAAACCCCCTCTCTACTTTCTGTTACCTGTCTGCGCAGGGGGATGCTCTTGGCCAGCTTGTGCACGGCCAGCTGGCTGTTGAAGTCCGTCTTCTTGGTGGTGCTCTTCATCTTGTAGATGATGACGGTCACCACCATGCAGGAGATGAGGAAGGCCCCGGTGCAGTAAATGATGATCTCCAGGTAGAGGGGGGACGTCATCATGGCCGGGGTGTCTTCAATAGCTGGGTCGGCGTGAACAGGGTGTTAGCACCTGCGAGCCCGCCCGGGGCCGAGGAACGGAGTGGTGCGGGGGGGACCCCCCAGCTCCTCCCCATGCCCAGCGGGGACACACTCGGCATCGCCGGAGGTCTCGATGCAGCGTGCAGCAGGGACCGGGGGGGGGCTGCCCACCCACCCTGGTGGGGAAGGCGTGCGCGCACCCCCGGGCTCCTCGCCCCCGCAGCCGGGCAATGCCTCTGCTGCATCTGCAGGCACGTGCCTGGGGTGGGAGGGGGTAGAGCGGGGGGCAGTGCCCGTGTCCCTCCCAGGCCGTGCAGGACAGCAGTGCCGGGACGGCAGAGCTCTCCTGTCGGGGTTTGCTCTCCTGCACCTCCCGCAGGGACGAGCCGTCGCAGGACCCCTGGGGATGGGTCCCCTTCCCAGCCGCTATGCTCTGCCCACACTCGGAGCCGCCAGTCCCTCGGGGCCTGGGGGTTACCCTGAGCACGGACGGAGGGGGCCAGGGGCCACCCAGCAGTGCCCGGGGCCGCGGGAGTGCAGGCGTTACCAACAACCCCCGGGAGAGCTCGGGGCAGAGCAGCCAGGAGCATCTCCAGTGACAGCGATCTGCTGTGGGACCCCCAGGGAAGGAGGGTCCTGTCCCCCACTGTGCCGTGGGGCAGACCCCGCTTTGGCGGCCGCCGGCGGCAGAGGAAGCGTCAGTGCCGCGAACGGCTCAGAGCAGCTGCAGCCATGTGGCGCGGTCCAGCGCGGCCGCAAACTGCGGTGAATCTGGCAGGGTGGGAGCTGCCATGGCATCCCCCGACAGCACCCCCAACCTGACACCCCCCCCCCCCTCAAAGAACAGAGCCTGAGAGAGAGGTGTGAGAGGGAGTCGAAGATTTCTGTCCAACCTCCGAGCACACCCGGCTGACAAAGCAGTGGCTGATAACGGGAAAAGTTTTTGGCTGGAAAGCAGCAACCACACAGCACCCCAAAAACTTTCCCGGCTGCTGTTATCAGGCTTTGGTCCGTGCAGCATTGATGCCCGAGGAGCAGCATCAATGGGGACGGGGCAGCCCCGTCCCCGGCAGCACAGCAGAAGCGACACACAGCCCTGGCACGGGTCCTGTGCCGCAGGGCAAGGCCAGCTCCCCGCAAGCGGGCAGCACTGCCAGCACCCCCCGAACCCCGCTGCCACCGGGGCGCTCCGTGCCCCCTGAGCGGGCAGCGCTGGCCTTGCCCCGGGGCTCAGGACCATCCTGCTCCAGCAGAGCAGCCCCTGGTTAAGTTCCCCCAGGTATGCATCGCCTGGGCCAGGGAGAGAGCGGTGGGGCAGACCCCAATCGGGGGGGTGGAGGGAGGGCACACAGCGGGAGACGCGTGCCCCGTCTCGCTCTGGCTGCAGAGAGCAGCCCTGCAGCTCTGCCGCTGAACGTGAACCTGCGCCGGCTGGGCAGGGGCCGGGAAACGCTCTCTCCCGGACCGCAATGCATACATTGGAAAGGAGGGAGGAAAGGGAGAGGAAGAGGAGTATATACCTTCGAGAACTGTCAACCATGCAGAGTGATGGGAGATCCCAATAGAATTACCCGCCAAACATGTATACTCCCCAGCATCCTCAAATGAGACATTCCTTAAGTGAAGGACTTCCATTTCTTTGTCTGTTGTGTTAACGCCAGCCGTCTAGAAGGAAAAATGGAAGCAAAAAACGGAGAAGCAAACGACATGAGATCTTCTGGGAAGGTTGCCAGAGAGGAGGGAGAGCCCAGTCTCATTTGCCAGACCCCCGGGGAGCAGACAGAGACCACTGCAGACCTGCTAGAGAGACCCTCAGGATGACCACTCATCCAGACGGACCTAAGGAGATGCTGGTTAAAAACCCTTCACCAAACTGAGTGTCCTGCCCATCTGAGCATGCTGGCAATGGGCTACATGGAGAAATAAACCTCAGGCAGAGCCGGCCGGCTGACTGGCACGACACAGGGAGGCACGAGGATGGAGGTGGGAAGACGGAGACGGGAGGGCAGCACAGACGGGGGGGATGCAGCACCACGTCCCCAGCCACACGCAGACGGGGTGCCCGGGCTGGGTGCAAGGGTGCGGGCTGGCCCGATGGCAGCACACGCAGGGACCCGGGCTCGGTGGTGCCGGACCCACCCGGCTCCCGGTGTCTGCGTGACGGGGTGGGAAGCACACAGGAGAAACATCGGGACACGGACACACACAGAGCACAAAACCTAGCCGGCCCCGCTGAGTATTTTTCCATGGCTTGTCGCACCAGAAACACAGCAGAAACAAAAGAGCCCAGAGTTTTGTTTTCCACCGCCGGGGACTGACGGTCCAAGGAAACACCCCGCCGGGCGTTCTTCCGATTACCTTTTGCCAGAGGTCTGGTGACAGTGAGCCACGCAGACTGGTTGGCCTCGCCAATATAATTGGAAACCTTACAAACATACTCCCCGCTCTCCGCCTCTGTCACATTATACAGGGTCAGCACCTCCGCATCAGAGCTATTAATCCCCGAGTGCTGGAACAGACCAACAACATGGAGTCACATCGACGCGGTCAAGAAATGGCAGCGCCCGGAGCATCGGCACCGGCTCTGCCGGCGTGGGGGCTGCTCCCCCCGGTACCCGCTGCCGGGCGGGAGGGCTGGGGCTGTGCATGGGATGGGGGGGGGGGGTCACGGGTGGCAGGGGCAGGCAGTCATGGGGCTGTCATCCTGCTCCCCCTGCACCCGCCCGGAGGCACGGCTGGGGACGGCCGTGTGTCCCAGGGGTTTGCACAGCAGCCGGTTTGCTCGCTGCGAGCGGGACTCCGGGTGCGCAGGGCGAGCTGCTCCACCGGGATGGCTCAGGGGCTCAGCTCCCCACCTCCAGCACCCTGCTCGCTCCCCAGACGAGCCCACCCAGCCCGTGGCGTGTGCACTCAGGGCTTCAAAGGGATTGCGCTGCCTGTATGCGGCCGAGGATGTGTGCCTGTATGGCCCTCCCTGCCCACCTCTCGCCCCGTGCTCCTCTGGGGCACCCCAGGCTGGTGACGGCTTTGGGGCTCCAGCTGCCCCGAGGCCACTCGGCTGCTGGTCCCCAGCCCCAGGCAGCTCCTCTTGCCCCCCAAGCAGCGCGGCTGCCATCCCGCATGGCTGCCGTGCCCCGCTCCTGCCCCACGGGATGGGTGAGCCTGCGGGGACGTGGGCTGGGGCAGCCCGGCGTGCGGCTTTACCTTCAGGATCTGCACGTAGGGCAGGTTGTCGGGGCCGATCTTGCTGCCGTTCACCTCGATGTGCTTCAGCCACTGGATGTGGGGCTGGGGGTCGCTGTAGACCTTGCAGACAAACTCCACGTTGCTGCCCAAGGCCACTGTCTTGTTGGCAGGCAGCCCTGCCTGCAGGATGGGCCGGTGCGGGGACCGCTCTGCACGACCCGGGGAGACAGGGCACCTTACGACGGGGCTCAGGGTGCTCAGCCGCCCGCCCCACGCAGGGGTGCACCCTCCAGCACCACCCCCCCCCCCGCCACGCATGAGGACCCCTGGCTGGGGTGGGCACCGAGGCACCCAGCAGAACCGCAGTGTCCCCTTGCCCAGGGCCCCCCCGCAGAGGGGTGACAGCAGCCAGGAGGGGCTGGGGCTGGGGACAGGTGAAATCCCGGTGCGGGGACGGGGACGTCGGTACCTATGGGGGGGGGGGTCAGAGGTCAAACAAACCTAACGAGGGCCCCGGCCGTTAACAAAGCGGCTGCCACTGTGGTGAGTCAGCATTAACAAACCCCTTTGTTCACCTCGCTGACTGTTCCCTTCAGTTTGCTCAGTGTAATCAAATTAAATCACATTTTTAATGGTTCATTTACTGGCATTTAGAGCAGCTCCACATGTGGAACTGCTCAGACCAGCCTTCCCAGCTGGGAATTACGGCTAATAAGGCGATTAGAAAAAGTTTCTGTCTGGTCTACGAAATTATTTCCACCACAATTAAAAATCCCCAGAACGGGTTGAGGTGAACCTTCCACCCCTCCTGCTTGCGGACCCGCTGCGCCGCAGAGGTGCGTGCCGGGGTGGGCGGCCACGGGGACGGTGAGCGTGCCCTGACCCCACGAGCGCTCCCCTTCCCCTCCTTTGCAGGGTGCAGCACCCGTCTCTGCTCGGGTAAGGCTGGGGTGGACGGGGACCCGGGGTAAGCCCCCCCGCCAGCCCCGCGCTCCTCACCCACAACATCCAGCTGGTAGGTGTGGTTGATGCTCCCGTATTTGTTCTCCACGATGCACGTGTAGTTACCCTTATCCGATGGCACCACCGAGTCCATGATGATGCTCCAGGTCGCGTAGCGGACCTGGGGGTACGGGAATGACGACAGAGCCTGTTACGTGCGAAGTGCCGGTGGGCTGGAGCCCATGAGCCCTCGCTCCCGTTCACGTCAGAGCTGGCTCAGCCCCCTGGCCCCGCCGTACAGGCAGGACATAAATCTCCCTTTGAGGTCACCTTTCCCCTTTCCTACAGAGGGACCGTAATTGCTCCCAGCTGTCCCAGGACAGCCTCGCCACGGAGCCAACTGCGCCGAGAAGCAGATGTTGTGAGCCGAGCGTGATGGGCTCGCCCGGCGTGCAGGGACACCCCTCTCCGGCGGCCCCAGCGTGCAGAGGGAACAGACCGGCATTGTTCCCCCGCCGCTGCAGCCCGGGAAGAGCCACTTCCCCCGGCTGGCCCTGGGCTTGGACCTACACTGCTCCCCATGGCCAGCCCCGCCAGCGAGAGGGCACCGTGCCGGTCAGTGGGCAGGGTGCAGCCTGGGCGTTTTACACCCGGCACACCTCCGTGGGTGCTGCTGACCAGGCACGTTCCCTCTGGGACGGTCCCGGTGGCTCAGCTGGGCTGTGAGTGCTCCCCAGGTCCCTCCCGGCCACGGGGACGGCTTTCCTACGCCCAGCCCCTGCCAGCTCTGGCTGCGGCTCCTCCTGGCGAGGCCTCCCCAAGCCCTGCTCCCTGCCGGGGCGGCTGCATTCCTCCCTCCCAGCTGGAAGCTGGTTATTTCCCCAGTGCCGCATTTCAGCCCCATTAGCTATCCAGGGCACCGCGCCGTCACCGTCCAGGGAGCTGTGGTGTTGCCAGCAGCCCCTCTGCTCCCCACCCGTGAGCCCACGTCCCTCCCCAGGACGTGCTACATGGAGCCGAGAGCCGTGACGTGGCCTCATTCCTGCTCCGCATCCCTGGCACCTGGCTGAGCCCGCGGCACGCCGGGGCCACGGCCGGATCCCATTCGCGCAACGCGGCGCGTGACTCGGTGGCGAGCGAGCGACCAAAGCCGTGGCCCCGCAGCACCCAGCCGGGCTGGCGCAGGGGTCCCACCCGGGGAGACAACCACCAAGGGGTGCGAGCCCCGGGCAGGCTGCAGCCCCCCTCCAGAAAACAGAGAGATGAGAAAAGGGGACGGTGCTCCCTTGTAGGGTCACCCGGCGGGGGGGTCCCTGGGCTGGAGCTGCTGGCAGCGCGATAGCAGCCCTGGAAGCTAGAGAAGAGGGGTTCACCCTCTGCTTCAAGAAGGGATGGAGCTCGGGGGTCCTGCCATGCCGGTCCCACTGCCGGGGCTCTTCTGCAGCAGCAGCAACCCCGCTGCGAGACCGGAGCCACGAGAAGGGGAAAGCCGAGCCCGAGACGGGGGGGACCTGCAGCCTGGACCTGCTGCGGGTGCTGGGGAAGCAGCACCCGCCTGCCCAGCTCAGGGAGCGAACGTGGCCCCCGTGCAGGGGCCAGGGCATCCTCCCCGCCCAGCCGGGACCCCTGGGCTGCTGGCACAGCTCCTGCCGACCACTGCTGGGCAACGGAGGGGCTCTGCCACCCCTGCAGCCCCAGGGCTCTCCAGCCACCCCCGGGAGCCCCTGCGCCTGCCGGGGATGCCAAGACCCCCTCTCCTCGGCGGGGGGATTAGGCGAAGCCGGCAAAAGCAGGCTGGCTGCGCCCGCCACCCCCTCCCCCAGAGGGTGAGCTGCTGCAAACATGACCCAGAAGCAGGTCACTGCCGTAGGGGCTATTTTGCAACAGGAATGTCAGAGGGGCCCATCTGCCCCCGCCGGGGGCTGCGTGGACAGGGGGCTCGGTGCCTCTTAAGCTGCAGAGCCCCTTCCTGATCCTCCCCCTCCCCACGCCGCCCCAGAGCGAGCCCTCCGGCTCCGGTCCCTCGAGGTCCACAGAGTCCGCAGCTGGGCAGACCGAGCCCGGAGCAGCTGCCTGCAGCAGCGGTGCAGGCAGGGCCAGGGGCTGCCTCCCCATCACCTCCGCAGGGTGCTGCCCTGCACCGCCCCGGCCCCCCCACCCCGGCTCCAGTACCTTGTACCCCCCGATGCGGTGGTCAGGTTTGAACTCCTTGCCGTTCTTCAGCCAGCGCAGCGTGGGGTTGGGCGTCCCACTCGATGGACACTTGAATTTCACCGTTTTGGCGGCGGGGACGGCGTGGAGCTTCTTCTCCATCTTCTCGGGATAGGTCCAGTACGGAGCGATGGCCTCTGGGGAGCAGAGCGGGGGTCTCAGCACGGGGCACCTGGCCAAACCCTCCAGGGTGTCAGCCGCAGGCAGCTCCGGCGTTTTGCTCGTGGTTTAACCCTGAGGATGCCCAGGGAAGCTGGAGAGGTGCAGGCAGCGGAGCCTGGCTCTGGCAGCGGGGGAGCTCCCAGACACGGGGTGTCACCCAGCCAGGGTGAAAGGGGCAATGCCCCGTGCACAGAGGGGCCTCTGCTTTGCGAGCTGCACGCTCAGCACGCATGGCTGCAGCAGCAGGTACCCCAACGTACCCGTGCCGGCACCTCCCCTTGCTCTGACCAAGCTGCTTCACGCGGGTGCACCCAGACCCGCTCCCCCCACCACCGCCGGGTGCCCTGGGCTGGAACGGGAGCCCCTGCCCACCCTCACCTGCCTTTCTCCATCCCCTACAAGCGTGCCCAGCTTCCCACCGCCACCCCGCAAAGGCCAGGGCAGCACGAGGAGCAAACCCATCTCACACATACGGTTCGGCTTGGTGTTATCTGCCTCCTTCTCCTCCGAGGAGGAATCGTCTTCGTCATCATCATCCTCCGCGGAGGGGAGCGCATCTGCAAGAAAAGAGATGGCCTGGCTGAACATCCGGATGTGGACCCTTCCCTTCCCGAGAGGGGCCAGCCGGGGACCGGAGCATCGTGGGCTGGTGGCGCAGGACTGTGCCGGGCAGGGAGGTGCGGGGATCCCGGGTGAAGGCTGCGCGTGCCCACCGGCACAGCCAGGGCTGACAGTGCCCGCCGTCCCGGTGCTCACGACCCGTGGAGATCGCGGAGCAATTTGCCCCCAGAGGTGATTCCGGAGCTCCACGCTGTGTCCAAGCACGGCTCCTCGCCCGGCGCCTGGTGCCACCAACCCCTCTGGGGCAGCAGCCAAGACCCTGCGGGCACAGAACCACCCCAAGCCTTCCACAGACACCTCCCGACCTCGAGCGACCGTTCCTCTCCAGCCTCACGCTCCGTCAACGCCAACGCGGACCTCGGCTCACGCTGGTGCGTGCCCACTCCTGCGGGCAGCCCCCAGCCCCCCCCAGCCCCATGCAGACAAACAGGCGACAACCTCCAGCTGCTTCTCCCCGCGCCGCTGCAGGCGAGAAGTCACTGCACCGTGCCGGTAACTCCTCCGGGCACCCCCAAAACGCAGGTCTGCCCCGAACTCACCGCGCCGCCGGACAGATCCGCGCGTGGCCGGTGCACGTGCCGGCGAGCATGCAAAGGCGTGCGTGGGCAGCCTGCTCCTCGCTCCGCAGCCCGGCCCCGGGGCTGCCCCTTTTCTGTGCGCCCGGGGCCGCTACGAACCTGAGACGTTCACGGAGAAGTAGGTGGTCTCGCTTCCCGAGGGGCTGTTGGTCATGCAGGCATAGAGCCCCGAGTCCTCGGGCACCGCGTCCCTGACCTCTACCTCCTCCCCGGTAATGCGTGTCCGGTTGTTCTCGGCCAGCTGGATGCCGTCGCGCACCCAGTTGATGCTCTGGACGTCATCCCTCAGCCGGCAGCGCAGCTGGAGGAGGTCACCGGGGTGGGCCGAGTAGGACTCCACTTCGATTTTTGCTTTGGGCAGAACTAGAGGAGTTAGGAGAGAGAAGAAGAAAAAAAAAAAAAAAAAAAGAGGAGAAAAGAAATAGAGACCAAAGGAAACCATGCTGCTGCTGCTGCTGCCACGGCTCTGTGTTAATGAGGCAACATGCGCTGCTGGGACGCTCCTGCTGCGGCACCAAGGACCGGCTGCCCCGGCGAGCCCAGGGGAGAGGAGCCGGCGGCTGCGGAGCGGAGGCAGAGGCTGCGAGCACCCCAAGCAGCACCAAGCGCTTCACCCCCATGGCAGGGCCCGCTCGGTGGCTGAGGAGCTCGGAAGCCCTCGCACCCCCCTCGGTCTCTTACCAAGCACTGCTCGGCCCAGAGGGAGTGTGCCAAAGCAGGGGCTTAGAAATGGGGGAGAAATGGGCAACTTGAGACGTCTCAGGCAGCGCCAGCTGCTCGAGCAGGATCCAGCCTCTCCCAGGAGCATCCCAAATCCCTGCTCGGCTCTGCCACCGCGCAGGGGCCCCAGGATCCCCACCACCACGAGCGGGCAGCCAGCGAAGCAGGCCAGGGTCCCCATGCCACCACGACCCTCGCCCCGGTTAGAGCACTTTGGGGCAGGGAGGCCAGGGGGACGAGGGGGCTGCGGCAGGACAGCGGGCAGCGGAGCGAGGGGCTGCGAGAGCGGCATCGCTGGGAAAGGTCAGCCCAGGGGAGCTCCGGCAAAACAAGGTGCCGGCCGCGGCGTTCCCATCCGCAGCGACCCCGGGCAGGGAGAGCTGCAGCTGCTCCCGATGTGCCGTTTGTGTGAGCAGCACAAAGATCCCTTCTCTCCATCCCGCTGCTACGTGATCTTGTCTCTCCTGGCCCTGGCAGCGCAGACACGGCTCCGTCCTCAAGCGCTGCCCTCCACCCTCCGTGGCGATGCCCGAGTGGCTCTCCCGGTCCTGGGCTTGGCACAGACCACTGGGTTTCAAACCATCTCTTCAAATTCTGTGGCCCGAGGCAGGCTTCAGGCTGTTGCAGCTCCACAGCCACCGGGGCTCCCTGCGATGGCGCGGGGCGGACGAAGCATGAGCATCATCTCAGGAACGTGCAGCACGGACTGGCGTGCACAGCTCCAGGTCCTGAGCGCAGCACGAAGGGACCACGCGGTGCTGCTGCGGACGCTGCTCTCGGGGGCCAGAGCTCCTCGGCAGCGTCCTGGAAGAAAGCACCGCATTTCCACTGCGCCCCTGGGCCGGTGGCAGGACAGCTTCGAGCGGGCTGAGAGCAAGAACCGGTGGTGCCGTGGGGGCACGGGCTGAAGGTCTCCGCAGGGCAACTGCTCTCTATCGGAGGGATCCAGAGCGGAGGCTGGAAAATCACAAACCCAGCAGAAACTGTCTGGAAATGTTCAAACTTCAGCTGATGTGCAGCTCAAGGGCTGTTCCTCCAAGGACCGAGGTGCTTGGTGGGCACGAGCAAAGGCACAGCTCTCCCTTGGGACCCACGCAGCCCCCAGCGAGGAGCGCGGCAATTTGCAAAAGAGCGGCTAATTACAAACCCCCACCGCATCCAAGCGTGCGCCGGAGGGGCTGTCTCACTGCAGAGCTAACCCACGTTAGCACCCTCACCTCTTGGTGCCCACCGAGCCACACAAGCCCAACCTCTTCTCCCCCTTCCTCCGCAGCCGTGGAGCCGCTCGTCCCGCGCCCACGAGCTGCCAAAAGCCGGCACAGGGTCTCTGCCTGCGCTAAACCCTCCTGGTCAAACATCCCCCAGCCGAGCCAGCGCAGGCCGGGAGCGCAGGCTGGCAGCAAGCAGCGCAGGGCTGGGGCCGGCAGCAAGGCACCGCTCCTCCCAGGACCCACCAGCAGCTCCGTGCTGCCAAAAACGAAAGCTCAGCTCTTCAGAAACTCTCATTTACTGCATCGTGATCTGCACTCCACTTTCTGGCCGCTTTTCCTCATACTGATGAGAGGCTTCACAGGGCAAACACCTACGGGCAGCTCGAGTGTTTCTCCTTTTGCTTAGCACTTGAAGGAAAGCAGCGTGCTGGGGAAGAATTCACTTTCCTCAGAAGCTAGAAGACCAAAAGCCAGGGCTCCAGATCCATCAGTAAGAGGTTACAAAGCATTTTAACGCGGAAGGTGAAGACTGGTGGGAGTCCCTTAGGTGGCGGGGAAGGGTCTTGCTTTTGCAATCCTGTTTTCCCCTGGTTTTCTCTCGCAGCCTCACAGGACGAGCACTTCTAGTAGCTCTGATTTGTGTTTCAAGTGATTAGTCACAGGCGTCTTCCAACGCACACAATGCAGCCGTGATGTCCCGTCGCCGTCTGTCTGAACATCACGGGACTCAGTCACACAACATCCTCCCGCCCGTCCTGACTCCCTCCTCAAACAGAGCAAGGTCAGCGAGCGATAAACAGCCACGAAAGCCCAAACCAACACGACACGCGGAGCCGCAGCCGTATCTGCCCTTATCTCGCTCCCTCCACCACCCCCCTGTGCTCAGTCTGCCCCTCCCCACGCACTGCCAATATTCCTTATCAAACAGAACAACCTGCAGAAGGTGACCGGAGCTGCCAAGGACCCCCACTGCCCCCAAACATTCCCTGATGTCCCCATCGCCTGTCCAAGCCCACCCAGGTCCGGAGTCCGGCGTCCCACGGCTGCGGTGCCGAGGTGCGGTGGGTGCTGCTGGACCTGCGTGGTCCCACCGTGCTGCAATTGAACCGATGCTGGGCCAGGATCAGTTCTAGCCAACAAAACATCGCTGTGGTCCAAGAGCTCGGACAGGTCACCTCCTCACCGAGCCTGCCCTCGGGACTGCCACGGTCTCCTGCCCACCAGCTCGCCCAGAAAGGTCTGCAGGAAAACCTGCCCGTGCTGGTGCGGGGAAGCTCCTGCCAGCCCCGCGCCCCACAAACACCTCTCAGCTGGACCTGCAGACTGGGGAGGAGGCAGCCTGGGGGTAGAGAAGGGATTTGGATGGATGGAAAACTTTGAGCCACCCCAATCCGACGCCGGGGCTCGGGGAGGCAGCGCCCCCGGCTCAGGCGGGTCCCTTCCCACGGGCACAGCATCGCACGGGTCCCTGTGCACCCTGTGCCACCGCTCCTTCGGGCCATCAAACCGCAGGCTGTGCCGCGCCGAGGAGCCCGGGCCGGGGCGGGGGGGGGCCGGGGGTCCGCCGGCGTGTGGCCAGATCGCTTTTCAAAGGCAGCAGCCCCCTCCCCCAGCCCCTCCGAGTCAGAGGCTGCTTTGCATTAACAGCATGACGGGGACGCGCGGAGGCGTCGAGCGTGATGGACGGGAGAGGGGAGGCAGAGGGCAAGGCAGGATCCTGCCCTTTGGTAACCCAAAGCACATCTCTGGCACTCAGGGAGAAGGCGGAAAACGCAGCATGGTGGGAACGGCCTGAAAACGAATTCACAGGCTAATGAGCATGTCCAGGTTAGCTCACCCTCCGGGCGGGAGCGGGCTTGGACGATGCTGCTGTGGGGCGGCCCTGGCAGGGAGACAGCACCGCGGCCACCGGAACGTCCCTGCCGGCACCGGGGCAGCCCGGCTCGCACGGCAGCTGATGCACAGAAGTCCCCTCGGAAATGCAGCCTGTCTGTAAAACCAGGGATTGCAGCGGGTGCACCCGGGGCAGTGCGGTCCCGGGCTGCCTCACACATGGGAGCAGCCGACGGTGTGAGCAGTGTTACCGGTGTGCCCTCCACGTATGTTAATTAGGGTGAGCCCGTTTGATCGCCGGACTCCGTCAGCCTGAAACGTCTCTTTCATAGGTTCTGCTTTTCTGTAACCTAAACCAAGGCACCAGGTGCAGCTTCTCTGCAGAGCCCGGTCGGCTGCTCCCATCGGGGTGCGAGCAAGCCCCGAGCAGGCCACGTTAGCAAAAGTTTAATCAGCCAGACAAACGCTTGGCTCTCCTCCCCGGGCCCTTGCCTGCCCTAGCGCTGCACGGCGAGGCTCTGGGTGCTCCCAGCATCGCACAAAGGTCGGTCGGCGCTGGGTGATCCCTGGGGTGGGTGGGATTCCTGTCCCCAGCCAGGCTGCAGCAGCACCGGCCGGGAGCTGCGTGGCTGCAGGCGTGCTTACAGCAAACCAGGGCGATGGCGAGGAGGAGACCAAACCGAACCCCAGCAGCGCCTGCTGCTCGCCTGCCTAGAGAAAGCAACAAAACGCATGTTAGATCTGGCACGTCTAAACTATCTGCTGTTCCCTTTTTAACTTACACTCTTCAGGCCGGGGAGGTAGTACCAGCTTCCCGGTCTGGATCCTGCAAGGCAGAGCCCCGTGCCGTCCCGGTGCAGCGGGGACAGGGGTGCTCACAGCCCACGGGGAGCCCCGATGCCCTGGGTGAGGC
Source organism: Balearica regulorum gibbericeps (assembly GCF_011004875.1). Classification (NCBI taxonomy): domain Eukaryota; kingdom Metazoa; phylum Chordata; class Aves; order Gruiformes; family Gruidae; genus Balearica; species Balearica regulorum. The sequence goes on along the minus strand of NC_046210.1, from coordinate 2,003,359 downwards.
GAGGGGCAGCTCCAGCCCCGGCGGATTGCTCCTCTGCTTTCAAACGAGCCCGAAAAGTAGATGCACGCTCCAACGGCCAGAGCAGCCTGCGGTGGTTTTATTACTTTATTCCAGCTTTGAAATGGAACCGAAAGCGGAGCCGAGCCTGGCGAACGCCGGCCAGATGGAGAGCGTCACCAAGTGCATATAACTGTCACCGGCCCCCCCTGGGGCTGTCCGGGGACGGGACGTGGGGCAGCAGCCCTGGCGAGAGGAGCAGCACGGATTAACCTTCACCCCCAGTTCTCCGCATGCCCACAGCGGAGGAGCCGGGCGCGCAGCCCGGGCTGTGCCGGCGATGGCAATAAAGCGGCCAACAAAGCGGCGCGGGGACAATGCGGGCGGGGGGCGCGGGGCCATGGCCGCCGGTTGCCCTGGAGACCCCAGCGGGGCTTTCCGAAGGTATTTCCTGAAGAAAAAGCACACACATGCCTGGCAGCCCCACTAATCCCAACAGGAAGCGCTTACCGGGACGCGGGGATTGGCTTCTTTCTTATTTAAAAAGCTCTTCTCCCTGCCGCACCCCCGCAGCCCGGGATGGGGGGGACGATGCCCCAGCAGCATCCCTGCACCCCGGCTGCTCCCGGGGCGATGCGCATCCCTGGCTCCCCCTTTTCCCGAGGCTGGGCTGCAGCAGGGAGGTGCCGGCAGGCAAGCATCGGGGGTACAAGGCACCCAGGGCTCTTCCTGGGGGGTGTGTGGGGGTGTGTGCGCTCAAAGCACCACTGGCTCCTTCTTGGGGGGTTCCTGACCAAGCCGCCCCAGGAGGCAGCAGCTTCTCCCCACCCTCCGGTCCCTGGATGCTTCCTCGGCAGGGAAAAGGGGATTTATGTACTGCCCCGGGCACTCCCGCTCTTCCTAGCTTGCACGTCAAATGAAGCAGCACTTAATTAACAAGCGTGTTGGTAGTTTGCAAAGCTGTCAGAATAAATCCACCCCTTTCCCCCCCGCCCCGGGACACCCTCGGCCACGCTCAGAGCCGGAGCCCCCGGGGGCAGCAGCTCAGGGCACAGACACCATCAGCTCCCCCCAGGCACGGGACAGCCGGGGGTCCTGCCAGTCCCGGGGGGGCACAAGCAAACACCCCAATCCGCACATGTGCCTGTGGCTCTTTGCAACATCCGACGGCTTTGCCCGGGCCCTGGCTCGCTGCCGGCGCAGGCAGAGTTTCCGTTGCTCAGCCCCGGGCTGTTGCACACGGGGGCTCGACAGCTAGCCAGCCCCCAGACACAGGGGCACCCCCTGCACCCCCTTCGCGTGGCTCCGCTCGCCGTGGGGCAGCTCTGCAGCCCAGGCTCTGGCAGAGCGCTGCTGCTGCTGCTGCTTTTCCCAAAGACTCATATTTCTTTTTTTTTTTTCCTCCTCAATTAAGGGCCGGAGTGACAGCATCCAAGTGGAAAGGCGGGAGGCGGGGAACAATGCCTGCTCGACAGGCTGGGAGGGGAAGGCCCACGGTGCGATGCCCCAGAGGACACGGGCCCGGGAGAGCTGGGGACAGAGCGGCTGCAGCAATGGGGGTCTGGGGGAGAGGAGGGCCTGGAGGTGCAGGTGGGGGTTCCTGGGCCCCCCAACCCCCCCCAGCTCCGGTAAGGATCCTGGGCTGCTGCCATCAACAGCAAAAGCGCAGGAGGCTTCACGGCTTGGCAGGGGATCTCGGAGCTGCTTGTAGGGCTCCAGTGAGAAGCTGGCTACTCCAAACCCGATCCCCTGGGGCAAAGGGTGGGGAGACAGAGCTGCAAAAAACAAGAGGGGGGGGGGGCTGGACAGCAGGGAAACAGGGAGTGGGGGACACAGCCGAGGGCCAGCAGCGCACCTGGGGAGCGGCGGGGACAAGCCAAGGACCCTCGCTGGGGATGCTGCGGCTGGCGACAGCATGTCCCAGGCTACAGCTGTGCCAAAGAGCCCCAAACATCTTTGCTGCTGGGAGAGGGGGGGCAGATTGCAGCCCCCAGGGTCACGTGCAACGCTCCTGCCAGTGCTGAGTGAGTTTTGGGGAAGAGGAGGAGGCGGCGGCAGCAGCACAGCCCCACGCTCACACAGGTCCCCAGAGCTGCCCAGGCTGAACACGCTTCCAGCCCCGAACTCTTGGCTCCTGGTGGGTCTGGAGCAAGACCCCCCCCAGACGAGCCGGGCACAACAAAGCCCCGGGAGCCAGGGCCCCCGCTGGCCCCACAGATGGGGCCGGGGCGGGGGGGGGGGAGGTTAAGCCTGTGGCCAGCTGGGCAGCCGGCGGCCCCGGGAAATGGGGCAGCCCTCCACCCCAACGGGGACTCGGCCGCACAGGGAGGGGGCTGCAGCCGCGGGCGCCTCTGCCAACCCCCCCTGCTCCGGAGGGCTGATGCGTCCCCCAGGAAAGCATCTGCTGCACTGGGGCGGCTGTTGGGGCTCAGCGTACCCCAAGGCAGGACCCCCCCCCCCAGGACACGGCAGCGCCTGGCTCCCCATGAAAACCTGCTCGGCCGCTCTGCACCCCCAGCACCCCCCAGGCAGGGATGAGGCAGACCCCGAGTGGTGGAAATGCCTGAACAGCAGCAAGGACAATAGCAGACAAGGAGAGAGGGAAAAAAAAAAAAAATCCCCTCAGCAATTTTCTGCAGGTTTCTATTTAACCTGAAGACAAAGACCGGCTTTGTGAGGGAGGGTGATGGAGGTTGCTCATGGAAATTTCTTGGCTTTTCCCCTTAACTAGGGGGTTTTTTTACCACCTCCAAATTTAGGTAACTATAAAATGCAGTAAGTGCCCATTAATATTTTATTTGCTGCAGATTTTTGAGTAACAGGAGCAAGCCCCTGACAAAGGCAGAGTTCCCAAGCTCCTTCCCCACGCCACGAGAGGCGGGCCAGCCATTAAAAATCCTCCTCTGCAGCAAGGCAGGGGCCGCTGGCCGGGCGCAGGGGATTACTCGCTCCCTGAGAAGGGAGCTTAGCCGCCTCAGAACCGGGAGTAAACTGAAACCCCATAAACATCCAGAACAAAGTACGGGAAAGCTGCTGCCTCCGCTGCGGAGGGGACCCGAGCGCGACCCCGCTGCCCCCCGGCCGGCACGGGCGATGCTGGTGAGCCAGCGGCGATGTGATGCGATGTGGGGGAAGGACGGCGAGCCCAACCCCGGGGACACGATGCCCCATGGCACGGGAGCTGAGCCCCCACGCACACCCCGTGGGACCCCAAAATCTTCCCCGGGGCAGGGTCCGAAGCCCATCCTGGCAGGTGACCTGCAAGGTGCCGGCGGCACGGCCCTGGCTGCGGGTCCTGGCTCAGGACCGGCTCTTCCCATCCCACACGTCCTGCCGGGAACATTTTGTTCCCACCAGCCAGCCCCGGAGCCAAGGGACGGACTCTGCCCCAGCCGGGCTCCTGCTGTGGCACTAATTGGGCCGCCCTGGTGAGAACCGTGTTGGGAAACGTTTCCAGAGGTTATTGTTAGCCCTGGCATGAGGCTGGCGAGGAACCAGCTCCCTCCTCTCCAACCACTCCTCCTCCGCCACCGCTGCCTGATGCTGCTCCCCAAACCCTCCAGGGGCTGCGGGGCTCCTGGAGCACCCCAAAACCCACCTTTGCTCAAATTAGCCCCGGGCCTGAACACCCAGATCGCTTTCCTACCATGTAGCCGGGGCCGGTCTGCAGCGCCGCTCTCCCTGTGGCACAGAGAACCATCCTTAACCCAAACGCCACCAGGAAACCTCTTCCAGGAAGAGCAATCTCCCGAGAAAAACATGTTTACCGCTGCCAACCGCATTATTGACAAAAGCAGGGTGTGAGCATGCCAACGGAAAAATCTCGGAGATGATTCCTGTGAGCGATGCTCTGCCCAGGCTCCTCTCTGGAGCCTGCAGCTCCCCAGGGACCCCCAGCACAGCTCCAGCTATCTCATGGGGTGTATCCATCACCCAGGGCACCTGCTGCTCAGATCGGAGGCACCGACCCCGGCCCGCCGGCCACAGCATCACAGCATACTTCCAGCCGGGATGTCCCGGCCATCCCCCACCGCGGCAGGGATGCAGGGACCCCAGCCGCAGCGCGGTTTGCTCGCCGGGGCCAGCTCCCGCCCCAAGCCCTGAGCTGCGAAGGGACCGCGGGCACGGGGGGAGCGCTGCTGCTCACCGGGTACCGCACAGCACCGTGCCCATGCTGGCAGCACCAGCAATCGGCCTCTTGGGGTTTTGGTGGGAGGAAGAGGGAAGGGAGAGTGAGCCTTAAAAGAAAAGCAGTACCCCACAGACCAGACATTCTTGGGTAATTAAAACCAAACGGCAGTAAGCCAGAAGTCCTGCATGGCGGTGCCTGGTCTGTTTATTCTCTGCCTCACCGAGGGGAAGGCCAAGGCTTTGAAATGCTGGAGCGGTGCTTTCTGTTGGGGCCAGCTGTCCCCAGGGCCAGGTGACCCACTCAGCCCATCCACTGCACCTCGGGGTGCCACCGAGCTCCGGACCTCGCAGGGCTGCGGCAGGAGCAAACCTCCAGCCCGCTCGTTGGGGGGCCACAAGCCCTTGCAAGACTTCTAGGGGAAAGCAGTGAGGAAAAGCAGATGGGATGCCCTCGCCTGGGGCTTTATCTCCAGCCCCAGCGATGCCTGGCAGAGATCAGGGCTGCAGGAACTGCCCGAGCCAGCCCCGTGGGCATTCCCCAGCCGGGAGCAACGCCGGAGCACCCCGAAGGTCTCTGCGCGGTGCGTTCATCCCAGGCGCTGCCGGCTGGCAAAGCCTGCACCGGTACCCTGCTCCCAAACCCTCGTGCCCACCTGCTGAGCCCAGGATCCCCCCCAGAGTCAGGCAGGGGTGGGAGGAGGCTTCACAGACGGCTCAGGCTGCAGGTCGTCACGGGGAAGCAAGTGCCACCACACGCAACGACCGCCCCTGCCGGGGACACCGTCCCTGGAGCTTTGTATCCTTCTCCAAACCAACAACATCGGGTTTTGCCACAATATCCCTCCTGGTTTAAAACGTTTGTGGATGATGCCGGAACCACGCACGTGCTTTTCGTGCCCATGCGAATTGCCGTCAGCAGACAACACGCGCCACGTCCCCACCGGCGCCAGCCGACAGCTCCGTGGCGCCGTGCCGCTGCCAGGGGACGTGCCCGCGTGCCCGTGCCCCCGCTGCAGCCCCGCGGCTGGACCTCCTGCCATCCTCTGCCTCTTCTGCGAGGGAGGCCAGCTATCTTATCGCCGGAAGAGAAACGCAAAGGACGAGGGAGCTGGGCGCTCCCCGGCACAGGCGCGGTGGTTTGGCCGCGGTGGTTTGCTCGTCTTACCTTGGTCGGGCAGGGTGGGTGCCGGCCTGGCAGCTGAGAGCGCGGCTGTGACCAGCACAGCCCAAAGGATGAGGCACCGCCAGGTAAACATCCCACTGCTGCGGCTACTGCTCGGCGACTGGGCTCCGCAACTCCCACTCCATGGGGACCCCGGGCTGGCCCCGGGCGGGCGCGGGGGGGGTCTCCGCCGGGCTGTCAGTCCCTCCGAGCTGCGAACGAGGAAAGCAGAGTCAGGGCAGGGTGAGATGCACCCCTACGTCCCACCATCCACCCCCTTTGTGCACAGCACGGCTCCGCGGGCGGGATGCGCTCGCCGTGGCCGGCGATGCTCCTCGAGCATCCAGCCTGGACAGCGAGATGTCCCCGGACCCGCGGTGGCAGGTCCCTGCGGTCCCCTCTGCAGCCTGAAGCGACCCAGCGCTGACTGGCAGGGTTATGTTTTCCTGCGTAAAAGCGCTGATGTATTGAGAGTAAAACTGCTGGCGAAGCAGAATCGAGTGCAGTGAGGTTTCCCAGAATGGTAGGAGAAATTTTCAAATGCCGGTTAAAGACAGGGAGATTTCTGCTCTCCTGCTTTCCTCTTCCTGCGCTTAGTTTCTGCTGGAAAGAGGAACTCCCATACAAATCAAAATGCCACAAAACTTTTCAAACAAAAACCCCCTTGGCCCAAGCTGGGTCATCACAACGTGGCAGCTCCCAGAAATTTCTGAGTTTTCTTTAACTTTGCTCAGATGAAAAATAATCTCACAATCTTGACAAGTTCTGTGGGGCAGGAGAGACGTTTCCCTGTGTGAGCACACCTGCAGGCAAATGCTCTCCTGCCTCTCTCCCTTATTTCCACAACATCTTTTGCCCCAAACACCCCAGGCGGTGCCAGGACAAAGCCCAGGACCCAGCTCAGGACCCTGCTCTGCTGCAGCTGACCCAACACTTGGCTGCGGCAAATCCTACATATCCAGACCAAAATCTGACATTGTCCGTGTCACCGTGCACCCCCAGCAAAGCAGAGCCTGCTGCAAACCCCAGCTCCCTCCATCCCCTATAGGATCTATAGGGCATGCACGCATCCATCCATCCCCTATGGAAACGCCTTCCCGGAGCCGAAGGGGTTAGCCGGCGCCTCGGCCCAGCTCCCACGTGCGGCGGATCTCTTTCCACCAACAGCTGTTTTCGGAGCGGCCGTTCGGGGAGAAATCCCCCGGCTTCCATGGCCAACACTGCAATTTGCTCTCGTCCCTGCCAGCTCTCACGCCGGGCTCTCCAGCTGCCCGTCCCCTCAGGTCCCCGTCCCCTCCCCGTGCCAGGGGATCGCTCCGTGCGGGGAGGCGTCAGAGCCGGGTTCTGGCACAGGGAGACCCAGCGGAGCCTGATCCCAGCTCAGGGTGCCCCAGGGACGTGCCCTCCGTGGCTTTTCATCCCTCCGACCATCCCTCCTTCCCGCCATGCCGGGAGCGTGGAGCTCTGCCAAAAACACGTTTGAGGGGGACGCTGGAGCCAAAGCCCGAGCCCAGCCGCCCCTGGCCAACCATTCTCAGCAGCGTGGATGTGAGCAAAACCCCCCGCACTCCACCCCCGCGACACATCTGCGACTCCGCAGAAGCCTGGGATCGAGGTCCTGACACTGGCTGTCGTTAATCGTCCCGCTGGGCTTTGCCGAAGATCTGGCCGGCGAGATCCCTGCCCAGTTAATTGCACAACCCGAGCACGGCCGTGCTGGTCCGGCCAGGGTGCTGCTGGCGGCGGATGCTCTGGGAAAAGTGCAAGGACCAGGGCGTGGACAGGATGATACCATCCCTAAAATCCTCCGGCGGCCGGAGCAGCTCCCGGGGGTGCAGCCGTACCTCCATGCCCCGTAGCCCTTGCCGAGTATCCTGAGCTCACCCGGTTCCTCTCCCAACCGACTCGCGCTCCCCGAACTCCCGTACCAAGCTGTTCCCAACCTGCCGTGTGAACCAGCGCCTCCTTTTACCACAAGGCGTCTGTCTAAAGTATGCGCTGTTAAAAACAGTGAGTAATAATTGTAGTGAGTAATAAGCCGCTACTCATCCTCCCCACGCACTCGGTCCGTCGGAGCTCCGGCCTCTCCTGTTCCAGCCAGGGAGCGAGACCCTTCGCTCCCCGTGCCCGAAGTGCCGGGTTTTCCCCGGGGATGGGCTGAGCACCTGCCACCACTGGCCCCAAAGGGCTCCTGTTTAACACTGGGCACTGCCGGGGAGCGCAGACCCCCCCCGAACAGCCTCTGCAGCCCAAGGAAACCCAGCAGGGTGCAGGTCTGAGGGCTCCGGCCGCCTTCTCCCTCCCCGATTGCTCTGGCCGGCGCAGGAGCATTTGGGACCCAAAGTATTGACACAGGCGGCGAAAAGCGGCACCAAGCAAACACCGGCATTATCTCCAAGCGCCAGCGCTCCCAGGTGCCAGGCAGCGTGCTTTAAAATAGTTATTGAACGTTAACAATTTATCAGGGTTTGGAAAGGGGAGGTGGAATTCTTCATGGGGGGAAAAAAAAAAAAAAAAAGAGTCTTTGGTATTTCTGGAAATTATTTTCTGTCTCTAAGTGGTTTTGTTTATCGACAGCACATGCTCCCCGGAACATGCCCTAATGCGGAGCGTCTGCGTGGGCCTCCCGAGCCGGCCCTGCGCCGAGGGGAGGGAGGGATGGAGGGAGGGATGGAGGGAGGGGAGCGCAGCGCCTCCAGAAGCAGCAGTTCCTGAAAAATGAGTCAGTGCTGGCTGGGCGCACAGCAAAGCCCTTCTCCAGATACACCTCGGAGCGGGCGCCTTCCAGCTGATTCAGGGGCTCGACAGCAACATATTTCCATGGCGTACAGCTCACTCGGCAGCAAAGAGCTGCCCCGCTCTGGGAGAGAGAGGGAGGGAGGGAAGGACGCGTGCCAAGATCCAGAGGGAACGCACGACCGATGCTCGGCTCCCCGGGCAGAAAGGGAGGTGGCAGCAGCTATGGCTTTGCTAGGAGGCAGACAGGTGCAGGGCAGGGACGCATCCTGCACACGGGGGTCAAACCAAGCATCCTGCTGCCTCCCCCGGACAGGCTCAGCAGCACCCTAAGAAATCCGGGCGTTCAGAGGAACGGATGCTGAAGGGAAGGGGCAGTGCAGACCCATCCCTCCCTCCCAGGGAAAAAGGGAGCCCCGAAACTTGCCCCTGCCCCCCCCCCCGGGGCTCCTCTGTGCCCGTTCGGCACGGAGGCGAGGAAGCGGGGAGAGTGCTCCTACCTGTGCAAACAACGGCATGGCTCTTCTCTGTGTTTATACAGCTTTTATATAAATCCCAACAGGAAACCATTTGCCCGGGAGGACGACAGCTCGAGCAGGGTGGGTCTCTGGCTCCCGCCGGGCACCGTCCCCGCTCCCCGGCACACTGCAATTTACTGCTCCGGGGTGGATTCAAACAACTAAAAATGGAAGCAGTGAGAGAGGAGCCAGGGCTAACTGCCCCTCGGAGACCTGCCTGCGAGGCTGCAATTACAACTGGCCATTACACCCACGGAGTTATTTCAGAGCGGTGACGGACCCCCCTGTGCCCCCTCCCAGGGGCACACGCTCCCCGCACACCCGTGCGTCGAGGAAGATGCTCTCACGCCGCCTTCGTATGCCCGAGCGTTCATGAGAAGCAGCCTCGTGCAACCTGCCTGCCCTGCTGTCCTCGGGGACCCCGAGGGCTGCACTTTCGCCTCTCGCCTCTCCCACGCCCGTGAGTCACCAGGCTGAGCTGTCCCAGGGATGCGGCACAAGACGGGACCTTGCACACTCGGACGGCAGTCTGTGCCAAACATTTCTGAGCTGAGTGTAGCGGGGAAGCCCCTTCCCATCCCGCAGCTCATGCCCAGGAATGCATCCAAGGTGCCAAAAGCAGGAGCCGGTGCCAGAGCAGGGTGCCCAGGCTGAGCCTGGGGGTTCCCGCGATGCTGTGCTGTCCCGCAGGGAAGCCCCCATCCGATCCCCCGGGAGTAGGCTCCGTGCGCTCACACAGTGACGGGGGAGCAGCTGCCGCCAGTCGGCTCGGTGGGGTTGGGGTGGCTCTGAACGGGGGCAGCTTCGCCTCCGCTCACGCGGCCACCGCCTCCCCGTTGGAGCAGAGCCGGCCCGTGCAGCATCCACCACGTCAGAGCGTCCCGGAGGCAGCCGAGCACCGGGGTGCCTCGGCGCCAGCAACCAGCATGTAACGCAGCAGGCAGAAAAACAACAGGGCAAGGCCAAATTCAACAGGGAGAAGAGTCTGAGCTCGGCTCCCAGGTCTGCAAGGCTTCAGGAGCCCGTGGCGGGGGGCAGCACCCAGCTCGGGGCCACACGTCCCTCGGGGCGGAGAGGTGGTGACTGCCAGCAGGAGACCTCACCGGACATGGATGCACCCCAGCTCCAAAATACAGAAAAGAAACTCAATTTTTCCTCTAAGGCTCAACACAAGCAGCCCTCCAGGCGCCCTTGGGGAAGAAGGGCACGCCAAAGGCAAAATTCGTGGGTGACACACAGAAAAGCCTTTCCGTCACCCAGCACTCCTTGCCCCAGCCTGCGGCTCAGGTCAGGAACCAAGTATTTGCTGAAATAAAAAGCAAACACAACTGCAAATGTAACTATAGGGAAAAACTATAATGCTTAAAGCAGACGCATGCTTGGAAAAATAAATATCCAACTGTGCAGCACACATACTGCCTTAACCCTTCCCAGCCATACGTGCTGCAGCCTGCCACGAGGCCTTACAGCTACCGGGCTACGTATCCCTAAGCACCAAGTTCACCGCACGCTGTGGGCATCCGGCGGCGAGGGAGCCTGGCGTGTGGGGCGGGAGAGCCTCACCCACAGGTCTCTAAACCCAAGTCAGTTTTAGAAACATCCTCAAATTCAGGGATCCCTACCCGAGGGCTTGATTCTTCAGATGTACAGAGCATCCATCGGCACCCGAAAATCTCCCCTGGGCTGGTACCACTGACTGCTCTGGGAAGGACTGGTCCAGGACAGGGACACTGGGACACAACCACAGCCTGCCATCCCCTGGAAGAGGCAGAGGCCTGTTATCCAGCCTGGGAAGGAGCCGGATGGCGGTTTTGCTGCATCCAGCTCCTCCAAGGAAAGCTGCTGGGAAGGGAAGGACACACGCTCCTCCAGCAAACGTATCCCCAACGGTTCGCTTTTGCCTTCGTGCCCAGAAGCAGAAGGTCCCCAATGGGGCAGAAAGCTGAATTCCTGGGATGGGATGAGCATCTGCGACCCAGCCCCAGTCGAGTGGCCCCTTCCAGCAGCCAGGGCTTGGGGGGGCCAGAGCATCACGGGAAACCAGCTGGGGCTGGAGGCAATACAGCTCCTAGTTCCGTTTACATTTTTTGGCAGATAAATAAACAAACAGGGAGCTCCAGTTCACACCTGAAAGTGTCCCGGGCTCCTTCCCAGCACTCCCATGGCAGGCACCTCGCACGCAGCAAAGCCCGGAGCTGACGGATGCGCAGGCGGGCTGCTTTTGCAGCGGTGCTGCTCCTGCCTTCACCCCACCAGGGCAGAGACTAGTTACTTTAATCCTTTCCGAGCAACACAAGGAAAAGGCAACAGTGCATGCCAGCCACCGCGGAGATTAAGGGAGGAAGTGCTCCTGTGTGGGGAAAATGGCTGCTAGCCAAAGCGGTCGCGGGGTCCACGCTCCTGCAGCATCCCCAGGGCTGGGCAGGGCGGCCGCCCCCCTGCACCCCGACTCCTCTGCACGCACACTCGCATCCAGCTGGTCGGCACCCAGAGATCTCCAGTCAGAGCAAATCACCGCCCCCGCCCAAACACAAATCCCAGTTTCACTCTGGCTGGGACCCCGGCAGACCAGCAGCCTCCGAGCCCGTCTGTTTTATTAAAGCAAGCAGTTGGGCAAACCGCACTGTTAAGGTTTAAACATTGATGGGTAAGAAGCTGCACCAGCCAGCCGTGACACTCAAGACACGGGGCGGTAACTCAACAATCCGGGCAGAGAAGGGAATCGGGAGGCAGCTTCGACGCTCCTCGGTGTAACCTGAACATGGACACGCTCTGCTCCTTCCTCGCACAAGGCCAGCTGGCTGCGACCGCGGCTCACGGCCAAAAAAAAAAAAAAAATCACAGCAAAATATCACAAACACCGCAACCAAAACCATCGCTCGAAACCCACCCCCGTGCCGAGGGCTGCGCGCATCGCCCAGCAGATAACTGAATATCGCACGCGTAGCTGGCCGCCACGCCGCGCTCCCTCGGCGTTCGCCATGTACAAACGAGAGCGATTCCCAGAGACCCACAAAGAGTTTGGATAAAGGAGGGTCTCGGAGTCCCCCACCTCCCCACGGGCAGCTTGCAAACACAAAGGGAAACACCAACTCTAGGACCGCGTTATTCCGAGCACCTCCGTCCTCAGCGACCACCGCAATGCCCCAGGATCCGAAAACTTAAACAAACCCAAACCCAACTCCTTTTCCATCTTTTTTTTTTTTTTTTTTTTTTTTTCTGGAAGCCGCGAGGCTCCCGCTTAGCAACTTTTCGGGAATAGGAGCCAGGCAGCAACTCGGAAAACAACCCCCAGCCCCCCCAGCCGGGGTCCCCCGCAGCCCGGAGGGGGTCTCGGGCCCCAGCCGCTCCCGGGACCGGGGCTGCGGGGACGTTCCCAGCCTCGGCTCGGCCCGAAGGACGGGCTCGGACCCGCCGCGTTTCAAAACTGCCGCCCGCCGAGCGCCTGCAAACCGGAGCCCCCTCCGCCTGCCACCCCCGGGGGCTGCAAACGGGGGACCACGACACACGCACCCCGGACGGCCCCCGGTATCCCCAAACCCCCAGCGCCACCAAACCGGAGCCCCCCCCCCTCCCCGGCGCCCCGGGGCCGCCGTCGAGCCGCCCCGCCACGGGCGACGGGCGCACCGGTGGAGGGGGGCGGGGGGGTCCCCACGGGACGGGGGTGGCCCCCAGATCTCGGATGGGGCCCCCGCCGAGCGGAGCACAAAGCGATGCCCCGCCGTCCCGCTCCCCGCCGCGGTCCCGGTCCCGGTCCCCCGCAGCCCCGGCTCGGCGCACGGCGGCAGTACTCACCGGAGCCCCGCGGGCGGCGGAGGCGCGGTGCCCGCCGCTCCCGGGAACAATGGAGGGGAGCCCCGGCCGGGGCGAGAGGCGCAGCCCCGCCGCCGCCGCGCTCACAGCGGCCGCCCCATGGCGGGGCCGGCCCCGAGGTGGCGGCGGGAGGCGCTCCCGGAGGCGCGGCCGCCCCGACGAGCCGCCGCTGTCCCTTGGCCTCTGCCCGCACCGCCGCGTCCCCACCGTGCGCCCGCCGCCGCCGGACTGAGCCGCTCCCGCACCGCCCCGCCACCTCCCCCCGGCTCCTCCCCCGCCTTCCTCCCACTCTCCTCCTCCTCCTCAGCGGCCTGATGGGGCTTGTAGTCGCCGCCCGGCCAGCCCCCCCCCCCTCCCCCTTCCCCCCCCGGAGCTCCCGTGCCGCGCTCCCGGCAGCCTCCCGCCAGTGGGGGGGGGGGGGTCCCCGCTGGGTTTTGCAGCCGGTTGTCGCCCCGAAACCAGCCCAGGCTGGGCGCAGCAGGCGCTGGCCGTACCGGGCCGGGATGCTCGTCTCCGCGCTCTCGGCCGTGCCGGGCGAACCTCGGGGCCCGTGGCCGGGCAGGGGCAGGGGCATTGCCTGCAGTCCCCTGTTTTCCCTGCCCGGCACCCAGCCCAGAGGCAGCAGCACGCAGGCAGCAGGTGAGGGCAGAGCTTTGGGCAGCCCAGAGCCCCCCCAGCCTAACCCTCCTGCAAAGCAAGGCCCCAGGGCACCCGCTTTCTGCCAGCAGATTTTTAAAAGGTTGCCAGACCCAAATCCTTCCCGGGAGCCATCCAGGACCTACTCCTGCTGCAGTCCCTGCCCTTCCCAGCTGCGTATGCCAGGCAACTTTTCACCAAGGTCTGGAGCGGGAATATGGCAGCTCTAACACAGAGCACCCCGAAAACTCTCTTCATGCACAGACTCCTGCTCGGTCTCAGCTGGGACCGCTCTGGGTGCCTGAGCCAGAGGGCAAGGTGGGATATTGCCAGACCAGTGACCCCCAGCCTGTCTTCCGTACTCTCCCACACAGGAACCCACCCCACAGAGCCCCAGCGGGTCTGAGCTCGGCCGAGCTCGCTCAGGGTAACATGGATGGTGCAGGGCGGTTTGGCCTCCAGGCAGGAGGCACAAGTATGGGAGCAGCCCCGAGTCAGGGCATCCCAGGATGAAGACATCTCTGGCTGGCAGTGAAAGACCTGCGCGAGGCAATGTGTAAGTGATTAAGTTATAACAGGGAAGAGGACAGGCTGAATTAGCCCTGTCAATCACCAGAGCTATATTTGAACCAAATGCTGGGCATCCATCTTCAGGAGCAGCCTCTTGCTGGTTCAGGCAACTGTTCAGGTTGTCATGCCAAGACCCACTGGATATTTTCTTCCCAGGATGACAGATGTGTGGACATGGAGAAGGGGGGAAGGTAACACACGTACCAGGACGCTATTCTCCCAGCAAGCTGAACACGGGGAGAGGTTTGATGACAGCAGGGCAGCAGAGCTGACCCCAGCCCCCCACAAGCAGAACTCCCTCCATGCACCTTTGGGGTGGCCCAGGCAGCAGCTCTCCCGCAGCCCTGCTTTCCTCTCCCCTCCTTGCCCAGCAGCCAGGATCCAGGCCGCTTCGTGCCGAAGGTGCCCTGCTAGCAACGCTGCTGGGGCTGTGCCTGGCACCCACACGAGCTGGGGAGCCGCCCTGCACAGCAGCTCCTGACCCCGCTCTCCTCCAGCACAGCCATGCCTCCCGCTCAGCTTGTGTCCCAGACTAATTGATGTTGGCCCTGAAATGGACCTTATGGGATTGCACCCTTGTGATGGAAAGGGGACGGGCTCATACCTCTGCTGCTGCTGTTCCTTGGGGATAGTTTTCTCTTTGACTGCGTCAACGGGACACAAGTTCTTGGGCCGTTATAAGTAAAGGTGTTTGCAAATGGCAGAAAATGGGGAAAACCATCCCCTGCTCCTGGGAGGCGCGAGGGTTTGGCTGCATCCCTGGCCTCAGCATCGCGTCGGGGCTCGGCGCAGGAGTGACCACGAGCTGTCACCATCTGGTGGCATAAGTGAAGCATGAGCAGGTCCTCCAGGATGGACAGGGAGATGAACGCCCCCCCAGAGCGGATGGGGGACTGCCGAGGGCCATGGCTGAGACTCTGAGGAGCAATAGGGCCCCAGGGACCAAAGTTGGAGCTCACTGCCTGCCTGTACTGGCAGGGACAGGCAGAGGGCTGGGGGACTGTGCCTTGGCAAGAGCAGGCAGCACCAGCTCCTGACCATACTCTGGGACTGGGGGGTGATGTGCTGGCCTCTTCCACACATGTGTTTGCATTGGTGATGCAATTTTGAGGCAGTGCAGATGCTAATTTCACCTGAGTCGGGGCTTGTTTCACTTTAGCTGCAGTTAATCAGGAACAGGATTAAGAAAAACTTAAAGTAGGTCTCAGTTACCTCAACAGCTGAACAACTTACTGCCTGGCACAGGGCTGTCCCACTGCTGCTCCCCTGCTCTCTCCTGCCTCCTCCAGAGAGCCCTGCAGCTCCCCGGGCTGAGCCCCCTTCTTGCACTGCTGATGGGGATTGCTCCTGTTGTGGGAGCTGCAGGTTCTTAATTAAAAGTAATCCTTTCTGCCTGGGAGAGTGAACCAGCTGCTGCTGAGAGACAGAAGGTGGTAAGGCCCACAGCAGACTGGCACAGACACCATGGGGAGATGTTCCCTCTGCATCACAGCTCCCGGCCCTGGGATGGCTGGTGTGCAGCCACGGTCCAGACCCTGTCTCCACATGCGGTCCTGCCCCGGGCTGCTGGCTGGGTCATCCACCGCCGAGGGGGAGGCACACTGCGGAGCTGCCTCACACGGGAAAGAGCCAGAGAAAGCGAGGCTTGTGAGGCTGGCGCTTGCAGGATTTTGTCCTGGCTGCAGAGGAACAAAGGCACTTGGGGAGCAGTTCCCTGGGGACTCTGCTCCCAAAGCCTACGGCTTCCCTGCAAGCCCTCCTTCCTCCCACAGCATAGGACAAGGCATGGGGCAGGGAGCAGGGGATGTACGTGCTCTCACATCCCCTACCCTGGATGGACACCCAGACATGCACCGTCCCATCTGCATCCCTGCGTGGGGTCTCACGCACACGCCCCCCCCCCCCCCCAGCTCCGCGCCTGCACGCTCAGCAGTGCCAGGCTGCCCACCTCTGCCTCCACCCGCCAGCCCAAGGCCACGGGGTAGCTCCTCTGCCGCCCACCGGCTCCAGCTGCAGCATCAAGAGGCAGCAAAAGCCACCACGGAACCCACGCTGTCCCTGGGGTCGGGCACAGGAGCAGCAGTGGTGATGGGCAGGGGGAGCAGCCTGTCCAGGCGGGTTTCCCCCATGTCTCCAGAGTGGTTCCAGTGGGAACCGGAGTGTGAAGAGGGGGCACAGAAAGGGCTGAGCTGGAGGAGGAGAGTCCCAGCACAATAGAGCAGCTCCCCCCTGACCTTGCCTTCCCAGTTAAAGATCTGCAGCTCTCCCCTCCTCCCCACTACAAAGGGGCTCTTTTCACTCCCTAATTCTGCATTTAGAAAACAAAAGCAGATGCATCTAGTTTAGGTTTGGAGAGGGGGAGGCAAGAGCAAATGCTGAAGAACAAAGAGCTTTCCCTTACAGATCCGACTGACAAAGACTTTGTCAGCTCCATCTCTCCCTGAAAAGGCCGGAGCACATCAGGGTGCGGGGCTCCTTGCAGGCAGCTGCCTGGCTTGTGGCTTCAAGCCTGTGGGAGAAAGGCAGAGCGCACATGTGCGCGGGCGCTGCTCCCCGCAGGACGTGCATGCGGGTGCTCCGTGGTGGGACGTGCACCAGCCCCGCCGTGGTGAGTGCTGAGTGTGCACTCGTGTTAACGGGAGCGCCGTGGGATGCAGCCAGACTTGGGGGTTCAGGCAGGACACCCACGTTCACCCTGGATGGGAGCCTGTGCCACCCTCCCTCCTGACCCAAGACAGAACCGTTGCCTCCCCTCCGCCGGGCAGCGGGGTTTGCTCAGCGCTCTGCAGAGATTTCCAGGTGTGTTATCCGACCTTGGCAAACTGCTTCCCGTCAGCCGGAACGTCTGAGTCACGAAAGCGACTCGGCGCGCTGCCCCAAGGCCAGCCGCTCGCAGGTTGGCAGCAGGGCTGCAGGGACGGGGTTTGCCCGCACCACCTCAGAGAGGAGTCGAGCCCCTCTCGAGGGCCAGCAGCCAGCCAGGCCACCCTGCCACCAGCCGGCAGGACCCTGCGGGGAGCTCTCAAAACACCAACTTTCCCAGGGAAACGTGACACGTGAAAAATCAGCAACACCGGGGATAAAGCATCAGCTCCCGGGCATGATTTGGAAGCAAAGTGCTGCCTTTTACAGGAAGCCCCCTCTCTCGCCTCTCCACTCCAGCTCAATAAAGCGTTATTAGTGGCTCTGGCTGCAGCTACAGGCACTGCCGGCGCTCAGCTGGACTCCGGCTGCCCGGCCAGGTCGGGTCAGTGCCTGTGACAGCATCTCTCGGCTGCACGCAGCCCCGGCCTGCCCCACACCATGCCTGCCCGGGAGCAGCATCACTGGGATGCTACTGTGCCGGGGTAAAGCCATGGCACGGGCAAAGCACTGGCTGCAGGGCCAGCCGGCTGGCTGCCCAGCACTCCCCTTGCTCAGAGGTTTCTTTGCTGTCAGCATCGACCCAAACTGGCTTTTTCCTTCCTTGGTTGCATCACAACAGCACCGTAATATCCCCCATCCGCTACTACTTGGCTGCTCTTCTGATGGAGATGAAGGGAAATGCATTCTTCAGAAGCCCCTGCCTGCCAAACTGCCCGAGCATCATCGCTCTCAGAGGACAGACCAGCTCCAGGGCCAGAGGCGCTCAGGGCACCCACAGTCACGCTGGGGTCTGCCCACAGGCACAGCATTTAGGAGACTTAGCAGGAGCTGCTCACGGAGAAACCAGTGCTGGGAGCCGGGCAGGGTCCAGCCCCTCCAGCCAGGGCAGCGAGCTCTGCTACCCTGCAATTGCCAAATACCAAGGAGCTCATTAAGACGTCACATGATGTTTTATTGTCTGCAGACAACAATTGGGGCAGACAGTTGCACGCCGGTGTTTGCGGCCAGGCCAGCAGTGAGGCGCATCCCCAGGCTGGTGGCCCTCCAGGACAGGCTCCGGCTGCCACCCCGGGGCTGGGGGAGAGAGGAGGTGGGGGCCAAGGATGCTCAGTGCTCTGCATCCCCTCGGGCACTCCCGGCACAAAGCTGCAGCCTTCTCCATGCTGCTCTTCTCCAGAGTCACCAGGTAAAGGAGATATAGAGGGCTGAACCATCCATCTGAGAAAACTGTTGCCCAAGAGAGAGCTGCTGGGTCTGGTTTACGCAGTCGGGGCTCATCACCGGGGAAGCGCCTCGGGCAGCTCTGGCAGGCGGTTCAGCCCCGCAGTAACTCACTGCGGCAGATAATCCATCGCAGAGGGCCTGCAGCCTTGTCTCGCCTTCAGCCCAAGAGAGAGGCTCTTTAATTTGCTCGGAGGAGAGCAGTGCGTGGATCATCCGTCCGCGAGGACGATTATTCACTGCAGTGTATCTCCTGTACCAGGCGGGCTTGACTTCTGGCCCCCGATTGATTTGCAGAGGGAAATTAATTATGTTTGTTTGACATTGCCCCTCTCGCATTGAAGCTGAGCTGGTGTATGAATGTCACGCTGTTCCAGCTGGGCTCTCTCGCAGGGCTATGATGTGTAATAAGCTGTCCCAGGAGACCTCCAGCACTTCCCATTAGCCGCACTGATGCTCCGCTCATCCCAAGGCTGCTCAGGCAGCACGACCAGGCAGGCTCAGAGACCCAGGGATGGAGCGGTTCAACCCTGGATCCATTCCCTACGAGGGGAGAAAGGCACCGGGCTTTCCGGTGGGTGGTGGCTGCTAGCTGCCCTGATGAGATGAAATCTGGAGACCCTGATGGCTGCCCGGGACAGCCGCTATCTCAAGAGCTGGGGCAGGGACAGGGCACTGCCCATTCCCTTGGCTCTCCACCCTGAGAAAGGCTCCTGCTATCTTTGGATCAGGCCCAAAAGATCTCCAGTGGTAGATAAAGGTGCTGAAGTCGATCGGAGTAATAACAACAACCTCCTCTGGCTGTTATCTTGCCTTAGCAGGAGGAAGAAGCTCCAGATAACAAATGCCGGTAACTTGCAGCATTTACAGTGATACAGGCAAAGAGCACAAGACAAATCACTTGGGCAGATCTCCTCCGGCCCTCGAGGACACGCTCCCTTATCGCAGCCCTGCAGCGGCACCCGCAGAGCCCAGCCCGGGTGCCAGCCCACGGGGGCTGCTGCAGCCCCTCTCCTTGCTGGGAACCAGGGACATGGGGACAGGTCCCTTGAGCCGGTGGGATCAGTGCAAGTTTCCAGGAGCAGCAAACAGGCTGGAATGCCACAGAGATCCGTTCTGCTGCGGCGTTTACTTCTCCAGGAAGGTTGCCATCCCAGGTCTTGTGCTCCCGTGCAGTCTGGGGCCGAGGATGGTGCTGGCAGCTCTTCCTCCCCAGGGCTGGACACATTTTGCCTTCTTGTTGCTGCAAAGATTCTGCCACTCGGATAATCTGATAATAGCGTTTTCTGCACGCTGTCATTTAGGAGCCCAATGGCAGCTCCTTTCATCAGGAGAAAGGCTGTAATTATGTGTCATTACCCATGGGCTATGATTTTTCTCCCACTACCTAGAGCTGTTTTTTTCTTTCAAGCAATGCTTGGGTATTTATAGTGGAAAAGGCCACAGCCAGGAACAAAACAACCGGGGTGAGGAACTTTCCCCTCCAAAGGTATAAAATCAAAGCAATGCAAGGCAAACTAACAGGTTCGGAGCCTGGAAGGAAGGAAGGAAGGACCCAAGCAGCTGGGTCCTTGTGTTGTTTGCCCAGGCCCTGATGAGTGAGGGATCCAGTGGATCCCCTCACTAGAGCTGCTCTCACACATGCTGCTTTCCAAAGCTCAGCATAAGGATGGGAGGCAGAGGGGCCGGCTGGGAGGGAGGGGGTGGTTGCAGCTGCACTGATGGAAGTGCTCCACAGCACAGCCACGCTGCCTCCTCATCCTCCTCCCCCTCATCCAGGGCCTTGGATCCCCTGGATTTGGAAGCAAGGTGCTTGGTGCAGGGCTCTGCCCATTGCCAGACATGGGAAGAAGGAAGTTTTGGGGGAGTCTTTGCACCCTGAAGGACGAGACTCGGGCACAGAGGGCAGGAGGAGCTCTGCACTGCCTGCAGCGGCAGCAGGTCGTGGGATGCAGGCAGCAGCTCCTGCCCAGCTGATCTACAGCCAGGACCTCACCACATCCAGGCAGCCTGGCACCCAACCTGGCAGCAACCAGGCTCCTGGGGTCTGCAGCCCCTTTCAGAGGAGCTTCCTGGGCACATCTGAATTTCTCAGTAGCCAGTTTTCCCTGGGCTCCCAGCACAGGCTGCCGGTCCCCTTTAACGCAGGGAGTTTTCTCCCAGTTCACAGGCTGCTTCCTGTCTAGACAGCCCCAGAGAAGCTGCTGTATTTATAGACCAGGGCAGAGAGCTGTGCCCGCTTGCTTTGCCAAACCCACATGAGCCTGATGCTGCTGGTGAGGCCGGACGAAGATGCCTCCCACACGCTGGAAACAGGAGGAGGAAGGCAAAAGCAAACCACAGACAGACCCTAAACTCTCTAACCCCCTCCAGACTGCAAACCCCTCACCAGCTTGCCGTCCCGCCCAGGACCGCCAGGCTCCTCTTGCCCTTTCCCAGCTTCTTCATCCCTCCCTGGAGGAACATCCCCAGTCAGTGTTCCCACTGGACTGATGCACACTCTGCCCAGAGCACCTTCCCAAGCACTGCTGGAGCATGCCTGTCCCCTCGTGTCCCACCCCCAGCTGCCCCTCTGCCAGGACCAAGCCCCCATCAATCCCCCAACACCGCACATCTCGCGGGTCACACGCTCTTGCTGCTCCTGCAGCAGCTCGGCAGCTTCCCCGGCTGCAGCCTGGCCCTGCGCAGGAGTCGAAACACGCTGTTGGGGTCACAGGTGCTGGAAACCTCCACAGACACCTGAGGGTCATGGCCAGGGCCACGGGCACTCTTCAGGGTACCTCCAGCAGGAGAAACACCCTGTCCCTGCCCACTGCAGAGCACTAAGCTGGAAGGAGCCCCTGGTGATTATATTTAGTTTTTTCCAGCTCGTTTCTTTCACCACCTGCTTTCAAAACCCTTCCTGCCTTGCTCACCCTGCCCTGGGCAGCCCCATCTCCTGCAACAGCTCATCCTCCCCGTCACCTTCTCCAGGTCCTCAGAGACCTGCCCAGACCCACCACCCTCACTGATGGAGGGTCACCAGGCAGGGCTGCAGCACATGTCCACGCAGCTGGGGTTTGCTCCCAGCCGAGGAGGGGAAGGTCCCCGTGCCAGCCCTAAGAGGGGTCCCTCCAACCCCCTGCCCCTCCCACAGCAGGGACCTGACAGCAGCAGGGCTGCCAGATCACATTTCCCATCAGGCAGGGATGTAAACTCAGGAGCAGGGTTGACCCCTTGGGAGGGACAGCAGAAGATGCACGCCTGCTCCAGCCCCCCCCCCCCAGGCCCTGCCCTTGCCACCCCAGCAGTCCCGGGGTGGGCAGGGGAATGGCTTAGCGTGGGACCTGCAGCTAGAGAGGAAGCCATCCCCACCTCTCCCCAGGGCCTCACCCTGCTTAGCAGCCTGTAAGAGCACCTGCGGTGCTGGGGCAGGCAAGTGGCACAGAGAGAGAGAGAGCAAGAGCTGCACAGATGCGTAAAAGCTTCTTAAATTAGGCTCTTATTGATTAATTCCTTTGGGCTTAATCTGTAAGGGGTAGGAAGCATCCTCTGGTGTGCTCACCCACAAATATTTAACTTTAAAATATTTATCCTTCTCTTTGCTGATGGGCTGTGATTTCCAAGAAGGCTTTAAAGCCTGTTTTAACTGTTTGGTGCTAAAGCACCCCGGGCTCAGCCTGGCTCGGAAGGTGGCCCCGGCAGAGGCTTCTGGCCGGCTCACGGGGAGCCCTTGCAGAGGGGTTTGGTGCCCAAAGGGTGGGAGCTCCCATCCCCGCTGCTGAGCACTGAGAAGGTGACACTGGGGGGACCCGGCCAGGCGGGCTGCAGAGATGCGATGTGTGAAGCCCCTTCAGCTTGCCCTGCCTCCGCGCTGGCAGGGGCAGGGGCTCTGTGCAGGAGGAATTAGAACAGAAGCCGAACCGGGTTTCCAGGAAGCTTCCCCATGATGGATTTATAGGCACAGTGCCCTTTTTACAGGAGTTCACGCTGAAAACAAGCTGCAGACGCTCTCCTTGGGGTCTCCAGCAACAAGCCCAGATTTACTGCTGCTGTCTCGCAGTGAGCGCTGGACGGCAGCTGTGCTCCGGCCGGGGGGTCGGTGGCTGCGCCCACCGCTCCCAGTGCTGCAGCTACTGGGAATGGCTTTGCCGAGCCAAACTCCAGCTGATCGCACTGCTCGGGGCAGCCCCCCGTGTCTGTCCCCTCGGCAGCCGTGTCCCCACGCTGGGAGTGTGACCACCGCAGTCGCCGGGTCCGGGCACCGCCGTGGAGCACAAGGGTGTCTCTGTGCAGAGCCCGGCCCCGTGCCCCTGCCGGGGGGCAGAGGTTTTCCCTGTTGTTCCTGACAGACCCCAAGGTCAGGTGTTTGCAGGGAGAGCGTGCCGGGCGGCTGCAGGGTTGGATTCGGCAGGCTGAGGGGGGCCCTTCACCCGGGGGTGTCTGTCTGCTCCCGTCAGAGGACCTGGCTCTGCCAGGCAGGCGAACGTCTCCGAGTCCTTGGGCTGCTCCTTCCCTCGTTCCCCAGGGAATTACCACAGGGGTCCACGCCTAACGCGGCACTGGGAAGTCTCAGCCTGAGTGTTAAACTGAGACTTGCAAGGCTCTGCTTCTGAGCCGCCCTTGCCCCCAGCAAACCGTGCCTCCGTCCGTGGCTGAAGTGCTCGTTCCCCCGGCCCGGCACGCTGGGATAACCGAGCAGCCGCAGTGGCACGGCCCTGCAGGGAAACACCTTGCCGAATTCTCTGGGAGCCCCTGGCTGAGCCATTAGCTTGTCGAGCGGCGTGCACCGAGCACGGTGGAGGCGAGAGCGAGGCGAGCCCGGCCGGGGAGGGAGCCCGCGAGGACAAAATGCAGGCTCTGTGCGGGCTGCGTGCGGGGGAGGCGGGTGATGCTCCAGCCTCTCGCAATGCAAACCCTTCTCATCGCAGCAGCCTGAGCGACGTGAGGGGTGACCCTGTTGCTGTGGGGTGTCAGCCCGGCTGCTGACCCGCTGCGGCCTCATCTCCAGCAGCTCTGCGTGCTTGGCTGCGGCACCACGGCCCTACGGAAACAGTGATCCCTGGCTATGCCCTGTTCAGTAACAAAGGCAAATTCATGCTGAATAATCATGCAAATCACTAGCCCAGGAGCCCGGAGGGGTGCCCACATGAGGGGTTCGCTCCTGTTGACAGTCGCTGGGCAAAACAGTCCCTACTCTCTAGCAGGATGATGCCCAGCCTGGACAGTCGTCTCCCTGTTTGTGTAACGTAACAACCTGCCGATGCCAAGCGGCCCAAACCTTCCTGTGGACGTGCCCCCGGCTGCCTGGCTGCAGCTCTGCAAAACACTGGGCCACCTCGGGTGACAGGGCATGTGGGGACGGCGGCTGCCAAGCCCGGTTCCCACGGCTGCCCATCCCACCTGGGGGCTTTGCTGTCACCCGTTCCACCGCTCGCTCCCAGCCCGGCTCAGCCTCCTGGCTGCAGGGCTGCCCTGCACAGCCACAGAGGAGCCGGAACATGGAGCAGATGCTCGGAGAGATGGTGACAGCCGAACCCCGTCCCCGTGTCCCCGCGCTCCGGTGGCAGCCAGAGGTGCAGCTGTCCGGGCTGCAGCATTGCCCCCCAGCACACTGGGTCCTGCCGGACCCCCACGAGCTCTGCAGCCCTCCCTGCCCAGCTCCGACCCTCCTCGGCCATGGGGGCTCACCCCCTGCCCAGACATGGGATTTTGGGCAGCCCTGGGGACTGGAAGCATCGCGGGCGCTATGTGCGTGTGGACCCCAATGCTTGGAAACTCTTCCCTGAAACGCCTGGGAAGAGGCTTCATCCCAAACCGGTACTTCCCGTGCTCCAGACATGCGGCGAGCAGCTGCAGCTCCAGGCAGGAGGAAATGCTGAGCTGCTGGCAGCTCTCAGAAATTCCCCAGACTGTGCTGTTCGGTCCAGTGGCAACCTGCACAGCGCGGCGCAGGCAGAGCTGGGGGAGAAGCCACTGAAAGGGTCCCTGGAGCACGCTGAGAACTGGGGCAGGGCTTGCAAAGTCCCTGCCCACCCCGCCACAGCTCCATCACCTCCATCGCTGTCTGGCAGGCTACAAAGCTGGATAAGGAAGGAAAGCTCCCGTGTCTTGGTTTGGGAGCATCCTGCCTGCCCTGCCTGCCCTGCCTGCGTGCGGAGCTGCCAGTGGGCTGGGTAAACTAAGGAGATTAGCGCTGGGATTGGAGCTGGTGTGAAAAATTACTCCCGTTTTGAATGGATAAAGCTGCTTTTCTCTCCTTTGCGCTGGGACTGCGGAAGCAGATTCAAAGTTTAATCCCTTCCGCCTGATCCTTCTCGTTAGACATAATGTAATTAACGGGATGGCGAGGAGCTGCAAAGCTGTTTGTGCTCCAGGGTCACATCGGAGAACAACAGGGCACCAACTGCCGCTGGGGCAGGGTGGCCGGCTGAGGAACCCGGGGGACTTGGCACACCCGGAGCCTCTGCACGGAGGGCGCACGGCATGGCACGGCACGGCACGGCACGGGAGGCAGCGGCCACAGCCACGGCGGTGCCTGCCAAGGGCTGCAGGAGCTAACCGAGGAGCTGCCCCCACGCTCATTAAGAGGAGGATGTGGGGCTGTGAGCCAGGGCCAGCAGCCGGGGCGGCCGCAGGAACTGCGTGCATCCCTACCCATGCCCAGCCCGCCGCGGTCCTGATGTGCTCCTGTGCTCTCCGGCACACGGATAGCTGGGTACCGGCGGGTCTCTGGCATCCCACGGCGCAGAGGTCACTCCCCCCCCCACCCCAGGTGGAGGGACCCTGGTGCTGCCGGCCGGGAGAAGGAGCCACCTGCAAGCCCGAAGGCATCACCCCCGCCACACCGTCCCACTGCTGCATCCCGTCGGACGGCTGGACCGTCAAACCTTCCCGGGGCTGGGCTGGGGATCCCGGCAGCGAGGGCCCCTCGGGGGGACAGAGTGCCCTCTCCCCCTCCAACAAAACAAGGGGGAAAGGTCCGGATGAGGCAGAGAGCCCCCAGCCGCCCCCCCCCCGGCTGCCCCCATCGCACCGGCCCCTCCCCACCTGTCACCCGCCGACTCCGCGGCCCCGCTGGAATAAAAGGGCCCATTTATTTGAGGCGTGCTAAGTAACTCTGCGCGGCCCCGCTGGCCTGGCTGAAGACACCCCTGGCTGTCCTCGGGAATGCTCCCGGGGTGCCAGCTCCAAAGGCAGCTGTGGTGGGCCTTAGATCTTTATGGCCAGTAAAGGGGTCCGTGGCTAATTTATGCCCCTCCTATAATTTACAGCCTCTTTACAGCTGCTGTAAAATGACCTATAAATCACAGGCAACATCATAGGCCAGAGACAAAGCCCCAGCATCGTCACCTGCCAGCTGGCCCCGAGCAGGGGACTGTCGGGGGACAGAGAGGGGCTGAGCGCGCGGCAGGTACATCCATGCCGCGGCCAGGCACCGGGAGCACGGGTCGGGGTCTATCAGCTGCAACCCGGCGAGCTCGGGGAGAGGGGGGGTGCCCAGAGGTGTTGCAACATGGACAGCCCCAGGTCCTCTCTGCCTGCGCTGTGCCGTTGCAGCCGCATCCCACGCAGTGCTGGCCGGGGGCTTCCCAGCCGGGGCTCCCGGCGTGGCCCAGGGTGCAGGCAGTGGGTCTGATCCCTTGGCTGCAAAGCTGGGGGGCTGTCTGTCCCCCCCCCACCATCTATGCAGCTCAGCGGTAACGTGAAGTTCAGACCAGGCAGCAGCGTGGGCTCACGGCGAGCGCGATGCTCCTCGGTTTGCAGCCCCGCAGCCCAGCGTGGAGCATCACAGCCCGAAAGCAGCGCTTGTCCCACCCTGCCCCCTCCTACAGCCCCGACGCAGGACCCAGGCTGTGCCGCTCCTTGGCGCCGATCCTCACGCGCCCAGATGCTCAGCTGGCCGCGGACCAGCGGCCCCTCGTCCCCCCATCGCCGCCTCCACCAGCCAGGGGAGCCCGTTCGGGATGGGGTCCCCGCTGACCGCCCCCGGGGCAGGGACGGCAGATGCGGCATCAAGGGTCACTCGAGTCCTTGTGGGGTCCAGGGTGGAACCGAAGGGAAACTCGGTGGCTTTGCACGGAAGCGCTTGCGGAGGCTTCTGCTCCCAGCGCGCTGCAGAAAGGGCTGACTCAACCGACGGTGGGGAGGAAGCAAAAACCCCCAAAGCCACGGCATCCGAGCTGGCAGGAGGTGGTTTGCACTTGGGTCTGAGCAAAGGCTCTGAACTCCGCTCTGGCTCTTCCCGCGGAGGCAGCAGCCCGTGTTGGCTTTGGCAGGGCCGGGGGTTTCTGTTGCGCAAATCCCTGGCGGGGGGGAGGACGGGGCTCAGCTGGCGGGGGTGTCGCGTTCCCGGCACAGTGCCTGCCTTTGTGCCCAGGTGTAAGGGCAGAGCAGGTGCTGCCGGGGCACCCCCCGGCCTGACATGCAGCATTTGCTAACGCGAAACGTTCCCGAGGGCTGCGCGAGCCCCATCTGCCCGTCATTTCGGGGTGCTGCGGTGCCCCTCCGGGGGGGATCCCGTAGGATGCAGCAGGGAGGGGAGCTGGGGCAGGGGGTTACCCGCAGTTCTGCCCCTCGCCGGGGCAGATGCCGCACAGCCGGACTCGGCCGCTCGGCCCCGTGCCGCCCCCGGTGTTTATTTAAACTTCCTCCAACCCCTACGTACGCTCCTATTTTTGCCAGGCGATGGGTCCGTGACCCGGGAACGCGGCCACCGGGCTGGGTCTGTGTCCTCAGCTTGCACCTATGCCCGTTCCTAAAAACTGGGCTTGGCGCTGGTCCTGATCTTTGCCTGGGCTTTAAATAGCAATCCTGCTCAGCTGTGTTTCTGTATATATATACATATGCATATATTTATATGCACCAATTACAAGCTACAACAGTGTGCAGGAAAACACAGGTGGTATTTTTAGGTGAAAAACCTCCTAAAAGGACAACGGCCCAAGTTTACATCTGGTGTCACAAGCCTGGAGGCACTTGGCTGCTGCCTGGCGGGGTTTGTTCCAGGCGGTATGAAGAAGCAGAGGATGGGGGGTGCCCCCAGGCCTGGGGAGAGCCGGGACCAGCGGCAATCGGAGCGGCCGGCGTGGGACAGACCCCTGTGCCCCCTGCCCACCCCTCCTGGCAGCCCACGCAGGCACTGCCTGGCTGCCCGAGCTGCCGGGGCTGATCGAGGCTGCTGCCGTAACGCCATTAACCCGGGGCGGTCGGGAGAAGTAACGCCGTCACCGAGCTGCAGCGTGCGTGCTTTGCTGGCCGGGGAGTGGGAATCAGAGTGGGAATAGCACTGCCACCGAGGGGGTGACAAGGACCCCGAATGCACCCCCTGCGCTGCAGGCTGTGTCCCCCCCGCTGTGCCCAGCGCTCTGCGGGCGATGGAGGGGGCTCAGGCTGCAGGCTGATGTCCTGCCCGGCGCAGGGACCCGCTCCTCCCGACCCGGCTGGTGCATGCCTCGCACCGAAGCCGGCAGCGGCTCTGGCAGCAACGCCGAAACCAGCGGCAGCGGGAAGAGAGGAGCGGTTTTGCTCTCAATTGCAAGACCATGGAAAAATTAGGTGGGCAGGAGGGGACTGCCCAGGGACGTGTCCTGCTCTCTCCAGCTGCAGCAGACCGCGATCCCATCTGGAGCACAGGGCGAGTCCGGGCACCGTGATGCCCGCTGTGGCCTTGCATCGGCACGAGGAGGGGAAGCGGTGGGGAAGAGCGGGCTGGGGCTGGGGCTGCTGGGATGAAGATGCTGGTAAGCATGTGGGGCTGGGCTATGGAGCACATTTCTGAAATGTTTTAGGTTATTCTGGTTAAAAAACAACAAACCAGAAAGTGACATTTTATCTGCAAGAGAGAATGTGAGGTTTCAGAAAAAAACCTGCACATTTTCTGTTCTGCTTTGTTTTGACAAAAAAGCCAGCTCTGTGTGAAAACATCTCACTGCCTTCTCATTGCTGCCGTACCTGCAGCAGGCTCCAGGTCCCGCTGTGCCGGAAGCTACCGGTGTGCTCAGCACGGCCAAACCGCCGGATCGGCCCCAGACCCTGCCGTGCCGGACCCCTGGCTCAGCCCAACCCGTGCCTCCGCTCCCCCCCAGCCCTGCTGTGCTGAACCGCTGCGCCCGCGTCGCTGCTTGTCCCGACACAGCACGGCAATTATCTTTTGGTTACTGTGGCTTTGCACAAACACTTGCACGGGCAAGCACGGCGGCTCTGAAGTGGTCACCGATGGTTTCGGTGGCTCACGCAGCCCCCGGCCCTGCACGGCCCTCGGAGGGGGCTGCAGCGGCGTGGGGGGGTGTGTGTCCGTCTGGGAGGTCACTCGCTGCTGCTCCTCGTGCGCCGCAGCCTGGAAATGGCTTTTACAGCCCATCCGCTAGCGAGATTTATCAAAGGCTGCGCACACACGGCTGCTGCTGCCGCGAGGGTCTCGGCGGAGCCGGGGCACGGGGTGGAGGCTGCTGCTTGCAGCCGTGGGTGAGGCCCCGTGCGGAGGCTGCAGGCTGCGGAAGAGCTGATTGATGGGCAGGATAATTTTTCAACATCTTACATTTCATTTCACTGGGTTAGCAGATGCTCAGCCTCACTTTCCCGGGTGTTTCTGCAGGAACAACCTGCCACCCTTCAGCCATGCCCCGCTCAACTTGGGCACAGGTAACAGCCCCTGGTCTCCTTCTAGAGTGGATTATTTATTTTTTTTTTTTAAATCTGGGTGCTTTGCCTTTTCCTCTTTAGGACAAAGGCTGCAGCGGTGCCAAGCCCGTCCCTGCAGATGCTGCTGCTGTCTGGGCACCTGGGAAGCAGCCGCTTGGTCCCGGACCCTGACGGTTCCAGGAGCGGGAAGCAGTCGGCCAAATCCATTTCTGGCACGGCTGCCTGGGCAGCGGTGCTGAGCCTGGGGGGAGACTGGATGTGCCCGCATGGCTGCTAACGTGCTGCGTGGAGGAGGGTGATCCCCACTCTGTGATCCCTTTGTGTCGTGCACCGCGGTGCCTCCGCCGGGGGGTCCCGGCACAGCCAGACCCGCCGTGAAGAGCTGAGGGTTTAGGGATAAAACCCAGTTTGGCTGCTCCCGCGTCCCAGTCTTGTAGAAATGGAAATTGGGATGCACTGGGTAGAAATCTGGCACATGGTGCAGGGCAGCGTCACGCGTCCTGCTGCTGCCACCCTGCACTGGGTGACTGCCACCTCCGCCTCGGGGTGAGCTCCCACAGGTGCCCAAGGCTGGTGCCTTCCTCTGCATGGTTTTGTGGGCAGGATGGGGCCCCTCGGCCTTGATTTACGCCCGGGAGGAAGAAGCGCGTGCGGGGCGTTCATTGCAGGGATGTGCTTTCAGAGCAAAGCTCCTAATTATAAGGGCCGCTCTGCACTGTATAATTTAAGATGAACTCAACAGACACATCTAATTTGTGGCCGTGGACAGATTTAACCTGCAGGACGGGTGCCAGGAACCTGCCAGCCCTGCCCCTCTGCAATTTCTGGGCACAGCTCCACTCGGCTGCGGCGAGGGGCTGGCACAAGCAGCCGGGGATTGGCACCAGCCAGCAGCAGCCGCCCCGGGGTGCAGCCGCTGCTCGGGGGTGCCTGGCTCCCCCAAACGCCCAGCGAGGTGGGTACTGAGGGATGAGCCAGCCGGCTCTTGCCGGGGCCCCGTGGCAGCTGGGCTGCAGGCTGGGCTGGCTCAGCCTTTCCCTGGGATGCTCCGGGGCTCCGTGGAGGCAACGCGAGTGTGAGCTGTGCTGGGGGAAGGTCTCGCTGCTCTCCTTCCTCACCCTGGTCCGAAATAGAAATGCAAAAGAGGGATATAAGGGAAAAATGATGTCACAAAAGTTGCTGGAGGGACGGAGGGAAAATCAACAGGCGTGTTATTGGAAGCGAAGCCACCCAGAGTTTTCTAAGCAGCTCTTGCCAACAGAGAGCTCGCTGCAAAGTGGATACCACGCTGCAGCCCGGGCTCTCTGGGGTCTGCTGGCATATTTACTCTGTTGGGCTGCTCTTACCACTTGCTTTTGTTTGGCCTTTTCTGATGAATTATTTAGCAATTACGCTATCTGTCGCTCTGACACCTCCGGTACACGCAGAGTCTCTGGCAGATGGGCGCTGATGAGCTGACGTGTCCTGATCTCCGGGCTAGAAGGTCGCGGTTTCCAAAAGCAGAACCTGTTTTCCTTTCTCTGCTTTCTCTCTTACCAGCAGACAGTTGAAAACACTCTGTTTTCCCCAGACCATGACCCACCGTTCTGGGAACTTCTGCATTTCCCCAAGTGAAGCTTGCTTTGTTTTGTGCAGCGTTTTGCACCCACGGGCAGAGCTCCGGTGCTTTGCGGAGCAGAAGATGGGCATGTCCCGGCGAAGGGCCGACGCCGGGACCCCGGCACGCTCAGCAAGCGTGGGGCTGCCTGTGCTGCCCCAGGAGAGATTTCACCCCCTGGGGAGAAGGCAGGGATGTCTGGCTGTCTCGCAGGACCCCCACAGTTCTGCAGCGCTGGCAGCAGCGCCGTCCCGGGCTGATAGCCGGGTACGATGGGATGCATCGGACCAGGCTCGCTGGACTGCTCTTAATGGGATCATCTCTCGCTAATGCACAGGGAGCTCGAAGACAGGCATCAGCCCTGATATTTAGCAACTCATTAAATAGCAAAGAGGAAATTAAGAGTGAAAAGCACCGTTTGCAGGAGGAAGGAGCCCAAGGGAGGGGGGAGATGCTGCGCTTCTGTCTGCGGGAACCGCTGCGGTGGGAGCAGCAGCCGGTTTAGCAGCCCCAGCAGTAACATAAACCAGCGTGCTGTGTTTTCAGACTCTTGCAAGTGCAAACTAATGCATTATTGACAAGACTCAAGTAAAGTGGCCTCTCACACCTCTCCTCCCTTCCCACCGCTGTGCTGGGGAGGGTCCCATGTTTCTCTCAGGCTGCGGCATCCGGGCAGGCTGCGGCGCTGGGCTCGAAGACGCAGCTGTGGGGCAGCAAGAGCCTATTTCTTGGAAAGCCCAAAGGAAATAGCATAGAAAATTGGGGAAAAAAAATCCACCCCAGTGCCTCTTGAAAGCTGTAGAGCAGCCAGCATCACCCTGGATGGGAGCAACCTTGCACTGCGCAAGTACAGGTGTCCCGTGGGGCCACCATGGCGTGCAGGACAGAAAGAGCTTCACAGCAAAGCAGGAGCGGTGGGAAGCGGGTCTGTGCCGAGCGCTGCCGAAGGCACAGCACCTCCTGCCCCAGCCGTGCTCCCGGGGAGATGCTCACAGGGGGCCAGAGGTCCCTGCCAGCGCTGGATCCCCTCTACCGGTGCTCAGCTGCACGTGAACCGGTGTGTCAGCCTGTGTCAGTGCTCCGGCTCGTTAGCATGGTGTCTGCACGCCCGCAGCAGCACACGGATGAGGGTCCTGCAGCTCCTGTCTGCAGCGGGCGCAGGGCTGGCTGGGCAGCCGCACACCGTGGTACGCTGCTCTGGGTGCGCAGGCGTCTGTATCGGCGACGCCTGCCTATAAACGGACCTGATGGTGTTTAATTGCTTCCTTTTAAAGGGTGCTAACAGTGCAAAGGTTAATATGAACTGTTAAACTCGCAGTTTTGCGCAGGCTTTTTTATGCTGCCTGATGGATGCTGTCAGCCCAAGGAGCGCTCCTCGCTGGCGTGGGGCACGAGGCTGGGCACGTCCCTGCAGCACCTCTGGTGCCACTCAGCATCCAGGGACCATCCTGAGAAGCCATCCAGGAGATGCAGGAGATGTAAAAAGCCCTCCTCTGCATCAGGAATCTCGTGCACTGGTGCTGAGAGCCTTGCAGGCAGGAGCAGGATCCCCAAGAGCCCTGCAGGCAGGGGCCAGGGATTCGTCCTTGGGAGAAGGTGCATCCATGGGCATGTTCCCCCTGTGGAAGCAGGCGTGTGGCCGTGCAGTCCCCAGCCCGGGTGTGTCCTGCAGGCGTTCAGTGCTCTGGCCCTCATCCAGGGAACCACTTAAGAGCATCTCTCTTTAAATACAGGAAATTCTCTGAAAATACTTAAAGTCTGTGGATTCAGATTCAAAGACCAGAAGCAGCCACGAGGTCAGTGTGCCCAAACCTGGCTGATGGGTCTCCTGCATCCCCAGGGTGTCTTCAGCACCCCCATGCGCCCCGATACCCAGGGATGGAGATGGGGCTGCTCCCCGTCCCTCCTCCCCTCATCATCCTCGCTCTCACGAGCGTGTGCTGTTCCCCAGGCAAACGCCGAGCGCTCCCGGCTGCTGGCTCTCGCTGTGCCATCCTCTGCGCGGTTTGATTGAAGAGCTCTCCAGTGCCTGGCATTTTCTGCCCATGAAGGTACTTAGTGGCTGCAATCAAGTCGGCACTTCGTCTCCTTTTGATGAGCTGAACAAACTGTGCTCTGCAAGTCTGCAGAGCAGGGTGGTGCCTGGGCTAATCAGGCTGCGTGCAGCACCCCGCAGAGATTCAGCACCCCGTGGAGATGCCCCGGTGCCGGTGATGCTGCTCTCGCTCCCTCTGCCCGGTGGGGGACGTGAGAAGGGTGCTGGAAGGGGCCTTGCCTGCACTGCACAGGCAGCTGCCTGGGACAGGCAGGGAGGGATTCCTCAGCCTCCTGGCTTGGCTGAGACGTGGCTCTGAGCCTGCCCTCAGCCTGGGACGCTGCAGAGCTGTTGTATAACCAAATACCCCACAGATCACAGGGAGCAGTTGCTAAGCTCATTAAGGGTGCAATTACAGCACAAAATTTGCTTGTACTTTAGAGCCGCTGCCTCAGCCGTGGGGCTGGGGAGAGCCTGACCCCAGAAACCTGGGGACCCCCAGAACCCCCTCCCCAGGAGCTGGCAGCCCTCCGCCTCCCCCAGCCCCGCCGGCAAGCAATCCGGCATGGCAAACTTCAGGAGCGGCAGGGAAGGGGCTGGGGCTGCTGGCCGCCACGGGTTTATCCAGACCGGAATTACTGAAAAGCAGGAAAGGTTTAAACCCTCCTCTCGGAACAAACACAGGAGGCCTCCGGGTGCTGCCGAGACACGTTGCCTATAAATCAGGGTGATTAGTGGGTTTATAAAGCCGGGGAGCATCGATCCAGGCTGGAGCGCTCAGCCACCACACCAGGCGGCCGACCCATCGAGCAGGCGAGGAGCTGTGCGCTGGCCTAATGGACAGAGATGTATTTGCAGAAACGTCGTATTAGATTGTTGCTGTGGGGTTTTTTTGCTTTTCCAGAACTGTTAAATCAATCGCCCCGGCCCCAGGGTCCTTCACTGCCCAGTCCTGACCCCGCAGGGCTCTCCCCAGTCAGTGCTGTGGCAGCTGATTTTGGGAATGCAACTCAGAAATTCGCTGCTTCTCACCAAGAAATGGGCGATTTAGGACTTCTATACTTTTCTTCTAACTTTTTTAGACCAACATTTTCTGCTGGAGAAAGGCCAAGCTCCCTTTGCTCTCCTGCAGGACACAGATACCCAGACACACATGTTTCCATGTGCATGTTCTCATATATATTTCAATGCATACCTCTTTAAAAGTGCTTTTTATTTAAAAAATCCAAGTCTTTGTACAAATGTTAAATACGCTGTTGGCTGCGAACTGCAGCAATGGCATAGGCAATGGCAGCAGGCTGGGCATTACATCCTCCGCGAGGTTTGGGTTATACGGGTACGAAGTCAGACCCCTCGTCCGTAACGTGCTAAAGGGCATCCAGGCAGGGATGCAGCGTCCCCGCGATGCCTTGGCCCCTTGGCTTCCTTCATGCCAGGACGATGCCGGGTTGCCTCACGCTGCCCAAGTGTTTTTCACGTACAAGCCATCACCCTGACGTCCGTTCTACCCGTGTGCCAGGCTGTCCCGACGCGGTTCTTTCCCGCATCCCCGCTGGAAGCCCTCAATGGGGCTATTGTGGGTCGGGAGCGCTGAGCAGGGACCTTGTGCACGGCTGAACCCTCTCAAAGCTGGGAGCGATGCTGGGACCCTTTGGTGAGCACCGAGTGCATTACCTCAGTAGCACTATTTCCTTTCCTGAGGCCTAATTAGGGTCTGAAATCAAAAGCATAACGACCCTATTTCCTCTCGCTCAATGGAGCTGTAAGAAGGAGGAAAGGAGCCTTCTAGTTAAACTGCCTGGGTGAATAAGCAACAGAAATGCTGCTGCGCAGCCTGCTAGCGAGTTTTTAAGCAAGATTTTTGTCTTGACTGTGTTGGTACATCTAAATAAGGAGCAGGTTTCCCAACGCAATCTGGGCTGTTGCTGTTCTGAGTTGGAAGGAAAGGGGGAAATTCTCCGCAGCTCTCAATGGGAACGGCTGTGTGCTAATGGCGCGCTGGAAACCTGAGCCCATCGGACCAGGAATTTGCTGGCAATAGCATAAAACAAAGGCTCTGTCCCGGGAAGTCAAAATGCCGGCAGAATTATTTAGATGAATACTTCAGATTGTCTTCAAGAGAGACACTTCGCAGCGACCGGCCCAGCGGCTTATGCAAAGAGCCATGCAAATCAGGCTGATAAATATGTAGTAGGATGAAAAGGCGACAAAAGGTGTCTGTGCTCTGCCGGGAGAGCCGCAAATGCTGCACCGGCATATGGCCCGTCGCGGCGGGGGCTCGTCCCTGGCATGCAGCTGCTGCCCGACGGGGTTCTGCAACCACGGGGTGCTCGTCCGCAGCACCCCGACATGCAGCCTCTGCTCTGCTTCTCAGCTCTCCAGGGGGAAAGAGCATCTTTCACATCCCCGGGGGGCTGGGAGGGGACAGGAGGACCTGCAGGGCTGGTCCAGGCTCAGCTGCCCCTTCTCGCCGGCATCCCCTGCCCTGCAAATACCCGCCGCTGCCGGAACATTTCGGATTTTGCTGCAGGAGAATTGCCCTGCCTAGAAACCCCACCTCGAGCTTCTCCTGCACAACGAAATGTCTGTCAAAAACCAGCCGGGGGTGGAGGAAAAAAATCAAGCAAACACCGACTGGATGCTGGGAGAGGATGCAGAAGCCAGCTAAGAATAGAAATGCCTCCCCGGCTGCCAGCCCGGACAGTGCGTGTGGAGAGGCCAACTGCTGCCATCAGCAAGGGACTTCTTCACTTAACAGGTCCGCAGGGAGCAATCGCACAGGCAGCGACAGAGCTATTAGGAGGAAATGCACTGCTGGCCGAGCCGAGCAATGCCAGGTTTCCTTCTTTATTCTTTCCAGTAATCTGTTAAAATAACTGGAATAAATCGATAGCTGCATGCTTGATCTCCCCGTGCTGCTCTGCGCAGCCCCGATGGCTGAGGGATGGCTCTGCAGACACGGTGCTGCCCGTGCACCGGCAGCGGGCTGCGGGGGGGAGAGGGGCCGCATCCAGCAAACCTCCCCGCCAGGGATGCTCCGGGCGCGCTGCTGCCTGCTCGGTGCTGGCTGGAGCACGGCAAGGGGCTCTGCACTGCATCGGTCAAACCAGTCCTTTCCCATGCGAGACGCTTGCTTTGCTCATGAGGCTCTTTGCCAAAAATAAAAAGAAAAAAGCAGCCTCCCTTTTTACCCCCCAGGAAAAATATCCTCCTGTGCCACCGCCTCTGGTGCTCAGGTCTGTGGCATAGCCAGCGCAGGGCACCCAGTCTGCTCCTGCTGAGTATTTTTCATGCATGGAGCTGAAATTAATGCTCATCCACAATAATTCCCAATTTTTTCCATCTTGGAAATGCATTGTAAATCATGACGTAACTTGGCAGAAAAAGGATCATGTTTTATTGTGCTACACCCCAAGCATCTTCCTGGGAGCGGGAACATTTAGGACGGCCAGAGTGTCTGTTTAGCTCACGATGGCAGTCACAAATGTGCTGGTGTCGGCGGCCCCTTTCCTTTCATGCCCATCCATGTTTTTCTTGCATTAGGGGAGGAATGAGAAGTTTTGAGGAGCCGGGGAGGGACACACGTGGTTTTGTTTTGAGCTACAAGCAGTGAAAAACTTCCCAGCCCCGCGGTACTTAACGTCCTGGGCTGGAGGAGCCCGATGTGCTCCGAGGGCTGCGGGAGGACCTTGCAGGCAGTAACTCTTGAACTCCTTGTAGACAGGAAAAACAACGATTTAAAGCTCTGCCAGCTCAACTCCCGGCTCCTCTTGCTGGCTCTTTGACTGATAAATGTGACCACCTGAGATTCCAGCTTCCCCCGTGCCAGGGTGTGAAGCCCATCAGGAGCCGTGCTGGAGGACCGTGCCCCCCCTGCAAGCAGCCCCGTTTGTGGACAGGGTGCTGCCCCCAGCCCGGTTTGCTTCCCCCAGCATCACCGCCGAGCCTTGCTGCTGCGGTTTGCTGTTCCAGCCCCTGCTCTACCCCAGCTCGCCCCTGGCTCGCAGGCACGGTGACAGCCCACACGTGCAGCAAAGCTCCCCAAGGAGGAGGTTTGGACTCTCAGCATCGGAGATGCTGGCTGCATTCGTGGCCAGAGTCAGGAAAAAGCGAGTGAGCAGCCCGGGCCAGGGCACCCCCGGTTTTACAGCAGGCTGCTCCAAGGTCTGGCTGCAGGGTGAGCTCTGGGTTTGCTCCTGCCTTGGCTCCACGGAGCAGGTTAACAGCCGAAGCCGGGTGTGATTTCCTCCTCTCTCCTGCTCTCAGGCTCCAGCAGCAGCTTTTCCCCCCCTGCTCTCCACCCTGAAACCATCACTCACCCCACGCCGTGTCTCCCCCAATGTGTCCCTGCTGAAAAGAGCTCGGCACTCGTGGTGGCTGCCCCACTGCCACCCACATCCATCACCCCCTGCGCTGCAGGCACGGCTCTCAGCACCCGCTGAGCTCACGAATTAATTATACACCTTGCTGAGACTCATTTTTTTTTTTTATATAAGCTCCCTTTTGGCCCCCTACAGCTCTGGGGAGAGTTTTACAGGTGTCTGGGCTGTGCTCCCCCTCGCCAGGCTCAGGAAGCATCCTCCGAGGTACCTACGGGCGATGGCAGCACGCTCCTTCCCAAACCCTCCCCACGAGAGGCTGCCCAGTGTTGCGGGAGAGGGAGGAGGAAGCTGAGCAAAACTTCTCCTTCCTCCCAGCCGCCTGCCATGAGGCCGTGGGGAAGGGCTGCGGGGAAGGGCCGTGGGGAAGGAGGGAAGGGCCGTGGGGAAGGAGGGAAGGGCCGTGGGGAAGGAGGGAAGGGCCGTGGGGAAGGAAGGGCCGTGGGGAAGGGCTGCGGGAGCCGTCAGGACAGCACTGCCGGGCGCCTCCACTCCTGGCAAGCCCCATTTCCCAGAGGGTTTGTGCGCTTGCTGCAGCCTGTGTAATGCTGCCTGTCTCCCTATCTGCGTTATCATCTAAGTTAGGAAAGGGCTTTTGTTCTGTTTGCCCTGCCTCATTTCACCATCCTTGTTTTTCTTGCAAAGCCAGAGTTCTTGATTTACACAAAATTCAGCTGGCCGGGTAATAGCGTGTGTGTTTGCATAAGTTATCACCTCCCAGACTCTCACACCCAGAGGGCTGGGAGCTCAGGAAGGCTTCGGGCTCAAAGCAGCCCCTGTTCCTACAGCAAGCCAGAGAAAACACGTCTCCATCACCGGAGAGTGACGGTGTTAGCAGGTTTTGCTGCTCGTAAATCAGAATTTCCCTAGCAATCGCCCATCTGGTATGTGGCCCCTATTCCCATGGGCCGGCGGTAGGGTGGGGAGGTCCTGAGCCCCCCGGCCATGATGAGCATCGGTGCACAGGCAGCACCACAGCCCCATCCCAGCATGGGGCTTTGGGGCTCTCTGGGCATGCTGGTGCTTCCCACCGAGGGTCCGAGGGCACCTCCTGAATCCCCCCACAGACACGGATTCACTCATGATCCGAGTGATGAGGCTCCGGCAGCCGCACGCATCCCACCCGGCAGCGCAGCCTGGCCTCTCCCACCACCCTGGGCACCCAAAACTTCCTTCTCACACCCCCTCCCCCCCTCGCCCTCCTTTTGCTCAGACATTTGCTTAGAAAAGTGTGGCACGAGCACAGCTCCGTCAGCCCCGCTCCCTCCCCAGCTCCACCGCACCAGTGTCATTTTCTCTGCGGCGCTTCCTCCCCATAATTTACGGCTGGATTGCGGGTTTTGACACTCCGATCACTTGAGATAAGAATTCTCCAGCATTATTATGCAGATGAGCTTATGAAAGCCCCTAAGTGCTTCTTGCCTGTGCAGCGAAGGGGCTTAAAACAAAGCGGTGTTTATTCCTCGGACGCGGAGGGAATGCTAAGTGGCAGCGCCCGGCTGAGCATCCTCTACCCACAACTAGAGCCGGGGCTGCTGCCCCCTGACACCCCCAGCTCCACGGAGCCCACAGGCTGCTGGACGGGGCCGAAAATGCCTTTTTCCTTGCTCCCAGCTGCTTTGCCCAGGAAAGCGGCAATTCAGCCTACCCTTTGAGTTTGGTAGCTTGTCTCAGATTAGTTTAAGGCGCTGCAGTCCCACGCAAGGTGTCTGCAGACAGGGAGGTGGGAGGCGAAATGAATTTACAGTCTGGAGAGGTCTGGGGGGAGATGAATGGGGCACGAGATGAACATGACTGTTTTCTCCTCGCCGGTACGTCCCTGTCTTTGAATTTACATGGAACACCTCAAGTGCTGATAAATAAAAGAGAAATATGCTTCCTGCTGGGCGCGGGTGATTGCGGCATACATCAGCATCACGCCGCTGCTGGCAGGCGGAGCAGGGAGCGGCGCTGACAGATCCCGCCTGAAGACGGATGGGACGGCTGGGCACTTTATTCAGGAAAGATGGAAGAAGTGAAAGATGTGTTAAATGGCAATAACCCCTCGATGAAGTATTTCACCATGTCAGGCACCAGTAAATGATGGCAGTTGTATCCAGCCTTGATTATTTCATGTCTACTTGCAACCCTCCATTAAAAAATGTACATGCTCTCTAATTTAGCTCCCCTACCCATATATTACCTGTGTGGTCGATGTTCTACACAAATGCCTCGGATAATGTAATTATAAGCAAGAGGAAATCACATTTTAATAGAAATCCTATCGGGCAACATGCCATGCCAGAATCACATTAGGAGGGCAAATTTTGTGGGGGGAGTTTGTTTCTCATATTAGGCCGGAAAAAAACCAGCCCTGGGTTTTGGGGACCTGCCTTTCCTCAAGTCCGCAGCAGCGGCAGCGGTGCTGTGCTCGGAGCAGGCTGGGGAAGCGGCTCCGGCTCCGGGCGGCACAGCATCCCTGCCGGAACGGTCCTGCCGGCACTGGGCTGGGAGGATGAAATTCCACTTTCGAGGGTTTTTGCTCTGTTGCAGTCTCCAGGTCATTTTCATGGAAAGTTTTTGCTGCGACGCGCACGCTCTCCTAGAGCCAACCTGGGTCTATTTTCCAATTTTCCATTGAAAAATTGGGCTGTTTTTCAAATAGAACAAGGCCCATTTCCAAGCGAATATGGGCTAGGCTTTGGCCTGTTTTCCAAGAAAAAGGGGATTTTTGCCTCAAAAACATGCCAAAAGATTGTTTTTTCAAGGCTTTTTTTCTGCATAAAAATTGCAGTTTCATTGAAATTGGAGGAAGAAGGGAGTGAAAATCCTCACCCGAGGCTCTTTGAAAGAGGAGCTGCGGCATGGGGGGCTCATCCTCCCCAGCGGCACGGCCACCCTCCGTGCCGGCTCCGGAGCAGAGGCATGGGGTGCCCTCACCCCGCTGCCGAGCGCGGGAATGGAGGAGACCCAGCCCAGCCCCTGACCATGTCGAATTTTTCCCTCCTGTGCCCACTTCTGGGTCATGGTCCAGGAGGCAGAGCTCCAGCACTTCCCCTCGTCTTCGAGCGTATTCCCTTCCCGGCAGGGTTCGGTGGAGGGTTTCGGGTCTGCGCACCTTCGGCATCCGCCCGTGACCGTCACCTGGATGAGGGAGAGCACTGCCGGGGCGCAGTCCTGTCCAACTACGGGTGTTGAAGCAAAGCACTTCCTAAAGAGGTGGGAATGGCCAGTGAAGGTCCTCGCCACCAGCCGCATTCAGCATAACATGGAACCTTAGTGCCCAGCACCTCCATCACCACCGGCACTGCCGCGAGCCAGCACCAGGAGCTGCGGGGGGATGCTTCCTCCCACGATTTGCCCCCCTGCGAGAACGGTTCCAGAGCACGGATGTCAGCTGCTTTGTTGATAGCTGGGGCCTGTCTGGGTTTTCATCCCGGCAGCTCTGCCCTCCCTTGTGATACACGGTGCTGCCCCGGTACGGGACGGGACATGGGAGGACCGGGAGCTCTGGACCACGGCTCTGGATCCTCCCGGAGAGCATCAGCTGCCAGGCATGGAGCGGGGAGGAGGCGACGTTTGGAGTCTCGTCCTCTCTTGCACCCAGTTCAAGCAGTCTCAGCTCTGACCTTGACCTTGTGCTCAGAGCAGAGCTCTTGGACGCTGCTGAGCACACTCCTGCCCGGCACACCCCCTCCTCCCCAGCACCTCGCTCCTCTGCTGAGCCTGTGCCACCATTAGCGTCAATAATTAGATCCATTTCTGCTCCAACAGGAACTTTCTCATGCGCAGCCCACGTAATCAAATCACCCTCGAGGCGCAGAGACGTCATGGCCGTTTCCATGGCCCCGGGCAGGGATGGAGGCTGGGAAGGAGAGGGGCAGGAGGGGAGACGGAGCGTGGGCAGGGAGCGGGAGTGCGGGCAGGGTGCTGCATCCCAGCAGCGCCAGCGATAGAGCTGTAACTGCAGTGGAGATTTTAGTGATCCTGTGGGAACACATGGGACAGAGCAGGAGGGAAAGAGAGAGAACAGGACGACCCACTATATTTGCACAAAAAGCTTGTATTTTATAGAGGTTTTTATTGATTTTTAGCGCAGCAGTGTCAGAGATAAAACCAGTGTTCCCACGGTGTGTAATGTATCCGCTGGTGTGGACCACAGCTTCTCCTCCTCATGGGACACCCCGGGCTGCCCGTGGGGCCAGTCCCCGTCACCCCGGCCAGCCCGTCCTTCCCCGTCCAATGTCCTCTTCCCGATGGGATTCTCAAGGGTCTGCCCGAGGAACTGTGGAAAAATAACCAGGGAGCAGCATCCCGCCGCACGGTGTACACACTCCTCTGGCTAACAGGGATCAGGATGAATTATTATGGCAGATTATTCTGTAATTCCAGGATCACTTGCTTTTCTCCGAGGTGTCTGGTCCGGCCATAGGGGCAGATGGCATACGGGCTCGGATGAGCCCCATCTTGCTCCTTATGGCCCCTCCAAGATGCCGACACCAACCTCGGTGCTTTGCCCACGCTGGGGGCTGCCGGTGGGGCAGCCCCTGGGGTTTTGCACTGCTGGCCATGGAGAATCCCGCTGGCAGCCCCTCGGCTGGTCCCGCGCACGGCGACGGCTCGGCCCTGGGGGCTCTGGGAGCGCTGACCGTCCATGGGAGAAACCCAAAGTTTTGTCAGGCTGCAAGGAGCAGTTGACAGCAAAAGTACTTGTCTGACAGCAAAAGCAAAGCTCGGCTGCGTTTCAACGTGCCATTAATAACGGGCTGCTGCAGAAAGCGCTTGGCAAGTGGCAGCCGTTCCAAATTACGATGAAAACTACTGATAATAACAACCACCTGACCACAATTCACTCCAGTCGCTGAGCTTTCTTAGGGACCTCTGGCATGCTCATATGTAGGGGAGCTCATTTTGGGTTCTGGGGGTGTTTAGGCAGGGGCAGCAGCCAGAGCTGGCAGCGTGCGTTGCTGGGGTGAGCGTGCTGCAGGGCTGCACTCCCCCGCAGCGGGGCTCAACCCTCCGCGCTTGGGTGCGCGTAGCTGGTTTGTCACCGTGTGCTGTGGGGTGCCACCAAGGTGGGGCAGGGGACCCTCAGTCCCTGGCCACCAGCTCTCCCCGGCTTGTGCACCCCTGTACAAAGCCACTCCAGGGAGGGGCTGGGTTTTTTCCCCCCCGTGGCTTGCTGTGCACGGCCGCCCCCATCCCCGCTGGGGTCTCTCTCTGCTCCCTCCCTGCCTGTTGCGATGGGCTGCGAGGGGGAAAGCAGCAGCCTGCAGCCCGTGGGTATTCGTGTCTCTTGCAGCTCTGGAACAGATTTATAGTCAAAGGAAAGAATTTGGCAGTTGAGGGTTCTGTAATGAGGACTAAGCGCTTTGCTGTTTCTTAACAAACCGAAAACAGTGCGGGGCTGGCGGGAGGAGGCTGCTGCCCCGGCCCTGGAGCCCAGCGGTGCTGGGGCACGGTGCGGGGGGTGCTGCAGGCGGGTGCTGCGCAGGGGTTTGCACGCTGTTGTAAGCTCTCTGAAGGGTTTTGGGAGTGGCAGTGAGTCGGGGCTATGCCTCCCTCTGCCCGCTCTTATTCCGGTGTTGATGCAGCCCCTCGGCAAGGTGAGTGAGTTCCCACCGGCCAGTCTCGCTGCGGGACCCTGCCCCAGCCCAACTCCTCTCCCCTTTGCTGGGGCTCCCCCAGTGAGGCAAAACCGCTTCACGACCTGCCGTCCCTGCGTCCTGTTCTTTGCAGCAGCCTTGGATCAGTGGGACAAGCAAGGAAAAGCTGCCTGGGGTCTGATCCCGGTGGTCCCCCCCGCAGCCTGTGAGTCTTTACTGATTTAATAAGAAGGATGTTTGTTTGCTTTGTTTTCTCTGAGGAGCACAAAACAAGCCAGAGCAGCTCCCTTGGGGCCTGAAGCTCCCCTACAATGCAGGAGTTAAAAGGGATTGAGGCTGTAGCTGAATTTGGTGGCTCCGTTTTCCCAGTGAAGCATTTAAAATGGGAAGGGTTTGCAGCAAAGCGAGGGGCTCTCGCGCTAATGGGAAACATCAACTGAGCTCCCTCCCCGCGACATCGGCGCTGTGAACAAGTTACATCAGAAGTGAAATTACTGACTTGCATCTGCCAGACCTCTCATTTAACGTAATAACTGTTTTCAGGCAGTTTGAGAAGTCTGGCAAATATGCCCCTTGTTGTAATTCTCATGCGTGACCTCCTCCGCACGGCAGAGCCCGGCCGGCAGCGCAGGTGCCCGCGGCCATTCATTTGTTTTGCTCACGGATGTTTGGAGGCGATGCCCGAACCCCCTGGTCTCTCTGCAAACTGGGAGATCCCCGGCCATGGGGAGCAGGGTGACAGGCCACGGCTGTCCTCAGCCTCCCCTGGTTGGCAGAGGGATCCAGCCCCTCGGGGGAGGCGAGGACCGGGTGGGCACAGCGCCGATCAGACGCCGGGGCAGCCCTTGTGAGCCATGACCCACCGCGGGCTCTGCTCGGCTCTGGGGAGCTGGCACCGGTTACTAACTCGGTTTGCTGCCGGGTCTGGAGATCATCCATCTGAGAGGGCTTTATTGCAAGCTTCACAGGGTTGAACACCGTTTGATATAAATCTTCCCCACCAGAAAACCCCGAAGGTGAGATGGGTAGGATGAGCCCTGTGCTGCTCAGAGAGGTTTTTGGAAGACGACCCCCTCTGAACCCTTCGGTAGGTGGGGACCGAAGGCTGCGGGGGGGACGCGTGCAGGGATGCTCCCCGGCACCGCCGCTCAAGGGATGCAGGGAAGGGAGAGGCTGAGGAGGGAGTGCTGCGGCCGAGCCCCGATGACGAAGCCCCCTCCGGTGGGGGGGGGACCTGCCCCGGTGCTGCCTGTGTGTGGCCTTTACGGCCCGTGACCGATGGCCCCTCTTAGCCTTTGCCGGCACCGGCAGCCGCGGGCTTTCATCCCAGGCAGGAATGCCAATTAAACTTTGACTTTCTTGGTGTCGCTTACCCAAGAGCTCAACTCTAACCCTTTGCCTTTCGTATCGAAAATCGAGCCCTGCCACGCCTGTTAACATCTGTACAGATGTTTGGAGAGAGAGAGGAGGGGGGGGAATCCGGCCCTGAAGCGACCTCCTCGCTGGTGCCGCTCCACCCCTCGCAGTCCCAGGGATGTTTGCTTCGCTGGAGAGCTGCAGGCAGGGTGCAGGCAGGGTGCAGGCAAGCGCCGGAGCCACCGAGACCCGGGCGGGAGGTGCAGTGGAGTCACGGGCGTGCTGCCGGCTGCCACGCACCATTCCATCAACTTTGGGGTGAAAGGGGGCTCTGCCCAGAGCTGGCGTTATTTTATTAGGATCTGGATGTGTGGGCAGGAGCAGAGCCCCCCACTTAGCAGCACTGCAGGCATATCAGCAGGCTTATCGGGGTGCGTTGCTGTGGTTTTGCGTCGGGGAGAAGGAATTTCCGGGGATCTCCATGTCCCTGCCTTGTGCGTCCTCTGGCTGATGGGTGCCGGGCGGCAGCGGGTCCCTATGGCAGAGGGTCTGTTGTAGCGACTCTCCTGGAATTCCTACATTCTTGCACCTCTCCTGCCTTTATCTCTTGAAATCTTAATGGAGCAGATGTTGTGTGCAGGACCATAAGGCA
Source organism: Balearica regulorum gibbericeps (assembly GCF_011004875.1). Classification (NCBI taxonomy): domain Eukaryota; kingdom Metazoa; phylum Chordata; class Aves; order Gruiformes; family Gruidae; genus Balearica; species Balearica regulorum. Next base: position 1,959,483 of record NC_046210.1, on the reverse strand, counting down.
GAAACTCTCTGGCTGGATTTGCAGCCTGAGTTTAATTAGCCACCTGAGCCCCATTCTTCCTCTTGGCAGTGGACTTGCACTTTAATTAATCATCTCGTTTTATTTACAGTGAGAACACGCACTCTGCCTTTGCCCTGCCTGCATCACAAGCCCTGTCTGCTTTTATGGCCACTGCGATGTGAGTGCACGGCACCGCTCCAGCTCCCGGCAGGAGGGGACCCTGCGGGGCTGCGGGAGGGGACGGGGACTGGTGGTTCAGGGCTTGGCTCGACCCAGGCGCTGCTGCCGTGGGAGCCCCAACCAATTGCTCCCCTGCCATGTTGGGGCAGGAGCTCAGGGCTTTCCTTTTCTCTCCTCAAGTTTATTGCCCTGTGCAGCAAAAGGACGGGGTGCTGAGGCTAGGGAAGCCACAAGCAGGACTGAAGCCGGCTGGCACACGGGCTGGTCTCCTACCCCCACGTGGGAAGGGCTGACATCCCTGTGACACCTTTCTAGCTCCTTTCCAAGCATTAGGCACCCTCTGAAGTAGTAATTCTTTGCCCAGAGCCTGATAAAGTTCACTTGCCCCTGCCCTTCTCCTCTCCAGGATCAGCGCTGGACCCTGCTGATGCCTCTCCAGACGTGCTGATGCATCTCCCACCGGGTCGGGCTCCTGCCCGCATCCCTGCTGCCGCTCTGCAGGGAGACATTGGTGTGGGTGGGATCAGATGTGTCAGAGCAGCAACTGCATGGGAAAAGAGTCTTGTCTCCTTTTTTTCCTTAGGAAAGACGAACACAAGCTCAGCTCGCTGAGCCCGGAGTCGATGCTTCTCACTCACTGCTGTGACTTTCTGCATTTTCTACACCACAACATGTGCTGCGGCAGGGCCCAGCTCCCCACGGCCGCAGTGCCGTGCACGAGGTGCCGAGGGGGAGTCTCCCTCCCTGAGAAATCCCTGTGTAAGGAGGTGACGGGCAAGTGTGGGGAGGGGAACGGTGATGCCCAGCACAAGCATGGTGTGCCTGGGCCGATGGCAAGGAGCAGGAGGTTTTGGTCACGGTCCAGGTCCCCGTCAGAGGACCTCAGGGTGCATCCCTGTGCCAGGAGCCAAAGCAGAGAGGAGAAGTAGTGCCAAAAATTCGGGACGAGTCTGTAGGAGAAGCAGAGCTGCTCCTGCCCGCCTGCCCCTTCCTTCTGCTTTTGGTTTCCTGCTGGAAATAAACTTTGTGGAAGCGATTTGCAGGAGTCAGCGGGAGGAGGGAGGGACCTTGCAAGAGGTGGAAGGACCAGATACAGGCGTCCCTCCCAGAAAGGGACGGGGAAGAACGGCATTCGGAAGGTTTTGCACAGCCTCCCGTAGACACGGGCTTGAAAGACCTTTGCAGGGGAGAGGGGAGGAATTCTATGGAATGATATTGGAACTGAACAAAAAAAAAAAATGGAAAGGATTGCATAAAGATGATTATAAAAACATAACCCATTCCATATGTGACCAGCCGAAAACCCGCACAGTGACTGGGTCTGGCACAGGCAGCCGTGCTATCACTAACTGCTGAGCAAGGGCAGGCAGCTGCCCGTGAAGGCAGCGCACTACGCCGCCGCGCCGCTGGCACCAGCGAGCAAAGCAAACGCGGCACGAAGGGCCCGGGCCAAGGGGACCTGGCTGCCCCCGCGCCTGGCCCCAGCTCCGGCGTCTTCCAGCTGCAGAACTTTCCATGACAAAGAAGGGTTTTCAGGAGAAAAGCCTGGCTGCGGGGTGGAGAGGAGGAGGAGAAGCAGGAGGAAGGCTGGCTGCTGCACAGGCAAGGCACCGGTGGCCATGGCTTGCTCAGGTCACCCACACTGGTGCCATTGACTCCCAGTCCCTCTCTCTTTCTGGCAGCAGAAATACTGGGGGGAGCGGAGCAGCAGCAAGCGATGCCCAGCCCAAGGCGGGCTCCGTCAGCCGCAACACGTGGCATCACCTGCTGCCCCCCGCTAACGAGCCCTTGGCATGCAAGTGGCAATTATTTCAGCCATAAAAGTCTAAAACCAGTTCTTTTATTGACCTGGCCTGTAACTGGATCCAGCATGCAAACAGTAAAGGGCCTGTTCTGCAGCCCTCATATCCCTCAAGCCTTTCCAAGCTGCCCTCGCTCTCCCCAGGAGCCCCTTGGGGTCTTGCAGCAAGGCACCCCCCAGGCTGCTGCCTGGGGCAGGGGCAGCACCCAGTGGTGTTTCCTGGCCCCTCCAAGCACCTTGACTGCAGTGGGGCAGGGATGCCTCAATCCTCGGAGCAGAGCTCGCCAGGTCTAACCACAGGGAAGTGGTGCTGGCTGGGTTTGCAGGTGGCTTTCTGGGTCAGATCCTGTGCCAGGCCTTCCAAAAATAGATCCTCTGTTTTAATCCGTTCGTTGTTTCTTCAGGGTTTCCACAAAGCGCTTGGTATTTCTATGTACCGTGTCCATTTATCTTCCCCTTCCGAACCCTCTCGCTGCCAGACTGAGCCCACAGCAGCAGGACCGTCCACCTCTGCCACCCATGCTACTGCAGGAGCTCTTGAGAACCAGGCTGAGACCGTGGGTTGGACCTGCACTGGTCCAGAGCCTGCCAGGGCAGCATGGCTAGATGCTATTTAGAGGCTACTGTGCCCCGTTTGGGCATTTTGGGGAGGCTCCTGCCTCCTTTTCCTCCTCCTACATTAGCAGCCAAGTCTGGAGCATCATCTGTAGGCTCCAGAGTGCACGTCCTCCTGCCCGAGCAGGGGGGTTGCAGCTCTCGGGGTCAAAGTAGCACCGCAAGACAAATCGTCTGGCAGAAGAGCAGCTGATTCCTGGACCGATGCAGCAAGCTCTGATGTCAGACCACACTCCCCAAACACTTTTTCACGGACCCCTGCAGCCCGGGAACTTGCCCCACTGCTGAGAGCACCTTGCCAGCCACCCAGCAAGGGCAGGTTTTATTTCCTATCAGCTCTGGTGGGTTTGTTCCTCTCCAATTCAGTCTTTTTTTTCGCCCTCTCCCCTCCGATAAATGATAACAGCTGAAAGCGCCGGGCAGAGAACAAGTGACTCCTGTCCCCCTTTCTCCGCAGTCTCCAGCTCCCCGCGGGGTGAGGAGCCAGCCCCTGCCTGACCTCAGCCTGCCCGGGATGGTACCCAGAGATGCTTTGGGAGACAGATGAGGTGAGAGTGGGATGAGGAGAAAGAGCTCGTTGCTGTCAGGAGAGCGGGCTGGGATGCTTATCCCCTCCCATGGAGATGCAGGCAGCTGCCTGCTGCTGCTGCCCGCTGCTCCGGAGGAGGCAGGATTGGAGGTGCCCGCTAGTTATCCCCCTTCCCCCAGCAACCTGCTGCCAGCATGGGTTTACAGCTCTTCTTGAGGTTTTATTAGTGCCTGGTACAGACCCAGGCCTGCTGCCTTTGCCAAATTGTCAGGCTGCTCATAAACCAGAATGATTTAGAAATAACTAATGCTGAAACTATTCCATATCATAAAGAAACAAGTGGTCCTTCCCTGCCAGAAATGCTGCGTGGTGACTGCGCTCCCGAGACCTGGAGAGCTATAGAAAGCACGGGACAGTTAATTAAACGGAATGGCATCCCGTTCCCGGGCACCGGACAGAACGATGCGGAGGAGCCCACCGCAGCGGCGCGGGGCTTTGCTGGGTTGGCAGAGTGTTTAAAAACAAACACCGTGAGGGCGTGCGGCCGTGCTGGGCTCCCGGAGGTGCCCGGCTGCAGCGGGGAGAGGGCCAGGTCCCTCCGGGGCTGCCCCCATCCAGCATCCCGCCTGCTCTGGCACGGAGCCGGGGGGATCTCCAGCCCGAGCTAACTCCCCACCGCGGGGCTCAGCTCCGACCCTCTTCCCGATGAGGTGCCGGCACCACGCACTGCCCTTTCCTGGGAGGGGCTCAGCACCCAGCAGGATCCGGCTCGCAGCGGGGGATGCTGGTGCTCTTCTCATCCGTTGGAGCTGGAGGGCGGGAGGAGGCTGCTGGGGCGAGGTATCGGGTTCTCCTCTCTGCGGTGCAGTATCTCCTTGAAGCGTGACAGCTGCAATTGCTTCCAGATGTGCGCCTCCTCGCCTCCAGCCGGCCGGGGTGGATGTGGTAAACTCCGCGATGGAAACCAAAACCCGGACCAGATGTACCGTGTCAGCCTCAGTAACGCACACATCTGGCCCCAACGTGCGGGCACCGCCAGAGCTAACCACTGGTATTGCTTCTGCACTGATGGTGTTGGCACCCAGCGCGGCCGAGTCGGGCTCGTGGCACTTCCCATGGGATTCTCCAGCCCCCGGGGCCGATGGGGAGCGTTTCGGGGGGCTGTGCAGCCTCCGACCTGGTGCCCCGGGTTTTCCGACTGCTCCTTAACATCACGGAGAGCAGGACCCTGAGCTGCTCGGCAGAGCAGAGTACGGATGGCCAGTACCACGGTGTCCTCCCCTGCGCAGCCCCGCTGCCACGCCAGGGACGTGGGGAAGGACTTGTGACGTCACCAGTGAGGTCAGGAAGGACTGGGATTGGTGACATCATGGGATAAATCGGGAAGGAGGAGGGACCTCTGCCTGCACACGAGGCTCTTGGCAGGCAGCAGTGATTCGGGAAGAGCAGCGGGGAGCCTGAGGACAAGCTCAGCGCTCGTCCAGGGGAAGATGCTCAGAGGTGGGGGGTGCAGGCACCCCGGGGCTGCGGGTCCGCCTTGGCACCACACTGCCCGACGGGACTTTGCCTCCTCCCAAGGAGCTGTGGGAATCTCCGTTAGAGACGGAGCCCGGCCGCGGTCCTGGGTCCCCTCCCCTGCGGCTCCCTTGTCCTCACGCGCCTGCAGCCCGGTGACAAGCCCACCTTCTCCCACGGGTGCTGCGGCAGCTCAGGTCCCTACTTTTACCTTGCACCCTGCTTCTTACCTCGCGCCCAGCACTAATAACAATTATCCCCCTGCACCTCCTTCACAGAGGACTTGAGAGAAGCAATTAATCTCAGTAACAGGCTTTGAAGAGGAGAAGTGCTGTCTAAGCACTGTGCTCTTCTCCTTTTGATGGGGTTAGCTGTGTTGGAATACGAGCGAAGACATTTGGAGTAAATTAATAAAGAGTTTAATGACATCCAAAAGTTAGGGAGATGGAGCATTTGAAAAGAGTTTATAGCTTTATGGGGAGGGAATAGCAATGCAAAAGGCATGTTTTCTTCATCAAGTCTGCTCTTCGGGCTCCAGCATGACTAAGTCTTTGTACCTTTTACCAGGGTGCATCCGTTCACCCCGGGTCAGCCCACGCTCTCGTGTCCTCCACGGCAGGAGCTGTTGCTCCCCTGGCAGCGCTGCCCATGCAGCCTGCAGCCGGGCAGGATGGAGCAGAAGAGCCCAGGAAGCCGGGATTTCACCCTCTGCGCAACCCCGGGTGCTTTCTCGCTGACGATGGTCCCCAATTAAAAGCCCTTCTGTCCCCAGCTGCTTGGGAAGCTCCGTGCAAACAACCCAGCCCACAGAAGGGGAAATATTTGGGGGACACGGCTGCTAGATCCGACAGCTCCTGCCTGGGCAGCTGTGGCTGTGCCGGGGGAAGCAGCGCTTTCCTTCACGCAGGGATGCAGGACACCGCACAGAGCCACGTACGTGACCCCTTGCCACCGTGCTCATCTTCGGACACTCCAAAATGGGAGGATTTGTGCAAGCGCACCGGGCGCACCCGGCTGGCACTGCCGATGCGGGCTTTCCCAGAGCCGTGGTGGGAAGGTCAGGGCGGCTGCGACGCAGTTATTTAAATCTCAGCATCCCTATAGGTGATGGAGAAGAATCATTAAAATGCAGCAGGTGCCTTGGACTCTTTTGCTCTGAAATCTAAATGGTCTTAAAGCACTCCAGAGATAATGCATTTTCCTAGTGGTGTATTTATGAGAGAGTCAAGATACGAGCACTTGGCCCAGCTCCCAGAGCGAGTGTCTGATGCTGCACGCCCCATAGATGGTGTTTTTCATGTTGTTTTTTATATTTTCAGCCTGATTAATACCCTTGTGGTGGCTGGAGCGTGGAGACCGCTTTATGTTTTGCCAGCAGGCTCTAAAGCCAACGTAATTTACACAGCGGCTGGCAGAGCGGGGAGGCACCGGCATTTTTCACCCGCTTCCTCAACGCCTTCCCCATGAGCTAGCCCTGCCCGTCAGCTGGGATCGGCGGGCCAGGGCGTTTGCAGGGACATGACGCTATCCCTGTACCAAATTCCACGGCACAGGCGATCTCCCAGCCCTTCCAAGAAATGCCTCTTACTCATCATCCCTGAGGTGCTCGCGCACCTCGAGAGAGGTCTGGGGAGAAGAGCCCCTGGGGTGCACGCCGTGGTCTGGGCAGCTGGGGCTGCTCCAGAGGTGCTCCAGATGTTGGTCCGAACACACGAACATCAGCAGTTCGTCTCTAGACCTGGCACAGGGCACAATCAACCTCATAGTTGGGAACACATGTTTAGGGAGTGACCAGATTAGCTTTTGCAATGGTGCTAATTACGCTGAGTTAATTAGCAATCAGTTACCTCTAGGCTATAAAAGCCCTCAGTGAATGTGAGAACCCAGCTAGAAGGCTCTGAGAGCTGGCAATGGTGCTTTGTGCATTTTTTTTTTTTCTTCTTCTCCTCCTCTTCCTCTTCTTTGTCTTTCTGCCCAGCTGGGGAGATGGGAAGGTGAGGAGGGACTCTGAGGATGGACTCTGAGGACTTAATGTGATCCCAGCTGCAATCAGACCAGTGAGTGGCAAAGAGAAATGTTGCCATGGTGTATTTAGGGGTGCTGGCTGCAGGCAAGACAGAATATTGCTTCCTGCAGAGCACAGCCAGCTGCCAGCAGTGGAGTTAGAAAGAAGCAACAGAGAAATAGAGATGTGAGTGATCTGTGATGGCTCTGGTTGTCTGCTCCCTGCTCAGCCTTTCATGTAAGGTGCTCAGGAGCAGAAGGAGCTGCATGTCCTGGAGTGAGATGTGACTGCGGTGAAATGGAGGAACTGGGGAACTGGGAGTTGGTGCTGCTGGTGCTCTGAAACATGCCTGTGTCTGGGGCACGTGCACCTATGGATGTCGAAGGTGTGTTAGGTATGGGCATCTCTGAGACACACAAATGTGTGCATATGCATGTGCATCTTCCAAGGTGTTGACAGAAGCAGAACATGTCATTCTCTGTGTCTTGTGCCAGCAAAGGACAATCTGCAGGCTGTTTAAACTGATTTCCCAGCAGGTAGCAAAGGAGAAGGACTGTGCTGGTGCTGTACGTAGCACTGGATGGCAGGAACCCCTCGGGAGCTGGGCTGGCAGGGGCAGGGCGCTCCCCTTGCAAGGCAGGGAGCTACAGCAAGATGTTTCCTTGGTTTTGTGTAATTGTTGGCACCCTGACATGGTGATTAATGCTGCTGGACCATGGCTGCTGGTGGCACATATGCGTGGAGAACACATCACTTTTTCCAGTGGTGTCTGCCTAAATACCTCTAGCCAAAGGAACTGGGATGCTTTCCAAAGCAACCAAGCTTTCTGGAGGCAGAGCACCCACGCCGTGCCCGGAGGCTCTGTGATGCCTGCTGTACGCTCCGCAGCCCTGCCCGGCCGCAGGGGAGTGCGGCAGAACCAGCCCCAGGACGTGGTCAGAGGAGACTGGATGAAATATCCTGCAGCCACGAATGCACCCCAAAAAGGAGCAGCCCGAGTATTCTGCGTGCTGCCTCTGATGTTGGCTCTGCCAGGTGAGAGAGGAGCGGGCATGGGGCATCTCGAATGCTGTCTGGGCACCAGCGAGCCCCCGTGGCTGCCGGCAGCGTGGTCCAGCCGCTCCCTTTGTTGTTGCCTTTGTTTTCCCTGCTGCCATGACTCTGGCCAGACACGGGTGACAAAGGGAGCACGTGGGAGTAGAAAACGAGCTTGGGAGAAGCTGGGGTGTCAGAGAGGAAAGTGTCCCCTGTGGAGGGGGATCACTCAACGCGTCACTGTGCTTTCCTCCCAGGGATGGGTGGGTTCCTGGAAGGGGGGGTCCACCACAGGGAGCAGCTGGTGGAGCTGTGACCTTCTGCCCAGGGGTGCGCAGGGCCCCGTTTGGTGGTCGGGGGCCAGCCAAGGTGTGAGGAACAAGCCTGAGTTGCTCAGTGCAGCAGCAGGAAACGTTGGCTTGGAAAGCCAGAAAGCGCCTTGCATCCCACCCCTGCGCCCTGGGTCTGGTGCCGTGGGTCTCCCCGAGTCTGCAGGCTCACGGGAGGTGTTGAGACCGCTGCTGCCCCGGGCTGCCTGCAGGCAGCTGCTGACACCACTCTTTAGAGCCATCGGTGCAACACGGATGGGATAAGGCTGCTTTCAGGGGAGCCCTGAGTTACGGGGGGGGGGGGAAAGATGCTCCCCTAAGACCTTGCAGGTTTCAGCTAAAGCGTGTTGGCATAGCAAAAGCGTGTTAGCTAGATTTTTAAAAAACAAGTAGGAATCCATAAAAGCATAGGTACATTTGTATACACATACAGATATGTGTGTGCATACATATATCTGCATACGTAACTCTTAAAAAAAGAGTCCTATCATCTTTTTCACAGTGAAGACATCTGTCTTCGCTTGGGCTGGATCACTACCATGTTCCACAGTACTCCTGTCCTGATTTTCACAGCACGTCCTCTCCCACCTCCCAGCCCGGACCTGGCTCTCACTGCTCGGAGCTGCTTCCTCTGGCTTTGCGAGTGCTCAGACCTGGCAATTTGCCTCTGTGCCCCGAGCGCGAATTCCCAGCACCGTGACGTGCCGGGGGCACGCTGCATCCCTGCCTGGGCCGCTCCTCCCACATCTTCGTATAGCGGCACGGGCCAAAACTCGGCTCCTGGTTTTCTACCTTCATGGCAGCGAGCCTAACGGGGATGTTAGCGGTTCCTCCTCGTCCCCCATGCATTGCCTGGGCCAACTTGTGTTGAACGCGGCATCCCCTCGGCTCTGCTGCTCTGCTGGCAGGGACTGAGCTCAGAGACCCTGTGCTGCTGCCCAGGTGCCTCTTCCCTGGTCCGTTGGGTTTTCTTGGCTTAATCCGAAGGGAGATCCTCTGCAGGATATGGGCAGGGCTGGGCCAGACTCTGCTGGAGTCTTCCTTTGGGCTTCAGCGTGCTTGGGGGGCAGCGACTGGAGAACAGAGACAAAACCGTGCAGCCACAACGCACTGTCCTGCCCTTTCCGTGGAGCTGACGTGTTGTGTTACAGCTCTGCAGTTATTCCTTAATTCCAAGCTGTAACTATGCAATCAAGCTCTCCAGTGCAATAATTCCAAAACCTTTCTTGATTCCTGTATTAAAGAAAGTACATTTACAGAGTATATGATTTCCAGATTCAGCCCGGGACTCCAGGGACACATATTCCTCTCCTGGAACTTGTATATCCGGCCTGAGGATGAAAACCCCCGAAGCTCCGAGCATAACAAGCATTTCTTGTATTTTTTCTGTCTCCGTCACATTGGGCATGTAGTATATGCTTGGGCTGATAAACAGCATCTGGTTAGAGTCAGGTAAGGACCTCTCTGGGGAGTAGGTTTGTGGTCAGCTGCCAACCTTTCTCTCCCTTCTTAATGTGCTTTTGCAGATGGATGCAAACTGCAGCCAGTCAAGGTTACGGTTTCGGATAGCGCTGGGGAAGGGGGAGAAGGTCAGGCTCAGTCTCTGTCCTATCGGCACGGCTCTGCTGCCAGGGCTGCTGCTGCTCCACGCAAGGCACACGCGCTCTCGTTCCTCGTGGGGACTTTGAGGGACCTCCACCAGCCAAGCAGCTCTGCAGAAACCCGCTGACCTCGGAGCGTGTTCCTCTTTTGGGGAAAATGCTTCTCCCACGGTGGCGGGAGCAAGGCGGCAGCAGGAAGGAGCGGTGGCCGCGGTTGGCTTCATCCCCCGCTGCCGAGCATCCTGCAGGTGCTCTGCTCCGTGCCCTGCACGCAGTCTCCAGCGCTCCCACCGCAGGCAATGCCCACCACCTGTGGGGCTGCCGACCCCGCTTTTTCCCCATGTGAAGACACTCCGAAGCCGGTCTCCCCTTCTGCGGCTCGTGGCTTTGGTCCGGGAGGAGGGTGCCTGCCCGTTGGCTTGGGATGCGGAGAGAAAGGGTCGTGCCCGAGGAGCAGAAAGGCCCTGGGCAGCCGTGGCACCCGCTGGCACTGCCGGTGCCGGCTCCCCTTGCCAGCGCTTTCGAGGAACAGAGGAGCGGTGTGCTGGTCCACTTGCTTTTTGTTGGAAACCTGGAAGTCCCGCTGGCCTGCATGTGTCTCATGGGATGCTTCAAAGCTTGTTGCCAGGTTCTGGAGAATTGTCCGAATTTGTGTTTCTTACAAGTCCTTTTTTCTGCAGGAGGAGGAGGAAATTCTTGTATAAAAATGGAAACGCACCCCTTCTGCCAAGCTATTAATTCTGCTTCCTATGGAAACCGAGAGGTCCCTGCCTTTATTCTGTGTTTCTGCACTGAACTTCCAAGTTTATTTTTATGCCCAGATTTGGCAAAGCGTTTAAGCCCGAACATAGTGTTACGCGTGAGCTGAAGTCCATCCCTGCGTGAGGGTGTAGCTGAAACACCTTACAGCGCACACAGACACGTGCTTCAGCAAACACCCCCTGCGCCGGGTTTGTTCCTCACTACAGAGACTTTCTTTTTTTTGTCCTTGCCAAGTTATCATTTGCTTTAATTAATTTTGCGCAACGAGCCTGGGAGCCGACTGGTGGTTTCAAGCCTCTAGAATAGCCAGGGAAACCAATTTAATTAGCTCAAGTGAGCCAAAGTTACTTAAGTGATTTGTAATAAGTTCCAGGCTCTCCCACACCAAAGGGGTTTTGGCTGAGGACAGAAACTTCCTGAGCCTGTTCTGCAGGGCGACGAGGACGGGGCTCTTCATGCCGCATCCGATGAACACTTGTGCGGGGATGCGGAGCAGCCCTGGCTGGGGAATTCAGCCGGTGCCGTTATGGGTTTGTATCCCTGATGACAGGGCTGCAATTTTGGGTACAGCGAGCGTCGCTCCCCCTCCGTGACCCACGAGAGCGCTGTGCAAACACAGCAGTTTCTCATTTGTGCACACATTGCTTTCCTCTGCCGTCTGCCCTGCAGTGAGGGAAGGGCCGGGGAGATCGTGCCTGCACCCCTCGGGTCTCCCAACACCCGCTATGGGCCGTCTTCCGCAGCAGCATCGGCTTTCGAACTGCATGCATTGATGTTGTTAAAAATCTGTGATCAAAACACTGTTTTCCCTCTTTCTCTGGGAATTTCATGTGGGTATATAAATCTGTACGTGCTTCTCGCTTTTGCAGGCGGGCTGACAGCACGGCTGTCTGGGCTCTGCTTGCACTGGGGCTGCGGGATGCTCCGGTACCCCGATCCTCAGAGGTAGGAGCTGCCACATCGCATCAGTGGCCGATCCCTTGAGCCTGGGTGCAACCGGTGCCACTTCAGCCCAGCTAATGCAGCGAGGACTCGCCAGGTAGGCTGGAGCGCCGTCCCAGATGCCTGCGCCGGATATCGCAGCCGCGTTGCAGAGCAAACGCAGCACAAAACCGCCGCAAGACCAGATGCTGTTCCTGGGGCTTCGCTTCATCTCCCCGTCCTGCTCCTGGGGGAGCCGGCTGCGGGCTGCTTTTCACGTGGCAGCCAAAGGGATGAGCAAAATCCCCAAATCCCATCCCTGGAGCTTTGTGCTGGGGGCTGCAGAGCTTCAAAGTGCTTTCTACCAGGGCAAGCGCCTGGCCGGTTGCAGGGGAGAGCCAGGACACGTTTCCCCAGCCTTGGCAGCAGGTCTGAGACTGCAGCGACACGGGGCAGGCACCCGTGGGGTGGATCTCGGAGCAGTGGTGGGGAGAGCTCCTGTCCATGGGATTGGGATACTGGTGTGAAGAGGGTCTCAGCTCCCTGCCGGAGACGACAGCGAGCATGGCAGCCCCTTTTCCCTGGCACATGGTCCCCCTAATTCACTCTCTGGTGAAGCATCTCCAGCGGTTTGGCTGTGATGGGGAAAAACAGCCTGGCTCTGTCATCATGACAAAGCTGACCCCGGGGCCGAACCCCCCCTTGGGAAAATGGGGGTGCTTCCTCACCAGGCTGCTTTTTGGAGCTTCCCGCCATGCACACTGACTGTCTCTCCTTTGGGAAGGAGAGATGTGGGCCAAGGCACCCTCCTGGCCCTGCCCAGCTTCATCTCCAGCGCTCTGCAGAGGGTTCCTGCGGGGAGCTGCAGTCCTGCGGCCGTACCATGGCTTCACCCCTTCCTAAACACCGGCTTTAGGGACATATTTGGCCTCTCTGCAGAAACCGCCAATAAAGTGTCCAACTGCTATGGCATGTTTGTCTCCTGGCGCCTCTCGGGATGGATGGAGCAGGGCCAGGCAGCGCAGTCGGCACCGGGCAGATGCCAGCGCTGCCCCCGGGTGCTGTGCAGCCCAGACGTGCCGGTGTGACCCTCCGGAGAGCTGCCGGGAGCTGGGGCTGACCTTGCCTGGCAGCCCTGGTGCTGGCTGGGAGCTCCTGATCTTTACTTTTTCCAGTTGCAGTGAACCTGACTTGCCTTTCTGCTGCTGCACAAGCAGCGGCCGGGCTTTGCGTGCTGAAGCATTTCTACAGCTCTCGCGCAGCATCGCAGCCGTTGCGTGTGGGACAGCCCTGCCAGACCCCTGCCCGTGCCCAGCTCTGCTCGTGTTCCCTGCTCACCCACCCAAAGGCCACGCTCCTGCAAGAGACGTCGCTTTGCAGGGAAGGCTGGAAGGGAGCGTAAATTAAACCTACGCGAAAAGCACCTTAATTATTGGGGAATAAAGATCCCATTATTCTCTCTGCCCTGAAGCAAGAAAAAGAAATTTCTCTCGTTTCCTTCCTAAATTCAAATGAGAGTGGGAGAGATTTATAGGGAAGGTGTGCCTGGCACGGGAGCAAGGACAACAGCAGTCGGCACAGGAGCCAGGAGCAGCCGGCGATGCACGAGCCCGGTGGGGACCTCGGGCAGGCTGGTGGCGTGGACCCCAGCACCGTGATGTGACTTGTCTGCATGCCAAGGACAAACTCCTTTGGCTCCAGGTGTTTCTGTGATTATACCCTACCTGCACGAACAGCTCGAGGATCTCATTGCACCGGCGCCTGTCTAATAATTCGCATTACGTTTGCACCGGCCTGGGGCAGGGAGAGATCCTGCTTCAGCTCCCAGCACCACAGCCCTGTGCAGTGGGAGAGCGGTTATCCTGACCAGCCGCGCAGCTCCGGAGCCCCCCGCACCCCATCTTCATCGTCATGCTGTAAATTAAGTGGTGCTTTTTTTGTGGAAGTGAAAGCTCTGGGTCTAAGCAAGCCCAGCCTGCGTCCCTCGATAGCTGCTGGTACCACCACCCTCTGGGACAGGTCTAGGGGACAAGCACACACCTGGGGTGACGGGCACAAAACTGGTGCTTTGGGGGAAAAAACAGCTGAAACCGCATTTTTCTGGCAGCACAACAGTTGGGTCTTAAACAAGACATTTTAAATTTACACCGCGAGCCAAAAAAAGTTGTAATTTGAATATACAGCATGGCACATTCCTCAGAAATTGATCATAAAGTTCTGTTAAAACACATGCACAGCCTGAGTAAAATAAATATTTTTGCTTCCAGAGAAGTGAAAGGTCTGGCCAGCAACTCAATTTATAATATTTTTAGCAGGTGATTCATCGAAGAGGGAAAAAAATACCCAGGGCAGCTGAATCCAGCAATGGCTCTTTGTCTCAGCAGGGCTATCGCGTCCAGGCGCGCTGGTAGCTGGCTGCGGCGAAGTTCCTTGGCCAGGGCTGCTCCCCACGGCCGTGGCCCTGCGCAGCCGTGGGCCCTTTTCCGGGGTCTCCCCGAGCCCCCCAAGAACCTGCTGCCTTTAGCAAAGCTGGAGGACCTGTGGCTGCAGCTCCTCTGGAGAGGCCAGGCTCTTCCGGCCGCGTTGGGGACGGGGCTGTCACCCGTGGGGAGCGTGGGGGCTGCACGTGGGTCCCGCCGCGGCCGGGTGCCGCTGCACAGCGTGGCCGGGGCTCCCCCCGGGGTGGGGGAGGCAGGGCTGAAGCCTGGCAGTGGGTTCCCTCTCCCTGCCGGAGCGGGGAAGGGAGCAGGCAGGGACAGAGGTCCCTTTTGAGCCGCTGTTTGCCCAGAGCAGCCTCAGGAGCTGTGGGTTTGGACGGCGTTTCTTGAACCGGGTTCCACTCACCGCATTGCTGCGGTCTGGGAATGGAAAACAAACCCTTTGGCCTTTCCTATCTCCCGCTCCGACAGCAGATATTTTTTTTTTCCCTCCCCGCAGATACCGGTTCTCCCCAGCTCGCTGCAGATCTCGCAGCCGCCGAACACGTGGGCGCGCTCTGCTTGTGCGCATCCTTGTTTGTTAGCGTGGACGTAGGAATTGGAGGAAGGTACAGGGAAAAAGGAGTTTCTCCACAGCTCCGCTTCTGTATTCTTCATTTTATGCACATGCAGGTCAGGCCATAAAGCCTAGAGGAGGCGGCGTGCCGTGCAGGACCGTTTGCTCCAGTTCCGAAGCCAGCAGCTCTGAAGCACGCGAGCGAGGTGCGGGCACACCTACGGCCCCGTGTCCCTGGCCGAAGGGTGCCAGTCGATGCTGCGGCTGCACCCAGAGCCCACCCTGCTGCACAGGTGAGAATTGGGCCGTGCAGCCATGCAGCGACACAGCATGGTGGACCACAGCCCCGCGGGGCACCCGAAGGGCGTTTCTGGAGCTGGTGGGCATCGAGTCGTGGCCGATGCCTTCGGACTTCTCCCGTGCTCGTGGCCAAACGAAGAGAGCGGTCTTTAAACTAGCTGCTTGTGATGCACGAGACACCTGCTCCCGGCTGTAAAAATGGATTAGCTGCATTGCATCTGGAGCCCATCCAGGCAGCAGCGCCTTCTCCAGCATCCCATTTGGCACGCAGAACCCACCGCCTGAAAACGCAATGAAGGGGAGCGAGGGGACAAGACACAGAGTTAAAAGGAGGGTCTGGAAGCTGTGATCCTCTCTAGGTGGAGAATCAGAGAGCTTTGAGCAGCCCCAGATGCAGCGCTGTCACCGAGGGCTGGATCCTGCCTCTCCACCGCCCCTCGCCGTGCCTTTCCATTGTTCTTTGTACTTGAGCCTGGTCCCAGCGTGCTCCCAGCTGGCCGGGTTTTCAGCCTGGATACAAACTCCAGAGCAGCAGATACTAACTCATTGTATTCTGAGTGTTGGAAGGACTCCATGGTCCAACGCAAATTGAGTGGTGATATATGAAATAGGAAGAAAGCCCTCCTCCTTAACGGAGCATCCAGGATGCACGGCGCTGAAGGTGCTGCCTCTAGCCTTGCCCTGGGAACCTGCGCCCAAGCCCATCCCTCGGCACTCCAGGGAGATCCGCCGGGACCTGCTCCTGCCAGCGCGATCCCGGCGTCCCTGAGAGCCTGGTGGGGTGAGGAGGATCCCGCCGCCCCGCGGGCGCTCGGCCGGCTCCGTGCCAGGGTGGACAGCTGGGCGCAGCCTCGGTGGCAGCGGTCTCCTGCTCTCGCTGCTGCTGCACAACGGAGGAGCAAATGAGCAGCCCGTTTGTCCTCAGCAGCGTTCGGAAATATCCCAAAACAAGAGTTATATGCATTTCTTTCATTCACCTGGAAAATCTTATTCCCCCGCTAGACATCTGCCATAATGCAGTCCTGCCTGGATTGTGAACCACACGCAGAGTTTTATTATGCTCTGAATACCAATTATTTCAGGTACTCATGCAGCAATCTCTGCCCCAAATGATGCAATAAGGGAATTGGAACTAAGCTGAGACTATGTTTGGGCCACTGCTATAAATCTGTTTTTATTATAAGCTTTCTGGTCAGTGTGCCACTCGGTCCTCGCTGCTCTGGTTTTGACTGACACGCTCTGCGATCCTTCCAGCTCACGCAAGGCCAGATGCTTGGGACCAGCTCTTGGAAAACAACTGGCAAAGTCAGGGCTGCAACTGGAGGCTCAGGTTTCTGACTGATTTTCAATGCTTGGGGAAGCTCCCAGAGTTGCAACATCGTCCTGCAACGCGCGGTATCAAAGGTGGGATGCTGAAACGCGCTGGGTTTGGAGCAACCTGCTGAACAGCTGAGGAAGGCAGGGCCTGGGTGAAAGAAAGGAAGATGGAGAGCTGCAGAAACCCGAGTTTCTCCGAATGCAGACCCAGGAGGCACCCCTGCAGCTTGCCGGGCAGCGTGGGCCACCCCTGCCCCGTGGCAGTGGGTTTTCCTCCAGGAGTCTCGCCTGGAGCTGAACACAAGCAGCGTCCCTGAAAAGGGCAGATAAACAAAGAGTGGACGGGAAATTAATGTGGCGCAAGGCTGAGCTCGCTGACCGAGACGTGGCCAGGGTGATGCAATGAGGGTCAATTAAGCTGCCACCACGCACGCAGCCTCGCAGGGCGAATTAAGTGTCAATTTTCTGCACTGCTGAAGAGGTAAAGAATGAAAATGATAACTAACAGGAAGTTTCAGCTGAAAAGCAAGAGCAAGTTGGGAGATGGGAGTTTGAGGCTGGACTCGGGCCAGCGATGAGACAATCAGGAGAGAGCCACTGCCCTCTGCCGAAGGGAGCTCTGGGGAGCTCCTGCAGCCAGGACCGCTTTCCTGCCCCAAAACCCCGGGGAGACCAGGGGGTCCGCAGGGCTGGCACAGCCGGGGGGGCTGCGGGCGGGGGGCTGGCAGCTCACAGGGCCGGGTTCTGGCTGGGATGCTCTGCAGTTCTGCTCTCAGCACAGCATATCCCGCTGGCGTGTGTCTCGGTGGGGTGTGCTGACGTTTTCCTGCCGGCCGGAATGTTTCTGCCTGGGTCAGGTACGACACTACGGCCCTCCAAGCCAGACGAAGGAGCGGGACCTCTGCTCCTTGACCGAGGTACCCGCACTCTGCCCTTCTGGTACCTGGGGAGGGTGCTCGGGTGTCAGCGGGTGCACAGATGGGGAGTTCCCCGGAGATGGCAGAAGGGATGGGGGCTCCTGGGCCGTCACCCCCCACCCTGCTTGCCCAGGCGTGTCCCTCTCCTTGCAAGGCAAAGCAGTGTCCTTCCCAATCACTGTCCTCCTCCTGCTTTTTGCAGGCGGTGGGAACGCAGAGAGGTGGTTTTATTCCCTCTGCACGACTGCTGCAGGTCCCGGGCTGTTTGGGAAGGTAATTCTGCGCAGAGCACAGGGCAGGGACCAGAATCCAGCCCGGGGCTATGGGAGCAGACTGCAGAATTTGTTTGCAGAGGGAAATTCCCTGTCTGAGCAGAGTTTTCTCCTCCCTTTGGGAAGCAACACCCCTGCCTGACGCTTTCCCGAGGATGAAATGGCTGCTGCACAGCCCGTCGCTCATTCCCGCTCCTTGCGCTCCCTCTGCAGGAGCGGACCGCCGGCCTGGGGGGGCTGGGGGGGAGGCAGGGCCGCATCCAGCCCTGGCACTTCTCACACGAACCCTTTGGGGTGAGGCCAGGGGGTTAATTGAAAGACTTGAGATTGTTTCCGTGCCTGTGTGGTGGGCTGAGTCTTGTCCAGTGTGATGCTGGGGGACCAGACTGCAGGGGTTTTTTTTTTGGGGGGGGGGGGGGGGGAGAGTGATGCCCTGAGGGCTCTGGGAAATGGGGTGGAGGTGGGGACTGCCCCAGAGGGGAGAGCAGGAGCTGGCTGGAGAGGAGAGGCTGTGAGATGCGGGGATGCCGGGATGCTCATCAGAGCAGCTGCCTCTGTGCCCCGGCTGTGAAAACCCATTGCTGGGGTGGACCCCAAAACAAAGCCTTCGAAACCCCAAGGGAAAACATCTCCTCTGCTCCAAAACATGTCCCCTGCTATTCGGCTAAAACTGCTGGCTGTCCCAGCGGTGCCCCAAACCCGGCACGCTGTGCGCTGGGCGATGCTGCCTCCTGTGCAGCCCCTCCGGGGAGCTCACTGGCTCCATCCGTCCCTGTCCTCATGTCTTGCCAGGTGAAAGCAGCCTCCCCAGGCATCCATCCACAGGCACATCCACCGCTCCCAGCCCTCCTCCCCAGCCTTGCGGGAGCTCCTATCTCCTCTCCCCGCAGCCCCGCGACCGTAGCTCCCGCTCCCTCTGTAAGCAGAGAGGTTTCCTCCCCGCCGGAGGCCAGGCTGCCAAATTCCAGCCAAGAGCACATTTTTACGGCATGACACCAGTGGGGCCCCGGCAGGAGACGGCATGAGATCCAGGCATTCGCCTGAGAGGCTCCGGTACCGGCGCGGTAGCAGCGTGCGTGGACAGCTCGTCCAGAACCGTCTGCCCCACCAGTTTCCTCTCCCTGCCAGTGGAAGTGCTCGCCAAATATTGCAAAACATCCTCTTTCCTTTCCCCCAGGCTGCAGGGTGCACTGAGACACCCCGTCACTGCCTGGCCCTCCCCACGCTGCCCGTCCCCTTCCTTCCTCCCTGCTCCTTTTCCAGGCAGCCGCTCAGCAAGCGGCTTTCGAAGGAGCCCCGGGACAGGTAGCAGAGAGTGACGGAACCCGGGACAAGTCTGCGACTGGAAAGGTAGGAAGGAGAAGGGAGCCGAGGGCTGGGAAGCTCACCGAGCACTTGCCTGCATCAGGCTAGAGGGAGGAGGAGAGCAGGGAGTGAGGTCTGCTCGGCCACCCCGGGGTGCAGAGCTCATCTCTGGCTCCCACCAACCCCCCTGTGATGGCAGACCTTGGAAGACACCTTTGAATAGCACAACCTCCTCCCCGCTTTGCCCTGCCAGAGAGCTCAATCTCGTGGTGCTTTCCCAAGGCAGAGCAGGGCACCGGCACCTGCCAGCCGGCCGGGAACGTGTGGGCACACCAGGCTCCCCGCCAGAGCCTTCGCGCCGGGCTGCGATGCTATCTGCCTCCGAGGTCCGTGTTGTGGCTCTGTTTGTGTTGCTACGGAGGAGCTGCCAGAGCGCGATCCGATGCGGTGTGCTGGCACGCAGCTCCGCTCTGCCGGCCCAGCCTGGCTAGGGACTGCCCTCCCTCGGGACCCCGTTGGGAAACTGAAAGGGGAGATGCCATCAGTGACCTGAGCAAGCCGCAGGGGGAGAAGGGATCAGGCACAGCGTCCTCCCTCCGAGGCGGTTTGCTGCTGCTCTGCTGGGGCAAGTGGGCACGGGTTGGGGTGCTGGGGAGCCCACCGCAGAGCCGAGGTGCTCCGGGCACTCCCTCCAGAGCACCCTGCAGCCCGGTGGTGCCGGCGCTGGGTGGGTTTGGAGCTGGTGCCATTTAGATGGGAGGCTCCAAGGAGGCTTTTAAACACCATCCATGTGACAGACCCGGCTCTTACTCACAGCCCCCAGAAACAGCAGTGAACCTCTGCCCCGGGCAGCAGCGAGGGCTTGGCGTGCCTCTTTCCCAGGCACATGGAAATTTCCATGGAATTAGCGTACGGGTAATTATTACCATCTGCCTCCTTGCAGACACCCGTCACCACGCCGGCCGGCTCTGGCACTTCTCAGGGTGCCAGATGGGCAGGGGGTGCGGTACCCCCACCTGAGCCAAGCTCTGCCAGCGAAGCAGCGGGACGGCCCCAGAGCCCTGGCTGCTGCCCTTCCAGTGAGCAGGACGTCACAGCTGGGCACATCTGTCTGCTCTGCAGCCCTGCCTGATCTCTGCCTGCCTCTCTCCGCAGCGTGCCTGCTGCGCGTCCGTCCCACAGCCTCCGTGGGCATTGCCAGCCCCTGCCCTCGGGGGAACGGCTTTCCGGGCAGAGTTTCGTGCCGCTGGCTGCGTGTGACTTAAAGGTCTTGTGACGCTTTGCACAGCTGGGAAACGAAGGCGTCTCACGCAGCCACGCTTGCCTCCGGACCGTTGGAGCGGGGCCGTGCCATGGCTGGGGGCTGGACTGGGGCTCCTGAACAAGACCTGTCACTGCTCTGATGCTGAGGTTGTGGCTTGCAGATGGTGACGCTGACCCTCACTGTTGTCCTGAGGGGCTGGGAAAACTTCATTTGGTTTTTTGCCAAAGTTTGTGAGGCTGAAGGAGCTCTAGGGAGGGTGGTGTGGGATGGCACTCTGCGCCCCTGGGGTTCTCAGTGTTTAGAAACTGGTTTTCTCTCCTAGGGTGCTACATAATCCTCGTCTAATTTTGGAGCCTTCCCCCTCCCTATTTTCCTTTGCAGCGTCTGACCGGAAAGCCTGCAGTTTCCCAGAGGTCTGTATGTGTTTATTGCTCGCAGGGAGGGGCCCCTTGCCAAGGAACGCTGGGGCTGCCGATGCAGCCGACATAGCCGAGCTGCAGCGAGAGCCGAGCACGGAGCAGCAGCGCTGGCACCGGTACCTGCTGCGCGTCCCCCGCCTTACCCGGCACCCGACACAGCGTACGTCAGCCCTGCCCAGCGTTTTTGATCCCGTTTGCTGACGTGTCCGTGTTGCTGGAGCCTTGGCTTCCTTGCCCGGTGCCGGGACAGGCTGGTGAGGAGAGAGCTGCTGACGGGGTGTTACATTGGGGTTCACCTCTTTAGGTCAGATCCCTGCTCCGATAGAACAGACTCCTTTGGAAATACTGAATTCCTGCCGCTTGGCAGAGGTCCTTGGCTCAGCGAGGTCTCGTGAAAGCCTGTTTCTGAGATAAATCGCTGAAGGCTGGAGGCAGCATCCCAGCTTCGCAGCACGTGCAGGTGCCAGGCAGCGCCCCGGTCTGCTGCGGGAGGTCTGCATTGAAGCGTGTCTATAAACCGCGACATTTCGACGTCCGCGGGCACACCGGGGATTTTGCCTAGGCTGGGAAGGGCAGCGTTTCTAAATGCACCGCTTGAAAATGGTTGCAGGGAATTCTTTTGAAACCAAAGGCATGGAAACGAAAGGGCCGAGCCCCCCCGGTAAGGCTGCCCATGCCAAAGCCCGGCCCTTGGGCATGCCGCCTCCGCACACGGGTGCTGAGCAGGGGACCGCAGTGCTCGGGCGCCGCACGGACTTGCACGGAGGTCGCTCCTGCCCCGTTCGATGAGCAGGGCTGTGCAGAGGCAGGGCTTGTCCTCTGCTGCAAGGTGGAGAAGATGGGCAGCGACACAAGACACGGCACATCACGTATGTGGTGTTTGGTCTTTTAAACACATGCGGAACCATCAGAGCAGCCAAAAGACCGCTCTGAGCTCTGCATCTTGGGCCTGGGAATGCAAAAAAATCATCTTGTCGCCTCCTTCACCTGCTTGCCACAAGCTGAGACAGGACTCTGGGCTTCTGTGCTCCAGCCTGAGAGCCCCCCCCGGCGCTGCCCTCCCGGCACAGCCAGGTTCCCCCAGCAGCAGGGAAAGCAGAGGCCGGATGGGACCCGTGCTCCCCTGCGGAGCTGCCAGGCTGCGGGGGGAGGATTTGGAGCAGACCTCTTCCCGGGCCACGCTTGGAGCCGTTTTCTGCTGGGTTTTCCTTTGCCCGTGGGGCCGTGGTGCAGTGCCCGGAGGCTGTGCGTATCCCAGGGGAGGTATCGCCAGTGGTGTAGGCAGCTGCCAGCACCTCCCAGAAGGTTTGGGAGTGCCCGGGCTGCGCGGCAGTGCTCAGGGTGCTGCCTGCCTGCTGCCTGCACCACTGCCAGGGACGGTGCAGCCACACGCAGCAGGCAGGGGCCCCACGCCACGTCCCGCGTGGTTATCACCTGGCTCGGCTGCGGTGACCGACCGCAGCAGCCTCCAGGCTCTCTCCCGGCACGCCAGCGGCAGAGGTAACGCTCCCTTCGATCCGGTGCATTGCGTGGGCGCCGGGGAGCTCGGGGCGGTTGGGGCTGTTGCACGACTGCGGCCCGTCACAGGAGCCCTGTGCAAGCGGGGGGGGGGGGGGTCCCCCTCGGGGTTCACGTCGGTGTGTGTGGCTGCGGGCACGCCGGGCACTTGCACAGGCAAGGAGGGCAGTCGAGTGCCTCAGGACATTTTATTTTTGTCCCAGGAAGAGTTTTGGTTTTGTTTTTCTTCTTTTTCAGAAGGTGAAAGCTTTCAAGGGTGTCAACACTTTTCTTGCCAAAAAATAATGCAACCCAAGCCAGAGAACCCTGACTGACCAAAAAAAAAAAAAAAAAAAGATTAATATTTGAGTTTTCAGTTTCTCAGAAGTAAAAAGCCCCAAATGGTGTCAGAAATGGATATGTTCTCTCAGGCACTTTAATTAAAATAAATCCAACCAGGACATTTCCTTAACAGGGTCACCTCTGTGCTTTCAAACTGCTGTGTTAAATCTTTCTTTCCCCCCGTGAAGGGGCCTGGCTGCTGGCTGACGTTGGGGCTTGCTGTTTGTCCGGCTTCCTCTTTGAGGCGTGATTTGTGGAGAGGCTGTTCTAACGGGAGAGGCGGCACTGATGCTTTAGCAGGGCTTCTCGACTGAGGTTGAGCGCCCCTTGGCTCAGCCCCATTTGCTGGTTGAAGTTGCGGCGTGAGGGGCTGTGCTGGTGGCTGGGGTCCGGTGAGAGCCCCGTAAGGTGAGGAAGTTCAGCCCCTGCCAGCAGGTCTGGGGTGCAGCGGGAAGCACTCCGGTCTCAGGACTGGAGCAAATTTGCATCGTTAAAATCTGCATAATGTCAAATTCACTGAGTGAAAGAAAGGAGGAAAAGAGACAGAATAATTTCAACAGAGCTGATGGGAACATGTGTGGGATGCCGGTTCCTTGACGCCAGGCTGTGCGCTGACCTGTTATTAAGAACCTGGCAGCGAAGTTACATCCCGGCAGCTCTGTCCCTGCGGCGGGACGCAGCTCCGGCATCCTCGCTGCCGAAGCCACAGCTTCAGCGTTGCGTTCTGTGGCGTGGGGCGTGTAACTGGGAGGCCTGGTGAATAGATGGTGAGATGCCACGGTGATGGGCATCTGGTGTAACGCAGAGGAGCCGTGCTGACAGCTGGAGTCACGGCTGATCTTTGTCAGCCCAGAGCGTGGCCCCGGGTGGCAGAAGCCACTGAGAGCCAAGGAGAGATCATAAAAGCGGTGTGCAGGTTGTGACCGCAAAACGACGAATAAAACAGTGTGTCCGTAGTGTTTAGCTTTGCCCTGTAGAGATCAGATCAATAAACTAGGAGACAACTATCACTGCGTGCATGTGCGGCTGCTATTTTAACCTCAAAGGCACATCCAGACGGTCATTTATCACGGCTAATGTACAGGGAAGAGGGTAGTGCTGAGGTTTGGTGGATCGCTGCCCAGCAGCACATACCGAGAGGAGCAAGTCACACGTTCCTGGAGCAAACGAGAGGGGATGAGGGTCCATTTCCCAAAGGTGCTGTACGAGCCCCTGCCCCATGCCAGCCCCCACCTGAGGCTCTGCTGGCCGCTTTGCTGGGCTGGGTGACGGGCAGCTGCCCGCATCCTGCCTGGGAGCGCTGGTCCCTTCTCCAAGGGGCAGGACAGGATTGCTGAGGGGGGGGGGTGTGCTGTGGCCACCCATCCCCAGGGGTCCGAGATGCCGGGCGGTGCAGGGTGCTGGGGACCTGCTGTCAGGGGTCTCTGCTCCGCACTGGGGTCCCAGCCGGGGCGCTCCCCTGCAGCGAGGGTCCCCCCACGCGGGGCCGTGAGTGGGCGCAGCGGGCACCCCGCACCCCCAGCCCGGCCCCGCGGGAGGGGCAGCAGCTGCCGGGGGCCGAGCCGTGCCGTGCCGAGCCGTGCCGTGCTGAGCCGAGCCGTGCCGAGCCGTGCCGTGCCGTGCCGTGCCGTGCCGTGCCGAGCCGTGCCGTGCCGTGCCGAGCCGAGCCGTGCCGTGCCGTGCCGAGCCGCCCACCCTCCCGCGGAGGCGGGGACGCCGCCGGGACCGGCAGAGCGCGGCAGCAGCGCGGCCCGGCCGGGTCCCGCCATGGGGGCGGCCCAGAGCCAGAAGCCGCGGGAGCCCCGGGCCCCGCAGCGCCGGTGAGTGCGGGTGAGGGGAAGGGGGGGGTCGCGGTCCGCCCCCGGGTCGGGGTCCGCCCTGCAGCCCCCAGTGCCGGCTCCGTCCCACCGCGCGGGGCCGGGCCGGGCCTCGCAGCGGTCGAGGAGGAACGAACCGGAGCGTGAAGTGGTTAAATTGGGGGAAAAGTTCCTCTCCCCTCCCTCTCCCCACGCTCAGCTTCGCAGCCACCGCTCAGAGCAGCCGTCCCGCTTCCCTGGGGTCGAGCTGCAGCTCGGCACCCCCCCACCCACCCCCCGGTGACCTCCCACGGTGGGAAGTTGGGGCGGCCCTGACACCCCAGCGTTGCAGAGCGCAAAGCTCGGGGCGAGGACCCAGGGGTGCAAGGACCCAGGGGTGCAAGGACCCAGGGGTGCAAGGACCCAGGGGGGCGATTCTGGAGGCTGCCCGTAGAAAACCGGGTGGGGAGGTGGGAGCTGGCTGGAGGTTTGGTGGCAGGTGAGAGCCGGAGCCTGGGCTGCGGGAGCTGCTTCTCACCACCCGGCCGGGCGCTGTGAGCAAAAGGGAAAGCGTGCTGGTGGTGATCGAAAGGAAAACTGGCGGCATTTTATCTGTAAATCAACCCGAACACTTTCTGGAACATAGAAATATTTTAAGTGAGCCACCCTGCGATGCAGAGATAGCCGTACTTGGGAACTTTGCTGCTGCTTTTCCAAAACCGTGTTGGCCGTGTGCTCTGGGACGCTGGCCCCTCGTTGGGACCTGGTGCCTGGCTTGGGACGCTGGCCCCGCGCTGGGACCTGGTGCCTGGCTGAGCGCTGGGTTTGTCCTGGAGCCTTTGCCAGGCTTCACTGACCTGGAGCCAGGCTGCTGCTCTTCTAAACGTTTGCAAACATCCCTCCGTTCGCAAATGCTGGGTTCAGACAGGGGAAAACAAGTGCGTTCTCCCCCTTGTAACTGCTCGGCCCAGCCTTTATTTCCCTGCAGCGGTCTCCTAAACACACATTGGACATATTCCCAGGCGGAAAAACCATCCTGTTGTTCACTGTGTGCCTTGGAGCCGCCTCTTTCTGCCCGGTCGAACTCGGCTGCTTCTCCTTCCCACCTGTTTGCTCCACCTTGAGCAAACTTTGTTTTGTTCCCCTCCCACCCTTTATCATTTCCCTTGCCCCGCTCGCCGTGCCGGCTGCTGTCCTCACTCTTCGGCTGCCCCCCATCCCTGCCAGCCCCCCAGGTTATGCAGGTGCCGCCTGCATTTCCCAATATCACCAAGTCCGACCTAAAATCAGGGAGCCAAGGCCTGACAAACACCTGATAAGAGCATTCCTGCCACGCAGCACTGATATTTTTAGCAAACAGAGCGAAGGAGTTGATAGGGGAGTAAAGAAGCAGCAAGATATAGGCAGATGCTTGTGTTCATAGACCATCAGTGTGAAGATCAGGCTGGAACTTGCGTATCTTGAGCCTGTTTCTGTTGAATTATTTTGCATGAGCTCGCGTCCACACGAGCAGCATCAGTGAGATTAAGCTGTGGTTGTCGCTTTTAAAATGCAGGAATAGCAGTGCATTCGTTTTCACTTGAGTCCTTTTTAATGCAGTCAGAAATATTTGTATTTATCAATTTGATGGCAGTATGGTGGGGAAAGACAGCTGGAGCCCAGGGGCTGGTTGGTGGAGTCTGGGCCTCGTGCGTGACAGTTGTGTCCTTTACTTCTATTTTTGTAGAGCTATTTTGATGGAATGTGTAGCGATGGGAACTGTCACATCCCAGGGCTGTGAAGGGTCCCGGGGGAGCTGAGCTGCTCAACAGCTCTGTCCCACGCCGGGCATCGCTTTGGTGCTCCGGGGCACTGCCGCAGCGAGTGATGCTCAGGTTCCTGCTGCGCCCTGGCAAACAACAGCAGCGGCAGAGTCTGAGATGGGAGGAATCACATTTTGTTCGTCTTGAATTCCAGGGTGTTTGGTATTGTGCTTCTCCGTCCTGTGATCTAGACTGTGGCTCTGTAAGGTCAGGAGAAGCAAAAGGAACACGGGAACTTTGCTGTCGCAGATTTGGCCTCCTGCGGTCCTGCCTCGTCCCTTGGCACGGATCTCCTCGTGATGGCAGGAACATCCCCAAAACACCGGTGGGGTTGGGTCGGGCCAGCTGCCGCTTCCCGCCCCGCAGTCACAGCAAAGTGTTGCGCGGCTGTGGTTGCTGCAATCCCCGCGCTTGAGGCTGTGCTCGGCCATGGGCCCGTCTGCACGCGAGTGCTGCGGGAGCAGGTTTGGGGCGAGGAGCTACGAGGCAGGAGAGGGCAGGGCAGCGCGGGAAGGAACTCGGGGTCTCAGCCATGCACCTGCCTGGGCTGGCTGAGATGATGCCAGAGGGGTCTCCAGGCTGCTCCGAGGGCATCGGCTCAGCCCCAGGGCTCTGCTCGGCTGCGTCCCGTGCCGCATCGCACGGGGGTCGCTCCCACAGGCTGCCCACCCAGCTCCCGGGATGCCCACCCGGGGACAGGGCGGAGGTCGGGCTAAGGACCCCCCTCCGCTCCTGGGTCCTGCGGG
Organism: Balearica regulorum gibbericeps; assembly: GCF_011004875.1. NCBI lineage: Eukaryota > Metazoa > Chordata > Aves > Gruiformes > Gruidae > Balearica > Balearica regulorum. The sequence goes on along the minus strand of NC_046210.1, from coordinate 1,933,219 downwards.
GCAATGGGAGCTCGAGGAAAGGCGCAGAGCCCCAACTCCCCCCCCCCGCGTCCCGAAGGGCCGGAGCTGCGCTGCAGCCCTTGGAAATCCCATCCTGGAGTGCCCTCTAGCGAGAGCACCTCCCGCCCTGCCCAGCCGAGCTCCCGCGGATGCTCCGGGATGCTCCGGGATGCGGCCGCGCCCGGGGGATGCTCCGGGATGCTCCGGGATGCTCCGGGATGCGACCGCGCCCGGGAGATGCTCCGGGATGCTCCGGGATGCTCCGGGGTGCGGCCGCGCCCGGGGGATGCTCCGGGATGCTCCGGGATGCTCCGGGATGCGGCCGCGCCCGGGGGATGCTCCGGGATGCTCCGGGATGCTCCAGGATGCCGCCGCCGCCCCTGGCAGGGACAGACCCCGCGGCCCTTGGCTGGCGCTGCCGCTCTTCCCGTGGCCTTGGTTTTCCACTTGCCCTTTCCTAGGGCCCGGTTCCCTTCCTAATTTAGGCTGTCGGGGAAGAGAGAGGTTAAGCCTCTCCTCGGATGTGCTCTGCGGCCCGAGCAGGTGAGATGCAGGCGGGAGTTACCGGCATTAATCTTTTCAGTGTCACAGCAAAGGTCAGGACAGATAACAGATTATGAAACCATCTCTCCCCAGGGTTTGCTGCACGTTGTCACTGGCGCGCAGAAGCCTTTGTGTGAATAGATCTCTTAATTCCCAAAGTCTGCATTTTTCACAATGCAACGGCAGAGAATACCTTTTTATTGATGCGTATGCCTGCTTTACACTGAGGAAAACATGATAAATAGAATAGGGTGGTGTAAAAGACAACAACAGGAAAATGTTGTCATGAAACACCTTGCACCATCTTTTCTGGAGGAGATAAACGCTGTGTGGATAAAGTGCTTATTACAAGCTCTTAAAGAGACTTATATAGCAGCGAACTGTGGATTCATGTTTTATCGGTGCGTTGATCTCCCCAGCTGTCCCTGCGATCCCCTTTCACTGGGGCACGGCTGGTGGTGCCGTCCTCACGCCCCGTCCCAGGGTGGCTGCGGGGAGCAAAAGGCCTCGCTGTAGAGGAGCAGAGCGGCAGGAGTGGAGAAGAAAAATGAAACCCCACAAAAGATCCATTTCTGAGCTAGAAATGGAAGCACTGGCTTGCTGCACCATGCCCAGAAAAGCTCGGCAGCCAGAAATAGATGTTCTCCTGCGTAATGAAAGGGCCAAGAATGGAAACTCCAGGTGCACGCCTTCCTCTAACCCGGGGCACTGCAGCTTCAAACACGACAAACGTGGCTGTGTGATACCTGTTCCGCAGCGTGCATTTCCCGCACCCTTCCCGGGGATTGAGGTGTGGTAACAGCGAGAATTGGGCAGGATGTGTTTCTGGGACATGAGGCCAGGCAGAGGCACTGCTGCCAGCCAGACAGGAGGAAGTTCATCCCAGTATAAAATAAGGGAAAGCCCGTCTGGATGCAGAGCTATTATCCCTGGATGCAGCTGGCTTCCTGCAAGGATCAGCGTAAGAAGTGTGAGCAAGGTTTTGCATCTTTTTGCAGCCTCTGTGATGCCAGGACTCTTCCAGCCCCAAAATCTTTGGGGCTCCACCTGTTTGCTCTGAAGTAGAATGCTGCTGCTCTCCCTCTTCCCTGGAAAACCAGAGCAGCATGAGAGCTGTGGGTGGTTTCTAGGTCATTCAGTGCTGCTGCTGCTGCTGGAGACACTGCTGCTGCTCTGCTCCCGGCTCTCCTTCCCGGAGCAACTAGAACAGCCCTTGGCCAGAGCCACCCGGACCGGTGATCTGAAGGGAAAGGGCTGCAAGAGCCCGAACAATCCCTTCTTGGGGTATCTGCCACCCGCGTGCTTGCAGAGCTGATGGAGGATGTTACTTACGTAACCCACAGTGGTGTTCGAAAAGAGGCAAAGGCAGGAAAAAATACTAAGCAAGGCTGGGTGCCCATGATGAGAGAAGCTCCTGGGGATGGGGACCACCATGCTGCCACATCACCCTCTCCTCCTGCACCCACGGATCGGCCTTTTTATGGACCCCAGCTGGGAGAGGCTGGGCTGTACATTGCTAGCTGTACGTTGACACATAGGCTGTACATCGTTGCCTATCCCCGAGCCGCTGTGTTTGTGCAGTGCTTGGCACAGCAAAGTCCTGGGCCGGGGCGGGGGGGTGGCAGCAGTGCAAAGCACAGCCCGTCCAGCTGCTGCGTGTGCAGGCTGCAGCTCACCGCATGGATGGAAACTGCTGGCAGGTCATTTTTGAACAGGTCAGGTTCCTCTCTGCTCTGCAGAAATGTGTCTGCTGACTACACCAGGCGGTATTTGGCGGCCAGAGCCACCGGTGTGACCGACAAAGTCAGGTTATCTCCTCAGCGTTTGATTTTGCAGCCAGTGTTGCTACCAAGCTCGGTTTGGTGCCAAGCTGGAAAATGCCACTCGAGGCATTTTCTTAATTGCTCATTGTAAACAGCAAGTGGAAGCAGGCTCTGCTCTCTTGCACTGCTCTGGTATCTTCCTGCCCCAGGGCCCCGCAGGTCAGGAGCTTCGCAGCTGGCGCCGGTGCCGGTGCAGTTCAGTCCTGCTGATGCCGATGCTGCCTCCAGCTCTCCTTCCTCTGGGCGGTGGGTGGGAGCGGGGCGGGGGGGGGGTCCTCACTGGGTGCACTGTGTGTGTACAGCCTTCACAATGGAAGGATGCTGCCGATTTCCTCCGCTCATGCGCCCCAGTTCCCTCGTCCAACAAGTGGGGGGGGCTATAGAAGTCAATCTATACGTTGTTCTTCGCCTGGTGCAGCTCCTTCCCCTCTGCAGCAGAGGCAGCTCGCTGTGCTGCTGGCACCCACGTCAGCTGCTGCTCCTTCATCATTCACGTTTCTGTTTTCTCTGCACGGTCCCTGGCAGAGCCCAGGCAGCCGTCAGCCGTTTTGAAACGTGGCGATGCCGTCGCTCTGGCTGGTCTTCTGGGTCAGCGGGGATTTGGGCAGCGGCTGGCGGGAAGGGGGAGAGGGAGGAGGCGTTCAGGCTGCAGCGAGCGGTGCTGCAGAGCGGCTCACACCGTGGCTCACGCTGAAGATCTCCTTATGTAAAATTCATCTGCAGAAATCAGCTCTGCCACTTCACATGGTGGGAAGCAGGCTGCTCGTTTCTGCTCACAGCAGATGTAGGCGACAGGATGTTGACGTTCTGCTTTTGCTTCAGCCTCGTGGTTTTTTGGCTAAGCTTTGGTAAATGTCACTTAGTCCCCTCTTGCTCAGTGTCCTCTCCACAGCAGCAGGGAGGTTTGCAGGGCTCCTTGTCCCCTGGACCGCGGCGCTGTGGAGGGCAGCGCTGTGCTGCGGCCGGGCTGTTCTCCTGCGGTCCAGACGTGCGAGTTGTTTCTGCCACTGACCTGTGGTGAGAACCGGCAGCTTTGGCTGAACCGGAGGTATCTTTGGGGAAGTTTGGAAGCGTTGTATAAGGGGATAAGAGATTTTCTTTGACAGAGGCCAGACAATAAAAGCATGCAGCAATGACACATATATTTAATAAGGACACCAGCAGATGGAAGCTTGGAAGAAAGGAACCCTGTAGGGAGGTTATTTGAGATGCTCTGCAGTCAGGAATGAGCTCTTTGAAGCATCTGATAGAGGCTGGCGTTAGAGGTAGCCAGACTAGATGGATGGCTCTGGCCTGACCCAGAGGCCTCTCTGCCCACCGAAGGCATTCCTCGTGCTCGGAGCTGGCTGATGATTCACAGAAAAGCATCGGGCTGTGGTCTCAGCCTGCCACGTGAGCAGTTCGTGTGGTTACTGAGGGCCAATACTGCTTCTTTGCAATGGGTTGGGCTGGTTTTGCAGTGGGACAGTTGTCTGCCCTTTCCCAGGTCCTGGGACCTGCTGCCGGGAGCGGGGTGGGCCAGCCCCGGGCTCTGGGGAGCTGCAGGCTCTGCAGCAGCGACTGTCCAGAGCCAGTAATGCCGACGACTGTAACAGATCTGCTGCCAAAGCCCTGGCCATTCCTCGCAGCGCTTCGGACGCTGCACGGCATCAGTAACGTTATGCTTCTCTCGAGCAAGCGTGTGGGAGGTAATGAATTTGGGAGCGGGAGCCCTCGTTAGGGGGAAGATTCCCAAGGGACGCCAGCCTGGCAGTGTATATTTCTGCAAGGACTGTTTGCTGTTATTTTTAAACAACAATAGTTTAATAAATAAATAAACTTGCTGCCACGGAAGGATATAGCATCAGTCAGGGCTGTTGAAGTCGATATTTCCTTGGAAAATGGAAGGGGCAGGTGTTTCCCTGCCCTCTGCTCCTGGGGGCAATCTGCTCCGCCCGGCTCTGGCAGCCCCCCACCCTGGGAACAAGGCTTCCCTGGGGGCCACTCGCCCCCGCAGCTCCCAGCCAGCGTGGGGTGGGGGGGGTGGGGGAATCTGCCGTCCTGCCGGCTGTGTTACAGCACAGGTGCAGCCCTGATAAATGTGGGATAAATCGGGGGGGGGGGGAGATCTGGTTTCACAGCCCCCTGCCCTCTCGCGTGGGGCTTTCCTTCGGCGCGGGTGCTGGGGGGAGGGGGGCGGTGGGGCACAGCGCAGCATCCCGGGGGGGGTGACAGCGGATTCGGGGCTGGCGCTGGGAGCAATGTGCGTAACCCCGCGTAGGGGATGCCCTGGCCTCGCCTTTGGGCAGAAATAGGTGGATTTGAGAGTTTTGAGTAGGAAGGGAGGAGAGCGAGGGAGAGGCGCAGCGGCAGCCTGTCATCACCCGACCGGGCGGGGTGGGGGCTCGGGGGCGTTGCTCCGCATCCCGCCCCGCATCCCGCCCCGCATCCCGCCCCACCGTGGGCGCATCCAGCCGAGGGAGCGGGCGGTGGGGGCTGCGGCGGACCGGTCCCTCCCGAGCGGGCGGTGCCGGGGGGCGGCGGGGGGCGGGCGCTCTCCCTGCCGGCGAGTAGTACGGTCCGGGGGAGGCCCTTGGCGGGGTGGGGGCGGTGCGGTCGCAGTGAGCCCGGCGGGGAGCGGAGCGGGGAGCGGCGCTCCGGAGGGCCGATGGCGTTCAGCGCCTGGCAGATCCTCTCGCCGGTGCAGTGGGCTCGGTGGACCTGGTCGGCGGTGCGGGGCGGTGGCAGCCCCGAGGGGGAGGACGGTGGGACGGAGGAGGAGGAGAAGGAGAAGGAGAACTCGCCGGCGGAGGGTACGGCCCTCGGCTTCAGGCAAGTGACCCGCGGCCCCTGCCCCGAGCCCGCCGTCCCACGGCCGCGTACACCCACGCGGGAACGGCCACTCGCGGGATGCAGAGCTGGCAGCGTCCGTCCGTGTCCCTCGCCCCCCCCCCCCCCCCCCGCTGCCCGCTCGCTGCCCGCTCGCTGCCTGGCATCAGCTTGGCTGCCCGGGAAGGGGGGGGGGGGCGCAGCCTGCACCGCGCCTCGGGAGCGGGAGGGGGGGCAGAGGCTGCGGCCGAGCCGCCTCGCTGGCGGGAGCTGCCCGGCGGAGCTGGGCGCTGCTCTCCGGAAAGGTGCTGGCTGGCACAAGGCAGGAACATCGGGGCTTGCTTCCCGAACTCGCCCCGCGGCAGCTCCGGAGCGGTGGGGAGGGGGAGATGCCGACGGGGCTGTCGCGTCCTTGGAGGTCCGTGGTGTGTGCTCAGCCAGGTTGGGAAGGACCGGAGAGAAGCAATCCCGGCCGAGAGGAGGGTTGGGGGGGCGGGTGGGGGGATGCTCATGATGTTGTTTCACCTGCTCTCCCTTTTCCGTTTGCTAGCGTGTCCCGCTGGACAGGACAGAGCGGCCGCCGCAGGATGCCCACGGCCGGCCGGCCCAGGAGCCGGTCTGGCTGGATGTATAGGTGGTGTGGAGGATTTCAGAGCTAGCCTTGAAAGCGGTAATTCCTCACTCTTTTCCCCCCCCCCTCGGCAGCTCGGACTCCGAAGGTAATTTTGAGACCCCTGAAGCAGAAACACCGACCCGCTCGCCACTAAAGGAGTTCTGCGAGCCGCCGCTGGGATCGCCGGAGCCCGAGGCCAGGACCCAAGGTAAAGAGCCAACGTGCACCTTCTGCTTTTCGGCTCTCCGCTCCAGATGCGGAAAGGCAGGGTGGGGTCAAGGAGGAGAAGTCACTTGTTTTGAATAATGCCTGCTACATTTTTTGTGGTTAATGGCCTGGATGGTTCAAATGCCAGTACTCGGGGCTGTGTGCTGTGCTAAGGGCTGTTCTCTTGCTTGAGCGAAACATTGATCTTACTGAATCGCGCTGCAGGCTCAGAAGGGTCGGTTTGCCCCCCTTGGGTCGTGCCCACGCGGTGCAAAATTATCGCTGTGGCATTTTGCAATCATGGGTCACACCTTCCTGCTGTCCCCGAGCCCAGCCGGGGAGAGAGCGAGGGGCTGCGGGAGGCAGAGCTCTGCACGTCGGGTTTTGTGAGCTGCTGGGCTGAGGCTGCGCCCAGGGATGCAGAGCCCGCAGCTGTGATGGCTGCGATGGATTGATCGAGAGGAACTGAGGATGATGTTGAATCACTTAGCCGGTTAAACTGCCCTCTGCCACTTCCCCCGCGGACCGTGCGGAGCTTGGGGGTGCGTCCCATCGCTGCCTGCCGCAGAGAGCGGGCTGCTGGCTGGTGGGAGCTGCCCCGCATGTGCCCCACGTGCCGCACAGGAGCTGGCGTGGACCTGGGTTTCTGTCGTCTCCCCAGTCGGTGATAGAGGTTTCACTGCCCGGGTCTCTTTTTTTCCCTGGAGTTAGCAGCTGGGTGTCTTTGCTGTTAAAGATGCAAAGGCTTGATGCTGCTAAACTCCATTTCTGCAGAAATTGCAAGGGTGCTCCTGAAAACGCAGGGGGTTCCTTTGCCAGCAGCGTCCCGTGGTGTTGCTAGTTTGTCCGTGCATCTCACACTGGCTGTCGCTCCTCTGAGCGCAGCTCCCCAGTAACCCTTGGCCTTTCGGGCACCAAGTCCCCCCCCCCATCGTTGTACCCTTCTCTCCAGGGGAGATCACAGCTGGTCCCTGTGGCTGAGCTCAGTGTTTATGTCTGTTTTCGTGCTGCCAGGAGGAGGCTTTGATGCTCTGGGACCTTTGCAACAACTGCTGGAGGTTATCAGGGCAGGGAGGAGATCTCCCCTTTGCTTTCCTCTCTCAGCAGCGCAGGGTGACTGGGCAATGTCAGGACCCTCTCCGGGGGTGTCTGCAGGAGGGCAGCCTCTCCGGGGCACGGGGCAGCGCACGGGGGGCCGGGAGGTCCCGGACGGGCCGTCCTGAGCATCCTCTGCCCTCACTCGCTGCTGCAGGGCCCCGGGTATGGGACTTGAAATATTGTGTTTTTCTTGAATGCTCACAACAGCGGGCTGGTAGCTTACAGCCGAGCTGGTTTCAGAGCGTGCCAGCTCAAACCAGACCTTGGGTCCTCCCCGTGCAGGAGCCCAAGTGCTGCATGACCTTGGCAGTAATAGGGTGCTGTGGATCTCCATCTCCCGCGGTGGTATTTTGCTGTTGGGATGCATCTGGGTGCCCATCCATCCCTGTGGAAAACACAGGTTTGTTTGCCTTGATGGAGAGGAGAGAGTGCGTGGTTCGTGCTTCCAATAATCACAGGAATAATCCTTTTCTTCTTAGAAGGGATGATAGAGGCATCTTTAGTTTGGAGGATAATGTCTGGGGGGGGGAGGAGGAGGCTTTCCTAGCAGGTATGAGGATCATTTCTGCCAAAGCTTTTGCTCAGGGAAGCGTGTTGCCTCAGACTCCGGGGAGTCACTGTCCCCAAAGTGCGCCTGTGCCCCTGCATCCTGGGACGAGCAGTTCCTTGGGGCCAGCCTGGCACAGCAGCGAGGGAGCCGGCTGCTCCCTGCGCACAAAGGTCGCAGTGTTGCGAGGCCGAGGGGATGATCTCCGGTGAAAGCTGTTTTTCCGTGCTGGCTGGTGGAGAGCGGGATGTTGGAGACAGCAGGGCCAAACCCACGGGCTTCGGGTGCATCTTTGCAATGTCTCTGAAATGGTGGAGGGAAGGGATCACCTGAGATTGCAGAGTGCAGAAGGCATCCTGGGGTGTTGAATCACCCTACCTTAGGTAATCTGTACGTTAAGCCCTCATCTTCACAATGCTGTTTTGCAACAGCACGTGCCCTTCCGTCTGGCCGCAGCTGAGGAGCAGCAGCAAGCGACAAACGCTGCGATCAGGAGGCAATCCAGCGTAATGGCTGCTTGTCAGTACTGAAACTGCCGCTGTCGTGTACGGCGAGAGCCCGCTGCTGCCCTGCGGTCGTTGGGGAATAGCTGCTGCCGACGCTTGTGTGCACCTGGGGCAGCTGCGGGAGCCCAGACCTGCGGGCAGGCACAGCCTCTCCCAGGCTCGGGGCGGGGGACCGGCACGAACAGACACTCGTCTGTCTTACAGCTGCGGTCTCACCCTTACTCGGGAATAAATAGGGTTAGGAAACTCAGTAAGGCAGAAGCTGCGACTCCGGGGGCTGGCTGCTCTGCGCGTGGCTGAGAGGTGGCCTGGATGCTTTAAACACTGGTCTCGGGGACAAAAAATTCAGCCAGTCCCATCGCCCCGGGGAGGGGGGCTGCGGTCAGGCTGTGTGCCCGTTCGGGGTGGCTCAAACAGTTTTCTTCTTGCTGTCTCGGATGGTGGAGGCTGTAATTCTGTCCTGTTCTCGCTAAAGTTGTCTTCAGTCATCTGCCAGAAGGAGATATTCTGTGCAAGGAAATGAGCAGAAGCAACAAATATGGAACCGTCAGTGATGGGAGCAGGCTCATTGGCTTTTACTTCTGTTACCCTGATGCAGGGCACGTGTTTTCCGGTGCGTTAGTGGCAGCATCGTTTGCCGGTATGCTAATTCTTAACAGAATAGATTTAAAAATAGATCAACGTCTGTTAAACAAAAGCGGAAAGCCAAAAGAGGAAAAAAGTCGTTAGCTACGTAAGCCTGAGCTGAATGCACCGGCCAGATATCCTGCGCTCAGCCTGTGTGTGTGTGAGCAAGCCGGGGAAGGGAGAAATGCGTGACTCATGCTGTGCACAAAGCATGAGCTGAATCAAAGGCTGCGGATAGTGGAGGGGTTGTTCTCGCCGACGTTTGGCATTCAGGACTGTGCAGAGGATCATTGCTGCTTCACTTGGTTGCTGTATGTGGGATGAAAAGGGCGCGGAGCCTTTGCGTCGCAGCACTGCTGCTGCCGAGTTTTACTGATTCATTTAAGGGAGTGAGGGATGGCATGCAGGAAAGCTGTTTAGTTAGTCGGTGCTTTTGTTTGATTTCAGCCTAAGGAGGACAAGCATAACGATTATAATGCGCACACACACACACACACAAAGTGCCTATTACTGCGGTGCCAGACTGTCCTCTCTGTACATTTTTCTTTAGAGAGTATAAAAATCTCCATTTTCGCTTTGTAATATCCCCTCCACGTACGCTGGCCAGACCAGAAGCGGGTTGGCATGCCGTGCACAGCCAATACAACTGCTGGGTTTGGGGATCCAGAGTGCCTTTTACTGGATTTGTGTTTGGGGTTGATCCTGGAGTCACCGAGCATGCCTTGCCGCTGGCGGTGTCCGTTTGCATGCTGGAACTGAAACGCCGTCACCTGCAGGGCACGGCACCAAAGGCGAGACGGGAGAGCTCAGGGTCACCTTTGCGCGACGCTGCTAAAAGGCATCTCCTGGGACGCCTGCGAGGACGAGCTGGTCCGAGGGGGATGCCCTGCAGCTGCCTGCGGTGGGTCAGCCTGCGCGGCAGCCCGGCTGCCTTCTCCTGGGGTCCCATGGGGTGCTCAGTACGGCTTCAGCCGCACAGGAGGGTTACGGCAGCGAGCCGGCGGGGGAGGCAGCTGGGCTGGGGAGGCACTGGCTGCTCCTGCAGGCTGGTTTCCCTGGCAGGAGACGTGAGCAGAGGGAACGTGTGCCGAGCCGACGCGGCAGCTCTCCAACGTGACTGCACGGGGGTGGCGGGGAGCTGGGGCTCGCTTCGGGATGTAAATGCATGCAGAGGCTATGGAAGAGCGGGGAGAGCCGCACGCAGCTCGCTGGGGATGGGAAGGGCTCCCTGGGGAATAGGCAGCGCTGCACCGATGTTATCACGATGCTCGTGCCCAGCAGAGCCGGGCAGCTGGAGGAGATGGTGTGCAGACCTCAGCTCTTCCCGTGCACCACGAGGCCCTTCGGGTCACTGGTTTCTGCATCCTGTGTAATTGTTCCTGCAGGAACGTGCGCTCCGGTTGTTTGGCAGCTGGTGGGAGGCTGCATTGGAGGCAGAGGAAATGCACAGGCGGAGGAACCGCAGCTGCCTGCTTAAAGCCGGGTGGGGAAGGGGGGGGGTGGTTCCAGGGCCAGGTTGTCGTGTGTGTCCCCCCCCCCCAGCCCTTGCTGGGCAGGAGCACCCCTGTGGTGTGGGTCTGTCTGGGATGCCATCGCCTTTGGGACCGTTTCACAGGAGGGATTTTTTGGCCTGCTCTCATCAGCAGGCAGGAGGGCAGGGACTGGCTCTCCATCCCTGCGAGAAGCAGCTGAAGCGCTGGATGGTGCCCCGAGAGCACCCATGGTCCCCGGCAGGTCCCTGTGGCACGGGCTCTGCCCCACGAACCATCACAGTCCTCATCCTGACAGTGCTCACCGAAGAATTAATTGACCTCGTGGCGATGCCTGCCTTCGGTCCTCTGTGCGGAGCGATCTTGGTGCTCATCCTGGGGTGGCCTCGGCCCCCGAGGCTGTGGTCCCCTGGGGAGGGTGAATAGCTCAGCGCAAGCAGGGATTGAAAATCGGGACTCTGGGGCCTTGTGTGAGCGTTTGGGGAGTGCAGAGGTGGGGTTCTTGCCACCCCTTCAGCTCTCATTCCTTCCTCTCGGTTCCCTTGGGCTGTTGCTCAGATGCAGCGCTGAGCGTGGCTATTAACTCGCGCGGGTGATTAATACCTGTCTGGTACCTGGGGCCTCTCCAGACAAGGGGGAAAAAAAAAACCTACTGAGCTTGCAGGAGGGACGATCCTACTTCAGAAGATTGCCTGAATTGCTGGCAAGTTCTGAGCAGTCCTTCACCCGCGCCTTCTGTCTCCCAGTACATTCCAGTTCGTCAGCCTCTCGGACTGGCTGAGCGGGCTGTGCTGCAGGCGGAGGGGACTGGAGCAGCTGAGCTGTCTCCGGTGCAGAAAACGAGTGAATCACAAAATTGGAAGACCTGGGAGGGTGGTGGTTTTAATTTTTTGTGAAGAAATGGTTGTTCTGAGGGATGGTCACATGCACCAGCCCTTCTCTCCCCGCCCTGCAGACATCCACAGCAAGGAGAGGTGGTTTGCGTGCCGACTGCTTGTTATTCAAGAAGTAATTACTCGTTGCTTGGGTTAGAAACCAGGATGGGCTTATGTCTGTGAGAACGGCGGCTGCAAAACCTTCCGGTGGGAATGTGAAATGCGTTTAAAAGGTGCCTTTTGCCCTGACTTTGAAGTCTGTTCTTCTATTCAGGGCTGCGTCAGTGAGGTTTGAAACATCTGAGCAACACAGCAAGTGTAATAAAGTTTTCGTTGGGGTCTGTTAACTAGGTTTTCCTGGTTCCTAATGATGCAGAGGCCTGGCAGGGTCTGCCTCGGAGTGCTTTCTGGCTGCACTTCAAGTACGTTTCCAGTGGATTTGTGTTTATTGATGCGTTTTCTGGGGCAGCAAGGCAACGTCTATTTGGAGGGAGCTTTTCTGCAGTCGGAAGGAGCTTTTCTGCAGTCTCAGGGAGCACGCAGCCCCTCGTGATTCATTTCCATGGCTTTTTGCATCCTGGAGATCAATTATGCAAACCATGAACCATCAGCTGAGTCGGGGTTGCTGGCTTGATGTCCTGCACGAGCCCAGGGACCAGATATTTGCCTGATTCACTTTTCTTCTGCCGGTGTGGTGGGTTGACCCTGGCTGGAGGCCAGGTGCCCCCCAAAGCTGCTTTGTCACCCCCCTCCTCAGCTGGACAGGGGAGAGAAAATATAAGGAAAGGCTCGTGGGTGGAGATAAGGGCAGGGAGTAATTACCGTCATGGGTAAACCAGACTCAACTGTGGGCAAACTAATTTATTACCAATCAAATCAGAGTAAGATAATGAGAAATAAAAAATAAATCTTAAAACACCTTCCCCCCCCCCCCACCTCTCCCTTCTTCCTGGGCTTAACTTCACTCCCGATTTCTCAGGAGCATCCCATGCTGCCTTATCCCAGGAGACTGTGCAATGGTCCCTGGTTGAGATGCGGGAGAAGAGGTGCGGATGAGCTGGGCGGAGGTGACACCAGGCGTTTTCCTCTCTTGCCTTCGCGTGCCTGTGCCGAGGTCCTGGCTCTAGGTGCTTGGTGGGTGTAGCTTTCGGGATGCCTCGGTAGATAAGGAGCTTCCCGTCCCCTGACAGCAAAGAAAAGATTAAACAGTAAAAGGATTTAGGGGAAGGGATTGGAGTAATAGTGATTAAGTCATGGATCAGGATTTGTGATTAAGAAACTCTGACAGCAGTGTGGTGAGCCTGGTATAGATGTGCAGGCAGGATTTCTGCAGGCAGAGGCGCAGGCAGCGTGCGGCCAAGATCCGGCAGCAGGATAGAAACCGCAGGCAGGTGTGGTGCTGAGCCGAGCGGCTCCTGGCAGGCCCTTTCCTGTGGGTTCGATGCTCTTTGGGGGGCTCATTGCCCTGCCGAGCCCCCCTTCCCTGCTGCCCCATTGCCAAACATATGCGGGGTCATTCCCTGAATTCCTCTTGGTAATTTTTAACTCTCTGCCCAGGTGAGCAGCGCCTCCCCTCCGCTGCCGTTCCCACTCGGATGTAAGTGTTTCTGCCCTGGCAGCAGCTGCCCCACGGTCAGTCCCGGCCGGCGTCCGTCCCTCGGGACCCTTGCTGGGCTTTGCAAAACCCGTCTGGCACTGCCGCGCCGGGTGGGAGCAAGCGGTGGGGAGAGGAAAGGCAGAACTGGAGATGCTGGGAGGTCTGCTGGCCTGGTGCAGACAACACCAACCTAGGCTCACCCTCTGCCTGGGATTTGCGTACGTTTTCTCCGCTGTGTTCACAGGCTTCAAATTTTACGGAAGGTGCTTGAAGCCGGGGTTACGCGGTCATCCTGGCAGGTGGGGAGGCTGAGCGTTGGGGCGGTGCGTCCTCTGTAAAATCTGACCCTGGAGCAGCCGTGAGGAGGGGAGAGGAACCCCCCTGGAAGGGGGTGCGTGGCAGGCGAGGGTTTAACCGGCTCCTTTTATCTTTTCAGAGCCAAGTGGCCATGGTGACCTGCTGGTAGGGGAAGCCCGCCGGGACAGCTCGCCTGGGAAGCACCCCAAAGATGAGGCTCAACCGGAGATTGGAGCCCCCAAAACCAGCTCGGATACTAAAGGGGAAACCGACCCCAAAGACTTGTCCCTGACGCAGCCGCTGGCTGAAACCCAGCCTCCAGCCGTGCTGGGAACCGGGGCTGACGCTGGCTGTGCTGCCGTGCCCGCTGCAGAGCCGGCCCCGGTGCCCGATGTGGGCAGAGCCGCCCGGGAGCGGGTCATGTCGGGAGAGGACCCAGCGGACACCGGCACCGGGCTGCTGGAGCCAAAGGCTGATGCTTTGGCCCGGGAGTGCTCGCCCAGAGGGGGTCAGCTCGGGAGAGGGAAACCACCTTCGCTGGGGAGGAAAACAGAAGAAACCGCAGAGGAGACCCCGGCGCCCCAAGCATCCTACGCGTTTGACCCCGAGCAGTATGACGAGAGTGTGAACCCCTTTGTGGTAGGGGGTTGCCAGCTGCAGAGCTCCCCCCCGGCATCCCCACGCCGCCTCCCCGATCCCGGCAGCAGCCCCAGTGAGCTGGGGGGGGACCCGGCCCTGGAGCCCAAAGGGCAAGTCCCGAAACCCGAGGTCGATTTTACGGAGGGGGGAGAGAACACGGAGGCCAGGAGAGCTGTGCCCAGGAAGGGCAGCAGGATCCCGGCCAGCAAGCTGACGCCAAAAAGACACCGAGAGCCCCCCAAGAAACCAGCCGAGAACGCAGAGAGGGGTCCCACGGAGCCGCTGCCTCCCCGGGGCTCCCCCCGGCTGGGTCCCGTGCTCTGGGACAGCCCGGGTCTCAACCCCTTCGGTGCCAGCTCAGCGCTGCAGAACTCTCCGACTCTCCCCAAGGGCTCTTACCAGTTTGACCCCGATAACTTTGACTCCGTGGATCCCTTTAAGCCCACCAAGACCCTCGCCAGCTCCGCTGCTGACTCCTGCCCCACTGCCGATAACAGCCTCAATGAAATCCTCGAGTCTCAGACGCTGGAGGTGCAAGACGATCTCGTGCAAGGCAGAGACTCCCCGAAGAAGCCCAAATCGCGCCTGATAACGTGAGTGCTGGTGCACAGGGCTGGCAGCCCCCTCCGTTCCCCCGCGCGCGGGCAGAGCGGCGGTGATGGTGCTCCTGCCCCGTGCCTTCTGAGCGAGCCCGAAACACCAACGTGCACCCCGGGTTCTGCTGTCGCCCCGGTTGTATCCACCCCTTGTCCCGGCGGAGGGGCAGCTCCCCTCTCCCTGCCGTGTTCTGGTCGCTCAGGAGCGGATGGGAGCAGAGGGATGGGTGTCCCGGAGCGGTGCGGGTGCCCTGGGTCCCAGACCGAGCGGGGAGGGCTGGATCGGGATCCGCTTTGCAGGAAATCCCTCTTTGGGATTTCCACCTCTTTGGAAACCCCCTCGGGGCTCCAGCTCGTGGGGTTGAGGTGCCGGTGCCGTGGGGTCACGGAGTCAGAGCAAACACGCGAGGGTTTGTAGGTTTTCTAGAGCTTGCGGGTGCAGGTCTGGGAAATCAGATGCTGCTGGGACGTTTTGCGAGCTGCCACTGAATTTCCTTATTTATAACGGGAGGAGAACGGAGTTAACCAGGCAGATTGTTTGTTGCTTTTATCACATCTGCGCAGGCAGTAGGAAGCTCGTTGGTCCTTGCTGAACTATTTAAGTGCTTAGAAGGGGAAATTTTAGGACCACAGAGTTTGTGGCTGGTTTGATGGTAAAACCAGAACAAGCCGTCACTCTGCTGACGAATTCTCTGGTGGGAAAATTAGAGTGGGTTTTTACAGAAAGAGCAGATAAAACCTAGCGGGCAAAAATAAGGGTACGTTGGATGTTTTTCTCTTGGAAATACTTTGCAGAGTGTTGACACAGATTTTCTAAGAGTCGGCATTCCTGTGTGACCGCGGGCGAGCAGGAGCTGGCGGTGAGGGGAAGCAGCGGGGAATTTCCAGGCTCCCTTGCCGTCACCTCGGAGCAGCACGGGCTGCTCCGGGCACTCACCTCCCGCAGCAGCGGGATTTGCGGTTGAATCTCATCCTGCCGCCACGAATAGGAAATGCAGAATCGGAGCATCTTTTATCTGTGTGTTCCTTCCAAAAAGACAGAGCTGGGCAACTCGCTGTGCTTCTCCAGATGAGAGTTAATATCCAGGTCTTTCACACGCTCTTCTTCTCTCCATCTGTCTGTCTCTCTCCCTGTCCATGCTTTGGTGCATCAGGACTACTGAACAAGTGAAATTTCTCTGTTTTCTGTTGTAAGTACTCTCTTCTGTATTTATTTCTTCTTTTCCTTTGCTGTTTTTTGTCTTTTCTCTCTGGGTGTGTGCTGGTCCCACTCGTCTCCATGGCATGCAGGCTCCTTCTTACCCTTTGACTCGTGCTCTCCGCTGTCTGATTTGTGTCCCGCACCTCTCGGCCCGGATCCCCGGGGCGGCTTATCCTGGCGAGTGCCCGGGAGCGAGGGAGGAGAGGAGAGCTGTGCCGGAGGCGTGCGCCTGCGCTTGCTCTCGCAGCATGCCAGCTCGCAGCGCCTTTTGATGATGTACGAGTACTGGAAACCAGTGCATCGGCTGACGGAGGGGGAGCAGGGTTCCACGCAATCCAGGTCCCTGCAGAGACGGGTAGATTTTAGCCCTGAAGATGAGGGTGTCTTTTACCCCTTCCCATGCAAAAGCAGCAGGGAGGCAGCTGCTGGGGGGGTGGTAGGGTGGAAAGCATCGGCTGGGAGGTGAGGGGGTCGGGGGGGCTATCCCCTCTGGCTCAGGGATGTGTCAAGCCTCGGGGGAGCTTTGCCCTCACAGCCGGCTCCAAACAGGGCTCTCTAGATCTTTGGTGGCTGCCAGAGCTGATTTGCTTGTGGCTCTACCCTGAAGCATCGCTCCTGTGCCCAAAGCTGGGGTGGTGGAGCTGGGCTGTGGCATCCTGGACGGGTTAGAAAGCACAGCTCGAGTAAAGCGCCTTCGTTCGCTGCCCTGCGACCTGTGCTGCTGCAGCGGGGCCGTGCTGTACCCCCGGCATGAGCAGCCCCGTGGTGGGACACCAGTGAAATATCGAGTGCCCCGTGCTGTGCCCCCGCCGGGGCTTGCTGCCGCCCTGCGCTTCCATCCCGCAGGCAGGACCGGCCGGGGTTACCCCCATTTAGCTTCCCGGTGATGCTCAATGTCTCTTGCAGCTTGTCAGCCCCCCCCGGACCCTCTGGGCTTGTCTGGGCTGTGTCCTTATGCAAAGGGAGTCGGAAGAAGCGTGCTGGGCTTAGTTCCTGATCTTACGTCATCCATCCCAATGCCCTTCTTGTCTGCTTAGTGCCGCCTGCCATATGCACGAGCAAAATTAGCGCCGGGCTCAAGCACTGACATCTGTGTCTCGGCTGAGAACTGATCTGCCTTTTTACAGCGCGATGTTGGACAGTGGATGTCTGTCTCTTAATGCAGGACCTGCAGCCCGGCGGGTCTGCCCGCGCATCAGGCAGGCACGCAGGCAGCGCTGCCTGCGCTGGGGTTTATCCGGCTGTAAACGCTGGTAACCCGCGTGCGGGCGGCTGCGTGTGTCCTGGCCGTGGGGCAGAGCCGGGGCGTTTGCCTTGGCTGTCTTCTCCCCTTTCCCCATCTCCTGGAATTACAGAGCTGTTGTCGTGGTGTTGGTGGGGGAGATATCAAACCAGTTACCGGACGGTGTGATAACACCAGCCCCGGGAGATGGTGCAGAGCAGAGGGGTGGAATAAGGACACGCTGAGCTGCAGTTTCGCTGCTCACGTCGAGGCGTGATGGAGAAAAACAGTCAAGAGCGATTTTTCAGTCTGACCCAGGTGTGCATGTTAGCGTGCAGATAAAATTTCCGCGTGCCATGCCACATTGCTCGTTGTGCTCTGCTGGCGCACGTGTGCGATGGGGCAGGGAGGCTGGAGCGAAGCGGGGGGATTCTTTAAACCTAGGGACGGCTCGCTGCAAACCTGCTCGAGCCTCTGCCCGTGTCCCGCTGGCGGGGAGCACCGAGTCTGGAGGCAGAGATCCCTCCCTGCATATCCGTAGCGGGCTGTCGCGCTCCAGCTTAGTGACTCTCTGTCTTCTGTGGGGTTGGGGCACGGCAGCAAGCGGGGGAGATGGCTAAACACGGAGTGAGAGGGTGGTGAGATGCAGGAGGAGAGCTCGTGCTCTCCTTCGTGTGCCGGGGAGCGAGTGCCAGGATGCATGTCATCTCATCGCTCACCCCTCAGCCCCCGTGGGCTTTGCTGACGTGGACCCAGCGCTGCTGGGGCTGGTCCACAACCGTCCGTCCTGCTGATTCAAGCTGCTGATGCCCGGTGTGTCGGGACGCGGCTGTGCCTGCAGTCCTGCGCGGCCAGGCTCCGGGACGGTGCGTTTCGAGGAGCACAGGACAAAGTCCCAGGGAGAGCTGCCTCGATGGAGGGTATCCAGCCACGGGACCACCTGCGAGAGCAACCTGAGCTAAACCTTCTCCCATCTGCAAGACCCTTCTCCTTGGGACAGCGTTTGTATCTGGCAGAGGGGGAGTGTTCAAGGCACAGCGGATTGCCCAAAGCAGAGCTCTCTAATGGGTCTGTCTCGTGTGGGAGACACGTGGGTGCTGCGGAGATATCCCAGACAAACCTCCAGCTGCAGGGACGGGGCATGAGACAAACTGGACGTGGTTCCTGCCTGCAGAAAACTAACGGGCACTCAGACCTTGGGATGCCGTCGCGCTGGACGTGCAGGGCGAGGGTGCAGCAAGGGAAGTCTTTATTTGCTGGCAATTGCCTCTCTTGCCGTCAGCACCTCGGGGTCCTTTCTCCGATCCTTACTTTCGACAGGAATAAACACTTCAGGCACAAACCCAATTGCTTTGTAGTCGTGTGGTTTTGTTTGCTTGTTCCTTCTGTTCGTTCCAGAACTTGCTCTGCCTCGATATTTCACTGGTGAGTGGGGTCGCTGGCATGCGGTGGGGTGCAAATGCTAGCGCTGGGGCTGTCTCCCCTTGCTTGGGCTGTCTCGCACGCGCCCCTGCCTCCTCCCCACGCAGCCCACGCGAGCCCCTGCCTCAGCCGGCCGCTTCTCTCTCCCCTGCAGGAGCGGCTGCAAGGTGAAGCAATACGAGACGCAGTCCCTGGTCCTGGATGTTTGCGCTCAGGTACGTGGGATCCGACCCCGGGAGCCGCTGGCTGGGAGCAGGGATGCTCGGACAGCCCGGATGGCAGCGTGGGGAGAGCGGGGCTGGTGTGCGGCTGCAGGAATGTCCGAGCAAAGGGCTGGTTCCCTGAAAGCAGCAGCTCTCAGCCGTGGGGGGAACGTCTTCCCCGTGGGCAGTTGCTGGTGGGATGGGAGGGGGGAGGGCTGTGCTTGGTGCTCCCCCCGAGCTGAGCCTGTCCCTGGGGGTTTCCTGCCCAGTAACCGCTCTGTTTTCCACGTGGGTCATTGGGGTCCGTGTGCGTGCAGTACCTCAGCCCTGTCCCCAGCGCGGGCCAGAGCAAAGCACCGAGCTCTGTGGTCGGGTTGATGGATTTTGCTTATTAATCACTTCTGTCCCCGGCACCATGTGTTTCCTTCTGCCAAAACCTACCAGGGAGCTGGTGGGGAGCAGCTTGTCGGTGGATGCTAAGCCTCCCGTGCTTTCCATGGACTGTCCGGGCAGCCTGGTTGCCTGATCCCCAGGGATTAGTTCAGTCCTGCTTAACCCCATGCCTTGATCCTGCAGGATGAAGAAGCGTTGATCTCAGAAATCCCAGATATTGCAAATCGGGATGGACATGCCACTGATGAGGAGAAGCTGGCCTCCACCACCTCCACATTGAAACCGGCTGGGCTGGAGAAGAAGGGTGAGCTAGAAGATGACCTGGAGTACTTTGAGTGCTCGAACGTTCCCGTGCCGGCGGCGAAGCACGGCATGGAGGCAGGTAAGGAGCATCCCTGTTGCCTCTGGCTCTGGAGACGCGCTGTGTGCGCGCCCAGGCAATCTCTGCAGCCTCTGGCAATGAAGTGGTGGTGTTGAGGCAATGCAGCTTCATCGCAGTTTATTTACGCTGACAGAACTAAAAGCTGCTGCAAGTTATAATGAAACCTCCAATTGCTTATCTGCGCTATTTCCATTATGGAAAAATCATGGTATGAGCTGTGTTTATTTAGAGTCTCTCAATTAGAGCTCCCTGCCCGTGGCACACGCTGCGTCGCAGCCGTGCTGCAAGTCCCCTCCTGAAACCAGCGTTCACCGGTGAGCCGAGCCAAGGGCTGAGCTGAGCAATCGCACGGCATTCAGCTGGGATGCTCCCGGTTTGTGCCCTGCCTTCCCGGTTGCAGGCTGCCCTGCTCAAAGCCTGTGCCGGGAGCGGAGCTGCCGGGATTCGGTATCCCAGCGCAAGGGCTCTGGTTGATGGAGATCTCAGCGTTGCTACGGAAGACGTCCGCTAATGCTCCTGGTGGCATTTTGCTGTCAGTCTCCTATGTAATTAGCCTCTCTGACCAATCCATTAAAAAATAATTAAAAGCCAGGCAACACGACATTTAATCGATAGCAAAATTATAGGTGCAAGCAGGAGAAATCACGGCACGGAAGGTTTGCAGCTCTCCCCTGCGCAGGTACACGTTAATCATTTCTCCTGAATGCTGGGCAGAGCTGCGGGCTCTCAGGAGAGGAAAACAGTCCTTTGTCTCTCAAGGGAGGAAAAATTTGATAGTCAGCGGAGAGGCTGGGAGGTTTTATTCATTGCCGCTCATCTCGGAGGGCCAGGCAGGGGTGCTGGGGCTCTGGGCCAGCTGCGGGGACGGTGCTGTGTGCTGTTGCAAGCAGCCGCCGACCGGGGCACAGAGATAAATGGGGGGAAACACTGGGAAATCTGCAGTCCCCAGCGTTAACGTTGCCTCCTTCCTTTCTTAGCTGGGCTCTAGCAATACTGTTTTCTCTGCCCAGTTAACACACGAACAGCCAGTCGTGTTTGAGTGAGGCTCGTGAATTATCTCCCGTGCTATGTGAGATGGCAGGGTGTCCCGCACGCTGCAGACGGGAGGAGACTGCTTTTATCTTCTCTCCGCTGCTGTTAAGAATAGCGGGGGCCATGTGGCAGCTCCTTTGGGGGGGTGTTGGGCCCAGTTGGCGTGGGCTGAGGCTTGTGCTATTCGGAGCGGCCCGAGCAGCTGGGCTTTCACCCCAGGGATGCATCCTGCCTGCGCCGGCCAGCAAAATAAGGAATGTCCCGTGCATCTTCATTCCTCCTCCTCTGCCCGCTGCGGTCCTGGGGAATGGCTGGTATGGGTGGCAGCTGCGGGGACACAGGCACGGGGCTGGACTGCCACCAGAGGGGAGTGTTGGTTTCCACTCGGGGAGTGCAGGAGGAGAGTCTGGCAAGGCAGGGTGCAGGATGCGTCCTCCCTGCAAGGGTGGAAGCCAGGGGCAGGGATACAGGATGCATCCTTCCTGCAAGGGCAAGAGCTGGGGGCAAAGAAGCCTTTGGGAGGGGATGTTCAGGGGATGTAGAGACTCAGGGGGTGCCCCTCTGCATCGCAGCAAATCTGCGTGTGCCGCCAGGGTCTTGTCTCCGGGTAGCTAAGAGGCTGTATTTCCTTGTCTTCAGGCTTCGAAAAGGAGATCTCCAAGCAGATGGAAAAGGATGGGCCTGGCATCTTCCCCGTGAGTGCCTCTTGCTTCCTCCTCCCTCGTCTGCAGGGAGGCTCGGGGTGGCTGTGCCAGCGCTGGCGTGGGGCTCGGCAGGGCCGTGGGGTTGCGGGAGGGCTGATCCTCCTGCACCGCAGTTGCCGCCTGCCCCGCCGTGCAGAGGAGTGGGGGAAGCTGCAGCAAACGTTGCTGCTAATTCCAGAAGTGCTACCAAAACCTCTCTGAAATGAGTTTCTTTGGGAGCTAGAATTCTTGAAAAGCCCACGCGGGGACTTGATAAAAATAGCGGTGATTTCCCGGCAGGGCAGGAGGAGCCTGGCAGGGGACGGCTCCCTCCTGGGTGGGCGCTGCCGCTTGCGGCGTGGGAGGCAGAGATGCTGGGGATGGAGCAGGGCTGGTGAGGAGCCAGGGCTGCAGCTGTGGGAGGGCAAGGAGAGCAAACGCTGCCTTTGGAAGTGGCTGGATGACAGTGAAAGGGCAGAGGACATCACGGGAAGGGATAAACTCCAGGACAGGGGCTGTGTCTCACGTGTAGGAGTCCCAGGCCGGCTCTGACGGCCGGTTGGTGCCTGTGCCTTCTACAAGGGATCCTCACACACTGCTTTCAGGAAGGCAGCTGGCAGCAGAGATGGGGGGTTAAGAGAAGAAGCCCTGGCTCTGCAGCCACCGGTGACCCTGGCACGCCAGCAGCAGCACATCTGCACAGGGGCACCCCCGACGTGCCCTGAGGAGCCGTTGGAGTGGCCCCAAGACCCCTCCGCTGCAGGGGAGACCTGTGCCAGCTTAGCCGCCCCTGGCCAAAGCTGCTCGAGGTGGCAAGCAGATGACAATGAGATTAGCAACATCAGCAAAATTAGCTTCTCTGAGGCAGATTTAACTACGCTAAGCCCCACAAGGACATTAGGCAAAGTGAACCTTTTGTTTGGCGCTGGGGAGAGCGTGGGCAGACTGGGCTCCAGCAGACGAGCCGGGGTCATCCCAAAAGCACAATGTGGGAGGATTTGCTGTGGGACAGAGGGACTCGCAGGTGCTCAGGAGGTGCTGAGCACTCGCGCCTGCTTTTGGGAGGTGCTGCGGGAGGCTGCTGCCAAAACCACCCGGGGCTGAACCTCCCCAGTGTCAGGCTGCCCGGACCCAAACCTGCACCCAGGGGTGGCTCCTGCCGCCGGCCATCGCTCCCCACTGCTGCGGGCAGCAGAGCTGTGAGAGCCGCGAAGGGCTTGGTCGTGCTTGGACCTGAGCAGCAGTCAAAGCGCGGGGGACGGCGGGGAGAGAAGTGCTTTAGTGCTCTCGTTTCCAAAACACGGCAAAAACAGACTGCCTCCTCCAGAGCACTTCTCTATTTATGGCTGGCAGCCGGTTCCCAAGGAGATGGCTGCGCGGGGCTGTCACTTCGGCTGGGATGATAAAAGGAGGAACAGGCGGTGGTGTAAGCCTTGGTTTGAAGGAATGCTTTTCTGGAGGCCTTTCGGGCTGCAGGACCCCCGAGGGAAGGGATGGGGCCAGCATCCAGGCAGGACTCGCTGCCTGGGTCCCAAGGCTGAGCTCTCCCCCCGCCCCCAGTTTGGTCCCTGCAGCTGCAGCACTGGTGCAAAGGAGCTGGGTGCTGGGGGGGGGCAGAAAGCAGCGAGCGACGGGTGCACAGCCACCTCGGCCCTCGTAGGAGCACCCGTAATGGAAACAGGAGGGTGCTGGGAGCCCTGCATGAGCGTCTCCGATTTCGGAGCTCTCCCGGACAGCTGGGACGCTGTGGGATGAGTGGGGCTGTCCCGCGGGGAGGGGAGCAGAAGCAGCCTCAGAGCTGGGTCAGCCGGACCCTGCTCTGCAGAGAGGGGAAGCCTGCTCCCCCCCCCCGCCAGCTCCCTTGTGCATTTGGGGCCATCAGCAAATGTCCCAGCAGCTGCCGGCAGCAATTTGGATGCGCCGGCTGCAGCAACATCTCCACCTGACTGGGAGGTGATGGGGACAGGCGACCTGGACCCTCGCAGCCCCCCCCTCCGCCCCCGTGTGTGGTTCTCAGTCAGCAAAGATCCTCCAGGCTGGAGATCGTTTAAAACCAACGTGAGGAAAGTGATGTCAGATGTGAGCACATCTCTGCTCAGAGCTGGGTCTCCTCCTTCCAGAAAGGGCTTTACCAGGTCTCCCCTTTGGGATGCCAAGTCCCGGGACAGCCCGTGGGTGTCCTGCAGCACAGCCCCAGTCTGGGACTGGGCAGAAAGTGCACCCAAGTCCCCATATGGGCTCTGCCGGGTGTTTCTGATACTGGGCTCTGAGCTGTCAGTGTGTGCAGGAGGGAGGTTTGGTGCCTGAACCGTAGCTGATAAAAGGGGGGAGAACACGCCAAACAGGGCAAGTGGAGTGAAAAGAAAACCCACGCAGCATCCCGGCTGGGTAATTCCCCCCAGGGCAATCCCGGGCTGTGCTCCATGGACAAGTCCCCCGCGGCCATCACCAGCAGGAGCGAGAGTCCCCTGGACGGCATCTGTCTCAGTGAATCCGAGAAGACGGCTGTGCTCACGCTCATCAGAGAGGAGGTAATGTCCAGGGATCCTGTCCTGCCCAGGGACCCTGTCCGGGCTGCGCGGGGGGAGCGGGGGCAGCTCTGCTCTGCCCAGGGTGGGTCTGGACCCCCGCTATTGGAGGCATGGGGCAGCGAGGGAAACAGCCGCCCGGAGCACATCCCAAGGGTCCTGTGTCTGCTACAACCTAGATAATCACAAAGGAGATCGAAGCAAACGAGTGGAAGAAGAAATATGAAGAGAGCCACCAGGAAGTCATAGAGATGAGGTAAAAGCCTTCTCCTCGCACGTTCACCTGCCTGCTCCCCTGCACGGTGCAGCGCTGAGCGCTCTGTGTTCCCCCTTGGGAGGTGGGTTAGCGGGGCCGTAATGGGATGATACGGCTCAGCATCCTCAGGGTGGGACGTGTTAGGACACGGGTACTCTTTGTGCTCGTGCTGTGTTGAGCCTGC
This sequence comes from Balearica regulorum gibbericeps, assembly GCF_011004875.1. NCBI lineage: Eukaryota > Metazoa > Chordata > Aves > Gruiformes > Gruidae > Balearica > Balearica regulorum. The sequence goes on along the minus strand of NC_046210.1, from coordinate 1,909,447 downwards.
CGGTTTCTTTGTTGTAGGAATAAAATCCCATTAGCTGCGCTGGCCCGAGCGGCAGCGGCTGGAGGGAGGGGAGTGGTGGTGGGAGTTGCAGCATCAACAAGTTGGGGCTCTGCAGACAGGCTGCTGCTTGGGCTGCCTTTGTGGCCTGGGCAGGGGGCGGCCCTGGGGCAGTTTGCTGGCAGCAGAGCTGTAAGTGCATGTCTACAAAAAACCTGCTGCCTTCTACCCGCTTTTTTTTTTCTCCTTTCCCTCTAGGAAAATCGTGGCTGAGTATGAGAAGACCATTGCCCAGATGATAGGTAAGGTGCTGTCGCCTGGCTGGGCATGCAGGGCAGGGAGCAGGCTGCTGCAGCCGTCCCCGCTCAGTCACCGCATCCCTGCTGTTTATTCTCCGTCACAGAGGATGAGCAGAGGACAAACATGACGTCTCAGAAGAACCTGCAGCAGCTCACGATGGAAAAGGACCAGGCTCTGGCAGACCTCAACTCGGTGGAGAGGTCCCTGTCAGATCTCTTCAGGAGATATGAAAACCTGAAGGGTGTCCTAGAAGGCTTTAAGAAGGTCCTTACCTTGGTTTCCTCTTTCTCCCTGCAGCCCCGGTCCCTGGTTCCCTTGCAGCATTGTCCCCGCTTTGTCCTGTGCTGCAGCACCGTGGCTCTCCCATCCCACGCAGTGCTGCTTCGAATGCCCCGGTCCTTACTCGGAGGACTGCTCGCTTGCTTTCCTCTGCCCGCTTTCTGATAAACGACCAAAGAGTCTTTCAAATGCCAGGGGAAGCCGTTGCGGGGAGCCGGGTTCCCCGGCTCTTCTCCACGCTCCTCCCGGCGCTCTCCTGCTGAGCTGCCGGCAGCGGAGCATCGTGCCCTGGGCAGAGCTGCGGCCAAGGGAAGAGCAGGTGCCAGGGCAGCGTGCCCCGAGAAAGTCTGTCTCCATCTACACGCTGTTTTTTCCATGCTGCCGAGCTAGATAAGGAGCTCCAGCATAAGGGAGAAGCTGAGTCTATTTAAAGCCTTTTTCTTTTACGCTCATCCCATCACAGCAACCTCTCTGCTCAGCCTCAATGCAGATGGATGTACTTTTTTTTTTTTTTTTTTTTTTTCCCCCCCCAGAATGAAGAAGCTCTGAAGAAGTGTGCTCAAGATTATTTAACCCGGGTCAAGCAAGAAGAGCAGCGGTATCAGGCCCTGAAAGTCCATGCAGAAGAAAAATTAGACAAGTAAGGTCATGCATGAGACTGCTGGGCATGCTGAGGAGCTTCCTGGGTGCTTGAAGCCCTTGTAGGGCAGTGTCTCCATTTGGCTTTCCTGAGGTTGGAAGGCAGGAGCTTATTGATGTAAAAAGCTGCCTTTTACAACCTGAGGCTCGAGTGACTTTAAATGGCTGTAAGCAAGCCAGCACAAATCCCTGAATGGGTTCTCTGATCTCCGCTTAGTTTTTTGGGGGTTTTTTTGGTTTGGTTTTTTTTTTTAATGACGAGAAACTGAGGTTCACGGTCTATTTACAGTCAGTTAACAAACTCCCGCGTTTCAGAGGGCTCGTGTTTGTGCTGTGCAACGGGGTCATGCAGCTACGGAGGCTCTAGCTGATGAGCAGCAGCTCACCAACACGCGGTAGCCCTGAGGGAAGTGGGTGAGGAACTGGTTTAGCTTCGCTCTGAGAAAGCAGTTTCCAAACAGCAGTTTGGAGGAGCTGAATTAATCCAGTTTCGTGTAGGTTTTCCATAACGGAAAACCGCCTCTGATGCATCCAGACAAGGAGGAGCTGGGCTCTGCTGAGACTGCACGGTCTAACGTTGTGCCACGGCGCTCCTGCCTACACCCAAAATGTGACCCCCGTCCCCCTTGTCTCCAAACCCCACCGCAGAGCCAACGAGGAGATCGCCCAGGTGCGCACAAAGGCCAAAGCGGAGAGCGCGGCATTGCACGCCGGGCTGCGCAAGGAGCAGATGAAGGTGGAGTCCCTGGAGAGAGCCCTCCAGCAGAAGGTAACGCGCCCACCCTGCCTCCCCTCTGCGAGCTGCGCCGGCTCTGCTCTGGGTTTCCGCTTTGCTGCCTTGAGCATCCTCTTGGTGCTGGAGGTTTTCTTCACATGTTTGGCCCAAAAAGTGTTCTGTGGGGGTTTTTTTTGTTTGTTTTTCTGTTTTTTTTTGTTTGTGCGCGGGGGTTGTTGTTTAAGCGTACATCCTCTCGCAAGGCAGGAGGTGCGAGTTCTGCCCAGGCGTAGGCATGGCTGCGTGCAGTGACGTGGCTGCCGGCTCAGGGCTCGCACGCGTTCGGCTGTCTTGGGGCACGAGCAGGGCTTGCTCACGTAATGCCCGCTAGCCAACACGTGGGCTGAGCAGAGCGCGGGGGCTGCAGCCGGGCAGCTGCGGGTCTCTGTGCAGCACCGGGATCTGCTGGGGACATGGAGGGGTGAACCCAGGGGTCCCCACGGCACCTGGATGATGCACAGAGGAGCTTTTGCAGGGGCAAGCGTAGGAGCCGGCTGCCCCTTCCCGCACTGGCTTGGTGGCAGATGGGCCCGGGCATTATCCCCCATCTGTGCCACCGCGGGGGTCCTCAACGTCTGCTTTTCTTCCAGAACCAGGAGATTGAGGAGCTGACCAAGATCTGCGACGAGCTGATAGCAAAGCTGGGAAAGACAGACTGAGCCTCACCGCCCCTCGTCCAGCACTCTGCACTTGGCCGCTTTTCTCGTAACGTCAAGCACCTTGCCTTATTACCCAGGACCCCCCCCCAGCAGAGAAGCACACGTGTCCAGCTGCCTGCTCCGCTTGGCTGCCGGACCCCTCAGCCCCCCCGTGCAGAGCCCGTCCCCACACTGACCCTGTCTCTGTTTCCCGGGGGCTCTGGGGCTGGGTTCCCCGCGGTCAGGCTGGGCGCGCGTGTCCCTCCTGGGCTCGGCAGCGAGCGGCCGCCGCGCCGTCCGTCTGCACGGATGCCGCCTCTCAGCTGGGAGGTGACACCCCAGGCTCTGTCCCCCTCGGCCGGGGTGGGTCTAGTCGTGCCCCTATGTGCTCTGTCGCACAAGTCCTGCCCTGGGACGTGGGGTGACACACAGGGAAAGGGGACCTGGCATGCGGGTGCACGAGTGGGGTAGCAGCAAAGGGGCTCGGGGACCCCAGGCACCCACCACAGGTGGTTTGGGGCCACCGGCGTGGAGCCCCTGGCTGAAGTAGCCTCCCAGTAGGTTGATCGGTTTTGGGGCAGGCAGTGGTGTTCAAGGGGCTGGTCCCAGTCTCTGGTACATGGGTGATACATGGCACAGCGCATCCTCGTCCCTGGCCGTGCCAGCCTCGGAGGAAGGAAGCCAATGTCTCTGCATTCGTGCACTTTATTAGCACTTATGAGCACTCAGGCTCTCTGCTGACTTCTTCCATTTGGGCACGGTCCTGCTACACATCTCCTTCCCCCAGGAGCACGAATACGGCCACTTAACCAGTAGTAACTTAAGTCCTCTCCAAGGAGGACCCGGCCAAGGGGAGCACAGGAGGCTTCTGCACCAAGAGGTGGAATGAGAAATGGGGAGATGTTGGTTCTGGAGAGCTGGGACTTCTCTGTCCGTCCTCCCCGTGGCCACCCTGCCCACAGCCCTGGCACCTCCTGAGGCTTGTCAGCGTGGGGTTTCTAGTCTGCTTTAAAGTGCACAAAGCCAAGCCCCTTGCTGTTGGCCCCCCCCCCCCACCGCAGCGAGGTTAGTTCCCCACTTTGGATGTTGCAGGAGGAAGGAAGCAAACCCTGAACTGCTTCACAATTCTGCTGACTTAAGGCTCTTTTCCCCAGTCAGTACAGGAAGGCAAGGAGGAGTGTAGTACTGCCCTGGGTCCTGCGCTGCTGTCAAAAATGCCCTTACAGCACTGAATATTAAGAGAACCAAACAAAAGCCAGCCTTTACAGGCAAAGGCAGATCCAGACAGCAGTAAAATACACTTTGAAATCTGTCTGGATGCAGCCCAAACCCTGACTTTCCATGCAGGCAGGCTGCCTGCGCTATTTCAGAGGTGTTTACTTTTCTGGACACGCCAAGCTCCAACAGAAATGCTGAGGTTGCCTTTGCACTGTGCTGGGAACCGGTGGGGGGACGGGACTTTAGGGGGACACGATGCGTTTAAATCCGTGTGTAGATCCCGCGCGTGCCCTCCTGGTAACACCGTTGCACGAGCCAGCCTTGCCCGGTGAGTTTGGCCGCTGTGCAGCGTCGCGTTTTCCTGGCTGCGGTGCCGCGGGAGCAGCGCGGTGGCGTGCCCGTGCCGTGGGGTGTGCCGTGGGCGCCGTGGGGTGTGCCGTGGGTGCTGCACCCCGCGTCAGTGCAGAACCACCCCGTCCTGCAGAAGGCAGATTTATGGGATCGGGCAGTAGCTGTAGTGATGGAGGATTCTTTACTATCGCCTTGAACAGATAGTTGTAAAGTGTTAAATAAGGGAAATATTTGCTGTTTGGACTGTTTCCTACCCAGCCTATCTAAGACTTTCGCAAACCTTTTTGCTGCTACGTTTTTGTAAAAGAATTGAGCTGTTTTCCTTCTATTTTCTAATTCCCTGTGTTGAGCATGCAGCGCAAACATCTGTTTAAATCAGAGCCATACACCTGATATATATTTTATTAGTTATATTATGTATAGAGAGAATTTATTATACACTTAAGCAGACAAAGATGCTGGCAGCCTGCCCTCGCACGCAGAGCCTGTTCACCGCTTTCCCAGTTATCCCAGTAAAGGGGCTGGTAGCTGTGCAGCGGGGCAGCCGATGGCCGATACCGCTCAGAGCTGTGTGCCTGCGGCCGTGTGCTGAATATTCACCCCTTGGCACAGCTGGCAGAAAAGGAAAACCTTTTTTATCCTTTTTTTTTTTTTTTTTTCCCCCCCCCTTGTCCTCCCCACGCTCCCTCTAATGGGCCGGTAGAAAAGCCTCTGTCAGATGATCTACAAAGACTATTTCTGTTTGGGGAGCCAAAAAGCCATCCCCAGCCCATGGGAGCGTGACTCCCCTTCCCTCCAGTTCCTCGGCATTTGGGGTTTGCGGACTACAGCCCCGCTCTCCTCTTCTCGCGCGTGTCCGGCTCCAGAACAGCTTTTCTGCCTGGATGCGAGTGGCCCTGTGCTGGCTGCGGTTACCTGGGCTGCAGCGGGGAGGGACCCCCCGGGCAGGTGCTGCCCCGTGGGACCTTCCGCGGGGAAATAAAAACCCTTGGGATTTCTTAGGGAGCTGGGTTTTTCACTTTGCAACTGTTAAGGGATTCAGAATTCAAAGAGCGGGGTTGCACGAGCTCTCGGAGCTCCTAAAAAGTTGATTTGGGGCTGGTGTCTGCTTTGGGGCTCTACCCGAAGGGATGGCATTCGGTTTGTGTTTGCTGTGGCCAGGCTTGCTCCTTCAGGGGGTCACACAGCAACCGGCTCAGGGCGTTGGGCTCGCTGGGAGCCTGACCCGAGCGCGTTTGAGCTCGGTCTCTCTCTCGGGGGTTGTTGTTCTGGCCCTCGGAGGTGGCAGATAACTGCAGAATTTTAGATTTCACCCCTCGGCACTGACCCAGGACCCCAGCCTGCGTACAGCGCAGTCAATGCTGCAGCCTTCCCTCTCCTGGAAGGCCAGGCTGTCTGTGGAGAGCGGCTCCCACGGCAATAATCCACGCTGGCGGTATCCCCCCACCCCGTCTCTGCTCCTGCTGTCTCCCGGCCCCGTTTTCGCTGCCTCTCTCGCCCCAGTGCTGTCGCGTTCCTGTGCCTGTCAGCATGCACTTCCAGTCTGGGCAAAGAAGATTCCTAAGGAATGATTTATTAACTATAATATGGTTATAGTTCCATATATATAAATATATATATATATAATGGTTATAGTTATATATAATAGAAGGCGTGTGTTTGTAGCTGTCAACGGGCAGGACTGTGGCATCTCGTGCGTTGCATCGGTTCTTGGTGACCGACGGCGTCGGGGCAGAGCGGGAGCCGGCGGCAGGAGGGGGGAGCACAGCGACTCCCGTCTTGCGAGGACGACGGCATTCAAACGCCGCCCCGCTGTTCCAACCGAGGCGTGTAACCGGCGCGGGGATACCCGTGCGTCGGGATCGCAGCCTGGTTGTGTTTGTCGTCTTTTTTTTTTGCGGTAGAATTTAAATATCCCTTCCCGACAGTGGTGGGTGCCTGCCCGTAAGCCGTTAGTGTTGCTGTTCGCAAGTGTGCGTTTGCCAGCAGATCTCTGTCTACAATGAAGTGCCAAGGAGTAACCACCCTGACTGCAAATCGCTTCCCCCCCCCCGCCCCGTCCGTCCAGTGTGCCCCCCCAGAGGCAGGAACTTTCTCTGCAGTGACTACTACCCCGATCGCTTTGTACCATGTATGTAACTGCCATCACCATCAATTTTATATGTACAATAATTTCCCTTTTCTATGTCAGGTAAATATTTGTAAGAGTTATACTCACACAAATGAGATTATTATAATGATTACTAATATATTTTTTTTTTCCATGTTTCATTGCCTGAATAAAAATTGTGTTTATCACTCTTGAAACCTTTCTTGGTGTTTGTAAGGTTGGTGAAGGGTTTTTGGAGAAGCTGGCTTCATCTTCCAGGAAGGGCCGTGTTCTGCCACGGTTTTATTGAAGTGACGGTAATGCAGTTGTTTTCCAATAAGCGTGGTTATCATCTGAAATCTGTGTCATAAACTATGAACTTCAGACCTGAGACAACTTTGCAGCCCCGTTGACTCCTACCACACCGCAACGATGCTCCCGGCAGATCCCGCTGAACCGCGGTGCAGCCGCCGGTGAGCTCGGCCAGGAGGAAGAGCCGAGGGCAGAGGAAGACGTTGGGCGGTGGGACTTGGCTTAATCCCCGCACTGACCCTGATACCTTTCGTGGCTTTGGGTAAATCCCTCTGTAAGGACGGAGGGCTTGGGAGCCGGTGAGCACGGGGGTGGCTCCGCTGGGCTCCCAGCACCATATGGGTTTTCGGTCACTCTCTTGCACTTCTATTTTGGGTGGGTTGGATGCTTTGGAGGATTTTCTATGATTCTATCATTTTCCCCAACTCGGCTGCTACAAACAGCAAGAAAGGGGTTATTGTTTGGATGGAACAGAGGGGCTTGGGCAAGATCTTTGAAAGCCAACCAAGGTAACGTGTCCAGAGATGGAGAGGGTTCCCAAAGCAGGCGCCGGCGGGACACGGTGCGGAGCCCAGCCCGGCAAGCCTGGACAGGTCCGGCCACCTCCACCAGCACCGGGCTGGTGCTCTGCCCCGGACTGGCCCATGCCCTTGGGGAGCTGCGTCCCATCCTCCCCTGCTAAGATGGCATTAGCCAGGGGCTGCGGTAAGTGCGTTATCCCCAGCCCAGCGATCCAATCACCCAAGCAGATTAGCTGTAAGACCTTAAGACAAAACAGAGGCTACGCGCCCCGTGATTCACACTACTGAAAATGTCCGCCCTGAAGACCCTCCTGGCCCTGGCCATCGTCACGTCCCTGGCCGGAGAAAGTAAGTGTCCCGTAGCTCAAGGCAGTGCTAGGCGGGGTAAATCGCTGTACCTGCTCTTCTGCTTGCCGGCTGTCCCGTCCCTGCCCCAGGCTTGCGTGCGCCCCTTGTGCCCCTGCCCGACGCTACTCCCATCCCTGCAGAAAAATGGTGTTTTGGGGAGGGCGGTGGCTTTCTCCTCCTAGGAGCACCCAGAGGAGCACCCTGCCCCTCTCCTCTGCCACTTGCACAAAGCACAAGCGTGCGGTGCCCAGCAGGGACCTCAGAGCCTCCTGGTCTCCATCTCTGACGGAGCCAAGGAGGTACCCAAGCCAAAGAAAAGCAGCTTCTCGTCGCTAGAGTGGTGTTTCCCAGCTAAAAGTTGGTTCCTCAAAGGCAGAATCACAAAAAGTCATCTTAAAAGGCTGCTCAGAGCGATGGCGTGAAGCGTGGTCAGGTCGGGATGGTTTCAGGATCTTTGCACCAGGAGAAGATGAACCACGAACTGGTTTTAGCTGATGGTAAGTGAAAGATTGTACCGCGCTGCAGAGAACCGCAAAGGAGAAGCGTGAGAGAAGCGATCCCACTGTGGCAGTGGGGGTCAGCATGGGTTAATGGCAGGTGTTTACTGGCCCCATGAAATCCCAGTTTCCTCCTAGACATCGGTTTTCCTTTTCAGTGAGATGAAGGTGGGAGCTTTGGCAAGATGCGCCCAGCTGACCAGGAGCTGGGCCCTGCTTGCCACGAGAGGGCTCTGCTCAGCCAGCAAAGCAGATAAAAATTTTATTCCCAACATCAGTGGAAATTTAACCATCACCATCAAATTCAATTATTCGTAATTTCAGGCGGGAGCAGGATCTTCAGGCTTGGATTTTGGGGGTGGGGGTGTACGCTTTGTCTGCAGATATTTAAAACAGTGCTGTTATTGAAAGTCTCTTGGTGTCATAAAATGATAATAACGCTTTCACATTCGCTCAGCTGGTTCCTAAACTGAGCAGGGATGTCTGGCAGTTGTGCATTTTCCTCTCCTGGAGGGTCAAACAGCTCTTACACCTATTACCAGCTCTGATGCACAGAGCGCTGGCGGAGGCGAGGGGCTGGTTATCATCAGACGTGCCTGTGGCCTCCTTTGAGGACAATTTGGAGACGACTTGTCCTTCTGCCCGGCACTTTGCTGCCTGTCGCTGCCCTTTTTCCCCAGGGCAGTGCCTTTGGGTGCGCTTTCCGAGCAGAACGTTGCATGGGGCGGGGGGCTGCTGGAGTTTAGACGCACAAATGCGCAAAGCCTGCTTCCACCGGTTAGATGAATCCTCCCTTCTCCCCCAAAAATGCTCATTAAAATGAAATTTGGCACAAGAAGACAAAGATCTAGGGTGGTTTTTTTAAATATTATGTCTACCTATTTTTACTGTAAAGGCAATTACAGGACTCTCAGTTTCAGGAAGTTTTTGCAGAGCAGGGACTCAGAAGAGCTAGCCTGCCCAGTTTAGCTCTCATCGTTTTGAGTCACACGTGGAAGAGTTCTGCGTGAATTTTGCAGACGGGAGAGCCCCGCCATCCCGAAGCCTGCTGCGTGCCGTGGCCTTGCTGGTTCCTGGCTGTCAGAGCTGCTCGGCTCTGACCCGTGCTAACCCTCGCCTTGACTCCTTGCCTCTGGCTGGTGATCACCAGCGGCTGTGGAGACCCGCAGGCTGCAAATGGCACGTGGGGCTCTGGGACGGCACATTGCCGCTGCTCTCACTCCTCCTCCTCCCTCCTCCTCCTCCCTGTCTTTGCACAGGTAAAGCGCTGAAATGCCACAAATGCGTTGCGTCCAACGAGAACGACTGCAACAAGCAGGGCTCCCACAGCTGCCCCCAGTATGCCGATGCCTGTTCCACCATCACCGCACCGAGTAAGTCCCTTGGCTGGGGGGGCTGGAGGGGCTGGGGGGGTGACACCAGGGGTGCTGGGGGACCATAGGGCGAGGAGAAGCAGAGGACCTGCCTGGGCAAACCGGGAGCTGGCTTCCTCTTGTCCTCGTGAAGCAGGGATGAGCCACCTGGTTTTTTCCAAGTTTTTAGTCCTCAGAATCAGGCTTTTGGTCTGCGATAACTCACAGTCCTTTCCTGGCATAAGGAAAGTCCTTCTTTGTGGCAGGCTGCTCCCATCCTCCAGAAATGCTTCACCACCCTCAGCGCAACCTTGCGGCTGCAGGGCAGCAGTGTGGCCAGCAAGACAGACCGATGGTTCCCAAAACCACCCCCCTCTCCTGCCTTGGGTTCGCTCCGTGACCTGGGCTGTCCGTGTTTTCACACGTGGCTATAAATATGCGGTCACTGTTTCACAGCGGAGCCGTGCATTGTGCTCCATGGTGACTTGGAGCAGCGTGACCATGGGGACATCCCTTGGACACTGGACCAGCTCTCCCGGTGGTCCTGCGGGCAGGAGAGAGACCCTTGTATTCCACATCTGCAACGCAACGTGCTGGGACACGGCTCTGCGTTCTCCCTTTCCTCCCACAGCTTAGCAGGGGAGAACTGAAGCCCCCAATGCCTGGAAATGCCTGACACCCCCCCGCCCCGTGTGCATCTTTCCTTGCAGACAGCGTCATTAAGTCTTGCTCCTACAAGTCCTTCTGCGAGCAGGCACGGCGCGGCGGCTCCGGCGGGGCCACCCTGCAATGCTGCTTCAGCGACGACTGCAACGGGCCGCCGCGGGGCTCCAGGAACGGAGGGGGGGCCACGCCGCTGCACCTCCCCAGCCTGCTGGCCACCGCGCTGGCGGGGAAGCTGCTGCTGAGCTGGCTGTGAGCATCCCGGGCGAGGGGCGGCCAGCCCGGCGTAGCTGCTTGCTGCAATAGCTTAGGGGACGCGCGCAGGTCGGCGGCCGGTGGGTTTGCCCTCTGCTTAAAGCGTGGAAGAGGCCGAGCCGCCATCAGACAAATAAACGCTGTAGTTGAAAATCGTGTTCCCAGCCACTGCTTCTCATTTACAGGAAAACCACAACCCCTGGAGAACGGCCCGAACCAAACTGATGTGGCTTCCCGGTGCTCCCTATCATCCAAGCGCAGCCACCCTGGGAGGGTTTGCCGGGCAGAGCCCGGGGGGGCCTGGGGCAACCCCCCCCCCCGCCAGCACACTGCCCACACAGAGATGCTTTTGGGCTGCTTTGTGCTAATTTTTGAGATTCATGGCTGCGGGGAGCGGTCTCTTTCCTCCTGTGGCTGCAAAGATACGGGCCTGGTCAGACTATAAATATACTTGGTGTGAAATTTTGGCCAAGCCTGTTCGGTGCTGCTCGGCAGGGGGAAACCATCCATGGGGACCGCTCACCTCTGCAGTCAGCCCCAGACGCTGCGCGGTGGGGTGGGTTTGTCCCCAGACGAGCAGTGCTGTGCGTCTGCAGTTGCAGAGAGATCAGACTTTCAGGTGATTAATTTATCCCCTGGCTGTCGCCGTCACCACCGGGAGATCTTGCTTCTCCCCTTTCCGCCAGGCTCTCTCTTTGAACCCCTCGTGACGGGATGTGTCCCGCAGGTGCCCGTTGTTGCTTCTTGCTAAAGTGGGATCCTATGTAGAATTCCTCCTGCAGCCCAGAGACCCCCCGGGGCTGGTCCAATGCAGGAACGGGGGCCTGGCCCAGGAGGTTTTGCAGTCGAAGGAGAAGAAAAGCAGTGCCCGGCTGAGGTAAGGAGGAGACGAACTGTGTGGCGGGGGGAGGATGCAGGGGATGGGTGACTCCGGCAGAGCTGCTTGCTGCCCCGTGGGAAACTCAGCGGCACGTTGGGGTAAGAACAGAGCTCCTGAGGTCTGCTGAGAGCAGACGGCACTATGATGGCACCACGGGATCCAGAGCCAGACACAGGCAAGCAAACCACTTCCCTGGTTATTTTCAATATACGATGCTTATGAATGTGAAAGCATCTGCACCCAGCCAAGCAAACACCAGTGCTCTGCTTGCTGCGGTGGCCGATGGCATCTGGGGGACACCCATCCAAGGAGCGATCGGCCAGGCGTGGGGAGGCTCCTCTCCCCCCACGCAGCTCAGCGCTTGCTGCCCAGCAGCATTTTGGGGCTGTCCTGTGCACGGGGGCTCCTCGGGGCAGCGAGGTCCTGGGTGAACCCTGCCGGTCCCGTGGTTTGCAGGGGGGAGCGTTGACGTGTGGCTTGCTCTGAGGTCTAGGGCGGCTGTTCACACAGCTTAAAGCTCTGCTAGAGACCCCCAGGAGTGCTCGGTGCCGCTTTGTTTTGTAAGGGAGAATGGTAAAAGCAAGTGAACAAGGGCAAGGAGGAAAGAAAGGGGAACGATGAAGGGAGGAGAGAGAAGGACGGCCGGGAGCATGGGGAGGAGAGCGGGAATTTGACTGCAAGAAATGTAGTGCAGGGCAAGCCAGCAAACTGCTGACTGAAAGCCCAGCCGCTGCTCCTCCAGCAAAGCAATCTGCTGGGAGTTTCCCTTAGTCATAACACAAGAAAAAAGGGAACAGGTACTGAAACCGAAAAGAGCAAGTTCAAACAGAAAAAAAAAGAAATAATTCAGCATGCTCGGATCCAGCCGTGGAACTCCCTGCTGCAGGATGCTACCGAAACAGAGACCTCAACGAGTGCTGGAGGATAAAAGGGTCAAAAGTCCTGGAGAACGTGGGTATGAAGTCTTGCGAGGGTTAACACCAAGAGGGATGCTTGACTGCTGCCGCTAGAGGGGAGACTTTGGAAAGCAGAATATTCTGTGCCTGCTGTGGGCCCTGCTCCTTCCCTCGGGTACGCGAAGGATGTCTTCACGCAGGGGGCCCTGGATGCTGGTGGGACCTCCAAAGGAGAAACATTCCCTGCCCTGGGAATCCCCTCGTGGCCCTACATCTGCTAATGGGACGTCTGCGAGTTCAAGGAGCTGCTCGCACCCCCAGACAGTCTACAGCAGCAAAACACATTGAAAAATACAGGAGGAGAACTGAAAGACTCTCCAAATAACGGAAGAGCAGCAGTGTGACTAGCTGCCGTGTGACTGTGCCCGTAGAAAACAGAGCTGCTTCAGATCCAGGCTCTGGTGCAAGTCACAAGATCTGCGAGAGATGCCCCAGTATAAAAATACTCTATGGAACAGTTTAGTCTTTGCAAAGCAGGCAGGGATGGGGGGGGGGGGGGAAAGACGATGGCTGGCAGGGCAAGGCTAGAGAGAGCTCCCGTGAGAAATGCCGGGAGCAGGCGGTGGGGCGGGAGGACACGCGTGGGACGGACGAGGGTTGCGGATGGGTGTGGGTGAGGCTGTGCTGAAATCCCAGCACGGAAGTTCCGCGTCTTGTCTCTGCTGTTATACCTGCATCTCGGTGTGCGTGTGCCGTGTGGCGACGCTGAGCCTGGTCCGCACAGGCGCAAAAACGCGGGTTTAAGTGGGCAAGTGCTGCAGCAGGCTGGTGGGTATCTGCTGTCGAGACCTCCAGGGCTTGCCTGGACATGGTCCTGTCCTCACCCAATGGAGCAGCCAGCCCTGCTTTGAGGCAGGAAAGTTGCTTTTCCAACCTCCTTGTTTTCTCTTTGTTTGCTTATTTATTTATTTATTCATTCATTCTAATTATAACCCAGTTGCTGTGGCCTGCATTTCCATAACCGGTAGTTTTTCATGTTTCAGGTTTATGATTCCCTTATAGCGCCTTCAAAAGCTCTACAGGGCGTGCGTGGCACACACTTGCAGACTCTGGCTCCGTCAGTGTTTGTAGCTGGGCGAGGATGGGTTTCAGGATCTGTGGCCGTCTGCGTGCGTGGGGAGGCGGGCAGCGCAAGGAATACAGCACCAGCTGCCTTCAGGGATGCTCCTTCTCTTAAAGGGTACATGAGGAGCGATGCCAAAATCCGGCTCTCAGTCGTGCACAGCAAAATGGGCATCCAGGCTAGAGCCACCCTGGGTGTAACTGATATCCATAGAATATTGGCAATTATACACAGTCCCGTCGGGGCTCCCCGGGAGAGTTGGCAGGAGGAGATGTGGAGGGAGGTAATCACGTCTTTTCTCCTGATGTAATTAATAAACGATGCGGTTTGGGCTGCAGCTTCTGGCAGGGCGTGTAGCTGGACTGTCCCCCCAAGGGGGAAACCGTGGAGGGATGAGAGCGGGGAGGGAAGCTGCTCTCTGACATGTGGCCGCAGTCATCTGGCAGCAGGGAGGGGAGCAGCCGCGGCTGCAGAGCTGGACAGTGCGTTTAATGGCAGCGAACGCTGTGCTTTGAGCGAGGACAGATGGGGGGGGGGTGGCCTTGTCGGGGTCCAACGGGAAATTTCTGGAAAAAATAACCTCTTGTGCCAAACGCTGGGATAGCACGACTCACGTGGTGTCTGTGAGAGCAGGGCTCCCTTTGCACCCTCGGTGGTGCCGGCAGCACCAGGATCGGTTTCACCCACGCCGGGAGAAAGTGCTTCGGGGCCAGATGCAGCTCCAGAGAGAAAGCGGGGACTTTCCGAGGGTGCAGCCGCGGGGAGCCCATGCTGTCCTGGGTGACACGGGAAGGGGGGAGAGCGAGTGTTTTCTGCTCCCTAAAACCACCCTGAGCTTTGGCAGCAGCTTTCCCAAGCGATGTTCCTGCAGGAACTGTGACCCAAACTGGGTGGCTCGTCTTCATTCAATGCCACTCTCCAGCACGTGCTTAAGAGCCCAGCGAGAGCGAGAGCGAGCCCTCGCCGGCTGAGCTCTGGTGCGCAGCATCCGTGGTGGGCTGAGGCTGCTCTTTGCTGTGACAGACTGTGGTTTCGTCTGCTCCTGGGGCGGTGACATGGGCCCCGGGGCAGAGTCACACAGAAATGAACACACATGGTTTCAGTAACAGCGTTTGGGCAATCTTCTGCAACATGGAAGGGGGGAAAAAAAAAACCCCCAGCTTTGTTCTAAAAATGACCCAGGCCATAGGAAATGCTGGGGGTTGAGGCAATGTGTTTATTTAACACCACTTTGTACGGCAAGCGCTGAACAGTGTGCAATTGGTCTGGGGAGGGGGGGGAAATATCTTCAAATGTATAGCACTGGATCCTCAAAACCAGAGGCTTGGCTTAAAATGAAAAAACCACCTTCAGAAACACCAGCAGCGAGGGGCACGGAACTGGAGGTTGGGGTCATTTGCATTGCCTGGAAGCGAGCGAAGCTGGTGACAGTCCCTAGGCAAGGACTCTGCAGAGCCGACCCCTGCGGGGGGGTGGGAGCACCACTGACTTTCCGTGGCTAAATCGGCCCGGTTTAGGTAGGGACCTTTTGGGTGCGGGTGACAAGCTCAGCCGATGGACTAACAAATGACTGTTTGATGCAACCGTGAGGTTTTCTGGGTGACCAGGCAGCACTTGCGAGCCTGCTACATGCCCGACTGCCCTCGGCTTTAAAACGAGGAGCAGCTTCCCTCCGGGCACCATGCGGGTGGCTCAGGAAGGCAGCCAGGAGCCTGAGACTATCACAAAGGCAGGGAATGATTTGCACTGCTTTCAAAGGTCTGCCCACTCAAAACATCAATTATTAACTCCGGGCTTTATTTGTGCAACTTTCTCAGGTGAGGAGGAACCACAGAGCTGTACGAGCCCTGGCGCCGTAGCACACGAATAACTGCTTAATAAATTTCACCGCTGGCTCATCCAGAGACCTCACAGCTGCGAGGGCGTCTGCAGAGTTTAGGGGTGCGCCATGGTTTGGCCACCCACCGTAACCGCTGTGTAACACAGCAGGGTTTGCCCCTCTCGCTCCGTGAGGACGATCTCCCAACTGCACCGGGCGCTCGTTCTTTCCCAGCAGCGCTGCTGTTAGTGCCGCGGTGGGTTCGCACGGTCTGGGCTGGAGCTCATCCTCCCCTGCCTTCCTCCTGCCTGCAGTGCCGGCTCTGAGCTCCGCAAGTCAGTGTACGTGCACAAGTGGAGATCTGGGTGCATCCTCCGGCTCGTTTGAAAACACATAAGCGCTTACAAACTGCTACTCGGGGAAAATTCACAGGTGTTGTCGGGTTGACAAGATCTGGATCTAAACTGCTAACAAAAATGGTGGCGTTCGGTCGTCACCCGAGATGCGCACCGCTCTCGCCCGCTTGCTTGTGTTTGCTGAGATGCTGCCGGGTTTGACATTTCACGCCGTAATAAGGCCGTGGGAGTGGGGAAAGGTTTTGTAACGCAGTAACGATGCCCCACGTGGTCTGGAAGCCCTGGGAGTTTGAGTTTGTGTCAATGCGAGGACTAGCTGTAGAGCAGGACCGCTGAAGCGTGCCTACCCTTAGAAACTTCTCTTGCATGAGAATCCACTTGCTATTTTGAGCATCCGAGCCAGCAGCGCAGGCGCTGCTCACCCAGCTGCGGTCGTGACTCCTGCTCCGGGCAGGGTCTGGGGTCAGGGTCGCTGGTCTCAGGGGGGGCAGTTTCACGTGGCGGGGACGAAGCCGTCCCCGTGGGCCCTGAGGGGCAGCTCACAGGACAGGCCTGGGAAACTCATCGCCCAAGTGTCCCGGTGACAGGGCAGGAGCCGTTCGGAGGCTGTTGACTTGCTGAGCAGTTTTGTGTCGGGTTTTGGGGGGCGCGGGGGGGGGGGGCTTTTGCCTGGCAGGACCCGAGCCCAGGGCAGGGCGGGGGCTCTCGGAGGAGCTCCCCCACCCCGAGGCGAGGTGCAAAGCTCATGGCGGGGACGGGGACCGGGCCGGCCCCAGCCCCCCTCCGCGGCGGGGACCCCACGGCGGCTGCCCGGGGGCGCGGACCGAGCCAGCCCCGGGGGCGGCTGCAGGTGCGCGGGGGCGGCAGGCGAACACCCACCGCCCCACGGAGCCGCCCGGACTCCCCGTACTCACATCCGGGGCCGGGTTTACTAATGGGAGACGTAATTAACCCGGAAAGAAGCCACGGCGGAGCCAGAGGCACACCCCCTCCGCCGCCCGGCCCTCCCCCCGCCGCTCGCCGTGCGCGTATTGCCCGCAGCCCCAGCGCTCCGCCGGCCATGCGTGGGGGGCGCAGCCCAGGGACGCCGCGGGGTGAGTGCTGGGGGCGCGGGGCCACGCGTGTCCGCGGAGCCGCCGTCCCGCCCGTGGGTAGCGCTCCCTCTCGGGCGTTTCTCGGAGGACCCCCGCAGGGTGGGTTGGGGACCCCTCGCTGTTCCGTCCCCATCCTCTCTCCGTCCCCACCCGCGGGTGGGGGGGGGCGGGCGCGGGGTGCCCGGCAGGACTCCCACCCCCACCTCCGAGAAGGGGCTTCCCCGACCGCGGTGGGATCGGGGCGGCCGGAGGTGCCGGTGCTCCCCGGGAGCGGGGCTGGGAAGCGGCTGTGCCTACGGGCAACCGGTGGAGCAGCCTTCGTGGGGCTGGCCCGTTCCGTCCGGGCTGTGGCAGAAAGTCCTGCCTCGGCGGCTGGAAGCATCCGTGCTTCATCGGGTGGGAGGAGGCCTCCCTGCAGCGGTGCGGGTCGTTTCTGCACGGTACTGCTCGGAGCGAGGGGATGGAGAGGGCTGGAGGTAGCGAGGGTTGCTCCTGGTTTGGGGAACGGGGGTGTCCCTGTGGGGCATCTGGGGTGCTGCACGCCTTGTTCTTGGGGTCTGTGGGATTGGGAGCAAACGTGTGGGCGTGATCTGGGATCTGCAGCTATTCAGAGTGTGTTTCCCTGACTGTTTTTCTGTGGTGAGATGAAGAAGTGTATCCTCGCTGCTCCTAGCCTGCTTTTCAACAGGTTAATTATTTCATTAAGGCAAATGTCTGGAATTAGCAGGAGTTAGTTGCTGGGCTCTGCCTACACCGTCTGTCTCATGTGTCAGCTGCCGGATAGACGTTGGCAGGGCGAAGTCTGGAAACTCCTTTGCGAGGCCAGGTAAAAGGAAGTAGGGCTGCAACTGCTGCAGCTCGCAGCCATCGCCCTGCGTGGCCGCGGCCGTCTCGACGCTGCGTGGGGGCAGCGGGCATCGCGGCTTGGAGCCCTCGGGAAACGGGGGTGGTTGCCCCACGCCTCAAGTGGCACCGGGGCAGCTCAGACCGACAGGACAGAGGAGGAGGAGGAGGATGTCGTGGCTGCCCGCAGGTGCAACGGAGTGAGGTGGATACTCTGAATGTCAGATCTCCCGTTGCCTTGGCTTTTTCTGCTCCGGGTTTCTGTGGGTTGTGCTCCTGTGACTGCGCGATGAGTGCCGGGAGCGGGACAGAGCAGGGCACGGGCAGCCGTGATGGTGTGGTGAAGCGCTGGCATCCTGGGGGTGCTTCCTGGAAAGTCTGGCTGTGTGGTGGCACACGAGGCCTTTGAGCCAGCGGTGACCGCAGAGAGGGGCTCGGGTGCTGTTGGATGGTGCCTTCTGCGTCCTCCTGGGAAGCACTTACCTGTATCCCGGGAGGCAGGCGAGAGGGTGGTTTTGGTCTGTAAACCTCCTAATTGCTCTTGTCATCTCATTAACTGAACCAGGAAAGGGTTGTCCTTTTTGGTGGGACATTATGACTCTGAAAAAGCTGGGAAGTCTGTTGCTTTAGGGATGGGGAAGAGTCCTGGAAGCCTCCGATGTGCTTCACTACGAAATGGCATAAATTCCAAAAGGGGATCTGGTAAAGAGATCCTGAGGGCCCGATTTGGTGCAATGCTCAGGAAGTTCAAGTTGTCGTTGGATGGCAGGTTAGCTTCCATGAATCAGGCACGGGCATCATCCGTAAATCATAGCTTCTGGTGCCAGTGTGATGTCCGTCCTGTTTCCATAAAGGATGTCCTCTGAAGCTGGACCACCTCCTCGCTGTGAGGCCTTCAGGGACTCGTCTCCACTTTTAAACGATGTTGATTTTCTGTGAGGTCCCTCTTATTCTCCCCCTCATGTTTAGTGTTGTGTCCTTCCTATAGCAAACACGAGTTTGGGTCTCGCATAGAAATATTTATACTTGGAGTTTATGAAGCGCTGTATAAATAGTAACCGTTAGGGCAAACTAAGCATTTTCTGGCCCTCCTGGAGTTTCTGAGCAGGAGGACCAAATACCCATGCGCTGGTGGAGCTGGAGATGCTGCTTTTATCCTTTTCCTATAGAAAAGTGCAGTTCTCGGTGGCTGCAAGACAGATAGTTCATGTCCTGCAGGCAAGGGATGGGGAGCTTGGCTGGCTGGAGGGACCACGGTCTAGAGGACAGAGTTTGCAGCGGTTGCAGTCTCTTCTGCCCAAAGGTTTTTGCATATCCAAGTGCAATCCAAGGTCAGCTTGCACGGAAGAGTTGAGCTGGTTTGTGGGCTTTCAGCTGAGCCTGTGTTAATTAAGGATGGCAGGGGGGGAATGCAGGGAGTCCCAGAAGGTGTCCCGTGGCTCTGGCACCGCAGCCCCGAGGGGCTGGGGACTTGTCCCTGCACTGCCTGCGGCACGGCTCAGCTCTTTCTCATCCCTCTCGTAAGCAGAAATCTCTGGACTTTTATTAGCAACAGGAGGAAGAGATAATTTATGAGGCCTGGTCTGAACGTGTCGGTATGGTTGAAGGCACTTGGGAATCCGCTTTCTGCGCGCTTCCCCCCCCGCCCACAAATGTAACCCCACAAAAAAGCAGTAAAATGTGAAGTGCCCACGTACCCCTTGCATCAGGCCAAACGTGTTTGTTTTAAAACAATCTCTTCTACTGAAGCAGTACGATTTCCCTCTTAGAAAAGCCCCGATACCCATCTCTGAGATGCTGGTGATAAACCTTGAGATCCTGACAACAGGTTGACTTGTTTTCTGCCACCTCTACCTTTGCAGCTGCACCACAACTCTTGCGCAACACATGCCTCTCAGGGCCTCACTCCACTGCAGCTATTCAGCTCAAAAATAGTATTTCCTCCTTTTCTGCATGAGATCTTTTATTTGTGCAGCCTCCACTTCTGGCACCTGCGCGAGTCACCCCTCTTCTACCGGACAAACCACACCAGGTTCAGCTCGCATCCTTTCGGTAACCGCTGCCTCCGTCCCTGCCCGTCCACCCTCAGCCGTGGTGAGGGGGTTCTGCCCGGGCAGAGGGATGTGCCCTGCCTGCCCGCGCCTCTCGGTGCTGCTTTCCCCTCCCTGTGCGGGGCTGGAAGTGATGGTGCGGAGACCCAGTCTGCTGGGGCAGCCCCATTGCAGGGGTGCTGGGGGTCCCCTCCCCGCGGTTCTGCAGGCAGCTCTGCTGCGCGAGGTGGGCGGGAGCTGCTGCCAAATTAAAGCGGTGGCAACGTGCACCCACTCCCGCTGACTCAAAGCAGCCGCCGCTCCTGCGGGGTGACTTAGAGCGATGCTCGGGCTCCCCCACGTCTTGCACCCACGGGCGACACAAGCAAAGCCCGTTTGCCGGCACCGCGGCTGCCGTGCTCTCCGGTCTGGCTGCTCAGGGCCGTCGTGCCCTGCGTCCGTGTTGGGGCAGGCTCGGCACGGCATTTCTTCCCGCTTCTGCAGCGGGGCTTTGTGTGGCGGCTGCCCGGGAGGTCGGCGTTGCAGCCCAGCTCTGCTCCCCTGCAGCTGCTGCGGCCGAGGTGAGCTCGGGGGAGACCTCCTGGCTGGGGGGCAGCGCCGGGGAGGGTCCGTGCCCGCGGCAGACCTGGTGACACAGCTTGGCCCCGCGGAGATGGGTCATTGTTTTCCCTGCTGACTCGGCATCCTGGCTACACACATTTTCTGCTGGAGTTGCAGATTGTTTTCCATTTCCTGGGAGTGTGCTCGGGCTCTCTCTAGCACGCAGTCTGCTTCGGGATTCTTTTTTGTTATGGTTCCCAGGGACTTGATGTCTCACGTCAAATCCTTTGTGGCTACTTTGGCCTCACTCGATGGGCCGAGCTGTGGCACTGGCTTCCCCACACTGCCGAGCTCTCCAGAGAGCAGCTCGGTGGGACGTGGCCACCGCTGTGACAGGAGCAGTTTGGGGCTCAGGGCTGCCGCTCGACCTTGGTCTGCTGCTGCCGCCCCGGGACACGCCGGTGGCCATGGTACTGCCCTGTGCCACGAGTGCTCTCGGACCCGGGCTGGCGAGCGTGTATTCAGCAGCGTGCAGTGATGGAGTCCGTCTGTAGCTCCCAGGTTTCCGAATTCCCGCAGTTCCTCGCTGAGCTATTTTAGTCCTGCTTGCTGGTCTGATCTGATCTGCCCTGCACCTGGGTCCGGCACGCTAGCACCCCTCTTGTCGCAGAGGCGTGCTGGGTGACGGTTGGGTTTGGCAGCTCCCTGCAGCGCACACGCGCAGCGGTAGCAGTTTGACTTTGCTTTTCGTGTGTGAAGCCGCGGGGGCCTGGGAAAGGCAGCGGGAGGTCTGGGCAGGGTGGGAAACTGGACCCGCAGGAGGTTCCGCAGCCATGGGACGTGATGCGGAGGGGGGAGCTCCCTGGCCGTGGTGGGGTTGGCGGCTCTCGGGGCTGGGGAGTGATGCGCACCTCCGCGAGGAGGAACAGGTTTATGCAAACGCCTCCATTTTCAGCGAGGGGAGGCAGCTAACCCGCCCATTTGGGTCAGCCCTGGCAGGTTGCCCCTTCCCTCTCCCTCTTACAAGCTCGGATGGGGGCTGAGCGACTGTGCTGGCATCCCAGCATGTCTGGCTCCGACGGGTTGAGATGGCTGTAGGTGCAGGAGCAGCTAGCTCCCTGGCGCGCTGGGGCTGCGGGAGCAGAGCACCCACCTCTCCCTGCCTGTCCCTCCTCTGCAGGGTGATGTGAGAAGGAGCCCGGCATGCCGTACTTGGATCGACAGAATCGTATCTGCGGGTTCCTGGACATTGAAGAAAATGAGACCTGCGGCAAGTTCCTGCGGAGATATTTCATCCTGGACACCCAGGCCAACTGCCTCCTGTGGTACATGGACAACCCTCAGGTAGGCTCCCGCGCTGGTCCCAGCTTCGCGCTGGGCACGTCCGTGAAGTTGTTAGCGAGTCTTTAGCTGCATCTCGGGCTCCCCGCTGGGCTGCCCTGGTGGAAGGGGCACCCGAGGGAGGGTGCTGTCTGCTGCATCAGTTGTCTGTCAGGGTCTCCCGTGGCTGAGTGTGGCCATGACCACCCTCCAGCAGAACAACCCCCCCCGTGACTGCCGTGGTGTCCAGGACTGCCCCAGCAGCAGCTTACACCACCAGGAGCCATCGACACCCTGGAGGAGCCCGCAGAAGTGTTGTGGCAATGTGGGGTGTTACGTGTCCCTTGTGTCTTAGCATAGAGATGGTGATAACAAGTAAGAGAAGAGGTTATCCTAGAAATACTTACCATCTTGGAAGTGGTGTTGTGCAGCAAAAGCGCTTGGACCAGGAGCCAGGCGGTTGGGGCAGCTGGAGTCTGTGCATGTCGTACCCCATATCAATGGGAGCTGCCCCAGCGCTTGCGGTCAAGCTCAAAAGAGCAAGAGCCAAAGCTGAGCTCTAGGAAGAGCGTCCTGGAAACCCCACGGTGCTTGAGCACTGCTTGTAGGCTGGGGAGGCACCTGCCTTCCTGAAGAGCATCTCGCAGCAGGTTCTTCATCGCCTTGTTAAAAGGGGAAGCGCCCGCCCGCCCGCAGCCTCCTGGCCGGTGTGAGCCCAAACTCCTGCTCTCGGGCCATGTGGGGGGGGGTCAGAGCCCGGCTTGTACCTGAGGTGCCGCTGCACGGGGCGGTGAGCAGGACTGGCAGTTTGGAGTGGGACCCAGGAGGGCTCTGCACGCGGGTGCAGCACAGCGTGGCCGGTGCCGGCCGCACGTAGGGTGAAGATGAACCAGGTGCGCAGAGAAGGGAAGCGGCAGAGGCTGGCAGCGTGGCTGCTGCTTTTGCTGCCTGCCCCCAGTGACGCTAAATGACAGCCTGGCTCACCTCTTTTTTGTGTTCTCCCTGTCATTTGACTCCCATTGCTCGTTAAATGTTTTGCAGAACCTGGCTATCGGTGCGGGTGCTGTCGGATCTCTGCAGCTGACCTATATCTCCAAGGTAATGTCGGGATGGGATGGAGGGAAAACGAATGCTCCCTGTTGTCCCCTTATCCGTGCAGCCTTCCTGGGAGAGGCGATGGTCCTGCCTGTGCCCATGTCATCCTCCCTGGAACGGGAGCCTGAGCTGTGGGAAGGGGGGAGCATCCCCCCAGCACGTCCCACCCCGGTGCTGGGACCGGTGTTCACCTTCGCCCACGGACCGGCGCAGGACGGGCTGCGAGGTCAGGGCGTGGGAGGAAGAGGAACTGCTCTGCCGTGAGGAAGGATGCGGGGCGGCAGGGGCTGCAGGGATGGGAGCACGGTGTCGGGGTGAGCTGGACGCGGAGCTGGCAATCAGCACGGTGTTGCTGCCCCAGCGCCGGACCGAGCCAGGTACCAGGGTTTGTACCGCGGTGCCCCTCTTGCCTTGGCACTCGGTCCCCGTAACCCCGGTGCGGTGCCTCCCGCCGCGGGTCCCACTGCAGTCCCAGGGCTGCAGGAGGGTGCTCGTCAGACCCAAAGGCGGCGGGGAGGCAGAGACGGTCCCCAGGTCTCCCCCGTGATGGGTTTGGTGGCACCAGTAGCCATCCCCTGTGCTCAGAGGGCAGCGCCCTGAAGGACGAGACAGCGAGCTCGGTCTTCTGTGTCTCCTCATGGCGTTACCTGGCTTCCACGGGAAGGCGAAAATACTGCAGAAAATGACAACTGTTGCAGGGCCGGTGGTTGGAACGCGTGGAGCTGTGGCTGCGAGCGTGGCCACAGAAAGCGGAGCTGCCACTGTCCTTTTCCTGCGAGCTGCCCCTCGGCCGCCGCTGCCGGGGGAGCGGGGGGCTTGCGGCCGCCGGGTTCAGCTCCGTGCTGGAGCCGGATAAAGAATTGGACGGATCTCTCTGTTCCTGCTGAATCATGATTTATAAATTAAGCGCAGATGAAGCAACGCCGGGAGGTTGAGCCTTCCCCATTTTGAAAAGAGCCTCACTTATAAATTATATACATTTTAGTCTAAATGAAAGTTGCTGTAGGACAGCATTTGGTCACAAACTGCAGGATTGGGTTATGCCAGCGGCTTTAACTACCAACTGTAAATACACCAGAAAAATGGAGGTTTGCTTGAGAAAACATATTTAAAGCATTATAGACTGGCTCGGAAGGAGGAAGCCTGTCAGAGTAAATACTCCATGAATGCTGCGCTTGGAGCCCCGGGGAGTATTATTCTTATATAAATGATTCCTACTCTTTAGGGAAAAACCACTGCTATTTTCCCTCAATTTTCTTAATTGCTGACAAGAGCAACTGTGTTAGTCCAGCAGAAACTCGCATTTTCAAGGCTTTTGAAAGCTTTCTGTTCTTTGCTTTACAGCACAACCAGCGCCGGGGCGGGGGGGGGACGGACAGCGGGAGATGAAAGCCCCATCTCCGCGCTGACCTTCCCCTGGGGCTGTGTGTTCGTTGCCACATGTGGTCTGGGTTACGTCCGATACGGGCCAGTTCCCGAGAGCTCGTGCAGCTGCGCTGCAGCCCCTGGGCTCGCGCCGTGCGTGTCGTCCTCGTGGGCACGGGATGTGCCAGCACCCCGGGGGTGGGAGCAGTGCCCCGCGGGCTCCCTCGCTGGCACACGGCAGGGCTCGGCTCGTTTGACTCCAGCTGGCTGGCTGTCCTTCTCCTCGTTTGCAGGGCTGGGGAAGGGCAGGCGATGGTTCCCCTCGGGCTGGAGCGGCTGCTGGGCGCAGCGTAACAGGCTGCGGCGTGCCAGCAGCCGGGCGCTCGCTCCTCAGCCCCTTGCCTTCACGCTGCAGCATCGGTGCCGGATGAACCGGGAGCGCGGACTGGGTTGGAGCTTGGGGAACACCAGCTTCCCCTCCATCATGGGCGCGTGGATGGAAGCTTCTAGCTCTTGTGCATGCCTTTAGCGTGCACGGTTATCTTAAATTTTTTACTTTAATTTGCTCTGTTGCAGGTTAGCATCGCCACCCCCAAACAGAAGCCGAAAACTCCGTTCTGCTTTGGTGAGTGAGGGGGACCCCGGCCCCCCGGCGGGGCTCTGCTGGGGAGGACACCCCGCCACGGGAGGCTGCCTCCCCCGTGAGCCCCCCCCGGCTGCTGCCGTCAGACCGTGGGACCCGCCCGCAGCATCCTTGCGGTCGGGCAGGGAAGGGGATGCTGCCGGCGCGTGGCGCGTCGTGCCAGAGGGCCAGTGCCAGGCTAGTGCGAGCCACAGCCCCGTGTGGTGGCCCTGTCACTGTGACCCCCACGCGAGATGCACTGGCAGAGCTTGGTGAGGGAGGCAGGACCCTGCGCGTCCCCTCCGTGACGGTCCCCTGCTTTTGCTGTGCTCCCGAATCCTTTCCGCGTGTCCCGTTGTGCTGCGCTACCTTGCACAATACAGGTTGGGGTTTTTTGGTTGGTTTTTTTTTTTCCTTTTTATTGCCTGCACGAGCTTCTGGTCCAGTTAGTGCAAGGGAGGGGTCTTTTGTATCCAATTCCCCCGCACCCCAAATGGCCTCAGCCCGACCCACGCTGCCTCAGTGCCTTGTTTGGAGCCATGAACTCGGGTTTAAAGCAGCAGAAATGACAGCACAAGCACGTACTTGTCCCAAGGGAACAGTGTTGCCTTTGCAATACTTTACTACGAGGGATGTAGCCCAAGACAAAGACCAGAGCGCACAGCGTGTCCCTGAGCGGGGGTTCGCACCAGCATTTCGGATGAGTTAAAACCCAGGTGCTGAGCGAAGGAAGTCCCAAGGGGCCCTCAGACGCTCCGTGCAGGGGCTGACTTCAGCACTAGATTAAGTCTTAGTTTGGGCTGTGCCACCGCCTGGGTTTAAGCCTGGCTTCAGCCCTGCCCTCCCTCTGGTGCAAGGATCCAGCCGACCTGCTGCCACGTCCCCCCTTCACGCTGAACATCGGCCCCTCGGCCGCTTTTCCATGCGAGAGGTTACGAGACCGATATCTGCAAATCGCTCCGAGACTGGGAGTTGAGGGATGCTGTCTTGTTGATTTATTGTTTAATTTGTTTTAATAATGCAAAGCAGTGAACGGAGTTCCCTAACTCTTCTTTTCCTTCCCTCCTTTGATAGTTATCAACGCTTTATCTCAGCGTTATTTCTTACAAGCCAGCGATCAGAAGGACCTGCAGGACTGGGTGGAGGCGCTGAACCGGGCCAGTAAGATCACGGTAGGTTGCGTTATGCTCGTCTCTGCTGTGGCTGTGTCTTGCCTCCATGGGCCGCTCGATAAGCGCCTGGAAGAGCTCTGCTTTTCCTTCTTGCTGGGTTTTCCTCCTCCGTCACCTCCCTGGTCCCACCTGAGGAGCAGCAGTGGTGGTGGCCGGGCTGTCCCCGGCCGGCAGTAGGTCCGTGTCAGACTTGCCAGGCTTTCTTCTGCGTTAGTGCCAAGGCTGCCTGGGGGAAGGATGGAAACGCGGCTCTCGGCCGGTGCCTGCAGCATCGTCTTGTCCTTCTGGAGCTCGCTCTGCTGCTGGTGCATCTCGTGTTGGTGATGAGTGAAGCAGCTGTAATACGGGGCTGTAGCTCCCGAAACCCCCCTCCTTCCCAGGGGAGCGTGCCCTGGTCCCCCGCACAGACACCCTGGGGCTGTGTGCGGTTCTGCCGGTGCGCGGGGCCGGGCTGGTTTGGATCCGAGGGAGAAACGCTGTGAGCAGAGGAGGGATGCGCTGGCGATGCAAGCCCTTTAGCGCGCGGGCTGGACGGCTTCGCTGTGCCTCCGCAAGAACCACGCGGTGACCTGCCTCAGGGGTGCAGCTTTGGACGGGAGATGTTCCCTCCGCCATCCACAGGGATTCTCCTGGTCTGGGATTATTTTGCTGCTGTTTGCTCGTGCGTCTTCACCCTCCCTGCCCAGCTGCTCTGGGGGACGGTGGTTGCACCCTGAGGAAGGTCCTGCAGGAGCCGTCCCCATCCCCGGCTGCTCCGGGGCCGTTTCCCTCCTGTGGCTCTTGCTGGCTGAGATTTGCTCACAACGGACTCCTCGCTGCAGCTGTCAAAGGGCGTCTTTCTTGTGCTTCAATCATTTATTTACTCAATTTTTATTCTTCCTGGAACACTGGATCTTGTGACGAGGCATAGCAAAAGCCCTGCGCTGTAGGGCATCACGGAGCGGGTTGTGCCTGGATCCGAAGGGGTTTGTCTGCCATCTCCTTTCACTTACTGTTGTGTTCGTATAACCGTAAATGAATGGTCACTGACCCAGTAACTCCTGAAGTCTGTGCTCCTCGGCTGCCCGGTGCTCCTGGCCGTGAGGGCTGATGCCGCGCTCCCTCTCGTGCAGCGGAGACGGAGCACCGTCCGCACGCCGCGTGCCGCTCGGCTGGCGGTGCCCGTGTGCCAGGGGTCTGGTGATCGCGGGACGGCTTCCCCCGGTGCGTGGGGGATCCCTGCAAAGGGTCAGGGGCACCGCGGGCTTCTGTGTAGCTGCAGTTAGCAGCATTGCCAGTGTTTAAGGCTAGCAGGGTTTTACTAGATCGTGCGCCGATAGCGTGTTGTTCATGGTTTGTGGACTAAATACGGGGAAAAAGCATGATGAACAGTTTAGGATTGGGTCCTATCAGATAACCTTTTTTCCTTGCATTTTTTTTGTTTAAAATCACTGGAGTGCTGGGTTGTCTCTGTGGGAAACTCCTCTACAAGACCAGACCAGGCTTGTATTTTCTTTTTATATCTGCAAATACATTAAATGTGACAACCTCTGTGCCTGAAGCCACCAAGCTGACTGCACAGGCTCTGGCTTGTACCTTCTCTTTTATGGGTTCAGGCGATATCCCCTGCAAAAAACCCACCTCCAAAACCAGGTAGGAGTTGTAGCCAGAGCCTGCCAGTGACATTTGGCTAGGTGTACCGCCGGGGTCGTTACCTCCGGGATAATTGCCTCCAGGCAGCCCGTCCTGCTGATCTGCTGGGCTGGCTGAGGTGGGAGCTGGTGTGATGGTAGGAAGAGACCCATCTTCTGTTTCTGCAATAAACCACGGCGATTTTCATACCCTGATGTTGGCCAGCCCTTCCTGACTCTGGCTGTGTCCCGGCTGACCGACCGGCTCATCCAGCCCTGCAGGGAGGAGTTCTTGCAGCTGGCTGGGAAACACAGGGCTACCGGGATGCGGGTGACGCTGCCGCTCTGCCCTGCGTGGGAAATCCCTCTCCCCGCGCTGCAGCTTCCTGTAGGTGTCTCTGCACCTGGGTTTCCTTGGGCTGCTCTGAGTTGCAGTGGCTTCGACACCTTGGCGTGGGCGGAGAGGCACGGAAGGGCATGGGGAGATGTTCTGGCTTTCGGCGGGGCGTGGGCACCCACGAGCCTCTGGCCTTTGAGGTGTCTCCCTCTTCCCCTGGGCTCTGCAGGGCAGGTGGGCTCCCGGGCGTGGGGTGCCTCACACTCGTGTGTGCTCCGCGCCGGCCGAGCGGCTCGCTGCGGTGGGACAGGAAGGATGGGGCAGCGGTTCGGGTATTGCTCCTGGTGCAGAGATCCAGGTTCAGCTTCCGCTTCTCACGGAGACTTCTGCTCCGCTCTTGGCAAACGGGTTCCTGTGTTTCCTCACCCTGCACGCTGTCTTTGTAGCCAGGGCTTTCGCAGCTGAAGGCATGAGGCGTGCAGCCAGCTGGCGCGACCGTGACGAGGGACTTTGCTCGGCTTTGCGTGACGAGGCTTGAGCTGGCGGCAGCGCAGCCCCGTGCCAGGCACCGAGCAGCACCTTCCCCCTCGCGCTGCTGCCTGCAGAGAAATGCAGCTCCTTCCCTCTGCCCCCGCCCCGCTGCCCGCGCACGCAATGTCTCTGCATCTGCGTTGTGAAACCGTTTCCTCCGGCCGGGCGGCCTGTGGCGGCTCCCCGGCCTTGCCGCACACCCACCTCGTGCTCGCCCCCGTTGCCGGGGCAGGCGGCCGATGCTGCCGGTGCCCGTGGTGCCGGTGCTTTGCCCGGGATCGCGCAGCGCAGGCGTGCGGGAGCCTGCCGTGGTCTGGCCCCTCGCTGTCGTGGCGGCGGTGGTGTTTCCAAAGCAGGAAGCGATGGTGCCTGAATGTTCTGCCGCTGCCGGCCCCCTGCCCGCCGCTGCCTGCCCCATCAGCCCGGCCTGGCTGCTGGAGAGCACGCGGGACTCCGCGCAGGCAGCGTGGCCGTGGGGCGACCGGCGTCTCATCCTGGTGCAGCGCTCCTGGCCCTTCTCCCCTCCTCCCAGACCTCTCCTGCCCGTGGGTTTGTGAGGGTCTTAGCACAGACCTCTGCCCCCCCCCCCAAGACTTAAGCCTAGCCATGAGTCCAGCCGTCTGCCTCGGGGGGCGGGGGGGACACACGTTTCGGAGCAGCCGAGAGCTCTGCTCTGCCCAGCCAGCATCCGATGCGTGGAGAGGACCCCGCGTCGCTCCCTGCGTGCTTCGGAGTGGAAGGCAGGAGGGTGGGTTGGAGCCGCAGACTCCGATTAATGACATTAGAGAAATGGAAGCGCAAACTCAGGAAGGAAAAATTTGAAGCCTGTCTTTCTGTCCGGAGCCGGGTGCTGGAGGGAAGGAGCTGGGAGGGGGAAAGGGAGGATGCCGATGCTGGGAGCCAGGTCCCGCAGCGCAGCCTCTGCCCCAGGGATGCGGGGCCGCTCACAGCAGAGACACAACCTGCCCGGCCGCTCGTTGCCGCAGGACACGCGGGTGTTTGGCGTGTGAAATAGTGCCCGGCTGTCTGCTGCGCCCCTGCGGACGTGCCGCAGCTCAGCCTCGTTAGGCAGACGACAGCTCATCATTAAGCTCTAGCTGTAAGTGGAGCGGGGACAATTAAAGGAGCAAGTGTCCCACAAACGCATTGGGCTGCAGAGGCGAGTCGCAGACTCGTGAGGTGATGCTTAATTATTCACCACCTCTCATCTCCCATCTCAGTGCCTTCTGCAAACCGTCTGGGTGGGGCACACCCTCCTTAATTGGGGTGGCTTGTTCATTTATTATTTTTAAAGGGACATAGCTACATTTAGGCAGGAGGACAGAGACGACAGTGCCTGGTGCAGGCGTGGGGCTGCCCGGCACGGTCACGTCTGTGCCCTTCACCCCTTTCTTTCTCCCGTAGGTGCCAAAGGGTGGCAGCATCCCACCGGCCACAGAGATCGCAAAGCCTCCGGTGTTGCCCCAGGCCCAGGAGAGGAAGCCCCAGGTGGCTTACAAAACCGAGATCATCGGGGGGGTGGTGGTCCACACACCCATCTCCATCAACCAGGTGAGCTGGCAGGATCCATGCACCGTCCCAAATCCTGGGGGTAAAATCCCCGCGATGCCAGCACCCCGCTCTGGTGCCTCTGTTCCCTGTGCTTTAAGAGCAGCTCCTGATGGGGATAAGCAGAAAAGGTGGCAGCTTTCTCCGTGCGTAGCTGGGCGAGGGCATTCCCACCACACCCCGCTTTGATGTTTCCGCACCTCGTTGCCGGCGGCCCTTCGGCGCTTCAGCTGGGCTTTGAGGGGTCCCTGCCCGCTGGGTTTTGTGTCTGGCTCCTGCTGTGCTGTCCTTGTCCCGCCAGCAAGGGCGTGCTGTCTTCCGAGTCGAGCGGAGCGAGGGTGGCCGGGTCTGCAAATGGCTTGTGGCAAATGATACTCAGATTTCTGCTTTAGGAAGGGAGAGCGTGGGGAAAGCGAGTGTCGGGGCGTTGTTCGTGCTTTAGCATCCTGCTGTGCCCCGCCAGTACTGAGCAGCGCAGTGGGTGGAGAAATGCTGTTAATGCACGGCAGTGACGGGCTCTGTCCTTCTCTAACCCCGTGTCAGGGCAGCAGAACTTGTGCACGTGGGTCCCCTGATGTGGCACTGGGGTGCGGGGGTCTGGGGGAGGCCCAGCCATGGGGCTGGAGGCAGTTGCTGGTTTGGGCTCTTGGGGAGACTGGTTTGCACCTTCATCTCTGGACGCCAGCTCGGTGCTTGCAAACCCTTCCCGCTCGGGTGTATAAATAGCTGCACTTAGCGCCCTGTAGCTCCTCTCCTTTGGCTCTGAAGTGTGATGTGAGGAGGAGGAGGGCACCGATCTGCTTGCCTTCCCGGCCATCCTGTACCATCCACCCGCCTGTCCTGGGTCCAAATCCCCCATCGGGGTGCCTGGGGCAGAGGCACCCCGTGTTGCTGCCCCCATCAAAGCAGCCAAAGGGGCTGACCGGTCCCAGGCCGTGGCTGGCATCGCTTGCCGTGGCTCTGCATCCCCTTCCCTCGGCACGTGGCCCGGCATGCACGCGGCCGTCGGTGTCTCTCACTTTAGGGCGCTCGTCCGGCTCTGGGTGTCGCTTCAGCTCTTATCACTGGCAGCACTAAAAATAGAGCAGAGAATTAGATCATTGCAACGGTTTTTTGCTGGCAGGCACTTTTATGGCTTCACTGGCTGCAGGGTTTGTCGAGAAGCGGGGTGTGGAGGTGTGCAAGGTGCAGAGGTGTGTGGAGTCGTCAGGCTGGCAGCCGTCCCCTCCCGGTACCGCTGTCCCGTGGGATGCTGCCGGACCCTTGGCCCTGTGTGTGGGGAAGGGCAGGGAAGGCTCTGCCTCCCCCCTGCTTCCCCGTGTGCCGGGCAGCCCGGCTGCCTGCTTGCGAGCCCTGGGACTTTTTGTTTCAGTGAGTTAAAGCTGCTCTTCCCTCCTGGCTCTGGAGTCTGCCTCCCCCTGAGAACCACGAGCTCCATCCTCAGCCCTCCCCTGATTTCTTTCTTTCACCAAAGGGGTTTTTTAGAGGTGGTGCATGAGCTGCAGGACGATTTTCCGCTCTCTCGCTGCTTGCCCCGTGTGAAATGGCTATTCCTCCGCTGCAGCTTCCTGGGCGCGTCCGTGGTTTCCTGGCTCTGCCCCAGCCAGCCGGTGCTGCCCCTCAGCAGGGAGCCCCGTGCTCCGCCTGCACCCCCAGACCTGCCAGCAGCATCACCCCGGCCCCTGGGCCCCTGGGTGTAAAGGTCCCTATTGCAGCAGCATCCCCGTCTCTGGCGTTGGACGCGTACGGCTGTAATGCTCGGCGGAGCCGGCGCAGCCCAGGCGAGGGGAGCGGGAGATTTCCCCTTCCCGGCACGGCTGGAGTTCTGCTCCGCCGCTCTCCGGAGGTGCTGGGCAGCAGTTTGGGGTCAGCCAAATGGCTGCTTGTCTTTGTCCTGAAGAAACCAAAGCAGCCTCTCAAAGGTGCTGGAGGGAGCAGCGCGGGCAGGTCGCTGGTTAACCGCACCGGCAGTCGCGCTGGCGCGGGTGCCATATAAGGCTGACGGTGACGAGAGCCACCCCGGCTGCCATGGCAATTCTCAAACCTCAGCGTGGAGCTGGAGGAAGGGGTTGGAGGGACAGGGGGGAAGGAGATGAGCGCGGATGTTTCATCTCGCCCATCCTCTGCGCCTGCCGAGGGGGAAGGGAGGGCGCTGCTGGGGGACGGGGCGGGGGAGAGGGGTGATGCTGGCAGCGGGGCAGGGTCTGGTCCTTGGGATGCGCTGGGAGATGCTCGGGATGAGCCGGGGGCTGGGTGCATGGCCACGTGCACAGCCCGTCCGCGCTCACAGTGGCAAGCGTCGTGCTTGGGGAGAGACAGCTTGGGGCTGGGGGAAGTGTGATTTTTCTACCTGAACTCCAAACATCACAGCTATTTCAGGGAGAATTTGGCTGTGAAAATGTGGAGCAGAGACTTTATGGCTTTCTGGAGCAGTTTATTCGCATGATATATTGCCTTCTCTGGTTGGAAAGCATCCCTGCTTTCTAACTTGGGTTTGTCTGGCTCCAGCTTCCAGCTGGTGGTTTTTGTTCTGCCTCCCTCTGCCAGATGAAAGAGCTCCTCGGACCTTGCGTTTCCCCCCCGAGAAGGTCTGTGGTGCAATTGAGTCACCTCTCTGTGTTTGATAAGCCAGGCAGATGAGGTCCTTTAACTCCCCTGCTGCAAAGGATTTTTCTTCAGCCCTCAAATCACTTCTCTGGCTTTTCTGTAGCCTTTCCAATTTCTTAACGTTGTTTTTAACATGTGGGCGCCAAAAGGGCGAATAGTATTCGGGCAGCAATCTGAAAAGCTGCATGCAGCGAGATAAAATCAGCTCTCGACTCGGTTCATTCCCCTGCTCGCGTCCAGGCATTGCAATTAGCCCTTGGCATGCAGCTCTGTGCTCAAGGCTCCCTTCGGGTTGCTTTGCCCTCCAGCTCAGACATCCTGCCTTCTAGGAAGGAATTCCCCCTCCCTCCTCTCCCCTGGCTCCCCGGTAGGTAACTCTGTGCTCTCCGGTTGCAGAACGGCGGGCATGGAGGGGAAGGCAGCGACGTGGCCGCCCACCCGCTGCTGCGGCGCTCGCAGAGCTACATTCCCACCTCGGCCGCCAAGCCGCCCGCCGGGCCCCCCGTCCTCAAGAGCGGCTACTGCGTGAAGCAGGGGAATGTGGTGAGTGCCGGGAGTCCCCTGCGCCGTGGGTGGGGGGACGGACCTTGGGCTGCCTGGTCCCCGTGGGTCGGGGATGCTCCAGGGATGCTCTGGATGCAGGACCACGACAGTGTGGGAAGAGCGCTGGAGCCCGGCACCAAGCGGTTTCCTCTCCTCTTTTCCAGAGGAAGAGCTGGAAGCGTCGGTACTTCGTTCTGGATGAATTTTCCATCAGTTACTACAAGTGTGAGCAGGTGAGCAGCCCCCACCTGGGACCAGCTGCTCCCAAGCAGAGGTCTGGGGCCGCTGCCGTGCTGGTGCGGGGGGCTCCATGGGAGGCGCATCCCAGCGCTGCCAACCCCAGGGGCCAGCCAAGCCCATCGTCGTCTCCTCTCATCCCTGCAGGACAAGGAGCCCTTGCGTTCGATTCTCCTGAAGGACATTTGCAAGACCCACGAGTGCCTGGTCAAGTCTGGGTAATGCTCCCGTCCGCGTTTCCCTGCCGTAGCCCCAGGCTGTGCCGGGGCCGGAGCAGCCAACGGGAGCTCCGGCTGCTCCGGCTGCTGGTGGGACGCGGCTCCCCGAGGAGCTGACCCGGAGGACGGCAGGAAGGAAACTCTGCTCCCTCCGTCGGGGAGCCCAGAGGGGCCCCAAACAGCAGCGGCCGCTGCTGCGGCGAGACGGTGCCAGGCTGAGCTGCGCTGCCGCTCGCTTTCGTTTCGCAACCCCGTAACCCAAGCGTCGCCTCTTTTGGTTTGCTTTTAAAAAATTCCTTCCCCTTCAGCTCCCCCCCCACCCTGGGCAGATCAGGGAAACGCGGCTGGATGCAGGATATTGTCCGTCCCCTCTTCTCCTGGTGCTGATAGCCATCTCTGTCGGGCAGGCTGCTCCTACAGCTTATCTCTGCAGATTAAGGAGTGTGGGGCCCTGCACAGTAAATACCGTGTCTGACAGAAGAACAAAGGTCTTTAAAGCAGCCAAAAGCCATATATAGGTGTTTTCCTTAAACTAGCACAGGTGGCTACACCGTGTCTCGGGAACGATTTATTGCAGCGAACGCTGATAAAAATCGAAGTAACTTGAAGACTGGCAATGAAAAATGAACTATGAAAACAAACCTCTCTAGCTGCAGTAAAAATATAATTTATTAACACGTCTTTGAATTGTTTATTCTTAATAAGCGGATAGAAAGCTCACATTTAAAATGAACCGTAAATGAGATGGTTTATGGGTCTGGGGAGGGGCGGGGGTTTGCCTGCAGACGGCAGAAGCTGGAGTGTGTGTGTAGCTGAAGGTCTCTGGGGAGCTGGTGTCTTCTCAAAACCCTGATGAGATCCAGGGTTTGCCTTCAATATATTTTTCCCCAGTGCAATCTAGAGATGAGGATAAACATAGATTATTTTTTTTTTTTTTTTTTTTTTTTCCCCATCCGTGATGACCTGTGGGTAGTGACCGTCTCTTTCTCACTGTTTCTAGTGACCTCCTGATGCGGGACAACCTCTTTGAGATCATAACGAGCTCCAGAACCTTCTACATCCAGGTGAGGCACCCGAGGCCGGTTTCATTTCCTGGGCATTAGGTTCAGCTCTCGTCAGCTCGTGCGAGCCACACTCCTGCCAACGGGCCGTTCCCCGGCCAGCGAACGCAAGGAGATGAGTTTAACAGCTTCGCCCGGCACCGGGGCACGGGCAGCGAGGGAGAACTGCCGGCCGGTTTCACTTCTCCCCTTGGGCTTATTTATAATAGCGGCTATTTGTGCAAGCGGGGAAAAAGCGGAGACAAAAGCACAGGGTGATCTGATGAGCATCCCGAGCACGCGCGGCTGTGGCTGCGCTCCCCTGCCCTGCAGATTTGGCCAGCCCTCTCCGCAGCACGCAGGGTATTTAAGGCGGTCTCCCCGTCGCTGGCTGAGCGGGGCGGGAGGAGGCAGCAGGCTGGGGATGCCGTGCACGATCCGCTCGGCGCTTGCCGGACCCCTTGGTGCTTTGCGAGTCCCCGAAGAGCAGCCGTCACGGCGTGGCGTGCTGTGGATGCACATCCCCACGTGCACGGGCAAAACCCCCCAGACCCTGCTGCCCAGAGAGCGCGGCCCTGGGCAGGATGCGGGCCCTGGGCAGGATGCAGACCCCGAGCCTCTGCCAGTGCAAGGGCAGGGGTGGCCACAGAATGGTTCAGGCTGGAACTCTCTCCGCGTGTCTTCGTAGCAGAGGTGCTCCAGCCCTCTGAGCATCTTCACAGTCTCCTCTGGTCACAGCCCAACATTTTTTTTTTTTTAATTATTTTTTTTCCCCTTAAATGCTTTATCCATTCTTGATATAAAAATGCTGCAATGTGGAGAGTGGCTCCCCTTCTGTGCGAGAAGATAGAGCGGTGCAATGATTTTTTTTATTTTTTTTTTTTAAGCACGGATAAATTAGCAGCAAATATACTGGGAACGCTGGTAGCCCGTCCATCTGCATTTCCACATTTCGCTGCCGCGGGGATCAATTCTGGCTGCACCGGGGGCTTGCAGAATGCAAAGTCTCATTCGGGCTGGTGTGTTTTGCAGGCAGACAGCCCTGAGGACATGCACAGCTGGATCCGAATAATCACAGGGGCAGTCCAGGCCCTGAAAAACCGCCCGAGGGTAGGTCACGTCCTTCCCGCTTCATATTTAGCGTCAAATGAAGATTATGCCAACGTACAAGGTATTTGGTCGGTGGCTGGTGTAAGTGCTCGGTTAGCCCCTTTCCAGGAGGAGATCCCTGTCCCCTCTGGGTTTGTTTACCAGTCACTGGAAAAGTTTCCTTGAAAAAGATCGAAAAGTGAGATTCAGCCATCGAACTGGACCTGCATGAACCCTGCTCTGCTCCGAGGCACGAGTGAGAGCCTGGCTGATGGCAAAGGGCTGTTTAATTCAGACTTTGTTTGCTTAGTGGTTTTTGTTGGGTTTCCCCCCCCCCCCTCTTCTGCAGAGCATGTAAAGAGCCCAGTCTGGTCCCCAGAGCTTTGCAAATTGCTCACAGCAAAAACCCAACCCCAGCCAGCGCTCACTCTGTGTCTGTCCTTGCAGGAAATGTCCTTCATGAGATCCACCTCCACGGTCAGGCCCGGGGGCTCCTCGGCCCCCTCCCAGCAGAGGCAGGCGGCAGAGGAGAGGAGAGCGCTGTGCAAAGCCCCCTCCACCTCCTCCTGGCAGCCCTGGACGCCGGTGCCGCAGGCGGAGGGGAAGCAGCCGGCGCCGGAGGAGGTGCCCGCGCTGAGAGACTCGGTGTTTGTGCCGGCCTTCACGGAGCGCGACGCCGGAACCGTGTCGGACAAGCGCGTGCGGCACAAGTCGGAGCCGCAGCATCTCAAGGAGAAGCCGTTTGCCTTTGACCTGGACGATGAAAGCATCCGGACCTCCGACGTCTGACCGGGTGCTGAGCCATCCCCCGGCTCCGTGTGCCGCCTCCCCGGCTGCCGGGGGTCCCGCGGGGCGGTTCGGGGTGCGCAGCCGTGCCATGCCCGGGATGGCCGGTCTCCACGCATCCGCTCAGCGCCTCGGACCGAGCTCACCCCGTCGTCTCGGTGGGGGTGAAGTGCCCCTTCCCTCCACCGCTGCCCTTCCCTGCCATACAGGATCCGGCCAGACCCATGTCCCGGCACCCTGCCCTGCCGGGGAGGGGTCCCTGCCCGATCCTGCCTGGGCTTTGCCCCGGCTGCCTCCGCGTTTCAGAAGCCGCCTTCGGGCAGGGCGACCTGCGGGCACGTCGTGCTGCCATCACTCTCTGCGCAGGGCGGGAAGCGCTGCTCCCCGGCACAGCCTGGATGAGGGGGCATCCTTTTCTGCAACTGCATAACTTTCCCCCCCTAATCCAAGCCTGGAGGAAGCGGCAGGAGGTCTCAGAGGTGTGAAGGGCAGTGTGGCCTTTGTTATGTTTGGAAAAATATTTTTCTCCCCTTTTTGTGCTGCTCAGCCTTTCCCGGGCGGCTGGGCAGAGCCAGGGAGACGCCAGCCCGCAGCTGCCCGCGTGAGGGACGTGCCGCAGCTTTCCCCAGGAGACCAGCTCTTTACGCTGCCTGAGTAATGGCATATCAACAAACCTGTTGGCTTTTAATTATGGTGGTGGTGGTTTTTTTTTTATATCCGTGGCCAGTGTTAAGCCCCGGCACTGGCAGGCTCCCTGCTCAGCCCCTCCGTGAGCCCGGGCAGGCAGCCGGTGCGACGGTGGCTCCCGGCGTCGGGAGGATCCTCAGGCACGGTGTCGGTTTTGCACTGCGTACGTCTGGGCAGCAGCAAAGCCGTGCCCGGGCGGTGAAGTGCTTGTAGCAAAAAGCAACAAAAGCCAAGCGTGTAAATGAAACTGGGAAGACTTGTCCAGCCAACTCGCCTGCTGCCTGCCTTGAAATGAAAATGAGCAGTTTTTAGAGCACTGTGAACTCATCATTTCCATAACCAAATCGGCTCCTGTAGGAGGGGTGATAAACAACGCGTAGAAAATTCAGGTATTCCCTAGGCAGCGAGATCGCCCGATAGCTTTACCGCCAGCTGCGTGCGGTACCGAGCGAGGACGCGCCTCTCCGTCCTTGCTGTCAGCAGCAGGTTATGTTGGCGTGGCTTCGTGAGAGCTGCGTCCAGCCCGCCCCGGCGTAGCTGCCGCTCAGCCCTGCGTTCGCAGGCTCTCGTTCAGGTCTGACTCACCCAGACCCAAGGTGCCGGAGTGAGGGGTGTTTGCTGGGGCAGCGTCTCCCGCACCACGTGTAGGAAAGCTTTAGTGCAAAATTGCAGTAAGCTGAAGCAAGAGCAAGCGAAGGCGTCCTTCGCGCGAAGCTGCGGCGCCCTGCGGGCAGCAGCACCCTGCCTGGGTGCCGGAGCCCTGGGCAAGGCTGCAGGAGGTGCCGGGGCTGACGGACACGTGGGGTTTTAAATGCGCTTGCCTTGGCCCAGCTGTGCTGCCGTGTGCCGTGTCAGGCAAGGGCACGCTCTTTGCCATCTCGGATATGTGCCAGCTGATAAATCCGGGTGGCCGGTGTGGGAATTGCATTGCGAGCTTAGCAGCGCATGGAGCGGTCTGGAGTTAACAAGGCTTCCCTTTACTGTGGACTGGTTACCTGTTCTTTTTTTTTTTCTTGTTCTTTTTTTTTTGTGTG
Source organism: Balearica regulorum gibbericeps (assembly GCF_011004875.1). NCBI lineage: Eukaryota > Metazoa > Chordata > Aves > Gruiformes > Gruidae > Balearica > Balearica regulorum. The sequence continues at coordinate 1,871,770 of NC_046210.1, read as the reverse complement.
TGTGTGTCATCACGTGTTCTCTGCTCTGCAAAATCAGCTCAACGTGCTCCCCAGGAGCAAAAAATCTGGTTTGTCCCTGCCCTTTCCAGCTCTCCAGCTGTTTGACAGCTGTGCTTCAGCCTAGCTCAGGCTCAGCCTGGGATCGAGCAGAGCTTTAGCAGTTGAGCTCCGAGGTGTTGATTAGCCCAAGGGATCTTAACAAGTTTAAAACTGCATCTTCCTGCATCCATCCCCTCCTGTGTCGGAAGCCCGGGGGGGTGAAGGTGCCTTGGTGCAGCCCGGGGGGGGGGGGTGATTGCGGGACCTCCCAAATTCGGGGTAGGAGTGGCTCAGAGGGGCTTCTGTGGAGGTGCTGGAGAACACTGAAACTATGAGAATGAGTTGGGAATCGATGCAAACGGTACAGGGCGAGTGTTAATATTTGTTATTTAATTGTAGAAACCTAGATCATGCTGTTCCTTTTTCTTCTTTTTGCTTTATTTGCACTAGTGTTTGAATTTATTTTTTTTTTTTTTAGGCTGACTTGCTGTTTGGCTCATAAAATGGTGTTTCAAAAGTGTTTTAGTAATTTGGTAAGCCCATCAATCGTAGAGTCGCAGCATTTGGTGATAGCGCTCTGACCTCATTTCTGGAGAACATCAAATGCAGAGGGATGGTGGTTACTTTGTGCAAGGCTTCAAAACCACGGAGTACCAAGTACTTTTGTTGGCTCGATAATTGCAAAGTTTCCTCGGGCCTGGGATGGTAAAGCAGAAGCTTGTTGCACAATTAGGGTTAATTATCCAGGAGGAGAAACTACCAGTGGCTCCAGCACTCTTGCAACATTCCTGTTTCTCGTTCCCACCCTCCCCACATCCCCAGGACAGCGTGAGGGCTGAGCAGCAGACCGAAACGCGTGCTCAAAGTCGAGCCGGGCTCCAGACCCATCCGTAACGCAGGCGGTGGTGCGGGGAGGAATTCCTCCCATCCCCAAGGACCAGGCAGATGCAGCTAGCCCTTGACGGAGCTTTGCAGCGTTGTTTTAAAGCAAACTGCTCTCCCTTCACCTCTGCAGTTGCCTCCCGGCTCTCCCGCGTGGGGATGAACGTATTCCCCCCCCCCCCCTCCCCATCTGAAAGCGAAGCGTGTGCTGTGAGTTTCCCCCCTGTCCTGGGGATGCGTGCAGGTTCGAGGGATCTCGTGCGGAAAGAGCGGTGTGAGAGATGGGTTTGCTCTTCTCTATGAAAACGCTCAGGTGGTTTCAGCCGTTTCTGCGAGTGCTGGCTGTGGATTTCAAGTGCTCTTAGGGCTGGGGTGCCTCACACGGGCGATGCTCCCTGACCCGGTTACCTGCCTCCCGCCCCTCGCTGTAAATGCTGGCTGCAGGAGATGGAACCCTTTTTTTCCCCCCTCTGTTTTTAAATAAAGAAGGAAATCCTAGTTGCTTTTCCAGGCTGTCCGTTGGCATTGTGTATTTTGGGTAACAGTTGCTGGGGGGGGGTGTTGAGCACCGTCCCTGCTGGAGTGGGGGGACAAGGCACAGCTGGGGGGGGACACATGAAAGGGGAGCAGCCATCGTGTGCTGGGTGAGCTTTTGGGATGTGGTACGGAGCTGCCCAAGTCCTGCCTGGTGTCCCTTGTACCACGCTTATGGCTGGAGCCCCTTGGAGGTCCCCGCTGCGGAGCTGCAGCCAGTGGGGCTGCCCGCCCCACGGTGCCCCGCACCCCATGGCACCCAAGCCAGCTTCAACGGGGAAAAGCACCGAGGGGGGGGGTGAAAGGCTGTTGTGGTCTCTGCTTTGATCTTGTTTGTCACTGCTGTAAAATGAGGGACAGAGACTCGCTGGGGGAGAGAAGTGTCCCTTGCTCCCAGAGCATTTTTGGTAAGATGCAACAGATGGGAGTGGGAGCCGGCGGTCTCCAGGCGATGTGCATCCTCCCAGCCCAAGGCATGAGTTGAGTTTTATTGCTGGTGATGTTAAAGACAGCTCCAGCTACCGCTCATCTTGGGTAAGTGCGTCCCAATGAAACTCCTGGTTTGAACAGTTACTTTTTTTTTTTTTTCTCCACTGTCCCAGGGTGAGTGCATGGTGGTGGCAGGGAAGTCACAACCATCTCTGTCTTTCTGAACGTGCGGGCAGGAGGAAGGCTGTGGCCCACTACCCCGCATTCTTCAGTGTCGTCAATGACAGCCTCGTGCACGGAAGGAATTTGAGGTCCTGCTGTTAGCTGGCAGCTGCTGGGCTGAGGACGTGGGGAGACGTTAATGATGATAGCCTTTTGCATATGGGATTTTTTTTTTATTTTTTTTTTTCTTTCTGGCTCACTGCATAATCCCCCCCCCCCCCCCCCCCAACACCCCCGTGAACTTTTCAGCCCCGTTGTCCCACTGGTCTGAAGAATGTGGTAGTCTATGATGAAGCCTCCCCCCCCCACCCTGGTGCCCTGAGACCTATCTGAAGCTGCCAAATTCAGATTACTTGTGACCTAAATGGGATGTAAACCCCATTCCCCAGAGAGGAGGAGCTGTTGCAACAGACCACAAACCAAAACTGGAATAGGCAGAATTCCTGGCCAGATATTGAACCCCGTTGGAGACAGAAGTTAACAGGCAGAGAGTTGCCAAACACAAGCGGCTGAAGGGTCCTCGGTCTGGTTCTGGCTGTGACTTGCTGCAGCTTCCTTTTCCCGTTTTTATTCAGCTCGGTAAGTTTTCAGACTGCATCTGGAGGGGCTTCCTCTTTCGGGTGCGAGGTAGCTTGCAGCTCCCACTCATTTCGGTACTGTGGGCTGGAGCTGGGGAGTTGACCGGCACGTGGACGGCAGCTGCCCTTCAGCAGCCCTGACCCCTTCCCAGCCCTTCGATGGTTCCCGGCCGCTCTCCACAGCTCCGGGGGAACAAGCCCTCTGTCACTGATGAGGCAAAGCTGGTGTTTAACAGTTTTGCAAAAACGCAAGTGGTTACCATTGAACAGTCGTGGTTTTAAAGAATATGACTGTCTGGCAGCGGGGAAAGGGAATGTGACCTGCTGCCATGAGCAGCACGATGCGATATGTTTTGAAAAGCACTTATTTACTACGAAGGGCAGGGGACAGGAGGAGAAACAGGTAGTTTTAAGTTAACACATGTACTTTGGAGTGGTTGCAGTGTCCTACAGATGATGTTTCTAGAATATGAGTGTGGTAGGGGAAGTTCCATCGCTGGACACAAGCGCTTCTTTTGAGAGACCTAAACAGTAACTTTATTTGCTGTACTGTGGCTTTCCCCGCCTGCGAGAGAGTGGAAAGTAACGTTCACCAAAGAGTGCAGCTTCTACTAAATCTAACCCAACTTCCCCTGCAGCCAGGGGACACAGTTTTGAACAAATAACGTAGAATTAGAACTCATCCCTTTGCCACAGAGTCTCTAAACCATTGTGTTGGGTTTGCAGAGTCTAGTAACACAAAACCACGTGCTAGCGGCCTGCGTCCCTGTGTTCTACTAATGCTGAAAGCACATGGAGTCGGCTCCTTCCACACTTTATTAAGATTTGTTTGACTACCAGTGTCGGCAAGATCTGATTTCTTAAATTGTCACTGCCTGAAGAGGGGGGGAAATCCAGATTATTTGAAACAAGCAGAATAGATACTGAACAATTTTGTATCCAGGGTTTGTACAGAGGAATTAACAGGAATAATTGTTCAGCGCACAAAGTTACAGCGTTGTAAACCCGTGTTTGTACAAGGCAGAAGTCTCTTCTGGTGCCACGGAACAAGCAGAGCCCGTCTCCAGTCCTGCAGACCCTCTTCTGGGGTCAGCTCTGCTCCTCTCAGTACACTGTGCACCAGTTGCTGCCGTCGCTGGGCATCAGCCCGCCGGTGATGAGGAGGATCAGATCCACGAACCACCAGATCCCCAGTCCTCCCAGCGTCAGCAGTTTCCCCACGGCGGTCCCTGTATGGCCCAGGCAGAATCGATCCACTCCGAAGCAACCCAGGAAAAACGAGTAGAGCAGAGTGGTTATAAAATAATGTCCAGTGTACCTGCAAGGGAAGCGCCCAGAGCTGGGGGGGGGGGGGCGGGGGGGGGCCGCCCCCACCGGCCGGCTTTCCCCGCCGGCCTCGCCCCGTTTCTGGCGGCGGGGCTCCCTCCCGTGGGGGCCGGGGGAAGGTGCAGGGCCGGGAGCGGGGCGAGGGGCCGGGAGCGGGGCGAGGCAGCGGGGTGAGGGGCCCTCCTCCCGCCCGAGGACGCGTCCTACTTGACGCAGGGCCGGCTGCCCCGCAGGAAGCTCCGCGGCTCGGCGCACTCGATGCCGTCCAGCGCTCGGCACTGCACCCGGGTACGGTCCACCTCGCCGTAGGCCTGTCCGCCGAACTGCAGGCAGCGCGGGCGCCCTCAGCCGCGGGCAGGGCCCGGAGGCCGCGGGCAGCGAGGCCCGGCCGAGCCTCCCCCGCCCCTTCCCGCCCGCCGCTCACCTTCACGCAGCCGTGGCCCAGCTCCTGCTGCGCCGTGGCGTTCCCGCCGTGGTCTACCGGCTCCTCGCACTCCACGAACTCCTCGGGGCTGCGGGGAAGGAGGGAACGGTGAGGGAGGGGAGGGCGAAGCGGCCCGGCCCCGCCTTCCCCCGCCCGGCCCTCACAGGTAGGTGCAGAGGACGAGTGGCGCCCGCGGGTCGGTGTAGGCCCAGGAGGCGGCGGGCGACCCCGACCCCGGCTCCTCAGGCTCGGTGCCGTTGTGGGGGAGGCCGCGGGAGGCGCCGTGCAGCAGCAGCAGGTTGCCGAGCAGCAGCGCGGCCTGCCCGCACAGCAACGCGTAGCCCACCGGCCCGCCGCGCCGCGGCGCCATGGCGGCGGCCGCTGCTAGGAAACGCCGCGCCCGCCCCGGCCTCCGGGTCGCACTACCGCCCCGCCACAAACAGCCAATGGGCGCACGTCGTCTCGCTTCGGGGGGCGGGAAACAGCCGCCCGCAACCAGTCAGAGCGAAGGCGGAAGAAGCTGCGGAGAAGGCTGCGTGGAGACGAGGCGGAAGTGCGCGCCAGACGCGCAGGCGATTGGCTGCTAGGGAGGCCTGCCAGCCTATGGGCGAAGGCATAGGGGGCGGGGCGCGGCCCGGGCAGGGCCGGCGGCCGCCCGAAGGGGGCGGCCCCCGGCCCTGCCCGGGCCGCGCCCCGCCGTGAGGGCCAGCCCCGCTCCCCGGCGCTGTCCGCGCAGGCCTCCGGCAGAGAGCGGGTCAGGACGCGCTGCCCAGCTCGCCGTGAGTTGCTGGGGGCGCCCGGTGGGAGCCGTCTGAGGCCGTGAGCCCGCCGCGCGGGAGGGAGCGGGCCTACCCGGCTGACTGGCGGAACGAGGCCTCGCTGCCTCCGGCCTCCCCTTTCCGTCACCCCGCGCTCGTCAGAGGTGCCGGGGGTGGCTGTCCCGGTAACCGGGGATCCTTCTCTGCAGGCGGCGCACCCCGTATCCCCTCGCCGGGGGGTGCGGGCTCTGCGGGCGCCGCTGCCGCCTGCTGTTCGCACCGGGGAAGGCCTCGCCTCGGGCTGTGCGCCCGTGGGTCATCAGTGTACCGACCGTACCGGGCAGGGAGAGGCTCCCCGAGCGGCCCGGGCTCGACGTGAGGCAGCAGCCCGGTGCCTGGAGCAGCTCCGGCGGTGCAGAGAGCTGGTTATCCCCAGCGCTCCCGCTGCGGGCGAGGGTTTAGGCAAAGAGCTCCCCGTAGGACTCGGTGAAAGCCCCCCGTGTGCCACCTTCCCGAAGGAACCGTGGCTCCGCTGGTTCCCCAGCGGCCGGTAACTGCTGGGCTGCAGAGCTGCGCAGTGGTACAGCCACATTCGGTTTCCTCTGGCCTGCGACAGGAATCGGTTTGTTTGCTGGACGCGATGGCGAGCTGTCCCACCAAAACCTCCTTTAATGATTAAGAGGCTTCCGAGTGGCTTTAGAAATAGCTTAAAGATTGCGTAGCGTGTGGGATGGGCGGCACTGGATTTCCTTTGCAGTACTAAGGCGGGCAGAGGAAAGATCACATCGAGTGTGTGTTTTACTCAGGTTTTACACCAGTCTCTCGGTGTAAAGCATCTTTGAAATGGATGTAAATGAAACTCATGCTTTAGGGTCTGATGTTTCAGACTTTACTACGTTAATTGCTGGGGAGAGGTGGTGTCCAAAGGGGCTGGGAGTGCTGTCGGAGGCGAGAGGCGGCAGCAAAGAAATACCAGCCAGGGCAGCAGCAGGTCACAGTCCGGAGGGAGCTGTACAGCCAAGCGCTGCTTGGAGTAGGCCCAGAGCCAGGAGGGCTGAAGCTGTGTCTCTCTTCCCTTGAACTCCCCGAAGTGTGACCCTAGAAGTCTTTTGAAATAAATGGGACTCAACCCCTCGAGCAAACTTCCCGTTAATAGGCGAACAGGAATGGATTTCAGGAGTTGTCTAGACCGTCCTCCTGCCCAGAGGAGGAACTAGTCCTGCTTCCATAGTCAAGTAGCAGAATTTTTTTTTATCCGAACTGCCCTACCCCTTGTACAAAGTGATTGGCATTGGGACCCTGCCTTTGCTAGCCTTGGTCCTTTGTTATGCTCAGAGAGCTGTAGAGATCCACCTCTGAGTGCTTTCTGGATTGACTCGGTGACTGACTGAAGAAAACGGTGCACTCAGCTATTTAAAAGCAGAGGGTTAGAGACTGAGATCCTGCTATTGACCTTCTGCATCTGGACGAGCTGCTGCCTGTCTCCATCGGGTTTCTTCTGCCTCATTTAATCCCCCCCAGTGTCTTGAGGTCATTAGATTGGAAATGCCAAGCGCAGTTTGAGACAGGTACGTGGCATTCATTCACTCCAGCTGGAGGCCAGGCAAAGCATATAATTTGATAAGAATGCATTTGGGAAAGAGCCATTACCAGGATTCGTAGGTGCCAGGTTAGCCAGTGATCACCATTGTGGTGTTAACGACTGTGCTTCCTGAGCCAGCTGGACTGTTGCTGGTGATGTTAGTTGAAGTTCAGACTGCATCCAAGATCCTTAATCTGTCTTATTTACAGTGCTTATAAGCAAACACCATGCACGTGGTATGTGGAGAGGATGTGGGAGCCAGCAGGACTGAGGTTGGAGGAAGAACATGACACGTCTGACTTGGCTATTTAAAACCGCTGTTACATGCTCAGCTAGTTTAGTTGGAGTTCTTATACCCTTCAGTCTGGCAAAGGTACACGTTCGGCATTCACGAGAAAAGGGAGTGTAACGGCCAGCCCCAGCACGAGGATTTCTGAGAAATTTCTTTTCTTGCTGATTCTACAGCTTTGTTACAAAGAACTGTGAAAATAACTGACAAACAGCAGATGTTGTTTGGGGAATTCATTCCATATCCTCTCCCCTGCCTTCACTCTTTGCTCGAGCACAGTGTGGCTTGCTAAACCACAGCTCGGCAGTGTCTGTCGTCCCGCTCACAAAGTGTCAGTGAACTCCACAAGTCTCCATGTACAAGATTTATGCCCCGATACACCGGACTGTACTGCCGCTTATGTTGCATCATTGGTGTTGTTCCCTTTAGAAACCAGACTAAAAATTTTCTAAAGCCCCTACAGGGGATTGGCAGTGGCAAAACGTAAAGGAGGGAATGCCTCCCTCCGTGGGCATTCCTTCCACTGCAGAGGGGATGCAAAGTCCCAGTTATTTGCTGGTCCATACATCTCAGGCCTTGCACCGTCCTCTTTGCTGTGTTCCTTAGGAAATGGGGCTGCTGTCTTGTGGTCCCACCATCAGCCACAGGCAAGAGACTGCATCCCTGCTCTGTCAAAGGGTGATGCAGTGCTTTTCCTTGAAAAACACCAAATTCCCCTCCCCAGACATTGAGTGAGGTCCTTTTCAGCATCTACCGTGTAAGCTTTGTTATCATGCTGCATTACTTTGCCGTTGGTGTAAATAGTCATAAAGTCTGTGCTGAAGACAACTAACAGCCTGAATCCCGTGTTGAATCCCTGAATCCAGTGCTTGCCTTTGAGGTTTCATTTGTGACTTAAGACATTGCAGAGCTCCAGGACTTATTGGTTTGTTTTACCTGGTTCTTCTCCAAGAGCATCTTCCGGCGTGTCTGAGCGATAGCTCTGCTGATGTGGGCATTTCAGGTGTGCTTCAACTTGATCAGATGAGCAGTTCTCCAGATTTTTTGTTTCCGAAGTTGGCAGGTTTGCATTTGACCCAAAACGTGTGTTCAGAAGCTGTCCTAGCTTTCTGGCCTCGTTTCTGGTTCGTTTCCGGAGCTTTGAGGTGTGTTGTCTTCGATTCCTTGTATTGCAAGACTGCAGTAGTGGTGAGTGACAGGAGAAGTCAAGGGGGATGGATATGGCTCTTGCTAAATACGGACCTGGGAATCTCATGCCCCACAGGCAGGAACCACGGGATTGCATTCACGTTTCTTATTTGTACAGTGCACAGTGGTATCCGTATTTGATCCGTGGTATTACCATAATCCATGGGAAGCCTCCTGTATCTTGGGTAACACCCAGCTTATGGGAAGCACAGGGTATTACCTGACTCGAAAGCTATCTGCAGCTTCCATAAGGGTTGGAGATACAAAACCCGTATGTTCTTTCTAACATCAGGCAGGAATAAAATCCTGTGTCACCTCACAGTATTACACAATTTAGCGTGCCGGCTCCCTGCATAGCTTTGTGGTTTGATCTGTTAGGATACATAAAACTGGCTTCACGGAGTCAAGCTGTTGCTTCCTTCCAACAAGGACCAGGAGGTTTTCTGGTTGCTGGAGGCTGCAAGGGGGGGAAACCTGAATCGCAGGTCACCTTGCTACAGCTCCTGCAAAATGGATGTAGAGTTTTGGAATGCGAAGGGCCAAACGACTCTTTCCTCTTTAATTGTTCACTGAAGCACAGCACTATAAACCTCTTATAAAATCTTCCAAGAACTCATCATTAAGGAGAGGGGGAAGACTTGTGCCAATTGCTCAGCCTGTTACGTGTTTATTCATGGCATCTTTTGCGTTATGTGCATTCAAAAGCAATTTCTAAAACATCGTAGATGTCGGTGAGAACCCTGTGAGTGAGAACTTGGGTGCGTAGGGATGTTTCTGGCTGATACAGCGCTTGCAGGGCACTCACGTCCAGTTGTGTGCTGTTTGTGCTGAGGAGATATGTGTGGCCTTTGGCGTAAGTCTGGCTCTGCATCTACGGTGAAGTATTTTCTGCATCTGTTTTGTTCAAGAGCAGCGACCTACTAGGGAAAAGAACGTGGATGCTCAAAGAAACCCATGAAGTACCACACTCAGAAAACCGAGAAAGGTTATCGGTATCTGAGAAGTTGTCGGTAAAACTGGATTTTATTTGTCTAGGTTCTTGTACGCTGCTTATCGCTATAGCATGAGAGTGCTTCTCCATCACCGTTCGGTAGTGTGACTGAAGTGTCACATGTTGTTTATTCCTCCTTCTCCCGGAGGAAGACACCGTGCTCCTTGGGAGGGTGTTTAATGGGCTGCTGTATGCCGGCCAGAGGCAGGTCAGGGCAACACGTATGACGCTTGGAGCGGAGGGTAGAGCCTGTGACGGTGTTTCTTTCTGGAGAGTTTTTCTCTTGCTCACCTGTATCCCGTGGTGTGAAGTTGTATTTCCACATGTTTCGGATTTGTAATGTAGTTTTTTTGGAAGGGAAGGCGAGAGGAGTGATTGTGTCCGTGGTCTGTGCTGGCACCAGTTCCCTTCAGCAAGCTTTTTCTTCGGGACCTGCTTGCTCTCGGGACTAAGTTGTTTTTTTCCCTAAGAAAGCATTGGGAACGTTAGCGCTAGGTCTCTTCCAGCCTCTGCCACGTTCGGGGATCTCTCCCGACACAGCGGGGCTCTTTCCGGAGCACGGCGTGGCTCCGTGGGGCCGCGGCCAGCGCCGTCCCGCGGGACCCGTGTGTGACGAAATGCCGGCGTGACGGAGTTTCGGCGGGTGCCGCTGCCGCGGGCGGCTCGTTGATGTCCTACGTCCGAGGGCCCGGGGCTCCCGCCGCCGGTGTCAGCCCTGTGGGAGCCCGTTCGGCGCCGGGGCCGCCCCTTGTCCGCGGTGCTGCGGGCGGGCGGAGCGTCCCCGCCCGGGGGCGGCGCGGCGCAGGCCCCGGCCCGGCTCCATAAGGCCGCGGGGCGCCGGCCGGACCCAGCGCCCCAGCCGGGAGGGGCGATGCGGACGCGGAGCGCCATGGCCTGGGCCCGGGCGGCGCGGAGCTGCCTCTGCCTCCTGCTGCTGGCCGCGCCCGGACAGCCGGGCCGCGCGGGTGAGTGCGGCGGGGCCGGGGCCTGGGCCTGCCGCCGGCCTCTGCCTCCCTCCCTTCGGGCGGGCCCGGCCGGGCTGGCAGGGGACCTCTGGCCCCCCCTCCCTTCCCGGGCCTCTTCCCCGTCCCCTCTGTGAGCTCCGGGTCCCCTCCCCATCACCGGCAGGGCCCGGCCTGGCCCTGGGGCCGGCTCAGGGGGTCTGGGCAACCCCCTTCCCTTCCTCGGGCTGCCAGAGCTCGGCCTGGCCCCGAGGGCTGGCAGGTGGGCTGGGAGAACCCCCCCCTTCCCTTTGCTGGAGCAGGGGGTCCTGCCCCGGCTGTCCCCATCTCCCCCACCCCTCGATGCGTGGGGCTCTCCCCCTGTGCGGGCAGCCCTGGCAGTACGTGCTCACGGTCAGGGCGCAGGGGTCACAGGAGTCTGAAGGACCCCAGGGAGGAGGGTGCTGTGGGTGCTGACACAACCTGGGCCCTGTCCAGGACCGTCTCTGCCAAAATGCTCCTGGTAAATACCGCGCATGGTGAGAGATGCTGCGGAGGGGCTGAGAGGACAGCAGGGCCTTTGTCTTAACCCTGAAATGCGAGGAGGCAATCTCGGCCGGTGAGCTGGCGGGGTCCCATTACACCTGCTCGAGTTTGCAGGCGTCCGGGGAAGGCTGTCGCTTTGCTCTCCAGCCCTCCTGTGCCAGGCTAGGCGGTCTGCTCTCCAGGTGCTCTTCCAGGCTCTTACTAAGCAGGTGGCAATCCGTGTACGAGAAAGCCTGTAAAACGTGCCATGGGGTGGGCAGCCTGTTCACGGGTCTCCAGAAATTTGTGTGAGCAGATCCTGGGTACAACCGTGTAATTTCCCCTGCCCAGAGGATACTGGGTTTCTGCGTGGAGGTGACACAACACCCCCATCGTTTCCACTGCGTTTCAGGGGACACATGTAGGGACCTGTGTCTCCCCCCTCTCTGTTTGGGTGGCCTCAGCCACGGAGCCAGGCATGGGGCAGGACCCCTGCCAGCTGCTCTCCCCCGAGGAGGACAGAGGCTGCGTCCTGGGGCATGAACTCGGGCGCAGCACGATGCCATTGCTAATGGCACTGAACGGACACCGTGTTCTCTTTATGGGCTGTTAATGAGTTGATGCTGTGCTTTCTTTATGGGCTGTTCATAAATTGAAACTGTTCTGTTTATGGGCTTTTATGATGCTGATTCTGATGTTATATATACACAATAGGCAGAAATGTCTCCTCTGTCGTCGTTTTCCTTCTCCTGAAGGCATATATGCACTGTGTTAAACTTCTGCGTTTATCATTAATGCGTAGTTTTATAGTCAGGACTTCCTAATTGAGGAATCTTTTCTAAAACTAATATTGACGCTTCATGCTGAGAAACAGGGCTCTTGTGGCGGGTATCTCTCCCTGAGGGATTCTGTGCTGCGAATCTCTTGCCTCTCACTTGGCATGGTGTTATAGGCGGTTGCGAGCTGCGTGCTAGAATAAAGCCAAGCTTTGCAAGGTGGCTGCTGGCTTGTGGCGGAGGTAGCACGGCGTGCTGGAAACTGCCGTGCCAGAGCGCCGAGGAGCGACGTCTTAAATGATGTGTCTCCTGGATATTGGATGCCTGTGCTTCCAATGGACTGGTCGGTGTTGGAGGAGTAATACTTCGGTTCCTACCTGTGGGTGGGAGGAAGCACAGGTCACCGAGTCACTGGTGGTGGATGGCAGTGTTTCTCTCTGCCTTCTGAAATCTCTGTCCCAGCTAATAATGCCAAATCTGTGATGAAAGTTAATGGACCTTCTTTGTCTCAGGGCTGAGCATGAAGAGAGGGGAGAAACAAGTCACCTGCTTCAGTTTATCCAGGAACTTCCAACTTACGGGTTGGAATGGAAGTGCTTTGGACACTCCCCAATAAATAGGGATGTGAGGCATAAGTGGGGTGTTATCGGAAACTACTAATTGAAAATTCCTGAATGAGCATAATCATATAGTGATGAGTAGCCTTAGGTTTGTATAGTGTAGATTTTCCCCTCCTATTTGTGTCCCTAGGAGGCCTGGCCTCAGTGTTTGGCTGTATAAATTAATAAAAAAAACATCTGGCATTGCCATAGGCAGGGACTGTGCTTTTTGCTACTCTGTCTCTTCCCTGGTACTTGGTGTCGTACGCATACTGGGATCTTCTAGCCAGGCTTTATCAGTTTTTAAAGGAATTGTTAAAGCGTCTAAACACTTTGGTTTCAATTTTCTGGGGAGATGCAATGTTTGGTTAAGATAATTCTTTTGTTCAGCTCATGAAAAACACAGCACCGCCTCACCCATATTTCAACAAATCTGGGACAATCGTTCAGCAGAGTAAAGAGGGTTCTTGTGGTTATTTCCTCTATGTGAAGAATAAAAAGAGGAAAGAAATTGCAGCATAGCTAATCTTGACTCTTGTAGTGCTTTGTTTTTGGAAGAAGGAAGTTTGAAACATGACTTTGTAGTTTTTGCATGTCTTGATCATTCTCATTTCTCAAGCTAAAATAAAAAAAAAAGTTTATTTGCTCAAACCAAGTTCTGTGATTGAATTTGTATTGTGCGGTTTCCTTTGGAGGCCAAATTTAAAGATAGCAACATCTCCAAAGAGAAGCGTTCCCACGAACCTCCAGTGTGAGAAGCGAGCTGACAGCCACGCAGCTACGAGACGTGGAGGAAGCGAGTGGGCTCTGTGTGCAAGGAGCTGCTCTCCGTGTAAGGTTGTCACAGATGGAAGGGCAGAGACTCCAGGGCCATTGATCCAGGAGGAAGCACGTCCCGATGAGATTAATTGTCTCGCACCAGAGGATACTATGGCTTTGCTCTGTTTCTCCTTGTAAGAAGGTTCCAAGGTGGAGAGGATCTTTAGACAGTACCGGAGAGGAGGAGCAATAGTCCTTTCCGAGGAAAAAGAGTAGCTCTTGTCTTGCGAACAAATTAGTGTGGCTGTAGGAAGGGCAGAAGGAATACTAGGAGTCTAGACAGGAAACACTTACAGCATTGGTCAGGATTTCAGCAAGAGGGAGGTAAGAATATTATTCTAGGAAATATTGCTGTAGAAGAGCTCAATATCCTCATTAATGTCCAACACCCCCGGTAAAATACTAAGAAAAATTATGCAGACCGTTCTTGCCAGCTTTAATGTTAAACAAATATTCCAGGTGAGGAATAAATCAAGTAGATTAATTTACTTCTGTTGCCATGATAGTTGGTCATCTTTTCCTAACTTCCAAAAAGGCAGGACTGTGACACAGGAGACCCTCTTGGTCTGAAGATTGAGGGCAAGGAAGGGAGGTGATGGAAAGAAAAGCCGAGGAGTATCACCCTGTAGAAGAACAGCTGGACAGATGTTCCCAGGTGCTTTGGAGATGGAGCACCACCAAGGTACTCTTTAGCCTTTGAGGTGGGAAGAACTGAAGCTGCTGGCTTCATAGGGAATGTTTCTACTCTTAGCGGATTTGTTAGCTTGGTGTTTTCTTTAAATCTCTAAATATTTGTAAGTGGACTTGGATAATATTTACATAGTGAAAGTGAAAGAGATTTTTGCTTCCATCAATCTGAAGAGTTAATCCTACTACAGCTGTCAGCGGGAAGGTCAACTGCACCTAAAGATGCTTTTCCTAGTATGTAATCGATTGAGGAAATAACTGAAGAAGTAATCGGTGGTTACATGTCGTTCTGGAAGGACATCTGTAAGCCTGTTCACAGAATTTTTTTTTCTCCTCAAACAGATATTGCTTGGCAAAGTCCTTTATGATTTTGATAATGGGATACAGAGAATGCATGCTGAATTTGAAGTTGATACTCTTCCAGTCAGATAGGATCCAGGCTCCTCAAAGAAGCAGTTAGCAATCCCAATAATGGGAGCATGAGGGAAGTATCTGTCAGAAAGATGCGGCTTTAAAAGGACGGGTGCAGAGTGTTCTGCTGAGGTGGAAATAAGTGTCTGCACAAGGACGAGAGGGTGAAAAATGGGATGCAGGAGCATGCTGACAAGTGAATCATCCATGCTGTCTGTTATGGAAGCAAGATTAACCTATGGAGATACATAAACACGTGACCCTTGATATTTGTGAGGCTTCACTGGACTGTTGTGCCCTGTTTGGGATCCTTTTTCAGGATAGGTGCAGTCTAACTGGAGAGTAGAGCTGGTAGAGCCTGATAGGAACGGTCAGAGATCTAAGGAATAGGGTCCGTGAGGAAATACTGAATATTGGCCTTTACTTAGTTGATGGAAGGGAGAGGGGGGTGTGACAGCACACTTTGAAAATCTAAAAATTTGCAGCCAGACAGAAGGGGAGTAAACTGTCCCTGTTCTTTGGGGATTAGAGGCACTACTTAAAACACAGCGAGGGAAATCTGTTGGACATCGGGGTGCTTGCTGGAGATGCTTTGTGTGGAACTGGTCCTACCCTGGGACCCGAGGATGGACTAGATGGCTGTGTAAAGCTTTTAGCACTGTTTTTAGCGAGCAGTCTGCTGCTTAAGTGTCAGATGACTGGTGCGACTGACCTCATCTATTAATTGTAATCGATCATAACGATGGTTAATTTAATGAGTTTGTGTATTTAATGCTTTAGCAACGTGCATCTTCTGACTCAGACATGCGCACAGCTAATAGAAGATTAAAAGTCATTGCTGCTAACTGATGCTCTGGGTTTAATACGGCTTTGGTCAAGCCTTTACGTTTATAGTATAAAGGCTAAAAGTTGCTAGGGGGAATGCAGGCGAAGAGAACGTTAGCAATATCTTCTGTGCGGTGCTGATTTTTTTCCTGGCTCTATTTCTACTCTCACTTCGGGATTGAGTAAATTGAAGTAGGTGAATACAAGTAAATGGTCGTACTGGGTGTCCTCTGAGTTTCACTGATAGACAGCCATGAACAAATTTGGGTACTATCAGAGGGATTTCAGTGTGTTGCTTATTGTACAGAATGATGCTCTTCAGTATCACGTGTGATGCTGAAACTGGGGGATCCAAAAGGGGTGGTCAGAGCAGAAACAGAGCCCCGCAGCCATCGCTGGCAGGCCCAGCGCGATGCTGCAGGTGGAGTGGGCGTTGAGCTTTGTTTCCACAAGTCCCGTACTCCTTGGTGCGGGAAGAGTGTTTCTTTGCACGTTCCTTGTTAGCGTCGGTCTGCTGCCGAGCTGGTCACATGCTGATGAGCTTGTTTTTATGAAATGAGTTCCTTTTGTGGTGTAAAAGGCTACAGTCTAAATTTTACTATTCCTTTTTTGGGTTTGTTTGGCTTTTTTGTTTTTTTTTTTTTTTTTTCTTCCATTGAAGAATATATCTTTGACCTCCCTTTAGTAGGCTTGGGAAAGAGTTGCAGTAAAAGAAGGGTGATATTGGGGTGAACTGTTTAGTGTGGGTAGATGTAGCTGCATGCTGTGTTTCTGTAACTGAGCCAACGGTCTGCAGGCATGCCAAGCTCTGCGAAGACAGGAGATGCAGCTTGACTTTTGCTGAATATAGATCTTACCTGTTGGGGAGTGAATACCGTAACAGCTTACCTCAGCGTCTGGAGAGCCCTAACAGCTATGACACGTTTTGATGGTTTTTCAAGCTCCCGCACGCTATGGAACGCACACAAAATTCCTACTGTGGATTTGGGGCGGGGAGGGGAAGATGATTCACATCTTCCTAGTTGCCTCCAATGTTTGGTAATTAAAGGCAGTCTTTAATGAGACAAGATAAATATAGGGGATGCAATTGTTTTTTTTCTCCTTGGAAATACAATCTCAGCTAGCGTTACACCCAAGAATGAATGATAAGAAGTATATTCTCAGTGATGACGTGTAGCACGACTCAGACAGCAGCCTTGGCCATTGGCAGGAAGCACCTGAGTACAGGAAGTCCTTGCAAGTTACTGAAAAATTTATTGGGAACTACTGTGCTGGAGAACCATACTTATTATATTGCAATGAAGTTTCTCAAAAGGAGGTGGAGAAAAAGCTACAAAAACTAGTGTATCTTAGGAAAACAATATAAATTTCTTCAAACATCTTATGTGGAAAAGAGCTGAGTATCTGGGTTTGGGGTTTGCTGTCACTTCTGCCTTTCCTTAATTGCTATGAATTAAACCACTTTTACTTTGTACTGAAATGTATGGATGAATTCTCATGGATAGTAACCATCTTGAGTGGAGGGTAGCATCTTAATACCAGCGTGGTTGCAGGAACATATCCAACAATGCCTTCACAGCATGTGAGAACCTGGCATTTATCTAGACTGCTGCGATAGCTGCAAGCTGCCTTGTCCTTGCGGAATTCCGCCCTGTGCTAATTGGGTCAGAGTATGTTTTTCTTCCCCGGGTGAGATAAGGTCTGAATGTGTCAGTCACTAGAAGCAGCCTTGGGGTCCTAGGTGGGACTTGAGGTGGCCAGTGTGTTATTAGAGTAAGGACATGTCTTTCAAGACCTATGTTACTCATTAGGAAGAGGGCCCGTCCCCTAGTAGGAGCCTTTGTAGGAGGAAAATTTAGGGATAGCATTGTCTCGTGCATGTTCCAATTCCTACTTCGTTGCACTTGTCGCTTTCATTGGATTTTTGATTAACTAGTCTGGTGCCCTCTTTGAGGGTTGCTAGTGATGCGTGTAATGTTGCACAGGGCAGTTGGCATGAAAATAGACTCTTTATACAGCGAAGGTCAAGGCAATGGAGGTACCTGCCATTACGGATGCTTTTGTCCTGGGAGGTGCCAGCAAAGGGGTGTGCTCTGCTTTCTGCCACTGCAGACCCGTTTTGTCCCAGTGAGAATCTCACAAAACAAACTCTTATCTCTTCTATACATCCACGGGCTCATTGTCAATTTGATCCGTGCTGAAACGTGGGGAGAGAAAGGATGTTTTTGCCAGAAAATGAAAGAGAACCCAAAGTTAAAGGGAACGCTATTTGCATTGTTTGAACTTTTAATGTGAAGGCTGCTTTTCTCTTTTTAGTTCCACTAGAAAGCAAGGTGATGCCTTCCTACCCTTATATTTTAGCATGTTGTAATAGGAAGCACTTTGTTAAGATGAACACACCCTCCTGCTCTGATGAATTTTGCCCTCAATGAAGGGAAGAATATAAGGCACTGTACCTGAAACCACCTCCCAAGCTGGTGGTAGTGATGGGAGGGAAGGAGAGCAGAAACCGGGGGGAGAACTGTCGGAGTATTCAGAGAGTTGAAAACCGAACGCTTTTGGTGCCTTTTCTCTGTGAGAGCCTCTCAGAGTTGCACTCTTCACAGAAATCCCTCCCAGTTTTGCTAGCTTCATGGGATGATTCACTCCTTTGTCTTCGGCTTCCAAGCTGCTTTTGGGGAGGCATGCCGCTTTCTGAGCGCTGCAAAGGTCAGCCATGCCCTGCTGTTTCTGTAGCATGTGTCCTAAGAGAGTCTCCAAAACTCTGTGCAAATGTCACAATGTCACAGCCGCCACTAATAAAGGCGCTTCTGCATGGCAGTGGGGAAGTAACAAGTGCAGAGCAGCAAAGTGCAAGAGCTTGGGACAAGACACGAGCGCAACGTGTGGTTGGAAATGACGAATGTAGAGAAGTGATTTGCCGGAGTATGTACTTTTGGTGGTTCATCCCAGGGAAGGAAGCAGCCCTTCCCTCCCCTGTTTTTTGGGCCAAGGAGGTACTGACACTGTACTTTCTGTAGCATGTGAACATAAGGGCTATTTTCAGGAAGTTTCTCTCTGCTTTTTTAATACCTTTATTCCAACAATCGCTGTAATTAAAGAAACTTCTGCTGCAGTATGTGTACTATGTTATTTCTTGAGAAACAACACAGCTCTACTTATGATTGTGCGATAAAAATGTTGTATTGGAAATAGGTGCACTGCAATGTATCTGTTTTCTCCAGACAGACGGACGGACGTGCTGTAACGTGAGAGAAGTTGAAAGCTATCGAACTGCTTTTGCTTCCCCTTCAGGGCTGTCGGTAGAAGGAGTGCAGAGAAGTGGATGTGCTTTGCACTGGGGCAGTGGCTTACCGGGATGCCTGTTTGGAACGCCACCCCGAGGTGGTACTCGTAATGTTGAGGTTGCTGGGGACAAGAGAGGCTGCAAAAGCAACTGCAGGAGTCTGAATGTGTCTGCAGCTTGGCAGTTCTGGCTTGGGGAGGCTTTTTGGGGAACCCCTGGCATTAAAGCCCATGTGGGGACTCCAGCCCGTTTCCCAAATGACGGAGCAGGCCTCCCACGGAGGCTTCAAGCACGCAGTGCCATCGTGGCACCACAAAGGCACAGATGCCTTCGGAGTTGCAGTGTGAGTTTTGGTGTGCTCAGAGTTGCTGTTTTTTAAATGAATGCAGCATCTTGGTCCCACTCGGAGAGTGTTTGGAGGATCTCAGAAACTAAACACCCTCTCACGCCTCCCCCCCTCCCCCAGATTTGGCAATTATTTCTGGAGACGAGTGGTGACAAGGAGGGTAACTGCTCCCTTCCCCCTACCTTGGTCGGGAAGCTTAGGCTCCTCTGATGAGCTCACTGATTCCATTGCCGTGAGCTAGTAAAACTGTTGCTCTTAATCCTGTCTGCAATCCCGGGCGACCAACCTCCCACTTCCCGGGGGAGCTGCTCCCGAGCCAGGCACAGGCAGACAGCAGCCATTGATGGGAGAAATAATTTACATGTGCAATTTATTATTGTTTACACAGTCGATAGAGAACAGTTGCTTGCAAAAACTGATGCCTTATAAAGGAAACTTAGACCGTAGCCTTTTGTTTGGTTCAGAGGATCTGCCTGATGTTGCATATGCAAATCATTTATAAAGTGGTCTGCAAAAGGCCGCTTTGTTACATGCATTTGTTTCACCTCGCTTGTTTTTATAAGGTCCTTAAGAGCTCTCTAAGAACCTAATGAGTAGTACTGGCCTTGTGTCAGAAGTTTGGCATAATGCTGAGCTCTGCTGGGCTGGCTTTGTGCTGCCATGCCATTAGGAAGCGCAGGAACCGCTGGAGCCCCTGGGAGTTAATCTGGAGAGGCTGCATGGTCAAGCTGGTGCCGTTCAGCAGCTTCGCAGCACGGGACACCTGGTTTTGACGCTGTCGTTCTGTGTGTCCTTGAACAAGTTCTCTTTGTGCTGACCTGCTCTGATTCCTGCTGATGGAAAGTGATGGTGTATGAGGTAGATACTTGTAAGACAGTAATTGGAATGCGGAGCTTTCAATGTGAAACCTTTTGGAAATTTTGGTGTCTTCTGTGCTGTTTGTGTGTTGTTTTCTCTGGGCTTTTACGAGGCAATCCAAGCGTGCTCTGCTCAGAGACTTGCTGTGTGTATCAGGGCCTTTGGCTTTTTCTTCTTAGGGCTCTCTAAACACGTGCGGTGCCTTGGCAATGTGGTGCAATGTTGTTTCTTAAAAGTAGAGCTTGTAAGTATGCGATAGGACATGATGCCAGTCTCGTGGCAGAGGATCTGTCCCGTGCAGCGCTGCAGACCTGCATGGAGCAGCCCCGTTTCAGGGGTCTGTGACAAGCTGGAGACCTGAGCTGGAATCACGGCCTGCCTCCTTCCTACTGAGGGGGCTTTTCTTGAAATAGCATTTTCTTCCTTGTGCCTTATCCTTCTGATTGCTTTTTTTTTTTTCTTTAGCAGTGTTTCTGTTCTGCTTTCTAGGTTTCCAGCAGGTTTCTCTGTTGTCTTCCTACGAAGTTGTAATCCCGCAGAGGTTAGGAAGAGAACGGCGAGAGGCTTCTGATGGCTCCTCAGTACAGGTACTGTACAGTACAGTTTTTAAAATGCCTTCAGTTTAATATCGACTTCCTAATGAGATCCACCCAATTGGGTGGGTTTCATGACCTGAAATTGTCATGAAACACTGTCAGATTCATCTAGCAGCAAACAAGTGTCTATCCTTACAAAAGATAGATTACATCTAGCATCGCCTTTAGCTGAGTTACAGTAAATACCTCCCTGCTCCAGAGGTTACAAGTTGTTGCAAGGGATTTTTGATCGGGGTGTAAAAGTTGCATAATAAGAGTTACTAAGCACTGGGATGAGTTTCAGAGAGGTGGTGGAATCATTATCCTGGGAGATGCTCAAAGTCTGATGGGAGGAGGCCCTGAGCAGCCTGGGCCAGCTCTGTAGCTACTTTGAGCAGGGGTCAGATTAGGCAACCTCCAGTGGTACTTGCCAGCCTATATTATTCTGCTGTAGCCACATAACTAAAGACTGCACACTTCAAAGTATTTGGATTAGACCAACTGTGTTTAGTGACAGATCTTCTAAACACTGGCAGAATTTAATATTAGCAAAAATGCCTTGCTGTTTATTGCAGTCGTTGACCAGTACTCCTGCTGTGATACTTAATGTTGTGGTCAGGCAATTCAGCTTATCCGCTTAAATATTAAGGTACCCTAACCGCTGTGTGTAGCACTTGGCTAGCACAAGGCTGTGGAGGTACTGGCTCACTGTGAACATTCAGTATTAAAACTGTATTGTCCTTTTCCAGCTGTAACTAAGAGTTTTTCTGTGGAAGTCTTAGAAACAAGGAATAAGAAAACCACAAAGCTATTTTGAAATAGCTTTCTTCATGTGACTTTTCCCCAGTTACACAGAAAGGGATGCCAGGTTCCGGAGGTAGGGACAATTATAAAATAGTTTTCAGGCTCACCCACATGTGATTATTCCTGGTCTGGATTTAGGAAGGAAAGTTTATTAGCTCAGTCTCTGGCAATTTCAGTGTGTGGACATGGCAGTCATTTTGTCTGCTGGATGTCAGGGAACCAGAGCAAATCCTGATGGCTGTGTCAGCTTCTCATTGCGAAGTCTCATGGGCTCAGCAATGTCAGCTAGAAGCAGAAGGAACACCCGCTCCCTGACCAGTGTCGGGATGCCAGCAAGAACCGTGATGGGATTGACAGAGTGCTGCATCCCTCTAGGAGGTGGTTTAAATTTTGTTGGTATGAGCTGCATCTCCAGCAACTACAGCTATATCTAAAAAGGCTAACGATACAGACCAGTCCTGAGTTACGGAGGATGACGGTAGTGATTTGAATGCTATAGTTGTAGCAGTAATGGAGCTCGCAGAGACATTTTCTGCCAAAATTTTATTGATTTCAAGGAATGTTTTATTCATTAACATGAGTAAAATGCAACTTTTTTTGTATTTAGGACAAGGTGTCGTATGCTATTGAGATAGAGGGAAAAGAATACACAATTCATCTAGAAAAGAACAAGTAAGTGATGAATTTCTTGCAATTGTTAAATTCCATCTGTTGTGTCCAAATAACAAGCTGGCAGGTAGCATGCGAGTTCTGATCCTTGAGGTCCTTTATGAGGAGTGCAGTTACATGCTAGCTCTGTGAAATCTGCAGAGACAGAGGGCAAAAGTGGATTCAGTCACCATCCTGGCTGTCAGCCAGCAGCCCTGGTGATCCCCCTCAGCGAAGGAAGCAGTAGTTTGCTCAAAGGGGATCTGAAATGACACTCTCCATCCACAACTAAAAATAAACAAACTGAACTATATGTCAAGTAAATATTTTCACTTTCTTCTGGGTTTTGTTTATTGTTTCAGGGTTTTTCTTCCCCTGTCTCAGTAGCACAAGAGGAGTAATAAAAGAGAAGCTGTCTTTATATCCAAGGCCTTGATATCCATAACTTGTAGACAATGTAGCTGTTGCCTGGCTTGAGGTCAATTTTTAAAGGGCTGCTTGCAGCAACAGCAAGTTACCATTTATCAGGCTATTGCTTCTTAAAACTGCCCTGAAAACAGACAAAAGAGACATTAACTATTTAAGTGTAGAAGCCCCTGGGGATCTCTAGCTGCTCCTTGCCAAGCCCCCGACCCTTGGAAGCATGGGAATTCAACTGCACCGCATCAAGGGATTTACTAGTATGGGTCAGCAGTCTTAATCGTGGGAGACTTTCCTGATGCACTTCCTTCCACAGCTGGGGAAGAGAAGTCATATGCAGCAGGCTGAGTGCTGGGATTTTATTTTATTTTTTTTATTATTCTGCATGAAAGCAAACTTTTAGCACAATTTAATGGGTTTCGAGGCTTGTTTTACATTCCTGGGGTGAGGTATTGATTTGTTTTCATTAATGTTTCCACCATTCTGATATCTCGGATTTTGCTGTGGAAATGCACCATTTCTTTGTTAATTTGTTTTTTTTTTCCTTTTGAATGTTTCCTTATTTAATTGCAGTTTACGTACTTGTGATGCTTTTGATTAAGATCATCTTACTGCCCTGCTATAATGTCACGGTCATTCCATGAAATTCCTCTTACATTCCTTCTCCCCTTTCCTTACAGAGAACTGCTGCCCAAAGATTTCACAGTTTATACCTATAATAAGGAGGGGAAGTTGCAGACTGAATATCCGGATAGCCAGGTAGGAATTCTTTCTTTTTATACCCTTACCGAAGGTGACTTGAACACTGAGCATCTACAGGATGAGGTAGTCGCGTGTTAGAAACGGATAGTTGTGTTTTTTCACGGGGCCACCTTCTACTCCCGTGGGCACACTGCCCTCTTCCTGGAGAGAAGCCTTGATTTTAGATGAGGCTCTAGCTTGGAGCTTGTAGTAGATCCCCTTTTCTTTATGTGGAGGTGATTGCTGTCTAATTAAAAGTTACTCTTATCTAAAAAGGAAATGCTCTTCTTAGCTGCCAGAACCCTCATTATCGAGGGTGGTGCTGTCCTTGTACAGCACCGTGCAGTGTTGGTATCGCTTCTGCACACAGGTCTTGCTTCTCATGGGGGCCAGAGCACACGGAGCAGAACTGGGCTGTTTTAGTGGCTGAATATATACCTTTAATTTTGCACACAATGGTCTTCCAGATTGGTCCACAAGTCAAAATGAATGGTCAGCTGCTGACCCATCTTTTCAGTTGCGTGAGGCTGTCTGTTAGCAACACTGAGGATTTTTCAGAGTCGACAGGCTATCCGTTAGTCCAGAAATTTGGGAACTACTGGAGGGGATGGATGAGATCAAGTCTGGAGGACTATGAGAATGATGTTACCTGCATAGTGTTGGTGGAGTTATTCCACTGAAGAAGCAGTTGGAGCCCTCTCTTTCTGCACAAGCAGGCTGCCTGATAGGTTGTCTTTGAAAATTTAATTCCTTCTTTAGAATAAGAGTAAAAACTAGCTCGTGTGATACAAAAAGTATGAGAGTTTTTCTAATGGCTTCACTCTTCTTACGTATCAACATTGTTCCTTTGAAAGGGAAGTGTTAGTCATATGTGGTTCATGGGATCTTGTTTTTTTGAAAATAGAGCACCTGAGTCAGCTGGGTATTGACTTCCTACTGATTGACTAAGGAAAAATGCTTTTTCTGCATGAGGTCATGAAAGTCCCTTCGGTGGCCTTGAAGGATTAGCACATGCTTTCAGTGCTTTCTGTGGTCGTTGCTGAAACAGCAGGCGACATAATCTACCTGACCCCTGTAATAATGTTCAAAAATGCACTTGCCAGAGAAAATGGAATGTATTTGCCCCATACTACCCCCCTTGTCTGGTTTCCAAAGCGTGTAGATACAGAGGACAAAATGGCAGTACTTTGTTTCATCAGGGCTGATGAGGGATGTATTGCGCAACCGAAAGGTCCTGGCAGGGCCGGTTGGCGAGGATAGCGGGTGTTGGCCCTCTTCTTGCCGGAGAGAGGTTACGTACAAGCCAAATGTTCTGCAGCACTGTTTCCTAGAAGGCTGAATGGTGATTTGGCCCAAATTGGTAGGGAGGGGTTGTCCTCAAAATAGTTGAGGCAGGGTGGAGGACAGAAGTGAAGAGTAGGATGGTTTACGGTCAAGTGAAGAAATGCAGTTGCTCGATAATGCGTCTAAGCCCTGCTTGCCGGGCATTTGTAACGCGTTGGCAGCGCCAGCTCTGAATCCGGCTTCAAGTAGAGTGACTGAGTGAGCGAGGGGGATTTTAAACCAAAATCTGTAACGAACTGCTGGCCCCACTGAGTTGTGAAGAGGCTCTGCTTTGCAGGATAGGGAGGCAGGGATCCGTTTGGAGTCCTGTACCCCGGCGTCTTGATGAGCTTCATATATATAAGTCCTTGTGGTGCTAAGGCAGGTGAGGAAATCCTTAGACGCAGGTTAGTGAATGAAACACTGTTATATTGTGGTAGAGCTAGAGGCATGTTTGAAGCTATAGATAAAAGGCATGTGGTAAATTTAATGTAAAGCACATTACATTGTCAAGTTGTAACTACTGCTGGTCACTGGCAGGCATAGCAATTACGCCACCAGAGATCACACTGGGTGTGCAGATACGCGTGGAATATGTGTGTAATGTGCCCGTGTTTTCCCATATAGGATCACTGCCATTATCAGGGATACGTGGAGGGGACCCTGGATTCTGTGGTTGCTGTCAGCACTTGCTCGGGGCTCAGGTAGCACAGCTCGTCTTTTGTGTCCCTGTTGTCACGTGAGTTTCGTGGCTCGCTGAACCTGAAACAAAATTCTTGCTCTGTTTTTAATCGCTGTTCAGCCAGGCGGGGATTTATTGACCGGGGCCAAGCTGCAATGGTGTTATGCCTTTGTGCAGTCTTTCTGTGGTACCTTTTATTC
The DNA here is from genome assembly GCF_011004875.1 of Balearica regulorum gibbericeps. Taxonomy (NCBI): domain Eukaryota; kingdom Metazoa; phylum Chordata; class Aves; order Gruiformes; family Gruidae; genus Balearica; species Balearica regulorum. The sequence goes on along the minus strand of NC_046210.1, from coordinate 1,847,062 downwards.
ATGTAGTTAATAGATATTTGAAATGCCATTAAATAAGTTGCAATTTGTTATCAGAGTACAGTAAGTCATTCTTTGACACAAATTTTGGATTATTTTCTGATTTGGGTAGATGGTTACTACAAAGAACTGTACATAGTGCAAAAATGGAAAGTCACATGCTAGTCTGCAAATTTTACAAAATTGGCCCTAAAGCATGTGCACATCAAATATGATTGGAATTTTTTTCTGCTTTGGGCTAATTCCCATAACTCTTGGTGCTTTGATTTTTTTGCAGTGCCATGTCAGACACCAGAGCGTCAACAGTAATTGAACTAAAGCATTTCTGCTTAAGGCCTGCGACTTAATTTCTTGTGCATTGCAAACCTTTACAAAACCATTTAATTTGCTGTATTCGTGAAGGCCCTATCCAGGGCAAGGCTGCTTTAAGGCCTGGGATGCATCATGCCGTTTTGCAAGGACTGAGCTATAGGCATACCTTTAGTTACCAAAGAATAACTGTTCCTTTGCTTTACTGTAGAAACCTGGGTAACTATCCTCCGTGCTTAATGCAAGAATTTCTCACACCCTACCGTACTTTAGGGGTTTGGTGACAATAGGGAACATCACCTATGGAATTGAACCAATGGATGCCTCGTCTGCCTCTAAACACATCGTATATCGATTGGATAATGTGAAGAAAGAGCCCACGATGTGTGGGGTAAGCACCGAAGAGCATGAAAGGGAACGTACAGAGGAAAATCACCATCCCAGTATGACTCAGCTGCTGCGAGTAAGTACTCCAGTGTTTTTTCCACAGTCCCCTACAATGTGTTTTGTGACTGTTCAGCTAAGAATATGGAAGCAGCTTATCAGATTTCCTGGGATTTAACACATGCCTAAAGGTTTCTGATTCAGAGGGCTTTCTACGCTGCTGAAAAACTCAGTTACTTCAACAAAGCAGCTGCAATTTCCTTCTGCTTCTGCCCACAGCAGTGAGAGTCGAGTGGTAGTTAGATTGTTCATGGGCAGAGCTTTCTAGGGCTTTTTAAGGGCAGGAACACTAGCTTCATTGGAGAGGCTCATTAATGAAGTATTGCATCAGAAACCAGGAGAATATTGTGGTGTTTATTCCATTCTCTTAACCCTCTGAATAACAGTTTGGTGTGCAGGTCCCCCTTGTCGGTTTGAAGACTGGCTATACAAGAACAAGGTTGCAGTAAAAGCAGGACTAAGAAACATTGTGTTTCACTTCAAGGTTATTGGCTTTGCTTGTTGGTGTCTTTCTGCTCCTTTATAAAAGCACATGCTGTCTTTCCAAAGAAACCTGTGTGAAAAAGTAAAAAGGTCCCTTGCTCTTGAAATGCAGGAAAACTTTGTGCAGCTAAATTGTAGTGTAAATTACTTACAGAGAATTTGTTGTTGCATCGGATTACATTTCTTGGTTTTGGCATGTTTTCGTCTTGGCACAGTGTGCTTTGGGTGTGTCTCTCAAACCACTAGTTGTATCAAGTGAAATATGACAACGTCATGATTTTTTTTGTTTACACTTGAATTAATAAAATTGAAGTTGTCTAAAACTTTGTTCCGCAGAGAAAGAGAGCGGTCCTACATCAAACAAGATATGTGGAGCTGTTCATAGTTGTGGATAAAGAAAAGGTAGGAATTGTGGGTCACCTTCCCTTCCTTATCCCCAGGAGATGGCTTGAAAAGCCCTCAGTCTTCATTACTCCCAAATGGATTGTTGAAAGACACAGACGCTTTAGCCAATGTTATGCAAACATGCTAACCTAAAACTGAATAAACATGTTCTATGCAGTACTCTTCAGGGAAGAGTAAACTGTCAGACATGGAGAGTTTCTATCAGCAAGGAAGCTAATAATGTAAGGAAAAAACTTTTTTTGCATGGCAAAACCTGCCTTTGCTGTTTTCTCTTGACTATTGAGCTGTTGAGCAATAGCAATGAGGATGGTCCTGTCTTGATTAGTAGTATCTTGACAGGAGATTTGGAGCCAGGCAAAAATATTTTTCCATGTTACTAGTCTTAAAATGTTTTGTTCCTTTTTCTAACTCTTGTCTTTATCTCTTCGTGACTAAGTTTCTTTGTCTTGCAGTTTGAAGATTTTGGGAAGAGTGAAACAGAAGTAAGAGAACACATGGTGCAACTGGCAAACTTCCTTGACAGCGTAAGTTAAAGCTACGCTGAGCGTGGGTGGGAATGATGCTGTGTGCAGCAGCCCTGCAGCTCTGTTACTTGTGTAAACTCCCACTGTGGAGTCTGTTCAGTTACTACTTTGCTGGGAATGAAATAAAGGTTTTTATCAAGCCCGGAGCTAAACCTGTTCCCTCGGCCATCATGTTGGTGACTGATAGGACTCAGAGTCACGCCTGCGTGTTGTGCCGGAGGAGCAGGGGCGGCAAAGCGATGGCAGTGTTTATGGGCAGTGGGCTTTGAATGCATCGCTATGAAAGCTTTTCCACCTCTAAATTCATCTGCGGTCATTGTACTTGAGAATTAATTTAGGGAACTCTTCCAACCTGTGCTACATACAGTGAGAGACAGGACAGATTGCTGCAATTACTGCAATTCTTAAGTCTTTGTCAAGGTTAGAGAAAAAGCATGTCTTTCAGCTTGACTATTTCAGACAATGCTATTTGTCAGGATTGAGTCTCCTTTTTATTTCTGTTTTGGATTTTGTCATTGATCCTGTAGCTAATGAAAGTCTGAATCACAGGGAAAATGCGTTCTGGTGATTTGAATTGTGTACAAAATTTAAAAAAACACAAGAAAACTAAAAAGCCCAAAGAGAAAAGTAGATTCTTGCAATAAGATAAATAATGCCAGACCACTTATTCTTATCTGGAGGTCTTCAGAAATATTTCTCCTTTTTTTTTTCCTCCTCAGATGTACATCATGTTGAACATCCGCATTGTGCTGGTTGGTCTAGAGATTTGGAAGTATGAAAACATAATTAGCACAGACGGAGGTGCTGGTGACGTGCTGGCAAATTTTGTACAGTGGCGAGAGAAGAATCTCGTTTTGCGCCGGAGACATGACAGTGCCCAGTTTGTCCTGTGAGTTGCAGTTCCCTCCCTTGGACTCTTAAGAAGCTTATTCTATTCCTGTCTGCTCAGCCGTGTTCTACCGTCAAAAGTAGCCATTGTATTTCAGCAGAGAACCCAGTGCAATCTGCTGTGTTTTATGTACTTGGGAAAACATTCCAAGTCAACTTAGGCATTTTTAAGAAGGTTTCTGTGGTCCTTGAATTCAGTGTCCTCTCTGAGAGGTATATGGCTAAAAACTGATATTTTTTTTCTTGTCCTGCAATGTTATATATTGTGTTGTATAAAGCTTCCATTCAGATAATCCTTTGTCAGGTTGTACACCAGTTAGACTTGTAATCTGGGGCTTTTTCCACTTGAAAATGAGCAGAAACCTGGTGCAGAGCATTGCATTTTAAAGCTGTTTCTGCAGTTGGTATCCAGAGCTAGCTACACAGCTTGAGCTTTGACGTGTGACTTTAATCTGTCCGTCCCTACTGCCGTAAACTAGCACAGAGCTTCCGGAGCTGCCGTCTCTGCCCCGATTCCGGGACGCCTGCCCCGTGCACTTCCCGCTCCCGCAGATAGCGCAGCCCTTAGGAAGTCACTGCCCAGAGTACGAGGAAGGGCAGAGGTGAGAGCGCTGCATCACACGGGGCAACAGCCCAGCCGGCCATCCTGCGAAGCAGCAGCTCCCCTTCCCGCAGGAGGTGGGGGCCTCTCCTCCTCTGAGACAGAACAGCACTGTTCAGGTGGTGAGGGTGAAATGGCTGAAAAAATAGTTATTTTAAAATTCTTTTATATGAAGTGAAATGTGGTGCATTGTGCTGTTGCACTTAAAGCTTTAAGAACTGCGTAGAAACAAAATAAGATACTAATGAAAAGGAGGTAGACAAGGAAAGAAATCTATGGAGTTTGGCAGTAGTAGAAAGGCAGCTAACAGCCAATTAAAACAAATGATTACAAGGGTGGACCGTTTAGCTCTTTATATTTAGAGGGAAGATGTGGAAGAGGATAACTTTCTCTGCAAACTCTTATCTTAATTTAAAAGAATAAAAGAACCACGAACAGAAAGATAAAGCTGAACTGGCACATTCATACCCGCAGTCAATAGTAGTGCTCCTAGCAGTGCTCCTTTGTTAGTGTCGGAAAGCTGGAAAAGCAGTATTTTGTGCCCCGCACGCAGAAGTGATGTATTGGGCGGCTGTGCGGCTGCGCTGTAGCGCTGGCAGCATAATGTGTCTGTACAGGCGGGATGACTGCCTTTCCTTTTTCTCCCCATGACTGTAGGAAGAAGGGGTTTGGTGGCACAGCTGGAATGGCCTATGTTGGAACAGTGTGCTCCAAGAGCCACGCGGGAGGCATTAATGTGGTGAGATACCGTTAGTGATACTCTGAATGTGAGCAAGATAAGAGTTTTGCACTCCAGAAGTCTTCTTGGAAGTGCGCAATCTTTACCAACAAAACTGAAGTGGCTTAGTGGGGATTTTTCTGTGGTGCCCAACCATTTCTGGCACTTCCATGATATCTGGATCACAACTTCTCTGCAGTCTTCTGCATCCTCTGCTCAGCCTTCCCTCTCCCCAGTGCGCAGCACTCATGAAAAAGGGACAGGCCTTCTCTGCTGACATTTTAAGCACCCCTGCCTTAAAAGTATGTGGGAGCTGTGGGTGTCCTCAGATCCGTCCCTGGTGTCTGCTTGACCTTCCCAATTGTGAACTCCTGGAGCAGTGCGGTTGACTGCCCTCTTTATGTGAAATTGCAGAGCGTTAATGAACTGAATTGCTGATCGTGGATAACTGGCAATCCCAGCAATCTTGTTTTCTTGGACTAGGGACAGAAGTACTGGAATTGGAGTTTGCATATTTAAGGAGATTTGGGCTGGTGTGGAGAACAGTTAATGTTGCAGCTGCACTGGAAAGTAGAGGTTGTTAGGGAGTGTCCTGATATGTTTGTCTGAGGGCTCTTATTACTAAGCAAATGACATGCGCTTGGTTGGAAAGCAGGCACAGTTGGTCTGAGAATGCTGTTAATGTTGAGACAGGGTGACAGAAGTGTCCTTTTGGCACATAAGTAAACACTGACTTTCTCAATATAAGCTGTCCACTAATTTTCTTCTGGTTTGTTCTTGTGCAGTTTGGAAGAATCAGTATACAGATGTTTGCATCAATTATGGCTCATGAACTGGGACATAACCTGGGGATGAACCATGATGATGAACGTGTCTGTCACTGCGGAGCAAGCAGTTGCATTATGAGCTCTGGAGCATCGTAAGTAACTGAGAAAAGGGAAAGCATTTTCCGAGGGTCAAAACTTCCCACCCACAAGCTTTGTTTTTACAGGTTGCTTTCATCTTCAAAGCACTCTTGCAGAGTTGTGTCACGCTTGCAGCTCATGGGGAAAGCAGATGATACCCTTGTCTACAAACTGAGGGGATAGTTGTGGGTTGGCTTAAAGATAAGCTCATGTTCTCTGTTGCAGGGGATCGAGAAACTTCAGCAGCTGCAGTGCAGAAGACTTTGAGAAGCTCACTCTCAACAAAGGCGGAAGCTGCCTGCTCAACGTTCCCAAGCCTGATGAAACCTATAGTGTCCCGTACTGTGGGAACAAGCTGGTAGATGCCGGGGAGGACTGTGACTGTGGTTCACCCAAGGTTAGAGGCTTGTGTGTTTTACGAGTGCTGCCAGGGTAGCCCGGCGTGCCACTCACTGGAGAGGGGACTGTGCGTGGCAGAGGGTGCGATTTCTTGGCATTCACAGCACTTCTGTTTTCAGGAATGTGAAAGTGATCCTTGCTGTGAACCAGGGACTTGCAGACTCCGGTCCGGTGCTGAATGTGCTTATGGTGACTGCTGTAAAAACTGCCAGGTTAGAAACTCAGACATGTTACTTGGAAGCGTTCTTCAGTGGTTGAGAAAAGGAGAGCATTGGCCTAGCCGGCGCATCAGTGAGAGGGACTTGTCCTGCGTGTACGCAGCACCCACCGAGGGCTTCAGAGCAATGCTCTTTTTTTTGGGGGCGTATTGTGGGTCAGGTGCAGTGTTCATCCGTGCCGTAAGGTTTCTGTTTTCTGATACAGTTTCCCCCTCCCCTCTCTCTCTAGCTGCTTCCTGGAGGAACCGAGTGTCGGGCCAGTAGCAACGAGTGTGACCTTCCGGAGTACTGCAACGGCACGTTCCAGTTCTGCCAGCCAGACTTCACCGTTCAGAACGGTCACCCGTGCCACAACGAGGAAGCCTACTGTTACAATGGCGTTTGCCAGTACTACGATGCGCAGTGTCAGGATATCTTTGGCTCAAGTAAGGAAAAGCACAGTGTTATGATTGTTCTAGGAGACGTAGCTAAAACAATACGCTAAGTTTATTTAAAATATATTTACTTGTTTTCCTGTTACAGAGACCAGCTGGCTTTGGCAAAGGATTTGAAATAGTGGTAATTTATGGCTTAGCCTTCACACATTCTTCGTTACATTTAATGCCGTGCTGGTGATTCAAGTAGTAATTTTCTTGCACTGATCATTCCTATTACAGTGGGGCTTCTGGTGTACAGGGTTGTAAAGAAGCCATGAAGAAATATCAAATGGTGTAACTGACTCACTGTTAAGTGACTGTTTCTCTTCTTGATTTTTTTTAAACTTGGCACCCTGTAGTGCTGACATTTCCACCTCTTTACTGTTTTGATCGGGTTCTTAAGCTCTCTGTACTGCGTGGAAAACACTAGGTGTAGCAGGGTAATTGGGCTGGGTAAAGGAGACATGATAATGTGAGGTGGTTCTGTCCGTATTTAACTTGGCTCCTCTGTCTGGGGGACGGTTATTGTTTGCAGAAGCCAAAGCAGCCCCCAACATTTGTTTTGCTGAAGTGAATTCCAAGGGTGACAGGTTTGGCAACTGTGGTTTCCATGGCCATGACTACAAGAAATGTTCCAGCTGGTGAGTTGAGCTCAGTGCATCGAGAAGTTCCTAAATGTGTGCTTGAGAATTCTTATTCAAGTGCTGTAGTATAAGTTTGGGATGGTTTAGGAGGTGCACTGGGGAGAGATATGTTATCCCATTGTCTAACCTTATTGACGTGTGTGCATCATTCTGAACCCACAGCGAGAGCGCTTAAAACGCATCTATTCTATCCTCATTTCTGAAGCTGCTATTAGCACTTATAGCCCCACACTTACACAGTTGTAACTTTTGTTGACTTGGGTTAGATTGTCTGGCTTTAGCTCTTGCACGTAATAGTTGAAATGAGTTTGAGTGTTTAGGCAATTCTTTCGTAGCTGGGTTTAAATCTTTCAGGCTCGTGCCACAGTTTCCCATGTGTGTGGTGTTCTGTGGCCTCAGGGATGTTCAGTTCAGACGTGGGGCTGTGGCAAGGAGAGTGTGTTCCACATCTCCCATCATCGATTGTTCTTATCCTAAGGTGTTCACATACAGAAAAACAAGTTGCAGATCATCGTGTTTTCTTTAATGTAAAGATCCCAACAGTTACAGAAAGAAGGGATAAATCCATACTCTTGCAGCACTGAAATGAGGCTCAGCTCAATTTTGTCTGGCGAGTTGCCTCAATTTTATTTTCAAGTAGTGTCTTCCACTAGAAAGAAAACATCACATCAAATGCGTGATAGTCTTTTTCTCGGAGTGAATTCAAGTGTCACTACAGTGTTCGTATGTTGATGTTGTAGGAATGCCATGTGTGGGAAGCTGCAATGTGAAAACGTGAAAACTATGCCTGTTTTTGGAATTAAGCCTGCTATTATCCAAACTCCCATCAGAGGCACCACGTGCTGGGGTGTAGATTTCCAGCTAGGCTCTGATGTCCCGGACCCAGGAATGGTGAATGAAGGCACCAAATGTGATACTGGAAAGGTAATTAACAATTAAAAAATGATTTCTTAAAGTAATAATTCAGGGGTTTTATGTGAATAAAATTTTCAGCTGCATTGCTTCCAGAATATTTATGGCCATTAATTTTTTGATGCCTGTAGTTAATGCAGAACTGAGCAAGTCCATCGGTTCCCCGCACTGCCTAGTACTGCAGTGCATGTGCATAAAAAATGTAATGAGCCTTTTGTTTATAGAAAAAAGAAGCAAAAGAAATAAAGTTTGTTGAGAGCCAGAATCTTTGCTCTGTCAGTGAGCAGGAAGAGCTAGGCACACACAAATGCCTTTAAGACAATTTTCAATTAAAATCCCACTGAACTAAAAAGCCTAGAAGCTTATCCCCAGCAGAGGAATGTGCATTCCACATATCCTTACTGTGCACAATTTAATTGCTATTCCTTTACATTCAGAGTAGGGACAAAAGACTTCCAGTAACAGTTCAGACACCATACTGAGAAGCCTTTTGTAGCCTTTCTGTGGAGTTGGGGTTTATCACGTAAGAGTCGGAGACTTGCTTTGTGGTCAGTGAGCACAGAGTGGCTGCAGCCAGGGGAACGCGGGGGTGCAATGCCACCTTCCTTCACTTGTGTGCGTCTCGCAATTCCCCTAGATCTGCAGGCACTTCCAGTGTGTGAGCGCCTCCGTTCTGAACTACGACTGTGATGTGGAGAGGAAGTGTCATGGACATGGGGTAAGCAGAGCCGGCAGTCCGCTTACAATGAACACTAGGTCTGTAAGTTTTGGTATGACTGGCAGCATTTCTATGTGAGGTCCTCTGACATCTTCGTAACGAGAACACTAGGTTTTTCAGAGCCAACTAAAGATGATATTTTTTTGCCAGGCAAGAATTCCCAATTCCAGTATCACTAATGTAATTTGAAACTCTGCATTTCACGATAAAAAAAAAAAAAAGCCATGCTCTTTAAGCCGTTGGGATAGCTAATCTTTGCAAGCTCATCCTGAACAATGTTGTGCTTGCCAAGTCCTGTGAAACCTTGAGACGCCTGGCCAAGGACTAGTCAGAATTGACGTGGGAGTTACTGGTTAAAGGTCTCCAGGCTGAGTGATACGGAAGGGACAGAATAGACGGTCATACGAGGCTACCGCATGCGGCTTTCAAATATGTGGAAACTTAAGTTACTAAAACGACCTTATTGTGCTGTTTGTGTTGTTTAAATGCAGGTGTGCAATAACAACAGGAACTGTCACTGTGAACCGGGCTGGGCCCCTCCTTACTGTGATACTAAAGGCTACGGAGGAAGCCTGGACAGTGGCCCTCCTTACAACGGCAAGTAGTCATCGGGCAACTACAGAGCAGGGACCTGTCTTAGGAAGGCTGGCGCTGAGCTCAGTGCAGAGCACTCGCTTGCTCTGAAGCAGTGAACTTCTGGGGGTTGGCTCTTCACCGGGTTTCCTTTGCAAACAATTCTAGTTAAGGTTTTGGGCTCAAGGTGTTGCATTTCACTCTTATGGGATGCTGGGCATCTGTAAAGAAACTGGGTGGTTTAAGTGCCTTCAGGTGATTTCTGCCACCTTGGACCAAGATCCTCTTGGACTTCTCTGTGTCCAAGCTGGGAGCTGAAGCTCCTTCCGTTCTTAGATCCAAACAAAATGTGAAATTTGCCTGAGGATGTGGGTTCACATCCACGGATGCGAATCTGCATCTCCATAAGGACATGCCGCTTCCAGCAGTGGTGGCAGCAATGAGTAGCTGCCCTGTTCTGGTATCTGCAGGTAGTTGCGTGTGAACCTGCAGTGTCAGGATGAACATCTGACCGAGGTGGGCTAGGGCAGCGCATATTGACAAGTCTCTATTTTATTAATGTTTATTATTTGAGTTCAGACAGTGTACTTCATTTGGTAGTAACTACAAATGTAGTCCCCGTCCCAAACAACTTATGATATAGAAGAGGAAGGGTACCTTCAGTACCTTTACCCCAGGAAAGGTACTAGGTCAGTGTTTGACGTGGCAAGATGATGTATCTGTGTGTCTGGAAGATACATGTATATGTTTGAATGTGAACAGTGGGAACACGGTGCCTTGGGCTGGGGAGCACAATTCATGCACGTGAGAAAGCAAACTGAAAGAGGCTGTGAAGTTTACTTTTCTCACTGACAGTTTAAAAGATGGAATAGGAAGCAAAATCCAAGCTATAATTTGGAGAAAACTGTGCAATGTGCATGTGTATATAAAGACGGGATTGATGTAGTCCCTTCTATGAGCTGCAAGAATGATCTTGAAGACTGGTTTTCATAAGATGGTGTGGGTTTGAGGTGAAGCTAGCCACTATGTTGATGCAGTAACAGACTGGAGAAGCACGCTGGAGCGTGGACAGGTGCCTCAAGTCATCAGACAAAAAAAGGGAAAGGCTTTTTTTGTACAGCCTGCAGTGGAGAAATCTGCTGCATAGAGATTAAGAAGGTGAGTTCTTTGCCTCCAGCAAACAATGATAGGAGAAGAGAAAGATTTAGGATCAGACCAAAGGGCAGAAGCTCTGTTTTCCTCTTTTTCAGATGAGCTCATAAGATCTTCACAGTAACATAGTGGAAGAAAAATTAGGTATTGATCTAGTAATTCAATATGCTGTTATAGCCCAGGGTATCATGGCACGTACAGTTCTTTTATCTTTGACCAGACAATCCCTGTGAAAAGATAATCAGAAAAGAATATATTTAGGCGTATATCTTGCAGCCTTACTAGATTCTTTAGTTTTTTCTTCTATGAAAAATGGGAAATGGTTGTAGAACCAGCTCTACCAAATATTCCCTGCTACAGTGAGTCAAGTGGTGGGAACACCGTGTAATACTTTTTTTTTTCTCCATTGTTTTGTCCCCATCAGACAAAGACACCTCACTGAGAAATGGGCTGCTGGTATTTTTTTTCCTGGTCCTCCCACTCTTTATAGCTGCTGCTCTGGCATTTGTAAAAAGAGACAGGCTGAAGCGATGCTGTGGAAGATTAATGTCACGCTGCCATTCGTAAGTACAGTCTCCTTTTTACCTTCTCCTCTGCCCTTTTGAAGTACTCCACAGGCATTTGTTTACACGAGCCAATGCCAAAGTACGGAGGCATATTCCAGCCCCGGATGGCAGGCAAAGACCCCTGTGTCAAATAACGCATGTAGCCTGCCCCGGGCAATGCCAGAAAAGATAAATTCATCTTAAATGGAGGGAGCAGAGAACTTTCTTTTTACCATTCTGTTTGTTGTCGTGCATTGGTGATGGGTTTTATATTTTTGGGTCCCATCTTTGGTATAAAGTGGCAAAATGAAGCTGTCATAGTCCTAAACACAAAGAGGGTTATGCTGTTTATTAGGTATGTGGCAGGTACTGTCTTCCTGACATTTGATATGCGCTAAGATATAAAGTACAAGTATAAATCCATCTAACGGGTTTGAAGGGCTTGGATTCATAGCCTGCGTAGCCATTCTGTCAAGGTTCTGAGCTCACCCATCAATTGGATTTCAGGTCACTTCAGTCTCCACCTCCTCAAACAGAAACAGAACCGAGAGACTACCGCCACAGAGGCTTTTCACACGGCATGCCGTACGCTTCAAGAGGTGTACCCATGGTAGGAATGATCTACTCTTCATTACTTTATGTGTCATCTGTTACTCTAAAGTAAACATGTGAAGGCAGTTTATATATTTTTTTCCCTAATAAAAGCTTCAAAGTTACTTTATTTTTTCATTTCTGCAAATTGGGTTTTCTTTGCTTATTTCCTGAGGGGTGTGTGGGAACTCCTCATTTTCCCACTGTTTAAGCTTTTTTATGGGCTGTGCTTGGCTTGGCAAGCACTTTACCTGCTTTGCTTCCCCTTTCCCTTACGCTGAAACCCCTGGTCCACACGAGGAGGGGAGTGATCCTTGCCAGCCGCCTAGCCCCGGTCCTTTGCAGAGCAGTTATCTCTGAGTGCAGTAACTAGCCAAAGCACACCTGCAGAACAAATGAAACGCTTGTCGTGATCGTTCTTTCTGTTTTTCCCAAATTGTGGTACTTTTCAAACTGCTGTTGCTTCTTTCTACTGAGTTTCTCAGACAGAAAGTGCAACTCTGACATTTCCAGGTTTGCTTGTGAGTGGTCTTAAATGTTGCTTAACTAATGAAAGAAATATTTCAATTCCATAAGTGCAAATTTGTAGAACGTTCTCATTATGTTTTCTTTGTAGGATATGGAACCAAATACCTTTCCTGTTCCGTCTTACCCAGTTAACCAGCACCCTCAGCAGGCTTACCACCAGTCTTACTACCCGTGTCCGCAATACCAGGCACCGCAGCCGCAGAAGCTGCCGACAAGGTCGGTTGAGTTATTGCAAATAAGCGTTGGCAGTTGCACTGATGTATATCGATTGTCACTGCCTTCACCTGAGCAAGCATTAGGGTGTTTCGTCGTGTGTTATATGCAAGCAGGACGGACCTTTTATTGAAAGAAGTTTCTCCTTCGTTTCAAGCTGTGGAACTGAAGTGCTGTTACCCATAGCGTTCATTTTGCACACTGTCACGGCTACGTTTTGATTAACAGGTTCCAGAATGCATTTCTGGGGCCAGATTAGCCCTGCATACAGGGGAAGAAAATACTTCTCAAAATAGGCAGTTTAAAAAGAAATTACTCAAAAATCTGTCATTTTGCTGATTTGTGAGTGTTATTGCCAAGTACAGGGTCATTTCTCATTAACTTTGAACAGAAAGTTTTCCTTCATTTTACATTTTACTTTTTAATTGTATTCCTAACATGTAACGCCTCTGCCATAAGACATGCGTATCCAGAAAGCGCAAGGTGTCGAGAGGGAGCTCTTCAAAATAGCTTGTGTTGGTGGGAAACTTGTGGGGGTCTTTAACCTATTTTGGGAAAAATGATGTGTTAACGAGCTGAGGATTTCGGGCAACGGACAGCAGAGTCTGACCGTGGCATGGTCGAAAGGAGTCTTTGGGGGGGGAAGCAGAGGCGGCGAGACGCGGCGTGTCTGGCGGGGGGGGGGGGGTCTCCGCAGTGGCCGCGGTGCCAGTGCCAGGTGAGAGGGAGAGGGATGTGCATCATGGATGTGTGTCATGGCTTTGTCACCTGGACTGACGACGGCTTCTCTGTCCCCTTGTAGACCACCGCCTCCACAACAGAAACGTGCACCTCAGGGACCTCCTCCACCCCAGCAAAAACGTTTACCTCAGGGACAGTATTTTCCTTCTCGACCAGCGCCTTTGCCTCCCAAATAGCTTTTGGCTTCTTTGGAGCCTTCCCGTGAGCTGACCTGTTCACTGAGACAGAGCTGAAATTGCAGTTATCCTTCTTGCATTGAGCGGCCCATGGTAATCCCGGAAAGCCTTCTTCTGCAGCCTAGGATAAGGCAAACGAGATATTCAATCGAGGAATGTAAAACTTTAAACTAAATACCTCTACCAAAGCTACAGGAACTGAAAACATCTAACCCGTTCTTAGCTCTGTCCGAGTATTGTGGCTTTGTAAACTGCGGCAGCGCTGTCCAGCTGGAAGTGGAGCAGCCTGCGGTTCAATAATTTTTATAGTACAGCACTTGGGAGCTGCTTTTGGTTTCCCCATTTCTGCGACGAGCCCTAATAATGAAATTGTCTGATTTGTTGTCGTCTTTCTAAATGTACGGTGAAGAATTGAAGTAGCCCATACCGTTTTCAAAACAAGGAAATCTGGCCAATTAATTTAAAAGTATTTTGCATGGACTGGGAAATGTTGTCCCATTTCCACATTAATGGCACAAGTAAAATAAAGTATCAGTGTACTTTTTCAGAGGAAGATAAATATATTGTTAAACATGTTTATGCATGTTATATGTTTATTGATGTGTAATAATGCACTTAAATTCTTACTTTCATGCTGACTGACACTAAGCTGTGCTATATGAGCACTAAGTTTAATGGTTTTAAATTAGTAATTGTGAGTTGCTAAATGAGAATCCTGTACTAATTTCCACTAATATCATGAATGGGCAGTGAAAATAAAGGTACGAAAAGACACGGCCATATTTTGGTTATAAAAAATGGGATGCCCTTAGCTTTTAATTTGGGTCTGAAGACTGCGTAGCAGTCCCTGCAGAAGAAGCAAAAAACGTCTTTCTGCTTCTCTGAGCACTTTAAACTGGAACCAGTGGACTAATGCAGCCCTCTCGCCTAATCCTCGATCCTTTTTAGTGTCAGTCAGGATGCTCGCAGGCTAACTTGCATTAGATTGGACTGCCACCCCTTTCTACGCCACTGACTACACTCGATTTTAAAACCGTTTCTGAAAAGGAGTGTTTAGCATTCGGTGTGCTGGCCGAGGAGATCCGTTAACGGTGCTACCGCTGTGCCGTGGGTAGGAACCGGCTGCTGGTGGTCACAAACAGAAACCTGTTGCACAAACTTGCTAAAAGTAAAGGAAGTACTGACAAGAGCGCTTGGCTTTTTCGCCTTGCGCTAGCCACCGAGTACAAGCTCACTCTGTAAAATCCCCCGTAATATTGCCAAAAAAAATATTTTCCTCTGTAAATACATATATAAATATATATATAGTGTTTGCGTTTGCAGTAATAAAATACTTGAACTCCTGTGGTTTCCCATAAACTTAGACTAAGATTTATAACATTATTAAAATACGTAAAATGTCACCTAGAATATCACCAGATGTATTCGTGGGGGTCTTCTGTTTGTTCCAAGATAATCGCTTCCTAATTTTTGTTGTATTCTACCCGGTTTGGGCTGGCTGGCTGTAACGTTTAGCTCTGCAGCCGAGGGAGGCAGAGGTCCCGTGGGAGCCTCACGACGCGAGTGGGACGAGAGGGGGGAATCCAGGGAACGATGTCATCCGAGAGAGATGTACTTAATTGTATTTGAAGCTGTATGTGTGAACTAAAACTATGCTGAAAATGGTGCCTTTTAATAGATAAAGAGTTTTTATACTTCCAGCATGCACGTTGCAATATTTGCAGGGTGGTGGCGTAGGGCAGCGAACGCGTGGTTTGAGCAGCGATCCTATGGGAAGGAAACAGCTCGGATTTTACGTGTGCTGAGTATTGAAGATGACTACTGACTTCCTTTTTTAAAAGAGTACGCTTCTCCCTGTCCCCCGAGGAGGTCTGGAGAAAGCGGAGGCCATGTCCTTCAACCCTTTGCGCTCTGCAGAACCGTCCCGCTCTGCGCGGCGCTCCGGTACCGTCGGGGGGGGGCTGACGAAAGGGCTGTTACCGACTCCCTTTGTAAGAAACAAACGAGCAATAAAGATGCCGGTTTTGTACGAAGGTGCTCTCCTCCGCCTCTGCTTTCCCCGGGCGGGTGGGGCCGAACGGAACCGAACGGAACCGGCGCGGCGGGGCCGTTACCGGCCGGGCCATGGGGCCGCGCAGGGCGATGCTGCTGCTGCTGCTGCTGCTGTGTGAGTGCGGGCCCGGGCCCCCGGAACCCCCCTCGATCCCCCCTCAGGGCTGGGCCGGCTCGGCACGGCGCCGTCTCTGTCCCTGTCCCTGTCCCCAGGGTCGCAGGCGCTGTCCCAGATCACGGTCCCACGGCGGCTGCCCGCGAACGCGACGGGAGAGGCGGTACCGGGGGGGGGGGCGGGTTGGGGTACAGATGTGCTGGCAGCTGTAACGGGGGCACCACGGCGGTGCTGCCCTGCCAGCACGGCAAAGGCTGCGCCTGCTCCCTGAGGAAGCACCGGGCTCTCGGGCTTTGCCCTGGGTGTCGGTAGCTGCCCTCGGAGCTCGCTTTTCCGGAGTCAGTGTTCCTAATTCTCCCTTTCTCCGCTTTTCCACACGTGCAAGGACACGGTGTCCTACGTCCTCAGCATAGAGGGGAGGCCGTACACCATCCACCTGCAGCAGCAGTAAGTCGGCCCTGGCGTTGCCCGTCTGACCGCTGCCGTCCTGTTCCCCGGCAGCTGCTGGGCCGCACGCTCTGTCCCCGGCACAGGATGGTGCTGGGCTGTGGGGCGATTCCCACCTGCGGGTGTTCGTGCCGGTGCCGTTCCCTTGGGCTCTTTCCAGCCTCCGCGGCTGCCGGGACCGTGCCCCGCTGCAGGCACGTCCCATAGCCCACGGGGGATGTGTCCGTGTGTGCCACGCGCCCGAGTGCCGGGGCAGAGGGCTGAGAAGGGTTTGAGGGATGGTCCTGCCCACGACCGCTGATGGCAGCGGGTTCTGGATCTGCCAGAGCGACAGCGCAGGCAGCGGGACCTGGAATAAGTTCAAGAAACTGGGTAAGAGATGCTATTTTCGGTGTTTCACTCTACACCTTTATTTTGTAGCGTCTTTTTATCTGACAATTTCAGGATTTACGTGTCTAATGAGAAGGGATCTTTGCGCTCTGATTCAACCCGTATCAAGGTAAGCTTAGATTGCTTTGGGGTTTTTTGTACCATCAGCGCTGCAGCACAGAGCTGCTGTCTGGTACGTGCAGTTCAGCTCTTTGGGTGATGGGTGGGGGAATTGCCCTCACGGCCACGGAAGGGGCTCCTTGTCCTCTGTCGTGATGCAGGGAGGCTGTCACTACCGGGGGTACATCGATGGCTTCCCCAGCTCGGCCGTGACCCTCAGCATCTGCTCGGGGCTCAGGTAGGGAACCGCCGCCTCCCTACGCTGCCCTGCCCGTTAGTGCCACGGCCACCAGTGCCCGGTGGCAACTGGCCGGTGCCGTCACCTTGGCAGGGGCCTGCTGCAGTTTGAGAACGTCAGCTACGGGATCGAGCCCCTGGGTTATTCCCCGTCGTTCGAGCACTTTGTGTATCGAGTGAGCGATGAGAACACGGCAGGTTCCCTCTTGGCCAGCAGCCCCCCAGGCGGGCTGACAGCGGAGGAGATGATCTTGGCATTCCCGCACCTTGAAGTGAGCGTGTGGCTGTTCTCGGGGCGATGTGGATGTCCCCATCAGGCGAGGAGGGGTCCGATCCTGCGGGAAGCTTTGCCGGTGGTGCCTGGATGGGCAGAGATGGGGAGGGGGGGGCGTTTGGGAGTGCCAGTGCTCGTGGCGGGGTGTCGCCTGGAGCGTTGCTCATCCCGTGCCTAACTGAAAAAAGTCAGAAATGGCTCGGTGGAACGGCTTCCTTCTTATGTGATTTTTGAAGACAGCATCGAAGTATTGCTTTTGAATAGACACTTGAGTAGTGTGTCACACGTCAGGAATAGAGTGACTATAGAAAGTAGAAACAAATAGCAGTGGAGACCATTTTCTTTCTCAGCCACTACCAGCTGCAGCGCAATCTCCCAAATACCTGGAAGTGTACGTAATTTTGGACAAGCCTTTGGTAAGTCCGTGCCAGTCGTTTTCTCCTTGTGTTTGCCTGACTTCTGTGAGCACAGAAATGGTGCCATTTCCCAGCTTCTATATGTATTTGTTTTCCCTTTTGAAGAGTTAGGCGTGCTGTGGATTTTGTAGGGAAGACAGAATGAAAATTTGTATGATTGTATGGTGGCAATCACCGCAGCGTTTCCACGTTGTTCTCTTTCACTGGGGTAAATGCCTTCTCTGCTCTTATGTCCTTCTGGGTTATTTTTCAGTACAACTATATGGGTTCAGACAGGAATTCCGCAATGCAGAAGATAATCCAGGTCTTCAATTTAGTCAACAATGTAAGTTTTAAAGTCCGGTTTGCGTTGTAGTACGATGATGGGTGGGTTGATGTTAGTAATGGCCACCTATTTCCCAGCTCCTTTTGGTTTTAGGAGGAGGTTATGTAAAAAAATTCCAGGTCTTGGCTCACGCTGTTCTGGCCGTGACGGCTGGGCATGGCCTGGCCGGAGCTCCTAGCTTCTCGGCAGCCTGGTCCGGACTTGATCCGCAGTGGGCGAGGGGTTTAGTCCCAGTGGGCTAATACAAAGGTTTGGCTTAACGACTGTGAAAACAGGCTTTTATCAGGCTTTGCCAGGACCAGCAGTATGGCCCGTGCCGGAGTTATGGTTAGCTGCTTGGGTGCGTCTTGAACTGCGACGAGTTGATGTCGAGGAAAGTTCTGTTTAGCAGAATGGAGGAGGAATTTGCGGGACCTGGCCGCTGCCCCCCCCGTTTCCATTTCACAGAGCGACCGCGCCAGGACCCTGGAGCAAGCTGGCTGGCACGTATAGCCTGTGAAGTGTTTCCCGAGGAGGTTTTCTCTAGAAAATGCTACCCATTAACATCCCTCCATCCGTGGTGGCAATGTCTCATGCAGATGTCCAAAAACGCAGGCAGTTTGCTGTAGGGCAGCTGAAGTCCAACGTTTTGAGGCTTCTTGGATTGTTCCCCTCTCCGTGCCGCAGATTTGTCTCTCTGATCAGCCATACGATTAATCTGTTTCCACTCGGTATAAGCAACTTCTCATCCTGTTCTTCCCTCCAGTGGTGCTGTCAGGATTCGTGTGTGTAATGACAAGTTATTCACAACCCCCCTAAACCCTTCCTGTGAAGTTTTTAGGTTTTGTTCTCGGGCCTCTTGGTACATCTTTTTATTGTTGAGGTTTGTTCATTCTATTTGTCATGCAGATGTCATTCGGCGACTGACAATAGCAATTGGCTTTTCCTGCGTGATTTATTCTGTATAGAGCTGTAATTCTGCTCAGAAGGAAAGGTACGTGAGCAGGCGCTTCCTCTGTTACGTTTCAGATGTTTAATCCTCTTAATGTAACTGTTGTGCTGTCCTCCCTGGAGCTCTGGACGGAGGAGAATAAAATATTGACAGCAGGGGAAGCAGATGACCTTCTACAGCGATTTTTACAGTGGAAACAGTCCTATCTCGCTCTGCGGTCGTACGACGTGGCTTATCTATTAGTGTAAGATAAAGGTTTCCTTGCTCGTTAAAGCTTACGTAGTAGAAATCAGTTAAACCAATGTCAGTTGAACTATAAAGAGTCCCATGAATTTTTTTTATTTTTTTTTAAGAAACATATTTCTTACATATTTCCTAATTCCTTAATATTCTGAAAGTATTTCTCTCCAGACGTACCTTCTAGCCGGCCTTTCAGTGGCGATGCAGCGCAGGCGATTGCGCCGCACGTCCCGGCAGCGTTGGCTGATAAGAGGCTCCGCCGCTGCCCTGGCAAGGGGACGGCTGCAGCCCCTGGTCCCTGCCCTGGCATTCGGCACAGGCACCGGCTGCCAGGCAGACCCTGCCAGCAGCTCCGCCGGGCTGGCAGGGGACACTGGGGGACAACGGAGCAGCCCAGGGGGACTCGGGCTGTACGCACCCGGGATCCCCCACTTACTCACAGCGACGGGGCGTCCCGGGCTGGACGGCCGGTGAGCGCACGTGTGTTTCAGGTACAGGGACCGAGCAGCGTACGTGGGCGCAACGGCTCTGGGAAAGGCGTGTCAGAGAGACGCTGCCGGCGCAGTGGCCGTGGTACGGTGCTGCCCGTGAAGCCAGAGTTCACCCATGGGTGACAGGGACAGGGTGGGAGCATCCGCATCTGGAGCTGGGGTCCGGCGGGGTCTGGGCAGGGAAGGCGCAGCCGCGGCAGCCCTGCTCTCTCCTCCCTGTAGTACCAAGAGTCCGTGACGCTGGAGTCCTTCTCCATCCTCCTGGCCCAGCTGCTGGGACGCAGCATGGGCATAAGATACGACTCCCAGGACTGCCGCTGCGGCGGGCGCATCTGTATCATGAGCCCGGAGGCGCTGTGAGTTGGCGGGGTCCCATCCTGCCGGGGCTGTGGGGACCGGGGAGATGAGGCGGGTGGGCAGGGTGCGGTGGGGGGAGATCGGGGTCCAGCACCCATCGGGCTCCTACAGCCACGTGTCACCCACTGCCTGGCTGAGCGTGGCAGAAATATCTGCTTTTATTCCATTAAGAAGGAAAAAAAAGAATAATTGGTTTTCCAGTGCTTAATTTGGAAAAAGAGACCTTTTCTCTCCTTAGGCACGATATTTCTGAGTGCTTCTCCGTCTCTGTTACTAATGCGTTCTGAAATCAGGTCTGGCAAGTGAACGGAAAGACACCCAGGGAACCGTTGCGCCTTGTGCCGGCATCTGAACGAGTCTTTGAACTGCCCAGAGATCTTGAGAGAGTGAACGGCGGTAGATGTGTTAACGTGTAAATGGATAATTGCTTTATTTTAGATATTTCAGTGGGGCAAAAGCCTTTAGCAGCTGCAGCATCAGGGACTTTGGAACCTTCCTGAAGCACGACGGAGGCGAGTGCCTTTTCAATAGACCCCGCTTGAACGGAGCGTCCTACCGGAGAGCGGCCGTCTGCGGCAACGGCGTGGTGGAGCGCGGCGAGCAGTGCGACTGCGGGGCGGCGGAGGTGGGTGCTGTGGGAATTATGGCTAAATGGGTACATTTGGATGTTTAGAATAATGAACCCATGAGACTAAGGGCCCAGGTGAAGTAGAGGCCAGCCCAGGAAGGTTTGTGTCGGGTTTTGGATCGTTTCTATGACGGCATTGATCTGGTGGCAGCTTTGCCCACTTTCTTCTGCTAGATATTGCCCGAGTGTAGCTTTTTGGGGAAAAAAAAAAAAGGAAGAGGAGAACCTCTGACAGTAAAAACCTTTGGGGAACAAAATAGTAGAATAACGTGGTTTTGCAATGTGTCCCCAGGCATGCTTGAAGGATAAATGCTGTACTAAAAGATGTCAGTTTAAGCCGGGAGTGAAATGTTCCTCCGGATTATGTTGTAATGAATGTCAGGTAAGGCATGTGTTTATAATTATTGCAAGATCGTGATTTCTTTTTGGAGAAACAGTACGTTCCCACGCTGAAGGATGGAGACAGACTTGCTGCTGTCTGAGAGGTTCCCGGGTAGGGCTTTGCAGCTCAGCTCCCTGAAAGCCCCGGGAGGAATCTCCCTGGGGGAAGACTGTCTCGGGCAGCGTCACACGCGCGCGTGCGGTGATCCCGAGGGACCGGGGATGTGTGTCAGGAGAGCGTCGGGAGGGGCTGCGTGGGCCTGGGGGGGGGGGACCCCGCCGGTGGCTGCGGGAGGATGGAGAGAAGGGTCCCTCCTGCCTCCCCTGCCAGTTCA
Organism: Balearica regulorum gibbericeps; assembly: GCF_011004875.1. NCBI lineage: Eukaryota > Metazoa > Chordata > Aves > Gruiformes > Gruidae > Balearica > Balearica regulorum. The sequence continues at coordinate 1,826,244 of NC_046210.1, read as the reverse complement.
AGCAGAAGAACTCGCAGTGCCGCCCCCCCGCCGACGCGCAGTGTGACCTGGCCGAGTTCTGCAACGGGTCCTCCGCGTCCTGCCCCCCCGACCTGTACGTGCAGGACGGGCACGAGTGTGAGCACGGCACCGGCTACTGCTACAAGGGACGCTGCCGCTCTCCGGACCTGCAGTGCCAGCGGCTCTACGGGAGAGGTAACGGGCTGCTCTGGTTGCACTGGTACTGCAGGAGGTGCCCGCAGTAGTAACGATGCTCAGTTTGTGTCTTTGCTCTTTAGTGCACTCATCTTAGGGCGGTGTCGTCGTGTCTTTTTAACCTGGTTTTGGTGGAAATGAGGGTTTGTGGTTGGTAACTCGTTTCCGATACTTCCCCCGTGAACCCAATGTCAAGCACCTGCTGAAGCAGGAGCGGTTCAGGGACGGCACTTGCTCTGAGACGCGTGATGAGGCGCGGCGCTCCGTGCGAGACTCGTGCCTTGTGTCCCTTCTCCCTGTGCGTGCCGTTAGGGCAGGAGGGAGAGCAGAGCCTGAGACTGGGTGCAGTTCCTGAAAGGGGGGCACCCAGGGGGAAGGGCACAGCTTTGGGAAGCGTTTCAAGCTCGGTTTTGACTCTGGTGAATAAGCACATAGTTCTCCCGATTCTTCAGAGCTAACAGTGAAAACAGCAACCAAAAATAAAGCAAATTATTATCTGTGAGCAAACCTGATCAGGGAACTATCCTACGGTTGGCTAACCCCATGTTTCTGGGGTTCAGGACTGCCGAGGGTTTGGCAGTTCAGGGACAGGTATTATATTTTCTGTAATTAGTGAACAGCCTGGAAAATTACGAGGTTATTAGATACCGTAATACGTCCCTTTGCGTTCCTTTAAATTATAATAAATATTCTCGCTAAACTTGTAGGCTCCAAAAACGCTCCCGTGGCTTGTTACGAGGAACTCAATAGTCAGCAGGACAGATTTGGACACTGCGGGTTCCAGCCCAGACAAGGCTATAAGTCCTGTGTTTGGAGGTACGCTCTAGGGAAGGGGCACTTCCTCCACTAAAAACACGTATTTAATTGGGGCTTTACAGACAAGGAAAGCATCAAGACTCCAGTTGATAGTAAGATTTGTGAAGCAATAAATGGAGTTACGTGTGTGTTCTCCTTGTTAGTAGAACGGTGTCTCTCCTTATGCCACAGGTCGTCTCTTGGACTTCCCGGTCCTGCTTGTTTTTTTCTTACCGTGCAGCGCTCCAGATTTGTGTTGCGCTGTTTAACGTTTCTAGCGTTTCATCAGGTAGGACGCACGTATATGTGTGTGCGTGTGTGTGATGCGCATCCTGTGCAAATTGATTTTATAGGAATCTCAGATGTGGAAAGTTAATCTGCACGTACCCGTACAGCACTCCGTTTCCATCAGAGGCTGCTGCTGTTCTTTACGTCCAAGTGCGTGAGCATTTATGTATATCTTTGGATTATTTGAATGCACCAAAAAGGCTGGATCCTCTTCTGGTTCCGCCAGGTACAAAGTGCGGTTCTGGAAAGGTGAGAAAACATTTTTTAATCATCTAAAATGCCAGATATAAATTGTAAATATTAACAAGGTTTTAGAAATACGTACTCCTTTGCCGCGTAAGCGTACTTGATATTAACAGCCACTGTAAAAGCACGCAAATGTTGCATGAGAGGTTTGGCAAGGTGTGAGCATTGGACATAACCCAACCCCTAGATAGTAACGGTAGCTTTTTAAAAGCACTGTTGTTGTTTTTTTGGAAATAGTAGATTTTCACTCCTTTTTGGGACATTAAGACTGACAGGCTGCGAGCTGCGGCGGTAAAGCAGCGCTGGACTGGAACTGTTGTGGTTTTTCCTAGGTGTGTATAAACAACACTTGTCACCCACATTCAGTCCTGGGATATGACTGCGACAGCGAAGTGAAGTGCCACGGCCACGGCGTAAGTCGTTCCACGCGGCGCGCGTGGTGCTGCGGAGGCTTCGTCACACGCGTCTGCTGGGTGGGAACTGGTCAAAGACCCATTTTAAGGCAATACTCTACAAAATCATGACCTCGCCGGCTAATACACGGAGTAAAACCGTTTAAACTATTGGTCCTGAAACCGATATCAGAATTTAATGACTGTTTTTATTCACTGAAATGGAGATTCTGATGGTTTGTGGGGTTTATAGAGGGGAAAAGATGAAAGCAATATTGAAGGAACATAGAATTGAGGGCAGCGGAACGAGCGTAGATAGAAAATGTTGCGTGGTGGTAGGGAGCGGGAGAGATGCACGGAGGTCTGGGGGGCTCTCCGCACCCCTGCCTGGCTCTGGAGTGCTGACAGCCAGGGCAAGCCGCTCCTGTTTGCTGCTTATCAGACAGGAATGCGCGTGGGTCTTGCAGGAGGGTGACGCTTTGTGCTTGTTCAACGTCTCGAGGCTATTAGAGCCTGCACTTTATGGCTGTTCCTTGTCTGATCAGAGTGCTGATAAGCACGGGTAGCCTTGTCCCAGCCCGGCCAGCGGCAGCGAGACCAACGCCAGCCTGGGCAGAATCCGTCACATGAATTCCTTGCGAACTTTTACCAGGTGTGCAACAATAAGAGACATTGCCACTGCCACCCTGGCTGGAAGCCCCCCGACTGCCTACGGAAGGGATCCCGCCTGGGGGGAAGCATCGACAGCGGCCTCCAGGAGACGGAGGGTGGTCAGTACCCGTCGCGGAGGTGGGGGCAGGCGTTGGGCTGGGGACCCTGGCGCGGGCAGGGAGGGTGACGGCCCGCTGCCCACTGGGCTGCGTCCTGCCAGGCCTCTTGCTGCAGCGGGCACTGGAGGACGTGACGCTGGCCGGGCCGGTGTTGGGCTCCTGCGTCCTCCTGCTCATCCTCGCAGGGGCCATCTGCCTCGTCCTCAGGCAGCAGGGCCGGCGCTGCGGGCGGCAGCCCCCGAGCACGGGGGGGTGAGTGGGGCCCTCCCCACCACGGGAGCCCGATGGGGGCCGCGGGATGGGGCCACGGTGTTCCCCCAGGAGGGTTGTGGTGATCCCCGGGGTAGGCTGGGGGCTGAGGTGGTTCCCTGGGGGACATGAGGTGATCCCCTTGGGGGGGTGTGAGGGGATTCCCGAGGGGATATGTGGTGATTCCTGGGGGACATGAGGTCATCCCCTTGGGGGGATTCCTGAGGGGATATGAGGTGATTCCCAGGGGGGTATGAGGTGATTCCTGGGGAGATATGAGGTGATTCCCTTGGGGGGGATGGGGCGATTCCCGAGGGCATATGAGATGATTCCTGGGGGGGGGTGGTGGGTATGAGGTCATTCCCAGGGGGGTATGGGGTGATTCCCGGGGGGGGATCTGAGGTGATTCCCGGGGGGATCTGAGGTGATTCCCCGGGGCTGAGGCACCGCTCCGGGTCTCCACGCAGCCCCGCCGCCGAGGAGGGCAGCGACCTCTCGGAGCCGGAGCCGGAGCCGTCCTCGGACCCGGAGCCGGACCGGGACCCGCAGCCGGAGCCGGGGCGGTACCGCGGGCGCTAATAAAGGCGTTGGGCGGAGCCGCGTGTCCGCGTCTGTGTGCGGGGCCGGCGGGGCCGTTACCGGGCGGGCAGGATGGGGCCGCGCCTGGCGCTGCTGGCCGCGCTGCTGACCGCGCTGCGTGAGTGAGGGCGGCCCCGCACCCCGGGGTGGGGGGGGTGTGTGGGGGGGGAGGCCCCAGCACCCCCAGCACCCCCAGGGCCGGGCAGACCCCGTGTGGCACCCGCGGGTGGAGGGTCCCCCCCCGCCCCGGTCCTGCCCGCGGGATCAGGGCACGCAGGGACCTTCCGGCCTGGAAAGTGACATCACGGGCTGGAAACCGAACGTCACACCCTGGAAAGTGACCTCACGGCCCGGCAGCAGCTCTCCCCACGGCCCTGCTCCCCGACCCCCGCAGCCCCGGCCAACGGTGGAGGCCCGGGACCGGGCTTTCCTGGCGTGGGAGCCAGGCTGGCATTGGGCTGAGGGGCCGCAGCCATTGCCGGCACCCTTTGTCTCTGCCGGCACGTCGTGGTGGTTGGGTTTTGTCCGCCCGCGACGTGCGTGAAGCTGCGTGACGTTGGCAGCTGTACAGGCAGGGCAGGGATGCTCGCGGGACGGAGCGGGTGTTGTGGCTCCTTCTGAAGCGGACGTTGATTGCGCGGTCGTGGAGGCGTGTGGGTGACTGGCCTCTCTGAGCCCCGTCGCGGTTCCTGATGCAAGGTGGGTTTGTTCAACTGGAGCTTGCTCTCATGCTCCCGTCGTACAGAGTTCATGTTCCTGGGCTCTGGTCCAGCAGCAGAAAGCGTACGTCATTTTGGTTTTTCTATGCAAGTGCCTAGACACTTTAAAATAGAGTGTGGGCGAATGTTAGCAGGGTAAAAAGTAGAGTTGGTGAACCTCTGCAGGTAGAGACCACGTCTGTCCATGTGGCTATGAAGGTGTCTGTCACAGGCAGATGCAAGTCTGACTGTGGCTGACGGCATAATCGTGATGATAATAATCTGTGATTATAACTAAGAAACAGATTCTTTCTCTAGGTTCGCAATTGCAGCTGCACATCACAGTTCCACAGAGGTTGCTCTCAAAACCAGCTGGAGAGAGGGTACTTAAGTAACCAAGTTATTTGGTGTTTGTGTGTGTGCGAGTGGATATACACGTGCAGGAATGCCACGTGCAACAGCCGACGTGCGACTGGTAGAGGGAGGGTTTTAGGAAACCATGTTCTGCCTGCTGAGCTCTTGGGCTTGCCCTCGGAGCTCGCTTTTCCGGAGTCAGTGTTCCTAATTCTCCCTTTCTCCACTTTTCCACGCGTGCAAGGACACGGTGTCCTACGTCCTCAGCATAGAGGGGAGGCCGTACACCATCCACCTGCAGCAGCAGTAAGTCGGCCCTGGCGTTGCCCGTCTGACCGCTGCCGTCCTGTTCCCCGGCAGCTGCTGGGCCGCACGCTCTGTCCCCGGCACAGGATGGTGCTGGGCTGTGGGGCGATTCCCACCTGCGGGTGTTCGTGCCGGTGCCGTTCCCTTGGGCTCTTTCCAGCCTCCGCGGCTGCCGGGACCGTGCCCCGCTGCAGGCACGTCCCATAGCCCACGGGGGATGTGTCCGTGTGTGCCACGCGCCCGAGTGCCGGGGCAGAGGGCTGCAGGAGGGTTTGAGGGATGGTCCTGCCCACGACCGCTGATGGCAGCGGGTTCTGGATCTGCCAGAGCGACAGCGCAGGCAGCGGGACCTGGAATAAGTTCCAGAAACTGGGTAAGAGATGCTATTTTCGGTGTTTCACTCTACACCTTTATTTTGTAGCGTCTTTTTATCTGACAATTTCAGGATTTACGTGTCTAATGAGAAGGGATCTTTGCGCTCTGATTCAACCCGTATCAAGGTAAGCTTAGATTGCTTTGGGGTTTTTTGTACCATCAGCGCTGCAGCACAGAGCTGCTGTCCGGTACGTGCAGTTCAGCTCTTTGGGTGATGGGTGGGGGAATTGCCCTCACGGCCACGGAAGGGGCTCCTTGTCCTCTGTCGTGATGCAGGGAGGCTGTCACTACCGGGGGTACATCGATGGCTTCCCCAGCTCGGCCGTGACCCTCAGCATCTGCTCGGGGCTCAGGTAGGGAACCGCCGCCTCCCCACGCTGCCCTGCCCGTTAGTGCCACGGCCACCAGCGCCCGGTGGCAACTGGCCGGTGCCGTCACCTTGGCAGGGGCCTGCTGCAGTTTGAGAACGTCAGCTACGGGATTGAGCCCCTGGGTTATTCCCCGTCGTTCGAGCACTTTGTGTATCGAGTGAGCGATGAGAACACGGCAGGTTCCCTCTTGGCCAGCAGCCCCCCAGGCGGGCTGACAGCGGAGGAGATGATCTTGGCATTCCCGCACCTTGAAGTGAGCGTGTGGCTGTTCTCGGGGCGATGTGGATGTCCCCATCAGGCGAGGAGGGGTCCGATCCTGCGGGAAGCTTTGCCGGTGGTGCCTGGATGGGCAGAGATGGGGGGGGGGGGGCGTTTGGGAGTGCCAGTGCTCGTGGCGGGGTGTCGCCTGGAGCGTTGCTCATCCCGTGCCTAACTGAAAAAAGTCAGAAATGGCTCGGTGGAACGGCTTCCTTCTTATGTGATTTTTGAAGACAGCATCGAAGTATTGCTTTTGAATAGACACTTGAGTAGTGTGTCACACGTCAGGAATAGAGTGACTATAGAAAGTAGAAACAAATAGCAGTGGAGACCATTTTCTTTCTCAGCCACTACCAGCTGCAGCGCAATCTCCCAAATACCTGGAAGTGTACGTAATTTTGGACAAGCCTTTGGTAAGTCCGTGCCAGTCGTTTTCTCCTTGTGTTTGCCTGACTTCTGTGAGCACAGAAATGGTGCCATTTCCCAGCTTCTATATGTATTTGTTTTCTCTTTTGAAAAGTTAGGCGTGCTGTGGATTTTGTAGGGAAGAAAGAATGAAAATTTGTATGATTGTATGGTGGCAATCACTGCAGCGTGTCCACGTTGTTCTCTTTCACTGGGGTAAATGCCTTCTCTGCTCTTATGTCCTTTTGGGTTATTTTTCAGTACAACTATATGGGTTCAGACAGGAATTCCGCAATGCAGAAGATAATCCAGGTCTTCAATTTAGTCAACAATGTAAGTTTTAAAGTCCGGTTTGCGTTGTAGTACGATGATGGGTGGGTTGATGTTAGTAATGGCCACCTATTTCCCAGCTCCTTTTGGTTTTAGGAGGAGGTTATGTAAAAAAATTCCAGGTCTTGGCTCACGCTGTTCTGGCCGTGACGGCTGGGCATGGCCTGGCCGGAGCTCCTAGCTTCTCGGCAGCCTGGTCCGGACTTGATCCGCAGTGGGCGAGGGGTTTAGTCCCAGTGGGCTAATACAAAGGTTTGGCTTAACGACTGTGAAAACAGGCTTTTATCAGGCTTTGCCAGGACCAGCAGTATGGCCCGTGCCGGAGTTATGGTTAGCTGCTTGGGTGCGTCTTGAACTGCGACGAGTTGATGTCGAGGAAAGTTCTGTTTAGCAGAATGGAGGAGGAATTTGCGGGACCTGGCCGCTGCCCCCCCCGTTTCCATTTCACAGAGCGACCGCGCCAGGACCCTGGAGCAAGCTGGCTGGCACGTATAGCCTGTGAAGTGTTTCCCGAGGAGGTTTTCTCTAGAAAATGCTACCCGTTAACATCCCTCCATCCGTGGTGGCAATGTCTCATGCAGATGTCCAAAAACGCAGGCAGTTTGCCGTAGGGCAGCTGAAGTCCAACGTTTTGAGGCTTCTTGGATTGTTCCCCTCTCCGTGCCGCAGATTTGTCTCTCTGATCAGCCATACGATTAATCTGTTTCCACTTGGTATAAGCAACTTCTCATCCTGTTCTTCCCTCCAGTGGTGCTGTCAGGATTCGTGTGTGTAATGACAAGTTATTCACAACCCCCCTAAACCCTTCCTGTGAAGTTTTTAGGTTTTGTTCTCGGGCCTCTTGGTACATCTTTTTATTGTTGAGGTTTGTTCATTCTATTTGTCATGCAGATGTCATTCGGCGACTGACAATAGCAATTGGCTTTTCCTGCGTGATTTATTCTGTATAGAGCTGTAATTCTGCTCAGAAGGAAAGGTACGTGAGCAGGCGCTTCCTCTGTTACGTTTCAGATGTTTAATCCTCTTAATGTAACTGTTGTGCTGTCCTCCCTGGAGCTCTGGACGGAGGAGAATAAAATATTGACAGCAGGGGAAGCAGATGACCTTCTACAGCGATTTTTACAGTGGAAACAGTCCTATCTCGCTCTGCGGTCGTACGACGTGGCTTATCTATTAGTGTAAGATAAAGGTTTCCTTGCTCGTTAAAGCTTACGTAGTAGAAATCAGTTAAACCAATGTCAGTTGAACTATAAAGAGTCCCATGAATTTTTTTTATTTTTTTTTAAGAAACATATTTCTTACATATTTCCTAATTCCTTAATATTCTGAAAGTATTTCTCTCCAGACGTACCTTCTAGCCGGCCTTTCAGTGGCGATGCAGCGCAGGCGATTGCGCCGCACGTCCCGGCAGCGTTGGCTGATAAGAGGCTCCGCCGCTGCCCTGGCAAGGGGACGGCTGCAGCCCCTGGTCCCTGCCCCGGCATTCGGCACAGGCACCGGCTGCCAGGCAGACCCTGCCAGCAGCTCCGCCGGGCTGGCGGGGGACACTGGGGGACAACGGAGCAGCCCAGGGGGACTCGGGCTGTACGCACCCGGGATCCCCCACTTACTCACAGCGACGGGGCATCCCGGGCTGGACGGCCGGTGAGCGCACGTGTGTTTCAGGTACAGGGACCGAGCAGCGTACGTGGGCGCAACGGCTCTGGGAAAGGCGTGTCAGAGAGAGGCTGCCGGCGCAGTGGCCGTGGTACGGTGCTGCCCGTGAAGCCATGGGTGACAGGGACAGGGTGGGAGCATCCGCATCCGGAGCTGGGGTCCGGCGGGGTCTGGGCAGGGAAGGCGCAGCCGCGGCAGCCCTGCTCTCTCCTCCCTGTAGTACCAAGAGTCCGTGACGCTGGAGTCCTTCTCCATCCTCCTGGCCCAGCTGCTGGGACGCAGCATGGGCATAAGATACGACTCCCAGGACTGCCGCTGCGGCGGGCGCATCTGTATCATGAGCCCGGAGGCGCTGTGAGTTGGCGGGGTCCCATCCTGCCGGGGCTGCGGGGACTGGGGAGATGAGGCGGGTGGGCAGGGTGCGGTGGGGGGAGATCGGGGTCCAGCACCCATCGGGCTCCTACAGCCACGTGTCACCCACTGCCTGGCTGAGCGTGGCAGAAATATCTGCTTTTATTCCATTAAGAAGGAAAAAAAAAGAATAATTAGTTTTCCAGTGCTTAATTTGGAAAAAGAGACCTTTTCTCTCCTTAGGCACGATATTTCTGAGTGCTTCTCCGTCTCTGTTACTAATGCGTTCTGAAATCAGGTCTGGCAAGTGAACGGAAAGACACCCAGGGAACCGTTGCGCCTTGTGCCGGCATCTGAACGAGTCTTTGAACTGCCCAGAGATCTTGAGAGAGTGAACGGCGGTAGATGTGTTAACGTGTAAACGGATAATTGCTTTATTTTAGATATTTCAGTGGGGCAAAAGCCTTTAGCAGCTGCAGCATCAGGGACTTTGGAACCTTCCTGAAGCACGACGGAGGCGAGTGCCTTTTCAATAGACCCCGCTTGAACGGAGCGTCCTACCGGAGAGCGGCCGTCTGCGGCAACGGCGTGGTGGAGCGCGGCGAGCAGTGCGACTGCGGGGCGGCGGAGGTGGGTGCTGTGGGAATTATGGCTAAATGGGTACATTTGGATGTTTAGAATAATGAACCCATGAGACTAAGGGCCCAGGTGAAGTAGAGGCCAGCCCAGGAAGGTTTGTGTCGGGTTTTGGATCGTTTCTATGACGGCATTGATCTGGTGGCAGCTTTGCCCACTTTCTTCTGCTAGATATTGCCCGAGTGTAGCTTTTTGGGGAAAAAAAAAAAAAGGAAGAGGAGAACCTCTGACAGTAAAAACCTTTGGGGAACAAAATAGTAGAATAACGTGGTTTTGCAATGTGTCCCCAGGCATGCTTGAAGGATAAATGCTGTACTAAAAGATGTCAGTTTAAGCCGGGAGTGAAATGTTCCTCCGGATTATGTTGTAATGAATGTCAGGTAAGGCATGTGTTTATAATTATTGCAAGATCATGATTTCTTTTTGGAGAAACAGTACGTTCCCACGCTGAAGGATGGAGACAGACTTGCTGCTGTCTGAGAGGTTCCCGGGTAGGGCTTTGCAGCTCAGCTCCCTGAAAGCCCCGGGAGGAATCTCCCTGGGGGAAGACTGTCTCAGGCAGCGTCACACGCGCGCGTGCGGTGATCCCGAGGGACCGGGGATGTGTGTCAGGAGAGCGTCGGGAGGGGCTGCGTGGGCCTGGGGGGACACCCCGCCGGTGGCTGCGGGAGGATGGAGAGAAGGGTCCCTCCTGCCTCCCCTGCCAGTTCAAGCAGAAGAACTCGCAGTGCCGCCCCCCCGCCGACGCGCAGTGTGACCTGGCCGAGTTCTGCAATGGGTCCTCCGCGTCCTGCCCCCCCGACCTGTACGTGCAGGACGGGCACGAGTGTGAGCACGGCACCGGCTACTGCTACAAGGGACGCTGCCGCTCTCCGGACCTGCAGTGCCAGCGGCTCTACGGGAGAGGTAACGGGCTGCTCTGGTTGCACTGGTACTGCAGGAGGTGCCCGCAGTAGTAACGATGCTCAGTTTGTGTCTTTGCTCTTTAGTGCACTCATCTTAGGGCGGTGTCGTCGTGTCTTTTTAACCTGGTTTTGGTGGAAATGAGGGTTTGTGGTTGGTAGCTCGTTTCCGATACTTCCCCCGTGAACCCAATTTCAAGCACCTGCTGAAGCAGGAGCGGTTCAGGGACGGCACTTGCTCTGAGACGCGTGATGAGGCGCGGCGCTCCGTGCGAGACTCGTGCCTTGTGTCCCTTCTCCCTGTGCATGCCGTTAGGGCAGGAGGGAGAGCAGAGCCTGAGACTGGGTGCAGTTCCTGAAAGGGGGGCACCCAGGGGGAAGGGCACAGCTTTGGGAAGCGTTTCAAGCTCGGTTTTGACTCTGGTGAATAAGCACATAGTTCTCCCGATTCTTCAGAGCTAACAGTGAAAACAGCAACCAAAAATAAAGCAAATTATTATCTGTGAGCAAACCTGATCAGGGAACTATCCTACGGTTGGCTAACCCCATGTTTCTGGGGTTCAGGACTGCCGAGGGTTTGGCAGTTCAGGGACAGGTATGATATTTTCTGTAATTAGTGAACAGCGTGGAAAATTACGAGGTTATTAGATACCGTAATACGTCCCTTTGCGTTCCTTTAAATTATAATAAATATTCTCGCTAAACTTGTAGGCTCCAAAAACGCTCCCGTGGCTTGTTACGAGGAACTCAATAGTCAGCAGGACAGATTTGGACACTGCGGGTTCCAGCCCAGACAAGGCTATAAGTCCTGTGTTTGGAGGTACGCTCTAGGGAAGGGGCACTTCCTCCACTAAAAACACGTATTTAATTGGGGCTTTACAGACAAGGAAAGCATCAAGACTCCAGTTGATAGTAAGATTTGTGAAGCAATAAATGGAGTTACGTGTGTGTTCTCCTTGTTAGTAGAACGGTGTCTCTCCTTATGCCACAGGTCGTCTCTTGGACTTCCCGGTCCTGCTTGTTTTTTTCTTACCGTGCAGCGCTCCAGATTTGTGTTGCGCTGTTTAACATTTCTAGCGTTTCATCAGGTAGGACGCACGTATATGTGTGTGCGTGTGTGTGATGCGCATCCTGTGCAAATTGATTTTATAGGAATCTCAGATGTGGAAAGTTAATCTGCACGTACCCGTACAGCACTCCGTTTCCATCAGAGGCTGCTGCTGTTCTTTACGTCCAAGTGCGTGAGCATTTATGTATATCTTTGGATTATTTGAATGCACCAAAAAGGCTGGATCCTCTTCTGGTTCCGCCAGGTACAAAGTGCGGTTCTGGAAAGGTGAGAAAACATTTTTTAATCATCTAAAATGCCAGATATAAATTGTAAATATTAACAAGGTTTTAGAAATACGTACTCCTTTGCCGCGTAAGCGTACTTGATATTAACAACCACTGTAAAAGCACGCAAATGTTGCATGAGAGGTTTGGCAAGGTGTGAGCATTGGACATAACCCAACCCCTAGATAGTAACGGTAGCTTTTTAAAAGCACTGTTGTTGTTTTTTTGGAAATAGTAGATTTTCACTCCTTTTTGGGACATTAAGACTGACAGGCTGCGAGCTGCGGCGGTAAAGCAGCGCTGGACTGGAACTGTTGTGGTTTTTCCTAGGTGTGTATAAACAACACTTGTCACCCACATTCAGTCCTGGGATATGACTGCGACAGCGAAGTGAAGTGCCACGGCCACGGCGTAAGTCGTTCCACGCGGCGCGCGTGGTGCTGCGGAGGCTTCGTCACACGCGTCTGCTGGGTGGGAACTGGTCAAAGACCCATTTTAAGGCGATACTCTACAAAATCATGACCTCGCCGGCTAATACACGGAGTAAAACCATTTAAACTATTGGTCCTGAAACCGATATCAGAATTTAATGACAGTTTTTATTCACTGAAATGGAGATTCTGATGGTTTGTGGGGTTTATAGAAGGGAAAAGATGAAAGCAATATTGAAGGAACATAGAATTGAGGGCAGCGGAACGAGCGTAGATAGAAAATGTTGCGTGGTGGTAGGGAGCGGGAGAGATGCACGGAGGTCTGGGGGGCTCTCCGCACCCCTGCCTGGCTCTGGAGTGCTGACAGCGGGGGCAAGCCGCTCCTGTTTGCTGCTTATCAGACAGGAATGCGCGTGGGTCTTGCAGGAGGGTGACGCTTTGTGCTTGTTCAACGTCTCGAGGCTATTAGAGCCTGCACTTTATGGCTGTTCCTTGTCTGATCAGAGTGCTGATAAGCACGGGTAGCCTTGTCCCAGCCCGGCCAGCGGCAGCGAGACCAACGCCAGCCTGGGCAGAATCCGTCACATGAATTCCTTGCGAACTTTTACCAGGTGTGCAACAATAAGAGACATTGCCACTGCCACCCTGGCTGGAAGCCCCCCGACTGCCTACGGAAGGGATCCCGCCTGGGGGGAAGCATCGACAGCGGCCTCCAGGAGACGGAGGGTGGTCAGTACCCGTCGCGGAGGTGGGGGCAGGCGTTGGGCTGGGGACCCTGGCGCGGGCAGGGAGGGTGACGGCCCGCTGCCCACTGGGCTGCGTCCTGCCAGGCCTCTTGCTGCAGCAGGCACTGGAGGACGTGACGCTGGCCGGGCCGGTGTTGGGCTCCTGCGTCCTCCTGCTCATCCTCGCAGGGGCCATCTGCCTCGTCCTCAGGCAGCAGGGCCGGCGCTGCGGGCGGCAGCCCCCGAGCACAGGGGGGTGAGTGGGGCCCTCCCCACCACGGGAGCCCGATGGGGGCCGCGGGATGGGGCCACGGTGTTCCCCCAGGAGGGTTGTGGTGATCCCCAGGGGGAGGCTGGGGGCTGAGGTGGTTCCCTGGGGGACATGAGGTGATCCCCTTGGGGGGTGTGAGGGGATTCCCGAGGGGATATGTGGTGATTCCTGGGGGACATGAGGTCATCCCCTTGGGGGGATTCCTGAGGGGATATGAGGTGATTCCCAGGGGGGTATGAGGTGATTCCTGGGGAGATATGAGGTGATTCCCTTGGGGGGGATGGGGCGATTCCCGAGGGCATATGAGATGATTCCTGGGGGGGGGGGTGGGTGGGTATGAGGTCATTCCCAGGGGGGTATGGGGTGATTCCCGGGGGGGCATCTGAGGTGATTCCCGGGGGGATCTGAGGTGATTCCCCGGGGCTGAGGCACCGCTCCGGGTCTCCACGCAGCCCCGCCGCCGAGGAGGGCAGCGACCTCTCGGAGCCGGAGCCGGAGCCGGAGCCGTCCTCGGACCCGGAGCCGGACCGGGACCCGCAGCCGGAGCCGGGGCGGTACCGCGGGCGCTAATAAAGGCGTTGGGCGGAGCCGCGTGTCCGCGTCTGTGTGCGGGGCCGGCGGGGCCGTTACCGGGCGGGCAGGATGGGGCCGCGCCTGGCGCTGCTGGCCGCGCTGCTGACCGCGCTGCGTGAGTGAGGGCGGCCCCGCACCCCGGGGTGGGGGGGGTGTGTGGGGGGGGAGGCCCCAGCACCCCCAGCACCCCCAGGGCCGGGCAGACCCCGTGCGGCACCCGCGGGTGGAGGGTCCCCCCCCGCCCCGGTCCTGCCCGCGGGATCAGGGCACGCAGGGACCTTCCGGCCTGGAAAGTGACATCACGGGCTGGAAACCGAACGTCACACCCTGGAAAGTGACCTCACGGCCCGGCAGCAGCTCTCCCCATGGCCCCGCTCCCCGACCCCCGCAGCCCCGGCCAACGGCGGAGGCCCGGGACCGGCTTTCCTGGCGTGGGAGCCAGGCTGGCGTTGGGCTGAGGGGCCGCAGCCGTTGCCGGCACCCTTTGTCTCTGCCGGCACGTCGTGGTGGTTGGGTTTTGTCCGCCCGCGACGTGCGTGAAGCTGCGTGACGTTGGCAGCTGTACAGGCAGGGCAGGGATGCTCGCGGGACGGAGCGGGTGTTGTGGCTCCTTCTGAAGCGGACGTTGATTGCGCGGTCGTGGAGGCGTGTGGGTGACTGGCCTCTCTGAGCCCCGTCGCGGTTCCTGATGCAAGGTGGGTTTGTTCAACTGGAGCTTGCTCTCATGCTCCCGTCGTACAGAGTTCATGTTCCTGGGCTCTGGTCCAGCAGCAGAAAGCGTACGTCATTTTGGTTTTTCTATGCAAGTGCCTAGACACTTTAAAATAGAGTGTGGGCGAATGTTAGCAGGGTAAAAAGTAGAGTTGGTGAACCTCTGCAGGTAGAGACCACGTCTGTCCATGTGGCTATGAAGGTGTCTGTCACAGGCAGATGCAAGTCTGACTGTGGCTGACGGCATAATCGTGATGATAATAATCTGTGATTATAACTAAGAAACAGATTCTTTCTCTAGGTTCGCAATTGCAGCTGCACATCACAGTTCCACAGAGGTTGCTCTCAAAACCAGCTGGAGAGAGGGTACTTAAGTAACCAAGTTATTTGGTGTTTGTGTGTGTGCGAGTGGATATACACGTGCAGGAATGCCACGTGCAACAGCCGACGTGCGACTGGTAGAGGGAGGGTTTTAGGAAACCACGTTCTGCCTGCTGAGCTCTTGGGCTTGCCCTCGGAGCTCGCTTTTCCGGCGTCAGTGTTCCTAATTCTCCCTTTCTCCGCTTTTCCACACGTGCAAGGACACGGTGTCCTACGTCCTCAGCATAGAGGGGAGGCCGTACACCATCCACCTGCAGCAGCAGTAAGTCGGCCCTGGCGTTGCCCGTCTGACCGCTGCCGTCCTGTTCCCCGGCAGCTGCTGGGCCGCACGCTCTGTCCCCGGCACAGGATGGTGCTGGGCTGTGGGGCGATTCCCACCTGCGGGTGTTCGTGCCGGTGCCGTTCCCTTGGGCTCTTTCCAGCCTCCGCGGCTGGCGGGACCGTGCCCCGCTGCAGGCATGTCCCATAGCCCACGGGGGATGTCCGTGTGTGCCACGCGCCCGAGTGCCAGGGCAGAGGGCTGCAGGAGGGTTTGAGGGATGGTCCTGCCCACGACCGCTGATGGCAGCGGGTTCTGGATCTGCCAGAGCGACAGCGCAGGCAGCGGGACCTGGAATAAGTTCAAGAAACTGGGTAAGACCATTTTAGAGCATTTTTAGAGGATTTTACTGTTCTTCTGTTCTAGATTCTTTTTATCTGATGACTTCAGGATTTACATGTACAATGAGAAGGGATCTTTGCGCTCCGACTCGCCCCATATCAAGGTAATGGTGACCTGCTTGGTGTTTCTGTTGCTGCCTTGTTCCAGGGTAGCCTCGCTGTTTGGTGTTTTGGGGAATGTCACTAGTTAGTGGAGGGGAGCAGTACTTCCTCTCTCCACATTTTTGATTCCTACTCAGGGCAGGAGCTGCTGGGATGAAACAAAAAGTTTTCTGTGCAAATGCATGGTCAGATTCATGTTTGTGAAGGTTTCTGGAGTCGCTGAGTTGGCTCGGTTCAAAGCCTGTAAGCCAGGCCATGGCTACCATTCCTTACGGAGAGATCTCGAGAAGAGCCCCCAGAGCCAGCAGTGCAGCTCTGCACGGGGCAGGGCAGTTCCTTGTCGTGAGGACGCCACATCTCACACCGTGATTTGGTTTTAATTGCTCGGGCCAAAGAGAGATTGTCCACAAAGTCCTTGTTGTGCCATCACTTGACGGGGAATTGCCCTCACGGCCACGGAAGGGGCTCCTTGTCCTCTGTCGTGATGCAGGGAGGCTGTCACTACCGGGGGTACATCGATGGCTTCCCCAGCTCGGCCGTGACCCTCAGCATCTGCTCGGGGCTCAGGTAGGGAACCGCCGCCTCCCCACGCTGCCCTGCCCGTTAGTGCCACGGCCACCAGCGCCCGGTGGCAACTGGCCGGTGCCGTCACCTTGGCAGGGGCCTGCTGCAGTTTGAGAACGTCAGCTACGGGATCGAGCCCCTGGGTTATTCCCCGTCGTTCGAGCACTTTGTGTATCGAGTGAGCGATGAGAACACGGCAGGTTCCCTCTTGGCCAGCAGCCCCCCAGGCGGGCTGACAGCGGAGGAGATGTCGAACGAACCACATGGAGATAATAAAGTGAGCGTGTGGCTGTTCTCGGGGCGATGTGGATGTCCCCATCAGGCGAGGAGGGGTCCGATCCTGCGGGAAGCTTTGCCGGTGGTGCCTGGATGGGCAGAGATGGGGGGGGGGGGCGTTTGGGAGTGCCAGTGCTCGTGGTGGGGTGTCGCCTGGAGCGTTGCTCATCCCGTGCCTAACGAGAGGTGTCACCAAGGGCGCAGGATTTATTGACGGGTTTGTAAAAGTGGGCGTATTTCTCCCTCCAACCCGCGGAGAGTTGGCAGCGATGTGCTGGCTGCTTCGGCCATGGGGTTCACGTGAGTGTCCCGGGGCCCCAGTTTTCAGCTTCGCCACCAGCCAATGTTACTAGCGGAAGAGTTCAGCGTTGTCCTAGGTGTTAATACACGGCTTTTGCTTTCTGCTCTGAGAGCAAATCAGCAGATGGTGATGCCTTGTGGGGGGGGGTTTCATGTCTCGGACAAGTCGTCATTTCTTACACCTCATGACTGAATTGGTGAAATGAATTATTAACAGTAAAGAATTCCTTTTTCCCAGTCAGTGTCCCAATACCACGGAGAGATGTCACTCCACGTAGTTCTGGAAAGGGCTTTGGTAAGTCTGTGTCAGTCAGTTCCTCTTCTGTGTGTGTTTTCTTTGCCCTTGCTCGATAAAGCTTCGCCGTGGTCATCCACGCGGTCCTGCCGGCTCTGTACGGTCTGTGCCTTGTGGCCACGTGTCAGCGGGTAGAAGCCACTCTGTGAGAGATCGCGATAACCCCGTGTGCTTCAGCATGGCAAATAGCCTAGATATAATCTCATGTCATTTTTCAGTACGACTACCTGGGTGCAGACAAGTATTTTGTGACACAGAAGATAGTTCAGGTCTCCAGCTTGCTCAGCAGTGTAAGTTTTTCCTGATTTATATGTACCGAGATGGACATTTTGATAGTTTATTTCAGCCTATTAATGAATAGGTATTGGTAGGATTTGTCTAATTTTGGAGAAGATAATAATTAAATGTGCTCTCTGAAAATACTGAATCTCAGCTTTTTAGCTTTTGATTTTTGGTTTAGTCTGTCAGAGCTCCAGGTTTGTCTAGGACTTGTCCAGACTGGGGCAGGAGATGTGGAGGGGATTTTACCTCTTGCTGTCCAACACAAACACGTGCTGTAAATCAGTGGTGCTGGAGTACAGCAGTCCCTGTTCCCAAAATCTCGGTGGTGACACGCCGTCCCGCAGCACACGCTCCGCCGAGGGGCCGTCGTGCTCTTAGGCAGGTGCCAGCAGCCTCCGCTGCTCGTTTCCATCTGTCTGTCTCAGGGGAGCGATCTTAATTTTTTCCTGCCTGCGTAGGACACAGCATGCGCAGCTGGGTGAGCGTTTGACTTGAAATCACAGGGAATATAGCGTCTCCTCCTGGAAACTTAAAAAATGCAGACAAGGACAAGTTTGTGTATTCTCTATGTTTAATTATTTAATATATCTATTCAAGCTTAGGTTGTCTTTGGGTTTTTTTAGATCCTGCTTACTGAACTGATTTTTTTTCCTCTTTTAGACACACTTCTGTGTCTTTCGGTTTTGTATTTCCTACACCTTTTTCATGACACACGTACAAAGCAGCCGAGCAGTTGCCAACTGCTCCCGTCTGTTTTCCTGAGGCAGCGTGGCCGCTAGTAAGAACAAACATTTAAACAGCGCTTGGAATGAAACGTATGGGAACAGCCGCTTCTCTCGTTAAACTTTCAGATATTCAGGTCTCTCAATCTAACAGTTACGCTGTCCTCCATGGAGATCTGGATGGATAACGGGATGTTTAAGACCACGGGGGATGGAGAGGAAGTGCTGATGCGGCTGTTGCAGTGGAAGCAGACCAGCCCCCTTCTGCAGCCCCACGAAGTGCCGTATCTGTTCCTGTAAGAACAAATTGTCGTCGTTATTTAAGAGCAGACGGTAACAATCTGCTGAATGCGCTTACATTAGAACAACAGACTTTGCTATGAGTGTGATGCCTCTTGTAAAAATGAAGCGAGAGCGCGGTGAGGAGTTACAAACATAGCGCAAGCTCTGCCCGAACTGGGCACGACCGGCCAGCTCCGGCCGGGGCTGGCAGCGACGGGGCGTCCCGGGCTGGACGGCCGGTGAGCGCACGTGTGTTTCAGGTACAGGGACCGAGCAGCGTACGTGGGTGCAACGGCTCTGGGAAAGGCGTGTCAGAGAGACGCTGCCGGCGCAGTGGCCGTGGTACGGTGCTGCCCGTGAAGCCAGAGTTCACCCACGGGTGACAGGGACAGGGTGGGAGCATCCGCATCCGGAGCTGGGGTCCGGCGGGGTCTGGGCAGGGAAGGCGCAGCCGCAGCAGCCCTGCTCTCTCCTCCCTGTAGTACCAAGAGTCCGTGACGCTGGAGTCCTTCTCCATCCTCCTGGCGCAGCTGCTGGGACGCAGCATGGGCATAAGATACGACTCCCAGGACTGCCGCTGCGGCGGGCGCATCTGTATCATGAGCCCGGAGGCGCTGTGAGTTGGCGGGGTCCCATCCTGCCGGGGCTGCGGGGACCGGGGAGATGAGGCGGGTGGGCAGGGTGCGGTGGGGGGAGATCGGGGTCCCCGGCACCTGCCAGGTGGGTGCCAGTACCCATCGGGCTCATACAGCCGCGCATCACCCGCCGCCTCTCATCATCATCGGAGGTGTCTTGGGCGCGTTTTGCTTAGGCTAGGCAAGATCCGTTCCTTTTTTGAATTTTAACGTGTAGAAATTGAACCCCTGGAAATCTGAAATAATTTCCAGTTACTGTAAATGCGATAAAGGTTCATTTTGTACGCAAATGTCGCCTTCAACCTGACCGCACAGTAGCTGTGTACCTCCAAGGCTTTTGGTCTTTGAGAGCGTAGGGGTAAGGGGTCAGTGCAGCCGAGCCGAATCTGCTTATGGGAGGGAACACTATATCTGTGTGTGTGTGTGTGTGTGTGCACGTGCATGTGTGTAAATAGCTATCCATGTATATCTGTGTAGATACCAACATTAAGAGACCAGGCGATCTAATATTCTTCAAGGAAAAAAATTTCTGTTCAGATTTGATTTTGTTAGTACTGGGAAAAGAATAGCCAACAAGAAAATAGGAGTTAAATTAAAAACATGTTTTAATTACTAGAAATCCTGAGATATTTTGGCTTTCCATTTTATTATCTCAAACATAAAAAATGCAGTGTTTATGTTAGTTAATATTTTTGAAAAGCAATAGTTGTATTTCCTTTAAACAGGAGAGCGTGCTACTCCGGGACTTCTGCCTCTGTTATGAGTCATACATGATTGGAATCAAGTTTTATAAAATGATTGCACGTAGAACATACTTTAAAATAGCATGTCTAGGGTGATATCCTAAAAAGAACTTGAAACATTGTGAAAACAAAATAGAGTTGTTCTTACTATAGGAATGATAAAGTATAAAGTAGTGATTTGACTTGAGAAATGGACACTTTTCGTTTCAAAAGCGCGATGTTTCTGAGTGCTTCTCCGTCTCTGTTACTAATGCGTTCTGAAATCAGTTCTGGCAAGTGAACGGCAAGACACCCAGGGAACCGTTGCGCCTTGTGCCGGCATCTGAACGAGTCTTTGAACTGCCCAGAGATCTTGAGAGAGTGAACGGCGGCAGATGTGTTAACGTGTAAATGGATAATTGCTTTATTTTAGACGTGTCAGTGGGGCAAAAGCCTTTAGCAGCTGCAGCATCAGGGACTTTGGAACCTTCCTGGAGCGGAACAGGGGCTGCCCTTTCATCAGGCGCGCTCTGCCTCAGCCTTCCTACCGCGCCACCGTCTGCGGCAACGGCGTGGTGGAGCCCGGCGAGCAGTGCGACTGCGGGGCGGCGGAGGTGGGTGCCGCGCTCCGGCGGAGGGTCGGGCTTTTTTCTGGTCCTGAGAGCGGGTGTAAGCGGGAACTGGTCTCAGGTGGTGTACGAGGCACTTCTGTGGTAACACGCAGCAGAGCAGCGTTGCTGCTCTTCCCTCGGCTCCTCTGGGGTACGCTGTTTGGTGGGAAGGGGGGGCATCGGGGCAAGCAGCCGTCCTGCAGATGGGGACGTTTGCAGCCAGTCATGATTTCTGGTGCGTTTGCAGACCTGTGCGCTGGACAAATGTTGTACTCCCCAGTGTAACTTCAAACCAGGAATGAAGTGCTCCCTGGGATTGTGCTGTGAAAATTGCCAGGTAAGGTGTGCTCCTAATTATCGGAAGTTAAGGCCATTTTTAAACCTTGGAGCAGTACTAGTTCCTATAGTAGCACTGTCAACGAGCTTTCTGGTCTTGCTTGGATGGGCATCTCCAAAAAAAACTTAACGGTATTTGTGCTGCATTTTGTCTCCTCCGGATTATGTTGTAATGAATGTCAGGTAAGGCATGTGTTTATAATTATTGCAAGATCATGATTTCTTTTTGGAGAAACAGTATGTTCCCACGCTGAAGGATGGAGACAGACTTGCTGCTGTCTGAGAGGTTCCCGGGTAGGGCTTTGCAGCTCAGCTCCCTGAAAGCCCCGGGAGGAATCTCCCTGGGGGAAGACTGTCTCAGGCAGCGTCACACGCGCGCGTGCGGTGATCCCGAGGGACCGGGGATGTGTGTCAGGAGAGCGTCGGGAGGGGCTGCGTGGGCCTGGGGGGGGGGACCCCGCCGGTGGCTGCGGGAGGATGGAGAGAAGGGTCCCTCCTGCCTCCCCTGCCAGTTCAAGCAGAAGAACTCGCAGTGCCGCCCCCCCGCCGACGCGCAGTGTGACCTGGCCGAGTTCTGCAACGGGTCCTCCGCGTCCTGCCCCCCCGACCTGTACGTGCAGGACGGGCACGAGTGTGAGCACGGCACCGGCTACTGCTACAAGGGACGCTGCCGCTCTCCGGACCTGCAGTGCCAGGCACTCTACGGGAGAGGTAACGGGCTGCTCTCACTAGAACTAACGTCAAGCTCCAGGGCTGGTCTGGGGCAGAAGGTGGCATCCCAGCCGGTGGATGTCCTCCCTCTGTCTTGCATGAAGTTGGGGGCCGCCGGGAGTGTGTGGTGTGGGGAATGGCAGAGGAGACCGCAGGGTGGGTTACCCACACTTGCGGAGAGGGGAAGGGGATGGGCCGTCAGAAGAGGGTGACGCTTTCCACGGGGATTTCAGGCTGAACGCGTACACAGCCGGTCATGCAGACCTCACTGCCTCTCAGAGAGGAGAACGAGACAGAAAAATCCCCTGGTGCTGTTGTGGAAGGTGTTTTGGGCTGGTCAGGCCATTGCACCGTCTGTGCGGTCTGTCGCACAACCCGAACAGAGGCGGCTAGCCATGGGACTGGAGCGGTACCAAGTATTCCTCTGTCAGAGGCCAGAAGTGATAATGTTAGAGGCAACAGAGGGATCTTAGTCTGTGTCGCCATCAGTAGTAATCAGTATTATTTCTAAACTTCCAGGTGCAAAAAACGCTCCTTTGGCTTGCTATGAAGAAGTCAACAGCCAGCAGGATAGGTTTGGACACTGTGGCACCCACCCGAAGGATGGCTATCAGCCCTGTTCCTGGCCGTAGGTTTCAAGGGAATGCAAAGTGTTGAACTGGGAACGTATATTTAATTTGTGCTTCCCTTTACTGTCCATGCAAAGTAATGAGCCGTGAGAAGGTTGCTTTTGGTATGTTTTTCTTTTGCTGGGCAGAATTGACTTGCATTATTAGCTCTAGGTGTTCTTTAGAGAAACGGTGGTGTAGAGAAACCGGAGACTTCTGAAGGCAATTTCAGCACACACCTAATTGTACAAGCGTGTAATGTTCCGATGGTTCACAGGATGGCTTCTCCCCTTGTATCAAGGATTCAACTCCTCAAACTCCACGTGTTTGTGTTGTTATTCTGGGTAAACACACCTCAGTGTCTCCAGCACTGTGAGCAATTAGATGCTCTGCGTACTGGTCTAATTTATTGTGCTAACGAATTTTTTAGGAATCTGGGATGCGGAAAGTTAGTATGTACGTACCCAAATCGTATTCCCTTCACAAAAGTCAAGGGTGCCGTAATTTACGCTCAAGTGCAAGAACATCTGTGCGTGTCTTTCGATTTTATGCGCGGACCCACAGCACTAGATCCTCTCCTGGTGAAAGAAGGCACAAAATGCGGTCCCCAAAAGGTGAGAAATACTGCACAAGCATCTGGAAATGGCATATAATTATCACAACCATAAGTTTTAGAAATAGTTGCCATTTGGCAGTATGAGTTAAAGGTGGTCTGTGCTTAGGTTTTTAGTACTTATTACCTGTGCTATTCTTTCGATCGTTCTTTAGGGCTAGGAATCCTTTTTAGAGTTATGGCATGGTAAAGGGTGATGAAAAAGCGCCCAGCAGGATTTTTGTCCTTTTGGTCTTTCAGGTTTGTATGAATGGCACGTGCCGCCCACATTCAGTCCTGGAGTATGACTGCAACGTGCAGAGAAAATGCCACGGGCACGGAGTAAGTAACAACAGCAATGCAGTTAAGTTAGTGTTACTGGTTTGACGAATATTGCTGAGGAAGAGAGAGTGGTTCTGGTAAAAAAAAAAGCCCACTGGGGCTTGTCTGTGAATTGCCTGGATCTGTGTTTTGGGCTGACACTTGTTCTCTGAAATCATCACGCAGTAACAAGCTATTGTGGGAGAAATTAAGTGAGACTACCTAACTTACTTTCTGTCCCAAGCGAAAAATAAGTGAGGTAAAAGGGCTTGGAGTATTTGCTTGTCTAGATTAGCAGCAAACTGGAAAAAGAGTATCTGGAGAGGATTTAACTGCACATAATTGAAATAGCGTGGGAAGCGATCAGCATAGCTGTGCACAGCGAAAGGCAGCGTGGTGAACAGCGGGGACACGGGAAGGCCGAGCGACAGCGGTGTCGCGGGGCGCTGGCGGGCTGGTTGTGACCGCTGGCGTGGGAGCAGGGCGTGGGGGGGGTGGGAAAGCAGCAGTCCTGGCAGACATGGAGCACGGCTCCTCAGTGGGGTTTTACAGTAAGGGATGTTTCCTGCCCACCCCGGTGCTGGCAGGTGTGCAATAACAAGAAGAACTGCCACTGCGATCCGGGCTGGAACCCCCCCCGGTGCAAGACTCGGGGATCCTCCGTAGGCGGCAGCATCGACAGCGCGCTGGGCCCCGGTGAGTGCTGAGCTGGGCTCTGGGTGCCCCGTGGGTTCCCTGGGTGCGAAGGCAGCTCCCATGGCCCCGCAAACGGCCTCGTCGGGCTCGTAGCTGAACAGACGGCCCGTGGCATCGCCCGGCCCTTACTCGGAGCTGCGTCTTTGCTTCTCTCCCTAGATCGTATCGCAAAAAGCTCTGCCCCAGCCGTGCTGAAGAACTGGCTGCTGCTGAGCTTCGGCGGTGTCTTCCTCGCCCTGGTCTGTGGCACGCTTGTGATTACGAAATGGAGCCGGCTGAAAAGATTCTGTGCAAGGAGGGGATCACACGTGGACGGGTAAATTGATATTAGTTACCTAATGCAAATCCGCTGTTCTGGGTATGGGAGATGTGCTGGGAGCACAGAATTACTGGAAAAGCCGGCGGGTGGGATTTGCAGCCTGGGCAGAGCAGGGAAAAGTGGTGCTTGAGAAACAGTAAGTGTTTGTTGGTAAACTGGGAACTGTTTGTTGGTCATCAACGGAAGAAACTAGCAAACAGATGTCTAAAATATACAAATATAGGAGAAGCAAAACTTAGGGTGGATTTCCTGGCACCAAGCACGCTGTCTGTGTGCAAAAGCTGGAGGAAATAATAGGTTTTCCATTTGCTAATTCCTGGGGAAAGCAAACTGTAAAAGGGGAAAAGCAGGAGAAGCTGCAGGTGTCAGTAAAAACGGGGAGTGGCAGCTCACTTGGAGGAGGAGGAGGAGAGCGGGGACGTGGGGGCTGGCGGGGACATGGGGGCTGGCGGGGCTGAGGCACCGCTCCGGGTCTCCACGCAGCCCCGCCGCCGAGGAGGGCAGCGACCTCTCGGAGCCGGAGCCGGAGCCGGAGCCGTCCTCGGACCCGGAGCCGGACCGGGACCCGCAGCCGGAGCCGGGGCGGTACCGCGGGCGCTAATAAAGGCGTTGGGCGGAGCCGCGTGTCCGCGTCTGTGTGCGGGGCCGTTACCGGGCGGTTGGCGGGGCGATGCGGGGGGCGATGCTGGGGGTGCTGGCCACGCTGGCCGCGCTGGGCTGGTGGCCGCGGGGGGACGGCGGGGCGCTGGCGGGGCGGCCGGTGGTGCCGGTGCTGGTGGCGGCGGGCGGTGCCCCGCAGGTAGGTGGGGAGCCCGGACCCCCGGCCCCGCTCCCCGGCTCCGCCGACTCCTAACGCTCCTCTCCCCGCGGGCAGCGCGCCCGGACCTACATCATCCCCATCGAGGGGACCCCCCGCACCGTGCGCCTGCGGCAGCAGTAAGTGGGGTGCAGCGGGCGGGCAGTGCAGCCCCCGGCCCTTCTGCAGCCCCCGGGACTGTGCAGGGTCACGGCCGGGGACCGGGGAGGGCCACTGCCTCGTGCGGTGGCCACCACGTGTGGCCACGGCGCCGAACGCGAGGGTGTCGTCTCTGTTTTGTATGCAGAGTGTTTTTGCCGGGGGATTTACGGATCTATACGGATGGCCGAGGGGGGCTTGCAAAATCCGAACTGGCACATATCGAGGTAACAGTCATGCCCTGTGTGCTGTACCCAACACCTCTGAGAACAGAGTATCTGTGGAAGTGCTCCAGGAGAAAGGTGCAGGGAGAATCCCCTCTGCAGCAGTGCTCTGTAGAGCCCTGTTCTCCCACGACAGTGTCAGCAGGAACTTTCTCAAGGCACCAAACCCGTTCCCTGGGGCCACAGGTAGCCGAGCCAGCAGTGTTTGAACATTGACGTGGTTGGTACCGCGTGGCTGGAGGAAGGTGGGCGGCAGCCAGCCAGCGGTTTTGCAGAGGGGCAGGGGCGTGGGCCCAACCTCTATCTGCCGCAGCCGTGCAAGCAATCCCACGTCCCGTGTGGGACGTGCAAGCAATCCCAAGTCTCACATCTGTCCTGCAGCGCGTGGGCTCGGGCTGCCTGGGGGCCGCAGAGCGTTTGGGAGGACAGCCGCACTGAGGGCACGCATCGGCTCACACCCTGCCTCAGCGGGGGCGGACATGGGGGCACGACGGGTTCCCGAGGACGGTAGGGAGCTGAGGAAGGGACAAAGACCAACTGGGGGTCAGTGCAGGTGTCCCTTCCCAGAGGAGGCCACAGTGCTGTGCTTCTCCCCACACGCGTTGTCTCTCTGCGGGGACGAGGACAACAGCACAGGTGGTAGCAAGGTCTGGAGCCTCGCCGGCTGCAGCGCTCTGGGGACAAGGCACCAAGCCATTGATACGGCTTTACTCCTTCCAGCACGACTGCTTCTACGAAGGCTACATCGAGGGTTTCCCCATTTCGCTCGTGGCACTTAGCACCTGCTCCGGGCTGAGGTACAGCAGTTGCCTTTGCACGGAGGACAGGCATCAGTGCGAGCGCTGGGCGGTGTTGGTGTCGTCCCGAGGTGGCGGAGGAGCCGTTCCTGCCACTCTGCACCTCTGCTTTCCAGTGGGATCCTGCAGCTTGTGAATGCCAGCTACGGGATCAAGCCTCTGCAGGTTGCAGCTGGGTACCAGCATCTTGTGTACCCAATGTGGAATGAAAAGGCAGAGACTCGGCTGTTTGGAGAAAACCGCTCTCTTGCCCAGACTGGGGAGCTGTCACCGAAGCTGGAGGATGCAATAGCAGTGAGTACACCTCCCGGCCGGCTGGTCTTCGGTGGGATGGTAGCTGTAGACATGGGAAATTTGTAGCCGAAGGATGCCTCAATTTGTGCAACAGCTTGTTGTTTCTGAGTTGATTTGGTACAGCAGATGCTACAGAGCTTTGTAACTCATCTGTTCTAAGGGTGAGGTCTCTGCCTGTGACGGGTGGGAGCTATGAGGGCGGGCCGAGGGTGGGTGAGCAGGATGGGGATTTCTTGGCGGCAGTTATCATGCACCTGCCCGTTTATTAACGGGGCCGAAGAGAGCCAGGCAAGCGGGGAGGGCACGTTGGGCCAAAGCCGCCGGCAGTGTGCAGTGCCGGGAGGGCAGCGGTCCCAGCAGGCGGCCGGTGTGTGGTGCTGCGGCGTTACAGAGCTGTTGTGGATAGGAAGGAGTCAACGCTTGCCTCTGCACTCTGTTGTAAGTTGCTTTTTCTATCGGTCTGTGGCCTTGCCAAAGTTATTGTTGTAAATATGGATGGAATCTGTGGTGAGGATGTCGTGTTGTAGATGATGTAAGGACTGTTTTCCTGGGAATCCGGGGCTGTTTGTCCCACAGCTCCGAATGGCCCTGAAGTGCAGCAGCTGACCATGGACCTAAAGGTCCCCTTTGCAGAGCTGCTACAAACTGCAGAAGCTCTGCACTAACGCGCACGTGGGGTTTTTTGTTATTTAGTTTGTTCTGTTATTTGATTTTCCTAAAGAGTAAGCAAGCCGTCAGTAGGTCCTCTCGGTATCTGGAAATGCACGCAGTTTTGGACAAAGCTCTGGTAAGTTTTTGCATCTTCTCTGCTGTAAATTGTTGCCTCTAGAAAAAACTTCTGTGTGCAGCAAGTCTGTAGCTACACAAGAATACCAAGGGCAATTTGGAGGAGCCTTGAGGGTCTCCATGCAATGGGAACTAACTCCCTTGGGCATGGACAAGTATATGTTTGTGGCAGGGACCACAGCCAGCGCTCTCTCAGAGTTTGCCTCGCACGGTGCCCTGATGTGCTCTTGTGTTTGTCGCTTTCCAGTATGACTATATGGGAGCAGACAAGGATGCTGTGACGGCCAAGATAGTGCAGCTTTTCAGCTATGTGAACAGTGTAGGTTGCTTTGGGTCGCATCCTGAATGCGCGTGGGAAAGGTGTGGTAACGGGATGGATAAGGCCCCGTAGCTAAAGCAAGCGGGAGGCAGTGGAGCAGCAGGGCTTTGTGGACCAGCCGCGGTGTCCGTCTGCCTCCAGATGTTTGCTCGCCTCAGTCTGACAATAGTACTGTCTTCTCTGGAGTTTTGGACGGAAAAGAACAAAATCCAAACCATGGGAGATGCCGAGGAGTTGCTGCAGAGATTTTTGCAGTGGAAAAATGCGCATCGTGCATTGCGGCTGCAGGATATAACGTTCCTATTTGTGTAAGACGAGGATGACTGGGTTAGTGTGGAAACGAAAGGAAGAGGAAGGTGCCGTTATACCGTGTGTTGGACTGAGTCTGGTCTGCTCCCCAGTTACAGGGAGCAGTCCCGTTATGTGGGGGCATCTTCTGCGGGGAAGCTGTGTCTCAGAAACCACGCTGGAGGAGTTGCCTTGGTACAGTACCACTGAGCTGTCTGTCCCCGTAACCTCCTGTGCAGGCAGGTGAGGTGGTGAGCGGTGCCTCAGGAGCTAAGCCCTGCGCACAGCCCGAGGCCGAGGAGCCACCGGCCACGGACGCTCCTCCGGGTGGGAGCGGAGCCCTGTGAGCGAGGCAGGGGTGCTGGAGACCGGGTGCCCCCGGGGTGTCGGTGCAGGAGCCCTCAGGCCTGCAGCCCACCACAGCCCCAGCGAAGGCACTCGGGTGCGGCAGCGACGGCGGGCTGAGGCCGGTCCTCGTCCCCCCTGCAGTACCGGAGGGCTATGACACTGGAGGCGTTTGCGGTTGTCGTGGCCCAGCTGCTGGGGCTCAGCTTGGGGATGGCATACGAGGATCCCAGGAGCTGTCACTGCGCAGGAGCCGCCTGCATAATGCAACCCGGCTCGGCGTAAGGCTCCCCCTGCCCCCTCGGTGCACGCTGGGTTCCGGTGTGATGGCACACGTGGGACAAGAAGGGCCACACAGCCCCAAATGCAGACCGTGGTACCACCAGCCCTGTCCTCTGACTTGCAGACACTCGGCTGGTGTGAAAGCCTTCAGCAGCTGCAGCGTAAGAGACTTTCAGCGTTTTCTCGCCGCTGGAAAGGGGCAGTGTCTGCTGAACAGGCCAGCTATGGATTCGACGTATAAAGCTCCCGTGTGCGGCAACAAAGTGGTGGAACTGGGAGAGGCTTGTGACTGCGGTACAGCAGAGGTTAGCTGTGGAGCCTTGGTACAGCGGGAAAGAGCCAAGCCATCCCCGGGGCGGGGGGGATGCACTGTCCCAAGAGAGGCGTGAATTGCTCCTGTGCCCTCGGGCAGAGGGGCCTGAGGCTTTATGAAACCCTAAAGCAGCGCCAGCGCCGTGCGGACGCTTGGCTGTGGTTGTCACCATGTCTGGAACGGCCAGCGTAGAGGTTGTATGGTGTTGGTAACGGATGGATGGAGGGAGCTTGTAAGTGGCTGTAGCTGTAATGAGGGGCTGTCCCTGGCCCCCGCTGCAGGGACACAGCCTGAAATGGTGCTGGGAGGATTACCCTAGGGTCCTGCCGAAGTGTCCAGCTGCTGATACCACTTGGGAAGCAGGTTTGCACACCAGAGCGACACGTGGTGACGTTGTGGGGAGAAACTCCGTGACCGCAGCCTGCCAAAAAGGCAGGGGTGCTGGAGCGGTCGTGTGGTTTGCTGGCAGGGCGTAGGCAGAGGTGGAGGCAGCGGGGAAGGTCTGGTAGAGGAGCAGTACTCCTGTCACAGAGAAGGGCGAGCAGCGGATGAACTCCTCTGTCTTGCTGGAAGCCCCCCCAGTTTTGTGCCAGCCTGGGTGCAGCCGTGTTTGTACACGGATGAACGATCTCTGTCCCCGCGAGCACTGCCGGCCCCGGCAATGGCTCCTCCGTGGCCTCAAGCACGTACAGTTGTGAGGACGGAAAACACGGTCTTGCCGTGGGAGTGGGGATGGCTGGCAGCAGCCAGCGTGGCACAGGGCTCTGCCTGCGGACCCTGGGGGATGGCTGCCTCGGATGACGGGGGCTGCCCGAGGGAAAGGCCGGGCTCTCCAGCTGGTTCCCTTGTCGTCCTTGGGAGAGGCAGAACCTCACCTGACTGTCCCCACTGGTCACCTCCAGGAATGTCGGCGTGACCCATGCTGCACCGTTGGCTGCAAGATGAGGAGAGGGGTGCAGTGCCTGTCGGGACCGTGCTGCCGGAAATGCCAGGTAAGCAGTGGGGGGGAGCGGGCACGCTGCATCCCCTCGGGATGGCCCCCGCGCTGGCATCGCTCGCTTACACGCCTGATGTGAAGCGGGAATGTAACGGGACCCAGGGTAAATGGGGACTGTGCCTCCAGCCAACGGGACTGGCTAGTGTGCTGATGTGGAGGGTCAGCGAGTGTCGGAAAGTGAAGTGCTGGTGCCAGTTAGGTGTGCCTGTGTCCCAGGAAGGTATTTTTAGGGTGCAGGTACTGTGCCTGCTCCCAAAGTACCAAGGTGAAGGAGATGCTGACTTTATGGCTACATGCGAGGCTCGTAGTGGCGTTCCCCCGTTTTCCCAGCTGGGCGGTGCAGGCTGCACGGGGCCGGGTGACTCTTGTCAGCGGTGGCATGTCTGCAGGGGAGGGCAGCGGGACGCAGGGGCGAGCCGGGGCCGCAGGAGCTGCAGCAAAGGCAGGGCGAGCAGAAATCAGCACGCGAGAGTCACGCCACGTCGGGCTGTGCAGGTGCTGACGGTCTTGGGGTGCACAGGAATTCAGGGGGGCTGGAGCTGGGGCTCCAAAGTGCCGGCAGCTTTGGTCTTGCAAATGTATGGTGAGGAAAGGGTGCGGTGTGGTTCGGAGCCAGAGGAACTGAGACTTCTCTTCCTGGGGGAGAGCCACGGTGGTGTCTGGAAGGTATTTACTCTGCGTGTTGTGCAGATCAGGCCAGCCAAGGGGCAAAGCTTTGGGGCTCCTTTTGTTCGTGTCGCTGGTTGATGCAGTTGAAAATGGTAGATAGAGCGGTTGGTCTGAAATCTCTCCCTTATGGGCCTCGATTCCAGGCAACTGGAAGCCACATGGTGGAAGCAGGGGGTGCTGGTTGGCAGCAGGTTCAATAGGAGCCAGCAGCGGGCCTGGAAGTGGTCAGGCAGTTGGACGAGGTGGTTGGTGTAGGTCCCTTCCAAATGGAAAATATTTTCTCCTTTCTCCTAATTCTATTGCAATTCTATTCTATTGCAATTCTATTCTATTGCAATTCTATTCTATTGCAATTCTATTCTATTGCAATTCTATTCTATTGCAATTCTATTCTATTGCAATTCTATTCTATTGCAATTCTATTCTATTGCAATTCTATTCTATTGCAATTCTATTCTATTGCAATTCTATTCTATTGCAATTCTATTCTATTGCAATTTTCTTTCCTCTAGTTTGTGAAAAGAGGCACATTATGTAGAAGCAGCTCCGAGGATGAGTGTCAGTTGAAGGAATATTGCAACGGCACCTCTGGGGAATGCGCACCCGACCTCTGGGTCATGGACGGGCATCCCTGCAGCAGGAACACTGCCTTCTGCTACCGGGGAGTCTGCCAGACGGCTGACAAGCAGTGCCAGAAGGTCTTTGGCCAAGGTAAGGATGACTGATTGCAGGAGGGGGGGCTGGCTGTCATGTGGGAAATGCAAAGACCTGGAAGGAAGCATTGAAGTGGGAAACCTGGCAGCCCAACCGTGCGTGTGGGTGGAAAGGGACAGGAGGTGCGGAGGAAAGGGTGGAAGCGTGTTGGGTGCTCTGTGCATTGGTGTGCTGCCGCAGCGTGGGTTAGTCTGTGGATGTTCGTAGGGGACCAAGTCCCTGTAGCCGGAGTGGAGGTGTCAGTGAGAGAAGAGACCTCACGGGGGTTGATCCAAGCTGGGTGAAAGAGCAAGCAGCCGAGGGGCTGGTGGAAAAGCCTGTGTGTGCACCACGGGAAGGGTGTCCAGGGACAAGGGTGGGCAGCTGGCCTGGCTGTGACTGGTGTACCTGAAGTCGGGGTGGCACAGCGCATCTGCCAGGAGACGTGGGGCCGCTTTGGCAGTGTGCTGTTGGCTACGATACGCTCCTGAGTGTCCCGGGCACCTGGAGAAATGGCTCACAATGAGCCTCTGCCTCGGGAGCGCAGGGCGAGATGTGCACATGGCGTGTTGCAGCACTGATGCTGTTCCAGGGAGGCTGGCAATGAAGGAGCAGTGTGTAGTGAGAAGTGGCGGTGGGAGCAGTGGGTGGGGGACACTGCCGTGCAGGACAGGGCTGGCTAGCTGCAAGCACTGCCCTTGCCAGCTAGGTGGATGATCTCATTCTCTGGGACGTGACTCCCAGAAATGTTCCAGAAGTTCTTGTGGCTGTCCTGGGGAGAGCCTGGACACGCAGGAGTAGAGCCGATGGGCACAGAGGAGTGCAGAAGGGAGGCAGCCAGAGCATCCCACGGTGACAGGCTGTAGGGAGCATAAGAGTGAGCACAGCCAGGGCTCCGAATGCCTGTGAGCGTGCAGGTGGCCTCAGGCATCACTGCATAGTGGCCTGAGTGGTGATGCCCAACCCCGAGGCGGAGAGAGGCTGTTGGACAGAGCATGAGTGTTGTTATGTGTTTGCAGGTGCCAAGAACGGACCTTTGGCCTGCTATGAAGAAATTAACAGCCAAAGGGACAGAATGGGACACTGCGGCTCCAATCGCCGCGGGTACCAGCATTGTGCGTGGAAGTAAGTGCCGTAGCAAGGGCACCGGGGTGCTCTGACCACAGCGTGGTCTGCCACGGAGCGGGGAGCCAGAGAGAAGAGGCAGAGTGCAGACGGGCTCCCCAAACTCAGCTGCCCATCGGCAGAGAGAAGCGTGTCGTCCCGGGGCTGGGTGGGCAGGGACACTGGACGTGCCTGGGCGGAGCTGGTGAGCGCACGGGCTGGGAGGGGGGATGTGGAAAAGGCCCATGGCGGATGTAAGCATGCCCTGTCCGTGTGCTGGGAATTGGGCGTTCGGGGTCCATTCTCAAAGTATTCACTCGGTGTTGGCAACAGAGCTGAAATGGAAGGATGAAGGTGGCTGTAGTCACGTCCTTTGCTCACGATGCCTTTGCAGGGATCTCCGATGTGGGAAGCTTGTGTGTGAATATCCAAGCTCCAAGCCCTTTACCAAGGAGAAGGCTGCGGTGATTTACGCTCAGGTGCAGAACACGCTATGTGTAACGTTAGACTACATGAAACCCCTCACGGAGAGGGACCCCATGCTGGTGAACGACGGCACCGTCTGTGATGACCACAAAGTAGGTGATCCCTTGATGCATAGCAGCTCCCTTGGGAGAAGAAGAACTTGTAGAAAGTATTGCTGCGGTAGCGGCATCGGGGCCGTGAGGGCAGCGGCTTTTCAGTCGGCTCCATCCTGACACGGGCAGCACAACCCCTTACAGATGGGGTCCAGCACGAAGCCCCATGTTCCCTTGCACATTCTGAAAAGATCTGCAGCTCTCCGGAGTTGGAGCTGGGTGTGTAACCGCCCAGTTGGCTGACCTGGGGTTGCCTGTGTGCTTGTTCTGTAGATCTGCCTGAACCAGCAGTGTGTGTCTGCCGCTGTCCTGAACTATACATGTGAGATGGAGACAAAGTGCCACAATCGTGGTGTAAGTCACGGTGCCGTGTGGTGGTGTTTGTGGTCCATTCAACTGTCTGGAGATGTGGCTTGCAAAAGCGGCGTCTCGAGTCATATTTTTGGGGAAGAGAGTCGAGGGGGGATTGGCGGTGGAAGTGCCGGAGCATCTCTTGAGGCTGCGTGCGTAGCATCTCCGGCAGAACTCCCTCATGGAGCCAAGTGGCTCCTCGTTGTAAATCAGCCAAACGGAAAGGGTGCGAGCCCGCTGGGAGCCTGGAAGAAGTGGTAAGGATGGAGAGAAGGCAGTGCCCCGGGAGGTGGCAGCCAGCATTGACCGTGGCCTGCCGAAACGAGCCCCATGTTGGCTTCTCGGCGCTTGGACCATCCGCCTGCGGCCGTCCCAGGCCGTGACGAGGCACAGAGCTGGCTGTGTAAGCCCAGGCGAGTTGTGCACGGGGAGGCTTTACCTGGCACAAGGTGCCCTGACATCTGTGCCCAGTGTCTGGAGAGTGAGGATGTGTGGGGATGATCTGCAGCTGGCTATAAATCCTGTCTCTCCCTGTCACGCAGGTCTGCAATAACCAAGGGAGCTGCCATTGCCATCCCGGCTGGAAACCACCAACTTGCCAGGAGAAAGCAGGGGTGATTGCTGGGAGCGGCGGCAGCCCGTCTGGAGATGGTGAGCGGTGAGGGCAGCGGCTGCTCGGGGCGAGGGCTCTCATGGGAAGAGATGGTTCCGGGGTGACAGATTCCCATTCTGGTGGCGGCTTACCACAGCAGGGCCGTGTAGGCAAGTGTCTGGGTCCTGTGGCATGTCCCACGGTGGGCTCAAAAAGGTTGTTCTGTTTCCTGTGCCTAGATGAGGTAGACGACAGGAGCGAGGGCTTGCAGAAGCTGTGGCTGATTCTGACCTTCTGCCTCTTTTTGCCTGTCGCCGTTGGGCTCGTGCTCATCGCACTAAGGAGAAGCTGCCTCGCCACGGAGGAGTTGGATGAAGACATGTGAGTCTGTTCTCAGCCCCAGAGGGTGTCGAGGTGATGGTGTGTAGGTGGCACAGAGGTGGCCATAGGCAGCAGGAAAGATGGAGCCTGGATAAGGACTCTTGCTGCACAGCATGTCCGAGGAGGCAAGAGGAAGCGGGAGTGGCAGATGATGAAGGGCACGGTGGCAGTGAAGGATTTTTGCTCCTTGCAGCTCTGACAGGAGCTGCCTTCCCGGTCCCACTCTAGGTTGGAAGACAAGGACAGCGTCAACAAGGAAAGGAGCGTGTCAGATGTGTAGCAGCGCGGCAGAGAAGGACATTGAAAGGTAAGTCATTGCCCAAGCAGCTGATCAGATTTTTTTTTTGTGCCGGGCTTGTGTGGGGGTGGCGGAGGAGCTGGCAGTGGAAATAGGGAGAGGAGGGAGCCGTTGTGTGTGTGTTGGCAGGAAAGTGGCCTTAGTGGAAGCGTCAGTCTGGGGGTCAGGGCACCGCAGGCAGCATGGCTGTTGGAGTCACGGGCGGGCGGCAGCAGGGTTTCTGCTGGACACCCACAGATGTGGCCGGTTGAAGCCACGGGAGTCGGAGCGGGTGGTCAGGAGGCAGCAGCTGGGCAAATATCCCGGGCACGTGGCAGCGGATGGCAGCCTGGGCAGCGGTGAGTGTGTGAGCTCTGAGCGGTGAAGCTTAAGAGGTGCTTGCTGGGAGAAGGTGTGTAATAGGAAAGTGGGGTGGAATGGAGTGGAGTAGCGTGGAGTGCCCAGAGTTAGTTGGAAGGGACCTGTGATGGTTCTTTAGTGCAACTGTAGTTGCTGCAGCTTGTGGGGCAAGTCAGTGTAATGGCTGGCGGTGTGATGCATCAGGGGAAAAGGGCCCAGGGGTGCTGGTTGACAGCCGGCTGAATATGAGCCAGCAGCGTGCCCAGGTGGCCAAGGTGGCCAACAGCATCCTGGCTTGTGTCAGAAATAGCATGGCCAGCAGCGTGGCAGTCCCGTGCGAAGCAGCCCTTGGGCAGGCAGGGACCTTGGGGTGCAGGTGGCTGGAGGCAAGCGGTGCCTCTGTGGTGTTTCTCTCTCTGGCAGGGTCCGGGACCTGGCAGGGTCTGGCAGCGGGTCTCGGAGCACAGTCCATGGAGAGCACCGCGCAGAAGATGCCACAGTGCGGCACAGCGGAGGAGATGCCCACAGCCCCGGGCTTGGGAAGAAAGTGCCCTACGGTAGTGGTCGCTGTCAGCGCGTGTAGTGTGTCTCTTGTGGTGTTCGTTGCTCAATAAAAGGTGTCTGTGATCCCTGAGCGGCACCAGGTGCTGGAGCTGTGCCTGGACTGGGTGGGCCCTGGGTGAGTGGAGGGACCCTGGCTGTGTGATGGGGTGCGGTGGGGTGGGCAAGGGCTGCTCCTGCCCAGGGCACGGCCAGGAGATGTGGCCAGCCCTGACCGACATGTGCCCGGTGTGATGCCAGCGACTGACTGATTGATTGCCTCAAATATCCCCCGAACAGTGAATGACTTCATGTCTCTCCTGGGCTGTCTCTGTCCTCAGGCAGAAGTTTTGGCTGTTCTGTTACACCCTCCTGCCCAGGGTGCCTGAGCGATACCCCTAACTCCCGGGAGTATCACAGCTGCTCTCCTTTCTTGGGACTCATCTTTTAGCCATACAGAGTGGGTTAGGGAAGTCAAAACAGATGGGAAGAATTCAACCCCTAGTTTTGAAAATGGGGTTAAGGATGCTATAGAAATGCAAAATACAAATTAATCTTTATTCCTAAGAGACTCTGACTGAAAGGCTGAAAAGGGAAGCAGGCTGCAGACCTCGTTTATGTGTTCTTGGCATTTCTTACTGCTCTGAGCACAGATACAATCTAGGATGAAGACAATGCCTTATACGTGACAACAAAACTCCGTTCCAGGGATGAAGAAACTCACCATTTTATTGAAGTGGTACTTGCAGTAGCCACGGTATTTGACATTGTCGACTTCTAGGACTTCCTCTTCACGGAAGAAGCCAGCCGTCTGGGTGCCTGCCAGCCCTGACCCCCATTCAGAGCCTGTGCCACCCTCTGTGCTGCCAACCCTTGTATCACTCGCCATGGATTTCATTGTGGGGGACCTGCCCCTCGCCTCCACTGACCGTGCCCTCCAGGACCCGATGGGACATTGCCCACCCCCACGCCCACCCTGCCCCGGTGCAGCACAGCACGGCCGCCTTGGCCCGCGGGCCAGGACACAGCTAGCCTCCCCCTGCCCTGGCGAGGGGCCCCCGCGTTCCCCGCACACCCTCAGACCCGCACCCCACAGAGTCGCCCACCTCGCTGCCCGTGCTCCCCCCCCACCCCTTCCCACGCACCCACGGCCTCTCCACCGCCCCCGGCACAGGCAGCTTTCTGCGCAGGCGGCGCTCACGGTGCTGCTTTTCCCCCAGGAAACCGCTGTTTTGGCAAGGCCCCGCTCAGAGCATCCTGCCAAGCCCCCCTCGGCTGGGGGGGACCCACCAGGCTGCCCCAGTGACCCTGAGCTGCACGGACCCTGCCCTGCCAGGCGCCGGGCTGGGGTGGCTCTCGGTGGCGCCGGAGCGGGGGGGACGGACTCAGGCCATCGCTGCCGACGCACAGGAAGAGCGTGGGGCGGATGCATGGTCCCCACCGTGGCCACAGGCTCCTTCCCGCGGGTGTGGGGCCGGCGGGAGGGTGGGCTGGGGCGGCGGCGGAGGAAGCCTGGCTCATCAGAGCAGGCATGGCGCCAGGAGATCCCACCGTGCGGATGGGCAAACCGCGGCACTCACCCTGACGCTTGGGTGGGCTCGGGGTGCCCTGCCCAGCACCGGCACACCCCGGCAAACCAAATCCCTCCAGCCTTTCCGTGAGAAAGACCTGCACAGTTGTGCTCCCACCTCGGGGCCCCTCGGTCCCAGCTGACGCCCGGGGAGCAGGGCAGAGAGCAAACAGCACCGCGCGCCTTCCCGTGCTGCGATGGCGGCAGCACCCACCGCGGGGAGGGGGCCGATCTGCTGGGGGGACAAAGGCAGCACCGCGCTGAAACGCAGGGGAACGGCAGCCTCTGAAGTCAGGTCCCGTTCAGCCGCGGTTCATTCGTCTCCGGCCAGACGGCAGCATGAGCCTTGCCAGCATTAACCACCCACTGGGCGGGGAGTTTTGCTCCTGTGCAGCGCAGTTAGGGCAGAAGCCCACAGACCCTCGTTGCAAGGAGGTCTAATTACCCTCCGTGCATCACCGTCCGCTCTGCCTCCCTGCGGGGAGAGCACGGCTGGTGCTCCGGTGCGGGCACGCTTCCAGCACGCCATTCACTACTGCCAATTAAAACCGTCATTACGGTTTTGCACTTTGTTCGGTACTGGGAATTTAATGGCAACGTCAGCTCATGTTCAGTCATTCGGCAGTTTGCTGGAAATGCAATAAGCCCTTAAGTGACACGAAAAGTGGATTAGGGAGTTTCATTCCCTGCCATGCAGCCTTCACTTCTGCAGCAGCTGCTTTAGATGTGGCTCCCATTAATTTATTTTGACTGTGCTGGGTACGTTGTTAGCACATACACCAGCAGCACCTCATGCAGCCACAGGGCTGAGGATACAGGTTGTACCTTGTGTATTGCTCCTGCGGGGACAAAGGCCCCTGGCACCCGGGGGGATGTCACACAGCCTGACAGCTCCCGGAGCACACCCCCCCATCTGCCGGGGCCGTACCTGCTGCCTGGGGTGGCTGTGGAGCCGTGCTGCAGTTTGGGGTCCATGCTGCATTCACAGCATGCCCGGGCTCTGCAGCCTCCAGCGAGATGTGGACGCGGACGGTCCCCAGTTCTTGTACGGCTCCTGCGGAACAAGCACAGCTCACAGGACATGAGTTTGGCATTGCCAGGTTCGTGGGGAAAGCTGGCTGCAGAGACAGCATCCCCATGCTGCCACCAGCCTAAAGCACCCTGGGTCACTTCGATGCAGCCTCCCATGGAGCCTGGAGCATCCCTGCGGCTCCGAGGGGAGGTCCTGGGGGGAACCAGCTCACAGCCCCTACCTGTGGCGAGGGAGCTTACCTGAGCCTTCCCCATAGGTGGATGCCCACGGGGATGGAGATCAATGTTTGCTCCGCGAAAACGCCTTATCGGCAACCTTTAACCGTGTTTGCTCAGACCCTCTGGCCATTGGGCGGCCGAGCCCTGACTCCCCCCAGGACAAGGTACGCTCCCGTGGCTGGGGCGCGCGGTGCTGGCTCAGCACTTACAGGGAGCGGGGCAGCCGGCGAGTCTCTGCCGAGCCAGAGCACGTCTCGATCCTGCAGCCAGTGCCCGGTGATGGAGGCCAGCGATGGCACAGAGGAGACCCTGCTGCCACTGTTGCTGACCAGGTTCCAGCTCTCCGAGGAGTACGGCTTCCTTCTTCCCAATCCTCTGGTAGGACACGGCTGTGCCACTGCATCTGCGTGCCACAGGCGAACAGAAAAATAGAGGGGTTGGTGAGCGGCTTTCTGGTTGGGTTTCAATTTAACGCTAGTCTATAACAGTTTGTAAAAAACAACAAGGCATGCATGAGATGATACTTCAGCTTAGGCCGTTTCATAGGACAAACCCCTCACTTTTTAAAAATTATTAAACTGGCTGCAGCAAGTGGCACTGGGGAGAGGAGAAGGAGCTTTGCAATTCACCCGGCCTTGGCTTTACAGGATTTCAGGGAGCGTGAGGAGAGCAGCCAGACTGCAGATCTCCTGTGCTGAAAGCGATGCCATTTATCACTGGGCTCACTTCACAGTGGGAGCACTTGGGGACAGGCAGATACTTGTTTATCATCTCTTAATTCACGATCACAAAGGCTGGTATTACAAGGGGGGACCAGACACAAACCATTAGCCGCGATGTGCAAGGCTGGATGGATGCCGGGCTGGCGGCGTCCGCTCCCCTCCCTTCCTCGCAGGCACGAGCGCAGCCCCACCAGAACCCCAGGAAAACCTCTGCAAACGGCGAAGGACCCCCAGGCCCCCCCCCCCCCCCCGGCCAGGCAATGTCCGGCACAGCTCTCCCTGGAGCTGCCCAGCCCCAGCGACCAGTCCCAGCCCCCCCATGTGCATCCCCAGCTGCCATCGCTCCCCCGATTCCCTTTTCTCCCCAGACCCTACGGCTCTTCTGCGTTGCAGCCAGAGCAGGGAGGAGCAGGAGAATTTAGACATCGTCTCTCAACTGGCCTCGACTCTGAAGAGTTTACCCAGGGCTGAGCTTATCTCTGAGCGCTCTGTCCCCTCCTGCCCCTGTCCCAGTGGCCCCATACCCCAGCACGGGGTTACCCTCCCCACCCCGGGATGGACGGGCTCCATCCGCCTTTGCGTGACTCCCTGAGGGTCATGCTGGTCCCCGGAGCCAGAGTGGTGCGGGGCTGCTTTGGCCAGCCCACTGCACCCAACCCATGGGTGTGCAGGGGACGTGCTCCCCTCGGCACCCCCAAACCCCGACATCCTGGGGCCAGGGCAGCCAGCCCAGCTCTCTCAACCGACCCGTCACCTCTAAGCCCCGTGACTTCTGCCCAGGCTTGGTGCCAGCAGTGCCATGTTTGCTGCGACCTGTCCCCCCCCACCCCAGCTGCCACCTGCCCACACTGGGATGCTCCGGGTCCCGTTTCTCACAACCTCTCGCTGTTTCGCAAAGGATGGCGGTGGCAGTGTGTCCCCCTGCCCAGCACAGCCCTGAAGCCTCCTCTTTAGGGGAGGGGGCTGCACTCCCCCAAGCCTGTCCCTGCTTCTTGCAGGACTCCATGGCCAGCTCTGCTGATCCCAGATTTAACCCCTGGACACATCTTCTCCTGCCTCAGTCCTGAGCTGCTCAGGAACTGATGGGGAGACAAGAGATGCAACAACACCGTGTGCTGCCAGTCTCTGTGCACGAACAGCCCTCCCTCTTGTCTCTCTCTACCAAGACAGAGCTGCCCGCGCCCTACGGTCCCTGGATGGAGATCGCCCACGACCTGCCTCAGCTGATTGCGAGCCATCGGCTTCGCTCACAAGTTCACCAGGTACCTGCGTTATCTCCCCTGGTTTGAGCACTCTCAAACCTTGATCCGATACAGCAGTGTCTCTGAACGCATGGAAAAGCAAACCAACAGCAAAGCCGTGTCCTCAGCAAGGACTCGTGCAGCCAGGACTAAGAAAAGCAAAGCCTTAATGTTGGCACAGAAATAACTCCTACGGCAGATCCTGGGTCATGCCGGCCAGCCAAGGCAGCGAGGGCTGGAGCGCGGTGGCAGGGGGAAACCCCCCAGATGCCACGGTTCATCCTGATCCCGCTCCACGCCAAGGAGGAACCCCGACACTCCAGGAGCCCCCCCAGCCCAGCCGGACCCCTCCGGCACGTGGGGTCAGCCATTTTCAGGTGCATCCCGGTGCAAGGGAGAGGGACACCTTTTTCAGTAAAATCCTGCAGTTTCCTCTCAATGCTTACAAACCAGCAACAACAAATCAGTAGCAAATCCTGCAGGGGTGGGAGGGAACGGAGGCTTGCAGGGAGACAGCAAAGGCAGGGAGGGCAATAGCGGGGGGGACAGCCCCCCCATCACAGGGGGCCCTGGCATCGCCTGCGGTGCCCCTTGCTCCCAAGAGTCTCCCTGGCAGATGCCGCAGTTGAGCGCCCGGCACCTCCGAGGGCACGAGGAGCTGCACTTGGCGCATCTGGTGCTCAGCTTCATCACGATGGGCTACCTCTGGCAGGAGGGCGAGGAGGGCACCGTCAAGGTAAAAGCAAGGCAGAGCAAGTTCATCTGCTCCTTGGGATCTGGGGGCTGATGCTGCTTCCCTGGGACTCATCCTGAGGGGCAAAGCCCCTTTCCTGAGGCCGCAGCAGGAGCGTGACCCCTCCTGCCTGGCCTGGGCACCTTCCACCGCCCTGACAGTGTCCCCGTCTTCTCCTGTGCTTTGTGCTCTTCAGGTCCTGCCCCGAAATCTCGCCGTCCCCTTCTGGGAGGTCTCACAGGCCCTCGGCCTCCCGCCCATCCTCAGCCATGCGGACTTCGTGTTGGCCAACTGGAGGAGGAAGAACCCCAACGGGTAAATGGGCAAATGCCGGCAGACCGGGCACGGCTCTTCCTGCGGTCGGGGCAACAGCGATGAGCCCCAGCAGGTCCCATCCAGCACAACGGGGACGAATGGTTCCCAAACCACTGCTGTTCTGCCAAAAAACATTGGAAAACCATCACTTGGGGCCTGTCTCTCAGAGAAGGTCAGGGGAAGGGTCATGCCAGGCAGGGGAGGACCGGCCCTCTCTGGGGCTGCCGGCACTGCAGCCGTGGGCACAGACACGGGTGTCCAGTGGGGACCAGGTGCCTCTGGGAGCATCATCCCCCCCTGACCCGGGAACGGCACTTCCCGTGGGCCAGGGAGCTCGTTTGTCTCCCATGGAGCGCAGTCTGTTGCTGCACTATTTATAACATCTCTCTTTCTCCTTTTCTTGTGCATGTGTTGGCAATAACGAAAATCCCTTCAGGCCTCTGGAAATTGAGTAAGTATTTAAGATGCTTATTTATTTTCTAACAGTATTAGTTTTGTTTGAATTGGCTTAGCACTCCAACACTGCGGGGCTCTGCTTAGCTGAACCTATCTCTTGATATACGAGCATTAACAAAAACAGCTCAGTCTTTGGCACGCAATCACCACTGCAACAACAGCAAAGTGCCGTGACCATGGCTGAACCGTGGGCTGCTCTAGTCCACACTGAGCCTGGCCATCACGAGCCAGACTTTTAGCTCAGCAAGTGCCTGGGGAGGGGGGCGGATGCCTCTAAACCAGAGCAGCCCCCACCCTCTTTTGCTCTGTGCCAGCTCGTCTCTTCCCCAGGGTGCAGGCTCTGCAGCTGGGAGGGTTTTGCTCTGAGGGCTCGACGTGTCCTGACCTGTGT
Source organism: Balearica regulorum gibbericeps (assembly GCF_011004875.1). Taxonomy (NCBI): domain Eukaryota; kingdom Metazoa; phylum Chordata; class Aves; order Gruiformes; family Gruidae; genus Balearica; species Balearica regulorum. Next base: position 1,784,803 of record NC_046210.1, on the reverse strand, counting down.
GGGGAAACCCTGAGCAAGCCCCCTCCTAACCCCCACGCACTCGGCTGGTTGCCCCTGCAGAAACCTGGACACCATCATCTCGCTGCCCGGGGGAGACAGCCTGCGAGGCTTCATCCTCGTCACCCTCCTGGTTGAGAAGGCAGCCGTGCCTGGGATTAAGGTAGGGTACCGCTGTGTGAGCCAGCGGGATGCGTGTGCCTGCCCTCCTGCTGTGTCCCGTAGTTTGGGTGCTTGGAAAGCGGCCGCAGGCACGCACCACGAGGTGCACCCGTCCCCTGCACGCTTGCTCGTGGGCTGGGGGAAAGGGCAGAGCTGGCACGGGTGGCAGTGGGCATCCAGAGCTGCTGTACACAGATGTTCCAGACCCTTTGACACTTCATGCTTCCTCTCCTCTCCTCTCCTCTCCTCTCCTCTCCTCTCCTCTCGCAGGCAATCGTTCAGGCCATTCGCGCCATCCTGCAGCTCGATGAGGAGACCCTGCACAAAGCCCTGCAGGAGCTGGCGGAGGCCATCGGGGCCATGAGCAAGGCTTTGAAAAGGATGCACGGTAACAGCAGCCCTCAGCTGGAGGGCAGCTCGTGTACTCGCGTCGCTGTGCGCGCTTTAACTCATCGGATGCGTTAGCGTAAATGCGCTCGCACTTGGCCCATAGAGCCTCTCCGGAGGGATGGAGTGGGAGGAGGTGGGAGAAATTTGGAGGAAGCTCAGTGCTCCCAGGATGATATATGGGGTCTGAGCACCCAAATGGGCCTGGGGTAAAAGCGCAGGGTGTTTTTAGGATGAGCAGCTCCAAGCAGCGATGCTGTGCTGCACACCACGGTGTCCCAGGAGCTCACCGCAGGGAGGGGGCACCAGCACCATACAGCGTGCCGGCCCCTCCTGCCGAGTCCTTCTCGGAGCACAGATCCGGGTCGCCTCGGCTGCGGTGGGGTGGGGAGCAGTGCCACGCAGGAAACGCGATGCAGAGGGAACTTTTGCCTGCAGTAACAGCTATGATCTAATTTCCCCCCAGACTATGTGGACCCAGCAGTATTTTACACTGTGATCCGGATCTTTCTTTCCGGGTAAGTGCGGCGCCTTTCTCTCCAAAGCCACCGTGTCAGCAGCTCCCAGGACCAGGGCGAGCAGGGGAAACGCTGGGAAGGGACAGCCCAAACGGGCTGTGGTCCCCCAGGGTGGTGAAGGAACCGGCACTGTGTCCAGCAGCGGTGGCCCCGAGGGTGACACGGTCCTGATGCCCTCAAGGGAGGGAATTCCCATGTGCGTGATCCACCCGTGCGGGGCTGGAGCTGCTGGGCAAGGACCATGGCAGAAGGGCTGGGGTCTGCCCCCCCCCCCCCCCCAACTCCTCTCCATCCCGCAGTTCGGCTTAGCCTCCGCACCGTTTCCGCGCCGCAACAGCCGCAGTTGTGCAGAAACGAATCCCTCGTGCTCTTGGCCCAAACAGTTCAGGCAGGAGGAGATGAATTTCTCTTTACTTCGCACACTGTACACACAAAGCTACAAAGCCGAGTGGGGGGGTCTCTTCCCCCTGCCTGTTAACGAAACATCTGTAACAAGCCTCTTGCTGTTTCTCCATTACAATTCCATTAATTCAGAAAACCGGCCCGTCCGCCCAGACACCGAAAGGAGTCAGCTGGGCAAGGCAGAAACACGGCCGTGAGAGCCCAGCGCTGCGGGTTTGCCATCCCTCATCTTCCCTGCAGGGCCGTGAGCATCCCCAACTGCTCCGCTCCCGGACTTCTCAGGGGGTTTCTATTTTTGTTTCCCTTCAGCATATCTCAGCATTCCTAAGTTAAAAGGCTCCATGCATCCTGATTAGGTTTCTCTCATTTTTTATCCAAGCTGACCTTGTCTTGATGGTCATCAGCCTGGAAAAACATGCCTTTAAAATTCCCTTCTGCTTATAAGAACTTCCCACTAGTAAAGGTTACTATAAATACATCTCTGGGAGAGCTAAAAATATTATGGTATTTGATAATGAATCTATTTTTCTCTGCATTTTGTGCAAAATCTGCTCCAGCCATCAAACAGCCTCAGCAGCCAGCACCAAAAGCTTCATGAAACGGTGCATTCTTCAGAAGGTCAAGAGATATTTTTGTGCCAGGCACATTCTCTCTCTGAAATCATAACTCCTCTTTCCATTTATCCATTTTTGCACAACAGGCGCATAAAGTCGGATGACAGGAGCTGTGAGTTAATGGTGTATTGGCGGAGGGGGGGGCTGCGATGCTGCCCAGTTCCTGGGCTTGCCGAGGACAAGCAGCTTTATGAGAGGGAGGAAATCACATTACAGGCTTGTTCTCTGCTGAAATAAATAAAGGCAGGCTGTCCTGCGTTGTCTTTAAAGACATCATCTCAAGAGTAACAAGAACAGACAAAAATCCAAAGTACGAACTTCTAGGGCTCAGAAGAGCGTTTGGGCAACTCTGGCTGCCACAGAGGCAACCCAGCTTCTAATGGTCACCAGGATTTCAAGGAATTAATACATTAGGTGCTGCTAGTTTACTTTTCCCAGACAATGGACCCCTCCCCTCTTGCACACCCAAAGCATCTCTGTGTGTGCAAACCACCACACGGCTCTTGCTGGAGCCAGGACCCAACTTGGAGATGGAGGTGCAGCCCCAGCGCAGGGCAGCTTGTCCCAGGACCGTGCCGTGGGGTGCTCACCAGTGCACGGCAATCCCATAGAACGATCCCTAGCTCGAGGCAAAGGATAATTAAGGATTTCTCCCTACACCCACGACCTTGTCGTAAACCACGAGACAGTGGTTGATTTCTGAGTTTATCTCGCATTTGAGGACAGCGGACAAGGCTGAGCGAGGAGAAGGAGATCCATGGGCCAGGTCAGGAAGGTTTTGCTCAATCCTGCCAGCCCAGGGTCCCTCCTCGCAGCCCCCCTCGTTATCAGCCCCCCACAGCCGCTCCCTGCCTGACTGCCGTGTCTTCCCGCTCAGCTGGAAAGATAACCCTGCCATGCCGGACGGGCTGATATACGACGGTGTATCTGACGAGCCCATGGCGTACTCGGGAGGGAGCGCAGCACAGAGCACCGTCCTTCACGCTTTTGACGAGCTCCTGGGGATTCGCCATAGCGAGGAGAGCAGTAAGTCACACGCTTTCCCTTTTTCCTAAGCAAATAAGGGTCAGGGAGAGGTTCACCATGGCTGTGCCCAGCTCTGCAGGTGACAGGACACGTGCCCATCTCACCCTCGCAAAACCCTTGCAGAGCTCAGCTGGGATGAGGGTCAGCCCGGTTCGTTAGAGAGGAAGTCTATAAACGAGGCTCTGGCAGACACTTCCTCAACGCTGTAAATTCCCAGATGGACAGACTTTGCTTTTTTGCGTGTCAACTTTTTACTGAGGTTATATATGGGAACAGAGATGAGGGAGCAGAGCACGCCAGCATCCTGCCAGTAATTTAGCTCATCCATTCACATCATAGCTTCGCATTAGTCTGGCCCACAACAGAATATATTTATCAGAAATTAGCAAACCCACTCTAATAGCAAAGAAAAAACCCCAAACAACCCGAAAGTGAGAGCAAGGGCTAAACCCTGCCTTTTAGAGTTAAGACCAACCCTAATAGAGCATTGACCTAATATGGGGTTTTCTTTCTCCATTAATTGGAGGCACTGAGATGGAACAGAGCAGGGCAGGAGGCTGCGCGGGCTGTGGGGTACCACCTGCAGACCACACCAGCACCGGTGCTCCTGTCCGGCCGCTCTCTGAAAGCTTCAGAGTGCTTTAACCCCTTCGCCCACAACTTCTTTCTCCCTTTGCTGGTGTCTTGCAGCCGCCTTCCTCCACAGGATGAGGAACTACATGCCCCCACCCCACAGAGCCTTTGTGGAGGAGATCCATCGTGCCCCCTCCCTGAAGCAGCACGTGCTCTCCTCTGGAGATGCACGGCTCCGCACAGCTTTCAACCAGTGCGTCTCTGCGCTGGCAGACTTCAGGTCCTACCACATCACCATCGTCACCAAGTACATCACCATCGCAGCGGCCAAAGCCAAGGCCGGGCGGGCAGAGCTGGGCGACATGGTTGGCCTCTCCGTGGGGAAGCCCCCAGCCGCGCTGGAGGCCAAAGGGACCGGCGGGTCCCACATCTTCAGCTTTCTGAAGAGCATCAGGGACACCACCAGGGAAGGGATGATAAGTGCCTGACTTGCCCTGGGGGTTTGCAAGGCCCCGCTCAAAGCGGGTGCAGGAGGCCAAACGGCTTGGGTGCATCTGCAGCGTGCGAGCCAAAAAAACCTGACTGCCGCGACCTTCACCAAAACCCTCCTCTCAGCAGCACCCTTCCCGCTCGCACACGTCTGGGACACGGGGAACGCGCTCTGGGTCGTCAAAGGAGGAGAGCGCTGCTGTCGGTAACCCCTGAAAGGCACACAGTGGGGCTCAGCATCCTTCCACAGCACCAGGATGGGCCCAGCATCCTTCCACAGCACCAGGATGGGCCCAGCATCCTTCCACAGCACCGGGAAGAGCCGTGTCCGTCCAAGCGCCGCTTGCTGCGCCCCACCGAGCTCGGTCCCCGCTCCCCGGGGGTCGGGGCTGCGGGGGGCACGGCCGGGGTGACTCGGACTAATAAAGCAGGGATTGCCCCCCCCCCCCCCCCCCCCCCCGAGCCGCGCTGCCGGGCCTTGTGTCCGTCGCGAAGCCGCGTCTCCGGCCCGCCCGTCGCGACATCCCAGCGCTTCTCCATCGCGAGGTGGCGACAGAAACCCGCTTTTGGCTCCGCCGCAGACCGGCCCCCCCCCCCCCCCCGCTGCAGCAGAGGAACCGGGGGCGGGGGGGTGGGTACTGGGGCGGGTAAAGCAAACCAGTCGGGGGGTTGGGAGGGCTGCGGTGAGAGCAGGGGGCTGCGGGGTGCTTCCCACTGCGACCCACAGCCTTTGGCACCCGGACACGGCTCCTCGCTGCCCCCCCCCACCCCCCCCCCCAAACCCCATCCCTGTCCTTTTCACACCGGGACACGACCCGTTTCTTGTGTCCCCGGGGCTGTCGGGGCCCGGCAGGTCCCAAAACAACAAGGTGGTCTCAAGCCAGCAACTCTAATCAGCCTGATTAGACACCCGGGCTGGTGACGGCAAGCAGTCCGGGCTAAAGGTCGGACTCTTGGCTGCTCAGCATTTCGCTATTACTTGTTCCCTACAAGACAGCCAGTTTTGTCTACTGAAATGCCCGCTCCTGGTTTGAGTAACAGGCTCAATCTTACATTGCTGCGTCTGCAGAGGAGCACAGTTACTCACAGGGGAAGTCTGCTGACAAACACCGACTCTCCAGTCGTGGGAACGATGCTGAAATCACTGAGACCCAGCTGAGAGGGGAAAGTGGCTGAGAGAAGGGAGCCGAACGTGTGGGGAATGCACAGGGTGCCAAGGAGGCTGCTGTTCGCTGGGCGATGCTGCCTTAGGGCATAAGGTTTAACTCTCCATCGCCAACTTCATTGCAGCTCCTGATTTATTAAGGGTTGAGGATGTCCCAGGAGCAAAGCGACAACGTCTACGCACATACAGGCTTCACTTTTTCTTAACTCTAAATAAGCAACATCGTGTTGTGGCAGGGGGCCCGGAGACATAAGGTTTCCTCGAGCGGCCAGCAAGAGAAAAACACCTCAGACAAGCCCACAGTCCTCCCCAGGTATCTGCAGCAGACCAACACCCAGCCTGATGCGGGGTTCAGCCCAGGACCTCATATACAGGCTCCTACGATCCAGACACCGCAGCAGATGAAGCAAGACCCACAAAGAGCCCTACGGCTCAGCACAGCTGCCAGGGCTCCCGACGGCTCCCCGGGCATCGCTCCCCGGCCGGAGGCTGCAGGACCGGGCTCGCCTCGCCCCACCGTGCTGGGGAGGGCCGGGCAGGTCTTTGCACCAAAAGCAGTGCTAAAGCTTTTTTTTTTTTCATAATGCCAGGTGCCCGAGATGCCCTTTTATAGCGAGAGAGCGCCTCCAAATTCCTCGGAATCAGCATCTTTAGGGAAATGAGGCCATATGCCTCTGTGTTTTGCCTGCCCAGGTTTTGCTGGCACAGCCACCAGAGACAGGTTTCACACCCAATCAGTGTCTCGGTGCAAAAATAGCTCTGGCAGTGCCACTTCTCCTGCACTATCAGAAGAAAGTCAAGGTCCTTTGAAATGAGGCTTCATTCCCATAAGGGCAACAAAAAAGCTCAGCACGTGGCAGCTTGAATTATTAAAGGTCCTAGCTAAATTTTACGTTGTGCCCTCTTTTGAAAGGCGGTCTTAAAACTGGGACTTAGGAGAAAATATCTTCGGTAAACAACCTATGGGAACATGTCAGCACCCTTAAATCTTTGCCTGGCAGCCCTCATTCCACTCGATCTTCATTTCTGAATAGCTGCTGCATATTTAATGTAGGAAATATTTCATTCTGATGATTGTCTTGGTCTATTACATTTCAGACCATTTCAGGAAAACTGCAAACTTACTTAGAGGGGAAAACAAACAAACAAACAAAAAAAATCACTGCAGCTAAATGAAAAACACAATCAAGACTCGCAGGGAGCTGGTGCAGGCTGGCACTGCAGGGCAGACGCGTGGGCTCCACGCGTGCTGTGAAGTGCCCGAACCCACGCCGGTCAGCTGCGATGCCGGCGCCGGGAAGGGGCAAAGGGCCCCCGGGGGAGGGGGGGGAGGAAATTTTGTTCCTGCTGCAAAGCCTTATGTCACTTCGGAAGAGAAAAAGGGAGGTGGGTAACCAGAGGAGAGACACCGGAGGGTTCTGAAGAGCCTGGGGGGACCCCACACCAGTGGGCACGCTCGCCTTCAGCACACTGGTTTTGGGGGATGAGGAAGGTGCCTGGACAGCTGCACAGAAACAGTCCGACCCTGGCATTCCCACGTCGGCAAACTACATAGCAAGGGCTCACCACGGTTGAGTTCACTTTACCAAATGCTTTGCGAGAGATGCATCCAGCAACAGCACACGCATTAATCAGATTCCGCTCCTTTAAAGTCGGATCCAGGGAGGATTCTGCCGCACTCGCAGCACCCAGACAGTGATGCACAGACCATTCCCGTCTTTTCTCTTGGCAGGCTGGGACAGCTGCTTCATGAGAGCTTTGATTTCTCTCTGTTTCCAAACCGCTGCTGTCTAATATTGATCACAAGAATGCAGACATCTAAGGTCTCAGGTGCATTACGACTGGAAGCACATTGCATTTAAATAATTCACGCCTGTGCCTAAAAAATGCCACAATACATTTGAGAATAACACGGTGCTTGGCATTCATCTTGCGTGCCGCCATCAGGAACCGCACTGCGATGGACTGCGCGCAGCCACGCAGCAAGACGGGTCTGCCGACCCGAGGTCTCGCTCTGCCCTGATGGGTTTGTGTTGGCAGGCGCTGGGGGAGCCCAGGATGCGCTGGGGGAGCCCGGGATGCACGGGACGAGCCCAGCCACAGCTCTCCATCACCTTTACAAAGCCACAGGTGTAGCAACGATGTTTGGTCTCTGCTGCTCTGGTCCATTGTGCCCTGTTTCCAGCTTTCCCCAGCCAGCACCCAACCCTTCTGCCGCTGAAGAGCAAAGGAAATTCGGAAAGGGAGGTGTGCCACAGTCACGGCCCAGACCCCAGCTGGGGCAACCTGAGTCCGTGGGCTACCCGAGACACCCTGCACTGCTGCCTGCAATGGGATGGGCAGGGTTAAGCCCATTTCCGCAGTTCTTTAATAAAAAGTGATTTTATTTTTTTTTTTTTCCAGCAAGAGGAAAACAGAAAAAGAGCAGGGCCCCCCCCCCCCTTCAGAGCTGCTGCCCCCCCCCCCCCGACCTCAGCTCCCAGAGGCACTTCACAGTTAGGCTGGGACGGCGGCACTATGTGTCCAGGCTCCACACGAATGAGAACAGGATTTTGCACCACCTCCCCGAACCCAGCGGCATCTGCCGGGTCAGCCAGCACAGATGCCTGCCAAGGAGGTGATGCAAAACCAAGAGGGATGTCGCAGCCCTCGGCCACAACCAGAACAGCAGCTACAGACCCAAATTAGCACCACCCACACAGAAAACTATCTTATCACTGCAAACAGCAGCCCTGCCCCTGCAGCGCTGATGCACACATTTCCATTGCGAATCTGCAGCTCGGGAGCCGCCCGGCAGCCCCGGCACGGCACTCCCGGCCCCGTTCTGTGGGTGTCCACCTTCTTCTTGACAGCTCGTCACCCCCTTTTATTAATCAGAGGTTTCCCCTGTGAAGTCTGATGGTCAGACCTGTGTGATGGAGAAGGAAGCCCGGTGTGCACCCAAGGTGGCTGGAGGAGACCTCGCCTGGGCACACCTTCCATGCCACCAAACCTCACGAAGGTCCCGGGACCTGCCCACAGCACGGTGGCCAGCCCTGCCCGCCGGGCTCCCCTCCGCTCCCTGTGCCGTGCCTGGCCATCCCACCCACGCTGCTTGCTCAGACTTTCCGTCCTTCTCCTCGATTGCTTCAGCCTCTGGTTCCCTCCTCATCCGCATCTCTCCCAGGTCACCTTCCACCACAGCATATCTGGGCAAAAGTTCCTGAGATGCCTCTCGGCACTCGCAGCCGCTTCCCGGGTGGCCGACCCCGCTCCCCAGGGCATCTCCCAGCCCCGGGGCAGACACAGCCAAGCACTTTTTGCTGAGACTCCTGCTACCGCTTTTGTCCCCGTGAATATTTGAAATCGAACAAGAATACAAACATTTGGATTCTAGACACTTCCCAACCCTGACCTTATTTATCATACTTGGGTCTGCTTCTGGAACTGGGGCCAGAAGAGGCTCCGAACGGTTTAGGTTATTTAACATGCTGTGCATAGATCAATCTCGCTCTCCCCTCTAGCCACAGGTTTCCCTTTGCGGTTTGCTGCAGACTTATTATGTCCATCAATATTGAAGTAATTAAAATTCCCCATTATTCGGGTCCTGGCTGCCTTATGAGTTCCTCATAAGCTATAAAACCTTTCATGAACAACCGTCCTTAAGTGCCCGGGAGGTCTGCAGCCCCATCTTGGGATCCCCTGGCTGCTGTTACAACCCTGAAGGTCCCATCGCAACCACCAGCTGCTCCAGCCCGAAGCGTGTCTGCCACCTCCGTTGGCCGAATCCAAACACTTCTCCTCTTTTTTGCTGTCTCGTCACTGCAGCGCGTGATCTGCACCGATGCGGCGTCAGGGCTGCAGCGGTGTTGGGGTGAAGTGACAAGGGACGCGTGCCTGGGGCTGTCACACGCAGCCACACGCTCGCTCGGTCGCAGCTCCCGGCACCTTCTGTTTCTGACTGCTGGGAAATTGAAAACGTGGGGGGGGGTGTCAGACAAATACTGGTCATGTTTTCCCATGGACGGTCGGTGCTGGGAAATTGCTCCGGCGTAAAGCAAGTCACCAGATGGAAGGATACCCAGAGGGACCTTTGGGAAAGGGCTTTATTTCAAGCCCTGAAGTCCCCGATGTATGGCCGGCGTTTATAAAACATTGCACTATTAATGCTGTTTGGAAATAAAAGGAACCAGACACCAAAACATTAGCATTAGAATAAAAATAGCTTTGCGCGGTGTCAACGCAGTTTGGAAACAAGCCAAAGACCGGTCTTGCCAAAGGTCTTTGAGCTCCTTTTTGGGTTACGAACATCGCAGTAACTGCACGCTGCTGCTGCAGCCCCCATTGCCCGCAGCCCTGCACCGAGCCCTCCGCCAGCCGCCCGAGGGTCTCAGTTGGCAGCCAGCACTTTTTACAGGTCTCAGTTGGCAGCCAGCACTTTACAGGTTTCTGGGACGCAGCAGCAATCACCTTCCTGTTCATAAAACATACAGCAGAAATATGGCGCACGGCAGGATACGGGACTGGGTTAGCAGCCTCGTCTTTAGGACATCCGTGCCCAGATGCGAGAGGTATGTCATGCACCTTTCCCTCCTCCAAAGACTGGGGGGAGCATTAAAAGCATATCACGACTGTGGCCCAGAAACATCTTCTGTGTTTGGGGACAAGAATCCAGCGGCAATGGCTTTAATTCCCCCTCCTGGGCATCCTCTTGCCTGCAGCGAAGGGAAGGAGGGTGGGCTCCCTGGAGGAGGGGGCGGCCGGGGTCCCCCCGTCCCGGCACGTGTCCCCCCAGCCGGCTCAGCTCTCCCGGCGTGCATGGATGCCCGCCCGCTGCCGGAGAGGTGATAAAATCCGCGGCTTTGAGCACAAGCTCCCTGGGGCCGGGGCTGTCTTTTTCTGTATTTACTCAGAGATGAGCACAGCAGGTTCCCAGTTTATGACGGTGTGCTAGAGTCATTTGAATAATAAATGCCAAGAATAAAGTGCATTATTATGAAATATGGAGTTTTCCAATAAGTAAATCATGGCCATTATTTGCATGTATAATACCAAGAGGGTGTATTTGGGACAGTTGGTGCTCACCGGAGTGTCTGACACGAAGATTTGCAATAAACTGACATCCCCTTCCTTTAGCTCGCCTCTTACTCCAGCTCCGCCGGGTTCTCATTTTAGGATTCCAGTGGGGGGGACGCTGTCAGGGCAGACCCCATTTCTGCACACCTCTCCTCGTGCGGAAAGCAGTGCCACGCTTGCCGTGCGGACCCGCTGGGCAGCGGCGCAGCGATGCCGTCCCCAAGGGTCTGACCCCAACCCCGGCCACGGGGCTCTGACCCTTGGTCTAACGAGGGAAAGCGGGCGAACGGCTGGGAACGATTTCTCTAACGCAGCGACTGTTCATGCCAGGAGCCAGGGTTTAATCACCGTCTGCGTGGTGGCATGTCACTGGTGCCACGCGGAGGAAGCGCCGCGTCCGCCCCAACGCCTGTTTGCAGAGTTAGTCACTGCAGCCCGCCGTTGCTACACCGGGTAAACAAGGGCAAACAAAGGCGCTGGCGTTCCAGGCAGGCACGGCGAGCCCGCAGGCAATCCGTACCCAGCTTTCCAAGAGCTCTGTCAAACCAATTTCTTAGAAAAAAAGAAAAAAAAATTAAAAAAAAAAAAAAAGAAAAAAAGACAAGGCACTGCTATTATTGCAGTAAGAGGCTGTCTCATGCTGGGCTCTGCTGCTAAATATATTCCGTGTTTACTGTACGCAAGAACAGTAGGAAGCCTTCTGAAAAAGCACCGGGGTTGCTCCGATTTTTTTCGGCAATCAATCACGCCTGGCTTGAGCCATTTTTATCCTGACACAAATGGAAAATATTTTCCTGGTTTAATTTCTACTGATCAAAGAAGTTTCCTCAACAGAGAGGAGCCCCATGGCCCTGGGCGGGGGGGGAACGGGGAGAAGAAGCCCCCAAGGAAACTGTTTCACTGAGGAGACGTGGGGCACAGCTCGCTCGCAGTGGGATGCCCCGGGGGCGAGTCAGGACACGATCCCTGCAAGGCCGGGAGCGGTTAGCAAGGCTATTAATCCTTTTTCTTCCCAATTAATTTGCTGAACAAGAGACTTGGTGTTTACCCACGGGCCGGCCAAACGCAGCGACCCAGAACATCTCGAGGCCATTGCTGCTGCGTGCAGGAGGCGACGATGCCGGGACTGGGCGCGTTGGCTCACGGGGACGAGACCCTGGAGCTCCAGGGGTGGGCGAGGGCCGGGGGGGCACACGAGGGCGAGGGTCTCCCCCTCGAGCATCCTTCCTCGGGGCAGCTCCCTTCCGAGGTTTGCGGGTGCCAAGGGGGCCAAGCGCCGTCCCCTCTGCTGCGCCGGGATCCTCTCTTCCCCAGCCTGTGCCGTGACGAGAGAGGCCTGTGGCGGGTCAGATCTTGCTGGATTTTGTTTACTTTCTCTGTAAAATTTCCCTAAACAGCATTGGGAAATGCTCCTTCCATGAACCTCATCGTGGCCGGAACTGACTCAGCTTTCTGCATGGAGAGAGTTCTGGAGACAAGCTCTCCGGCCTCGTTAGCTTGACGTCACGCTCGGCGCTGTTTACTGATGGACAACGTATTTTATTTTCATTTGCGCCTCACGTCGGAGCGGTGTGCGCAGAGCTCCCGACACATCCCCACCGGCCCCGCAGCAATTCGGATTTCTCTCCTGAAGGCAGGCATAAAGACAAATCTGATTTACCTCTCCCAGGCAGATGCCAACATCGTCAGAGCCCAAACTGCAAACCGGGCTGGTTTCTTGTTTGACACCGGACCTCTGACGGATCAGAGCCGAAGCGGGAGCAGCCACAGCTCACGCACTCAATTAACAGTCTGCTGATCAGCCGGGTCTCTCTCGGAGCGGCTGCAGATCACTTTTTACCACACCTATATACACCCACCCAGCAGCATCTCTCTCCCCTTTCCTCCCCTCCTACACAGAGCTGAAATAAATTTGCGGTTCTAAAACTGTTCTTTTTTTTCTTTGAACTCTTTGCATAAATAACCCGGTGCAGAGGGACCGAAATACCCATAAACCAGCGCTGACACTTGACAGGGATTCAAGGGCAGCTCTCGAGAACAAAGACAAGGCTCCCTTGTAAACAAGGCGTCAGTCACTTCCATTATAACAATTAGGCAACGTGATTGTTGGGAAACATCTCGAAGGCATCACTGCAAGAGCTAAACAAATCTGAGAGCAGAGTGTCGGTGGGCTCGGAAAGTCTCGGGGGGTTTCCAACTTTGCAGCCGTATGGAGCAGGTCCGTGTCCCGCCGCGTTCTCCATGATTCAGGGATCAAGGGATTCTCCCCGGCCTCGGCTCTGACCGGTACAGGGCAGGCGACGGCGGCCAGCCCGGCGCCCAAAACTGCCAGCCTCACCTCTGTCCTGGAGATAGGTTTTACAGCCCTACTATTGCTCTTCTGAGTAGGAGCTGACGTGCGCCGCCGTTTGCAATTTGTTGGGGAAAACAACCGCTGGCAGAAGTTCAGTACCCTGCTGTAACCCCAGAAACAGCCGCAACGGTCCTGGGAACAGCCCAAACCCGGCTCCGGCGGCCACGTGGGTGTCAAACCCGTGCAACACCCGTGCAAACCCACCCGTGCAGCGCAGCTCCCGTGCCCCCCAAGCAGCAGGGGCACGCTCAGCTCCGCGTACGCCTTGGCTTCAGCATGCAAAAAAACCCCAAAACCAATCCCCCAAAAACCCGTACGCAGCCCCCGGGCCCTGCAGTTCAGCCGGCCGGTGCGGGTGCTGCCGGCAGGCAGGGTAAAGGCAGGGCCCTGCCGAGGATTCGGGCTGCAGCGCTGCCCCAGGGACAGCAGCGGTGGCGGGAGGAGGATTGCAGAAATTGCTTTTCTAGCAGCTACAAAGCGAAAGCTGTCGGGCCACGAGAGAGGGTGACGGGAGGCAAACACCATCTGTTTTCTCAGAGGAACTCTTCTGTTACTGGAGGAATGAACGACAAGGCTGATAACACCACAATTTCGAGCTAATCTCCCACACGATTTACGTGTCGGTTGATTTCCTGATAAATCTCCACAGGCGCAGGCTGGGTGTTTCCCTCAGCTCTGATTATCCGTTTTCTTCTCTCCGCATTACTGGGATACATGTCCCCAAGCCTCGACTCACGCTGCTGCTCTTCCCGGAACACAGCCAGGACACGAACTGCCTCTGCCACGTGCCTGTTTCGTTTTGCCACGAGATTAAGGAACCGAAAACTAAATGTGCAGGTTTTCTGCTAGCAAAGCCTGTCCCTCTGAACTGGGACCTGACTCAGCTCCCTCTGCACCAAGCGGGTGCTTCTTTCCTCACCAGGGGAAACGCTCTTTTCGTTTGCTTCTGGGTGGATCACAAACCAGTACTGCATTTTGCAAATCCGAACTGAAAGCTGCCTCAGAAGTGGTGAGGGGTCAGAGCTGGGAACCAGCCTTACTGCTACCCAGCCAGTCGCTCCAAGCAGGCGAATAAGCAGCAGACGCAGCTCAAAACCAGAGTTCAGGCTGAGCGCGCTGGAGGGAAGGTGCCTTGCCATTTTTAACTCGCTCGCCTGCATCCTGGCACGGTGCCTCTGGGGTTGGGTCCCCATCCACGCTGCACCGCAGCACTCGCAGCATTGCACAGAGGGCACCCAGGCTTTTCCCCTGTGTCACGGTCCCAGGCAGACCACCAGTCCTGAGCCTTTGGCGAACCTCTGCCAAGCGCAGAATCTCCTCCGCACTGTCACAGCCCGTACCAGGTACCGCAGCTTGGCAGCTTAATGACCCGCCGAGACCCCTACGTTGCCCCGCGACGGCGCATTGCCACCATTCTGCCTCCATCCTGACCGCTTTAGGACCCCGCTCCCCGAGCCCCGCAGGATGCTGTGCCGTGCCATTTTGCACATCTGGCTCCCGATCCAGCGCCGACCCCCCCGTACACAGCCCCGGGCTGCAGCCGCTGTGGCTCCGGGAGCGATGGGGGACACCGAGGACCCCCAGAAGCCGGAGCAGTACAAAGGCACACATCCTGTCTGCCACCCCTTTTGCAGCAGAGGAAGCGGCTCGGCAGAGATTAGAGCCCTGATGAGGGGGGCACTTGAGTGCCGGGACGGGACGTGTGTCTGGTACCGTCGCCCGTGGGCTGGGTTGTGACAATGACCAGAGCCAGCGCCGCGTCCCAGCCCCAAGGCAGGATTTCCCGTGAGCCCGTCCCCTCGGCACCAAGACAATGAGCTGTCTGACAACTGGAGACGGCTCTGCCTTCACCCTTCTCTGGCGAGGGGTGCTCGGGGACCTTCAGGAAGATCAAACAGGAAATTCAGCAGAGAAAGAAAAAGGTTGTTCGTGCTTGAAAGTCTAAACTTTCATTGCCATGCTCAGTCTTGCTGACCCCGGGAGGAAGATGCTGAAGTCAGGATATTAAAATACTTTCCCTGGCTCCCGTGGAAATAGCAGGACGTGGTGAGCTGGTCTGCAGACACGATGGGTAGGTGCCATTTCAGGACGCTGGTCCTGCCGGCACGCAGCACCCCCTGACACGGCAGAAGCTGCCTGGCTGCGGGGTCACCCCAGCCCCCTCCAGCGCCCGGCTGGGCCCCCAGCAGACCCGCTTGCTTCTACCCTGCCCGCACGCTCCGAATGCACCATTTGCCTGCTGCCGCCTGCATCCTCGCTAGACACGGCTTTTCGGTTTTTAACAAGGCTTTCGGCTGCGCCACGTGCTCCGGCTGGCAACCTGCCACCAGCCTCTCTAGTAATTATCTCCCACTACAAGTGGGGAGCACCACAGTTTGAGTTTCCCTTTGCAAGGCGGCTTTGGGAAGCCTCAAGCAACAGGAGAAGCTCCCCGTGGCTTCTTTCCACAGCCAGCCTCCCCCCCATCCCCAGCCTCTCCAGCCCCCCCGTGACAGCAAGCATTTCACGCCAGAAGTCGATGTGTCCTCAGCTCAGCTTTGCTGAACGCAGGGCTTCTTTAAAAGGGTACTGGTTTTTAAAAGTGCCAGAATTTTCTGTTTCTGTTCTGTTTCTTACCAGGCATGATTTACTTACTGTAACTGGCTATTCATTATGTCCTCCACTGCATTATTAACTCAGTGATCATACATTTAGCAGAGAATTTATGAGAAATGAGGAGACATTCATTATCAGTAATACCACAAACTTTACTCTTATATGGTCTCCCTGTGCTGCTCGGCTCCGGCGGCTCCGGCAGCGTTCACACAGCCAGGCAGCTTCAGCACCTTCCTTCTGCCTGCGCAGGACGGTGCTGCTCTGCAAAGCTCCGTTTTTCCTCTCCCCAAAGGTCACAGTCCTCCTCGCTCAAGCCAGTCCAACCTGCACCCTTGTGTCACCCACCAGGACGGACGCCGCTGCCAGAAAGCCGCAGCAGGATCAGCGAGCGGCAAAGCTGTGTTCTCACTTCGCACCCTCGACGCTTTTTGCCGACTCCTCTTACTGCATCGACACCGTGAAAATTTGTTAACAATTTTCTTTAACTCGTCGGCAGCCTGTGCCGCCCTTAAAACCGTACGCTTCACGCCAGCTGCAGGACCGGCTCCGCTGTCGCCGCCTGTTGCGGGTTTTCCGATGCGTCGGCAGAACGGATGCGCGGGTTGTGGCGAAGGAGACGAGGCAGGAGGCGGTGGGAGCCCTACGGGGAGATGCCGAGAGACATCGGCTGCAGCTGAGTGGCAGGCGTTAATAAAAAATAGTCTTGCTCGCCTCGGCTGCAGTGCAGAATTAATGCCGTGCAGACTACACCTGATATAACCATGCCTGTCTTAGCAGCCCAGAAGCCAGCATCTAATTCAGTTTTCATAGGTGGGATAAAGAAAAGTATTAAATAGACACGGTGCAAATTTTTTTCTCTATTAAAAACTTCTCGGATGGAATTTAACCAGCTTAATCGTGTCTTCTGTTTTCTGAAAACCAATAGCATTTTTTCTGTTTTTCAGGCAGGCAGCTGTGTGAGCAGGATTGTCTGAGAAATGCCTTTACTTTCCAGCCGCCGAGCTGCAGTTAAAATCCATCCCACTGTACTGCACATCTGCACTGGGGACCACAGGACAAGTGACAGGGAACGCACGTGGCCAAGTTAGGCTCTCGGGTTTTGTAAGCAAAGGGCACGGCGTCCTGGCGTGAGATCTCAGACGAGTGTTCCCAGATGGTCTATTAAAGAAACAACAACCACAGAGAAACCCAACCAACAACCAACCAACCAGAAAAACCCAGGTGGAGCCTGTGCTGCACACAAACAGGCACGCGACCCAGGGCTGGAAGAAGCCGTAGGCAGGGAAGTTGGAGAGCCGGGGCAGGCTCTGCCATTTGCACAACCTGGATGTCTGACACATTCCCAGGAACTTGGATTCCACGAGGAACACGATGAACTGGTTCCTCTTTGACCCTACAGCCATCCCGTAGCTGTGTCTGCTGCAGAGCACTCCATCTCCGGACACATTTCCCAGCAGAGAGCAAACAGAAGGAGCCGCATTTCTGGTTCTTGAGAAGGGCAGGGATTCTCCAACCTCCATGGCCAGCGGAAGAAGCGAAGGCTGCGAGCGAGCCAAAGGTCGAGCACATGTAGCGAGGGAAAGGATGGGAAGAGAAGAGATGGCTGGAGGCTCCTGGGCAGTTCAGACTCAGATTTTTTCACTGAATGAGCTAAAGACCAAGCACTTATTTTGAAGGCAATAATTTCACTTTCCTCTCCTGTCCCAAAGCTTCTAGATGCCCGTCCAAAGGCTCAGTTTCTGAATATTTTGCATATGGCTGGGAAGGTCTGTCCCTAGGGGACTGCTGCATCTTTCAATGCCAACGTGGTATTAAAAGCCGTGCAGGCTTAGGCAGGCTAGTGAAAGGAAAGCTATGCAAAACATGCCCTAGCAAAATGCAAAGGCATCCCAGATTACCTTCTTTGGAGTGATACTGGACAGTTGCATAAATGCAGACAAAGTTCTCTGCAAGAGTTTGCGGGAAAGACACTGGCTGCCCCAGCTACCCCTGCCCCCAAGGGCAGCCCTGGCCTTCCCTCCACCTCCTGCCCTGGGGCCGCTGGCTCCTCGCAGGGGTTGGGGGGCTTTCCAGAAGCCCCTGCAGTGGCTCTTAGCTGGGCGAACACACTGCTTTACCTGCCCCTCTCGTGCAGCCGGGGCAGGCAGGATCCTCCAGCAATTCACGGCTCTGAGCCGGAGACGCCTCCGGGTCTGTTTAAACACGCTTTGCATCGCCAGCGGAGCGCAGACCTGAGTCACCATCCTTCCCCAATCTTTCCCTCCAGGAACTGTTTGCTCTGATTGCGAGACCCGAAGGCTTGGTTCAGCCTACAATAAATCACAAGCGCTTCAAAACCTTCATGGCCACGACCTGGGACGAGATGCCGGGGGGGGGGAGTGCTCGGCAAGCTGTGCTGCCAGATGCCCGCAGAAGGGCCCTGTGCACCCTAAAGCTCGGCACAAACCTGCTCGTCCGTCCCCCCCGACAGAAGAGCCCCCGCGGCTGGAGCACTCCAAACCCATCACGTCGTGAGAAGCAGAGCGCAATTAGGGATGTGGCTGAGCTGCTCTGCAGAGATGGCGGGGATAGGAATTAATCCTCCCATTAATGTGTGAAATGGCGCGTTTGCATTTCACAAAGCAATTATACAATAATAGCAGGAGAGCTGTGATAGAAATCGCATCTTGTCTGAAGTTTCGCTCCAATCCAACACATGAATAATTCCTTCTAGGCATTACTGGGAAAGCAGTATTAAAAGACCAGTGTAAACAAAAATTACTGGAAAAAACAGATGAGGCATACTTCATATCTCAGTCAGAGTTGAACGCAACTAAATTTATACAAAGTGGGCAGAGAAGCTTGAAGGGGCAAAGACATTTGTTACTGCTCAGTGCAAGATGAGCTCACAAGAAAACGCATGCTTCATCTTGGCAGCTTTCTGATGTCTTACTCCCAAAGCTTCAGCTTTATTCTCGGTTTCCATGGCAGATACTTTTCCGAGCTTGTATGTTCCACAAATATTGCTAATTTATTCTCTCCGCCATGTCTCTGCAAATACCTGCAGAATGATTCCGCGTGCAATAAGAGCGGTGAAAACCAGGCATACGTTAACGTGCCTCAGCTCTTGTTTTCGACTAGGGGAAACGGTGCCTTGCAAAAGAAGGGCTCGTTTTCTACTCGTTTTCTACAGCCACGAGATCACGGCTGATTTTCCGGCACTAATTTTTGTCTCAAATACTTTAAAGTGTATTACCTGTCCAGTGAAGCAAAGTACATTTAACATTTCGGCCAAACACTTTTTACAGGCAGGTTTCCCGCGCTCCAGGCAGCACTTTCCATCTGAGCAGGGGGGGACCAGCGATGTGGTCCTACAGCTTCCCCCTCGTCTTTCATGTTAATGGGAGTCTATAAAACATGAGGCTCTTTCACAGGAGGCAGCCAGATCAAAAAGATTTCCAGGGTGGATTTACCAGCCCTGCAAATGTTGAGCAAACAGTGGCTGATGTGTCATTCTCACAAATTCGGCAAGACTACAGCAAAGTGAGAGGCTTTTAAGTCTTTCTGGCAGAAAGAGAATCACAGGGTTTTGCAAAGTCGTTGTTTATACACTAAAGCACATAACAGCTAGCGCATACAAAAGAAATTTGGGAAACTCATAAAAAGTAACCCGCACAATGACAGCGATGCAGAACCAGCGGAAAAGAAATGGCAGGCACGTGCGGGGAGAGCTCGTGCAGGTAACGGCGGCGCGGAGCCAAGTCCCGGCAGCCGCGGCGATAGCCGGTCCTCCGGCGGGGTGCGGGCACGTGCAGGGCTGTGCCAGGGCGTGCCCAGCTCTCAGGGACCCATTCCCACAATCCCAGACAGGAAAGTGCTCAAAAACCGAAATGCAGCCCGCTCCCTCTCCGAAAGAGAAAAGCCTGGCAAGCTCCGGCCAGCTGGAAGTTCAGGAGAAGCTGGATGGAGCTGGGACTGCCAGTCGTCCGGGGGCCAGGCAGCAGCCTTGCCTGCTCGGTGCATTGCCCGGCGAGCAGCGGCTCACGGTTAATCCTGTTCTCTGCTCTGTGCCGGCACCAACGCCTGGCACATGGACTTGAGGAGCTGGGCACAGGAGAGGGGGGGGTTCGCAGGGGCTGCGCTCCTTCCACTCTGTCCGAAGGAACAGAAGTTTTAAAGGGAATGCGAAATGACAAGCAACTGGGTGATGTTACTTTGGATCTGCTCATTCCTGCGCTCAGAGATCACCTCCACAGATCTCCAGTAAATAAAGGAAACCCCCTGGGGTCATTGATCAAACTGGCATGGGGACAGAGGCTGTTTCTGGACTTCTTCAGTAAGGATGAGTAATAGGGGTCATCACCACAACCAGTAAACGAGCTGCATATTTCCAAACAGGGCCTCTGCAGCAGCCGGATGCTTCTAAGCCATTAACCAAAATACACTTATCTCTGGCTGTCTGGCCGTAAGGGACTTTCAAAGGCACTGCCACTCCGGGTTAGATTTAGTTGCGCTCAATAAGACCAGATTTCTAAGCCCAGCGCTCGTCAGAGCCGGCCCCTCACAGGCCACGTCCTCAGCGAGAGGGAATCGCAGCATCAGAACATCTTCGGTTGGAAGGGACCCACAAGTCCAACTCCCTGCTCCTTGCAGGACCTAAAACTAATCCATATGACTAAGAGCCAGTCCTCCCAGCCCAAGGGCTTGGTGTGTGCCGAGGGTGGGGTGGAGAGCACAAACTCTTTTGGAGCAGAGGAGCTGCACCGGTGAGCAGGAAATTCAAGAAAAAGGGTACTTGAGGCAGGAGCAGGGCAACAAACTGCTGGGTGCTGTTGCTGCAGCACAGCGTGAGCAGAGAGACTGTTACCCGCTGCGAGCGTTGCCGTGTGCGGCTGGGCAGCCGTGGGGTGTAACATCCCGGGGAAGTCACACCAGAGGACACTATGGATAAGCTGCCTTTGGTAAACCACTTGCCAAAATACAGCTTCGTGTGCACTAAACATGACCTGTATCATCTGGGAAGCAGCAGAAAGCGTCCCATGCCCACGTTTTGCTGCGTTGCTGTACTTCTGTCTGACTGAGACATAGACAAGCGCACGTCTGCACGCACAGGCTCACAGTTAACGCCTCTTGCCAGTATTGCAATAGTTCTCACCTGGAGGTTTACATGTGTATTGTATTATATATCCTGAACGCGGTGCTTTTCTACATGCAGCAAACGGCCGGGAGCAGATTTTGAGCTGTACGAGCTCAAAGTCCCACAGCGATGCTTGAAGTTGCATGACGCCTGTTCTGCAGCAGGACAAAGAAAAACCATCCCCATCGCAGAAACAGAAAACTTTTCATCTTGGCTGCACGGCAGAGGAAAGTTGGCAACTTAACTGTTAAACTTGCCTATGACTATTCAGTGCTGACATCAGCATGATCTCATCACTGTAACTTGAGCCATCCGGCTTTTTTCTCCAGACTGCCTTTAAATACCGGTCCTGGGAGCCAGCACAGCACAGATCCCTCTGACTGGACCGGAGGGCAAACCCGGCAGCACCCCACATAGATGAAAGCAAAGAGAAGCTACAAAACTCCAGCCATGTCCACATCCCTGCGAGTGAGCCCCTCGGTCCACGGCTACCGCTTTGACACAGCCCTGCGCAAGAAAGCCGTGGCCAACATCTTTGAAAGCATCAACGAAGAGTCCCTACAGAAACTCTTCAAAAACTCCGGGGACAAGAAGGCAGAGGAAAGAGCCAAGATAATCCTCGCCACCGACCAGGACTTGGAGGAGAAGACGAGAGCGCTAATGGCGCTAAAGCAGAGGCGAAAAGACAAGCTGCTCCAGTTCCTGACATTTCGGAAATACTCCATTAAAGTTCACTGAACTGACAAAGGGAGCAGAAATGGAGTCGAACGTTTCGGGACGGGACTGTCTGTGACCTCCTACCACCCTCGGCTGCCCCACGAGCTGCTGGCGGGACGGGGGACCTGACAGACCGTCCGCAGGGCTTCAGCCCCGCTGTGCACGCAGTGAACCGCGACACCGACGGCGGCAGCACCGGCACCGACGGCGGCGGCACCGACGGCAGCGTGGCAGCCAGAGGCTCCCAGAGGGAGGGCAGCTCCCGGCGGGATGGAGCAGGCTCCTCTGGGCGGCCGTGGGACCGAGCCGTGGCGGGACCCCGCGTCTGGGCACGACTCGAGACCTTCTGACGGACTCGGTGTTTACTGACTTCACCTGTGTGCTTTGCCTTTTCAAACTTGTTTCCTTAAAGTCTGAGCCCTTGCTGAGCCTCACCGCTGTGGTCAGGAGGGAGGTTCTAGGGGCTGATCAGCTACTGATGACGGATCACGCTGCATTTGTTAAAATGCACGTAAGTGCACCGTACAGGTGCAGTAAGTTCAACCTTCAGGGAATGCATTTGCTCTAGAGACACAGTATGCAACTGTACCTTTTCTTTCTCAAGCTGTATGTGTGCAGTATAAATTGTTTGCACAGAAGCAATAATAATGACATGTTTCCCTGAATTTACTGTGAAGTTCCTTAATATTTTGTTCACTTCCCATTAACACTAAAAATCTAAACATCGTAACTACAGTTCTTATTTGTATAGATTACAACAGCTATTAGACGAGCACTTCATGGTAATATTTTATGACATTCTTATATCAACTATAATTTATTGCATATGGCGATCTGAAATTTAATAAATTATGAAGTAAATAGAATTTCTCTTGTCTGAAATGCTCAATTCTTCTGGAGGACTGGGGTTATGCTTTATACATGGGTTCTGTTTTAAGAGCAGACTACCTGCACCTCTCCTTAGTTCCCAAGTGCCGATTCGGCAGCCAGCTGTTAGCGCCTGGAGCAGCCCCGGCTTCCCTGCGCTCCCGGTCCAGCAGCACCAGAGTTTGACCCACCGTTGCTGTGGCGACTCTGGCATCCCTAGAAAAACCGCCCCAAATTTAATGGTAAACCAGACTCAGCTGTTAATTTCCTCTATGTAATAAAGGAGAATTACATCTTTTGCAATAGTGTAACGGAAAAATCAGTTCAGAAAATGACCGGTTCTGAGCCACAGCGAGCGGAGCCGTTCTTCAGGCTCTTGGCATTCCTTGCAAAGCAGACCGAGAACTCGGACTTGGCTCCCCATCCTCCAAAGAAACAGAAGTGAGTTATGAATGCTTTGGCAGCAGAATTGGACTCAGTTTTTCTGCAGGTTATGCCATATCATCATGATAGAGTATGTTGAAAATACTTAAAAATAGCCAAGACTAGATATTTATAAGTATGTCCTCTAATAACCTGACGGTTCAGAAAAAAACCACCATTCCCATGACTCTGCTTAGAGCAACAAAGATAAAACAATTCAGAAGAATGATAGATCAGCTACAGGTTTTTTGCCTAGAGTAAAAAACTCCAAATGGCCTATAAGTCAAGGAGACTAGAACTAATACTTTAAATTACTTAATAGAATGGATAATTGTAATTATTTATAGCATGATGAAGCAAATCCAAGCATTCCCTGAGGGCACCACACTTGGGAACGCAATGCACGGTGTGCAGACCAGTGCCGGCTCCCCCAAGCATCCCAGCCCAGCACCGGCCTCCCGAAAGCAGGAGGTGGGAGAAGCGCCTGCAGCCTTCACCGCAGCTGGGAGGGCGAGAGGCTAGAGAGCCCCTCGGGGCACCCCTGGCCCCGTGCTCCCATCATCGCTCCCATCATCGTTCCCATCGCTCCCACGCTCAGCATCGGCTACAGAGACCTCGCAGGGGCAGGGGAGGGGTGACGGCACGGTGGTCCCTCCGCCCAGGAAGACTAGAGGGAGCTGGGGTCACTCCTGGTTCGGGATGGACCTTTCTGAAAGGACGTCCGAAGGCTTTTCAGAACTGCCCTCACTCAGGAAAATCTGCCTCAGCGTGGGATTCGGTCCAGATGCAGTTGCCAGTTTTCCGGCATTCGACCTGTTCCAATGCAGCGTCCCACATTCAGCTGCAGCTGTTTCACCCACTCATGACACATCCCCACACAACCAGCCACAGTGACACAAACCGCCTCAAACAGCTGTTTCCAAAAAAGGCCAAACGGGGCCGCTGAGCCCGCAGCCCAGGACACCGCCACATCGCCCCTCCCGCTGCCTCCACTCACCGCTCCGGGCATTTGGGATGCAGCTTCTTCCTCCCGCTCCGGTAGGTTTTCCCTTCAGAGCCATTTCTTGTGTTACAAACACTCAAAGGAGAAACCAGCGGGGCGATGCAGCCACAAATCCATCTGCCTCCGGGGTGCATTATGTGACAGGAGCCCGACATCCCTGCTGCAAGAGGATGCTCTGGGAGCCCCCGCCATGGGTCCCCATTAGCTTTCTGCTCTCCTGCTGCTTTCCAGTTCCAGACTGTGCCGCTGGCGCTTTGCTGGTGCGTTTCTCCGGACAGAGACATCCCCGTGCCTGGGCTGCAGCACGCGCCCGTGT
Organism: Balearica regulorum gibbericeps; assembly: GCF_011004875.1. Classification (NCBI taxonomy): domain Eukaryota; kingdom Metazoa; phylum Chordata; class Aves; order Gruiformes; family Gruidae; genus Balearica; species Balearica regulorum. The sequence continues at coordinate 1,761,025 of NC_046210.1, read as the reverse complement.
CGGGACAGCGGCACCCTGACTCGTGCTACGATCCCTCCGGTTCCCTGTATCCACATCTGTCCTGATGCTACCAACAACCAGGGGAGCCCGGTGCATCATCTGCCAACTTTTTTTTCCTTGTAGAACGCCAATCTGAAGGAAGCCACGACTGCGGCAGACTGAGAGCAACACCGATTGAAGCGGTTGCTGCTGGCACGTCTTACGATTGCCCAGACACTCCTGCTCACAAACATTTGCATAACATGATTGATAAGACCCTGTGACTTAAGGACTTTATAGTCCCTCTTGTCTCATTACATCTAAATTATTGGCTCAAGTGGCATCCCTGATAAATAAGGCCGCTTACAAAAATGTTATGCGTTTATTGGATATTTACAGTGGAAAAAGGCAATTTTCCTTGGTCACAGCCTGTACGTGGTTTTGGCCGGTTTGCGCTTCGTGAACAGCAACGTGTCTCGCAGCAGGCTCAGGATAAATTGCAATTCATCGTTATGAAACTCTTGTCAACGACAGCTCGAGGTACAAACGTCCGGCCATTGCAGACTCCTCACGCTCATAGTGCTGCCTGCCCTGCCAGACGGCTGCACCACGGCCGGCTCAGAGCACCTGGACCCGACCCCGCCATCCGGCACTCGCAGCAGCCGTGTGCTCACAGGGGTACGGCCGGGTACCGGTGCCCACCCCGCGCTTTGATCGGTGCAGAAGAGGTGCAGGAGGGCAGGTCACCCGCATTGTGCCGGGCCCTTCCTGAGCGCTCGGTGCCGCAGACTCGGTGTCTGTCGGCGCGCGCGTGCTGCATTCATGAGACCGCCCGGCAGCGCTCCTGCCAGACGCGGGGCCCATTGTCAGCCTCCCCACGCAACAAACAGAGGAAAAGGCTGTTGAAGGAATTTCCTCCCTCCAGGAGCCGGGCGTTTCCATTAATTCTTCTCTATGAGTCAAACTGGCTGCACTGGGTGTCCTTCTGTCTCAGCATCCTGAGGAACATGCGTCTAAATAGCTAATTTTATCTAGCTTTTCTAATGCGCTGCCGTAGACAGGAGCACAGCGAAGGGGGTGGCCGTGCACCCCCAGCTCGAGCGGCCGTGCCGGTGGGCTCCCCGCCGCAGGCAGCTGGGGAGAAGCCACGGAAAGCCAGGACAGAAAACAAGCAGAAGCCTTTTTTGCACGAGCTCTGGTTTGACAAACTGGGGAAGGTGGGGAGCAGCTTGTAGGGTGTCGGCAAGAAACAGCCCCGAGCACAGCGGGGGTCAGGTACAGCAGGCAGTGCAGAGGTCCCACGGTCTGTCCCCCCATCAAACAGCCATCTCCATCTCTCCAAAAAACTACTCTGGCAATCATCCTGATGACGGGAAGATGTTGTCGGAACAAGTCAACTGTGCAGCTTAGCCTGCTGTCTGTGTTCAGGCAGAGATGGGGATGTTCCTCAGGGTCTGAACACCCCGTACTGTGACCTTCTAATTTCTGGTGAAATCGAACACACGTGACATGAGCAGAGTCCAAAGTGAAGCTGGACCAGACCTCACACGGCAGTGTTTGTGTGCGGAGGGACAGGGTGCTCCGGTCAATGGCAACTCCTCCTGGGCAAGTTTCCCTTCCACGCCATTGAGCAACGGGGCAAGTTAAAAATTGACCGTTCAGCTGAACTGCACGTCTGTTTTGCCTGGAGGTACGGACTCTCCTTCGCAAACAGGTGGTTCAGCACCACGGGTGCACCCGGGGAAGCACCTGAGCACGAGGCCCACCCGCCCCAGGGTGGCACAAGAGGAGAAGTCGGAGGATGCAGCAGCTCTGCTCGGGAGCGACAGGCGGTCAGCGGGAATTAAAAAGACTTTTCTGCTCGCACAGGTGAACTTCAGCAGGAACAACACCTAGCCGGTGCCGGACCCGACCAGCTCCGGTGCAGTACGGCACACCGCCCGCCCACGAAGGGCTCGGGGCAACCCCTGGCTCCCATGGGAGCCTGGAAAAGCACGGGGAGAGATGGGGTGGAGGTGGCACAGTGAGCAGAGGGACCCATCCAGCCTCTCCTAGACAAGGAGGAGTGCGACCACAGCGGTGCCCAGGCTGGCAAACCCAGCTCAGCATCAGAGGGTACAGGGCAGGACCATGGGCTCGTAGAAAAAGGCGCAGATGAAGCGTATTTCATCTGTGGCTGCAAAAGGAAAACCTCCACCATAAAGTATGTTAAATGTGAGTGAAGAGCTATAACGCGTGAGATTTATAGTTGGGTTAGTATGGTTTTCACGGAAAAGAGCTGGTCTGGGGTTTCAAAGCACGAATGCCTCACATGCAGCAAAATGATGCTACGGTGTCACTTTGAAGTGATAGACAAGGCTATTTAGGAGAAGAAAAGTCTCTGAAATTCTGTAGCCAACAGGAGATGGCACAGTTGCCATATATCTTTGCTAAAAAAATAAAAGTTAAGCTATGACCAGAATCTCAATACGCAGCCCTGGAAAAAAAACCCTTATGACCGCGGAGCTGTACACCGAATTGGTGCACAAGGCACAGCATGACGATGCTCTCTGCTTTGGTAAGCAGTGAAGTCATCCCTATCCAACTACAAGCACTTCAAGAGCCACCACTTACAAGGGATGTCAAGTTACCAAGACATTTCGAAAGCATCAAAACCTAAATGCCATCTCTTACAGGATTAGTTACTCTGTGATGTTTATCTGCAGCTCTGCTCTGCACAGGGGGCTCACCAGGCCCCTCCAGGAGGGCACAGAGGGGTTCGGAGCCGGGAGGGCTGGTACGGAGGCTGCCTGTGGGCTCCCTCGCATGCCGGGAGGTTTTTATGGCAGGAAGGGGGGGTCCGGGCAGTGAATCAGAGCTGAGCCAGCGAGCCGTCACCTCCCGGACTCCGGCTCCCCCGGGCGCCCACGCGCAGGGAGCATCATGGGCGCGAGTGGAAGCTCCGGTAACCCAGCAACAGCTGGGGCTCAGCATCGCATCCTCCTCCGTGGAAAACTCGCATCCTCCGATGAGCAAGCACGGGCCCAGGGCTGGGTGGGCTCACTGACTCACGCTAGAGCAACCGGTTCCCAAAACACCCAGGTGGAAACAACATGGAGCAGCTCCCCGGCGCTGTGCTGGTCCTGCCGAGCCCTGCCTGCTTCCTGCCCCCCTCCCACGGGGCGCCGCGCTGCCGGACCAAGCCGGGGTCCGCCTCCGGCTGTGCCCCCTGGGCCAGGACCCCATCACACTGGGGGAAGATACTGCCCATGGTAGCAAGAAACTGTGAATGCTCGGAAGAGGCTGAGAAGATGCAGCAGTGAAGCTTTTCAGGGGGTATGTGGAAGGTCCCCCAGCCTGCCCAGCCCAAGGCAAAGCCCTTCCCAGGAGCTGCCCCAAGGGTGGGGGTTCATCAGTGCTGGGGGTCCCTCGGCTGCCCCAGCCGCACACCGACCGTCTATCCTGATCCCAGCCGTCAGAGATGTCCCACACGCCTGGGGCAGCAGAGATGCACCCAGCCCTTGCCCGGGGAGGGGACGTCCCTTTCACACGCACCAGCCACGCTACGGCTCGGAGCAGGTCCCGGCACCGCGGCTCACGGGCCGGCTTTCGTGGCACCGTGGTCCAGACAGGGCTCCAGCCCCCCACGGCACACAGCACCCTCCCGGGAAATGCACCCGACCAGGCAGCTGCACCGGTTTCTCCTGCTCCGTTCCTGCTGCTGCTCCCCCACAACATCAGAGAAAAATTCCATTTTTTTAAACACCCATGCAGAAGACAAAGTGGATTTCCATTGTCTTTGCAAAGTAAAGGTGCTCTTATGCCTCAAAGAAGTAGACAAAAACTTGCATATAAATATCTCGCAATGCCTTGACACAGTTCAAGGTACATTCCCCTCCTGCTGCCGTTTCTGCTTTGACATTGCATAATTGAAAGGAAAGAGAAAATTGTCAAATTATGTTTCCCAGATTGGATGTATTCTCCAACTGGGTTTGGATTTAAAATTCACCTGCCGTCCTGAATGGTAAAAAAGTTCTAATCCAGACACGTTTTTTTTCCCTCTCCCTCTCTCTGAACTGTAAAGTACGAGACACAATTTATCATTTCACAAATGTGCTAGAGAGCCATCAGACCCTTTGCCTCTGCCAAAATTTTGGGGAGGCTCTGATTTACATCCAACCACCCTTGCCCGAGTGTCGTTTTCCGAGCCCATTTGCAGAATGACTGCACAGGGCTGCCAGAGAGTTCAAGGACAAACCTACAATTCAAAGGCATATCGAAATCTTGACCCCAGCGAAGTCCATGGAAAAAATCCAGGCGACTTGAAGGATTTTGTACAGAAGTAAAAACCTTGACTATATTCTGCAGAAAGCGCTGCCAAACATATTCTGGTTTTATCCTGATTCTAACAATAAGCCTCTTTCTAAATACTGAGTCGTTTAGCTGCAATAAAGAGCACGCAAAAATGCATTATGATGGTGGGGAGACATTTATCAAAGCCAAGGACCAGGTTTTCCCTGGCTAACTGACCAAAAAGTAAAAAGGCTTTTTTTTTTAAAAAAAAAAAAGGTGAATGAAACATTATCTGCTTTCTGAAATTAATTATCTACAGGTCAGATAGAAAAAAAAAATGGCCCGTGTTACCTTGAACCACCCTCCCCAAGATGCTTCCACACAAAAACATACAGTACATTTCTGCTTGCTGTAGCATTGCAGGCCCCCTCCCTGTTCCGCCCTTTGTTGCTCACCCATCAACAGCCGTTCCCAACCCCACGCGCTTGCAGAAATACAGCGTGTCGCTGCTAGCTTGATCCCTGCTAGAAAGGGCGTCCCGCATGAAGCAACATGCATCTAAGCAATTAATACTCAGCTCGGGACATTTTAACAGCCTGTTCCCATCTGCCTGCATAAACTGATACGCATTTATTTCCTGTCCATTAAGCGAAAAGCTTTTACATTTCTCCCCCCTCCCTATATTTTTCTTACAGCGATTCGCATCAGTCGTATATTCAGCCCTGCAAAAACCACGCGCGTGGTGAAGAAGAGCAAGCACGCAACGGGGTGAAACTCGGGACCGCGCTGCCTTTCAGGCGCACGGCAGCCGCACTGCAGATGCGGGAGCCTGCCCGGTGCGGCGTGGGTGATGGGATGCAGAAGGTTCGTTCTGCTTCAGGGAGGCCATGCCTGCAGCCAGGCTTCGCGCGGGCACGCACCGCGCAGCCCCAGGACTCGGCTCGCAGAGCTCATGCGGGATTACAGCCGGTTTCGCTGGCCACTGGTCGCAGATCCGGGACAGCCCGTGCCTCTCATTTTTAGGCAGGTCATTAGCAGCCAGGTGCGAGCGTGGGGACGGCTTGTGGGGGGGGGGGCAAAGGGGAGGCTCGACAACCTCCTTCCTCCCACACCACAGGTGGGAGCAGGTAAGCCTCAGGTAGCAAAACTCTCCAGCGCGCAGGAGCGGAGGGCAAGCTGCCCACCACGTGTCTGCCCGGGTGAGCCCGCAGCACTTCCCGGCTGCACGGAGGGGCCACACGGAGGGGCCGCACGGAGGGGCCGCATGGAGGGGCCGCGCTGTTTCGGTCTCTGCAGCTGGGAGACCTCGGGTTTATGGCAGTTCATCCCTGTCTGTGTCCCCCCCCTTGGATCGAGCCTCCATAAACCCCTCCCGGCGTGCTGCCAGGCATGTCCCCTCGCTCCCAGGAGTGCTTGTGTTATAAACCTTTACACGCTTGATTGCAGGGCTTGCAGTTTGCCATAAGTAAATAAATTAGGTATAATTTAATATTTGATTATAAGATTTACTGTTCTATTCTTTACAGCTTCTCAGGTGGATGCCCAGTAATTGAGCTAAATGAAGAGCCCCATTAATTCCTGGCAGCGAGGAGTGGCTCCGGGTGCCGGCTGCGGCGGGCAGCGTGCGGCAGCGCCGGCTCGGGAAACCTTCCACCACTTCCAGCCTGTTCCCAGTCCCCCGGCATGGCGGGGGTCGAGGCAGCCGCTCTTCTGGCTTTAACGGGGAATTATTGTTCTTTGCCTGTAATTAATGCGCAGAGCCACACGCACCCGCCACGGGGCTGAGCAGAGTCCGGAGTCGCCTCACAGACACCCGGGTTATTTTGGCACAAAACCCCAGGGGTGACCTGAGGTCGGCTGTTGCAGACCAAAATTTAGCTTTGCTGTTACTTTTGAAACCCTTTCATTTTGAATAATGCAAACTATTTTTAATAAGATATTAAAGCTAAGTCAAATACTTGAACTTGAAACGGTATCCTAATATCTTTTAATAGTTTCCCAGTGCTGAATCATGTTGCGTACCCGCCAAGGCTGCCTTACGAGCTGGGTTTAACCCCCCCTTCCTGCTTTCAGCTATGCGTAGCAGGTTTTGCTTACTACGAAATTAAAAATTTCACCCTTTGGTGTACTGTTTTAGCTCTCTAATCATGTTAATCTTTGTTGCAACACTATTCTCCGCAATCTGTTGTGTAATCAGCATGTTTGGGTCCTTCTCCAGAAACGGTTCAAACACGGGCCTTTAGACTGATTACTCAAAGTACCGTCCTATGGGAATTATATTTACAGCACGATCTCTTCCCAGGAAACATCAGATAAAAGTCCGCAGCCATCAATGCCAGGGGAAAGCTAATAAAATCATTCCAATTTTGTACTTGTTTTTTTCAGGGCTTGGCTAGTTCAGTTTATCGAGTCCCGAATGCTGCCCCGTGCCGCTTTATGCCAATTCTTAGTTTAACCTCGAGCTGTCGCTCTGGAGAACGGAGGGGGACGGGCTGGAGCCCCCCCCCCATGCCCTGCGGATGCCTCCCGCTCTCCCGGCTGTTCCCGTGCGAGTCCCCTGCCCCAGGACAGGCAGGGACGGGCAGCTGGGCTCTGCCGCTGTCCTCGGGCGACGGCCGACGCTTGCACGGGTGCTCTTCGTCTCGCCACCGCAACCCTCGTGACCGAGCTGTCCCGGGGATCTTTCTCAGAAACATCTCATTTAAAGTAACCAAACAAGCCTCCTCGGGAGATAGTGCCCTTGCTCTGCTGCTGACTGAGCTTTGACTAAGCAAACCAAAATGATCTTTAGCTGAGGAAAACATCACCGAATCTGTTCTGGCCTGGACTTACCCTTAGGCACCCCCTTACACAGGCAAAGTCCCATCTACCTGACCAGGACTTCAGGTTAAACGTCAGCTGGGTACCGAGCACGACAGCACCCGGCCAGCCATCGCACACCTTCCTATCATTTCTATCGTTTGCCTTTCACACCGGTGACGTAAAGCAGGAGCGCTGTGCGTGAACGCCTCTCAGCCCAGCCCCGCGGGCTCCTCTGCCGCTGCTGGGGCATCCTCGAGCCCTGCCGCCACCACGATGGCCGCACCACAGGGCAATCCCGGCTGCTCCGACCACCGCCATCTCCACACCCACACTGCGCTAGTTTTCTCTTTCGATTCTTTTTCAAGCTAGCTGTAAACACACAACCGAAACAGCCAGCAATTTACATCTTTCCCCCTCCACGAGAGATATTTAAAACTGAAAATACCTTTTGCATATGAATAGTGCGTTAAGTCAGAGTGTCCCAAGTCCCCTGCAGTAAACTTTGATCCTGGAAAGGTTCCAGAAGTAGCCGTCCCTAAACCCCACTGGCTTTCCAGCCCCTCCAGCCCACCCAAGGAAACAGTCCTCTCTTCTGCTAGATCACTTCACGGGGTTTTGACCTTCCTTTGATACTGAAAAACTGATTTACCAGGGTAAATCTTGGTTTGAAAACTAATAAACATTTCCCCCTGGATTCATACTCCTAACGCAGCCCACGCAGCCTGCAGAGGAGGGAAGGGTTCAAGCGGCTCCTGGTTTGCTGCTGGGCACCGCTCCCCCAGTCACCTTGGGATAACCCGGTAAACCTCCGCATCGGGCTCGTCACCGGTTCCCAGAGCCCCTGCGGGGAAGTTTTAACATTTTTAATAAGAGATCAACCTCCTGAGCTGCGGATGCTCTGCTGTTACAAGCCGTGGTGCTAATACAGGCAACTTGCCGCGCGCGCAGTGACTATCAGTCCGTGAATGCCGTCGCTCTCCCTCTGCCTGTGCTTTTGGGGCTGCCCGAAAGTGCCTCTCGGGTTTGCTGCAGGTTTCCTCTGTTGCAGACTGGGGGAACACCGACAGCTCTACCTGCCTCCCACCCTCTCGTCTGAGTTTGTAATTTGAGTTTCGGGCATGGGACCCAGATCAGATCCTGAGGTTTTGCTGTCCCTTACCTAACAAATTCCTAATAATAGTAATTTTAGATTTTAATCCTTGAGCATGGGTAGTCCCACATTTCTCTGTAGGGCTGGAGAAAGTCCTGAGCCTCTGGAAGAGAGACCAAACGGAGAAAATACTCCGCGTGCAACAGACTCCCACGGGCAGGACAGAGGAGGGAGTGTGAAAGCAGTAACATTTCTAGATCAGAAGTGCCATTTGAAGGTATTCGTCTCCACACATCTGTGTGGTGTCCAGGTCAGTGGGATCAGTCTCTGCCTGCCTCGCCCCATGCTCCGGGGCGCTGCAGGCACCCACCACCCGCACCCATCCCGCTGCCGGGGTCTCCCGACACCCCGGAGCCGCGTCTGGTCGCCTCGCTTAGCCCAAAGGCAGCTGAGCAAGTTCAGTTCGTTAAGGACCAGTTAATTCCCTCCTCTCCGCTGCCTGCCTGGCACCGTGCTCAGCGGCTCACGCCGGCGCTGTGAAACCTCCGGAGCAGCCCCGAATGCGGCAGCAGAAGCTGGGGAGTGGGGCCAAAAGGGATCAGCTGGGCTGGGTGATGCTTTTCAGAAGCGTGGCGGGTGTAAAGCAGCCTGCGTACGCATCCTGAGCGCTGTGGACGGGTGTTTGAGGATTCCCCCTTTCTTCCTGTTAAGCAGTTTTATTTTCTAACAAAACCAGCCGTTTGGGCAAGCTGGAAACAATTTTTCCAGCTCGCGGCGGTGCCGCCCTCCTGTGGCTGGAGAACTGCTCGAGTTGGAATAAAACCAGCCTAAAAATCTGATGTTGTCACATAACCAAGTAAATAAAACCTACAGTTATTGCCTTGCCTTGGGTCTGGCAATGCTAAATACGTCAGCTTGGCATCTGAAGCCACAGCAACTCAGCAGTAATGCGAGAAGAAGGCTTATAAGCTGAAGGGGGTTTTATCCTCGGTTATTGTTGTGATCTTTTAGCTCAGCAACGTGATGCTGCTGCTGCAGAGGGTGGAGACAGCGTTGAGAGAGAGGGTACGTGGGTGGGATGCACACTGCTCTGCTACCGGCACACCTCACCGGCCCGGAGCTTTTACTCACTGCTGTGGTTTTGTATTGCCACGGTGGAACTTAACACATAGAGACAAACCTTAATTTAACAAGTTCTGCGAGCAGCGTTTCTCCAGGATGCATTTAATGCAGACTGCAGCCATCACGTTGATGAGCTGTGAGGTCTCAGCCTCACACACCGACGCTGCCTGATTCATCCCCTCCGAATGGGAAGGAGCCCAGAGACAACATAAAGACTCGGGGCCCAGCCCAGCGCTGCGGTGCCAAGCACTGCTGCTTACTCACCGAGGGGGTGCCCGAAGACTTGCAATGAGTGCTAGCAACCCAAGGACATATGCAACTCATTTGCTGGGCAGGATGGAAGGAAATATAAATTATATGACTTATGTAAAGGAAAACCTGGAGATGAGCTGTACTCCCAACACTGCCCTCACTCTGCCTTCCCGAGACACTCCGCACCCCAACGACTCCCTCCAGGTCCCTCCTGGGGACACAGCGGGGTTTTGCAGGGCTGGACGCAGCAGGATGCAATAGATGCCCATCTCCTGAGCGTGCACCACGCCGTACCGGGCAGGGCTGAGCACCCTCCCTGCTCCCTCAGCTCTCCGGGTAAATGCACATCTCCCGACAGGCAAACCCTCCTCCTGCCATCGGGGCTTGGCCAGAGGTGCAGGCAGGATTGAGGGGTGAGGAACATTCCTCTGCTCCCTGCTTCGGCGCGTCTGCCTAGCAAAGGCACCAGCTGCAGTTGGAGCCGATGTTTGAAAAACACAGCCATATCCTCAGGAGGAAAGCTCGGAGATACCTGTACGCGGTGCTGGAATAACAGTTTGCCTTCAGAGATGAGTGGAAGCAGTTATTTTCAGTCCATTAAAACCTGCTGCTGCAGAGCCCTTCACCTCGCGAGGTGGCGTACCCTGCCAGGCTCAGCAGCGAGCCAGCAACCGGTCCGCCATTAATCACAGGCTATTACTCTAACTTCATCAAAACATATATCTGCTAGTAGCACCGATGATTTCCAAATTACTTTGGGCCAGGTAACACCAGAGTAAGGTGGACATGACTAGCCTGGACACGTTTACCGGTCCCACTAACTCCCACCAAGGGCGACTGGCTCTGTAAAGTTCATATACACCAAAAAGTTTCCAGGGCAGGGGGGTTTGGGATAAATTCTTCACCCCAGTGACTCACCAACTTCTGCAACACGTTTTGGGTTTCCACCTTTTGCTATGGCAACAGCAAATGCAACACATTTTTGTAGGGTGTTTCATATAATAACCCTTTGCTAAAGCCACTCGAATTGCTGAAGAGACCGTGGAAAAAGCATCACAGCCAGTGCCCCAGCGAGGGGCAGCAACCCACACAGCTACAGAGCCGGGCTTTGGAACAACATACAGCCACATCAAACATTTTCCAAAAAAGCCGACAAAATGCAGGTACCGAAGCTGCTGCCGCACCTTGGACATTGATCCAAGGCTACCGGCACCGGCGAGGCGGCTTTCTGCTGCAGAACAGGAATTGCCAGAGGGAAGGGCAGGGCTGGTGAACAAGCACACGGTAGTCACAGGCAGGGAAAGCGGCTGGGCGGCCGTGGCGGAGGAGCTGGGAGCCCACCTCCTCCGCCTGCCCCCAGCACTGCGCCGGGACCGCGGCAATTGCTGCCGCCAACGTCTCGGGAGCAAAAACCTGTGTTTCACAGACTCGTCTCTGCGTCTGACGTAGCAGCCAAAAAGGGTCTCTAGCAAAGTGGGTGACTGACGAGGCCAGTGACGCAGATGGGATGTTTTGTATATTGAGAAGGTAAAAAACCAAAATATGTAGGAAAATACTCAGTCAGTCAATAACCCAGCACAGGAGTTCTCTCTTTGCATTCCTAAGGAAAGATACACAGATTCTTTCGTTCCAAATAACCCTTTACGCTTTTTTCTAAAATATATATGATATCAATGCAACTATAAATCAGCAGCACACATCTAAAGGCAGCGACAGCCCGGGAACGCATCCCGATGCCCCTTTGACAGCTTCACCCGCCACATCCTCGCCGAGGCTCGGCGCAGCCAGCGGTCGCTCCCTGACGCGCGGTATGAGAGGGGACCGTGTTCAGCAGGAGCCGAGCCCCGGCATTTCACGGTGACTGCACCGGCCTCAGCCCCAGCGATTCGAGGGAGTTACTCGAGGCCCCTCTGTGGACACGTAACCCGTCAAAAAGGGATTTCAGGCAGAAGGAACAGTTTGCAGGGATGTTAGCTCAGCTCATCGCTGTTATTTTGGTGCGAGCAGGGAGTTTACGGTCACCCCGAGCGGGTACATGTCTTTGTTTATTCTCATGCTAGCTTTGGGTTTTCCACTTTGAGAAACAAAATCTCTCAGAACAGCTAGCACAAAGACTGGGAAGCCAAACGTAAGCACGTGAGCTACCACAGCACTCGGCATGACCCGAGGAGAGCAATGACTACCTTGGGAGACCAGCCCTGCTCCGGGCAGGTAGAGCCCTGGAGCCCACCAGCACCCCCGATTGCTGCCAGCATCACCCCCAATTACTGCCAGCATCACCTCCAGTTACTGCCAGCATCACCCCCAATTACTGCCAGCATCACCTCCAGTTACTGCCAGCATCACTTCCAGTTACTGCCAGCATCACCCCCGATTGCTGCCAGCATCACCCCCGATTGCTGCCACCATCACCAGCCGTAGCCCACCCGGCCAGCTGTAACCCTGGTTATTCTTTAAAAGTGACACGTGTGCTTTTATTACTCTCTTCCTCAGCTTTCCCTGCCTGACACCAGTTCTCCCACCTTTTCCCAAGGGTGCACACAGTAGTGACCCCACAGAATAACAGCAAGCAGCAGTAAAAACCACTGTAGCATTCAGCTAAGCAGCAAGTGAACCTGCACGGGGGTTTCTTTGGGAGCACCACGGAGAAACAGGGACAAACCAGCTGCCAGGCACATTGCAATACACTTTATTCTCTACAGCCCAGGTTAACTCGTTCAGCACTTAGCCCGTCACGCACTTGTTTGTTTGCGATTGCCCCGGTTTATTGCCCAGCAATTATGCCACGCTGATACCCGATGCCCGGCAACCAACCCTGCGCAGTGCTATGTCAACGTGCGTACAGTCACTCGTTGCAGACGTGCTTCGTTAGCTTCCACAGGTTAAAGGCTAGCCGGATCTCTGCAGCGAGCACTGCTCGAAGCAACCAAAAATTATGCAACCTCTCCCCAAGAATGTGCATGTTTTATGAGGGTTATAAATTGTAAGGCACCAGTGTTGCATCAACAAAATCCTGCACGGATTCAGAATTAAAAGCACCTTTGATTCACTTAAAGGGACATGTCAAAGCCTCCCGTAATTGTGATAAATCCCATTCTTTCATCTGAGAAGGTGACATTTCATGGCAAATAAGCCCAAGAAATTGAGTGGAACAAGGAAGAGCTTCCTGTTTTGTAAGCAATTTCCTATAACGAACAGAGCTCGGCATGAAAACACTAGGCTGCATGACTAGTGCTCAGCTTTTTTAGGTCTTTGTTGATCCCAGGCAGGCAGATGGAATTCATCACAAAAAGCTAATCAGGGACACTGAGACCTAGTTGCATTTACGGGTAGAAAAATCTCAGGTTTGGGAGTTATTAGAAACCTGCCTCTCATAAGCACGTTGCTCGCACGTTTACAGACCATTTCCCAGACAAACCGTTCTGCTCGGGCCTGGCAGCAAAGACCAAGAGGGGAGCGATGGGATTTGGGCCCAGGGGTCAATTAACCCGGGTCTGTCCCTTCCCAGAGCCAAGAGGAGTTCCATCATTCCAGCAGTCAGAGGGGTGCATGACCCGGGGAGAAGGCCAACGAGCACGCGAGTAACTTGGTCTTTAAACCATCAGGCGCCGCACTGGTGTGTCCCCCGGGCAGACGCTTCCCCCAAGTTCCTGTGGTTTGGAGGTCAGGCTGAAAACTCCCTTTGTCCCCTAGAGAAGGGAAGAAGCCCTGCAAGCCTCCAGGATCCCCACAAACAAACACCCAAATCACCAGCCAAAACAACCGTGCCAGGGCTCTGAGCCGGGCAGCCTCTACCCAAAGGAACCAAAGCAACCCCAGATGTTCTAGGGACAGAAGAGAGCAGGATCTGACTCCAGAGCTGCCCTCACCTCCTTGGCTCTTCCGAGATTCTGCCAAACCTTTTACTGCTCCAACTTCCCCCTTGTAAAGGGCGAGAGCCTCCTGCTCCCCACGGAGGCTGGTGCCTCTCAAGGAGCTGGTCTCCAACAAGCTCTTTCCAGCTCGGGGTCCCCCGGGGTCCCCGCTGACCACCAGCTGTATCACAAACTGCACAGCGTGTCCCGGGCAGCCAGCAGCACCCATGGGGGTCTTGTCTCTGCGCAAGGAGAAACCTCCTTTGAAAGGAAATCAGCTTTACAGTGAGCAAGGGAGAGTCCTGTGCAAACAGGCTGCCTGAAAGTCCCCGTGGAACCTCATCCAAATCCAAACGAGCTTGTAGAGAGAGCCAGAACATGAGTGTCCTTACCGGGTCCTGCAGTCCCAGATGGATCCTGGCCCTCCATCACTGCCTCCTCCTCCTCCTCCTCCCGCCGGTGTCGGCATCGGTCCCCTGACGTGCACGGCTGGAGTCGGTGCGGGGCAGCAGCGATGCCGATGCCGCAGCACGCTGGCGTTTGCAAATGCCCTCCCTGAGGCCGTGCATCCCCGGGAGAGCTGTGCCTTTGGGAAAGGCCAGGAAGGGAGAGGAGGAACGGCTTCTTAAAGGAGAGTAGGTGCCACAAATATTGCCTTTTATTCTGCCTGCCAGTTGCGTTCTGGCAGCTGGTGTTTTCCATACGTTTGTATTTACTGCTACCTGACAAACAGATTTCTGGGTAAGGTGTGATGTGCCCGATGAGCCTGTGGCACGAGCAAACCAAGAGCTGTCTGGAGGTGAGAAAGCAGGGCTGGTGGGGTGTTTCCATCCCCTGACCAGGTTTACTGTGAGTACCTCCACAGAGCTTGTATTTCATTAACGTGCCCCTCCGTACATGTGGATGCTTAAACTAGCCCTGGGAACCAAACGCAGAAGGGGAAACAATTTGCCAAAAAAGCCCATTTGCTTCAACGCTCAGACAACTGCTTCCACATCAGCCTGGGCAGAGCTTTCTCCTGCTCTGCTCCAACACCGCTCCGGCGGGATGCGCACCGGGAGCCCCGCTGCCTTCCCGGCGGGACGAGCAGAGCTGCCCACGCCGCGCTTCAGCCAAGGGGCTGCCGCGTGTCGGGGGCTGCCGGGCATCGGGGGCCCGTCGGAGGCTGCCAGCCCGGCAGCGAGCCGCCTTCAGAGGAGCCTTTTTTGAGTTCTGGTAGGTGGAATTGCAAACAGGAAAGTGCTGAGCCAGCTGGGAACAAGCTGTTCGCCTGCCCCTGGGTCTCCCTCCCAGCAATATTTTAATTCCAGCTCAAACTGCCAAAAAAAGGAGCTCCTTAATCAGCAAACCCGGGAGGAAGGGCAGCTCCCATTCCTGCACGCCGCGGCAGGGCGTCCCTGCGGCCGTCCCTCTCCCTGGCCACCACCCTTCCTTCCCCTGCAGCCGCGATGCCTGTGGCCATACTTGTGCCAACCGTGCAAAAAACCCTTCCCGTGTCCTCACGATGGCCGGCACACGCTGAATCTGCCAGGTGCTGCTGCAACTCTTGGTCTTCCCTCTTTCCCCCAGAAAGAGGTGCGGCTCTGGAGGAGCATCAAACGGCCCGTGAGAGCTGCAAATTTCCCTGGTTCATGCTCTTCCAAGAAACTCATTCTTTGTGGTTTATCAAACCCAGAGTGTTTCCAGATAGAGGACAACAAGCTCCCCCAATTATGCTTTGCCATTCATCTGATGTTTTCATTATCCCCGATGCAGTACCCATCAAATATTGTCTTGTACCGAAAGCCATTTCTGTCAAATTAAGTTAAAAGGAAGTACTGGGAAACTAAAAGCTCCACATCTAATCCTGCCACCTGGAAAATCAGCAGAGAAATATAATTTTGTAGTCTTTCAAATTAAATCAGATTCTGGGCTCTCTGCTGGTGAGTTAATCCAATGCTGAGTGGAATAACTCTGCTCAACCATGACTAGGTTTAAGCATGTTCAATTCATAGCAAAGCAGTTCCAGTTCAAAGACACTGCTTTTAATTGTATTCTCACCCTATTTCTTTTAATTTTATAATTTGCCTCAACCATTCCCTATTAAGAAGCTATCAGCAGGAGATGGCCTTTAATTGCAGAGCTGCTCGTGCTGCCACGGGGGAGCGGTGGCCAGGGACCCGCGGACAAAATGAAGTGAGACCGTGCTGGGGTGCCCCAGGCAGAAACCCACCTGCAAGTCCTCCTGCTCACCCTCTGCAGAAATCTGGGCGTATGATAACCCTCCTCCGCAGCCAGCCTGACTTTTCGCACAGCCTGAAACCCTGAGCCCATCTCGATCGACGGCGATCACGCTCAGCCTCCCTCCGTGCCTCCATTCTCCCCCAGCCACAGCGTCGCCCAGCAGCATCCCCCTCCGAGCTCCGGTCACGCGTGGAGCTGGAGGACACCGGAGCTTTTGGCCATCTGGCCGCAGGTGGAGCCGGACTCGGTGGGTTTACAGGGACTTTCAGGCTGAACTGGGATGGCACCCTGGTGAGAACTGCTGAAAGAAAGAAACCACATAAAAATAAAAGTGATTATTAGAAAAATAAAAATCTTTACCCACTGTGACAGTGGAAATTAGACCCTTTATTGTTCTTCATTCGAAAAATGAGTGTGGTCACAAACTCCCCTTCAGCATCGCAGTGCCTTTGTACAAAATAATTCAGACTTGAGCGCTTGGTCTGCCTCATGATTGGCTTTTTCTGTGGTTCAGCCCAAAACCCAGCCTGAATTTAAGAAAATTTCAGCGATTCACCAGCACGAAAGGTTTCTTATTTTACTTTATTTTTTTACATTATTTTACAGAACAGTTGGCTCTTGTGGCACATGTCCATCAGGCTTGTGACCAGACTCTTACAAAGACGGTTGTGAGCTGCAGGAACTCCATATTTACTAATTTCAGGACTTAGGAAGGCTTGTGCCATCCCCTGTGCGAGCAGGCAGAGCCTTGGGGCTCTGCGGTTTTATCCCACCGCAGGAATGACCGCTCCCGGAGATCAGAGCTGCTCCCGACGCCGCACAGCCGTGCGCGAGCACAAGGATGCTCCTCGCGTGAATGTCCCCATCGTTTCTGGGGGGGGTCCCTGGGGGGCCGCGCTTTGAAATCACTCCCAAGTGCTGCTCCTCTGTGCAGTCGCTCCCACCCCTCTTTGATGCTTTGGATAAAACTGACCTGCACTGATTTTGTGGCTCTCTATTCTCCTTTAAATGTATGAGGTATAACCAGATGTCTCTCTCGTGCTTCATTTTATTCTATTTTTGTCCCCAATTGCTTTTCCTATGAGAAGTCCAGAATGTCACGTCTGATTTTCCCTGGTTTTCCTATGGGTCTTTTGGGAAATTTTAGACCAGTTGCAGTAGAAGCAGCAAAAATAATTGAAAGTGTGGAGGTGCTGAATAGTTAGCCCGGGCTTCCTTTCCCTGCAGCATTACTCTTTGAAGTTATAGAGCTGCTGCGCGAGTCTGTCCGTACGGCACTGGGCTCACACTCTCCTCTTGGTGACGGGACCGTGTCACTAGACCTCTCGCCGCTGCCGTCCTCGGGGCCAGGCAGCCTCCGCACCTCCCGGGTGACGATGCAGCGCACCCTCCCCTCTTCCAGGCCCTCTTTGCATATATTCATATAACAGATCAAAAAGGACAAATAGCTGCAATTTTCTCCTTTTGATGCAGGCCAGGATGCTCTCTCCAGCTAACTTTTGCAGTTTACTTAAGAAACTGTGCACTGGAATTAAGTAATTATGGATAAAATTCATCCTTCTGCTCCTCCTGGCCTGGGACCAGCATCTTCTCCCAGCACAGGGCTGCGCGCATCCTGCCAGCGCTCTGCCTGGGACTGCTGACCTCTGCAGGCAGCAAGGCAAGACTGCAAAGGTATTATTAATGACAGTAGCTATTTTTATAGAAAAACAGAAATGAGATAATTTCTTCAAATAATAAAAAAAAAAACCCCCAACCCAAACCAACAAGGGTAAACAGGAATGAGGTGGTTCATTCTGAGAAGCTTTTCTGGTATTGAGAGAAATAATCTTAGCACAATATGGTGTTTTGGTTTGCTTTCTGTTTTTTCCTAATTTACAATGTGTTTTAGCATCTACACAAGATACCCCTCGGGCTGCCAATGGCAACAGGACCCAGAGTGGTGATTTAACGTAAGAGAACATGTTCTCTTACACCATTCATCCAAACTCTCCCCTTTGCGCTGATACGTTACTGAACCACTTTAAACCGGGTCCAAAGGCTGGACCCGCACCCTGCACGTCCTCAGGCGGTGGCAGAGGACTTGTCCCTCTGTCGCACGCCTGCAGACCGATGCTGTCATCTAGTGGCACCTTCCCTGCTCCCTACAAATGCCACCTGGCACGTTGCAGAGTCCCTGTCCCTCCTGCTGAGAGGAAGAGGATGGTCTCCCCCTGGGAAGCATCGCCCTGGGACGGCGCACAAGTCTCATGGTCACCCAAAGACATTTTGCTTATGAGGACAGTGGCATTCCTCAGGTCAAGCTGCGTGTGTCAGCAAGGACGTACAGATATCGCTCGAGTGGACGCACGCTGCTATT
Source organism: Balearica regulorum gibbericeps (assembly GCF_011004875.1). NCBI lineage: Eukaryota > Metazoa > Chordata > Aves > Gruiformes > Gruidae > Balearica > Balearica regulorum. The sequence continues at coordinate 1,743,072 of NC_046210.1, read as the reverse complement.
CTAGAGAATTAACAACCCATCGTAACAACGAATCTAAAGCAAAGGCTGAAAAGCAAGCAGGCAATAATTCCTGCCAAACATCGCAGCTGTAACTGCACAATGGGAAAGGAGCTGCTGGGGGAGCAGCCTGACTCAAATGAATCATGACAGGAGGGGAAGGAGCCTCTGAAAGCTGCTCCTTTGACCTCAGCCTAGCTTTTTTTCATGTGCAAGGAAAACAGTTTGCACTGCTGCTCCTCCTGCAATCACGACGGATGCTCGAGAAGAAGATGAAGAATTTATCATTCCTCTCTGGGGCAGGAGGTGATAGATTATCTGTGGAGCTGTGGGATTTCCCCAGACCCGATATGAAATCAATCTCCTGGAAATGTTTCACTAGCCACATAAAGGGCTATCTGGAAACTGCCAGGTCCTCCGGTGTACGCCTTTACCTGCAATCATCTGGGCTGCAGCATTTTAATTTGTTTCCTTTAAAGAGACTCGAGGGTACCATAAGAGGCAGTTTCCAGGATTTAAAGGAGACGGCAGAATTTGATCTCTTTCCATGGCCTTGTGTGTAATTACTGGAAAGAGTGAGGAAGGCAATACAGATGCAAAGACTCAGAGAGGTTAAAAGGAGTTATTCAAAGCTAGAGGGCAAAAACCCCACCTCTGCTTGGATTTGAGGGAGGCGCGTGGGAACTGCTAAGCGGGGAGGCAGGATCAGGGCCGGTAACAACAATCTTGCAAACCCCGGTTGTTGGGGGCACGTTCCCTGGGATCGACGCCTGGACCTGGCAAGGAGCGATTGCTGCCTTCAGACGGCAGCGAGGACAGCTGGAGGTTCAACTCCATCCACCGCCTGCATCTAACTTCCTCCATCCCTTTCCCAGCCCCACTGGCAGAGGGCTGGTCCAGCCTGGGTACCGGGGAGCGTGGGTGTACGAAGCAGCGTGCAATGCTCCAGCAAGCTGCACCGCAGCGTAGCCCGGGACAGAAACTCTCTTTGGAAGAGCGATGATGCCCAGAGCATCCCACGGAGAAGACCACAAAGGGGTCGTCAAGAAGTGAAGCAGAGGGGACCTAGTCCTGCAGCATCCTTCTACCATAATTACCCTGGCATTAAGATAATTTTTAAAACACTTTTTTAGTTTCTCCTTGAAGGCGTGTTTGTCAGCAGTGAAACAAGTCTGCCCGTAGCGACCGAAGAAAGACGAGTCGTGCGGGTGTTTCTGCAGCACGCTCTTCTGAAGCATCAACCCCAGCCAAGGGGGGCTGCTTTTCCTGGAGAGGCTTGGCTGCCTTGCAGGGTGGTCCTTTGCACGGCGTAACTAAAAAAGCTATGCAACTTTTGATGCTTACAGTACCCCAAAGCAGTTTGTTTCTCTCCTTTTTTCAACTGCACCTTGCCCCAGGGCATGACCTTCAGCACCGCTGGTGGCTGAAAAAACGTTTTGGGCTCTTGGCAATATCAAGCTCGTGTGTCTTTAACTTCGCCGCTCTGTATTTTAACAGCCTAAGTGACTCCTGAGCACTGCCACTTGGAGAGAATTTCCTACGTGTCATCTAGTTTTAGTGCTATTCTATTTCATTTGCTACCTTAGTTTAATCATTTTTTAACACTCTCTCAGTTTGCATTTCTCTCTCTTTTCATCTTCATCTGTTCCTGATATTTTATTTTTCCAATAAACTAAGTAATTTAATAGCCCTAATCCCAAGCCTCCTATTTAAAACGTGGATGTGGAGGCTGCAGAAAGAAGTCCCAATTTAAATCTGTCAGTCAAACCCAATTTAATCTATCATCATCTTTATATCTAAAACTGCTCCATGGGAAGGAAACCATGACTGGGATTCAGTTTACCTTTAAAACATCCAGCTTTACAGCTTTCTAGTGCTTGCTTTTCTTATGCACAGGCCTTTGGAAAATGACAAAGTTACAGAGACTCCGGATAACTCAAAGCCATGACCATTTAGGTCCAGAGGGGACTGCACGTGCTTTTAAGAGCCCGAGGACACATCCACCACGCGTGGACGGAGTCAAGGAGCTTTAGAGTGAAGACCCTGAATGGGGAACGCCTCCAGCCCTTCCCTTGGCTCCAGCTCCTCCGTCCTGTTCCAGCAGCGCACGATGTTCACCGTTACCGACAGCCCCAGGACACGTGCAGCGTCTGGAGACCCACCTGCGAGAGCAGCAGAAACGCGTATGTCACCGACAGCCGCAACGTGTATTTAATTACCCTCCCTGCGCAGGGTCCGTACGAGGAGCAGTATCAGGCAGCAACAGCAAATGTACAACACGAGTGGCAGCACAAGATGCGAGCTCCTGAAATCAATCCACGTGAGGCAGAGCAGCTAATTACCGCACAAGCACACGGTACGCTTCTCAATCCCGGCTCCCAAGTCCCCAGGGGTTACAGACACAGAAAGGATTCTTAGGTGGCTCAACAGGCTGCTGCGGGCTTCCACGCTGCCCCGGCTCCTCTGCTGCGGTTTTTTTTTGGCACTTGAGTCTGATTTACATTTTCCCAATTTCACTAGGATCACGGGAGATCCGTGTAAGCGGGCTGCAACATTTCCAACCCAGCATTAACAGGGAGGATCCTAAACGCAGCCAGGCTGTGACAGACCTGCTGCATCCCGCTGCGAGTGGGATGGCTCCGAGCTCAGAGGGATGGGCAGGGAGGAGAGTGAAATCCTGATCTGGGGCGGATGGACCAGGAAAGCGCAGCCCCCGGGATGGCTGGTGGTCAGCAGCCCCCGGGGAAGTGAGCAGGGTTCTCAGAGCTGCCCCACATCCATCCTGAAGGACATCTCCTGAGGGAGCCTGGGGTGCCTCTGGGTTACTCGTGTTTGAACCAGGAGCACCCGCTCAGCTGGATGGCTTTGGACTTGTCTGTGTCACAACCTGTACAAACAAATCCTCTCGTCCTCTTCTACGGGTGAGACCCGGGGTTGGGAAGGCAGCTCGCAGCATGAGAAGAACCTATTACCCTGGAGCATCAAGTACGAAATGATTGTACTCCACCCGTGAGATGAGTTGTGTAATGGAGATGTCATCCTTCGTGAATAATTAAGGACCTTTCATAAAAATTTTACCGGCAGCTGGATACTAAGCAGGTGGGTGAGGGGTCCTCGCCACCTCCAGAGCTGGCAGCAGAGCAGCACGTGGCACAAGCACCAAAACAAAAGATCACGAGTACCAGTGTCCCAGAGCCTCGGTGCTGTTGACTTCTATCAAGCATCTCTGCTCACCCGCAGAAGTGAAAACATCTGGATGTATCTCAGGGTAAATTTGCAAATAACTGCCTCTTCTAGAAAGTTCTCACTGGTGGTCGTTCATTTATTTTCATGCAGTCGATCACTGCCGGCTGTGTGAGAGCAGCTTTGAAGCAGGACTATTAAATCCCAGAGAAGTCACTGCATGATTTTCACCCGAGCTGGAGCATTCAAAAGCCACGACAGTCAATATATTGTCGGCTGCAGTAAACAGCCTGACAGTCGGCGCAGCAGCCATTTAACAGATGACCACATTTTATTCCGGCCCTTATTTCATCCTGCAGCAATTAGCCAAGAAAAAAGGGCCTCATCACGCCGTCATTTCAGCCTTATGTATTCCAGCCTGTTTAGGGAGACAGAACCTAGAGGTACCTTCTGCACCCTGAATAAAAACGCTATTAAAGTCTGCTAGCTCGCATCACAGTTTTCACAACTACAGCCCGAGATAACAGCTACACATCCCTGCTGGGTTTTAGCCGTCTCAGGAGATGAGTTCTGACAAATCTGAGGCAATCCTGAGAAGGTGTGTGCGCCGGGAGGGGGGGGATGATATGCAAAAGGGTTTTGTACAAGGGATGAAACCGTCCTGACAGACGAGAGCACTGTATTGCACTAAGCGCATTGCAGAACAAGCAGTTGCTTCTGATCCCGATTTGAGCCTGCATCCCAAAAGACGGGTAACAGCAAACAGGAATTTCCCACCTCCAGGCTTTTTACTGCCTATTAGATTGTCCATACGGAGGTGAACACGTGCTGCCTCCCGCTCCCGAGAAGCGAACCCCAGCTCTGGGGTCCCCCCCCAGCCCCTGTCGCAGGAGCTGCGGTGCTGAGCCCCGGCACGCCTCGCTGAGGGCACGGGAGCGTCACCCACGGCGGGTGCTGCGAGGAGGCAGCTGTGCCCGCACCAGCCTGGGGCAGCCCCCCCCAACCCGTCCTTCACCCAAACCAGGGATGAGCCCGACACCAGCACTCAAACATTTAATGGATGCCAGGTCCTTCCCCTTTGCTCCACCTCGAAATAAAAACAGAACTCTGGTGCCCATGTTCTAGTTTTCTGCAATAATATCTTCCCCATAAATATCTTCTAAATAGTCCCAACCTCAAACGCAGCGCTAATAAAAGCACTCTTTATGGTTATTAGACAAGTGAAATGTCCCTGGACTGAACAATTACCTTCAAATATCTCTCAGAACTGGCTGGGAGTGCAAATCAGGTTCTTCCTCCCCAGGTACAAATCCATAATGAGGATTTATTTCTGAGGCGGTGGGAATGAGGTAATCCCTCTCCTTCTTGAGGTGAGATAAGGAGAAAGGAAAAAAAAAAACCAAAACCCAACCCAGTACAAGTTAATACTGAAGCATCTGGAAAAGCAAACGATTTGCAGGAGGAAGGGGCAGGAGGTCAAGAGCACAGAAAAGCTTTAGACAATAAGAGGGACGAATGGCTGGATTGCCTAACGCTGCCACGTGAAGGGAGGAGGCAGGAGCCGGCTGGCGTGGATGGACGCGCTGCCAGCCCGGCCGAAAGCTGCACAGAGCCAAGGGTGAACCGCGGTCGGTGGAGCACAAACCTCCCTGCTCTCACCGACGGGATTTCTGCCGAGGAAGGGACTCGAAAGAGCACGACGAGCGGGCGCTCCGCTTTCAAAGGGACCTCCGCTTCGTGCCGCTGCCGCTGGACGCCGATTGACGGAGCGAGAAATGGCGACAGCAGCCCACGAGAAACAAAACGCTCTGGGTTTTACTATTGGACTTGGAATAGAGATTGCAACCCCCTCCGTGGGAGTCTTGTCAGGAGGGGAGAACCCAGGAGGGGGTGTCAGCCCCCCGGGACAGCCAGCCCCCCCCCCCAGCAGCACGCCCTGCGCCGGTACCCACCCCCTGGTCTCCGTGTCTCGGTGACTCCAGACCACACAGACGATGCCGTTTCCTTCTTTGCCGTACTATTTTATCTCGCTCTCTCCCATGAGAAGAGCGATTATCAGCAACAAATACCTGCTCGGCAGAGGAGGGAAGACAAATAGGCTTTTAGACCCGGAATATGCAGCTACTTATTACAAATATTTGACAATGTTAGGACAGTTACCATCAGTCTCTCAGTTATTCTCCATCGCTCTAACATCCACCAAACCCAATACCTAAATCACTGGTGAGAGCGTTGAGAAGCGATCTGCCATTCCAGTCCTGCCAGGGGACGGACAGACGCGTAGGACAGACAGACGCCGAGCTACACCGCGGCCGTGTAACAAGCTGGGGTTGGTCTGACGTAAGATAAACCCGACGTTGAGCGGGGTTAGTGCCAGCTCTCCGCTGGGCTCGAGACGCGGCAGCCATCCCTGCTCTCGCTTCCCGGTGAGAGGCCGGGAATTGCTGCCAGGAGAATTGGTAGGAAAACAAACCGATGGGTTATATTTTGTGGGGACAGCTTTTTTCCTGCCTATTTTGTTTCAGCGAAATTGTTACTATAATAATCCTACTTCAGTAAAACATCTCAAATTGCCATAAAATGAAGCAGATGAGAAGAAATTGTATCATTTGGGAAATGAAACTGTCGCCCGGTCTCTGTTTTTTCAGCAAAGCCACAGCATATTGGTAAAACTGCCCTATGCAAATGGAGTAATTTGAGAAACGGTGTAGATTAGGGTAAAGGTGTGTATTTATGGGAAGCAATTGAGGAAAAGCGCCTTGGCACTCTCCTGGGATTTGTGCTCTGCGTTTGCTGATCAGCTTCGTTTGCTGCTGAACCCCCTGGTAGTTCTGTAGTAGGCAGAAGAGGAATGTGTTGATGCTACAGAAAATGAAGTCCTGCACAGCAGTCAATAGGAAATAATGGATATCAATTACACAGCTGGAACTGCTGACTTGATCAGATTTTATAACTCTCTACTCTAGGGCTCTTCTTAATAAATCCATTGAGAGAAGTGTCATATCTTTTATAGCAATATGTTTCAATGTTTTATTTTCTATGAAGGAGCAACTGGCAGCTTTACAAAATGCTCCTCGGAGTCTCCCATAGCCTCGTGAAGGTATCAAAATTGATGGGAGATGGACATGAGCTATTTGCTCTCTAATGCAGGCACCAGTTTGCCGTAACGTTTGGGAATTGCGGCTGGAAACCAGAGGGATTCCTTCCCCTCTGCTTCCATCCCGTTTACGGCACAGGCTCCCGACGAGCGATTTAGTGAGACCCTCACAGCAAGGTGCCGAAAGATCAGGTCACCTAAAAGCAAATCGCACATTGAGGAGAACCCTAGATTTTGCTGCAGTCAGAAAACAGCATCGTCCCGTGGGTGTGCGAGCAGCGACGCGGCCCAGCGAGGAGGGGATAGCAGACACATCCACTCAAACCAGACTGAAAAATTATATTGAATGGGGGGGGGGGAAAAGCTCACCTTTGTCTATTACTTGCAGTCTTTTATCTGCATTTTTATTTAATCCAGCCACCCTCTCAAGCGCTGAAAGCAGAAATGCAGCCTTCTTACATGGCATCTTCCCTATGGTAAATCTAATTAAACAGCCATTAAAATGTGTGTTAGCTCGATTATATCAAGGTGACCTGGAGCTCCTGCTAAATGTTAATAACAGCATTCCCCACTAACTGGCATTCAACAGGGAACAGGCAGTACTATTTCTACTGATGTAGCCTTTAGATGAATACGGTTATTAAAGTGCTTTGTGTACTACAGATTCCCAAATAAATATGTATGTAATTTTCTGGCAGCTGAAGTGTTTCGTGTGCCCCTCCAGCACTCCCAGCCAAGGCTGGCATCCCGGCAGCACCCCGGCTGAGCTCCTGCTCCCGCGGCACGGCAAGCAGGACACCAGCAGCAGCAGGGGATGCGTGCACGGACAAAAAAATGCACAAGCAGCATCTCTAAAACCCTGGCCAGAGGAAAAGTCCTAAAATGTAGGAAAGGAGAGGAGAGAGGTCAGACCCTACCTGCAAACAGCAAGAGCCACTTCCCACCCCCGTGGCAGGCGACGGGAGCCTCTGACTGCAGCGGCTGGGGGCAAGCTCATGGAGCGGGTCGGTCCCTCCACCAGCAGGCAATACGGTCGATTGCTTCGCAGCAAAGTGAACACCCACAAATACCTGTAAATCCCTAAGCCTCAATTCAGATCTGGAATAATTTCCCTGATTTACGCTGGCCTGACCTCCAATCTCAGAACCACGCACAGCTCACGGTCGTGTTTGCACGAACTCTGTAGACCGATTTCCACAGCCCTGTCCAGAACTAGACCTGCTAATGCCCAACAAAGAGGTATCTTTTTTTGTAAGCAGGCAGTTTATCCTGTGAAGGTTAACGATAGCAAAATGCTAATGATGCGACTGATAACTGAGAACAGTGTCTGTCCATTACTGCAGGTTTTTATCACGCACCCTAAGAAGTATCATTATGCTAAAGAAATTCTTCACCACGTGCTAAATCAAAGTCAGAGCGCTCTGCATCTAAAAAATTACTTCCTTTGGTTTTTACCTTATGTTTGACTTTACAAGTTTATTCCTTTAACTGCAGCTGCAGTTAAAAATAAGAAATATCCCACCAAGCTGCAAAATAGCTGAACAGGTGGAAAATGTCTCACTTCCCCCTTGCGCATGTCAGCAGACACGATTTGGACACTTGGGCTACATGACTGCATAAACCTCCCCCTCCCCATCAATAATTACCAACAGCGACGTTAATTTACCATCATTTCCAACCATTCGGTGGCATCAGGCTGGAACAGGGAGAGGCCACTGGGGCTCAGAGGGGTAATTACTGTCTGCAAAACCTCCTCAGGAGCCTGGTGGTTCCTTCCCACCCCCAGTAACTCCCACGTGTACCTGGGAAGAAGTGGAGATAAAGCCCTACGTGGGCAGTTATCCCAGGCAGTGTCCGTAACCGCTCTGCTGAAACAGGATTTTGCACAAGCAAGTGAAACGCAAAGCACCGCAGGACAGACCCTGTGCCTCTTACCCCCGATCCTCCAGAGCTGGAATTTCTGAGGAATCACTCCCCGCACAGCTCCAGCATCCAGGCTGACAGCCTCCTCCGGCAGGGAAGCAGAGGCAGCCCCAGATTACTTGTGGCCGATGATGCTTGTAGTGCAGGCAATTACGTTTTACTCTTACTGCTTCTTGGAAGAACAAAGATCGTTTTGCATAATTATGCAAACAATCGTCCGTGCTAACAATTGAAGAGACAAACAAACAAGGTAGCTCGATGCTGAAGGACGGGAGGTAGCGCTAATGAACCGGGCTGAATTTCAGTGTTAACGGTCCTGTTAGAGAAGGGAGGTAAAACGTACCACAGGGGATGCTGCTGCCCTTCCCGCGCTGGGCGTTCCTGGGGCAGGGACCTGTTCCCCAGACTTTCCACCTCCCTTTGGGGCAGTGGGAGTCACCGTGTCTGGTTTTGAGACTTGAAGGAGGACGCTGATGGGGGTGTCACCCCAGCTCTGGGCTTCTTTCCCTTTCCTATACCAAATGGAGAGTCAGAAAGAGCATTTATGCGACGGCTCTTACAGATCTCGCTGGAAGGCTGAGCGCACGGACATACACAAGCGACCCAGCAGAAAGCGGCTGCTCCAGCCAAATTATTCTGCACCCCTTGGCAGGGCAGACGGTTGTACTCAGGAATTCAGACGGCTGTACTCAGGAATTCAGTCGCCCGGTGCTTGCAGCATTACTGGGAGCCCTGCCTGACCAACGCCACGCAGCCGCTCCTGCAAGGAAATCCGTGCGTGGCCGTGTTTCACAGGCCTGCCATCCACACGCTGCATGCAGGGGTGCTGGAGGATGAGGAGATGCAGGAACGATGAACCCCCTCCCCCGGGTGCAATGATGAAAGAACAAACTAAGGTTGAAAACAAAAAAGAAAGAGGAGAAGCGGAGCCAGGCTGTAACACAGAGAGCTTCTGTTCCCCGGGCTTCGGCAACCCTCCTAAAACCAAACGTGGCTTTTCCAGCGCCCTTTTCAATTTTCCTTTTTCATACATCCAAAACAGGTTTGCCATGAGCACTTTGAGAGCGGTCAAATACTCAACTCCGTGCTCAGCACAGGGTACGATAAATGTGCTTGAACAAATGGTAGCGTGCACCAATTTAACAATAATTCAGGGATAAGCATTGCAGAGTCATTCTGAGCCTTTGGTGCAGCTTGGCGAACGCCCTTCCCAATGTCAGCGTGTCTCCGGAGGATCAAACGTGCCATCCAGCATTAGCCAGGTCAGAGTTGAGGCTTCTGGCCGACGAGAGCGATTCATCGGCTTACTTCTACCAGGAGCACTGTGCCTGCTGCACTGCAATTTCATCTGGGCAATTTTCAAAATCTGTGTTTATTTTCAGATCTTTGTTGGTCTGCATTGAGTTTGAATTTCTGCTTAAAGCATGCCTTTGTATTAATCCTTCAGCCATTAAATAACACTGGAGAGCTTTGGCACTGTCATTTATTACTATTACAGAAATACATGGAACTGCGAGGAACTGCTCTTTAAGAATCATTGTAAGGGGTGCACGACCGGCTAATTTTTCCCGTGATGGACTGGTTTTTTGTACACAGGGGAATCAAGAGAGAGAGCGGGCTTGCGGACAAGCACGGCACCGCACGGCATGTCCACCCCACTTCACAGGCGGGGAGACGACACGTATCTGTAAATCCAGGTTTTGAGCAAGGATGCAAGAAGGGAAGGGGATGATTTACAAAATCCAGAATGGCTGGCTGCTCAGCTGCAGCACAGGGTACGTAGGGTGCCTGGGGGCCACGGCGTGCCCCCCTCAAGGGCCAGAATCTGTTGGCAAGCTGGGTACAGCGCTGCCTCAGCCGCTGCCTTAGCCTGGAGCAGAGGATGTGCCGGGCTGCTCCGACCCGCTCCCAGCAAACCGCTTTGTCACCGCCAGCCACGAACACTTAGAGGAACAAAACCAAAAGAAAGAGAAGGGGTAGATGTGGAGGACTGCTGTTGGAAGGGACGTATGTGATATATACCAGCAATTCTGCAAAGAAATCTACTGAATTTCACAGGAGGTAATGAATGAAATGAAGTGGAAAGCATGGCACGAACTGGAGATTTGCTGTAGTGACTAATGTAATTAACCTCTATTGAAATAATTAAGCCTCCTAATTTGTGCTGCATGAGCAGCGCAACCGAAAGGGCAGGTGTGAGTCAGCCCCGCGCCGGCAGCGGGCAGGAAGCACCGGACCACGCCGAGGGTGCTCCCTCTCGGTGATGGGATCGGGCTCTGTTCACAGCGGCTCTCCCTCCGCTCCGCCATGTGCTGGGGATTTCGCTGGAGACAAGGGCAGCTTCTGGCACGGACCCTACCACCGAGCACGGGCACCACGACCACGTGCGTGGGCAGCGTTGCCCGAGCAGTCCCGGATTGGCACTTGGGACGGTTTCTCGGGCTTTGTGGGACACTGGCACTTGTGGGGAGAAGCAGAGGCACCCTGAGCTGCAAATCCTAGGGGCTGTATCCCAAAGCTTGGATCAACAGCCTCCAAAATCCCTTTTCCTAGTCCTGGCGTGCCCTGTCTCCGCAGGATGCTGCTCTACAGCTCTGCCTGCAGCACAGAGGGATTAAACCACACAGGTTTAGGAAAAAAAGATCATGGTCACAAATATCCCTCAAAACACTGCGGCCCATTCCTTTTGGACTTGACCTGTCTCCTCATAAACTGTCGCATTTTCCTTCCTTCAGCAAAGGATTGCTTTATGCCAGTCAGTGAAGCAGGGTTTTGTTGTCTCTAGTTATTAATTTACTTTTATTGGCTGCAGTGCCTTTCCACGTTTTATTACCAAATAGCTCACACTAGCAGAACGGCTTTTCTTTTAGGTTACACATAAACGTTTGACTTTCCCAAACAGGCACCAAGGAGAGGCAAAACTCTGCTGCGTGCGGGCACGACCTCTCCTGCCGCCTGCCCTCCTGCCGTCCCTGCGCACAGACCTGGCTGCTGTCCCAGCACAGGACCCGGAGCAGCGTCACTAAACTCTTTTAAGTATCAATAATCCCTCTCTTGAGCTAAGGAGAGACAAAAGGAGTAGGCAAGTCATTAAGTAAAGAGTCCCCACCTTTCTGCTAGTAATGACTATAATTGTGCCTGAAACACGAGGGTGTTACCGCGCATTTCACGTGTCCCGCTTTGCCCAGGCACGGTTACTGCTCTGCAAACCTCCCGCTCGCCCCATGGCCAGCAGGAACGGGCTGCAGATGCCTGCAGCTATTTTTTGGTGCAGGAACTGCTCCGTTTTATTAACGTTTCTAGATTAGCTGGCACTGCAATAACTGCAAAAGGGGTTTGCTGGGTTTTTCTGTTAGGTCTCTTAGTCACCCAAAAGGGTGTTTGTTCTTTGTTTCGCTGTCCGGATGAAAGGTTTTACTCTCCTTCTCATGCAAGTGCATGTGTTAGAGGGATCCGTTGAATCTGGCTGTCTGCTGAGTTTATATTTCCCTGCTAAAGACTGGCTGGTGATGGAGGAGCACCCCAAAAACACCGATCCCTTTCCCTCCCTTTCACTGCTCAAGGCATATGATGAAAAAAGCAGAAGATTTAGATTGATTTTTTTTCTGTCCTAAAAATACGCTCTGAATCGCTTTCATTGTCAAAGCATTGCTCTCTGTGATATTTTTCCTCTATAGCAATTATTTTGAACACTGCTATTAGATTGACTGTGAAAACCCAGTAGCATCACATAAGGTACTAGCGATATTGAAATACCGGGTTCCTTCACTGTTCCTGAATAACACCTCCCCGCTGCGCTGTGTCACATCGGTCTGGGTCCTGCTGAAGCCAGGACAACAGGAAGATGGTGAGAATCTTCTTTGAGAAAACTGACACCCGAAATGAATCCCCTGCACAGACACCCGTTTGTGCTAAAGTTCAAAAAATAAACGCAGGTGCTTTACTGGATTTGAAGCCCCACATGGGACCTTCTCTGCTTCCCAGAAGCTGCTGGGAACAGGCGTCTCGCCCAGGTCCAAGGCGACGGCTCAGCGGGGCACTACAGCGAGGCAGGGAGAGGGTGTCTGGAAGCTCTGTCCCCTTCCACCCACCTCTAGGGATTTACACAGAATCATAGAATCTTAAGGTTGGAAAATACCTCCAAGATCATCAAGTCCAAGCATTGACCCAACACCACCATGTCAACTAAACCATGTCCCGAAGCGCCACGTCTACACGTTTTTTGAACACCTCCAGGGACGGTGACTCCACCACCTCTCTGGGCAGCCTGTTCCAATGCCTGACCGCTCTTTCGGTGAAGAAATTTCTCCTAATATCCAACCTAAACCTCCCCTGACGCAACTTGAGGCCATTTCCTCTTGTCCTTTTGCTTGTTGCTTGGGAGAAGAGACCAACCCCCACCTCACCACAACCTCCTTTCAGGTAGTTGTAGAGAGCGATAAGGTCTCCCTTCAGCCTCCTCTCCTTCAGGCTAAACAACCCCACTTCCCTCAGCCTCATCAGACTTGTGCTCCAGACCCTTCACCAGCTTCGTTGCCCTTCTCTGGACACGCTCCAGCACCTCAATGTCCTTCTTGGAGTGAGACACCCAAAACTCAAGGTGTGACCTCACCAGAGCCAAGTACAGGGGGGCGATCGCTGCCCTGGTCCTGCTGGCCGCACTATTCCTGATACAAGCTGGGAGCAGCAGCATTAGGGATGATGGATTAGCAATTGGGCACCTCCAATTGCTGTGAAGTTAATGAAAAAGGCAGGCTTAAATTCTAATTCACTGCATCGTTCCCAACTGCACGGAGCAACACGGCTTCCTTCTACATTTGATTGTAGCTATATCACTACTGAAGATAATTGGCGGACACGTCGTTAGTCTTACATCAAGTACACCATGTATTTTTTTTCAGTTGTATTTACTTTAACTTCACAAAGGAATAAATTAAGTTCACAGTGATAGTCAGCAACTGTTGTGAGAAGGTTAGAATTCAGTCAAGCAGAGGAAAGAGAAGGAAAGACCACAAATGGGAAAAAATGAGCTCTGCTAGATACCGGTACTGTCTGATCCTTGGTTTCTTGCTCTGCTTCAGATGATTTTCCCAATTTTGCTGACCACAAAAGAGTTGTTAGGAAGAAACTTAGGAGAGAGACCTCCAGAGGTGCCCCGGGGTCGCATCCTTCTGGTCCTGGACTGATTTTCCACAGAAACACATCTGAGTCAACACCTCAAGACATCAGAGTCAATCTGCAGGAGCAAGAGGATGCCCTGCAGCCCTTGGCACGCACGATACAGAGACACGGGCGCAGCCGACAACGGGGGGCACAGGGCAGCGTCCTGCCCGCACGAGCTGCCAGAAACCAAACGCTGCCCGACCCACGCTGCGGCTGAGGCTCGGGGCAGGGGGGGTTTCTCTGGATCTCAGTACCCTTTGCACACACCTGGTTTCCACTACTTACTAGTAGTTAAATGCAATTTGTAGGAGAAAACCTCTCCTATGGAGGAGATGCTCATTTTCAAGACACAGCCATCCATCACTTAGTTCTGCACGCAGCATTTCCCCCCACTTTTTGCTGGCGACATTTTTTTTCTTTTTTTTTTTTTTCAGATTTTAAAACTGGGACAACTATTTTCAACTAGACAGCCTCTGTTTAGATAGGCAAAGGACCCCAGAGCAGACAGGTCCAGTCCCAGCAAAGCGCAGGCCAGCAGCTCTCCTGGTCTTGTATCTCCAGCAGCTTCTGTAGAACAAGGCAGGCGCAGGAGAAATTCTTGGTGGGTGAGGCCAAGGCGCAGCATCTGCTGGCGTGTAAAGCCCAGGACACACTCCGATCACTAATACTGCTTTTTGCAGCCCCAAACGTGCCGATCTGCGCTGCAGCACTAACATGCGTGTAACAGAAGATGTGAAGAGCTTTCCCTCAGCCACCCATACTATCAGCTAACGTGTCTCCTCTGGAAATACCTCTACGCCAGGTGCAGAAGAGACCCTCAGATGCTTCTCCGCAGCCTTCGTCTCTGCGCTTGAAAGAGGCAACGCTGAAGATTTTAAAGGTTTGTTCGTTTGTCTGGGGGGGGTGTGTTCGTTTCCCTGGAAGATTGACAGGCTCCTACAAAGTATTTACATGAAACTGTTGAGTCTCTCTACATTTAATTACACTTGACTGAGTGCATTAACACAACCATGAATTTTTAAAAGCTATCAGTTTTATTCTGTTTGACTGCAAACCTGACAATGTGAGTTGCTTTCCAGCACATCCTTCCCTCCAAGCCGTTTTTCCCCGGCGGCTGCAGCTGAGCTCAGGCAGCTCCGATCCTGGGGAGACCCCTTCCCCACCCACCCCCCCCAGATCAGGCTAAAGCAAAGCTGCATCGCCAGCAGGAAAACACCAATTTCAGCCCACAGACCCTACAGGGAATTTGCTGTTTGTTGATAATACATCTGCCCTGAGTCACAACAGGAAAGGCTAATAACAAGGGAAGAAATATATTAACAAGACTGAACTGGCTCAAAAATTAGCACCGTGCACTAGGTCAGCAGTACTTTCCTCCCTAGACATTGGGCTCCATCAGAAATGGCTTTTATTCAGGAATAAATGAATTTAGTTCCTGGCTGCTCGCTCAGAGCATGGGACAACACACGACTCCTGCCCCCAGGGATCCCTTTGGTCCCTGGACAGATCAGCATCGAGTGACCGGCACCGAGGACGGCTCCATCGGACGCAGCGAGGGCTGCGCGGGAGGGGAGGGATCCTGGGGCCGTCCCGTGCTACGATACCCAGGCACCTGCAGACAGAAACGTCCCCATCCCCTCCAGCGCTGCCCGGCCTCGCGGGGCAGGACGGGGCGATGCGGAGCAGAGCGGGGCTGCTGGCAGCCCCTGCACAAGGCGTCCAAGGGAGAGCAAGCGTTGCTTTCCGCAGCTGAGGGCCCGGGTTTGTGCGAGCGCTGAGCGTGGCTGATCTCTGCTCTTCTGAGCAACCGACTGCGAGTGGCAACTGAGCGATTTTGAGAGCTTGACCCTATTGTGAGTGCTGAGCTCATGCAACTCGTACCTGTTTGCTGCCTGTGCTCTGGCAGGAGCCCAGGTTGTGCACAGCTCCTCTCCTACTCGCGTTTTGTGACTCTTCTATCTTCTATATATTTATTTCAGCCCATTTCCTACTCCAGTCTGCAACCCTGTGATAAGGCATCACTCAGTCTTTACAATCTGGATTTTATTGTCTCTGCTTGTCCTTGTGTACTCAATTACCACCTTTTTCAATGAGAATTTTGGGGGCTTATTTATTTAAACACAATGCTAGCAGGTTAATTGTAAGGGGTATAAAGTCCTAATGCCAGCAGCAGAGTAAAAAGCTTCAATACCTTTACAAAGCCACACGCTCAAAAACCGTGCAATAATCTGGGATGCAATGCTTTCCTGTGGCAACTAGCCACTGCTGCATGCTCATCAACAAGCGGTTTCCAAAACAGTCACCGTGGCAGGGACGGCTGGCATAAGTTCAGCAGCAAAGACGACTGATCATCGACGTGCTACAGCCCAGCACGACCTCCCCCCGGATCCACCGGGATCGCCCCCCCCCCCCACAGTTGCAGACACCGGGGTCCGGCACTGCTGCACGCCCTCCCTGCCCTTGCCGCTCGACTCCCTGCCCGCAGAAGAAGGGCAGCACTGCTGCTCCCACCCCGCACCCTCCGGCTGTCCCATCACACCCACCGCAGCCGTTCGGCGACCGGGGCCGCCCGCAGGGACGTGGCGCGGGGCGGCTGCTGCTACGGCACGGCACCGGGGACAGGCTCTGGGGCAGGGGAGGGCACCGAGCAAAGCGGGTGTCCCCCCCGTCCCCCCCTGCAGCCACAGCTGCGATGCCAGCGACCGCGCCGTGCACCAGCGGCACAACGCCAGCAAAACGCACATCCACTGCCTGCAGCAAACCCAGACCAAAACCAGGGCGGGAAGTCAGCTGTCAACCAGAGATGATCAACCAGAGATCAACCAGCCTTGTCCAACAACCTGAGCCTGGAAGAGGATCTCCTTTTTCCCATTTGTCATTCTGTGCCCATCACTTTGCTAATTAACCCCCTCCCTGGGCACGTCGCTACCAGGGGGCTGCAGAACGAGGGACACAGCAACTGCAACGTAAGTGCCCGTAGCGTCCGTGATCCAGGAAGCCAAAGACCTGATGTTTGCACTTATTACTCACCTCTGCAGGCAGATGTCATGTCCTGGGACTTAACCCAGTAGTGCATTTGAAAAATCACTTGGGTCTCAACAGGTTCTTCTTCCTAGTTTATCTCTAGCTGCAGAGCTGCATATATAATAAGCTGAGGCTCTTAAAGTCTTCTGTAGCGATAATCAAAATCTGTTATCGTTGGCATCTAGTACTTAGCCCTGTAAGGGTGATATTAGTTCTGTAAACGCAGCAGAGGTTTGAAAAAGCAAGTGGTAAATTCCAGATTTTGGGACAGCAAAACACAGCTCGGCCAAAAGGGGTTGCAAGAGAAGTTCATAATCAAGATCTGCAGCAGTAGGAGGGTTATTTGCATTTCATCTGGACAAGAAAATATAACTGAATTTACTACAGCAGGCCTCTTGAGACACAGCTCGTAGACCAACGCTTTAGCTTTGCCTCTGTGCTGAACTTGACTGCTATGAGGGAAGCATGGCTGCTTACGGCACATTAGCATTCACAGCTATTAAGTGACAAATTAGCATATTCTCAGAAGCCATCGGCAACGGGATGGATGTCCAACTCAAGGACTGCTCCTGTTTGTTGTGATTAGCATAAACCCTCTGTACTCGGGGTATTCGGAGAGCACAGCCTGGGCACCTGGGGGGTGCTCGGTGCGGCGGCTGGGGAGCAACCCGGGACGGGTAGGGGATTTCTCCAGCCGAGAAAAGTTTTTCATCCTTTCGGCCACTAGCAAATACTCCTTTTTAGGTGTGTGCTATGAACAATTGAGTACGTATACAAGGGCAACGTAAGCCGTCGGGGTTGCTCCCAGGCAGCCGCACGCACCGTGCCCGACGGATGCTGAGGGTCCTGCGCCGGCTGGGGCAAGCACCCGCCCACCATTACGTCGGTATGGTACATGGTATGGTTTAAAACTGAATTTAGAGCAGCGGCTCATTCATCAATTTGTATTCTGGTCAAGCCCTGTGACAATGATGCTGGAGACACGTAATGAATGCAAGTGAACACAGTTCTGCCTGTATAATTTGCTTCTCGCTGGCTCACATACCTATCATTTTCCTGTAGTTTGTTAACAATAAGTAGTCACATAATTCATTTCTGTAAGAGAGTGTTATTAATGCTTTGTTTCCCTTCACATATATATCAGGCATTTATTGAATACAAACTTGAATAAGTAGGTGCCATCCAGAAACAGAAAGCAGTATTTCACAGCGAACAAAGCACAGGTGCTGCTATACTTGGCGTGATTCTGCAGCATTAAACCCCACCAATTGCACATAAATAACGAAGTAGCAGGGATACCAATTCATAATTAGAAATGACTAATCCCCAGTTCCTATGCTGGGACAAATCTGCCACGTATCAACCATCCCAACACGGTGCTTTATCTTTGTTTTTTGCTAAAACTTGTGTTGGCACCACAAGGTCCGGGCTCACCAAGCCCAGTGCTACCCCAGGCACAGAGGGGGATGCTCCTCGGGGCAGAGCTGGGAAGGAGGATGCTACTTGACCAATTCTAGGGGATTTTTTTTTTTTTTTTTTTGCACAGAAACAGCTCTGAGTGTGCTACTTCTGGTGCTGGGGACACTCACACAGATGGAGCTGCCCTTTGTCGGGGCTGAGCAGTGCCCCAGCAGAGGACAGGGATCCTCCAGCGCTGCCGGGCACGCCTGCGATGTTTTAATAGCTCGCGCTCATTTCTGCAGAAATGCCTTTGCTTGGGGACCCCCACGGGCACCCCAGCCTGTGCAAACACCCTCCGGCAGCCCCGGCACCCACCTCCCGCTCCCACGGGAAAGCGATCGCCTCTGGCGGGGGGCTGACTGCTCCCCCTCCTTGCTCTCGCACAACCGAAATTGCACTCGCGAGAGAAAACACGAGTTCCGACAGGTCATTGTACCCCTCTTAGCTGGGAAATTTTCATCTTTCTGGTATTAGACATAATAGGATAACACTCCAAAGACTTTCTGTGCCTCTGACTGGCTTTTTAAAGATTTTTTTTGTCATACTTTCCTGCTTCAAACTGATACAAACCCTGCTGGTAAAACCACACGCTTTGTAGGTAATGCAACGACGGCATAGAGCACAACGCTGGGAGCGTTTCTTTTTAACAAGCCCTTTAGTGTGTTTAGGAGGACAGCACAATAAGTGCCATGAATATATTGAATATATACATATTTTCCTCATGGTGAACAACAGATTGGTAGTCCACAACGAGAAGTCACTTATTAGGCGTGACAGGAGGAACTACGCTGCCTGTTAAACGAATACGTATCTTTTATATCACTACTCCGCAGGGCAAGCGTGGCTCTCCACGTAGACCTTTTCTTTCAGATCTTACAGAAACTAACACAGAAGAAACTTTAAATGCATCTCTTGAGACAATTGTTTACTACACAGAAGCGTGAGTTGTCCTGGAAAGCTACTCTGGTTTTCCTAGGTGACTTTTTAAAGTTTTTAGCTCTAAAGCAGTTTTCTTGGAAGGATTTCAGTAGATGGCTGCGAGGGTATTTTTTTTTTTTTTCATACACCTATTATTTGGAATTCACTTCTGTATTCACCCCATGGAGAATCAGAAAAATTCTGAGAGGTGAGCCACTTAACTGATAGTGACAATAAATGCAAACACAATGCTTTAATTTCAAGAAGCCATTAATTTAAAAAAAATGAAATGGCATGAACTACAGCAGGTGGAGAGTCTGGCATCAGCAGGACGGACAGGCAAGTTTTCCTATGAACTAACGTCTTTCCCACAGCCTAGAGACAGGCAACGTTTTGCGTTATTTTTAATCTACTCAAACATATTTTTCAAATGCTGTGAACTAATTAAAAAAGGACATCTAAAACATTGGAAAAACTTGCGAAAAGAAGCATATTCTAGGAAGATAAAACCATACACTGGCGATTAATAGCTCATCACCTTTTTAACAGATGGACCTAGAACGGCAATAGGGCAGTTGTTTCAGGCTGTATTTCCTTGTACCTCGTTTTCTGCTAGTTGGGTAGCCAAGTCACACTTTAAAAATGTGTTTAACAGGTCGGTAAATGGGGCAGTTTATTGGCTTCCTGCAATTTTGCCTCTCACCTGCACCACCCTTCTGCAGACTGCAGCAAAGCGACACATCTGCTGTAGTATGGACCTTCTGTACCTGCACGTATAGATATCTTCTGGAGCGTTTCCCCAGGAGAAAGGGGGTCAGATGAGGGACCACCCTGGACACCCTTAGAAGCACTTACCCTGGATGATGGCTTGAATGGTCTCAAGATCTTATGGCTATAAAAGCCCTTGAAAATTGCCCTTAAACCTTGCCATAACTTAACGCAATTAGAAAAAGACTGTGTTAATGTGAGGGACTGACATTTAGCTTTGAGCAGTAACGAGCCCTTGGACGGCTGCTCCTCCCGCACGATTAAGGAGGCAGCCCTGGCCGGCGGGCAGCTTGCTCCGTGTCTGCCTGCCAGGGATCTCGGACACGGAGCGATGCAGCGCGTTGGTGAGGCTCCTCCTCCGCGCTGGCCCTGGGCAGAAGCGTGACCCACCCCAGAAAGCATCCTCCAAACCCTTGCTGGGGACAGCCTGGAAAGCGTCCCCGGCACGCGACTGTCCTGTCACCGTGCTGCCTGTGGCATCTCTCCAGCCTTAACAGGGAGAGATTTCCATCTGCTCCCTGGGCACCACGCTAGTACTCGCCTCGCACGCAGAGCTAATTATCAGCATGGACCAGTAAGGGTAATTAGAACTGGGAAAGTAACCAGGTATTACAAGCGACTCCTTATCAAATAAGTACAATCCGTGACCTTTGCTGTGGACAATTTTCTAGAATTGGTAATTAACTTTGTCTAAACGTGTCAGAATTTGACTGGCCCGCACTGCGCCTCTACACGCAGGCGGCTCTGGAAACCATCAGGAGCAAAACCCTCCTGAGATCAGGCCTGGGATGAGCTCATTGGAAATGCACATCCTGGCCTCCTCTCACACAAAGCACAAGCAGGAAAGACAAATGATGGACAAGACATTTCTTTGTCTCCCTGTTTTGTGCCTCATCCATAGCCCAGAGACATCTCTCCAGGGAATAAACTCATTTGCAAGCAGATGAGAGTGTGACGGGGAGACAGACAGGAATGGAGGAGTCGGATCCCGCGGAAGCATTGCATCTGAAGAGTAATTAAAGCAGTGAAAAAAGTTGCTGCTAATAAAAGAGCTGAAGCTGCCAGTGTCAAAATCTCATAATGAACCAACCAAGTGACAAGCCGCTTTCATCCTCTTAAATGAAGAGGACCATGGACAAATTTGTTTTCCTGCTTTAAAGTATATAGACTTTAACAAATACACTTTTCCCATTAGTAACCTATAAAGGGGGTAAATTCAGTTAAACAGAAGGGCATAAGGGCTCAGGCAGCAGCAAGGACAGCAGGAGAGCATTCGCACAAGGCTGGAGGGCACTATGGAAAGGGCACAGCTGCTTTATATTTTTATATTTTTTTATGTATGTGCCCAGATATTGCCAGGGTTCAGGACTTCCACCTTTCTGCTGAGCCTCTGTCTGCCAAACAAGATGCTAAGTAAGCTGGATCTCTCATTTTAGTCCCTGACAGACACAGATCCACAGAGTCCTGACTCCCACAACAAGAAGTTTCCCCAGTGGATCCTGTAAATCCTGCTGAGCAAGAGTCTGATGCAATAACTTACCTGGATACCCTTTTTCCAACACTTACTGAGCTTTTACTCCTCGCTAACTATTATTTAAATGTGACTCTCCCTTTCACACTTTTTTCCCCCCCACGGAAATGCATCGTTCCAGAGAGGCAGCCGTACTTTCCTCACCCTCCACAGTGACAACCAACCAGCCTGAGCCATCGCAGCAGAGTGCACAATCTGTGGATAAACCACTCATGCACGCAGACGCTCTCATAGAACAATTTTGGTGCAGTTGCTCCGAGGTTACCCAAGATGCTATCAGCAACACTGACTTGTGGCCCGTTTTTTACAAGAGGAAGGTAACATTTGGTGTAAATCCAAGAGGCGTACAATAATGAATGAGCTCAGCCTCCAGCAGCGGCCTCTGCACAAGACAGGGTATCGATTTCAACATGATGAGAAAATGAAGGATGACACGTTTCATGTTATCGATCCTATTTATTAGCAATAGCAGCAGGTCACTCCATCCTCCCCAGCTGCCCCAAGGCACAGGGTCTGCACGGGAGAGGGCGGGCAGCCCTGCAGAGCATCTTCCAAGGCACTTGCCCGTGGCCAACGTGGACACTTAAGGTGGCACATGAATCCCTCCGAGAAGCAACGGGCCTCTCCCCGTTGCAGGAAGGCACAAGCCGTGATTAAACGGACTCGGAGCAGACTGCTCCATCACTTCTTCCACGCAGAGCATTACTCCAAAAGGTTTCTCACTGCCGGACAGGAGCAATTTCTCCCCAGGGTCACCAGGACAGGGGACAGTGTCAGTGGAAGGGTCTCGGTCCCCGCAGCTGGGGCTTCCCAGTGACAGAGCTGTTAAACACCCTCCCAATCTGTAACTATAATGATTTGACAACTAACATGGAACCTGCCAGAGCTGGCTCAGGGGAAGGGAACCTCCAAGGTCTCTCAGCTTTAATTGAAAGCCTTTTACTATTCTGAAAACAACATACTTCAAAACACTCACTAGTCAACGCACGTAGCCAAGAGCAGAGAGAACGAGCCCTTCACAGAGGTGGCGATCGCACATCTATCTTTATAACCCCTGGTGCCAGGTGCAAGAGAGAGCTCACGGTGGGATCCCCCCCATCAAAACACCCCGTGAAACCACGAGCTCCGAGCTGCACCGCCGCAGAGCGGTGCTTTGTCTGCTAAAACACGCAAATGCATTCCATCTCTCTCCCCCCCCCACCCCAGTCCTCAACGATTTGGTCTCATTGGATCCGAACACAAGAACTGAAACTTGGACTTATGATGGAGTCCAGATTAGAAAGCAAGTCATTTGTGAATGGCAAGGTGATTTTTTTATTTTTTTTTTTTTAAAACATATTACAAGTTACAGTTCACGCACCACGGTTTAATTGCATTTGCCCTCCAGCCTTTCAATTAAAACAAACCAGCAGTTTCAGAACGGAAATGGGAATGAGAACAAACTCTTATAAAGAGGAAAATGCTATGTTTGGGGAGGAAGAATAATTATTGCCAAAGATATAACAGAGGGAAGGAGTATCACTCTGTCATATCCAGGGGCCAAACGTGAGTTATTCAGACCTTTCAAAACAAGGTCATGCCATAACTGATAGCAGAAGGGAAAACCGCAGATTATTGCGGAGCTCACGGATTGTGTTGTTTTACCCGAAATTCCAGGATGCAACGGTGAAAACCCTGAGCTGGGAAAAACACAAATTAATGTTTCTAGGGTATTTTTCCTGGAATTCTGCTCCGTGACTTCACAGACCCTGAACAAGGGAAACCATCAGGAACCGGCTGCTGCGCAGCCCTGGGCTCCGAGCCGGGCGCTGCGGGGCTCCACACCACGGGGGACTCAGAGGAACAAGGAGACGTTCTCCCCAACACCCTACCCGGTCTCCAGGAAGAGGAGGAGTGAGGAAGGCTCTGCCGAGGGCACCGAGGAGCAGCAGCGCCGAGCAAATTCATGCCTGACGAGAGGTTTTGCAGCTTCTAGCAGCACGGCAAGGAGCTTTCACCGGCTGTGTAAGAACACGTAATGCGGCACCGCGCATCTCGGCTGCCTAGGAAGCGATAGGTACCTATTGGGTTCATTAATGGTCAGGAGAAAGGAATATATTTCCAGGCTACAGAAATTAACACCTTTGCGACAGATAATGAATAAATACCAACTGTGAATAAATAACCTACTGCTATTTCCCAAGGGATCTTCAACTCTCATTCTTGCCTCAAACTTCTACAGAAGAAAAATAAACCTACAGAGAGCTTAGTGTAAAATACCAAATACTTATTACTCCAGGTTGTCTCTAGTTACTTTCTACTGCCTTTCCTGGCGAGAGATTGATTTCTGATCAGTGTTTGCTTTTCCCACGTCTTACTGCCGCTGCTGCGTGTGCCTCCCATGTAAATGCCCCTTTTTCCATCCCTCATCGCTGCCAGCCGCTCTTCCCCCGGCTCCCCAGCCGACGCAGAGATGCTCCCCAGCCGCCAGCGTCCTCAGAGGGGCTCCGCAGCAGCACCCTAATTCATCTCCTCCCATTAAACACAGCCCTCACCCTGTTCTTGCACCCGCTGCCTCAGCCACTGGCTCCTGGACCAAAGCGGAAAGGAGAACCAGCTAATTGAGTTTATAATTGTGCTGCCTTCATTTGCCTCGCCCCGTCCTGTAGCCCTCTGCAAGGCAGGAGTTCCTGGCGGAATCTGAAGAGGCATTTGGTGAAATCCCACCCGCTCTCCGTCAGGAAGGCCGGCGCAGGAGGATGCTTTCTAGCCTGGCTGGGATGCCCCGAGTGACAGCCTGCGTGTCTGGCACGCTTGACTCAGGACCACAGCTCTTGCCTCATACTTGAGGAAATGATTGTGACCCAAAATCCTGGAGGCTTGTGGCCCTGAATATTAACCACCGCAATCCCTGCTTGCTACAGCTCTGGAATATTTTTTAAATTCTGATTGTACCTTCAGATAAATCATATCCCACTTTCTGCAGAGCTGTGAAGAGAAGATATTTTTGTAAGAAAACCAGGAGGGAAGACAACCGTTCTTACTATATGAATAACATATGTCATCCCAAACCCAGACCTTGGAGAGAAAGAAGTCACCACGCACAGACTGAGAATAATCTCATACAAATGACCTTCTAATCACCCCCTCCAGTCCCTTGTTCGTATCCAATTTTGCTCTTGATAAATATCTTCAGAGCATTAACTTGGGACTTCTCCACACTGATAAAGCGCCTGGAGGGATGCTCCCATCCGACTGCGGGGCTCTTCCCACGCTCCAGCTGGGCTGAGCCACACAGGACCCCCCAGCTTCTCCAGGAGAAGATCTCAACAGCAAAGGGAGGGCTCAGAGGTCCCAAACCTCCCGGAATAAGCACTGTGGGGAGCACCGGGGGAGGCAGGGAGCTCACCGGAGGCAGAGCTGGCATTCCTCAAGCAGCCGCTTCCTTGTGTTGTCCTTCATTTGTCCTTGAGGTTTCCCCATGGCCGGTGCTGCACCAACAGCTCTGCAGCTCATCCCCAGAACCCCGGGGCCTCACGTTACCCCAGCTCCTTCCCAGCCTTCAGAGATCTGCTCCACTTCTGATTTACACCACTGCCGACAAGCTCACGCCCGTCGTGTCCTTTGCCCATTTCCCTGGTTTTCCTGCATTAACAAAGGGGCCAAATGGGAGGAACCCAGGAAACGCAGATGGGCAGCCTGGGTTCTGCTCCATGCAGACAGAAAAAGGCTGCCCAGACAATCAAGCCCCAGCCGCCCGTCCCAGCACCTCCATCCTGCTGCTGAGGAGGTGGGAGCGGGAGGCACCACCGCAGCGGGACACGGCCGCATCCTCCTGTCCAGGTCTTCCTCGCTGCAAGAAAGCGCGACGGTGAGGACATCGGCAGCGTCTGGAGAACAGAGAGCTGCTCTCCAAACTGGGTTCTCATCTAGCAAGTGTGGTTAATTAACACAGGAGGTTTAATTAGCTAATATTTCTAAGGAGCTCTGAGAGCCTGAGGTGAAAGGCACCAGATAACTGCAAAGCTTTATTACTGCATGTCACCAGAAGTGGTTTATTGCCGTTAGCTTTCCGCACTGCCTCTGCCCTTCTCTCACCGCTTCCCCATTTTATTACACCTCCCTGACGCAATAACGCCCCTCTCTTTTCCTTAAACTCAGCGTTTGTCCTTTTGCTCCTTCTCCAAACGCAGCTGTCCGCATTCGGCAGCTATTTCCCTGCCGGGGACGGTGCACAGTGCTGGCACGGTCCTGGAGCCGCGGGGTCCGAGGGCTGGGGCTCAGCACCACGGCAGCGCGGGCAGCCCCGGGACCGGCCCTCCAGTAACAGAGATCCCCACGCTGGGTTTTATTTGCTGCCATTAATACGCGCTTACGGCACAGGGAGCTTTTTAAGACAAACTCGGATTGCGCTTGCGACGTGCCGCATTCGTCGCGCCACCAGCACCCGTCCGAGCTGAGGTTCAGACCGCTTCGTCTGCACAGGAGGCACCAGACTTGGTGAGAGCAAACCAAAAGGCAGCAGCTTTCTGCACAGCAGGATAAATGCATTTGGAAGTTAGGGGGGGGTGGTGGGGGGGAACAGGGAGCTTTAGTTTTAAGGGATTGCAAGGGCACAGACCAAACCAGGCTGCAGAAACTCATTTTGCTGCGTGGACAAGGTTTGGACAGTAGATTCGCAAACTTTGGAGCTTAGAAACCAATAAGCATTAACATAGCTTTCTCACACCCCAGCTCAGATGAAAAAGTAACCAGCAGCTTCCAGTTCATGTATCTAATCAAATACATATTCCGAGTTAATACAGCATTGGAGGCACTATCAACACGCAGGAAATATTGCTAGAAGTCCACTTCTAAAAAAACCCCAAACATCATTAAAAAAAAACCATGCCAAAAGCAAGAGCCCTTGCTACAGCGTAGCAACAAGCATGTGTGTTGGCAAACAGAGCCAATTTCAGAAGGAAAACAGCCCAGATAATTTAGCAAACATTAAAGACATCTCAGCAAAGCACTTCTAATCGCAGAGGAGAGGCTGGGAGACACAGTAAAGGAGTTGCAAGGAGGATACCTGAAACGCGTGCGGGTTTGCCGTTTCAGATAGTTATTTTTCCCCACAAAACGCGTGTGCGGACACATTACAGAGGGATGCAGCATTGGAGCTTTTCGGCTCACCGTGTCACCTGCCCGTCACCCCCCGGGAGCGGAGTCACACATTCAAACCTCTGCACCCATCTGACCGCACTGATTGCCTCGTACTGAGCGGGAACCTTCAGTCTAGAGAAGGGATGACAGAGGAGACACGCTAAATCCTCAAATACATAAAAGGATGAAGCAAAAAAAATACATCCACACACCCCCCACCCCCCCCCCCCGCGCATCTTGGAGAGAGTACAGACTCAATTGCAGCAAAGACAGCACAGGCCGACAACAGGAAAACAGCATTTTAAGGGAAAAAACAAAGCAGCCCCGTAAGAGACTTTCTGGAGAGGTTGTGTTGTTCCTGTCGCTGCAAATTTAAGGCCATTTCAGACAACGTGCATTAAGGGACACGGATTTGATGACCCTGCCAGCCCCAGCCTTTCAGATCGTGCCCGCACAGCGGGTAGCACCGGGCTGCTGTGCACCACGACCTCGCTGCAGGATGGCCATCAGCTGCATCCCTGAGCCCGCGGGCCAGAGGTGAACCTCCCACGCACGGCTTCCTTCCAGGGCTGCTACCATAACCTTTATAAATTTGCTGCGTTGCTCTCACCTGACTCGTTACACAAATACCACTGAGTTAATTTATTGCAGGAGGTAATTAACAGTAGGGAGCCTGGCTGCAAGGCAGCTCGGATAGTTCCAGCTACCCAGTCCTGTATCTTACAATCAAGAGAGGTATTTGATTTTATTTGGCCAAGGCTAAAGCTGTTGCAGAGTTGCTGCTTCAGACCGTGGGACAGAATCCCGGAGCATTTCTAAAACCCCACTTCTACCACATGAACATTATTCCTGGCTGTTACAGAGAGGGACAAGCCGCAGCCCAGGGCAGGATAACAAGGCTAAGCCTCTCTGCTGTGATTTTCCTCTATCTGCGCTTGCCGAGACGGGATCTGTGCTCGTCCTGCTGCCTGCCCCAAGCCAACAACCTGTTTCCACTCCGAGGACTTTGCAATTTCAGCTCAGCCATCTGCACCACCTCCCCTCACACCAACTGCACACGTGAAACTCCCTTCTCCTATTTCTCACCTCACCTACACACTAAGCTGGTCAGACACAGAGAAAAAGAGTCTGATTTTTCCAAGCTCAGTCCACACTCATACAGTCCCCTCTTGAGAGGCAACTGCAAGCATCAGGAAGCTCAAGCGTGTTACCGTGTTGTAGCAGACGAGTATTGCTCTGAGTAAAAAGCAGGAGCCCGGCAGCCCAGCTCAGTCCACAGGTTACAACAGACTAACCTGCAGGAGCTGGGAGAGACGACAGGCATTCTGTAATCAGGCATTCTGCCTCTTCTTGCAGTAGGATTTCCCTAGCCATTCTGTAATTCTTCCTTAATTAACTCATGGTGCCATCACCTGCACTCTCCTGACTGAGCCACAGTGCCTGTCTGAGGTTCTGCAGCGCATCTACTAATGGCAAAGACAGACAAATTAATAAATGCTCCATACAGGAGTTTCCAAAGGGCTTATTCTGTGTCTTTCCAGCACAAGCCCAGCAGAATTGCCGGTGCCAACCAGTGCCTACAAGTGCCTGGCAGACAATCTGTTCCGCACGCTCAGGGGAGAGAAGTTAATGAGCATTTCTTCTCCCAGCTATGACCGTCGCAGCAATCCCTAGCGAACCCTGCGTTTCTCTCTCCTGTACTGAAAACAGAACCTGACTTTATAAAACTGCAACATTTCTGGCAGAGATTTTGGCTGATTGGGATTGTAAACACCGTCGCAACTATGAGAGCAATGTTAAACATGCAAAATAAAAACAGTTTTAAAGCAAAAGCTTCTGAGGTGGCTTGCAGCTTGGAAAGCGTGTGCCTGTGTCCTTTAATCTTTGCAATGATGCTGCCTGAATCTTGGGCACTCTACAGTGGCCGTGTAAACGCGTGCACTCCCACCAGGTACAGCTAGGTAGCATGCAGACCAAGAAAAGCCCCTCTGGAACAAGAGAGAGGACCTCTGCTCTGCCTCTACATCTATCCCAAGCACTAACACACAAACCAAACCCAGGCACCCGGGCAAGCATCCTCAGCACCTCCACAGACAGCAAACCAAAGAGCAAACAGACCGCAGGCTTCAGGCAATTTTGTTTGTTTTCTTCACATCACCCGGTGCCCCATCAGCTCTAGAGCCGAGGTGACCGTTCCTGCCATGTCCTGTCCACAACCAGGACCAGCTTTCCTCGCACGTGATTTTTATTTCAGCACCAGTACACTGAAGCTTCCAGACAAGGAAAACCACGAGGCCGATTTACGTGGCCAGCGCTCCCCGCGGCCCTGGGCTTGCGGCCGCTCTCACCCGATGCCCAGCTACCTTACACCCTGCCCAACACCTGCCCATCGAGCTGTTAATACGAAATAGTCTGTTCCCCTGCTAAGAATCCTAACGGAGCACAGAGCCAACGATTACAACTTTTGCGCAGCAAGCCCCTGAATAAACTGAATAGTGAACATTGCTGCGAAATCCTGAATTGCGAGTAAGCCAGCTCAAGCACAAGTTGTTTGTGGACATTAGATTAATAAGAAAAACAGCAACAGCAAAAAAAAAAAAAAAAGAAAAAAAGGAATTTCAATTACTCACCAGGCCTCATCTGCTGAAGTGCAGTCGCAGCCCTTCTGCCCGTATCTGCCCAGGACCTCCAGGATTCTGCCCCCCCTGCTCTCCCCAGCAGGTCTCTGGTGCTCTCACCACCCGCCTCGCCGACGATCCGATCCCATCTCCAGCTCCATCAGCATATTCCGGTCAGGTACGCGCTGAGCCGCAGCACTGCACAGCCCCAGTTGCTCAGGTCCAGGTCAGGCAGCGCTTCCAGCCCTAAAAGCTTTTGGCTGCAGCACCTGGAATTTAATACACAGACCTGGGACTCACCACTCAAAGAGCTATTTACAGCTCGACTTGTACGGAGCGCAGAACGATTGCGGGTCTCGCAGCAAAGTTATGTACCGCTGGCTTATTAATAAGCCCCTGAACCAGCAATGCCAGCTCGTTTAGCTCAGCGCCAAGGCCGCCGCTGGCAGCTCGACGGCCCGCGTTGACAGAGACGGTGCATCGGTCCCAGACGATGCAGCGCTGTGACCTGGGCCACTGCCCCATGGGGTCCCGCAGCACCATCTGCCTACGCTGACGGCAAACACGCTTTTAGGAAAACAGTCTATCTTGGTCCTCTCCTACTCAGCAGCCTCCTTGGTCCCAGCAGATCAAACACTGCCTGGGCTCTCTTGCCCGTCATCCTCGCCCCGAGCACTGGGTCTCACTTGGGGTGAGCCAGGTCCCCCCCCCCCAGCAGCATCGCTGGTGCCCAGGAAGGCGAGGAGCATGGGGCTGGGTAAGATGGTCCCTCTGCCACCTCCCAGAGCTGAGCTCATGGCAAACCACGAGATGGAGGTGTGCTGGCAGGTGGGGGCCCCCATGCCCGTGGTCACCCACTCTTCCCAGGGCACTACACCCTGGAGCTGCGGGTGGGAAGAAGCCTCCAAGGCCACAGCTTTTGGATCTCCATGCTCAGCTGCTCCAGGTAGAGTCTTTCACCCCTCCTCACATCACAGGCTCTGGCTCCCCTCTCCGCAGGGTCTTGCTCACCCTCCCCAGCCACGCACAGCCCCCTCCCTCCTCCCAGGGATGCACCAGTTGCTCCCTGCAGCCCCAGAGCCGGGTGCATCCTCCCAGCAGAGACCAGGTCAAAGCTCCTGACGCTCGAGGTCCCTTCCAACCCAAACCATTCTATAATTCTATGCTCTGGGGCAGCTGCTGAGCTGGGGCCAGGGCTGTGCCCACAGCACGACCCCCCTGTCCCTGCACATTCCCGAGCTGCTCTGCGTTACCTACCGCAGCACTGCCACGCTCCCTTCCCCACAAACAGCCATGCCAACAGCCAGAGCCCCTGCCAGCCAGCCCTGAAGGCTGGGTGTCTGCCCAGCAGCTTTACGGGCATGCTCAGCACTGGTGGAAACGAGCCTGGCTCATCAGGGGCCAGCTGAGCTCAAAGGTGTGGGCAATCCTTCCTCGGGGACCTGCTAACAAGCTGAAGCCTGGCTTTGCTTGTGAGCAGCACACAGTCATCACCGTGCAAGATGAAAACCAGGCACAGCTGCCAAGGGTAGCAGAAACTGCTCTGCAGATCAGACAATCTCTGCGAGACAACCAGGAGCATCAATGTTATGAGCTGATGAAGAGGAAAATACTATCTACAAAGTCTGCTATTTTTGGTTGGAGCATGGATAAACACTAGCACAGACAACAAGTGAAAACCAGCATGTTTTTGCACTCTGGATGCATTCATTCTATGGCCAATATTTTCTTTACAGAAGTGACTCAAGTTAATACACAGGAAGTATAAAAGCACTATTTCTGCTTTACCAATTAACAAATGGCTTTGCAGTACCAAGGACGTACCGGGTAGACATTGCAGAGGAAAAGCAAAGGCAGCGAATCTGCAAGACTGCAGGATAGCAATGAGTTAAACAGCTCTGCAACGGATCAGGCAAAAAGCCATCCCCGTTAGCCAGTCCCGCTCATCATCACCCGGCACGGTGCTATTCTGCGCTGAAGTTTCAGGGACCGTGACCTCAGCATCCGTGTTGTGTAGGTGAAAGCACTAGCAACAATACGCTGAATTTCCACAGCGTCTGTCATTGCAAAGCCACCCACCCTGCCTGCCCCGCGGGGTTTGTAGCTGGGTGGTTTGATGTGTGGCCGCTGCTGCTCTATGAGGAAACGAGAAAGGAAAGACAGCAAGTGAAAAACCATGCAGTGCCCAACTGAAACTGCAGGAAGAATTACCCGGCCAAGAAAAATGAGGTGAAGTTTGATGGGAGAAGAGCCAGGAGATATTTAATAGCCCAGACTGACTGTCTGATACAGCATCAGAAATAATAGCACATCCAGCCCACAGAAATGTCATGCCGGGGTGTGGGGCTCGTTAGTGACACAGACGGAGGTGCGTCATCTGCACTCTGTCACAGGAATAAATCTTTCCAAAAAGGCCAAATGACTTAATAAGTCTTGGGTCCTTCTCCCTACCAGCTCTTTGGCTGCTGAGTGTCGAAGCTGTTTCTGAAAACAAGTGGCGTATGTAGGAGCGGAGATCCATCACACCTTGCCTCGCACCAGCGCAAACAGTGCAAAGAGGTGAAAACGCGCCTTGGGAAATCGTATTTCCACTGCACGGTCCCAGCTGCGGATATTGCAGGTGATCAAACAACACCGAAAATAAAACCGGTGGGAGCCAGCGTGTCTGAGACAGCACACGGCGAGGCGCACGGCGAGGTGCACGGTGCGCGGGCTCGGTGGTCCCCAGTTGCTGCCCCAGGGAGGTCAGCATCTTCTCCATCCGCAGGCAGCGCTGCCAGACAGCTGCCTGCAGCCCCGCCAGCCCAGTCACAGTTTAAGGTGACTTTGCAGAAAACCAGATGCTGAAATCAAGTCTTTTTTCCATCTAGCCACCCATTTCTTTGCATACGATGCTCCCAGTGGTGCCAGGACAGCGGGGCTGGTTGGAAAGGCCACGGGCAGGATTCCAGCCCCCAGGGCCGTCAGGGCAGGGACCTGGCTGCTGTTTCTTCCCTCTGGCACACGGGGTGTGGGGGGGGGTGAGAGCCCGATTCCCTGGGGTGTGAGAGCTCAGATAGCTGCAGAGGACCCTTGGCTCGTGCTAAGTTCTGCCACCCTCTTCTACCCCTGCAAAAATGTCATCCAAGTGGTTTTGACGTGAAGGAGCCTAGCTGACCTGGCTGTGCCTCGTGCAGGGTTGCTGCTACCTCTCACCAGAATCCAGGGCTTGGTCCCTGCGCTGCCCTGGGGTAGGTGTTAGATGACCCCCACACCCCCCCCCCCCCCCCACTGCTTTTCCCTCTGGCTGCTGCTCCCTGGTGCTGCCCCGCAGCTCCTGCCTTTGTGCCTGTTGCACTGGGAGCACGCAGAGCTCTTCCCACCCGCCCAGGCTTTTTTTTTTGTGCTGAAGTCTTGCCCTTTTGCTCCACGGCTCTTTCAGATTTACTGCCCTAACTGTGGCTCTTTCCTCGTTGCTTTTCCTCCCTTTGCACAGACCTTACAGGTCTGAAATGCCCTTGACATTCTGTTTCTCCATAGACCATTAATATTTACGTTAATAATTATAATAGGAACTCGGATACCGACTGGGTAATAAAGCAGAGTTGCCAAAGTGGTGCACAGGAGGTGACAAGGTTTTGGAGCCAGGTCCCCTTTATTTCTATCATAAATCACCAGCTCCCTGACTCCCGCCAGTTCCAGCCCCGGGGAGCTGCACCACGTCCCCGCGCCCAGGTCACCAGGACGGCGTGTGGGTGGCCGCGAGCGGGCAGTGCCTGTGCCGGGGCTCCCCACCGACACCGCACCAGGGAGAGGGGACCAGTGCCATCCCCGAGGGCGCTGCTGGTGCTGCCTGATCTGCCTGCGAGCACGCGGTCCCTGCCCGCTTATTGCTCTGCAAGTAGGAGACAGCAACACCCTGGTGACCTGTTAAGGTGCAGAGGAGCCATGGAGCATCCCTCTGCAAGCCGTATATATTCTTTAACTGCGTGTTTAATTAAATAGAATACTTGTGCTTTATATTAAAATCACAGAGCAGCTGACTATTTAAAACACATATATTGAAGCCTGCCAACAGGAGAACGGCTCCGGAGCTGTTCTGTAGATCAAATTCCAAGAGAAAACGCTCCTAAATTTCTCCGAGGCCTTTGCAAATGACCCTCCTGGGACCGAGAGCCTGGTGTTGCTATGCAAAGAGAAATGGGTCAGTGCCATTGTTTTGGAATTTAAAATACTACTTTATTGCTCACCATGAATATACAGAGGCTACTGGCAAGCGGAGGCAGGGCCGGGCAGACAGGTTGCTGTCTCGGCGCGTTGGCCGCAGTGCCCTCAGCGCTGGGAGGGCGATGGATTATTTCCTGAGCTCCACTTGTTATTCCCAGCGCTGCTTTCCCGGCTCTCCTCCCAGTGGAACGCTGCAGCCGGTGACTCACCGAGCTGCCTGCACCGCTGCTGGCTCCCCGCGCACGGCTGCGCCTCGGCGGGGGCTTCCCGGTGCCGCGGCACTGCCGAACCCCGCGCGGGGTCTTGCGGCTGGGAGGAGCCGCTGGTCCCGCTCCCCACGGAGAAGCCGAGGCCGCAGCTGCAGCTGTGGCCGAAAGCGGCTCCCCGACACTACAGACCTCAGCTCCTGCCGTGTCCGATGTTCCCACGGAGCCGCTGTTCTCTCTGGAGGTTAAAAAAAAAAATACCCCAAACCCCTAAAACACAACACGTTGGGGGAGCGACAGGTACTCGCTAGGACGGATGCTGCCGCAGTTTGCAGACCGGCCGGACCATCGCGCTGCACAGAGCAGCGGCGCGGGGCTGGGGTCACGGTGCCCCACGGCAGTGCCTCGGCAAGGCAGCCCACGTGGAAAGCACCCGGGGTAATCTAGTCCTGGTTTTCATCTGCTAGGCCTCCGAATGACCGCTGGGTTCATTGAAAGGACCCTGCGATAAGGCCTGAACGTTAAATCCCAGCAGGGCACGCAGGTCCAAATGAAGATGCTGTTGGCAGGAACGGGTTGTACTGGAGCCTGGGCTGGGTGCCCTTCATTGGTGGGTGAACCGGGGCTGAAAGAGGAATGTGCTTTTTCCAAATTCCTTTTCATTCGGCCTGTGCTACCGTCAAACTGTTCAGAGGGAACGGCGAGGCTTTGTTCCGCTGTTCTGGCACCGGGCTGAGGACATTCACAGAGCGGGTGCGAATGCAAAACCGGGGCGGGGGGGTGCCCAGAGAAGGGGTCTCAGCTGGTGAACAAACACGGAGCTGGTGGATGAAACCATCTGGGGGAGACGCCAGCCCCGGTTAGCACCGGGCATCCCCCCACACCTCCCGTCCCCCCGGGCATCGCTCTGTGCTCTCAGACCCCAACCCCGCGCAGGGAACGACCGCCCGGGTCAACGACACCCAACCGTACCGGGCCACACCGTTCCTCTGCCGGATGTCAATCCCGCCGAGTGTTCCCTGGGAGCTGGTGGTACAAGCCGAGTTCCCGTTCCAAGCACAGAGGAAAGGTCAGAGGCGTGCGGGTGGGAGAGGGAAAGACACCGTGAGCGGCTACGCGGTGTAGCATCCCACCGCCCCAGAGCACCTCCGAGGTGAACGAGAGAAAAGGTATAACTGAAATAAATTATTAAAAAAAAAAAAATAATCCAGCTATAGAACATAGATTTCAAATTATTTATTTTGAACATTCCTTTTGAAATACATATCTATGATTGTGCTCACTTTAGAAATGGGACGTACACAAGTATCCTGTTCTCAGAACAGAAATTACCAGATTGGGAATTCTCACGTACAAAACGCACGATGCTGAATGGCAACAGAGGTGATGATTGTACAAAACCCCACAAAACAGAAACCACAATGTGTGCAATTCACATCTGTCAAGGGACAGTTTCAGTTTTCTGTCCAGTGCAAACCAATAAATTTCTTTCAAATGCTGTGAAAATAGGTGATGGTTGTAACATTTAAAGCTCCCAAATTTGAAACAATACATGATGTTTATAATACCTAATTTTACAGGTGCTTACTACCTTTTTCCTCCAAACTGTCTAATGTGTTGCCGTAACTATGTTAAACTGAAGCTGAATTTTTTTCCGGTCTGCGTCTAGCTTGAAGCTTGTTGTTTCTATTTCAGATCCAAAGCAGAATCCGTGTGCCCTAAAGCTTGTCCGTTTTCTAACTATATTGGCTACTCTAATAAAAAAGCAGTACGTGTCACTATAAACTTTAATTAGCCTATATCCTTAGATCATCGCTACTGCAACGCTAATGCTAAATTACATACAACTGATTACGAGGCGGAAAGTCAACAGGAACTCTAACAGGCATCGCTATTGCTACGATTATAGCCAGAAAGAAATTGTGTAAGTAGAAACCTGCGTGCCAGGGGCGGCTGCGTATCTGCCGGCCAGCACCCACCCGCCGCGCTGTGGCTGCTGACGCCCGGCCGCGGAAGGCTCGTGCTGGGTTTAATTCTGCGCTCTGCTGCGGAGCCCCTTCGCTCTGCATCTGTCACAGGAGCATTTCCAGCCGGTTACCAGTTGAGCTAGTGTGAGAGCATGGACAGATCTGACCCGGAGCTAGGAAGAGGCAGCTGGACTTCGGAAGCATCCCTGCTGCAGAAGCGCACGCAGCGTTTTTAATTAGCGGGAGGAGCAGGCTTTCTGCATAGCAGCCTATTCGCAAGCCGGGTGCAGTGCCACAGGCGTGAATAATCACCAGCTGGTGCCTTTCCTGCCGCTGGCTGTCACCATCCCGCGCCCGCCGAGCCCCGGGATGCAGCGGCAGGCAGCACCATCAGTGCCGGGCAGGTGAGGAGTGGGGCAGCCCCTCACCCCACGGCAGGGCTGCCTGCAGGGACCCCGCTCCATCCTGCCCATAACCAGCCCTCGCGTGGCTGCACAGTCCGGGCTCCGAAGGGTTTACACAGGGAGAAAGGCTCCGCATCTGATGCTGTTATTGTTTCGCTTCTGCTGCACTCACCGCATTGCATCTGATGATATCGCTGCCTCTCTCCAAGAGCGGTACCAAAAATGACTGGGGCAGTTCCCGCAGTCAAAGTCAACTCTGAAATAACAGAGATCCTGCGGGCAACATCTTTGGATCAAGCAGTATTTTGTTAGTGTACTGTCCTCCTAAACAAACCAAAAGAAAGCCCACCCCAATGCAGGAGCCAGGACGGCTTCCTCAACCTAGTTCCCAGCTCTGCCACACCACAGACTGGTCGAGGTTGGAAGGGACCTGAGGTTGGAAGGGACCTCTGGAGTCACGTTGTCCAACCCTCGTGCTGCAGCTGGGCTGCTTGGAGCCGACTGCCCAGAGGGCTTTTGATTATCTCCAAGGATGGAGACTCCACCAGCTCTCTGGGCAACCTGTGTTATTGCTGAGTGTGGGTTTTGTGGTGGGAGTGATGGCTGTTCTTCAAGGCTAGGCTGGGACGCCTTCATTCACCAGCGTTCTTCAAAAGAAAAGTGTTAGAGAAGTGCAAAATACTACGTGGTGTTAGTGTCCTGTTCTCAGCACGTGTGGATGTGGTGGGGAAGGGCTCTGGGCCAGTCCCTGCCCCGGGGACCGGCGGTGGCTTCATGTCAGCATCTCACCGGTGAGCACGGAGGGGTGCGGGGGCTGCCCGGACCGTCCCTCTGCAGAGCTCATGCCTAGAAAACATCAGCAGGGTCCGACCCAAGAAGTTCTGGGGAAGGGGTGAAGCCAGGATATTTGGAGAAGGAAACAAATGGGCCGTTGGTCGCAAGAGCAGAAAGTCTGTGATTTTGCCTCCCTGTTTTCAGAGCATGTAGGCACTCACTGTTCAGTGGCCATAGATGTAATGTTCAGGACAGTGTTCAAGATAAAGATGAGTTTTACCAAAGTGCTGGTTCACACTGGTAAAGCAGAGCTTGTACGCTTTTCTTGTGCAAATGATTTAATAGCTTGGCTTAAGGAGCTTTCCAGGTCACATCAGTGCACGCTGGGCTGTATCAGAGACTTTGCTGATTTATACTGCCCTGCTTATCAACTGCGCTTCACTGCCCGCTGAGTAAAATCACTAGAAAAGAGCACGTCATCTCGCCTTTTAGCTCTATTCTGTAAGGTTTTAGCTCAGTGGTGATTTTGGTTTCCTCTACGAGTTGCTTTGCTTTAGCTCTTGCTAGCCGAGAAAGCATTCTCGTTCTCCCTTTTCCTTTTCCGATTTGACTCAGCGGAGTGACACACCACAAATCACCGCCGGACTCCATCAGCGCTAACACAAAACACGATGGTCATTCAGTCGCCTTCCGGTCTCGTTCCAGACGATGGATCCTGAAGTCAGAGCAGCACCAACACACACAGAGTCCTCAGGGCTTCATACAGGACCGCACAGCGAGCGCCCGCTGACGGCTTGAGCAATCGCAGCCTGGTGCAATAAATCTCTACGAGGACAAATCGCTCCTGGGACCAGTCCGGGCAGGAGCCCCAGGCTCAGGGTACAGAACCCGTTTGGCTGCACCAAGCTCCAGCCGGGATCCGGACAGAATTTTGTAGAACATCAGCCCTTCCCTCTGCCCGAGTCAAGGCAAAAATGAACATGAGAATTTGGGGCTGGGGGAAATTCATTTGGGTGGGGTTTTTTTTTTTTTTAATTAGCATTGCCTTTTTGCTGAGATTCATCTCAATGCATCACCGCACTAATGAATTAAAAATCTGCACTAGGAAGTGACTCATATTGGGGGGAAG
Source organism: Balearica regulorum gibbericeps (assembly GCF_011004875.1). Lineage (NCBI taxonomy): Eukaryota > Metazoa > Chordata > Aves > Gruiformes > Gruidae > Balearica > Balearica regulorum. The sequence goes on along the minus strand of NC_046210.1, from coordinate 1,705,582 downwards.
CAATCGAGACAGTGCTCCAGGTGATTTAAAGGTGCTCCTGGTGATTTAAAGATGCATGATCTAAGCAGGACTCGGGCCAGACCTCTCTAAAGGTGCAGGCTGCTTAAACCTGCAGAAACAGCGGAAGAACTTGAGCAGTCTGTGCCTCACATCGCTTGCAAGGGCAGGCTCAAGGAAGAAGCCACAGTGGTATCTGTTAAAAGAGGAGCCTCCTCCTGGCAGCCGAAACCGAAACGCCCAGTGGCGCTGCACCCTCGTACGCCTGGCACTAACAAAGTGGCTTTTTCATTGTTTAATACCGTGCACCTGCTAGATTCCACATTCCCTAACAAAGATGATGATTTCCTCATTAAGAGAAGCTATCGAATCAATGGCACAGAGCTGTGAGTGAATCGAGGTCATTTGTCTCTTAAGACCAGCACTAGTCTCGTTAAGAAGTACGTGTGAGTGGGACGTTACGGACGATGCTATTCTGAACCGGCTTGTCGCTATTTCTTCCTTTCTGGATGGAAAGGCTCGTTCCGATCTCTTTCTGAACACCAGCCATCTCCAGGCCTTTGAAAATCCCCTTCCAACCCCAAGGCGTTCCTCTCACCTGAGAGCGCAGCGTTTTTCCACCACAGCCCACCCGCACAGAGCCTGGAGACCGCGGTGGGGTGGGCGTTTTGGTGAGGGACTGTTTGTCAGGGAGCGTAGTGACAGGACAAGGGGCAATGGGTTTAAGCTGAGGGAGGGTCGATTTAGATGAGATGTTAGAAAGAAATTCTTCCCCGTGAGGGTGCTGAGGCCCTGGCAGAGGGTGCCCAGAGAAGCTGTGGCTGCCCCTGGCTCCCTGGCAGTGGTCAAGGCCAGGTTGGATGGGGCTTTGGGCAACCTGGGCTAGTGGAGGGTGTCCCTGCCCATGGCAGGGGTGGGACTGGGTGTGCTTTGAGGTCCCTTCCAACCCAAACCAGTCTGGGATTCTGTGATTTTGCTCTGGCAAAGGGAGCAGCCCCGTCCCAGCAGAGCACTGGGCAGGATGGACAGCGTGGGGTTGTTGTAGTCCGTCCCCACGAGATGCCGTCCTGGGTTGCTGGAGCAGCAGACTCTGCTCTGCAGACACCCTGAGACGTGTCGGGGCCGCTCGACCTCCCCCCCCCAACATGGCAAAGGTCCCACTTCCAACGCCCACAGAAGTGCGGAGCGGGAATGCGGATGGAGACTGAAGTGCCCGTCAGACTCCCACCCAAGCGAACCCCCACCGTGCCCCGCGGAACCGCGTGGTCTGCTCCCCTGCCAGGGGACGAGCCCACCGCCGGCGCCAACGACAAAGGATGCTTCCCGAGCCGGCGAGGTGGGTCGTGGCTCTGAGGGCTGCCTCAGATGCCACTAAGGGTTGAGAGCTGCCACATCCTATGAAAAATAAATTCAGATTTGCCTGGATATTTGTTGCCTTGGGCTGACAAGGTGCAAACCAGCTTTTTTTGTATTTTCACCGTGACATTATTGCTATTGTTACAGGCTATAGCGATGCAGTAAGAGGCAAGCTGCCAAACTGGCACATTTTTTGATTCAAGCAATTTCTTAGCACATGAACTTGTAGGAGGCTTTATGCTTTGGAGACTATAGCCCTCATTTCCAGGAGTGAGGGAAAAAAAAATTAATCACAAAATATGGGCCTAACTAAATGCCTCAAGGATTGTTTAAAATATTGTTAGATTGTCTGATGAAATAAAGGCTATCCACAAGAATTCAGCGTGTACTTGCAAAGAGCCAGTGTTGTCGAATACTAAATTTGAACTCATTCAGTTATTTACATATACTATAATAACAACTATGATTATATAAACGGATTGAAGCTCTGGAGTGAAACATCCATCCCACGCCTTCGCTTGGTCTCATTCCTCCAGCCACTTTCTTTATAGCAAATGCTCACAGGGGTTTTTTTTTTTTCTACCTCATCCTGTTCCTTTTGTCCCACATAGTCTGAGTGGGTGGCTGCAGAAGCTGCAGACTGATTTCAGATCAGCAGCCGCCTTTCTTTTCTTCTGGAGCCGCTGTGATTGAAAAACCCTTAATTCTGCGCTGCCTCCCTGCTCGCAGATCACCGAGAGATTCCTCTTTCAAAATATCGTCACTCAATATTTATGTAGCGTTTACATGAGCGGTGCCTATTCCGGTCTTGAGTCACGCGCCTGCTGCTGTCGTCATTTTGCACAGCAAACGGGGATGCTCCGGAGAGGACGGACAGTGGCTTTCCCCGTCTTCCGCTCTGCTCTTTCCAGAGCAATAGGAGGTAGGAGCGGGGGGACCTTGTTTCCTGCCGCGGGAGCTTGGTGCTCCCCCCTTGCTCCTCATCGGGATCAGCAAGGGCAGCTTTGTTGGCAGAAGGCAATAGAGAAAAAAAAAACAAAACAAACAAAAAAATTACCTCCCTCTTCTCCCTTTCAAACACCCTTTACTGTCTGTGTCCTTTGATCCCAGATTAGGAGAGCACGCTTAAAATTTAGTGATGCTAAACCTGAACTTGGCTTAAAGCTGCTCCTGCCTCCCCAGCAGCACTCCGCACGCTCCCCACCACCCACGCTCGCTGGCCAAGAGGGTTTGCTTTTCCTCCAGCCCCCTTCTCTGCCAGGGAGCTATGACAGCAATTAGTGGAGTCAGCCTGGTGGGGATCTGCTTTTTCCTCTGGATTTCCCCCCACCACCTTCTCTAGTTTCTTTTTTCATCTCTCCCCTTTCAGTCTTGGCTTTTTGCCTCCAGGGCATTTTCTGCCGAGACACAGGGGGTGGGAAGGTGGAGCACAAACCCAGAGCACAGAAAATCACCTCCCAAAGCCGAAAGCAGCCCTGGGAAATGGCCGTGCTGAAGGTCTCCGCATCTGAAACAGCAGGGAAGAGTCAAGCAAGGGGATAGGAAAAGCAGAAAGAGAACAAGATAAACAATCTCCTTGTGCTGTGATCTGCAGAAGAGCCATGGGGACGATTTGGGATTAAGCGCTGACAGCAGGGGATGCGAGCTGGAAACCCACGGAGCTCAGCTCCTACGTCACCCGGTCACCCAGCAAAACCTTCCCCCTTTGCTCGGGCTGCGCCTGCGGCAAGAGCATCGCCGCTTCTGCGGGCTTACGACGCGAAGGTGTGGAAAACACTGTCAGCGCGAGGAATTTGTACTCGGGACTTGTTCTGGGCTTTTCCACAAGCCCTCGCTCGTCACGCTCCTCCCTGCACACCTCTGCCGCGCCGTGCTGGAGCTGTGCTCCATCCCCCGGCATCGCCGGTGCCGGATGGTGAGAGCCGGCTCCGCTGCGGCATCCCGGTCACTGGCACCGGGCTGATGAAGCCAAACACCTCCAGCAGCCGTGAAATGCCGAAACCCAGAGAGCGAGCAGTGCCATTGTTCATTACCGGCATTTTAATTATTCTGCTGGGGTCAGCTGCAATAAAAGGACTCCTAGACTGGGTCAACCTTTTGCCATTTTACAAGTCAAAAACGCCCAGCAAAAATGTGATATTTAGGCTAGCTTGGTGCTGTCACAACAGGCACAAAAATCCCGTCTTACTCTCCTGTTAAATGATCCTTGCTCAAAGGAAAAAAAAAAAAGATTAATGAATGCATCCATATGAGCTATTAAGAGAAAAATAGAGGCAGAGATAAAGATAGAGGCAGAGAATGGTAGCTCCTAAAACATGTGTTTTCTGCAATTTCATTTTTTTTACACAATAGATGCAGTTTCTTTCTTTCCTCAGACTGGAAAGATAGGCTTGACAACCATCTCATCAACAGCAGCCTATAATAACATCTCCTTGCTATTAATATGCAAATTGAAATGCACACACTGATTAAAAACATATTAGACAAAGGCTATTGTCAAAGACCCACGAGCAGGCTACGAGGCTCGGTTAGCGAGCAGTGGCTCACGGAGGGGATGCTGCTTAAACTGCTCCCTTCCAAGCGCTGGCATGGCAAACGCAGCCCACGCCATCGAGGCGAGCGAACCGTTCCCCGTCACCGCTGCACCAGCGTAAGCAAAGCCTCCAGGAAAGTATCTGCAAATCGAGTCCTCCTGGCCAGGCTTCTTCCAGACACTGATAAAAATTCACCCAGCTCTGCGTTTAAGCTGGGGTCCCGCTGGCAGGACCCGCTGCAGCCACCAGCTGTGACGATGGCGTCCCTCCCGCGCGGCTGGGTACCCGCAGCATCCTCCGTGTCTTCCCTGGGGAGCAGCCTGGCTGGGCTGGGGGGGGGACAGACGGTGTTTAAATACAGCTCCAGGACCAATGGGCTGGGGATGGGGGGGGGTCCAGGTGAGGCTGGCCAGGGAGGTTAAGGACTCCGGCGCATTTGGGACCCTCACAAGCATGATGTACTGATGGCATTAAGCGTGCTCCTTCACAAGACGGTGTGTGATAACAGCCCCGTCACCGATAGTATGGGATTAATGAGTTTTGCTTCTAAGGCATGCCATCTGTGGTCACTACGTCAAAGCGGGGCTGAAAGGGGACAAGACCATCACATAGAGATGTCCAGGATAACTGTTCAGCATCAGCCGACCGTCTTGTGCCCTGTGCCTTTAGCAAACCCCAACCTGCAGCCCCTCTGCTGAAGGGGATGAATTTAGGTCCTGGCACAAGCCAGCTGCACTCAGAAATGAGTTGTAGCAGTACTGGCAGGATTATGAGATGCACAAAGGTGCTGGGAAAATGAGGATATGATATCGAGAAGGAATTTTATAGAGTTTGCTTTAGATCTCCTGTGACTTAGGGTGCAAGTACCACGTAAGAAAGCGGTATAAAAGTGCAATACGTGAAGCTGTCTCCTGACCCAGCTCCTTAAAGCCACAAGAACGCACTTAGCGAAGATAAACATCACCAGGTCAAGAGGACCAGCTCCGTCCTCCCTCTTGTGACACTGGAAATAGAAATTAAACTAGAAAATTTATCCTAAAGTCTTGCCGTTGAGCTCAGTGCAGTAATTTAAGTGGGGAACTTTGCAATGTCAGTGGGTATTTGCTTTCTCTCTCTCGAGATCCCGAATATTTAACCACCAAATTGGGTCCTCCCTATCTGAAAGATCCGCAACAGATCTGGAGGTTCCCAATAGCTTCTCGCTGGTGGGAGAGGACTTTCAGTTGGTCACACCTTTGAGGAGTTCAAATGAATCCAGACAAGTGCAGAAAGCTGCTAGCACAGCCAGGAGGAGGAATGCAGACTTTCACATACATAATTTGAAGATTATGGAAGGTGGTTTTAAAGGTCAGGGCTTGCTAATTAAGTTGATGCAATAGGAACTTAACAGAGAAAGCACCACTTACGTACTAGGAGCATTCTTCTCCCGTGATTAATTTCTTTGTATTAAGTAGCGTGTCTCAGGGTTGAGTTACTTTACACACTGTTGCCAGAGAGCTCTATTGCCTTAGCACAAGAAGCCAGTTAAAAAACCACGTATTATTTGTGCGGTATTATATCTGAGCATAAAACACTACAGAGAGTTGGTGTCTCGCCTCCCGAAACATCACCTAACGTATTTGCACCAGAGCCTGAAGAACTGTATTAGCGTGTGCTACAAAACTCAAAGGAAACATCCCTAAAAGATTAGTTTTGGTGTTAATAATCACACTTCCAGCTGTCTCCCAGTGCCAGCGGTATTCCAGTTAGCACCGGTCCTTAGAAGTGTGTGTGTGTGGCAAGACACAACCAGACTGACACTTCATTATTGAGATTTACTTTCTTTACAGAATGCCTTGCACAGAATTTTAAGCTGGGAAAACATTTGGCCAGAACAGACAAAATTAAATTCTGTAATGTATAGATGTTCTGCAAGAAAAATGCAGAGTATGTTGCTGGGGTTTTTTTAAATGAAGAAAATACATGCAAATGTTTTCACCCTTCCATTTAAAGTAACCTTGGGGGATGCAACGGTTGCACTACATCCGGTTTCAAAGATCTCTAACATATCTGCACACAGCATTTAAGCCTGGGGTGGTGTACTAGTCTCGACATCAGAGAAGAGCATACAATCTGGAGGCATTTCTGCAGGGATCACTGACTTCCCACTAGGAGATTTGTCTTTTTATGTCTCGCTTTGAAGGCCTAATGAACTTAGGAAAAACAAGAGATTAGAAGGATTTAGGGACCAAAGCCTGATTGACTGGACCAGGACAATGTTGGCAACAAATGCAAATAATTGCGCTGCTCCAGTTACCCCGGTTTGAGGCAGGGCAGCGCAGGGGGACGTGACGGGGCATCTCCGCCTCCCTCACGTGCCTCCTGCTCACCAGGCGTGGGACAACCTCGCCTGCAGCCCTGCCCCTCCCGTTCTTGCGTACGTACAGCTTTGCGCCACCCCTGCAGCATCACGGGACGAACTGGCTGAAAGCAGCCAGTGGCATAAAAATCGAGATTTTCTGAATTAGAGACAGGCCCTCTGTCTTTGTTCTTTCTCTTACACCGAGCAAACCACCAGCTCCAGGCCAAGCAGGACAGCCGGGGAGCAGGGCAAAGGGACTCGTGCGGGCTGGGCATCGGAGGCTGGGTTCAACCCAGCTCACTGCAGCAGCATCGGAGCTGTCGACGCACCTGCCTAGGGAAAGAAATTGTGTTTGTGCTGTGATTAATTTGCTGCAATTAGCTTGTAGTGATCACTTCAGCGCACAAGTTAGAAGATTTTTTTTTTTTTTTTTTCCCCCCTCTCCTGACAAAATCGCCTCTGCAGCACCCTGGATGCAGCTCGGAGGAAGGAAGAATTTTGGGGAGGGAAGGAGGCTCAAAAAAGTCAGGCTGCACACGCATGACTGATGTGCCCTATTTCTGTAAATCATTCTCTCTGTAAAGAGGCAGTTTAGCTTCAGAAACACTGGCGTCTTACATTATTACCCAAAACACAATAAATGAAACAGCCCCACAGCTATGAAACCTAAGGAGATGCTTACTCATCTGTGAACAACCCATTCTCCTCCACACATGAAAGGCATTGATGCAAGAGCACAAATTAATCATATCCAGCTTCTTCGGTGTATTTACTGTCCCCTGAGAGTAAACAATCGGACTCTGCAGCGCATCGGACCCTTCCCTTCGCAGGACCGGAGGCACAAGCACACCGCGCAGCCCAGCGCCCCGTGAGCGGAGCTGCCGGCACTCTCCGGCATGCAGAAGAGCAAAGATCTTTCTCCCGACTCGATTCTTTCTCTGTTTAGATCCCCGTACGGAGGAAAAGGAAATGAGATGCTGCTGGCCGGTGTGCTGCGAAGTCCAGACCTGGAGCACAGCGCAGGGAATAACGTTTTGCTGGCTCTGCCAGGAGCTTTCAAACAGGAGAAAGCCTCTGAACGCTCCTGCAACGTAGCATACGGAAAAACAACGCAAGTACTGCACGTGCGAGCACGTGCAAAGGGAGGCACACAAGTTACCCCGCTTCTGTATAAAATATTTTTTAAACACGTACCATGAAGTCGGCAAGAGTCAGTGAAGAGGTGAGAGCGCTGAAGGGACAAGGGTTTGTGGTGAGCTCCGGGGGGTTCCCACTCTCCCCCCCAGCAATATAAGGGAACAAGGCGAAGGGAAAAATCACTTCCAGACAGACTGCGCACTAGCAGCACTCATAACTTACTGCATTTGTCCCTTTTGTAAGCACAAGGTGTTCTTCAAGTACGCGACAACATCCTGTGCCTGTATTTGAACGAAATCTCAGCGCTGGTCTGAGTCTGTGCCCGCTGCTCTCCCGGGTTCCGTGCCCGAAGCTCTGTAAGTGTCCCCAGGCCACAACCTGCCACCGCGCGCTTCCAAAGCGTTAAAACTTTGTAAACCGGAGAGTTTAAAAAACGTCGAATGCTAACTTCGAACAGGACTGGTGCTTCTCTCCCTCTTTCCTGCTGAAGCTAAACTAAATTAAGCACGGACAAAATGCGGAAAAGATTTTCAAAGCAGATAAAGGCAGTTAGGCCAATTTTAAAATTCCATGTGAATTTTGCGTGTACCTCTCCTACCTGTCACAGCTAAACCAAACAAGTTAGGGGCTTTGCCCCTCGTTGCGTGTAACCTCTATCATCGCACACGACGATATTCATATCCATATCCATTTCACCGAATTTGAAGAGGACCAATAGGATCGCTCTGTTCTGTCAAGTCAATTAGCCCAGCTATTATACAGATGTAGCATGTCCCTTTGATTAAACGCCAAATGAAGATAAAGCGCTGAATATTGCCTAGTTAGTATATTTGCCAGTGGATTTCATATGTGACGGCAGAAAAACCCACCCCAAACTCAAATCACAGGAGTCTTATTTCTTCTTAAACTAAAAGGCGTCTATTTAGTCTTCACTGCTGGCAGGCAACATAACAGGGGCTTCCGTGGAGCAACATTTCTTACTGATCTTCCTCCTTATTTAGGAGAATTATTCCTCTTCTCTCCTGCAGATTTGGAAAGAGTCTTTGAAAAAGAAATCTGTTCCGTTTGGGCTTTTAATTGCCTTTGCAAAGTAAAAGAATAATTTCTACCAACAAAAAAAAGGTTGTTTTCATTAAAAGGGTGACCCTAGCAGCTAGGTAGTGAGGGATTTCAGAGTCCCAGATGAGACGGTAATTAAGCAGCCAGTTACACAATACCATCACTGCCAAGGAAAGCCCTGCAGCTGCCCGCAGCCCACGCTCCGCTCCAGCCAGCCACGGAAGATGAACTTCTTCCCCCGGTAGGGAAAGATATGAAAAACGGAACCCTGTCAGCAGCGGATTAAGACTATTTTTCTTCCCCTGGCATCACAAGGTCCCCTCCACGAAAAGCCTGCTCCTGCTTCATCCCACGGGCTCGTTTACAAGCAGAACTGCTTGTAGTGACAGTCCTGCAGGTACCAGCGCTGGCTTCAGGACAATTACTTCTTAGCACGTGCTGCCTTGTGACTTAACGACTTTAAATATCGCCTTTCCCCAAAATACGGCTCGGCACGAGTTTACAGCGAAGCTGCCTTGATTTCACGTGCTCATCTGCCGCTCGAGACCGCTCTGCTCTACAAACCCTTTGGGTGATGCTTCCCTCAAAGCGAGACAGATCAGGGTTACTGCGCCGTGCCCGCAGCATCCTCTGCTACAGAGCTCGCCACCTGACGGGCTACCACATTATAAATATACAGAAATAGTAATAATTCTATGGATATATAAAATGACCTTTGCATCACAACAAGCGACACGTCCAAACATCTCTCATCTGAAACACGCAGCGCTACTCCACACCAAAATGCAGAGCGATACACTTTGCTTTGGTTTATTAAGGTGCAGAGAAGGGGATGGAGGACACATTAATCATCTACGTACGATTTGTTCACTTGGCAGAAAATTCACAAACCTGCAGGCCACGGCGGTGAGCTGTGGATTAAATTAAAAGTTTCCCCGATGCAGAGCCAGCAGCAGCAGGTCACTGCTCTTCCTTGAGATGCTGGAGAAGTGGATTTGCACCTTGCTGGGATTCCTGGCAAACGAACTGACGGATCCGTACACATCACCGCTCACTTCCAAAGACACAAGAGAGCCTCTAGCTGAGCGTGCACAGGAAGGAAATGTCAAAGCCTGTTATTTCAGAGGTGCAGAAGCAGGGAAATGGCCGCAGTCTCAGAAGAATTGTGCTACCGCACATACATAAAACAACCAAATAGCTCTTTAAAAAGGTGGTGCTTCATCTCAAGCAGCATTCACAAGACAGGTTTCTCCGCGTGCAAAGTGCACTCACTCGAGTTTGCGTAACAGGGGCACAGCGAGGGTCGTTTTGCATTGCTCGTAGTACCTACGTGAAACTGGATCGTGTTTATCGCGGCTCTTTGCATTGCAGCGGGTTAGCTAAGAAACCTGGTCTCTGTGCTGACTGCAGCAGAAAAGCTAAAATCCTTGTGAGCTCCCTCTTTCCAGTGCATAGAGTTACTTTTGTTTCCGCTCCCCCCAAAGCCGGGGCGGGGGGAATAAACGCCTTCCCTACAGACGAGCACCGAACTGCTGCAGACTGGGACCCAGCTGGGGTCTGCACAAACAGCCTTCCTCCCGGACAGTTAAGGCTGGGTTTCGGTCGAGTTTTGCTCCCTTCAGTTCTGTTTAGCTTTTTCCTCCCTTTAAGCGAGGACCACCCCCACCCCCCCCAACACGGTGCTGCATGGGTGCTGGGACCCTGCCCGGAGGGGCTGCCGGAGACACCCAGCGCCCGGAGGGTCTCTGGCACGTCCAGCTCCCGGCAGACCCGACCCTGCTGAACGTTTCGCCTCTCGCAGGACAAACGTGGCCGCAACGTGCGAGGGTTTTCCGCTGCAGGGAAAGCCTTCGGTCCCAACCCTCTGCCATGCGGCAGGGGAACGCCAGAGCTCGGCGAGAAACCCGCGGCTCGGCAGTGCCGGGCTCTGACGGCGAGCGGCTGGGGAGGCCGCGCAGCGCCGGCCGGTGCCTCGGCGGAGGTCTGCTGTCAGCGTGGCTCCTGGAGCACCGGACCCTCCGGGGCACGGAGGATTTCTGCCCTAGTACAAAGCTCACCGGTGCGGCAGCGCTGGGATCGCCTGGATGCCGGCGAGGGCTCGCCCTCCCGCAGCCCCCGCGCCCGCTGCACGGCAAGGGCAGCTCCGGGGACGCACGACGGTCGGCCTCGGTGTCCTGAAACCAGCCTCCGCACGCCGCTTCTCCACCGTCGCCGGTCCCCGCCGCCTCTCCACCGTCTCCCTACGGGCGCGCAGGTAACGCGCTCGCAGCCGGTGCTACCGGTGCGGGATGGCCCGGCAAGCGCAACCGGTGCCGCCGTCCTTCCTGCAGCTCTCCCGGAGGGAACGGCGGGCGGGCAGAGCAGCGTCCGGCTTTGGGTTTGCATCGGCAAAGTCGATAAAGCGAACGGCTTCCATCTAGCCTGTAGGATTCCTACCGGCAGGAAAAGGATTTTACGCTTTCGTTTTAGTTTGCTTTGCTCAGTGAACCATTTGTTTCTCTGAAGACAAAGAGGAAAGGAAAAAAATTCATCCATTATGCAATCCCCGTGATTCATTTTTTGCTGCTCTTTATGTGTTGACACAAACCATGCTGGAGAAGGTGAAGAAAGTATGTTTATTTCTGGTTGAAGACTGATTACATCACTATCATGGATAATGTAATAGAATAATTTTATGCTCTCGGGAGAAATCTAAGAATAAATATGAAAAAGTAAAATATTTTGTTTCCACTGTCTCTGAAGATGAGTGATGATTAAGTGCTGTATTTACAGGATAGTTATCATACTCTAGACTCTGTGCTGAATAAATATTATCTTGAAAGGGTAAAAAAATCCATCGAAATATTTTAACTCACCACAAAATTAAAAAAAAAAAAAAAAAATCCATGTATTTGTCCAAAGCGAAGGTTAGTTACATGTTAATCATCGAATCCACACAGGATCATTGTCCAAGAAAGCATCCTCTCCTTGCTGACCAGTTCCCCTCCGCAGAAGCAGCCTCGGTGGTTTTCCTTGTCTCAACTGACAAACTACTACTGGTTCTTCAGGCTGCAAGACACAAACGAAGCAGAATTCTGTCACTCTCCTCCCCGGTCAGAGCCGGTTTCTGCGCACGTCGGGGTCTGTGCCCACCCTCACCCCGGCAGCATCTCGTCCCCCCCCCAGCCGACGGTACCCACCCCCCCACCGCCTCCTTTAGCGGCCGAAGCTGCGGAGAGATCCAGCACCCAAAGCAGATCCTAATTCAACCGGTACCGGGTGAACCTGCGACTTTCTTTGTAATGACCAAAGAAATTTTTTATGTAAGCAATGAGGAAACTTCAATTCTAAAAAAACATATATAAACAAACTCTTTCTGCTCAAAACATAATTTGCAATTTTAAGGATAGTTTTGTATGTTATGAAAGAAAACTGATGTTAACAATTTGAAAAAAGTGTACTTTCTTTAGGTCTTCAATTTAAATTTGTTTAAGAGCCTAGCAAACCCTGCAAAAAGTTGCCTTGTTTTCAACCCAACGCATTTTTGGCCGATGAGGAATTTCTCATTCAGCTAGCGCTGGTGATCTCAGGTTTACACTTTGAGAAATCAGTCCGATGTTTATGCTTTACATTAAAATAATTAATCCGTACACCCGACCCTATGAAACAAAGTCGCACCTGCCATTTTGGGGCTTTCAAATGATGATCAAAACAGAAGATATCAGAGATATCTTTATTTTCACTTACATTGAAAGGGAAGGGAGATAATTTAATCCTGTAATGAGAGAAAGTATTACACTCTCTCTCTTCATAGGCAGTGTAATTATTCAGCTGCTCTCTGGAACTGAAATAATGACAAATTAAAATGCCTTTCAATTCCATGTACCTTTTATAACTATTCATCTTCTGGAGTTATTATCACTCTAAAGGCTTCTTTATATTTTAGGCATCAGACACTATATGTTACAGAAAGCACACGGAAATTGTTACTGCTACCAATAATGGTTGCAGTCATCAAGGTAAGAACAAAATCATCTGGCTTTGTTGTAAAGTATGTGGTACAATCAAGTATTTAATATAATTTTCTGAAATTTATTGGAAATCTTATATCAAAGAGTGCATTCATTCTGGGTGAGGATGCACAGGAGGGAGCTCGACCTCTGCACGCCGGGGACGGGGGCTGGAAAAACCCAGGGGAAAACCAGAAATAACAACTTGCTTAAAACCCGACACAAATGGAAGTCAGGCCAGGAACCGCCAAAGCCTTCCTCTAGTCCTGTCTCCTGCTTTTTTGGCACGTCACAAGCTTCCAAACCCGCAGAGCGGGGCCAGGCGCGGGCAGAGCATCCTCCCCAGCGAACGCCAGGATCTGCCTTGGCCGCTCCTGCTGCCTGCCACGTCAGGGACCGCAACCAGGAACACCCTTCAGCCACAACGGGCTGGAAATATTTGTTCACGCTGTCTTAAATAGATTGAAAAAAACCCCACGGAAATGCAGTCGCGGTGAAGGGTGACATTTCTCCGGGCACGGTATTTACAATATTTTGATTAGCTGCGATTTCTCGATAGCCAAGCAGCTCGTGTTAATAAATACCCGATTCCAATTAGCCATCTGTGTTCTCAATCAGAAAAAAAGAAACAAAAAAACCCTCACGGGCACCACGCCTGCTGTCAACTTGCTCCTCAGCAGGCCGTTAATCATCTGGGCTTGCACAGGGTGCAACCCAAGGACTAGGGGAAGGGCTGTGCAGGAAGATCTTCGGAGCACACCTTCCAAACCAGGAATGATCCTTCTCAACCCCCCAGGCACTCAGCTGGACTGCATGCCGCGCTCCTTCAGTACGTTGAGATTCCTACGGAATCCGTTTTACCCCAACGATAGCTGCAGGATTGGGTCCCCTCTCTGCAAAAATCCTAAAATTAATCGGAAAGCGCGAGTTCGAAAGGCAAACCTAGACGTGGATTAGCATCTATGAATGTGTAAATGAGTGGTTATAAAACCGCAGAATACATTTGTGATCCCTAGATGTGGCAGAGAGGTCTGGCTGATCAAAGAGACAAAATAAAGGCGAGAAGATAAAATTCGTCTTTATGAAAGTGGGAATCATTATCCCCATATACTCAGACTCTTAATTAGTAGGGCTGGATCTCAGCCGCCGATCGCTGACAGCCAGAGCAGCGGAGGATAGCTCACAGCTCTCGCTACCCGGCACATTATTACAGCGTTTGATATATTTGCAACCGGCCCAGAGATGGCATTTACATCAAATGTGGGTCTGGGCTCTGTACTCTGCCAACAGCATCTTTGGTCCTTTCATCCGCCAGTCCCAGAGGAGCTACTTCAGACCTGGAGCCGGCGCATCCTCCCCAGACGCAGCTAGTTTCTCCTGGACGCAGCGATGAACGCAGCGCCCCGTCCCCAATCCCACCGCCCGCACGTGCTAATTAAAGGAGGGAAGCGCTTTCTGCAAAGCCCTAAGTTAATATTCCGCACGAACATTTCTTTGACCCAGAATCTGAACCTCCTCTGGCTTCTTTCACAGCTACCCGGGACTTTAATTCTCTGTTGTTTGTTGCAAGAATCACTTTTAGCAGTGATTCTTCCTCTTTCCAGTTTACGTAAACCAGAAAAGAGGGAAGTTTTGTTTCTTTCAGCAGCAAGGAGCAGTAAGGAGCAAGGCAGGCATCTGATTCCATCCCAATATTTCAGAGAGAACATGCCCTCCTTCCTGTAGCTCCTCACGAGCCGGGATTTCGGCTGCTGCCGGTCCCCATAGAAACGGAGCTGCCGGTGCTGAGCGCGGTCCAGCCGAATCGGGCACCGGCCCCGTCGCCTGCCTTGCGCCTCGTTCGTCCTTCTGCTGCTCTTCTGCTCATTGTGGGGAGGAGGAAGGGAGAAGGGGAGATTAAAAAAAAAAAAAAAAAACCAACCCACTTCTATTTCTGGAAAGCAAGTCAAACAATGACTCAATCATCTCTACGCAGTTCATAAATCCCTAATTAAAGGTTTAGTGCTCCTCCCCGCTGCAGATGTTCCAGAGTCCAGCCACATTTCAAAACCTGCCTCTGTGCCGGCATGTGTGCACGCAGCCGCCAGCGCTGCTGATCAGAGCCCCGAGCTGGCGTTCCACTTTCCCGGGACATTTAAAAGCAGCCCTCGCTCGGCTGCTCTGCGTGAATGCACGTCCCCATCAGAGAGGTGATGAGCACTGCCCTGACCCCTGACGTAAACAGATTTGTGATGCCTTAAAAGAAATATTCTCCTGTATCTGACTCTCACCCCAATTCCTCACTTTATGAGAGGAGAAAAAAAGGATCCATTTTTCCTTTCTTTTCAAATATACAGCTTAGACTACCTGCACCCTGGAGAAGAAATGGGAGCTCGCAGACATTATCTTGCTTTGCTTTCCCTCTGTGGCCAGAGGCATAAGGACTAGCTCGATATTAGCTACCTCCTCCTGCGTCTTTTATTCAACACCAAAATAGCAGCCCAGACACACTTGCAGCTTCCCCCCGCCCCAAGCCCCCATTTTCCCCATCTTTTGGTCAAACAAATGCAGTCAGAAGCATCTGGTGAGCCCCTGGAATTCCAGTCAGTAACCAGCTAAGCTCTCCCCGCCAGACACCCCCCGAGGAAGAACAGGGCACGCAGCCTTGAATTCCCGCTTTGCGAACGGAGCTCCAGCACCATCGGCGCCGCGCTGAGAAGCGATGGAGGTCCAGAAAAAGCAGTAGTTCACGGGCGGTCACACGGTGGGTTATTTAAAGCAACTCTAGCAGTGGCTCGGTTGTGTGTTGCTCTCTGGAGAGCTCTCAAGAACTATAATAAATATCCACAACTTGACTCATTCCTCATAAAAGTTCTTCTCTCCTAAAGCAGCTTTTCAGAAGACTCAGCTATCTGGTATTTTTTGGGTGCTACCAGCTTCCAGCCTGCAATCGCCTTTCCTGCTAACCTGTCCCAGAGCAAAATCCCTTTCCTTTACAAACTGCTCCCCCTCCTCTTTTTTTTTTTTTTTTTTTTTTTAATTATATGAAGTATGACAGCTCCATAAAACATTTTGTTGCCTTGGCAACTGCAATCCACTGGTTTCAGACTGAGTTATAAGGAAGAGGACAGTCTTGACACTAACCAACAATAACGAGAAGAGCAAAAACCAGTGGGCAAAACCGAGGTATGCGGGAGGGCTGCCGGAGGGGGGGCTTCCTCGCCTGGCACCCCAACGCCGAGCACATTTACATTCGCTTCACCCTGCACTGGAGAGCCGAGATGCCGCGACGACCCAGCCTTGCTCTGGGACAAAGTGGCGGTGGAAACTCGGCAGAAGTACCAGGTCAGGATTTCAAAATTAACTTGCTTTGTCTAGAAGAGGCAATCACTTGTAGAAAGCTGCAAAACCGTAGATGCAGCCCTGACAAAATCTGCTGTTTCTGCTGCCCTGCTCATCGCTTTGTGTTGGAAGCAGGGCTGGGGGCACGCGTGCCTTCAGTCGCCCGTACAAGAGCCAAGACGCGACGTGGAATAACGTTTCACAACGTATTCATTCACAGCACTAAAAATAAAGATTTCTTCGTCTTTGTCTGCGCTGTAGATGATTTCTGTAGTCAGGAACACGAGCTGTACGAACTGCTTTACCTTCCCGAACTCTTTTGCTACCTGCCATTATCACAAGCGCCCAACCTGTGCAGCCGGCTCTGTACAACACCGCGTACGAGGTCATCTCCGCGTACGAGGCAAACAGAAAAATTACGGTCACGAGCCTCCCCCGGCTCGTTTTGGGGTTGCATCACCGGGTCCAGCTGCGTTCAGCAGCGCACGTGGCTGGTACGACCCCGTAGACTTTGGGGGGCCGGGGGGGAGAACCGATTCCGGATAAAAGATACGGGTAACTCATTCCCTCAGTCCCATATAGAGGACAACGAAGCTGCAAAACCAGCTTTAAACAAGGAGAGTAAAATCTGGTTACATACTAATTACAGGCTGGGAAGAGCTTTTGTTGTGCGCAAACCCAAGCTGCCAATCTATTGTCTCCCGCGCTTCTGCACTTTCCTATAGGCGCTGGAGAGAGCTCTGCCGTGCTCGGATGCTTAGCCTCAAAGAAAATTGTGTAAGAACGAACAACGGGTGGAGGAAATAGAATAATCGGAGCAATTTCCCATAGAAATTGGTCAGACAAATGTCTGTAATTGGCATGGCATTATTACATTTGGAACGTACTTTCTTTTGAATTTATTACTTTGTTTCCTCTTGCACTGAATGCCCATGAAAATCCCTTGGGACCAGATTTAAGTCATTATGAATAAACGATAAGAAACTAAATTTAGAAAGACTGATAAGAATATTAACTTGCAAAAGAGGAAAGTCCTTTTTTTTTAAAAAAAAAAAAAAAAAAAAAAGCCTGAGTCCTGCAGGCCTCTGCGCCAGTCTGGTGTTCCCTGCACCGGCTGGCTTCATCCTCACCGAGATGAAAGAGAAATGGGCCTTTCTGTCAATAATTCATGTGCTTTCAGAGCTCCGGGAAGCTCTGGGAACGACTGCGAGTGCCACCGAGCCTTGACACTAAACCAGTGCGATGCTCTTTGGGTTGCTGGGACACCGGGACCCTCCGGAAACCAACCCCAGCCCTCCCTGCACCCTGGGCTCTCTCCTTCCCGACCGCCCCGTGCGTTCAGGGCAGTCTTCGTCCGTACCCTGCTGCTTCATCATCCCCCGCCGCCGCCTCCCCGGCATCTCTGCTCGGGGAAAGGCAGAGTTTGAGCGACCGCGGGAGGTCGTTCTGCTGAACGGCAGCAAATCCCCCACCCCCCCCACCCCGCCGCCACGGAATGGGGTTCCCAGTTTCTCCATCCTACAGCCTGGCCTCCCGCCACGGAGTTGAGGGTCTTCTCCCTGATGGGCAGCGATAAAGGAATGGGAATGGCAATTATTGTCTCAACTCCTACCCAGATATTCCCTTCAGTCCCGAGCTCTGCAGTGAATACGCTCCGGTAGGCTCCTACTCCAGCTACAGAAAAAGAGATGAAGCAGAAAGATCCTTCATCTTTCCAATTTTTTGTCAGTCAGAAGAAAACATTTGGGAAAGCAATAGATGCAGAAGGAATTATCTTTCTGCAGAAACTAAGTGTTGCAATGACACTTTGCTAATTGCAGGTGATTGAAAAACAGAAGCAGAAGGTGTGGGTATAACACAGAGGATGCGAGGCACCCTCCCGACGCTGAAAAGGAGCGCATCTCGTCTGCACATCCATATTTCCCGTCCATGAGGCTGCTCTGATTTGAAATAAACTCCATTATCCTCCGCAATAATACCAGCAGCAACAGCAGCAATAATAATACAAACTCAGAAGGACTGGCAGGGGAAGGATAAATTACAGCTCTGTGCACATCACAACCGCTCTCATTCCAGGTTTCCAACGGGAAGAGCTGCCACGTCTATTTTCCAGCAGCGGGAGCTTGTCGCCCTGGGTGCGGACAGGGACCCCGACAGCACCATCCTGCACGCTGCGCACGTAACCTGCCACGTAACCACGGGTTCACCACCAGCACCGATGTACGGAAAGAGAAAGGGAGACGAAGGCCGTAAAGGACTTACTGAAGGTCCCAGATTGCTCGTGGCACAGCCTAAAACCACGTCTCGCTTGCCTGACCCCAGCCCTCTCCTCCACCAAAACATCTAGTCTGGTAGGCGTGCCGGATCCCTGCGGCCACTCAACAACCGCCTCTCCTTCCACTTCAGCATCCTTTGCGAAGAGCGGGGGGAGAACACCACCTCATTAGAAAATCTGACGCCATTAGTTCCTTCCGCTAATTGAGATCCTGAATATGACTACACGCTCAGGTCCAGGAAGGGTAGGAATTTGGAAGACATTCAAATGCTCCATGAATAAATAGGATAGAACGTGAATAATACCGGGAATCTTTAAAGGTCTAACATCAGCTGGGGAAGGTCTGCATTTGTCCTTTAGTAGCTTATACAAAATTAGACATTAGTACTTATTGCTGGTTCTGATCATCCTGCCTCATCTTGCAGACCGCCCATAAAGCTACCTGAAGTGTTTCAGTAACTAATGACACCTTTTATATCCCTCTTCTAATCTGGGCAGTCCTGAGTGCTTCAGCCTGAAACGGTTCCCAAAGCTCACATGTAAGTGTATTAAGAGAGATTAGTTCGTTAATCTACTCTCTGGTACCATGTATCTTTATCACTTCATTTTAATAATTTGTACTAATTGACTCCCTCCAAGTCTCAAAGTTGGGTAATATATAACTGCTCTAAATCACAGCATAAATATTTTCACTTGGAAACACCCAATCCCATTACACTCCCTGTGTCTCTTCTGAGGTTTAACACACGAAAGAAGGTGCAAACTCCGTATCATTAGGCACGAACGCTTGTGTCATCAGGACCAGACATCGTTAAGGTCTCGGGTCACTGCTGCCCATTTCTTCATCCATCCCAAACCAGCAAGCACCACTCAGTTCCAGGAGAGGACGGGCAGACATTTGGGTTCCCCAACATCCTCTGACACGTTTCAGTGGGGAGGGACGACAGACCCATAACCCGGCTGAGGACGCGGGGAAGAGATGTGCAAAGCTATAAGGTACTCTGTGCTGTAAACGCGTACAGCGCTGTGGAGGGCACAAGTACGAGTGCTCCTGCCCGCAAGCCGATACCCCGTGAAGGACGAGCTGAGGACGAGGGACGTCCCAGAGGACGTGCAGAACGATAGCTTTGTGCGGGGGTTTCCTGAGAAGGGGGGTACAGGAGGGGTCTTCAGGAGAGAAGGAAGATGCTCAGGAAAGCAGGACATCCCTTAACACACTTCATCTCTCCAGAGAGGAGCTCCTGTCCCCGGGACATCTGCAGGCTGACGACCCCCCAGCCCAGCGTGCAGGATGACCCCGGAGTCAGCAGGCAAAACCCAGGAAACCGGGACAAGCCTCCGGCAGCGAAACGCAGCGGGCTGCGCGGAAAGCGCGACGAGCCGACGGCAGGATTTCGGCGGGGCATGCCGTGACCGGCAGGAAACGAAGAACAAATGGCTCCCCGCTTCGGTGGGACTGTGGGGAGCCCCCCCCGGGCTCAGCCCTGCCTTTCTCAAACCGGAGGTGCCTCTGGGTGTTTGCAAAAACCACCCAGACTCCTCAGATGACAGCGTTTTCGGAGCGTAAAGCGTTATTACATGTACGTTCATCCAGGCAGACGCAGACAGACAGAAGGCCACCGGGAAGAGCACGAAGATACCCACTTGGTCTGATGTTTGGAGCCCTTCAGGTGCGCGTGGTACTGCTCTATCGAGTTCAGGGTGACGTTGCAGATGTTGCACGTGTAGCTGCGCTTCAGCCCTGCGAAGAAAACCCAGAGTCATTAATTGCGCGCTGCCCTCCGCACCGGCTGCGTGTTTCGGTGTAGGCTGAGGGCAAGCTCAGGGCTGCACAGGGAGGAAAAATGTCTTTGTGCCTGGGCTACAGGCTGTTCAGAATCAAAATGGCAGCTCGAAAGTACAAATGAGTGAACATGGCTGAAGAAAGGGGGGTGGGGGGGGAGGGAGAAAAAAAAATTAAAGAAAAAAAAAAAGCATTAACTCTTGCCCCTAGCAAACTTCTAATTAATTAGAAGGTACTCAGATCTCAAATTTCATTTCCAGTTTCCCAGACGTTTCTCTTTACAGTAACCCGTCTATTTACTTTTCCAGGCCAGGGTATCCAAGCATTAGTGAAGCCTAAAGGGATATTTTTAAAAAGCACAAATCGAGCAGAACCAAGCAGGGTTCAAAGGCAAATCCCTCCTGGAGACCGCGGTCCCCGCGTTCATCAGCGCGGGCATCGCCCTTCTATGGCTTTCTCACAAAGCATTATTGCACTCAGACTAACGAGCACACGAGGCCCCATTTATTCCTCTGGTTTTTTGGTAGTGAGCACAATTCAGGGCAATTCCTTGTTAGTGTATTTAGGAGCCAGATCACTTAGGAACAACTTTTTTTTTTTTTTTTTCCCCGGCCGCTGATCTCTGAGAGCCAGCGACTCATAGAGTAGAATCCTAGAATCATTAAGGTTGGAAAAGACCTCTAAGACCATCAAGTCCAACCGTCAACCCAACACCACCATGTCTACTAGACCATGTCCCGAAGCGCCACGTCTACACGTTTTTTGAACGCCTCCAGGGACGGTGACTCCACCACCTCTCTGGGCAGCCTGTTCCAATGCCTGACCGCTCTTTCGGTGAAGAAATTTCTCCTAATCTCCAATCTAAACCTCCCCCGGAGCCATTTGAGGCCGTTTCCTCTTGTCCTATCAGCCTTTGTCTGAAGGTCAGCGCTAGAAGCCCGGCGCAGGTACCAGGTGGCCATCCAAAAGCTGGAAGCCAGGAGCTCGTTTGCCTGACGGATTTACTCTTGGCTGCAATACCTGTCTACAGCCCCTGACCGCCGAGCAGCCCTCGCTTTGCTAATTTTAGCCCTTCACGGATACAATAACAACCAACTATTTATAAAGCTGTTGCTCTTGCTGCTGGCCAACTGAGTACCACTGAGCTAGAAATAACATCTCAGTGGGTTCACAGGAGAAACATTACAAAATTTTGTCGGTGTTTTTTGGTTTTTTGGGGGGGGGTATTTCCTTTTTTTTTTTTTTTTACTTTCTAACAAATCTCTCAGCTGCTTCTGCTGCTTTCCATTTCATTATCTATTTGATCGCCACGGCTACAAATGATTTTCCAAGTAAATATACTGCGGTTTATGTTATTGCTATGCGAATCGCGGATGACGTGATCCAAGCGCGGCAGCGCAGTTGGCCGAGGAAGTTAACGCGAGAGCAGACAGGGCAGGCGACTGCGCTGGACCCCGGAGAAACGCACCGGTCGTATGCACCCATGGTTTATCTCCTGCTAGCAAAAAAGGAGACAAGCGGTGTCAGCAGCACCGAACGAAACCATGCAAACACACCCCCCCCAGAGCGACAGAAACGGGGACGAAGGGCCAAAGGTGCACCCTCAGAAGGGGTCGCTGGACCCAACAAAAAGACCCCCGAGCAGGAGCAGCACCCACGGCTCCCTGCGCAGGAAAAGCTCTTGGTTCAAACAGCGTTTCTCTCCCAAATCACTGCTCTGCCTCTGGGCACAGATTGCAGGGAAGGAAAAAAAAAAACCCAAAACAAACCCCAGGCAATTAAGCAGATTCATGCACATCTCAAACGGAAGCTGCAAAGCAATTTATAAGGAAAGTCGCAGAAACAGTCTCTCGGCACGTTCCCTGGAAAACATCCGAGCTGAAGAACTAAACCCAACAAAATCAGCTTGCGCTTCGCCTATTCAGCCAAGATCAAACTTCACATCTCTGCGACATCCGCTGCAGACAAGACGTTTATTCGCCTACAGAGCGTGCGCGCGCAGAACGGGAACAGGAGACTGCGGGATTGTAACGGCAGGTGCTGCCGAGGAGAGCGCGAGAAGGGGAGAAAAGCCGCCTTTCTCCACACGCAGCTCAGAACGGTCTCCAAACTGCGTTCAACTAATTGTCATGTACAGTAAAATAAGCAAGAGACGGGTGCTGATTTATGGATATAATAAAAATGGGTCATTTAACAATTGTAATAGCTTTTACACTGCTACCAAAGTTCGTTTTTTTACTGGAGATTGATACTTGGCCGGTTATTACGGCTTTTCTTCCGATACCATCCTTTCTGCTCCATGTTATTTCAGACTTTCTAATAAAGCGAATTGTCCTGGGTGGGTCTCAGGGAAGGGGGAAGGTGGTCAGGGTTAAGGAAGAAATCCAGGGTTACGGATGCAACCTCTGCACGGCGTAGCCTGAGAAAACAGTCCCCGGAGATGCCCCGAGAGATACAAAACCTGCTATTCTCAACACCATTTATTGTACTAAACAGGAAAATTATTTCTTCCTCATTTAACA
Source organism: Balearica regulorum gibbericeps (assembly GCF_011004875.1). NCBI lineage: Eukaryota > Metazoa > Chordata > Aves > Gruiformes > Gruidae > Balearica > Balearica regulorum. Next base: position 1,683,268 of record NC_046210.1, on the reverse strand, counting down.
GTTTGCAGCTCAGAATTATAATTTAAGGACTTAAGGCTGAGAGTGTTTTTCAGTTCTCAGCAGGACAAGGAAATCAAGACTCTGCTGCCTCTGAAAAGGTGAAAAATCTAAAAATAGAAACCCAGCAGACAGGCAGCAATCAGAATTAGAGGTGAAGGAGAAAAGGCCTTTGCCCAAGACAGCGTGCTGCCCACTGGCTGCTGAAAATGGCTGATGATATTTTTGATTTCTGTCAGTTTAGATTTCCTGGGAAAATGCAGAGTTTGGTCCATTTCTGAGGCATTTATTCTTAGTGCCCTGGTGCACTCCTCCCTCCCTCTGGAGAGGATATTAGCCTGCTAAGCACACGACAGGTCAAGTAATTATTTACACGCTAATGTTCTATTTTGCCCTTCTAGACAGGTTTTCACCCAAAACATTGCTCAATGACTTTTGCAATCACAGGAGAACATGATGCTGCCGGGGAAGTTCCTCCACACCTGCAAAAGCTGCAAAACCAGATCCCATTCATTTCTTTCTCCTTCTTTTTTTTTTTTCTCCCCTCTTTAATTTTTTTCTCCTTCCATAAGGAAGTGACCTGGGCCAAGAGATGGCCACTAGCTGGGTCGAAAATCTATTTTTTTTTTTGTGGGAGAAACAAGAAACCTCTTTTAGGAACTACGACAACAACAAACCCAGGTCCTTGCCCTCGTGCATCATCTGACGCATCGGTCCCAGTCCCCGTACCGGGGCGGCATCCCAACTGCTACGTCCCCTCAACCGGACCCTCGCCAGGCCGCGAGGACCAGGGCGGCATCACAGCCCCGAGGGGTCAAAGCCCAGCACCCAGACACCCAGATCCGGCTGCAGTCACCGGTGGCATCCTGGGGGGGCATCCTGGGGGGCCGAGGAGCCGCCTGCCCCGTGCCGGCAGCATCACCGCGATGGCAGGGGCTAAGGGAAGGGCCACGTGTCCCCCATCCCCCGCCCGTGCTTTGCGAGCACGAAGGGCAGAAAAACAAAACGCTTTCTGGTTTCTGCAAATGGAGCAAACCTGGCAACAAGACAAAGAGGGTCGGTACAAATCGGAGCGTGGCAGAGTCCCCAGGACAGCGTGGGGCTGTCTTCTCTTCTCCTGGCAGCGTACCTACAACTTAACTCCATTATTCTTTCACCTTGGGAAAAGAGCGCGGCGATTTCAGAGCGGAATTACAGAAGCAGTCACTTCTCTGCCTCATCTCACGTGTTCTCACCCAAAAGGCAGAGTGTGGCTGAATGTACATTAAACGCCTGTTTCCCTTCTGGACATCCCTGAAAGAGAGAGATGGCAATCTGAGGGCTCTTACTCCTGGTATGTAGGGCAAAACCTGACATGAATTCAGCACATAAATGCATAAATGTGTATGTCCCGGTCCCCTGATGCTGCTGTCTCCCCTAGCATGCTGAGTGTCAGAGAGTGATTTCTTCTCTCCTCCTCTCTTTTGTGGTTTAACATCCTAATAAATCCCTTGGCATCACAGACTGCATTAGCATCACTGACATTACACATGCACCAGCATTACAGTAAACCATTGATGCTAAAGTAATTTCTGTCCTGTCCTCCTAGAAAAAAAGGGAATTGCAAATTTTAGAGTCTCTACGGTCGGGTTTCTGCTTTGCACTGATTCACTTCCGTGAAGATCTGAACAGACCGTTTCAAGCTTAATTGAAGGGCTCCGCTTAAAAATACCAGAGCTGTGGGATTCTTACCATGGGCTGCTGTGCTCTTTAGGAACAGTTTTAATGTACCATGTAATAGTCTCTTTTGACTTTCCGCACTATTATTTCTTTGCAGAAATTGTTAAAACAATTCATTTAGAACAAGCAATGTATGGCATTCTCAAATTCGATGGGTTTATGCTTACCATAATTAACTGCTATGTACACATTTACCATTCCCCAGCTGTACTACAGACTCCCAAAAAACCACTTTTCCTTTTCCTGAACTTCAGACACTAGCTATAGTAACAGTCCCGCTTCTCTCAAACACCTCATACACCTCTCACTTAGGAATTTGGCCCACCAAAGTCAAACATCTTCTTTAAAAAAGAGTTCAAAAATATTCAGATGAGCACTTGAAAAGAGCAAGTAAAGCGATAATGCAGAAGTATATTTTAAAAGTCACCTATATTTTTATGTGTCGTGATGTGGCACGGAACAAAAATCAAATTGCAAATATGCTTGCGGACGCTCTCCTTACTGAATTTATTCCTGATGCAGCAGCAATGGTTTTATAGTCAAACTCTCTCTCCATAGCCAGCAGCTCCTGTTCCCTTTATTAAGCCAACGGGCATCAGAACCACGTCCTGTTCGTGCCACAACGCAGGGGAAAGGATAGAAAAGGCAGCGCACGGCTGACACGGGACGTGCGTTAGCACCTCCCTGCAGACCGAGCCCTTGGACCACGCCGTGATCGCCGCACGGCAGAGATCGGGACTGGGGAAACTGGTAATACTTTCAATTAAGGTAATAAGGTTGTAATGCTCAGCAGCTAATTTAACAGCATACATTAACAGCAGCCTTACTGAATCTTAATTACTTGTGTAGGTGGAAACGCTATCAGCGATTACAGTTCCTAACCAGGGACACTGATTTTTTTTTTCCAGCGGCACGTCAAGGCTTCTCACGATGATGAACCAGGGGGGATCCTGTCCCCCCTCCCCGCGTCCAGCACGGGAGGGACTCGGTGCTGCTCCGCCGCCGCAGCAGCTCTTCCCACCAGCCGGAAAACGTGGGCGCAGAACGGGCCGATTCCGTGAACTTGCTCGTGCTCAGCAGAATCACACGCGCAGGGGTACGTTTGAGATGGATGGAAACAGTGCCAGGGCTGGGGCGGCCGGTCGGGAAGAAGCCAAAAGCCGCACGTGCTCCCCAACACCGTGCTGCGCCAGGGTGGCCGCGTTCCCGCTCGCCTCGCACCCGGGATCGTCCTTCCTGCGGCACGGCAAGCGCTGCAGGACCTCGCGGCCGAAATCCGGCATCCTGAGACAGACTTGTATGGGAAAAGTCTTGAGTGCGACACGAACTCCACCGAAACGAGACGCGGAGGAAGGAAACTAGCCTCTGCTAGACTGCAGGCTGAAACCACAGGCAACAATCACCTCCAGAATATCAAAATTAACGGTATTTGATCTGACTGGAGCTTACCGAGGCTCCCAACCCGGCTGAAACTGTGGTTTCGTGAAATGCCCCCAACCAAAGCGCGCTGGAGGTGAGTATTAGCTCAGCAGGCAATCCGCAGTAGGAAGGTGGACCCAACCAGAGCAGTCTGTCTTCAGAAATGCTGCGCTCGGTCTGTATTCGCATCTACCGCATCCTCACGACACATCAGCGTTCCCTGCCCTGCGTCGTGACACGCACTCATGTAAAATTGAATGTACTCCTATGTCCGTTAAATAAAATATTAACAAGTCAAGTCATTAATGTCATTCTGCATAAAATGCATTAAAACACATTCCAGGGGAGTACTTGATAAATCGCTTTTTACTAACCAAAACTGACAGCACAGAACGAAAAGTATTTATAAGGCATACAAAGAAATTATGAGCTGAGAAGGAAAATGAAACTCAGCTCTTTGCCTGATTTTTCTAGACAGCACCTGCAACTATGACAATTTACCTGAAAATACAAAGCCTTCGGGTGACGGCATCCCTGTGCAGCCGTCCCGATTCTGCTTTACTGCAGAGGCTGCTGCATTTTATTTTTGGGACTCAGTGGAACCCCCTTGAGAGGCACCAGTTTCTGCTCCAGGGCTTGGTGCTTTTCTTGTTCACCAGGACCCAAGTGCCCCGGGACGAAGACCCACGTTCCTGCAGCTTACAGCATCCCATCTAACCAGCTCCAGGTACACAGGGCTGGCCCTGGACCTCTCTCCATCACCACGTAAAATTCAGGTTTTACTGGCGGGCATCAAAGAGAGCCCCAGGTGCCTTGGCGAGTCATTTGTTGTCAGGCGAAAGGCACTGGAGTGCAGGTGACCCACACTGATGAGTCTGTACGTTAACTCTTCCGCTCGTTTTGGTCATTCGAAGGCGCACATATAGGAAAGCACACAATGGATCCACTTAACGAAGCCCAGACTTTCCAACGCTGCACCAGCCTTCAAAGAGAGAGCATTTTGCTGAGGTTTCGGCTCAGCACCAGCAATAAGCAGAGTCCGTTATTAATTAAATTCCCCATGAATTAAGCCTGCCGGTCTCTGTTGCGAGGCTTCTGCCCCTGCAGAGCCCACCCGCGTCAGAGCAGGAACGAAAGAGAGCTCAGCGATGGGTAACGCCAGACGTGAAGTTAAACTGGTGAAACGATGGAGCACAAACGCAGCGCAGGCTGCGGGACGGCGAGAGCTGCCAGACGGAGCCGCGCCGGTGCCTCCGATGGAGCAGCTTCTGCTCCGCGTTGCCGGACGGGCGCAAGCTGCCGGGGACAGAGCCCAGAATTCAGGGTTTGTTACCATACCCACCGGTTTTTGACTTTTTATGATCTGCTCCGGGATCGGCCGGGGCACGGCGGCAGCTGGAGGAGGCAGCTCTGCAGGAAGAAAACTCTTCATTTCTTCCTCTGTCAGGGTACGTCCACGCGCTCCCCTAACGAGTAAGAGCGGAGGGGGTTTCCCATCCCGCTCTCGGAGCAGGGGGTCCCGGACCGGCTGCGCTGGCAAGGCTGGAAAGCTGCATGCCGCTGCTTGGAGAGACCGGGCTGGATGCTGCCCAGAGCAGCGGTGTGCGCTGCCGAATAACCCGCGCAGCGTGCGGACTGGGTGGCCGTGCTGTTAGCGAGGTTTCTTTTCCCTTTTCTTTCTCCTCTTTCTCATTTCTGAGAAGAAAACAAGACTTCAAAATTGCAGGATGAGCACTTGGCAAGAAGAATCAATGCTTTTGTCTCCTATAAATATCAGTTGTCCAAAAATATATCTCTATTCTTATTCCTCCAAATACACATTCATATTTATCAATAAATATTTTATTATAGCCATTATCAAAACATCAAAGGCTGCTGGCATGTTTTACTTCAACTGACACTGCTTGTTCCAGGCTCACACAATGCATCAAATGTTTGTCTCCCACAGCAGTCAAAATAGAATTAATATTTAAGTTGTGATGGGAGAAGCCACCGGGGGTAGCGTGGAAAGGAAATGAGTTTGCATTCTAGCGAATACCGAGGTAGCAAAACAAGCGCCGAGCGAGGAGAGCACACGGCTACGATCCCTACCAGGTACCGCCCAACGCCAAACCCGCCGGGCATCGGAAGCAACGGTCAGACAAGATTTCACAGACAACGGGACAGACTGCCGCTGGGTATCTCTGATCCGCCACGGTTATCGTTTTTCTTGAGTCAGATATGACTTTATCTGCCAAGGTAAGGCTGTTTTCTCGGACATCAGGCAGATCTCATTCCGTGTGGGCTATTGCAGAGACCTGCCTTCTACATCCAGAGAGATCTGCTCTAGTCTCACAGCTAGAGGCGTACAGGAGACCATACCGCACTCCCTAGTTAGGAAAAGCTGTAAAAAAGCAGGATTTCCCAGCTGCACCACTACTCCAGCAGCAGAGGCAAGCTTCGCAGGACCCAAGGACACCTTCCTGGGCTCACCGAGCCTGGCCGTGCAGCTCGTCAGCGTTAGAAAGCACTGGCCACCCATGAACCGCAGACTCCTGGCACTGTCCGACCAGAGGCCCAAAGCTGCTTCCCCCTGTACCCGGGACGTCGACAGCCACGGCACGGCTCTGCAGTCCCCCATCGATGGACAGCGGCAGCACCGCACGAGATTCGTCCGCAAATCCCAACCCTGCACAGAGCCGTCGTAAAGTTAAAATCCCACGGGGGCTGATGAGTATGTAAAGCCCTCCAATTTCAACTCTCCTAAGCACAAGCTAAATGAATAAAACACTTCACAATTGCTTTATTTACAGTTAATGACATCCTCAGCCACTCTCGAGCTTGGCACAGTTCAAAGTACTAAGCACTTCCATGTTATTGTCCCAGGTTTTATTTCCCTGCATATTTTCAACAGCGGGCAGTGACTCAGCCACATGAATCATTTATGGCATTGTGAGTCACACTAGGTAACACACGAAGGATCTGGATAACCATTACAAGGTTTATGTGAGATCAAGAAATGCACAATATACTGCACAGTCATTAGTATTTAAAGGAAAATTATTTCATTTAGCTGGGGCGGGGGGGGGGAAAAAAAGGTATTTTAAAATGTTAATGCAATGTCTTGCTGGCAAACCAGACTTCCTCTCCCGCATGGTTTTGAAAATCAAACCTGCACTTTTTCCTCAGCCTGCTTCAGTCAAATACATTGTGTGCACACAGGATTATAATAAAGGCCACAGAGAAAAATTTCAACAGGAGGCTCGTACCTCTCCCCCTGTAATTACACCTCTACATTAAAAAGGCACTTTGTTCAGAATTCAGTCTTAGCCGCATCCTCAGCCGGTACAAATCAGCACTTCTCCATCAGCAGGCACAGCGTGACGGAGCCGGTCCTTCATCAGCGCCAGGCGGGGCTAGCCCGGGAGGACCGGGGATGCTCGGGGGCTCTGGCAGCCACCGCTACCGGCCAGGCTGCGGCTCCGCTCCGCATGAGGGGGGCTCCCTCCCGGAGGGGTGCAAGGCCCAAATCTGGGTGAGCCCGGGGTGCAGCCCCCCCCACGGGGACCCTGCGGGTGCCAGAGCCGCTCCTGCCAGGGCCAGGACAGACGGATGGACGGCTGCTCTCCCTTCAGCGGGAACACAGAACACTTGTGTTTAACATACCCATAGCAAATGCTCGGTTCCTCTTTGCTGCTGCTGACCCAGGGCCATTGCAGTGGTTTACAAGCACTAATTAAATCACAGAAGACAGCTAATGCCCCGCTCTCCATCAGGGAGACGTAGGGAGTGCTCTGCCTCCAGCAACACGCATCCCGTCCCCGTCTCCCTGCGGGGCCGAGTGCTTTAACGCGTTCTCCTCTCTCAGCTCACAGGGACGGTCCGCATTTGCTGGAGGATAAAAGAGTGCGCTAATGGAAGGGACTATTTTAGGGAAGGGCAAAAGAAATACCTAGGAAACAACTTTTAAAGGATGCTGCTAAAACTGCAGGGTGTCCTCTTAGAGGAGGGGATTTTTTTTTACGGTTGCAGGAACCTCATAAAGCAGTAGGAGTACCACGGTCTACCCTGCTCGACCAGAGGAACAGTGACCACGGCAGGCAAGGGCGGCATCGCTGCGGTCCCTAGATCCCACGGGGAGTGGGTCCTTGCTCTCCGCATACCGGTGCTCTCACCTCTCAGCTCTCCCAGGTCCAGGGTCTTCCCCAGCTGCTCCAGGAGGTCGGCCCTGGCCGCGTTCTTCTTGTGCTTTTTGCCATCGTAGTGCTGCTGTGCCATCATGGGGTTGTTGAACCAGGCTGCGCAGAGCTGGCAGTATCTGTCCGAGTCTCTCCGCTGATGCGGTGAGGGTACAACGGGGCCACTATCCGTGTGCGGCTGCTTTAGGGAGCTCAGAGTGGTTTCTGTAAAGGGAAACGTTCAGACGTGAGCTTGTCACCATCTGAATAACAGCAGACCCTGGGGCAGATCCCACATTAGACACGGGGAATAATTAGCAGCAGTTACAGGGTCCCACTGGATATTTTGGATGGTACTGCTCGGAAATCTACCATTTCTCATAAAAAAAAGCAGCGTGAAAGGATAGTGCAGGACTGTTCCTCAACTATCTGCTATTTCGCTAGCTGGGAAAGGAGGATGCTCTCATTGCAGATGCACGTCTTATCACTGTTGTGACTAAACCTGCTAAACTTATCCTGCTTAAATTGCTACTTGCAGGAAAAATTGCCAGCGGAGAATAAACAAAACATGCAAAGTCATCCACTTCTCAAGAGAGGCAGACAGATTTATCATTATCTCAGGATTCTTATTTTTCAATTTATTTGGTCTCAGAAAGAATGGGGAAAGCCGTAGTAATTGTAAGTTGCCACAGATGAAAAAAAAAAATATTCAATAGCCAGCCCATTCAAACATCTTCACGTTGTGAATTGACAGGTACCAGTAACCCACGACCTTAATTTAATCCCATTTCCCTTCAGATTCCCCAAGAGGCCGCCTGGGAACACAGACACGATCTCCAAATAATTGCACAGAAAAACGGGTGATTAGTCTTTACATAATGGAGCTGCACCTTATTTGCCAGAGTTTTCCTACTTTGTACAATATAGGTCACAAAGCCATGGAAAAAACCAGTTTGAAGTAAAATAAAGTTCAGATAACATCGGGATACAAAAATATACAATGACTAGTAGCACTTAATTATCACACCTCATTCAAAAATTCCCTTTTATGTGGTGTTCCTTTTCTTTTCCAGATGAAATGTCTGCTATCTAAATAATTAACAAACCGCTCTCTCCGTGACAGAAGAACAGGCAAATTTTAAGGTGGTGAAGAGGAGCTCGATCGCTCTCCTTTGATCAAGGGGCTCCGTGCTCTTCCAGCTGAGCTCTGATGAGAGCACGGCTCGGTGAGTGACGACCCCACCTCGGCGTCTGGCACCGGGAACGGCAGCGGTGAGCAAACCGGGGGTGTATTTAGATGTATAATTACGACCAAAGCCCACTGTGATTGACTCCACGCCTCAAGAAAGTCAATACTCTTATAAATCTTCTGCTGACCTGCTCGGGAAGGGATGTCTATTAACTTTCCTGAAGGAAATTGTATCTTACATATAACGTTACTTACAACCTTATCAATTTGCAGGGGTTGATAAGCTTCTATTGGTTTTGACGACAACTGCCAAGGTATCAGAGTTCCAAGGCCCGGACGGTTGGTTGAGGTACCGTCACCCTCCTCGCCGGCCGCCCCTGGAGAAACACCTGGAGAAGTTTCCTCCCTTCTGCTGCTGCCACCAGCACGAGCAAAACGAGCTCTTTCGGGGATTAGTTAATAAAGCGATTACGCCACTGGCTCCTGCGGAAGATATTTCTTCTCCTCATTCTGCTGTCTCACGAACCGCTCGCCTGCTCGTTTGGATTCATTTCACCCCACCAGAGGATCCCTCTGCCTCCGCTGAACCAGCCGAGATAGAAACCAAGCACAATGTCAACAAAACCCTTCTGCCCGTGCCCCAGCCCCGATGCCCCTTGCAGCACGCCGGGGCTGGGGCCGCACTCGGACACGTCCCGGCTCTCCTGAAGCAGCCGAGGTCGGCGGCTGCGGTGCTGCCTCCTGGAAAACTGCTCCCGACAGAACCGGTGGGCAGCATGTAGGGCTCGGGAATTTGCTCCTAAAACCAACATCTTTTCTAATGCCTACGACAACGCCGGTTTCTGTACCTCGCCCCCAGCCCCTCCGAGGTGCACACAACGGCACGAGTCCACCACAGAGCAGAGCCATGGCCAACGCACGGTGACCAAGAAGAAAATTAGGAAATAACAATATTGCCTGTCCAAACTAAGGCTATGCAGACTTTGCCTGTGCTTGACTCACGAAAAGCAAACGCCGCGTGCCTACTGCTCGTGTATTTTTGCAAGTACCGGCAGGCTCCCCGAGGAGCAGGCAGCAGTCGGTGCCAAGGGCTGCCCTGTGCAGGGATCGCGCACGGCCCCGGAGATGCTGCATGGTCCCAGCCCTCCACCGCTCCAGGGCACGGCTGAGGCACCGGGACCGGACTGTGGAGACGTTTGGGCATCTGAACCGTTATAAACATCCAGTTATTGCAGCGGCGCAGGAGCTCTGTGGTATATTTGACTTGCTGCTCTCCAGGCCCCAGGCTATAAAGTTAAATCTCTCCGATCTTTTGGGCAGCTTTCTCCTTGTTTCTATGTTAGCTGCTGCCAGAGGGGAACCAGGGAGGCTGAAGTTCCCAGAGCTGGTGGTGTCCGCAGGAGTTATATCTCCCGCTCACTAAAGAGATACGACTGAAGCATCCTCATCCTCTGCTGCTCAGCCATCAGCCGGACCGGCGGCTGCGCGTCCGAGCCCCTCAGCGAGGCTGGTGGCTTGTGCTCCTCCAAATGCCGTGCAGGAGGGAGGCTGTCAGTGGGACCGGCGCTCCTGCTTCCGGGGAATTGCACCAGAGCCCCCCCCACACCCAGCCCTGCTCCGAGCCCACCGCACCCCCTGCGCCCTCGACTCCCCGGGGGCTGCAGCCCCCATCGCAGAAGCCCTGCGCGGACCCAGCGCCGGACCCTCTGCGCACATCGCACGGGTGCTCCCGCGCGGCAGCGATTTCCTCTTAGCGCACACCATCCAAAATACGTTCTTGCAAAGCCACGTTCCTCGGGTGCCGTTTACAACTACCACCAGCGCTAAAGGTGCGCTGAACCCAGCCTGGCAACTCATGAAAACATCCCGTGTCTTCCGAACCCTCCTGAAGAGAAATAGATGAAAGTTGATTTCTCCACGCATGTGGATTTATCATTTTGATATGCGCTACATAACTACTACAGAACAGAAAATATCATCGTTCCCTGAGCAGCGACACGAAAATTAATAATAAACACTCACAAAACGTCAAATGTTAAAAGTGTATCTCCATCTAAAACACAAACATAAAAGCTGCTAGTTTGACTATTTCAAGTATTTCAAAATGCTAAATAGCTCATGACAGTCTGCCTTACGTTCCCTTTTGCTGTGGGAGGGAAGTGAGAAAGTCTTTACTTTGCTGCAAGAAGCAAAATACAAAGTTAGAAACGCTTTAGCACTCAGGCAATGAACTAATGTTTGACTTATTCCTTGCGTGCAAAGCTCTTTATTCATAGCTGCATTTAAACAGAACCCCACTTTTTATCATTGCCACTCTCCAGGAACCGAGCAGGAGAACGGGGAAGGAACTGAGCCACCACAACGGGGCACGGGAGGAATTCAGTTTTCTTCAGAAGTCAAATCTGGGACTAAGGTAGACTCCAGCTGCTGCTGGATGGATCCTCGTACCCTGACAAGCCATTTACTCTGTCCCCTTCAGCACACCTCAGACACAACCCCCACACTAGGAACTAGAGAACAAGGAGGCAAAAAAGCCGAGGGAACTTTTCCTGCCAGCAGAATCACACCCTTGTTCCTCACCCCGGTGGCGGGGGACCCCGGTGCTGGCATCTCCCCTCGCAGGAGCCAGCGCCAGCACCTCCCGAAGCCGTGACCCACGGCGCTGCCGGGCCGATTTCCACCTTCCCGAACCGATGCCTGCAGGTACCTGCGCTTTGATCAATGAAGGCAGCAGCTCTTTCCCCCCCACAGTTCTTTGTTTTATAACTCATCCCGATGACTGGATGCAAGCTGACAGAAGATGTTGGAAACGACTGGAGAAATTCATCGGCAATAGTGGAGACGTAAAGCCTCTGAGGGCTACAACCTTGTACAGCAGGAGCAACAGAAAAGATCACAAATATGTCGCTGTAGCGAAGAGGCATCGCTTTCCTGTTGTGAAAAACCTGACCGTCAAGGCACTTCTCCCTCCCCTGAAAGCACCAGCAGAGAAATGAGAGATCTGTATTTCATTAACATGATAAAATTGAAAGTGAAGGTGTAACTCTCTAAGGGGACTGAGGATAGATGTATTTCTAGGGGATCGGCGAGACAGAAAACCCAGAATATCACACAGTGGTTTGTTCAGAGGCAGAACGCAGTCGCCGGCACGTCCGCGTGCTTCTGCAAAACAGGTCTGACCCCTCCCCGAAGGCAGGTGACGGATGCTGCGGCTGAAGGCGATCGGAAAGCGCATCCGGATTATCCAGTAGGAACGTGGGGTAGGAGCACTGCACAGAGTAGGATGCACGCTAACGTCTCGCACCGCTTGATATACTGTGCAGAGCACAGGTTGCTCAGAGTTTAGGATTGACGTAACCTCCATGGCGATGAGAGGGAAAGTCTGTTCTTTACCAATTCAGCAGAGTTGAGATAAACATTTCACCTCGCGGCAGGAAACCCATTGGGAAGCCCCCGAGCTGCTCCCCGGTATCATATTAAGCAGTGCTCCGGCACTACACTGCTCGCAGGGAAGAACGCTCAGCACTCGGACACACGTTGGATGTCAGCAGAGATATCTGCAGAAATCCTTCCCTCTGCCGCTTTCCGGCTGGAAACGGATGCGAGTCCAGGATGGAGCCGCCGGCGCTGTATTTGGAGGAGCTGCTCTGCAGAGGTGAAGCCGCAGGGAATTTCTGGCCACCGGCTGCGGCTGCGGGTCCCACGGCAGCCTTGACAGCACAGCATGTTTCAGAGCCGATGCCTCCAGGAACCATGACCAGGAACACAATTCCAGTTGCAGATATTTTTCAAATTTTCACCTTTGCTGAGAGTATTACATTTTTTGTAACGCCTTTCCCCCCCCCCCCCGCCCCCCCCGGAGGATGCTGCTCCTCAAACAGCTCGAGAATTCTTTCTAAATTTCCCCTGCAGTTTCAACTGCATTCATTAATCTTCATTTTGTCCCCTAAATTCATTTTGTTAGTGTGCAATTTAAAGAGATGCTATGCTCCACAGAGGCAACTGTACATCTGTGTGAACAAAATGACTCCTGCAAAGACGGTTGTGCAAAGAATTTCCCAAATTCTTTCCTCCCTTTACAGACAGACCCACTAATTAAGCTAATGGTCAACACAGAATTTGACAACAACTTAGGGTAGCAGAATGAATTTTTGTGCAAGGCTGAAAATCAGACATTGCAATCTAGAGGTTATCATCTATTTTTACTTGCCTATTGCCCCTAAAATACCTTCTCAAATTAACTGTGTATGTTTAGTCTCAGCCATAATAAGAGCACTTGGGGAACTCTGAAAACATTTTAAGGTGGGTTTGTTTTTTTTTTTTAATTAAAAGATTATGAGAGTTCAAATATCTCTATAGAGTCTTTCTCACTTGTTTTGATCACGCACGAAAGTTAAAAAATACTCTTAGGAGCTTAAGGAAACACCAAATAAAACACGCAACCCATTTAACCATCTGAAGGATTACCACGTTACGATCAGAAAAGGAGCTTGATCTCTTTTGAAGATGCTAACCATGAGCTGGTCCCTCCCGAGCCCCCAGCACCCGCTCCTCGGTCACTGGGCTCAACTCCCAGGTGCCCAGAGCATCAGGAGGGCTGGATCCCTCTGCAGCGACACACCGGTGATTATCACTACCTCTTAATCGCTGCAAGCCAGCAGCTCACTTCTGAGCAGACCCATTCTATATTAAATGTTATTTACCTCTGTTAAGGAAATCAAAGGGAAAACGAACCGTGACTCATCCCACCAGAAGGTGACGTGGAAACATCCACATCCCTATCCCGCAGCTCCAGCACCGTAAGCGGGGACTGAGCGCACCCAACAGCCCCTTTAATTACAGGGAACCCCAGCAAGGACCAGCTCCACCATCACCACTTCCAACCTCCGTCACAGGGGTCTCAAATCCAACGCTGAAACGCTCGCAGGCCTTCTGGCAACCAGGGCTTTACGGACAGCGTACAAGAGCCTCTGGAGCGCCCTTCCGTGGAGCTGGGGAAGACAAATGGCTGGATTATGTCAGTGATGAATTCCGATTGAAAACAGCACAGCCACCGCTCCAATCCTGCACGGCCACCTGCCGCGCCACGCTGTTGGCACAGGCACGCGTGAAGCCCCCGGGGACGGGATGCTCCTCCCCGAGACCATCCAGCTCGTGAGCACCGGACGGAGCCTTGGATGCTCTGTCCGAGAGGCTAAAAGCTCTCCGGTGCCAGCCATGAAAGACTGGGAGAAAAATACAGTGGAAAAGTGCTGGGCAACTCTGTAGGGAGTCCAGAACAATGCTGGGTCCGGAGGGCACATTTCTGAGAACTACTGGAGAGCAAGGAGGTGCTTATTAACGTATTCCTGCCGCTCAGCTTCATCAGATCAAGTGTCTGGAAGAGCTGATGAGTCCTTGAGTTACTCTTTCCTAGTGATTACGCCAGCTGGAGAGCCCATTACTCTCGGAGCACGCGGTGAAGCTCGCTTAGAGCCTCTGCGAGGCCGATCCAGATGCTTAAAAAAATTAGACAAAAGCACAACGCAGAGTTGCAGCTCTTGGCAAGCCCTGCAGAGCTTGCACGCAGGGTCAGCACGGCAGGGCCGGTCGCTGCCGGTCGTGCACAGCCCCCACGCAGTGAGTCAGCCTCGGCGCTGCTGCAGAGAGGTCTCTGACAAAGGAGAGGGTACGACCGGTTCTCATCTACCTACTGCCAGCCCAGGCACGTCTCCGACGTCATTAACAGAGACGTTGGTTCACCAGAGTCCGAGATCTCCACCGGCATCTGCTGCGCCGAGATCAATTCTCTCCTGCCATCGACCGGAACGCTGCCCACGCTTTGTCCGCCTGCCTTCGCGCGGCTCCAGCTCCGCGGGCAGACCCCGGGCTCCCGGCTGCTCCCCCTGACCTGCCCGAACAGCACCAGACCCGTGGGGTCCTGCCCGTGACGATGGTCCCGCAGGTGAGAACAGCGACTCTTTCCCTGCTGTCGGGTGGATCTGAATCATCAATTTAGGTGGGAATCAGTCCACGTGCTATTCCCTGAAATCCAGCACCCCTGTGACCCTCAAAAACTCACCTGGATTTAACCAGAAATACCGGGGTTTGTGGCAGGTACTTTGGTGCTGGAGGAGAAACCGCTGGAAGGCTGCGCACGAGGGATGGGGTTCTGAGCACTAATGCGAGCACCGGACAATTAAATACCACAAACGAGTACACTACTTCTCTCGGTGCCCTTGTAATTATTTGCCAGCTGCAGAGAGCAGCCTGAGGAGTCCTAAAGTGAGTCAGCTGCAAATTGTCACGTTCGTTCACGTTAGATCGTCCTGCTGGCTCGCTGCGGGGATGCTCAGGAGCTGCCAGCACCCCCTGCCACCCACGGCTCCCGAGGGATTCAGATTCGGTACCCAAAGTTTCCAGATGCACCCCGGCGACTTGTGAACTCCGCTGCACCTTCACTTAACGAGCCTTCTGAGAGCGCACTCGTTAATTAAAACAAGTAAGCCACCGTCTAAAGCAATTCCCCGTGTTCCCTCAGGCAAAGGGGATAACATTTCCCAAGCCAATCCTGGTAAAGGACAAATGATATTCTATGCATCGGCATCTACAGTCTGTAAAGTTAAAAAGGCAACAAAAACACACACGCAGAGCCAACCCCCCCTTATTTTAATCACATCTCGGATTTATGCACATCGCGTAAGGCAGGATGTAAAACGCACAGCTAAATTTATATTCCGTTCTGAAGGAAGTGCCACCAGTAGTAATACCGAAAGACATCTGTCTGCAGGACTACAGCCCAGTTATCCTGCCTGGGCAGCAGGAAGAATACTTTGGTCAAGCACCCTCTGGCCCGACAAGCACAGAGGAAGTTTTGTTTCACAGTATATTAGCGGTTTGCAGGGACTTTATGGTTAAGCAAACAATAAGATGGTTAAATTATCCAATTCCAACATTTGACTTTTTAAATGTGAAAGTTAATAGGCTTGCATTATTGGAATCACCGTGGAGGAAAGCACGAATACCCACCTGGGCAAAAATCAAAAGACAATCGATCCAACAGTTTTTAAAGACTAGATTTCCCTCTAAGGTAAAAGCAAATGATATTCTGTTCTGTACAGTAACACGAAAGGTTTATTAAACATATTAGCCGAGCTGTCAAATAACTTCTGATAATTAAAGCGAGGCTTGGCTATTCCTGCCCAGGGGAGATTGTCTTCCACCGACCAAAACCTTTCAGGAGCGTGGAGCCAGAGATAGGACTCTGGTACAACGGCCAGCCCTGGCTGATAAACCACTAATCCACGTGAACAAAGCAGACAATAATGAGCATCAGCAATTTTTAAAGGTTGTTATGACAGCAGCACAAACGAATAGCTTGCTTCTGCCGGCCGTCATCACTCGGCTATCCGTTTTCTGCCGCGCAGACACCGAGCCGGCGCATCAGCCGTGCCTCCTCGGCACAGCGAGCCCGCTCCGCCCCGCGCCGGACCCTCCTGCTCCGGCTCGCTGCATCTGGACCTACCTGTGGCCTTTAATGCTGGTTGTTCACCTAGCAACAGTTTTAACCTTTTGGCATGGATTTTCCCTTGGTAATGCGATTCGGCCACCACTGCTGAGGTAAAGGACATGTTACATAGTGTGCAGCATTTGTTCTTATCCACTGAGTCACCATCACTGCCCTGGGTGGAGACAAAAACACAGACACAAAAAAAAAAAAAAAAAAAAAAAAAGAGGTGTATAAGCCCACCAAGCACAGTCACGGAGAAATAAGAGAAAGGAATCCAAGGTTGTCATGCCAAGGCCATGGTTTCCAAGGGGTTTCCCTTCCTTGTCTCCCCTGGTCCTGCCTGTTCCCAGCCCTGCTCAGCCTGGGGACGCCTCCGACCCCCCGGCGCTCCCGAGCCCCCAGCGCCTTCGCCCCCATTCGCGCGCTGGGAGCTCGTCCCGCTGCTTTGTGCTCCCCAGGGCCGAGAGGCTCGTCCTTCATCCAGACTGCCTGCCTTTACAGTCTTTATTCCTGTTCTCTGGCTGAGGGCATCGGACAAATCCGGTGCTCTCCCTGCCACCGCACGCCGGCGTTTCCTCTTGCTGCACTTCTCTAGGAGACCCCAAAGCAGCCGGGGGGGATGGGATGGAAGGGGGTGCAGCCTTCTCTGCAGGCGGGAGAAGCAAATGAACCAGCGGGATTCATGCGGGATCACACACCAGCCCTGGACACCTCCTACCCCTCTGCCTTGGCTCTGCCATTCTCGAGCCCTTGGCGGAGACCCCCTTGTTGTCCCCCCCCCCGCTTCATGCAGGGACCGAGGGAGAGATGGGCCGGAGGGTCGGGGAGCCCCGGCTGCACCCCCTCTGCTCCGCCGGGCGCCTGGCCGTCCCGGGCTGCCCGTCTGCGAGCCCTCACAGAGGAACCAGGCTCGTAGCTGGCAGCAATAACGACCGACCCGCTGCTAACGAGAGAAACCTGATGGCAAGAGCAGCCTCGTGGCACATGCTAAAGACAGGAAAAAACGCTTGCTGTAGTGTTTGCAGGAAAGGAAAAAAATAAAAAGAGCAAAACACCTAAAGAACCATCTATGATCTGCTCCTTTCCTAGAGATGGATTTTGAGCTCTTGAGCACTGCCAGATGAAAAAAGGCAATCACAAAAAGTCCAAGACACTTTGCAGACGATGGTAAAAACCACATCCCAGAAACCAATGCTGCCTAAACACCGCTGTGGCCCGCAGACCTGTCTGAGGATCTGTGCAGCGAAACACCTTGGTGCAAAGGTGATACCCCTTTGCAAGACCCTTGGTGTCAGCTAACAGGCAACAGCTTTAAGAAGCTACAAACATCACTATTCGGTATTTCAGTATTTCAGTACCAGCAAGCATCTCTCGTGGCTGCAGAGATACAAGCAGGAACCATTCTTCACAGTTAACTAATTGCTGCATCTTTATTTTCACAAGTAAATCCCAATTTAATGAGGATATTGTCTCCAACCTTCATTATGGTTATTCTTGTAGGAATAAAAGCCAGCGTGCCTCTGCCCAGCTGCGTAACTGAGCTTAGACCTTCTACTCTAAGCAAACCCCGTGAGGAGGAGTGGCTGGAGCTGAAGGCTGCCTGTTCCCACTGCGGCAGGAGCCGCATCGCTGCCCGTGTCACCGTACGTCCTGGATCCTGCAGCGGCTCCCGGCAGCACCCCGTGTCCCACCCAGGCACCCGTTACCCCGGCGGGGGCACCGAGCATCCCAGCATTACCCCTGACACCTCCCAGCACCCGGGCTGGAGGCACCACCGCTTCCTGGGCATGGATGCGTCTGCTGGGATCTCTCCCCGTTCCGACGGGGGGTTCTGCTCCCCCTCGGGCTGGGGGGAGGCAGAGGCAGGGGGGCAGCAAGCCTGGCAAGGAGGAGCTGAGCAGCCAGGGAGGGTTTGGGAGAAGAGCTGACAAACAGCCCCTGGGCTGAACGTCTGTCGGCAAAACAAGACTGCTGCTGCCAGGATGTGTTTACGAGCAAACAGCTCCCACAGATAGGAGGGTAAGCGTACAAACAACGAACAAGCAGGGGAAAAGCACATTTGCACCATTAGTCACAATTAACTATTCAATCCATTCCACGAAGGAAACGGGAATCACATTTAGGGCCATATATGCACAGCCTCGCTTTTCCAAAGATCTCAGTATGTTGTATTGGCCACTGAGCACCATTTATAAATGATCTCTTTTGAAAATACTCCTCTGTGCAGAACAAGACCTTTCCAAAGCCGGGAAGTGACCTGCTGCGTGTAGGTAGTTAGCGTCCCAGCTCATTCCCTGGACAAGATGGTCAGATCTGGCCCCTGTGCCAGGGTAAAACTCCCTCCAGTGACAAGCCATCTGGAGACAGGCGTGCACTTTTTGGTTTTTTTTAAAAGCAAGTCTTCCAACTGCTGGTATACAGTCAAAACAAAAAATAATCTGCTTTCAAAGCTGCAATCTTCATTTCACGACAGCTTCACAAGCAGCTGTAAATGCATTCCGCAGTTCATCCCCGCGCAAAGATGCGGGGGCACACGAGCGGCCCCGTGCTGGCTGCCCCGCGGGACCGTGCCCCTGCGCACGCAGCGCAGCGCTGGAACCGAGAAAGTCAGGTGGAGTCCAAAATCCAGCTCCCCTTTTGCAAATGTCACACTTACAGAGAACGAAGGGCCCAGCTCTTCAACTCCCCCACGAGAACGGGTGAAACAGCTCCGGCACGAACACCCACCCGTGCCGTCTGCTGTGGCGGGCAGCAGCCCCCGAGCACCCGGCACCGAGCCAGGCAGCCCTGGAGATGCTCCCGAGCCTCCCGGCAGGAGAAGGGCTCTGCAACATTGGGAGAGTAACCGACCACGCAGTTAACACCTGGCCCCCTATTTAAGGTCATTTTCTTCCCCCCAAAACAAGCACAATTAGAAAATGGACCAATTTTCATCACTTTTGTTGTTGTTGTTCACTATAAATCAACTTAAACCTTAGGGAGAAATCTCAAGAGGTGATAAGTACCGTTCTGAGTGTAATTTGCACTTCTTTTAAATAGGTTTCTCTCAAGATATTTTATGTCTTCAGAGGGAAATCACTTGAAAGTTAAGAGCAGAGTAAAAAATTCCCAGCCTCTATTGATCATCAGCAGCGGTAACATATAAAGAGCCTCCAACAGAGCTGGTTTGAAAACCTGATACACTTCAGTCTTTAAGCATCAGGGTCTCTTCCTCTGCCTGGTCTGCTCTTCCATGACATTTTTTTTCCTTTACAACCTACTTTCACAGAAATACTGCAGTTTAAAAATAGATAAATAAATAAAAAGTAAACCCCCTCAAACACCTCACTTGGAGCCCAAGGTCCCATTTACACCGATCTGCAGTTCGCTGCGCAGCTTATCCAAGTTCACCCAAGCGTCTGGACGAGAGCCTCGGAGCCTGGATGGGGATTTGGCCCCAGATTGGCACCCGTCTGCAGGAGGGGGGTGTCCCGTCCCCAATCTCCTGGGCGGTCCGAGAGTCCCAGCCTCTGCACAAAACACGACAGACCTTCGCTGTCTAACAGCCGGCCATCGTTCATCCTGCTGCTCTTCGTTAGCAGGATGCAGGAGATGTTTGGGCTCGAGTGCTATTAATTAGTTACCCAAGTCGGTAGCATCCATCAGCGGAATTGCCTCCTTTCCCTGCTCCACCACCCAAACCCCCCGCACCAAGGGATCCAGCACCCAAACCCCCCGCACCAAGGGATCCAGCACCCAAACCCCCCGCACCAAGGGATCCAGCCCTGAAGGGTAATTATACCTTCTCATTTGTCAGCGGCTGTTTTACCTGTAACCAGACGGGCTGGGGGAACGCGATCCGGGTGTCTTTTGTCACCCGTTGAATGACACCGCGCTGACAGGATTGTGCAGCCAGCTGGTAAATTAAGATCCCTTCTCCAGCAGCGTGCCCGGGCCAGACCATGGGGTGATCCCAACCCGAGCAGGGGCACAGGGCTCGGCCGACCCGCAGCCTGCTGCAGCAGGTCCCTGCTCTCCAGGGATGCTCCGTGCCCACGCGTCCATCACCCACCTCTCCTCACCGCTTCCCTTGCTCCCGAGCCCAGCTCAGTCTACAGCAGCAGCGGTAAATAGGCACGAACGTCTCAATTTAGCTCCCATAAAACCCACACAAGCAACTCTCTAACCCCGCGCCGCACAAAGCCAGCCAACGCGCAAGGATTATTTCTACCATTTGATTTTGCAATCTTCTCCAGGCGATCCCGTCTCGCTCACCTTTGCGGAGACGCGGCACTGACAGGGGCGAATGGCCTCGCATAAACTGGAGCACAACGAAACACGCCACGGCCTCAGAGATAAGGCATCTGCTTCCCGTGCTGACATCGCTCATCTTCCTCCCCGCTCCATAGCCGTGCCAAGCCAGCCTAATTTATAGGGCTTCTCTTTGTAATATTATAAACTTCAAAGCAAGTCTCGTACATCCAACGGAATTAACTTCAGTTATTCAGATGCCTGTTAACAAGCTGCTAAAAGGCATAATCCTCGCACGGGGCCAGGCAGTTGCAGTCCTTTGCTGGATGTTCCTTAAGCAATCCTCGGGAAAAGTAAAGGATTTCTATTCCGCAGATACAAATCTGCTGTCTTCGTTTCCCAGGTTTTACTAAGAAGAAAAGCTTATACAGACCCTTGAAAGATAGCAATATAAAACACAGCACTCAAGGCACTGCAAGGTATCTTTTAAATTGGAGTTAATTTTCTGCGCATGAAGGTGTTGCTGCTAAAGAGCTATTTTCCGTAATGCTCTGCGTGAAATTTAGGCCACTTCCATTTTGGAGCCTGTTTTTCTTGCGGTACAAGCAAAGAGCAAGTACCAGTTTATAGCTATCTAAATCCAAAACGCTCAATGATTCTCGGAGGATCTCAGGACCTATCTGTTCTCCCAGGAAAAGCCAGCCCTAAGTTAAGGGGGGTGTTCAACAGTAAGCACGGTCCCACGGTCCCTGCTCTGGCAGGGACGGAGCCGCGGGCACCTCGGCGAGGAGGGGGGTGACTCCTCGGCCGCAGACCCCGGCTTTCACCGCCCAGCTCTGGCTCAGCGGGCATCCAAAACTGCGCAGGACAAAGCCCTGGAGAAGAGGGGAGGATGGGGGGGGGGCACGCAGCCGAGCCCCAGCGGGTCCAGGATAGGGGTCCCCCAGGGCACCCCCCGGGCAGAGCAACAGCGGCTCTCGGCCAGTCCTGGCCTTCTGTCGGAGAATAAATTCAAGCCTTACATCACTAATTTCGTTCATTGAAACCAACACCTGACCTTTGGGTTGAAAACCTCTGATCAGGTACAAAACACACAGTAAGAATGTTGGCTCTAAAACCAGACGTTTCATCTCAGTTTCAGTGTAATCGCTGAAGATTTAAGTTACGGCATGCAGTAAATTTTGCACCAGAAGGTATAAAAACTGTGATTTCCTTGCGGATTGGGAACCAAAGCCAAGCCTCCCAAGGCAGCCGCTGGCACCGCGTGTGCCTCAGAGGGGCACAGCTCTCCATAGAATCACCGAGGTTGGAAAAGACCTTTAAGATCATCGAGTCCAACCATAAACCCAGCACTGCCCAGCCCACCGCTAACCCACGTCCCTGAGCGCCACATCTCCGCGTCTTTTAAATCCCTCCAGGGATGGGGACTCCACCACGTCCCTGGGCAGCCTGTCCCAGTGCTTGACAACCCTTTTGGTGAATTTTTTTCCTAATCTCCAATCTGAACTTCCCCTGGCACAACTTGAGGCCATTTCCTCTTGTCCTATCGCTTGTTACTTGGGAGAAGAGACCGACCCCCACATCTCCAGCGCTGCCTGGCAGGACATGCATTACCCTCAGCAACAAAATCCAATATCCTGCTATCTTCCCTCAAACAATTTATCCTTGCTATTATGACCTCTTTCTTTTTTTAAGGAAGATGATGCTGGTTAAAGCAATTTACTATCTAATAGTACAAATAGGGCTAGAAAGAATTTGAAGGCTTTTCTCCTGTCCCAAAAAATGCGTTTCAGAGCACGTCAGAAATTTTCATCACGTCTGCCTTGATCACAAATAGGGGTCCTATTTTTTAGAGGTAGTGAGAAAAGGCTGATTAAAACTTATTCACCAATCCTGAGATTTGAGGATGGGACTCCAAATTTCAGAGAGGCCCTGACACAGGCTGCAACCTTCTCGGATTACTTTCAGCTGAAATGTTAAGCGGAAATTTAAAATAAAAGGTCAACAATCACTTGGTACACCAAAGACGTGAGGTTTTTCCCCTCCTCCACAAAAAAATTAAAACAATAACGAACAGCCCAACAACTGAGTCGTTATCCAGTGCAAGACTAATTGTATAACCCTTGTACTTCTTACCAGGAAAGGATAATGGGTGTTTGGGGAATGCAGAGTATTTTTATAGTCCTCAAACAGCAGCAAATACTACCCTTCACCTCATTGAAAGGTCAGGCAGCAAATGCTGTTTCTAAGCCTACTGCATTATTATATTATATATATATTTTTATATATATTATAGAATTATATATACTTACATATATTATATTTTATATATTATACATTATCTACAACTGCAGCAGCTTCTCCTTCCTCCTGCCATTTATAAAAGAGACAAGGTGTTTAGTTTTGTGGCCAAAAGGATAGAGATCAAATGACTCACAGTCATGTAGCAGTGCGGGTTTTGATGAAAAAAAAGGCTAATATTCCCTTTTTTTAGGCGCAGATATGCTTCTACACAGAAATTTAATTGGTTTTCACAGATTGTTTCTAATATTCGTTAAAGTTGGCGTGCCGTGGGTGGACTAACAGTGCTGGATACCTGAATCGGGCAACGCAGTTGCTCGCTGTACGCGGCAATGGTTGTCATACAGCATTAGAGATCCCAGACTGGTTTGGGTTGGGAGGGACCTCAAAGACCATCCAGTTCCACCCCCCTGCCATGGGCAGGGACACCCTCCACTAGCCCAGGTTGCCCAAAGCCCCATCCAACCTGGCCTTGACCACTGCCAGGGAGCCAGGGGCAGCCACAGCTTCTCGGGGCAACCTCTGCCAGGGCCTCAGCACGCTCTAAATGTCCCAAATATTTCTGTTCTCTTTAAATGCAAAGGCTCGGTTAATATCTGATCAGCAACAGGCCTGCTTTGAGCTGTAAATGTTGGCAGATTTTCCCTGCTGTATTTTCCTAACACAAATAATTTTAGAATTTAGGTCTCGCATAGCTATCATTCACCGACCGCATCAGGACTTGTTATTCATCCCCCACTAAGGGCTGCCCTTGGCACAGTCAAACATCAGCAAACACGGAATTACGTTACTTCTCACTGTTGCCTTTCACAAAAGAATTGGGAAGCAGTTCAGCTTTGACTTATTTGAGGTCTGTTCCAAGTCTGTATGTGCACATCCGCTGCACCTTTCACATCCTGTAATTAATAACTCAATAAAAATGCTGTCAGATTCTGTTGTTACGGGGTAGATTGCATCTGCAATTACCCTCTGCGCAACATTAAAGTTCCGCTAAAATTTTAATTACTGTGTGAAGGAGCTTTCAGATTCCTTTGGCAAAACTCGCCTGCTTCTTCCTTTAATTAGGAGATACGGCACTAATATCGATAGCATTAAGGCACAGTCACACTCCCATAGGTCTGAAATGGTTGGGATGCTATCTGCTGGGAACCTCATCAACAGCTCTCACGCCGGCCCCAGAACATGGGAAAGAGCTGAATGAATAAATCACCGTGAATCAGTCCCTCATAAATATCGTCTCCTTTTATTGCCGGACAAATGGCTGCGAGCTGGTCCAACTTCCTCAGGTTTGGTCGTTTATTTGGATGCAACTGAGGAACCCCAACTGCAATTTTTCAGAAGCGCAGACTGACCACAAACCTAGGCGAGGAGCCTTTCGGATCCAGCGCTCCGTTTTCATCGACTCTCTGAAAAAAATGGTGTTGGAAGAGACTCCGAGATGACTCTGCTCTCCCTGCGAGCTCTCAGGGGGGTTCAGCCACGATGCGGCGATGACACCGCTGGCAGCCCCTGACCTCACGCAGGCAGGAGGGCACGGCACCGCCGCGCCGGGTGTACGCACAACAGCTCCGTACGCGGCACCGCCGCTCCGGGTGTACACACAACACCGCCGTGCCCTCCTGCCTCCCAACCATCCGAACACACAAGCCTCCGGCAGCCGCTGCCCTGCCTCACCAGAAAAAAACTAGCCATCGTACACTTAAACTGAATAAATGCTAGATATTTGCTATCAACGTATTTTTTTTTCCTCTGAAAGAACATTTGAATAACTAAAAACGCAATTACTGTTGCTGATGCACATAATATTTCTTGTATAGCTTATCGAAAATTGTTTCCAGTTACTTAGCATTTCAGCTCATCTAAATGTTACCTCTGGGTACCTGATCATCTGTGGCTGTAATGGAAAAAACGTTGTAGCACAGAGTCAATGATTCACAAAGCAGCTGAGTAAACAGGGACTTAAATTATACCCACGTTTTCTGACCGGAGCTTTTTAGCTGGACAACCTCCATCTATGGGATGAAGCATATAATAGAGGCGAACTTTGCTGGCATGTTTCCGACTCTGGAAAAAAGAAAAAAAAAAAAAGAAAAGAAAATGCAAGAAATGAAGTTACAAAAAAGCAAGAAGCTCTATTGCTGTGCATGCAACACCAATCTGCAATAAGATTTCACATCCCCTTGATATAAGTAGCCAACATGAAAGGAGAGAAGGGGGAAAGGCCCAGGTAAGGAACATTTGCATTTCACGGAGGTTTCACAGAGCTCTCCACCGAGCTGAAATGAACTGTGGAATGATTACGACACCTGCCATTAGCAGGAGAAATGGTTCACCCTCGCCGCTCTGTGCTAAGTCCTGCTGCCTGCAGCCCCTTGAAGATACAGCAGGAACAAAGGCGTCGAGAGAAGAGCAACATTTGTTATCAGACCATTTCCGTAGCCGGAGAGATTGAAAAGATCAGGGTTATTTAGCTTCAGGCGGAGACAGGATGGCATCGCAGGATGCACACACGCAAAGAGAAACCCACAGTGCCTCCCCTCACAGAAGAATAAAAGATAGAAGGGGTATAAAACCTCAATCTCTAGGAAATAAGCCCACTGATACCTGCCAAAGGTTTGAAAGAAATTTCTCCCACGAGTAAATTACCAGATAATTGTGCATTAGGAAATCTAATGCTGTCCTCATACGCAGCTGGTGCTGGCCCTGCAGAGAGGGGATAAGGACTACGTGGATCCCGAGCCTGAGCCCCTTTCTCCTCTCTCAAGCATTTCTAAGGGGAGTTGAACAGCAAAACCCTCCAGCCAGCCATGAAAACGGGAGGGCTTGTGCTCCGGTTAAGCAGCGCTGGGGTGGGAAAGCCTGGGCTCGACGTGATTGCCGCTGCAGGAGCCCAGGCGCTGCCGCCAGGTCGTTCTGCTTTCCCGAGTCCTGCCCAGCGTCACCCCCGCCACCGCGGGCAGAGGACGGACGCAGACCAGTCGGTCGCACGCGCGTTCCGGCATCAGCGGCGGTCACCGGTCCCAAAACTCGCTCTGCTCCTTGGTGCGAAAGGCCAGCAAGCAGCTCCCGTTCAGGCAGAGGGCTGGCTTCCCACGGCAAGGACACCACATACTTCTTCAACTTTTTCTCCCAAGAAAGGCACCGAGCGGGCAATTACTTCTCAAACATCGTTTATACCACAGGAAAGTTTTTTGGGGGACCTGTATTTTTGTAGAGGGATCCGGGAGAGCTGAGAGATGCCCAGAGGAGCCTCTTCCCGTGAGGGACGCAGGGCAGCAAGGGCAGGAGAGATGGAGAGATGGAGAGATGTCCTGGTCACGCCAGCATCAACAGACAAAGCAATCCTTGTGACTTGCAAAACGTAAAGGAAGATTTAAAAGCTTCTACAGCAGGAACACAGACGTAAACCTTCAAAACACTAACTTACCGTCAGCTCTTGTCTTCCAGTAGATGTCAAGGGGGGGAAAAGACTGCGACTACTAAATACCTGCACCCAGAGCCCAGACATGCACGGCAGCTATTATTATGCAAATTTTTTCCTCCAAATCTCCATTTCTGATTGCCTCACAGAACAACGGCACCGTAATATTATAATTTCAGATCACCGATTTGCAATTTGAAAATATTAAATTATCATTATCATGTTCTGGAAGATTCTTTTTCCTGTGGCGTGAACTTGGAGCTAAATTTGCCGAGAACTATATTTGTATGCATAAATGTGACTATGCAATAATTTTTTTTAGTGGAGCAAATCAGTCAAGATAAATAACGTCAAATCACTTTCCCTAACTCGTCTTTCTGCGTGCATTTAGAAAACGTGACCTGCTGTAGTCAGAGCTAAGCGCAGGAAACCCCAAAAGCTTCAGCTATCAGCGCTGAGCAGTCCCGACAGCGACGGCATAAACACGAAATGACAGAATAAACATTTGAAATGCCAAGGACGGAGGTGCGAGGTTAGCGTCAGAATTTGGTGGCACTCCTACCTTCTGCCTGAAGGGATGCTCGGCTGGTTTCACCTCGTGGAGGTTTGGACGCCGGGCAGGGCGCAGGCGATGGCTGGTCCCTTCGCACAGGGCAGGGGACGGGACGAGCCACCGCGGTCCCTCGCCCCGCACGCGTTGGATGGAGGAGAGTGAAATGCACCGTAAAGGTGACGTGGCCAGAGCTTTTCAGCTTAGCTCCTTTACTGAATATTTACACCCCTCGGATCAGCCAGCCAGCCTCGAGTCATCCTTCCCACAGTCACGAGGCTCTTCCCTCGGGTGAGTTAATCCAGCACTTCGCGGTGCCTACTCGCACACAGCCACAGCCTGCTGGATTGAGAGGTTAAAAAGTTTGTGGGGTTTTTGTTGGGTTTTTTGTAAGATGAAAAGGCAAGATTTTAGCAGTAATCATTTTTAGTGTTCTTTTCCACGGCACTCAGCTGTGCCGTAAATGATGTCCAAATGTCTGCGTTAAAAGGCAGCAAAGCTTCAGCCTTCTGTAAAACACCTCTCACCTTTATTTATGCATTTGTTTGGATTTATGAAGGCTAAGGTAAAGAAATAACTTATGTTTGGCATAATTTAAAACTACATGGCTCCTTATGCAGCCTTATTATCCTACGGTTATAAAAGCAGAGCTTAAAATCATCCTTGGCCTTTGCAAGTACGTAGTGAGCGAGCATCTCGTTCCCTCTCAGGGAGCGGAGGTAGCACAGCCCATTTGTCACCCATTTTATCTCTGGTATTTTCTACATTTACATGTGTATTTATCATCCTAACACCACGGCAAGAGCGAGGTGATTATTCATAGCGTGCCGCTCGCAAACAGCCCCGCGGGTTATCTCTTCCCCTCCACAAAGCAACTTGAAAACTGCAGCTCTGAGATGCGAGAAGGGCAAGAGCCGGGGAGGGGGTGACACGGCCCCGTGGGCAGCACCGCAGCCCCCACCGCGCAGGAGGGACTCACCGCGCTCCTGAGCCCCAGCCCAGTTCCGTCATCCCCATCAGAGGTCCCGTGTGGCTGAAGGAGCTCTGGAGGACACGGCCCCAGGAGGACTTCTAGGGACAGCGGAGACAAGAGCATCACATCTTTGTCGGCGACATGTTCAGCAGATCGAGTGCACCCTCGGCAAGTTTGCCAACGACACCAAGCTGTGCAGTGTGGTCGACATGCTGGAGGGAAGGGCTGCCATCCAGAGGGACCTGGACAGGCTGGAGAGGTGGGACCATGCGAACTGCATGAAGTTCAACAAGGGCAAGGTCCTGTACGTGGGTCGGGGCAATCCCAAGCACAACTCCAGGCTGGGCAGAGAATGGATGGAGAGCAGCCCTGAGGAGAAGGACTTGGGGGTATTGATTGATGAGAAGCTCAACACGACCCAGCAGTGTGTGCTCACAGCCCAGAAAGCCAACCGTGTCCTGGGCTGCATCCCCAGCAGCAGCATGACCAGCAGGTCGAGGGAGGGGATTCTGCCCCTCTACTCCGCTCTGCTGAGACCCCCCTGCAGTGCTGTGTCCAGCTCGGGGGTCCCCAGCACAAGGACATGGAGCTGTTGGAGCAAGTCCAGAGGAGGCCACGGAGATGATGGGAGGGCTGGAGCACCTCTGCTATGGAGACAGGCTGAGAGAGTTGGGGTTGTTCAGCCTGGAGAAGAGAAGGCTGCGGGGAGACCTTAGAGCCCCTTCCAGTCCCTGCAGGGGCTCCAGGAAAGCTGGAGAGGGGCTGGTGACAAGGGCAGGGAGTGACAGGACAAGGGGGAATGGCCTGAAGCTGCAGGAGGGGAGATTTAGTTTAGATAATAGGAAGAAATTCTTCCCTGTGAGGGTGCTGAGGCCCTGGCAGAGGTTGCCCCGAGAAGCTGTGGCTGCCCCTGGCTCCCTGGCAGTGTCCAAGGCCAGGTTGGATGGGGCTTTGGGCAACCTGGGCTAGTGGAGGGTGTCCCTGCCCATGGCAGGGGGTTGGGACTAGATGGTCTTTAAGGTCCCTTCCAACCCAAACCTTTCTATGATTCTATGATCACTGCCTCCCCGCCGGCCACCCAGACCTCCAGCCCAGGCAGAGATCCGCCAACACAACCTCACCGCACAGCTCGCAGCAGGGCTGGCTTGGCCAGCTGAGCATCTGCTAGCAACCGCCATCCAAGTTATTACAGATACACAGGGGGAAAAGGGACCAAAGGAAGAACCACATCGTCAGGAAACCCGGATAAAGTGGGATCAGGGCACATCCAGCTCCCATTTGGATCCGTCTCGCCGCATGTACAAGCCTTAGAAAACACAAAACCTTGACACATCTGTAAATCCACGGTCTGGAAGAAGAATGCTGCCTTTGGAGATACCTGCCTGTTCATCAACAGCCACCTCAATTTTATCTTAGGGTGCGCTAAGAGAGTATTACAGTGCCTGTGAATATTTCTTTTGTAGCTTCACAAAGTGTTACGCCAAGGGCATTTTCACTTAAATTCTCTGTCTCTAGCGTCTGGAAACAACTCCTTTAGAAGGCAATAAGTCTAGCTTAATACTACGTGCTTTAAGAACAACCCCCTCTATGCAGGGAGAGGGGGGGAAGCTCAGAAAGAGCTTGTTTTCACATAGCAACTGCAGACTTCTGCATTGCAAGCTCATGCATCGCAATGAAGTTTTGCGGCGCGCTTCTGCCCAGAGCGACCGGCAGCGCGGCGAGAGGAGACAATCGCGTCTCTGTGGGAGCGGCAGCAGCTGGCGGGACCCTGGGAGCCCCGGACGAGCTGGTTTCAGACGCAGCAGCCCTGCTCACCCTGGCTCGTGGAGGCTTTGCTCGCTGCCATCATAACTTTAGCAGCAATGTCCCTGGGGAGGATTGAGACCCATTTCCCTTTACAAGGCCAGAAGTCCCACGTGGAGGTTTTATCCGGGGGTTTGCTGGGCTGCACAGACACGCACAGATCCTTCTTCCCCGCGATCTGCCCGGGGGGGATGCAGCACAGCCCTCCCCTCCTGAGCAAGAGCTCAGCAGCCTGCAGCAGCCCTGGGATCTGCTCCCGCTTTGCACCACTGATTTAAGCTGACCTGACAGTTTAAAACATTTCACCATCTTGCGAGGGACTTCTTCCCGTACCCCCAACCACCTTGCCGGGTTCAAACCAACCGTTTCTGCTGCCTTCCTCACGCTGTGCTTGCATCTGATCTAATTTCTCTATTCCCCATAGCTCCCTTTATCATCTGCTTCTTCACTCCTCTGCACGGCACCACGTTTTTCAGTGGGTCCGCCTTTCCCCTCCCTCCTCTGTGCCAAAGACCGGAGACCCACCGCGCCGGGGGACACGCGGCCGCGCCGAGCACGGGAGGGAGACGGAGAAAGGAGCAGCAATGGCTGAGGCTTCTCTTAGTTTGTAATAAATTCTTTTTTCAGGAAGCCTGGTGGTTGGATTTTAATCCTTTTAGTGCGTACTGTGTTGATTTTTCTGTATGCTGGCAGTTTCTTAATTAAATTGCCATGAAACATGCAGTCATATGATTACACCAACTTTATTATCTGCATCGGCCCTACTAGTAATCTCATCAAAAGAGAGAAAGTTATTTTGGCCGGGCCCAGTTCTCTAAACCTCACGTAGAATACCAATTACATCGTCCTCCTGAAGCTACGTACTCGGGTCCCTTTCCAGGACCTGTTTTGCCGTGCCAAGCTGGGAGGGCTCCGCTCCCCACTGTCGTCCCCCGGCTCGCCTTCCTCCTAGAAACTTCTTACGCTTTCCAAGTCCCGTAAAGGATCAGCAGCGGCGATGCAGAGCGCGTGGCCAGCTCTTCTCAAGCGTTTGCTTGGAAATTACGAGACCTGCTGACTCAAAAACCCCCAACGTTCTAGATTTCATAATCGCTGCCTAACAAACTTCCAAATTTCTACTGGAACGGAACCAATTTATTCCTCATACTGTGATATAACAACATCCTCTGCTTTTTTTCAAAAATAGAGGACAGAAGTATTTTCAGCAAACGCCTTCCCTTTTTTGCCTCTTCTACCCACACAACCAGCAAACGCTATTGTCGAGATCCCCGTTGTTCACCACAGAGACAAACTCCCGTCTGTTATTCCAGACGCTGCTGGATGCCAATGTCCTTTTTCTCCCTTTGTAATTTTTGTAAAGCCTCATTTATAATTTATGGTCATTTCTATCCACTTCCCCTTATTCATCTGCGAGTTAATATTTTAAAAAGCGTCTACTCATTCTTGTGACTTTCTGGGCACGCAGATACGTGTCCGTAATTCCCAATTGCACACAGTGGAATTTTCACCCCCACGAAACCAGCTTTTTCAGAGCAACAGGTAGAGATATTACTGGTTTGGACATTGATTTGCTTACACATAAAGGCAATTACTGGTGACCTGTTCAGCCAAGCAACCACTAGTCCAGTCCAAGCCTGACAACTTTAATTATAATCAACATCATTGTTGCTTCAGTCACCTTCATAAGAGGGAAAAAAAAAAATCTCACCCACTAGATCCTCCTTGCAGTGCGAGCTCAGAGCTCCCATGGCCCCACGAAACACATTTCCTCCAGGGGAACCCAGAAACCCCCTTCCCCACCCACCGCCCTCCCGCTGGAAAAATTAAAGCTCCAGAGAGGGCTCACACCACCAGCCCAGGAGGTCCCTTGGGAAAAGGGTTTTTTAACTGCGCTCGTTACAAGGTGAAAGAAATGCCGTGCCTTTGGGTTTTTCCCCTCGGTGCAGTCCCCATCACACCGGCAGACGAGGCAAACGGCGCCGGTACCCTGCGTTGGTGGGCACCACGGGTACCTCCAGGGCATCTCCCACGCTGCGGTCCCACCCCAGCACCCAGCCCTGCCCTCTCACAGCCACCGATCCAGAGGGATCCAGGCTCAGCCCTGCACTCCCCACGTGACAGATACCTGCAGACCTCCAGAACACCAAGGCATGAATTTTCTGTCTCAGGAATCACCATTTCAGCTACGTGATCTTTAGCTTTACCGCTTCCTATATTGATTTTGACCACAGTCGAAGTACCTCTTGTCCTACACGCTGCTGTGGACCCTACGGAGAGAAAAATAACTCTCTTTACAGCCTGCTGCCGGAGCAGTGTGGTACGAGCAGCAGGGCTCGGCGCCCGGCAGACCTGCCTCCCAGCACCTGGGATCACCCACAGGCTCCTGTTCCTCCCCAAACGCACTGAAAGTCCCTTCCCACTTCGCATCCTCGCGTTTCTTCTGCAGGCGGATCTTACACCTAAGCTAACACAACTGTGAATTTACTTTTCCACCGGCGCCTAGGGATTTTTTTCCAGGCAGCGTACCTCCCTGCGAACGGGCCAAGGGAAAGGGGATGCAGGGGATGGAGCAAGCGGGGTGCTCCAAAACGTGCTTCGCTCAGCAGCTAAATCCTTGCTGTTTGCCCGCAGCCAACTGATGTCAAGCAGCGGCAGCTCAGGTTTCTCTGCCATCGGGTACCGATGCTCGAGGCGTGGATGAGCTTCGGTGCTGGTACACGACTACCATCCTGGCGTCGAGTCGGCAACAGAAGAGTTAACGCAAACATAACGTCTCCTCCCAGCACCGCGCTCTGCAGAGCGGCACGCACCGGCAGTGCCGCCGTTGTTCCCGTTCTATCTTTATGTGTCTGAAACAAATCACTTTTAAAGCACGTCAGCACCAGTCACTTCTGAGAGCCCGGCTCAGCCCCGGCGCAGCGCGTGGGCGGGTTTTGTCACAACACACGACGATAACTAAAGACTCTGCTTTCAAACACCTGGAACCCAAATGCCAAGCGCGCGTTGAGAGTTTAAGATATTAAAGAAAAGCAAGAGCGGATACCTGGAACAAACAGGTACCCTCCTGCGCTTTGGGAGCAGAAAGGGGACTTCTGGCGACGGCTTGGGTAGCAGAGCAGCGTTTCACGGCTTTTATTGCACGTAGGCTTAATGTGACATCCCCTGTGCCTCTCCGTTACCGCTGACCTCAGGGTCTCATCCCTGGTGGATTTTACCACTGCTCTAAAAGTACCTTTGAACTTGAGCTATTTTTAGCCAGAAACGGGACTCTGCACTGAGGTACCTTGGAAGGGAGCTGTATGAGAGGGCTTTATCTGCTCTGCTGTTGCTGCTATTTAGCGATAGATGTTGACGCTAGGAGTGCATTAAAAATAATGTTTAGCCATTAACGCTGACAGCAGCATAGTAACACGGAGCCTTGCAAAGTACCATTTAATCTACGCTGGTTTCCTGAAGCGCACCGCGATCCAGCAGCTAACGCTGCCCTGGTGAGTCTATCCTGACTGCGTACGGAAAAGGGAAGAGGCAGCACGAGCATCTCACCGTACAACACTGACATCCACGTATCTCTTCCACATACAACGTGTGGCCACGTTGACCTCAACGTATTTTAAGTGCTGCCGTTAGCACTACACGAACTGGGTACCGAGGCAATCTGCAGAAGGTCTAGAGGTGCACATACAAAAACCAGACCGGTACCTTCATATTCTTTGCAACCAAACCACAAAAAAAGCTTTCCTTATCCTGATTTTTTTTTTTTTTCCTCCCCAAGTCAAGAGACACCGGCACAATCTGCGGAATAACAGTAACGTTTGAGCAGCTACTAAAAACGATATAGCACGCGTACACCACGGCAGAGCAGATTCTCAGCAGTTGGGGGGAAGGATCAAGGAACAACAGGTAGGACATCCCCTCCTCCTCCATCCTCTGAAGTATTTACAGGTGACTCTCAGTAAAGCAAGGTAAAACTTGGCAGGTAAGTAGCAGCAATGGCAGAACATACGAGAGAGGGCATTGCTAGCAAACGTTAGCGTTCCCCTCGATAATCAGCAGACTCCCTTGACACGAGAGCCCTGCATAGTCTTTATCTCCAGCTGAAGCGTGTCCTTTCCGCTCCTCCATCCTGGAAATGCCTGCAGCATCTCGTGCAGGGAGCTGGCACCAGACACAGAATATTCCAGCTCCTTGTGTTCTAGTGCAGCATTTACTTTGTTAAATAGAGTATGTGCTCTTCCACTGCATTAATATTTCAGACGGAGGATTGCCTTTCTGAGCACACACATCTTGATCCTTAAGGCACTAATGTGCCAATAGTAAACAATGTTTATTATTCCTTCAGACAAGCCATCATTTTAAGCAGTTTCGCAGAGAAGGATGGCCCAACTGGAAGCAGATTAACCCGAGCACCGCTCCAGCCCTGCACAGACAAGGAGTATTGATGAGGCTGTCGATACCGCCCGCCCGCTTCGCTCCGGAGACAGGGCGAGAAATTCCAGAGAGCGTTCGGCTCCAGAGACGAGCCAAAGGGCACGGCCCGTTATTTGTTCTCCCCAGTTTCCTGTGCATTTGAATTTTAATACACTTTGCCTCTGCCCTCCCCCTGCCGCTCAAGGCTCCACCGCCAGCATTTAAGCATCATTCCTTCATCTCACAAGGTGAACAAACATTCGCCCGACACCTTCCTGGGTGTATTTCTTCATTTTAAATGAAAAAGCAAAGTACCATCTGAACACCTGAAGCAATAAAGATTACAAGGGAGAAAAGTGTTATAGCAGCTTAAGGAGCAAATGTGGTGATGAATATGCAGCTCAGGGTGGAATCTGAGAGCGACTTTGCATATTTGGTAATTTTCCTGCAGGATTTTCAAGGAGAAACTTGAAAATAAATGGTAACATCTTCCTAATGGCTGTGAACATATCCATACAGAGATGAGGACTCGGAGCTAACTAAGGAAGCTTAGCTTTTTAAGTTTAGGGAGCAGCTCAGCAAAGTGATTGATACATCCTTTCTCAAAGACAGTGCTGGAAGGAAGTGTTAAATTACGGGTGATCTAGAGAGTATCCAGCAGCAAAGAGGCTTCCCGCTCCAGAGAAAGGTGAGATGCAGAAACACAGAAGAGGAAAAACTCATCTCTGGGGCACAGACTTTCAATCGCATTGCGGCAAGTACAGTGCATTTTCTTTTTCTTCTCCTCCTGTTTAGCAAGCTCTGTGGCACCGGCCACTTCCCAAATCACTGCTGCCCTCTGACCCTCTCCGATTCCTCCCACGCTCTTCCCCGTGCAGAGGACGGCAGCCCTTGCTGAGGGTATTACGCAGCTGATAAAGCGGCCACACAACTGCAAGAGCTTCTGATCGCAGGGCAGCGGCCTCAGTTATTTCTTTGCAATACCTTTGAGGGGCAAATGGCATTTGAATAGCGATGCTTTGTTGATAAAAGTCACAGGAGCCTGATGCAAGATAGAGCTGCTGTAGCACAAACCGCGTGCTCTGAATCCCAGGCTTTTGACAGGCTCTGCCGTCTCCTCAAAACGGGCTCTGCGTGAAGGAGCAGACTCCGGGTAGCTGCCTTCTGGTTCTCCTACCCACAGATGTCATTTAAAAACAACAACAACAAAAAAAAAACCACCAAAAAAATCAATCCTTTCATATCACAAGTTGTGCTTGAAAGACACAGACTGTCTGTGCCATCAAAGCAGAGCAAAATGGTCGATGGCTGCGAGACGCTCCCCGTCCCTGCGGCTGGCGCAGAAGGTGCCCCAGGAGGAAGACGCCGGCAGACGTGCCCCTCACGACGCAGCCGACCCTCCCCACCTTCCCTGCCGCCCACAGACCCGGGAGGAGGTGGCCGAGGAAGGAGCAGCCGTGGCAAGGCACGAGCATCCTTCTGCTCCACGTCCGCCGCGGGAGCCGGCCGATGCCGGCGACAGTCAAAGAGCATCAGGAGGGGGCTGGTCCCAACCTCGTGCAGACCAGGCGCCCTGTCTGGAAGGGGTCTGCCAGTCCTGTGCCCACACCTGACAGCGGGAAAGCGAGCAAGAGAGGCGGCTTGAAACACCCTCCCTCCTCCAGACAGCACCGCACGTTTGGCCACCACCTGCCCGACACAGCCGGGAGCGTATCGCATCCTTCTGCCCTTTTTTGTGATTCTTGATCTAATCAGTCATCCCCTTTCATCCCTGCTCCTCCCATTGGGGGAAAGGGAGACCCAAAGCAAGAGGAATGCTTGGCGCATCACGGCAGCACAGCGAGCTATTACCTAGCAGAAATTTTATCAGGCATCCATCTTTGGATGCTTTATTCCAGTAGCAAGGGAAGGGGAAGGGAGTTTTTCTGATACTTCAGGGGACAAATTAAGACACTAACATGCTTTAAGAATTATAATAATCAAACGCATGATCTTTTGGGCAACAACGGGTAAGATCTGTCTTATAGATCTGTCTCATCTCTTTCCTACCACTGCATGGAAGTTAACCGGTATCTTTAAAGCAACCTCCTGTGATACTCAGCATATCACAGCATACGGAGAGCTTGTCAAGGCATTTTCTCATTTGGGCACCTGCAACTTCATTACGAGACAATATCCCAAGGCCAGCTACTCAGATCAGCTCTGCCCTAAAGCGAGTCCTGGACAGGAGAGCAGGACCTGGCATTTTCACAGCGATGGAAAGCAGAGCAAAGGTGCAGCAGGCATATCAGACAGAGCCAGAGACACAGTTGCACAAAGCACATAAAATAAGGGCAGTATTTTGCTGTATGTCAAGTTGGGAGCAAAAACATGCTGCAAACACTCTGATTCTTTTGTCATTTTTCCACTACGCTTGCCCTTGGAAATAATACCGCTTAATATTGCGCGACTGACATCAAATTATTTTTTATTCCTGGCAAAGTAGTGCAGAAGAAAAGAAGAGTTATTGGTCGATGATTTGGAGAAGGAGACGAGACAGCGATTGGAACTGACTATTCCTGTTTGGCAAGATAAAAACATCCCCCTTTCATACGCCGTTTCCCTCTATTTTCTTACAGAGAAATGTCTTATTTTGCATGCACAGAGGAGCCAAGGTTTCAGTGCCTGGCACAAAGGCTGCAGATCTTATTCGGCTGCGCTAGAGAGGCAGCAGAATAATTCCCTTTCTCTCTAAGCTCTGGCTCAGTAAGGCTAAGGGCATCGCTGAACCAAAAACGAACCACGCCGCCAAGGAAGATGCATCGCCAGCACAGTCCAGGAGCTTGAGATTGCTGGTTTCCAGTATGATCTTCTGCAGGTACCTTCACCAGCTCCGAGCACGCGGCTCGGCGCGCTGAGCGCGGTGCTCAGCTTGTTCCGCGCTGCTCCTCGGCGCGGGCAGAGCCCCAAAGCCCCAGCACCCCCGTGGCCGCACCAGCACCGAGGTCCCCCCGTGTCCGTGGGCAGCCAGGCTGGCCCCTGCCCCGGGGTGCTCCATCGGCTGGTCCCGTCTTCAGAAAACCAAAGGAAACGATCGCGGCGGGGGGGATTCCAGGCTGCACCAGGAGTTTCCCCGCGCAGCTCTCCCGACACCAGCGGACACACGGAGCTGGATGGAAAGGCTGAAATATTTTGATCAAGCTGCAGGCACCACGCCAGTGTGGAATTTCTATTTTGCAGTGTTTCGCTTTTCTCCGTAAAGTTCAAGTCAATTAAAAATGAAGAGTTTTGCTCTGTGCAAAAAGTTTGTTTGCATTGTGGTTTTAGTGCGTGCTTTGATATTGACAGTAATTTTTTTTTTCTCCAATCAAAAAGCTGAAACAAAGCAACTCTAGAAGAGGAAATGAAAAATTATTTGCAGAAAATTTAGTTTTCCAAAGTTGATATTTTCCCTGTGAAAAAGAATCCATTTTGACCATAGAATGCTTTTTAAAAGAAAGAAAGAAGAAAAAAAAAAGAGGTGTGAAAGTTGTGACCAGCTACTTTTTAATTAGGAAGAAACAGTGAATGTTACACGCCTGCTATTAACTAATTGGCTCGCAGCAAGGGCTGGCGGTTTCAGGCAGGATGGAGCTCAGGTACATTCAACACACCACAGTTCGTACCAGAACAGTCACGTTGCGAATCCTGGTGTTGCAAAAGTGAATATTCTGACCACGGACTCGATCTGCTCATCCGGCCAGGGATGAGAAACACCTTGTGAGCAGGTGCCTGGCAGAAAGAACAGCCTGCACCATTCCTGGGGCAGATGCTTCCACCAAACTCCCTCTGAAACAGCGTCAGAGCAAGAATTATTTGCAGAAATAATTCTCCAATAATTTTCCACGATTAACATACGTGGGGAAATCACATACTGCTTGCCCAACGTCTGACTAGAAACAGAAACCAAGTTCACCTAAGAGGAGACTCGCTGCAAATTATTTGCTCCGGTCTCTCGAAACCCTGTCCAGCTCACATCGGGAAGGAGCCGGGAGCGCCGCAGAGCGGTTTTCCCTTCACATTTGCAGTCCAAGCACATGGAGTCAGGATCCTCCCCTGCAAGGCTCGATGCTGCACGGAGCTGCCAGCAGCCCAAAGGCTTCCCGCATCGGCCGCGTGGAGGAAGACATCCAGGGCACGGCCGTGCTGCACCCCGCGAGAGCTCCTCGTGGGCACCACCTTCCTGTAAACGCTCGGGGCAAGATTTTCAACCCTCTCGCTGCGTCTGCAGGTTTCTTGGGACCGGGGTACAAGGCGAACGTGCGTTACGCTCCAGAGCGTGAGCAGAACAGACGCTCCAAGGCACCCAAGCCTCCCTGTCGAGAGCAGAGGCTGCTGCGGGGACACGGCCCAGCTGCGGGGCAGAGGCACCTTCAGCCCCTGGGGCCACCGGAGGAGACCCCCGGCCGGGGATGGGACACGGTTTGCTCTCTCCATCCCTCTGCTTTGCATTACACAACCCAGCAGGCAAGGTTTGGTAATGACGTTATTGTGCCGAACGTCTGCTGCGTCTGCTGGGATTTCACAGGGGATGACAAACGAGCACACAACCTCACGCTAAAATATACAACAGAAAAGCGTCTTGTTTTCCACATTTCAAAAACATCTGCTATGAATTAATGATTCAGCTCATACCCACAATTACAGGCGCAGAAGAAAAGAGATTGGCTGAGCAACCCCATTGCTCCCAGTCGCTGCTCCCGTTCCTGCGGCAATGCTTCTGCCTCCTGTAGACAAAATTTGGCATCTGCATTGCCCTTTATCAAGATCTTGAAGGTGGCCCTAAAACCGCAGCCTTAGACCTCACAGCACCTGCCAGGGATCTCTGCTGCACACCGAGGGCAGCGAGAGGAGCTCTCTTAAGGAATTCACCTAAAGAGACACGTAAAGCGCCTTACGAGTAAACGCGCATTATTGTTCGTATTGCCTATTGGCGCAGCACAGCATCCTCGGATGCTGTGTGTTGATGAAGCTTCTTGTACGTCTCCACTGGCCGCAAAGACAAACGTCTCCCCTGTATATCCATTGCTAAACACTTGAATCAGAGCAAAAGTTTGGGGAAACTTTGTTTTCCAGGCCTCTTAGCACAAATTCTCATTTTGGTGAAATACTGCAGACACTGGCGGTGTATCCAAAAGCAAGGGCAAAACGCAGCTGAGCCACGCAGCCCCCGTGAGTGCAGAAGTCCCTCATCCTCAGGCTTTCCACATCCATCAGCTCTTCTCCTGGAGTCCTGCAGGAGAGACCAGACCGTATCCCGCATCCTTCCTCCGCACGTCACTGACCGCGCAGCCAGGCGTCACCGGTGAGGTCAGACCTCTGCTCCCTGGGCAGTTAACACCGTGCAAAGGGTGACCCACTGCGCTCGAATCCCTCCTGCACAACCACCACCAAGCGATCCTGCGCCCTCCTCTTTATCTGAACACGAACGAGAAAATTTCTGTTTTCCTGTCGGGTTAACGCCGAGACGGCCCCTCGCCGCGACGAGGACTTACGCCGCGCTGCTGCAGAATTGCTCGGTGCACGTATCCCACACCCCAGGGAGCAGGGACCAAGGCAGCGGGTTTTCTTTCTTGAAGGATTTCACAGCAGCATATCCCTCAGTAATTCCCTCCCTTGTTTAACTGGAATGTATTTAATTTTGTTTTGAAGATATTCAGTGCTGTTAATTGCTGTTCTAACGTGTCTCTAATAATATATCTTTTCTAATTGTTTATTGCTTGCCTACCTCTTAAGTGCTTAAATATATTCACAAATACTAATCTATTCTCTGCACAATCAGTGATTCCTACTCAGCAAAGCACAGCGCAGCACATCTAATATAGAAACCGGAGTTCGTTTTGCTGAACTCTTAATCGATCTCCTCGCAAACTATGTTTCTTTGAAAACCAGCTTGCAGTCACATTCGAATGGCAGCCTGACTTTGCAAATTTAGACAGAAGAAAAAAACCAGACATGCAGCAGACAACGCTGCAGTGACATCATTTACAGACTAAGCAGCCACCAGTAAAAACAGTCTTTTTGAATCTTGACTTTTCGGAGAGGAACTTTAAATGCTGGTGTAGCTACTCGCTGGGAACGCGGTAGCTGACGCCACCCTGTAAAACACGCAGCGACGGAGGAGTTACAAAGGGACCGAGCAGAGCTACCGCAGAGCATCCTACCTCGTAATGGGCCACGCGCTGGGACTCGGATATTAGCTGAGCGCTGCACACTTTGCAGTAACTTTCAGTGAACAATTCCTGGTCGGTGTCGGACGATTTCATCTGTTCGTGACAGAGAGAAGAGACAAGAAGCAGAATCAGTTACAACAGGTAGAACAGGCCAGGTTTGAAGGGGGTCCAGCTGGACACGACCCGCTGGACGCCCTCGGCCACAGACGCGGCACAGGTTCCTCTGCTGCTCTGCAATTACATCTGCGTGAGCTACAGCTGTAAGCGGCTGTTCTTCTCCGTTACCTCTCATATCTACAAATCCCACGTACATAACCAGCTACGGTGTACATCACTCGCGGTTCGAAACACGCTGAACCATTTGTTACATGATACGAAAGAGCTGATAAAGAGTTTTGTATAAACCGCAAATATCGTTACAACCTGTAGGAAGGTGTTTTTAAGCTGGAAGGATGCTCTGCTGTATTTCTCAATTTAGACACGGAAGGAAATTGCTCGGGTGATTTACTGGGCTGTTCTCAGGCAGCTGTTTAAATATTTGTGCGTTCCCCTGCTACTTCTAAGGAGGACACTTGCACTTACGAGAAGAGCTCACAGTGATCCGGTTCACAGGAATACTTCAGTTCCCTGTTCACACCTTCCTCGTTATGCAAGCGGTTGCAGGTATCCAGCTCCGAACCGATAACCGTGATGCGCATCAGGAAGGTCGAGGCTCATAAGAGACTGAACCCAGGCAGAGAAAGAAAACGCCGCCAGAAGTAGCTTCACAGTCAGGATATTTAAAAAACAAAAAACCCCAGTGCAACTCAAGAGGGAAACAGAGGCCGATGCCTTCTGACTAATGCCAAGGTGAAGTCTATTAATTCACAATCATCACAAGCCTGGGCATAATGAAGACTGGTAATACAGTTTTTAGAGAGTTTATGCCACTGATTAGGAAGAAAAACAACATGGAAATGACAAGTTACGAGATGTCACTGGCAGAAAAACAATCAGATGGAGAAAGACCTGGCACAGCCCAGCAGCGACACGGGGGACATCCCAGACCCCCCCATGGCTGACGGCGCCTGTTCCCTCGGGGAGCGAAGCTTTCGGTGCACATCTGCCTGCCAGCCCGCTGCAAGAGCTGGAGGTGGTTGCACCAAACCCCCAAAGGTGCTGCAGTCTCACAAGTATCAAGAACCCTGCACATCTCATAAAAAAAAGCAGCTGAGTCCACGCCAGAAGCTCCCAGCCCGGAGAGACTTGCCCTCAGCTCCACGAAAAGGTTTTTCCGGATGTTCGTGGTCTAGCAAAGCAACTCTCAGAGCTCCTCTGCTGGTGCCCCTGCTGTTTGAGTCTGCAAAGACACTCGTTTTCTCTCGCTAGCTGCCTAGGTTTAATCTTCATTTACTCTGTCTAGAGAAACACTGCATTGAGAAACTTTCAAAGACACCAAAAAACCCTTTTATGAGTACACGAAGCATTGCAAAATTGCATCAAAGGCAAAATAAAGCGGAGGGAAGAAGTCTCCCTTAAATACAACAGATTGACACAAGGCAAACCAAAGAATCTCATTAAACCCCAAGCCAGCAGCTAAGAGGCAGGTAATATTGCCCTCATTTGCATGCAGTCTGCCATGCTCACAGTATAAACTCTCATTGCAAAAAAAAAATCGGAGTAAATCAAAAGCTGCTCAGTGTTAGCTTAGCCCTTCATGCTCTGATAACAGATCCCAAGCCTGTTCTGCCTCTAACATATGCACATACCAATGGAGCTGCCTGTCCGCGGCTTTATGGCAGCAAGGGTTAAACAGGCTTATCCAGGAGCTGGATTTAATGTCTTTTCTCTAAGCAGTAACTTCTGATACAGGTAGAGGATTTGTTAGCCTCAATATTGCCTGTTAGGTTTTATATACCATTGTTACCACACAAAGATATATTGCATCGCAACAGGTGAATACAGTGATGATGCTGACGACGTAAACGTTATGCAGCATGATTCACGCCTAACTATTCGAGTTACCTCCTAAAGTCTCTCTGGAATGGCAGCCCCTCAAGAAACACAGCGCGAGCACGGTTCCAGGCTACACGCGACAGGAGCATCCCCTGCGTGCTGTCCGACGGGTCCCATCCTGCTGCACGAGGCCACGGAAAGCAGAAAACAAAAGCCAGGGCACGCTGCTTGGTTTTGCAGGTATTGCTTTTCATAGCGATGAGAAGGACAGCGAGGCAGGAGAGCGAGGGATGGGGATTAGGAGGAACAGGAGAATAAATGGAAGCAAAGCCTCCTTCATGCTTGTGCATGAATATATTAGGCTAAACTGTAGAGAGCATTCAAGCCGTATGTAAGCTTGGCCACTTGAAATAATTAGGAAGTTCTGATAACAATAACTGCTTTGGGCAAAACGTATTACAAACGGTTTGACAAAAATAATAGAGTCGCCTTAACAAGGAAGATTTCCACACAAGCAATCCACTACCAGCACCCATTTATACAAATCACCCTTGCAAAGCTGCCACTAAAACCCAGACAGCCGGAAAACAAGTTTAAATTCAAGTACCAGCCATTAACTTGAGAAAACAGACATTTACCTGTCCCACACAAACACAATAGAAGAGCAAAAGCCTCTTCCCCTTCTCAGTAGCCTCCTAATTGTCTCTCCAGCCTTACATCCCCAGAGTCCCTTCCTGACGACTGAGAC
The DNA here is from genome assembly GCF_011004875.1 of Balearica regulorum gibbericeps. NCBI lineage: Eukaryota > Metazoa > Chordata > Aves > Gruiformes > Gruidae > Balearica > Balearica regulorum. Next base: position 1,640,739 of record NC_046210.1, on the reverse strand, counting down.
TTTAAACTCCTGCTGGCTCTGAATAAAGCTTTTACCTTTGGTGGCCATTAGCTGGATCCTTTGCTTTTCTTAAAAACATTTTTTTTTTCCCCTTATTCTTCTATTTTCCTTTCTAGGATAACATGCTAGAGCAGTACATCAGAAGGATGGCAAGGTAATACGTGGTGAAACGAATGCATGAACACGCACCCTTCTGCGCCGCGTGTTTTAGAACGGGCACTCTCATGGCCACGGTCCGCAGGGTTGGTCTTGCACGCAGGCCATAGGAAAGGTCATAGAATGATAGAAAGGTTTGGGTTGGGAGGGACCTCACAGCCCATCCAGTCCCAACCTCCTGCCATGGGCAGGGACACCCTCCACTAGCCCAGGTTGCCCAAAGCCCCATCCAACCTGGCCTTGACCACTGCCAGGGAGCCAGGGGCAGCCACAGCTTCTCGGGGCAACCTCTGCCAGGGCCTCAGCACTTCAACAGTAAAGAATTTCTTTCTAACATCTAATCTAAATCTCCCTTCCTTTAGCTTAAACCCATTCCCCCTTGTCCTGTCAAGGGCCAGGGCTGGTATTTCCCTGGGGATCTGAGCAGAGCCCCCGTTACAACACATAACCCAAACGAGGGACCTATCTGCTTCATGCAAAGGGACTGGTCCAGGGATGCTGTAACCGCAGCGAGGTGGCATCTCTGCATAACTGCAAGGGGCTCCCCTCCGCAGCAAGGGGCGGACTCTAGACACGAAGCCCTGGGAAAAAGAACACAGCTTTGGTGTGGGGGCACCTGACCTAAACCCAGGGCTTTCTCCTGATCCAGAAAAGCTCCTTTCCCCCCCCCGCCCACCTTTTTGTCTTGGCTCAGATACGCTCTGCATTATTGTTTTGTGGGTCAATGCTAGCAACGATTTATTAACATCTTCTGCCTGTAAGTATCATAAAGGGAGTTCATAAGCAATTAATATTTATGTATTTCTAATCACTTAATTCCACTCTGGCTCTCCCTGCCTACAAGCACCTAACAGCTCCTAGCACTGTCTAGCCTTTGGCCGGTCCTCACTACGCAGAAGGGAAAGGAGGGGGGTTTCCTCCACCGCCAGCCATCAGACTTCAGCGTGTCCGTGGCTGCGAAGGACCACACGCCTCCAGGAGGCTCGAGGAGAACCGCAGATGCTGAACAAGGAGGGACGTGTTCCCTGCACGCTCTCAGAGGCTTTTCTTGCTGAGAGTTGAAGAATTAACGTGCAATTCGTAGCCTTGCCAACTGGCCTCAGACCGTTCAGCTGAGCAGAAGCGCTTGGTCTGCACACCAGGGTCTAAATATCTAAAACTCTTGGTCTCCTCCTCAGGTGGGGACATGGACAGCGGGGCCTCCGTCACAAACACCGATCGCTTTGTCTCCTTCCAGTGGGGTTTATCATTTATTGGGTTGGCACTCAAGTGTCGACGTCCCCCCTCCCCGCTTCAGATCAGCAACCTCTGCACATGTCAGCTCAGCATCTCCAAACTGTGTCATAAGAGACTTCATTTTAAATACCTTGTGCCATATGGCTACGATTCTTCTCAGCAGTTTCAGTGACTGTAACAGCTTAATGAAAATCAATTTGATGGGGCTGACTCCAGTTTTTGGCAACTGCTAGAAAGATGCTAACTAAGTTGCATTAAATTTTAGAGGCCAGCAATCCACATATTGACATCAGAGACATATTCAAAGCCAAATTCCTTTTTAAGGCATGCTTTGCACCAGCTGAATCCCGCCGGACACGGACACGTGCTGAACGTGTACCTGTCACAAAGGAGAGCGATGGAAGCGGCCCTGCAATAAATGCTTTTGCAATCCAGACCCAGCCAGGACAGTAAAACCGCTACAGGACCTCAGTTAGGTCCAGAGCACCAGCTGGATGGGTGCAAGTTGCAGCAGCCCTCGGGGTCCTCACTCACCAGGCAGGAGCAGAAGCACAATCTGCAGTCACTGCTAGCAAATACTTCCCATCACGTCTCTGATAAATGCTGTTGAGATCTCCTTTCCGGCAACCTTCCCTCAGCGAGCTGCTTCTATTTTTATTGTTGTATACCCCCCGATATCAAGTTCATCACCCCCCCCCCCCCTTTTTTTTGAGCAATGAGCTCAGTGAGTAGGAAAAGAAGTTCTTTTAATAATGGGAAATTCAGAACTGGCAGCAAAAGTTCCAGAATACATGACAAATGTGAACTAGACAGTTTTTCTAATTCCAAGTTCTGCCTTTTATATCAACTCACAGACTACCCTTGGTATTGTTCACTGTCAATTATTTCTGAATTTTGACAATAAGCAGAAAACCACGAAAACCCTGAGAAGCTGCAGACGACTTCATGTCACTTCAGGGTAGGGAATCTGAAAATGCAGCACCATCCCTCGCCTAACCAGCCTGTTGTCAGAAGCAGACGGCTCGCAGCTTTTCCAAACGCCCTTCCTGCGCTGCTTGCAAGCGCCCGCGCCGGCAGATCCCACGGCACTTAGAGCAACGGCTCAGGAGGGGACGTGTTAAATGGAGACAGCAAACGAAGGATCTAAATCGGAGACCAGAGCCAAGTCCCTGGGTAACCGTTGTCTAAACTTTACGACGCATGCCTCAGGTACAAGGATAAAAATTACAGACAACCATCCCAGAAGCTGCTGACTCAGTTGCTGCGACCGCAGACCTGCAAACCCAACCTCTTCCTCGCCCAGCCGAGGCCCCGCAGACCCCAAGGACTCGAGCAGAAGGTGGCGGTGACCCGTGCAACACGCCCAAACACGAGCAGGAGAAGCGAGCCCGTCTGCCCCGCTCCGGGCACTGCCTCGCCGCGCTCTGCCGAAAGCACCGGTGCCCATGGGAAGGAAACTGCTTCCCACCGTCCCCGCCGGCCGTGCCTCCCACTGGTCCCTTCCAGCTACATTTCTGCCTTTCTGACTGAACTTTTTTTTTTTTTTTTTTAAATTGTTTAAAATCACTGCTTCTCAGTGCCAAATTTCCTCCCCCAGCCCAGCCCCAAACACTGCTACCAGGTTTAGGGGAGCATCCCTCAAGCTACCCGTCGTGCAGGGCTGCTCTCCCCGAGCCAGCTGGGACCCACTCCCCTGCCTGCAACGACACCGGGGCAAATTCATCCTGAGCCTTGTCACCGAGGTGTTCGTTTGATCGCACCAGGAATTTCTGCACAGGTTCATTTTTCCCATTGTACAATCAAGGACAAGGAACACTATACAATAAAGCACTGAATTCAACAACGCCGTTTCTTCCAGAAGAGAGGAAAGAAAAAAAAAAAATTGCAGTCCCTTATCCAATTTACTCTCGAGGGCCTTAATCACCTTTCCCAGAATTAACAGCTTCGAAACCTCCGTACTGGAGCACTAGAGAAGTGGCAACTGAGCATGTGCGCGAATGCCAAATACAAACAACAAGCCAAAAATTAAATGTCCTGATTTTCATGTTATGAATTATTTGGGGCTTTTGCTGCTGTCACTCTCCCATGGATTAACATCTCATGTAACACTTCCTGTTTTCTTCTGTTGTTTAATTTGTCTTGCACTAAAAAGAAAAAAAGTCTTTACTAATAATTAATGTGCTTTCGGCAACTGTGTCACTGCACTTACAACAAGGCATCTGAAGAAATGCAAAATACTGCCTTTTGAAGTGCCTTATTTCCCAGCACTATCAGCGTGATGGATGGTTGAGCCTGTTCCACGAGTTCAATTCTCCTCCTGCTTTTATCGCCTTGAGAAAGGAGTGCTCCGGGCACCGGAGAGCACGACAGCCTCCCCGCGCAGAGAGCCACCCCCGGCTACCGGGAGAAAAGGGGAGGGGATGGGGCAGCCCAGATAATCCTGTACCCCAGAGGTGACGGTGGTGTGGTCCCTGCGCTTCAAGGAGCTCACTAAAAACCACGTCTTCGGAGGATGTGCGTGCTATTTTCAGTTTTTCCCGTTCTCCTGCCAAACCAAAAGATGCTCCGTGTCCCTCCAGCTGTGCTGCACATCTGCCGTCTCTGCCACGCTTCATCTTCCCTGCAATTCTTGTTTGGTTTGGGGTTTATCTGCCACCTCCCTACTCCCTCCATTCCCAAAATCCTCTCCAGAGTCAATTTGCATCACTTCTGCATTCAGCCTTTGATGCATTTTGACACGCTTTATTGGAGCCTTGAAGATCAGAACGAGATTGCGTGTGGCATGAGCTGGGGAGCAGGACAGATCCTGCACATGTCTGCTGCATGTGTCAAAACACAGAGGAGAGGCTGCGGAGAGCAACGTGGAGGAGACAGAGCCTCGATGCAGACAAAAGTCTCACCCTGAGCACCCCAAACGCCCAACTTCCCACAACTGCCCCCAGCGTAAGCAGCCAAATTGCTCTGGACTTACTCCACGATGTTTGCCAGGACTAGGAAAGGGACAGTTAGACAGCAACAGCGTCCTCTCAGTGGAGAGAGGTGATCTTTTTGAAAGGAGCCTTGCAGCTCCCACGCCATGGCGGGGGGGGAGAGCACCCACGTTGGTGCTTGTCCCCCCCACGCCGGGAGAGCTCTGCCCTGCTCCATGCAAGGGGCGAGAAACATCCCACGGGACCCCAAGAGCAGACGCACGGGAAGAGGGACAGGTCGCACGCTCCTCTGCGCAGGATTGAGCCGCGGGAGCCGGATCTCGCCAGGGATGTCGCATTGAATTCCCTCGAGCAGGGGAGTTGCCAGATGTTCCCACCTCCTTACCTCATCACAGGCATCACCAAGGTACCATTTAAAAATAGCAGGATCGAGCAAGAAAAAAAAAACCAAACCAAACCAAACACACCTGATGAACATTTCAGGAAAAGCAGTGCCCTCTGGCCAGAGGGAAGCCACGAGGCGTGGAAGATGCCTTCCAGGCAGAGAAGCAGCAAAGCCAAGGGCTCCAGGTGTGTTCTGTGCTCTGCATCCCCCGCCCAGCACCGCCGCACAGCCCGGCACAGGAGCAAACGGAGGAGACGGGAGCTTACGCGCGGCAGTAAAATCCAGCCGGTGCCTTTTTGACCTACTGCCTGTCTGAGGTGGGAACAAAGGCCGAGGCAAGGAAATTAGAGGATGGATCCAGCACGTGGATTTTGAGAGCAAAGGAGCGACCTGTGTGCGCGGCAGAGAGCCAGCCCCCCTCCGTGCCATGAGTTGCCTCGGGGGGGTGACGGAGGAAGGATGCTGCTGAGTGTAAAGGGAGCTACACTGCAGTTTTGCGAGTGGCACCACCCCTTCCCTACAAATACCCGTATCCGGTTAGACACGCAAATCGTTCTAATTATTCACAGTACGTCGTGTGGCAGGACTTAATTGCATCCACGTGCTGACTGGAATAAAAATATATTTTAAAAGGGAGATTGATATATTGTGATTGCTTTAATAAAGTTTGTAGGAACCGAACAAAGAGCAATCACATTTCGTGCCTCAGGGCATCAATTCTGCATCCTGCACGCTTCAAGGACGGGGCTCCGGCACTGACCCCAGCACGGCTCAGCCCTGTGGTTGGGGATGGCCCAGAAACCTCCTGCAAGAAGGGGTTAAAACAGAACCCTGCAGGCTTCAGCAGAGGCTGCATTCCCAGATGGAGGGTTTGACGCAGTCGGATGGCAGAGGGGAGGGACTCACTTGTACCGGGATGAGCAAGTAACTGGGTACCCTGGCCTGGGATGTCTCTGCTTGCTGGCACCTCCCTGCAGAAATGGATTCCCCACGACAAAGCCCCACCCTGGGAAGCCAGCCTGGTCCGACACAACCCGGCAGCGCCCGCTCCTTTCCCTCCCCTTTTACATCCCCCCACTGCTCCCCTCTCCCCGCTTCTCCCCACCCCTGCCGCCCAGGGCTGCATTTCCACCCCCAGCCACGAGCACCAGGCTGCCCCGGCCCCTCTGGGACCCGCACGCCCTAAGGACCCCCGCACCCCCCCCAGGGACCCTGCGGGGCGTCGGGGCGTCGCGGGGCTGGGAGCGGCGGGGCGCAGCGAGGCGCCTTGCGGGCTCCCATGCTGCAGAGCCAGGGTTACCATGTGATGCTCGTGGTTGCTATGGAAACGGTGGTTTCTCACAAAGAGAGGCAGAAATAGTCTCTGAGCCTCCCCAGATCGCGGTCCACGCTGCCGGGCTGTGGGCACCCCAAAAGTCGGGGGGGTTGCTGCTGCCCTGCCCCGCTCCCTGCCCTGCGGGTGGGTGCCAGGGCTGCGCCGCAGCAGGAGCCGAGGCCGGGGGGGCAGAAACCCCCGCGCAGCCTTTCTCTGCAGTGACAATCAGGACGCCACATTTATTTTTGGATAAGCAGGACCTACTTTTTCCTGTGGCTCCCTAATAACGTACAAAACAGTAGGAAGCGAGTCAAGCTGAATCCCGTGCCTGCAGCTCGTAGCCTCTGGTGCTTTGCATAATCAGGGCTTGTCATTCCCCATCAGCTTCAGCTCAGAAACCCAAGAGGCAAAGCCATGTAAGGTGGCAACGAGCTTAGAAGAAGCCCTTGGAGAACAAATCTGTCCATCGCTGATGGGGGGATTATTTTAATACCGGATTCCGCAATAAAAGCCTGCACGCTGGTCTAGCTGGCCAAGCTAAAGCACCTCTTCCCAGAAACAGCTTCAGCCTCAACAACCCGAACCCCAAATCACTTTAACGTCGCTGCTTGCTTGCCGACAGCCCTAGAAGCTCCCTGCCCAGCAAAGGTCAACAAAGTTAGCGACAGCCAAAGCAGAGATGCTCCTGGTTATCCTGGCTGTCATCCCAGCTCCCACGAGTGGGCTGAGCTCCTCTCCCCTCCTGTCCGCAACGCATCCGATATTCGCCGGCCGGAGCTGCCTCACCAAGTGCCACCCGGTGAGGATTTACGGGAGCCCAGGTCTCCCTGAGGCAGCCGAGCAGCGTCGGCCAGGAACCCTTCCTACTTGTAATGATTGATGGACTCTCCTGCCTTCAGCTACAGCTCCCCTGCTATAGCAGGGCTTTTTGTAATCAATGCAATGATTTAGACGCAAGACACCGGGAATGCAAATGGTTTGTATCTAAGTCCCCTAGTTAGCACGGCGCAGCTAAACCCCTCGCCTAATTTAATTGCACATCCAAATTCCACATCCTCTAAAGGGTATCAGCAGATTTCATTAAACTTCTTCACGTTATCATGTAATCTGTCAATTAGCTTTGTGCGCAACAGCAAACAAGGAGCTTTATCTTAAGTAAAACATAAAACATTTACACCCCTCCTACAGCCTCTTTCTTTGCCCATCCGTGATTTGAAAAAAGAAAAAAAAAACAACCCTTCTTTTGTTTGCATTTGTGTTCCCCAAGAAGCAGGAGATTCTCCCATGCTTGTCCACGTGGAGCAGAAGCATGCTGGACTTCAGACCTGCCTTGTATTTGGGAGCATTTCAGCAAGCCGCTCCGATAATTCACGCTTTGTTTTCCCCTCTGGAAGGAAACCACACCACTATTCCATCCTCACCGACAGATGAGCAGCGAGAGATGGTTCATCAATGCCCATTGTAGTGCTCCAGCTCTGCATGTGAAAGGGTCTCCAGAAACCCAAACTATTCTATTTTCATCAGTGAGAAATTACACTGCCATTGCAGAAGGGCCGGAGTTGGGCACGCTCCAGGCTGGGCAGTGACTGCTCCTTTGGGAGATTGGCTCTGACTCCAGGATTTGGAAAGGTCTCCCTCTCCCTGCATAGTCTGGGGACTCCTATTCCTACACTAGTTATTAAGCATCCCCTGTGGTACCGAGAAGCAACAGAAAGGCGTTAAAACAAGATAATGTGTCTCATACAACGTCCGTTTTCAAAGTGGGGTCTGTAAGTTATCCTTCAGTCGCGGCCATCAGCCTTCCTTTCTGGCTGAGAGGGAAAAAAGCTGGAAGATTTTTTGCGTATATTCTGCAAAACAAACAAAAAAACCTCCATGCTTTGGTAGGGGCAGGAAAATACCTTTGCATCACGTGCACACAGATCAAAAACCTCTAAAAAGGCACAGACTTTTCCAAAAAAAAGCAGATGGAAGAGACATCTCAGTTATACCACCTACCAGAAGCGAAGAGGTCAAGACCTGGCAGTACAGGATTTCTAGAACGAGGAAAGCATCCATCGGGTAACACCAAATTCCCAAAGTAAAGCATCACCTGGCACAATCGGAGCCAGATGAGAACGAAGCACTCATTATGGCACGACTTATTGCTGAGAAGACTGAATGCAACGGGGTTCGCACCACGATCTGCGCCAGCCGGCGGAGATGATACGGCACAGCCCCGTGACCTCCTCAGCGCTAACAGAGCTCACCCCGAAACCGTAACAGAGCTTGGTAACGTGAAAAAGCCTGAAACAGCCTGCATTGCAGAAAGGGACTGTGAAACTCCAAAAGTTTCACAAATATGAATTAACAAAGATAACTATAGACGGCCCCGAGAACTAGGTTCCTTCCTGCTTCGCAATGCCACTTCTTGCCCAGCGCGGGAGCCGCGCGCTGCAAAGGACCGTCCAAGGACGTGGGGATCCCCGTGAACCCCCAACCTGCGCCGGGAGGAGGCGAGGGCAGCACCCCGGGGCGGGGGCCACAGCCTGGCGCCTCTTCACCTCAGCACGGCAAGTGGAAATTGCAGTAAAAATATCTGACAATTAAAGAGAGAAAATAACAGGTCCCCGCGCTCTGCGTGGCTCCAGTCTCTGCCAGACTCCCGTGAACTACAGTCGTGTGCTTGAAAATTAGACAGATTAATTATTGCTACAATTAGTAGTATCATGAAGCATCTCTAGTGACAGGAAATAATATTGTCATAAACTTGTATAATCGCTCAATATTTTCAAACAAGCAGTTGGATCCACAGTTATCATCCTGACGCTTTCATCAGTGACATTGTAGGGCGGAAAACACAAAATTCATTAATTAGTTTTCATTTTAAGTTAAGCTAAACTCCGGCTCTCTCTGCCACGTGCCGTCACCAAGGCAGGACTCTGCGAAGCTCAAGGAAGAGGGTAAGCGCGGACGGATGTGGGAGACGCCAGCGTCCCGCAACGCACGGTTACGGCTGAGAGCAGGGGAAACACCCCCAGGGCTCAGCCCGGCTCTGACCGCAGAACACAAGCGCCACTTGTGAGCACCGTGCAAAGTCTGGTGTGACCCCGGCGTGGCTCCAGCCACCCCCCCCCCACCACACACACACACCCCCAGCGTGGCCACGGGAGGAATCCGGGCAGCAAAGACCTGTGCCGGCTCTGCGAACACCCTGCTGCCGTGTGACCCCATCACGGAGTCTGCTCAGCCACCCGACACGCCGGGGCACGCGTGTGAACACCAACATTCTGAATTTTTTTTTTTGCATGGTGGGGAAAAAAAAAAAATAAAAAAAAAAAATCCCACTTATCACTCCAGCCTCCCACTTGTTCACCAAGAGCGTGCGGGCACGTCCATAGACCCTGGAGCGTTTCAAGGCAGGGGTATGATGGGCAGCACCTCCTCGCTGCGATCCTGATCGAATCCCAGCGCTCGGGCTGGCCGTGCTGCACCCGCGCGTGCCAGCCCAAACACCTCAGCAGCGCATAGAGCCCACGCGAGTTTCTGCCTCTTGCTAACGCCGTCAGCTCACGCGTGTTTATTATATTTCAAATAACAGAGGAGCTTGCACAGCATCTCGTACAACAGGGGGTTTAACTGATTAATTTACAGCTTCAAAAGCAGCGGGTGTTCAACTCCATCCTGTTCCCGGGGTTTCTGACAAGCCAGTCCGGGTGCTGCAGATCCAGCGCTCGGAGCTCGTTACCATTTTCTTTATGTAATTTCGAAACTCAGCGCGTGCCTTATATTCGCAGCTAGCTGCTGGGTGTCATGTCTGTGGCTGTATCCTTCAAGACAGCTTCAAATACCAACGTCTCACTTTGCCACCAAGTCCACCCACTGTTTTTAAGCGGTTGCATCAAATTTAGGAGCAGTTTTAAGTTCACAGTGCAGTTCCCTGCATCTCCTAGGGTTGACGCGGCTTTTTGAGAGCCACACGCGCGGCTCCATCACGCTCGGCTCGTGGGCAGTCGGGGCCTTGTTCAGGTAGCCTGTGTGATACACAGGCACGTAATATGTATGTGATATATAGGCAAGTAGATCAAAGGGGGAGACGGGTGATACCTCTGGGGCCTCAAGTGCAGAGGCTGATGTACTGGAAAGGTTTATTTATGTTCTCCCGCCTTGAGGATTTGCCAACAAGCACGTATTGGCAAGAAGCAGGTCCAAGCTTAACTACATCTTCTACCCCAGTTCCCCTTTAACAAGTAAAAATAAATATATTTCTGCTTCAGAATTAAGAGGAGTGATATTCTTCTCCCCTATTGCTTTCCAAATGAAGCTCCTGAAAGCCCTTTTTGAAGCTTCCTGGTTGCATTTCCAGACCTGCTCCCCCTCTGTGCTCTGGAGAAATGGATTAAACGAGCCCTTTGAAGTGCTGCTGCCTGTGAGCTGCTCCGGGGCGAGCTCGGCTCAGCTTTTTGTCCTGTCCTGGAAGGAGGACAGCAACCACCACCCGCCTTCCGATTTCCCTCTCATCCCATAGATGCCGAGGGGCAACAGGAGCCAGCGCACACAGCCCCAGGTGAGACACGGCGCTCTCCCATGACAGCCCTCGCCGCCCACCGTGCACCCACCTCCCTCCAAAAGCGATGCCCTGCTCGAGAGCAAGCCCCTCGCAACCCGTGCGAGCTCTCTCCCTCCTGCCGCATCCCCATCCTCTGCCCGGCACATCTGCCCGGCACATCTGCAAACCACGCCGTCCGCCCTGGTGCCCTGCGGTGCTGCACGGCCGAGCGACCGCCTGCAGTAACGCTGCCCGGGGGACCGACCCTACCTTACTCACAGGCCAACAGACCCTTGGACTTGGTGTCACCAGATCCGCAAAGTCTTGCGAAAACTCCCAGGACTGAAGCTCACGCACGCGGGCAAAACGCTGTCACGGGGGCGAACGCTGCGCCACGCGCATGACAGCACGGGGAGCGTCACAGCCAAGGCAGGCTAAGCCACCGGCGTCCCCTGCCAGCACATTAAAGGCCTAAAAGCTGTCAGGCATGGCACAACAGGCAAGTTTTAATATTGAGAATATTCATCTCCAGCCATTTCTAGTTAATGGAACAAAGCAAACTGTTGAGAAAAATGGGAACATTACAGTAAAAACAACAACAAATTAAACTCTAATGCAATTAGAGAGCAATTAGGGATCTATCCTCTGGGAGCATTTTGGAACTCTGGGTCTTTCTCAAAATCTGATCTCTCTGCAACTTTATTTCTTTCTAATTAATAAATGAAGAAGCGAATGGCGTGGCTCCCCCTCCGGTCCCCTGCAAAATGCCATCTCCCTGCTCCGCAGGAGCAGAAGGTGGTGGCAGGTAGAAGCGTTCACACCTCCGAGCTGAGGAGAAATGCAGCTGTCAGCAGAACGAGGCGCAAAAGCAGAGGGAACAGAAATCACCGCCTGCGTCTGTTGCAAGGTGACCAGAAGCACAAAGACCCAAACGCTCTCGTGCAAGAGCCAGGCTGAACGGGCACGAGCAGACAGCGAAGCACAAGCAACCCTGGGAAAACTCTTTTGTTTTCCTATACACAGCTCCCACAAAAGCCACAGCCCAGAAAAACACGTATGACTTCTTAAACTTACCCGCGTATATGCCTATAGATTAAGGACCCACTTAACTAAATTGCTCAAATACGCTGCAGGAAAGAGCAGGATGCCGTTTGGGCATCGGTCTCTGCTGCATCCTGGCCAGGGCACAAGGAGCCTCCGGCAGCCCACGGTGGCACGGGTGCCTCACGACCTGCACGCTGCCCGGGCTCGCCTCTCCGCCACCCCAGCGAGTCTGGAAACGAGCATTTGGCACGTCCTTCCCTGGAAGGCAGGGGACATTGAACGCGGTGCCAACAAAGCGCCCAATAAATTGCGGGAGAATTGAAACAAAGGGGTAAAGCTGCACCGTCCCACTAAGCCAGCGCCTCTCCCAGTCTCATCCACAAGCTGCCTGAAGGTCACAGCTGCAAAACCAATACAGCAAAGCCTGGCTCTGTCAAACCCTCCTTCAGTGGATGCAAACACAGTAAATGCTCTCTGCAGAGGAGAAGCTGGCATGGTGTGGAGGAAAGCCTTCCCCCTCGTTTCCTGAAGCTGCTGCTATTCCTGGGGGCTGCCCCGTCTGCACTACGTAACTCCAGAACTCTTCAGCAAGGGCTGGTTTTCACACTTCGTAAGGAATAATAAAGCTTCCATATGTCCTGCTACCTGCTCGGCAGCCGTCGGGGAGATGACTCCCTCGGCGTTCAGGGGAGGAGGGCATCTGTGCAATGGAGGGAGGTGGGAGCCTTGACCTTCATCCATCTCTGTACCCAAATCCACCCTCGGGAACACCAGCGGCCCCATTTTGGCCTAGAAATTGGCCCAGTTCTGATCTCTCAAACCAGTTCTGGATCTCAAGTCACACCTCCTTCCTTGGGAGCTTAACCCAGATAAAGCGAGACGCCCAGATCTGACAGCGCCCAGGCCACCCGCTGCCCCAGCCTTGCCTGGCCTGGCCGTCCCAGACCCTACAGCAATTTCCGAGGGGCTTCTGGAAGCCCTCTCAACTCTGAGGAACACCTTGCAATGAAAAAGGGTCTGATTAGAGACTCACAGGTCTGAAAGAGATGCTGACTTTTGGTCAAAAGTTGCTTCTTGCAAAGGAATAATTCTCAAAAAATCCCCACTATTATTGTCTATATTTGATCACTGACGTGGGGGCGCGGGGCTGCGTGTGGGTGGGTTTGGGGATTTTTTTCCCCTCCCCTGGCCATCAGCATTCCCGGGTAAATCTCCGAGCACGAAGAGGGGGAGTTAGGTGGTGCAGTGCCATACACCCAGCCGTAAAGCCACCCAGAGAAAGCCGGGCCGCTCACCGGGAGTAAGGTGCTAAGTCAGCAAGGACCAACTGGCTGCGCCAATTCCTTTGCAAACTGGGAGCAGCAAACAAACCAGATCCAGGCAAAACATCTCCATACGCAGACAGCCCTTTTTCAAGAAGGGTTAGTCAGCAATGCTGTGAAGAGCTGGGGAGGGCTCTCAGGGCTATCCCACGTGCTCTATAGCACACCTGGGAAAAGTGGAAACGCAGCAGCACTCCTCCTCCTCTGGGCTTTTCAGGACCGGAGGGTAAAGCAGGGCAGAAAAGCCCGAGGGAGGAAGGCTGGGTGCAGGAGGGAAGTTAAGACAGTGCAACTCAGAGCCAAGGGAAGCGACTTCTGAAACGTGCACATCCAAATCGGCTCAGTGCACACACAGAAATGTGGTGCAAACTGCTACGAAGGGACAAGGATTAATTATTTGGAGTGACTCAGAAGGGACTAAGAATGATCAAATAAAATCAGTTGGAGGGTTGGGGTGGAAATCAATTTGAATTTTGGAACAGTCCCACCCCAGGACATGGTCAGAAGGCAGGATCCTCCCCAGGGAAAGGGATGTAGGAGGCGCTGGAGCAGATGCAGGGGGCACTGGGATTAGGAGGTTTATAATCGACAGGTCTACGCTGTTCTGGGAGTAATAAAAGATTCCTGCCCTCCTGTTTCTGATAAAATCAGAGGGAAAGACCCATTTTTACTCTAGAAAGCTCCTGTGCTGCCCCTCCCTCCTGTCCCTTCCTACAGTAGATGAGTCACTGTCTAGCAACCTTTATCAAAATACCTCTTACAAAATTGTTTATCGAGTCCCTGCCATTGCCTGCCCCACAGCACAGCGCAAGGAGAAGTGGCAGGAGATGCTCCAGGTCACCGTCCCTTTCCTGTGGAACGACGAGAGCCCCAAGCTGAAACCTTTCCGTCCAGCGTCCCCCCCGCTCCCGCAGCATCCCCCCGCTCCGCCGGGCTCACCTCTTACATTCCACAGCCCGTTGTTTTGTGTTTTGCAGATGGATTGCACGTGCTCATGCAAGAGCCAACAGCACAAACTCATGCAGAACATGCAAGCTGGTGATTTTTAACTGTCTCCTTAAGGCTTTGCAAACCTTGTTCTTCACCCAGTACTGCACGCTAAGGTCACTCCTACATCAGAGGAGGGCAAAAGGAGCGCGCGGCTGCCCAAAGGGCAGCAATCGGAGCATGTTTAACATCAGGAACCGAGGCGGCACTGCCCAGGTCTTGTATTGCTCATCAATGGATACGGATCGCCAGCAATTCAGGTGGCTCAGGGGTCAGTTACTAGAGATCTTTCATGCAGCCCAGGGCAGCTGTCACCTCGCTCGTGCTGCGTAAGGGACAGGTTTTGCTTTGGCTCTCAGACCGACCTACGGACGACTCCAGCGCAACACACGGGGCCAGCCAGCCCCACAGAGATGCAAAGACTGATCCTGCTTTGCCAGCGACAAGCGGCTGTACGGGCTGGCAGCTGCCTTCCCCTTGGGTGCTGCAGTGAGTCGGGTCAGGGCTGTCCCCAGGGACGGCAGTCCCAGCTCCCCGTGCTCAGCTGCCTTCCTGGAAATGTGCTTTTGCTCTCTAAGCAGCGCTGACTTGGGAAGTTCTCCAAACTTCCCAAACAACAGAGAGAATAAGCTTGTTTTCCTGCATCTGCAGACATCCACGCTGGCATCCCGCAGCCCTAGGAGCTCCCGTTCCCACGCTGGACTGTGGGGACACCTGCACCGAGTCCGTTCAGTAAAAGCACCCCGAATTTCCACTGACCGTCCTTCACAGGGGCTGCCGCACCGAGAGGCCTGCCCGGCTGCGGGCACCGCTCACAGGTGGATGCTGCCTTCAGTAAAAACTCCACTGGGAAAATATTCCCACACCTGCCACGGGGCTGGACCACGGGCACAGCGTACGCTGGGCATCTCCGACCTCCCGCTGCGGGCCTGGGGGTGTCGCAGCCAGCGCAGACACCGGCTCCCCCACGCAGGTCGGCCCCCCAAAACCCCAGGCTCCCCATCCGCAGCAGCGCTCGCGTTACCCAAACCGCTCGGCAACCGATCCCAGCGAGCGTACGGAGATCATCACCTCCCGCTGACTCTCCCACAGACGCTGTCGTTAAAGCGGCTCTGATTTCCCAGTAAACTTTCCTCCAACTCTAATCAACGGACTCGAGCGACGAGCCCGGCTCAAGCCGGCAGGGATGGATCGGTACCTTTGTGCCGCCGGCTGGGCTTGTCGCGCCGGGGGACAGCGGAGCTGCTCCCGCGATGCTGCCAGGGAAAGGCTCCCGCTTGGAGCTGCGAGCACGGTTCTCCTCCCCCCCCCCCCTCCCCTCCCCCGACCGGCTCTTCCAGCAGCCCAGGCCAAGTGTGCTGGGAAAGCGCTGGGCGATTCTCCGCCGCCGCTCCAGCTCCACCCCTAGCAGCAGCGATTGGCTCCCGCCGTGCTCTGCAAGGCTGCACCGGGCCCGGTAGCCTCCCTCCGCATCCAGCTCCCGCTGGCACCAACAGCTTCCCCAGGCCGGATTCCCACGGCCCGAGGCAGGCCCTGGGTCTTGGGGAGGCTCGGCAGGGCAGGGGAAGGCAAAACCGCCCCACGCAGCCTCCACCGACGCACCTGAGCGAGATCTTCCTCGCTGCGAAAATAGAAGGATGCGCAAATCTGATGGGCAGGGCAGAGGCTGTGAAGGCTATCGCAGGCTCCGGGAGGGGGAACGGTATTTACTTTCAGGTTCATGCTTTTGCAGATGACGCACTTATTTTAATACCCTGGATTTACGGAGCGAGCACGCCTGGCGCTGCAGGCGCCCGATCGAGGGACAGCGGGAGGCAAGCCCCCCGCGCGGGGACGAAGGGCAGGAACAGCTTTCTCAAAGCAGCGGCCTGAAGAGAGCAGATACCAAAGGGAACGGGACGGGTTCGTCTTCAGCCAAAGGGCAGTCACGGCCTCCCCTAGACAGGGCTGGTGGGATGCAGAAGCCAATGAACAAGTGCCCAAGGCCAGGGCAGAGCAGAGGAGGGCAAAGCAACGAACAGGGGAAGGAGAAATTGGGGGGATGCAGATCCTCGCAAACCGTAGGCGATGAGGAGACAATACCTAATACACCACCACGCGCACGTGCCCAGGAGCCTGTAATGCACAGCCAGGCTTAAACCAAACCAATCTCCCCACTCTGAAATCCAGTAACAGCTGAATCTAAAAAGAGATAACTTTCCTTATTTTTTGCCCACAACATCCTCCAGGCAAAGCCACTTCAGAGTTCAGACCGAAAGTCCGGAAAACCAGGGTGTAGAGAGGCACAATCCCATTCACCTTCCCTCTGCCAACCCAACGCTTTAGGGGCAGTGTCATCTCCTTTCGGCTTACAATGAAATAAGGAGGGTGAGGACCGGCTTGGTGCCGCAGAGAGAGTTTCTGTCCCAGCTTTGCTGAATTGGCAGGCACCTCGTTTACCAGCACACGAGCCTTAGTACTTGCAGGTTAGGTAAGAAACGGGGACGTGATGGAGCAGAGAGAGGTTGTGCTCCAGGCCTTGCGAGGTGACGTTTCCAGCCCGTGATGCACACGCAAACAACAAGGAGAAAGGCAGTTAATGTGGCTGTGCTTCCCCTCCCTCTGTTCCCATAACGTCACTCAGCAGGGTTGAGGGTGCTGGGTCTCTTGCAGGGGAGGGGAGATGCCTCGAAGATCTTTGCAGCTCAAAGCAATAGGGGGTTACACCCTGGAGGAACTGGGGGATACTCACCTCGCATACCGAGATGTGGAAAGGCGCCTTTATGGGTAAAGCCGAGCACGCTTCATTCCCCTTCTGAACATTTGGCTAATCAAAGCCATTACTGACCTCCCCCTTTTCTCACGAAAGAGCTCTGCTGTCTAGGTATCACTTTCGCCACAGCCTGATAAAAATGTTGTATCTTAAGTATTACGCTTTATTGGAAGCGTACGCTGCGTACATAACAGAGTAATAGTAAAATCGGGCTGGTACCCTGGGTGAGAGGTCTCCAGGCACTTACAGGTCAGTTAGAGCTAAGGGAGCGGGGTTGTCTGGAGTACCTTTAAGAAGTGAGTCTGTTTAGCTTCATTTGTTTCTATTAAATCTACTTTGCAGACAGACAGGCTCAGGGATTTTGTTTGTGCAAGGCAGCTGGCAGAGCCCCGCTGCCACACTTTTGCTACCGGGTATCTGGAGCCCGGTGGTGAAACGGACTTTAAAATCACCCTCTATCACACAAACGTTAGAAAGAAAAGACTTCACCAGCAATTTTTCCATTTCCAGCTTAATCTGCTTGACAGCAGTTTTACAAACTATCTGAGCTGTGATGCTTCATGATCCTGCTTGGCTCTTTAGCTGTAAAAAAATAACTGCTAAGGAACATTTAAGCCATACATCTAAGCCTCCAAAATTGACACAAACTCCTTAGAGCTGCCACCTGGAGCCTCAGATACTTCAGTGCTAAGAAGGGCACATCAGAAAATATTTGCAATGATGCAGCTGCCATCCAGCGAAGAGAGATTTCTTAAATCTCTTCCTCACCTTTTTTTTTTTTTTAGGATTATATAATTCCCAGGAGCATCCCATGCTCCCTTGTAAGGGCAGCATCAGCACAAGAAATGTTGGAAATAACTCACAAATTAATAAATCCTGTAAAATTTTTCAAGGTGCACCCCTCTAAGCACCTAGCACGCTCACCCCATCTGTGGCAGAGCACCAGCTGCCTTTCTTCACCTTCACCTGCGGCCCCCTGACCCAGTGGGCATTTCGGGATGCTGCCCGTTCCCCAGCCACCAGAAAGGGACACGAGGGCGTTCACGCACCGTTGCCGGAAGAAGCTCTGCGCCACCAGCTTCGGGGGCACTCGGCTGCCTTGACGATACGGCTGTGACCGCCCCATCACCCCAAAAACAGGCAGCTGGGAAAACCCAGGCCAGTCCAGAGACAGAGCTCTGCACACTCAGCAGAGAAATAAATGGAGATAGCCAAAGCCCGGAGCAGCAGGCTGCACGGCTCCCTGCCGCCCGGAGGAAGCACGCCTGCCGTGCGGAGGCTGCTCTTACCACACGGGAACCGAGAGCCTTTCCTCTCCCTGGGGCTGCAAAGCCCCAAATGCTCCCCGAGAGCCTGGCAGCATCCCCGGCGCAGCACGCCACAGCTCTGGGGAGACCACACGAGGCTCTCCCGACAAAAACGCCTTTGAGCGGAACTCTCTTTTGCAGAAAATAATGAGGAGTAATTCTTTATTGCCCTCCTTTGTGCCAAAGAAAAAGGCTGCCCCATGGCTCTCCCCGATAGACTTGGGCAGCTTTGGCTTTGAACAAAGTGCAGCACTGGAAAATTCAGCTTTTGCTCCAGCCCAGCATCCTGCCAGGGCTCAGGAATGTGTTTACTGGCCCTGAGCTGGGCTAACTTTGGAGCAACCTGAAACGCATCAAAACACAGAGCTGTAAAGCAGCAGCTGTGATTGATTAATCACAGTAGTGAAGCTGAAAGGTTTGATCATTTTCAAAGGCATTTTAACATCTTATTCTCCAACGAATGAGAGGTTACCGCAGCCACGGAACAAAGCAGAGCACAAACTGGAGCCGTTTCCTCCGGGGAAAGGCTCTGGACAGGCTGCGCTGCCTTGGACGGTGCCTATGGGAAGCAGGAGATCAGGACAGAGGAGTGAGGTCAACAAGCTGCCGCCGGCTGGGAAGGAAACGGTCTGACTGACATCCCGGGATGGGTTCTCGAGATGTTCACGTGCCACCTGCACGGATATACCTCTCGCCAGCACGCACAGCCTGATTCTGCACAGGCTGCAAGCCCTCAGCGGCTGTTTACACATGCTAAACCCGAGGGCTCCAGCATTTCATGAGCCTCCAAGGGCATTTTGCCCTCCTGGAGTAGCCCGGCGAGGCCAGGTCCAGCCCATTTCCGTCGGTGGGCACGGTCTGGGAGACCTCTTTGCTCTCACACCTCATCACCGCACGTCCCTGCTGCCAGAGAGCTGCCCGGGAGCAGAGCACGCACAGCCCCTGCTAGAAATCCCAACCTGCAAAGGGCAGCAGTTACGCCGTGCCTCGAGAGGGAGGCACAAACCTTCCTTTGCTTGCAGGTAGATGCCGACAGCCCTGCAGCTGAGTGAATAATTGAATTTCCCATCCAACCTCCTCACCCAGAGGAAGCTTGTCCTTCCTCTCACATATGTAACAGCTATGAAATACTTCACATTCTTTGTGTTTTTATGGGAACACTACATTTTTCCCTTCCAAAAAGAAAAAATCCATTTCTCTCTAATTTGACTCTGGTGGGCAGTCACAGTGATTAATTTGCCTCTTTCACCAGCCCTGCTTCCTCCCAAAGGCCGAGCTAAGCGCTGTCCATAGCGAGCACGTTGGCGCAGAAATCATCACCCCACAGGGCCTTTCAGCAAAACATTTTTCAACCGCCAATTAAATACAGAACTGTTATCTGGTCAGCAATTAATTGGCGTAAACCTCAGGATGCGCAGCGAGCCAAGCCCCCCCCCCCCCCCCCCCCCCCCCCGCCGCGGCGCTGCGAAAGGAACAGCCCCCCGCACAGCACGCAGCACCGCACGGCTCCAGCTGCAACGGGGAGCCCCCAACCGCGGGGCAGCAAACAGAGCGTCGTACCCTCCGAATCAGGGTTCTGCTCTGCACAGACAGCAGCAAGGACAACTAAATACCCCTGCCCTGGTACCCAGAGGCTTTGAGCTTGCATCCTTCCGTTCACCTCTGCGCTGGCAACAGGAACGCCTTTTTCCAGGTGGATTCCTCTCCACATCAGCGCACTCAGGATACAAGAACCAGTCACTCAACTCTTGAATGTTCTCGCTTGCTTAGGCACGTCAAACGTGGTCATGCAGGTCCAGCCTAAAGTATGCTTAACGAACACTCGGCGTTGGCGTGGCATTTCATGCTTCCAGACTGGTGTAATTCCCCGGAGTCCTGCGGCAACCTTTGCAGTGCTGATGCAGGCTAAAGACATGGACAACACAAACGCAAAAGCCCCAGAGGGGAGAGGTACGGCCTCGAGGAGTCAGGATAAACCCCGCACCCTCCACCTTGCCCCTCACCAGAGGGGACGAGCCCCTCGCCCTTCCGAACGCCTCCCAACGGATCTCGCTCAGGGGACAAGGGGCAGCCCCCACGCAGGACGGGACGGGGGGTGACCCCAAAGCCCAGCGCCACGAGGCATGCTGCCTTCTGCGCCGACACGAGCACGCCTAAGCTGGCGGGCTGGGCACCCGGGATGCTCTGCCAAAAAACGGAAACCTGATTTTCCCCCAACAAAACGCCCGAGTCTGACTGTCTGCTACTAATCTACTGCTTTGCTGTGACATCCGGTTCCTGAGGCGCTACATAGCTCAGTGAATAATTATAAAAATCTCCAGAAATAAACAAGATTTTTGTCCCAGCTGTAAGCACAGCTCCACGTTGCTTTGCTGCCCAGGAGAACAAACCATTGCTTTGGTTCTCCTTTGTGCTAAGGCTACACGTTAGCACTATGGAAAATGTGGGAGCGTAACTTGTGGCACGATGCGGCCAGAGGATAAATGAAAACCAGGCCCCGCAGAACTAAAGCTCAGTTTACCCCTCCTTTCCCCAAAGGAGGGGGGGGAAAAAAAAAAAAAAAAAAAAAAAAGAGAAACCCGCTGTCTTTAAAGCCATTTTCTTAATTAGCAGTCACCACACAGGTCAAGGGGCACGGCAAAGGCACTGGGTGGAAGGGAAATAAAGTAAAATTAGTAGCCGGGTTTTTCCCCAGGCGCAGGCAGGCCCAGCTCCTGTGCGCATTCACAGCTCGGTGCCCGCGCATCAGAACACGCCAAAGCACACCGCAAATTCTGCCCAAGCGCATCATAACCAGGACTAGCTAGGTGTAGGTCACCTTGTCAGGCAGAGGGGAGATTGCGGGAAGTAGCTGCATTCTGCACTTTAAGAATCCGCTTTCTGTCTCTTTCTAGTAAAATAATTGACGTGTGGCGAAAGCCACGCTGTCCAGGGACAGCAAAGGGCATCCTTCCTGGCCTTCCCCTGAAACGCCACTAATCCGATGTCAGCCTGTGGATTCAGAGTCAATTCTGGAGAGAGGATAGATGATGCTCTACTGTGCAATGCAGCAACATCTGCTGTTCCTCTCGGCGCTTGCTATTTCCCTTCCCTCCCTTGGGCTACACTGCGCTATCCACATTCCATTTTCTGAGCTAGCAGGCACGGGGGAGCGAAGAGGAGAGGAAACCGTAGGCAAAGGCACAGTCACCTGCGCGCTGTTTACGAGACATCCTTGCAGCAAACTCTGCCTGAACTGGGACCTCATTGCCAATGAGACGAGCAAAGCTGCTGGCGCTCCCCCTCCCTGCTGCGCCACCGGCACAGGAGGCTGCAGGCAGGTGAAAGCCTCCGGCTCTGCTGCCGCTCCTCTCCCAAACCTAATTCCCATTTCCGATTAAAGCGGAGATGGCAGATTGATGCGGAACACAGAGCAGCAGCCGCTCAGCGTCTCTGGAGAAAGGAGACGTTGGCTTGAGCGAAGGTTCGTAGCGGAGTTCACAAAGGCATTTCAGTCCTCTCCCTGAGGATGGGAAGGCTCGGTCCACTAATCTCAGAGGCTAAAATAATTTTACGCTTTCTTCTGAGAAATCCTCACAGCAAAGTCTGGAAGATGCAGCGAGCCCAGACAGAAACGCAGCGCGAGGCCGTTCTCTTAGCAAGGCCGGTGTGTAAAGCTACAGTCGGGGAAAACGTTACCCTAATCGTGCTGCCCCATTGTCCATCTCCTTCAGCAGCAGAGGATCTGCCTCGGGAGATAACGCTATTTGGCACGACGGTAAGAGGCTCGGGCTCCGAGACCAGCACGCCCAGGACACTCTCAGGACAATCCTCTGCAGTTCCCATCAGAAAGGGCTGTGCCCGCACCGGATGCTTTACGCTTGCCCCACACAAGGCTCCTTCTGCTCTGCCCTGCCTCCAGTGCCGCTCCCCAGCCGCTCCCCAGTTTTTGCCCAGCAGACCAGCGCTGCCGCAGCCCGGGGTCTCGGCCGGCTGCCCACCCTCCCCGCAGCCAGCAGCCCTCCTTGGACCCGGGCAGCCCCTATTCCTTCGAGACGGTAACAGCTCCGAGCCTCTTCTGAGGCATGACGCTCTTTAGACTTCTCCTCTCCTGACATTCAACAGTGAAATTAGAGCGGGCAGCAGCAGGTTTGTTGCAAAACAAAGTTTGCTAAGTGTGTTTAAAGTACTACGTGCTTCTTCATTGAGGTTTGCGGGCCCTTCTGCCACCTCGTGCTGCTTGAAACAACCTGAACTAGTGGCTGACCCCGGCTCCGTCACACTGTTAAACATGTCTGCGGGATGTCCCTAGATAGGTTACTTTGATTTTTCTTAGCTCATCCTCAACTGCAGTTTTTAATCCTCCGGATAACAAAAGGCTGAACTGTAGCCGCCTTCCAGGATCTCAGACTCTGGCAGAGCATCTTTAGCTCTGTGCATAAGAATTGCATCACCCAGGGAGCTTAAACAAAGAGCCCCAGGCAGTCCCAGCCTGAAACACTGGGAACAATGCCATCGTTCACAGATAGGGGAAGATGTTTGGAAATGCAATTTCCGAGGTCACCTTTTATCATCCAGGCAAACCATGGGCACAGAGTAGAGCCTGAGCTCCGCTTTTGTCAGCCAAAGCCAGCACTGGGGACTTCCCTCAATTACAAAACAGCGGTGGCCACATTTTCAACAGGTCCTTTCCCACCTCCCCGGTGCACACCCCAGCAGCTGAACCCCAGACGAGGCAGAGGGAAGCCAGCTGCACACCAGGACTCTTTGCAAGGCATTTCAGTCCTCTCCCTGAGGATGGGAGGGCTCGGTCCACTAATCTCAGAGGCTAAAATAATTTTACGCTTTCTTCTGAGAAATCCTCACAGCAAAGCCTGGAAGATGCAGCGAGCCCGGACAGAAACATATTTCCCCTGTGGTTACCCCGACGCCTGACTGCCAGCACACAGACATGCAATTTGCGCCTCGCTAGGCAAAACCCAGTGAAGTGTTTCACTTGACAACAGGAGCATTTCTCTGAACGCCGCCACCTCAACTGACCCCAGCACAACATCGCAGGGTCCCCCAGCGCTCGCCAACACCCGCTCCTGCAGCTGCCTGCAACACTCCACTTCCCAGCAACCGCTACCTCTACGCCAGTTCTGCGGGCTCCTCGTGCGCTATTTAACATCCAGCGGTCCTTCCTTGCACCCTCTCCTTGCTGCTTCATACCGTTTGGAGTTTCTCCCACCCTTTTACAGCAGACTAGCACAAGAGCTGCCCTTGTGCAGGGAGCCATCAGCGGGCAGCCGAGGTTTGGCACAGAGGGAAAAGCCCCGGCGCTGGGAGACAGCCTGGAGATGGACCCCCTCGAGCGGAAAGCCTGGCGGAAAGATTGGCTCTTGCACAGGGAAAACGTGGACCTCAGCCCAGGCTGAGCTGCATCTCGGAAGCTTGTAAATAATGGCCTTGCTTGGCCCGTAGCTCACTAAGCATTGCTAACACCCCAGTTTTTCCTCTGGCTTAGAGACACAGGGACCAATCTCTCTGCCCACACCACTAGCATTAATCTAGAGTTAGAGAGTGATAACACACAGAGCAGAACAGATACAGCTGTCTCAGGAGTCCCTGAGTGGGAAGAGAAGTGAGTAACAAACCCTTACCTGCCAAAGCATCCTGAAATCTCCCTGATGGCTGAGACCAGACGTAAGGAGACGGTGGGTGGAAGCTGGGCACAAGCTCCCAGCCCCAGACACGAGCACAGACATAGCAGCGCGCTCCCTGCTCTGCTTTCCCCTGCCCTCCACTGCAGCAGCAGCAGCAGCACCACCAGCACAAGGAGCAGCTGGGGCTGGGCAGAATCAGTGGCTATCAGTGGTCTGCCAGGACAGCCCACACTGAGGGGAGATGCAGACCAGCTGGGCAGGCACCCACAGGAGCCTTCCTCCCCAGAAAGCCCAGCAGACAGCACACCTGTGCAATCCTGAGCACCCAGGAGAGGGAAAACTGGGTGTTCATTGCTTAAATGGACCCCAGTTACCCTGTAACTGGTCGCCCTATGTGGGCTGCGGTGCTGCTGGAGGATCGCCCCACAACAGATCGGCAGAGCTGGCTCAGCAGGGAGATGGGGCAACCTTGTTAGGAAGGGAGCACGTCGCAACACGGGAGCTCTGCCCACGCATCCTTCTGCGCAAAACCTGACATCGGCTCCGCGTGCACTGCACCGCTGCAAAGGCCCCTTCTCTCACCGGATTATCAGTACCGGTGTTTTCCCGACACCGAACAAGGCTTGCCTGGACCTCCGTTGCCGAGGCACGGCACATTCGGCTTGCTTTACAAGCAGCCACACAAACACTTGCTCCATTATCCTCCCCAGGCAGTCTCAAGCATCTCCCAGGTTTGCGTTCTGTGTATCAGGTGCTAAGGGTGCTCGCTGCTGTGGAACGCTATCTAAACGCTCTCCAGCTCCGTGGACAAGAGACGAACACACATCAGCAATCAGCCAGCCCAGTCCCAAGGCGTAAGTATTAACAACAGGCTGTCAGATATTGTTTGTCACTGCTAATTTATCAGAAGGGCCATTTGGATTGCTTTCAGAGCCTTTCCCTGGGGACACTGGGGAGAAGGAGAGCCGAGTCGATTTGTTACTGTTCCTTGACTGGGACCTGCTCCAGCCCTGTGCTCTGCCTTGGCTGCTGGGGGGTCAGGACAGGACTCCCACCAGGACCCCAAAGCCTCGGATGGTGACAGCCTACGGGGGATGTCCAAAGCGATCCCCTGTGGTAAGTCCCAAGGGCGATACCTTGGTCAGAGTGGACAGCTTGCATCTGTCTGCATATGGCCAGAAAGGGAATTTCCCTCCCAGAAGCAAATTACTTTCTCCCATTTGGGCCCCACAATGCATATGGCACCACGAATAATATCCATACCCACCCTGGCCTAATATGCAGGGTACTGTTCGCCTGCCTTGCTATAAATAGTTTCTAGCACTGCTGAGCAAGGATTAATGACTTTTCTAATTATACCACCATCAGTTGGTGACAGGGGAATGACACTGTGCAGACGTCTGAGCCCACTCACCCAGTTTGCATGGCTGGATTGCTCGGTGCAGAACATACCTATACGGCATTTCACAATTCCAAGGAATAACTCTCCATTTTCGGAACGGTTGATGGCTGTGGAAAAAAACAAATGTTTTCTCCTGAGGACATGGCAGGTGCATAATTTGCTTGGGAAAATGAATGGAAAACTTAACAGCCAAGGAGCACTTTGTTCAGCAACCGCGGCACTGAAAGTTTCGACCTGCAGGTCCCCGGCGATGTGCCCCAGCTTCCCTGTGCTGCCTGGGCTCCAAGAGCCAGATTTTTCTCTCCGCTGTCCAAGCGCCTAAGCACCACTCAGCAGACTCTGCTGGGCTTCTAAACCAGCATTTCTTTGCAAGAGCTATCGGAAGGGAAGGGATCAGGCAAGTTATTTTGCCCAGTCATTTGGAAACAAGGCAAGTCACTCCTTGCAGCAGAGATCCTGCCCTTTGTCGGGTCTAATTTAAGGCAATAACAAATCTGTCAGTTTTGCAAGGCAATGCGTTAGGTCCTGCAGCTCAGGTTAAAGGAATTGCTGTGGGTTTCGGCTGTCGGCACAGGGAAACGGTCCCTGCAGCCCACGCACCTGGCTCCTGTGGGGCATCGCCCTGCCAGCACCCTCCGGGTGACAGTGCTGGGTCAGAGCAGCCCGATGTGACACCGCCGTGGGTCAGCGCAGCCCCGGAGAGCGGAAAAGGAAAGCGGGCGCAAGGGCAGCCATCCCACAGCCTTGCGCCGCCGCGTTTCTCACGCCTTCCCCGGGGAAGCTGCGACGCGCGGCTGCCGGCCCCGCTGCCGCCGAGAGGGACGTGGCCCCCATCGCCATATGGCAGCTCCCGTCCTCCGGCTCCGAAGCGTCACTTCATTTCTGTTCCACAAACAACCTTGCCAGGGTGGCCCAGAAACCACCGCCGCTATTTTTAGAGGGTTAACAAATACCTCTAGGACAAAATAAGCCACTGGTACACCCCTCCCTTTCAGTCCAACGCTCCAATGGCCACAGCATCAGTCCGGCAGCTGTAAAGATGAAATGCCAGCTGATGAACTCTGTCTCCCCTCACCCACCTGCCCATAGTGAATGAACAGGAGAAAACAACTAACCTTCTATTTGGTTGCCAAGGTTTCTCATTTTTATGTATAACTATGTATATTTATAGTGCCCCTTGCTATCAAAAATGAGCAAAGGGAACAGCAGATAAGACAGCCCGGCAGAATTGTTTCTCAACAGAATGTTTTTCAGTTTTCCGCGAGGCGTCAGCAGCTCTTTAAAGTCTTTTTATTACATTCCGCGTTAGGTGCAAAATCATATTTCAAAGACACTTTAACTTTGAAAACAAAAAATGCAGATTCTGTACTGTGCCACCTGCAAACAGCAGAGGCACGACCCACATTAGAAAGTTCTAACGCGGGGAGGGAGCTTTGCAGACGAGACTGGGCCATTTAAAACACTTTAAAAATAAAAGGTCACGGGGAAATTGCTGTCTTCCTAATTATAGCATGCACTTTAGTGTTACCATGCCACAACTCAGGTTCCTAATTTAAATTGTCATTAAGCCTTGCTGCAGGCCCCATAACTTAATGACTTTTGGTACGATAGCCTGTTCTCCACCGAGGAGATGAAGAGCACATTCGTATCAGACGAGGTGAGGAGAAACACCGCACAGAGCTAAAGAAAATCACAACACATCTCAGGGACTGCCCTCCCTTTTTCACAGGGTCTTACTTGGATGTACCATACCCACATGACAAGCTTTTTTCCTTGTCTGTGCTCACGGCTGCCCCACGGGATGTTGGAAGAGCACGGATGTTCAAGTACGTTACTCCAGCTACACGTCAAGCTTCACGGGGACGGATGGCCTGATCCTGCCCGGCTTCGGGGAGGTGCCGGAGACCGCTCCAAAGAAGCCGGCCGCAGCAGGACAGCAGCGTGGTGGCCTCAGGCACAGACTGTGATTTTCCTTATGCCCCAGGAAAAGGCAACAGACTCCGGGGGAGCCGGATGCTCAACTCACCCACAGCAGATGAGCTCAGCAGAGATCGGTCACCGCCTGCTCCCCGGCTGCCGGACCATCCTCTGCCCATCCCAGGCGCAGGCAAGGTGCCGTGGCAGGCTGCTGCCAGAGCCCCGACGGGCCGGGTGTTCGCAGGCACAACCCACTTGGACACCAGCCCCGTTCCCAGCACAGATGTTAAATAAAACCAGGAAATCTTCCCTTATTTTTTGTTCCTTCCTAATTAGCTTATTAGGCCACAAATTACAAATCAAGTCTTCTCGTCTCCATTCCTTCCAGCATACTGTTATCAATTTCTGAATTTTCTGGGGATTGACTTTTACCTTTTTTTTTTTTTTTAAAGTAGGAAAAGCTTTAACAGCCGCAAGCAATTAGTGAAATGAATAAAGAAGCAGCTTGTATGTCCAGATTGGTTATGCCGTAAAGAAGCACCATCCTAATTGGACCGGAATGGAAACTTTTGACTGCTGCACCTGATACTGCAAAACAGGAGATGTGCAAAATTCAGAAGCAATTTCTCACCAGCATCACGATGCTCTCAGCATAAATCATTTTACACGTTATTATCCGGGCAGAGGACACGCAAAGAGCTGCTTCTAGCATTTTGACTTATTCTTTTTTAAAAAAATGCAGTATTCTGGGACAAATTCATCTGGCCGAGATTCTCTCAAGAGCCGCAATTACAAATAATAATAAAAAAAGGAATTAAAAAGGCCCCAAGCTGAGGCGAGAAGGACTTCAGAGGTCCCAGAGCAGGAGGAGGACCCCGTGGCAGCATCCCTCGCCTCCCAGGCGGGGCAGAGCTGCACCACCAGCACCCACAGCTGCGGGGGGCACAGCTCAGCACCGCCACGCCCGGGACACGCGTGGGGGGGGGGGGGGACGGGGCGGTCCCTGCGCGATGTACGTTTCCGAGACAAACGCGCCACCCCGCGGCGCGCCCGGGCCGGTTTGGGGTGAAAAACCCCCTGATTTCCCGCAACCCGGCGGGGTAGGGTCGGTGCTGGGCACCGCGGGTAGCAGGTGCTGGGTGGAGGGTCCTGAGCCACCCTCCCCGGGGGCCGCGGCACCCTCCCGGCAGCGGGGGGAGCGGGTCCAGCCCGGAGCTCCGGCCGCCTTGCAGAGCCCGGTGCCTTTGGGGAGGAAAGGGCTGCCCGCACCCCGAAAGGGAGATGGAGCCATGGGAAAGTCTCCGCTGCAGCTTCCCATGGGATGGGGAGCGGGGGGAAGCGGGGTGGGGGGGGGGAAGCGGGATGCCTTCACCCTCCAGACCTCCACCAACTCCCACAAGGAGTGGCTTCGAAAATAGGAAACGGCCTCTGCAGCAAGGCTGGCATCAGCCTCAGGTGGCTTCCTGACGCCCAGGTACGGTCCTGCAAGATGATGCCCCAAACCGATCAAAGTTACAAACCCAGCTTCCAGTCTCTCTGCTTAAGCCCTTAAAGGAATCTCTCCAGCGGGATTGGTGAGAGTCAGGGGTGCTGGCCGGAGGTGTGAGCACCAACGGCCCAGCCGCACGAGGGATCCGAGTCAAAAGCTGCGGTGTAATTCAGGGCAAACCACATTTGACTGCTCGTATGCTTTCCTGCTGCTAAATAATTCCTCCTGCTACATGCCTTAAATAGGGAAAATTGCATTTTGGAGGGTCAAATATAAACCAGAGGAGTTTGGGGCATTCTGCTTTAGTGCAGTTTACCACGTGCATGCTTCCCATTCCCCTAGCAGCATCTGCTCCCGGACAGCCAGCACCCTGCCAGGCTGGGAGAAACATCTCCGAGCTCCAGGATCACTCTCAGTCCCGGTGTACAGCTCCAGCAGCATTCCCGCCTGTTTTTTCTCAGCACAGGTACTGCAGGAGGAGCTCCTCTTATTCATAAAGTAAGGTGAGCTGCAGGGAATTAATTTCAGGCTCCATCCCAAAGCTGAAAGCAGGAGCAGATCAAATTTTGTACCACTCTGGAAGACACAACAGTGCTTTTCTGAGGCTGAACTGGAGAAATTTTAATATCTGCAGGCAAACAATGAACCTCGTTCATATTTTATGTGCTGCTCTCTGTCTTCCCTTTAATTCAGTCGTGTAATTGCAGACAATTTGGTTTCTAGACTGTAATCTGATATTTGCACAAAAGTGATACAAGTATCCTGCCATTAAGTCCCTTTTATTTTGAGGAAACAGTTCAGGTATTATGAGATGCTCATCAAGGAGCAGGAACCTCTGGGTTCCCAGCCAGAGCTAAGCTATTCTGCCTGAAGGAGCAAGGACCTTGTTCAGATGCGGAAAGGCATCTGTGTACCTGCCTGGATAAGTAGAGGATGCCCTTCTCCTTTCCCGAAGTATCTCAACCTACACCAAACACGCGCAGCGGGAGCCAGAAGAGCCGTACGAGGGTGCTTAGGAGAAGTCCCAGGTAAGACAGGATGACTATGGACAAGAGAGAAGGTGTAATCACGGAGAACGGGGAGCCTCAGTGATCAGATGTGGCTTGGGAAACACAGGGATTTTGGATGTGACTCAAGTTCTCAGTTGGACCAATCTGTCTGCTCCTGCTCTATATCCGTTATCAGACTTACTATTTCATCACTGACTGGAACAGAAGGACCACTGAAGAAGAACAGGGTGGAAAAAAATGAAACTGGGTTTCAGTTCTCTCATTGTACGGCCTTCTCAATCCTGCAGATTTTTCTGAGAAGGCAAGCACCAGTCTCACAAGAGTGAAAAAGTATTTCGAGCACAGAGGTCAGCGGAAACAATGCAAATCTTTACAGGCATAAACAGAACAAGCAAATCCATAGCCCATGCTGCGCTGGGACTTGCACAGCCGTTCTGTCAAGGAGAGAAACAATAGCTTATAACTTGCCAGCACAGTACGAATTCCAGACTGCCACCTGGGAACAGTCACTGTGCCGCCGACTGTAAACAGCTACAGAGCGAGGCTTATCTGCGGAAAACTATCACCAGCCATCTGGGAGAACAAGCACAACGCATCGCTTCTTACTGCGTGACGGAAGGAGCAAAGATAGCGTCCGTTTTCAGTTGGCTTGTTCTTCAGTCGTCTCCAGTCATATGTTCCAGGTTGCAGGAACTTTACTGGGACAAATTGAGAATTCCTCCTCGGCTAAAGCGAGGAGGGTGTGCTTTGTGTTGGGGTAACACCTTGTGTACTTACCGCTGCCATCCTTATCTCAGCGGACACCCCTATCCAAGTAAACGAGGCATGGTTTCACTGTCCTAGCTAAGCACAGAAATGCCCTTGGCCTGGGGACCTCGCGTGTTATATAGACACGTCAAAGGGCGTGCAAAAGATGCGTTCACAACAAGATTTGGCGCTGGCTCCACGTGGGACAGGAAGGAAGCACTTAGCAGAAATGGAGTTAAGCACAGGTCCTGCTTACACCCAAGATAAAGGGCAGAGCCACCATCGAAGGGTTAGAGGTGATGCTGCGTTGTGCTTTCAGGCACGAGACAATCCTGCCCCAAAACATTCACTATCTGGTGACCTTAACCGAGCCCTGACTCACAGCATTGCCACACCAGCTTTGTGTAGGATGTGCTCGTTGGGGCCTTTGTGAGCTGCAGGAAAGCTGCAGGCACATGCCCCGGCCGTTGCTGCTATCAAGAAAAGCATGCTACCTCCTCCTCCAGCCCTTCCTGTTGCTTGACCCCGATTTTACCACCAGTTGGAAGTCAGTCCGTCATCCCAGCCTTGCAGGGTGGGGTTTTCATGCCTCAGCATAAAGGTGATAAATAGGATTCTGTGCAGGGCACGTTGGGTTTGGTTATTGATGATGCACGTTCCAGCTTTGGGAAGTCCTCGGAAGCCTGGTGTTCGTATTTCAGCTGAGATTTATATCCAGGAGAACAATGCTCTGTGATAGGAGGGCTTTGCTCTCCCAGCCACGCCAGTAATTCTCAGCAGTTTTTTCCTGAGCTCTTTTCTGGCTCCCCACTTTGACTCATTGTCTATTGTTGTACATCTGTCAAGCATAACAAGGAAAGCTGTGTACAACGCCTCGTCCACTGCAAGGGAGTTTCTTTATGCACTGAAATTTCAGTGCTCTGCTCTCTTAACCCCTACGGTGCCAGGCACGTGCATCGGAAAATTGTGGTGAGACCTGAAGCAGGGCAAGTAGACATTTCTTTGCTTCCTTTCCACAGTCCTCACTTAAAGGTAAAATCCCTTAAAAGGCGTTAATGTGCTCGTACACCACAATACTAGCTTAACCAGAACAACGTGACAGAGCATAGTGCATCTACAGGGACAGATTCCCACGGGCGTCCCTCTGAGCAGACACCTCTCTCTGGTCCGATCCCGTACCCTGAACTCACCGAACACAGCATCTGCTGCGTCTTGCCACACCTTTTACTAATCCCAGCCAGAGCTTGCTTTGACATTTGATTAAACACTGACTTGCTCCCATAGTTTTAGAAACAAGCTAGGGACCTCAGTGGATTTATTAGTATAATTTACAGGCACGGTTCATATAATTATCATAGCAGACTTCTCACATGATCGTTTCTTTGTACCTCTCAGAAAAAGCTTGTCACTATTTCCAGGCAGTTCCCTTTACTATACATGCTATCAATCCTTAACTGCGTTTTTTCCCCCCTGCCCTGCACTTTCGGTCCTCTCTGGGAAGGACCGCGCGGCACGAGCTGTACAGCCTTCGGCTTCAACAGTGACTGGCTTCAGCGAGGCTTTCCCAGCGCAGCCTCCCCGGGAACAGGGCTCAGTGCTGGTGCTGTACCTTTGGGACGCTCTGTCTCTGGGTTTGCTTCAGAAATGAGTCTCTTACAGGGGTGTCAGGGCCCTGTTGAGCTCTACAGAGGGCTTGTGGGCTCAGCCTGTGCAGGCAAACCGGGCTCTTTCCGCTGTGGTATAGGGAAACTGCAGTACGGAAAGAGCCTTGGCATTCCTCTCCTTCCACGGGCAGTTCTTTCCCATGCTCATGTAACAAATCCAAAATTAAGCTGGAATAACCAAGGCCCAGTCCCACAGGACCATCCTTCCTCTTTAGCTAGTCCACCTCTCAATCACTTTGTTCATACAAGGTTTTATACGGCGAGCTGGTAACTGCACCATCTCCCAGCAGCACTCCGGGAGATGCTCGTCCCGTACCCGTGTTTGCTGACAACTGCCAAGCATAATTTCACCGCTGCTGACTTTTCTCCCGCTTGCATCATGAGAATTAGGAGCCACCTCCTCCCCAACGCACGCTGGGTTCCCAGACCTTGCCTGCAGCCAACGAGGCTCCCACCAAACCCAGATCCCGTTGCGAGGATCCCATCCCCAAAAGATGGGGATCTGGTTACTTGTCTGCAGAGAGGTGATGCTAGACTTAGAGCCCAAAGCATTTATCTGGCCGTGAAAGGGTCTGACAAACATTGCAGCTCCACAAACCAGAAGTGTGTTTCCAGGCCTTTCTGAAGATACTGTATTTCAATAGCTGAAAATAGGGTTAGTCAGTATTTTCTCCTGCAGAAACATGCCGGCTGTAACGTAGCTGCTGACGTTAGTGCGTGGAAGGTGACTGTCCTTCAGAGAGCAATTTGTCTCCCATCTTTGCACAGAATCAATCTGAAATTTGTCCAGAGCATTTGCCTTGTCACAAACGATGCTCCAAAACCAATTGCTTCTCCTTTTCAAAGTGCTCGTTTCCTTCTCCCATTTACCTTGTCGAAAAGAAACCAGAAGTTCAGCCATGATAGCTCTTGTTTATGTTGTGCGTTCAGAGGGTTTTTTTTCTCTTCCACAGTCCAGCTCTATGCCCTGCTTGTGCTGCCCAAAAGGGTGGGAACCTTTTGTGGCTCAAAAAGAAAAGTTTTCCAGGACCCCAGTCTGCAAGGAGACCCAGTAACTGCTTGCCAAGGAAACATCAGCTGCTGTTCAGAGGGCAGAGCGCAGGAGAGCGGGTTTTTGACAGGTTTCCCACTGCAGAGAGTTCCCTCAAGTCAGCCCCAGGCTCAGCCTGGGGTTTAACCGCCGTGTCCCCAGGCCCCTGCAAGTCACCGCAATGCCAGGGAGGAGCTGGTGCCATCAGCTGCTCTGGCTCAGCAGGAGCCGGCGCGGGGGGGATCTGTCTCATCTGTAATAAGCAGATTTCAAGGAGGAAATTACGCGCAAGCAGTAAGACTTCAACGCCGAGTGAAACCCTAACAGACGTTAACGAGAGCCACGACAAGAGCCAAGCTATTTCAAACCAAGCCAACGCCGCCTTCCAAAGGGCACAGCTGGTTTTCCTCATCCAGGCAGGGTCCTTAATTTCAACCACTTAAGACAAGGAGGTACAAACCGATCACCAGCAATACTTCAGCAGCCAGGACACCTTTACCATCCCTGTGGCGGATGCTACCGGAGCAGAGTCCCAGCGCAGCGCGCGGCGTCCCCAGCGCTGCACCGGCAGCACAGCTAACAGCAGCGGGAGCCCACGCTATCTTTCCTAATGACGGACCGCAACACGGTTTAATTATTCCAATGCTGAGCCCGTTTTACAGCAAGCAAAAGGGATCCAGGAAAATATTTCCCTGTTAGTAAATGATTGGGAGAAGCTGGCTGTAAACATAGCGCTTGGAATTCAAACAAGATGAAGCCGATTTTACCTGTCATGATAAATTGTCAGCCTCAGCCTGCACGTTCTGGCCGGGGGGGGAGCAGACACCTGGCATGCTGTTTGGGCCACACAACCCCGTTAATTCTCTGAAGGAGGGGAGAGACTGCAGCCCTCTGCTATTTGGAAAGAATAACAGGCAGACAAATCACAGAGCTTTTCTTAATGCTGCCATGATATACAAATAAGAGGCTTAAGTGTAATTATAGGTTGTATAATCAGCGTGAATAAAGAAATATGTAGTAATTGATGCCATATTTTATAAATATCCTAACTGTTTAAGAAACTGAAAATGTTTTCAAAAGAAAGACTTGAGCATAATGATTATAAAGCCCTTTAATGTGAGTGAGCTGCTTTCTGAAGCCAGTTTTAGATTCAGTCTCATGAACATAAATAGAGTTAATTGCCCTTCTGTGCGAGCTGGATGTTAGCACATTCCAGCAGAGTGTGCATTTTCCAAAGTGCCAATTCCAACACATTCCACCCCGTGCAATTTCTGCCTTTTTATGCGCAGCACATAAAACGCACGCACATCTGGGCAAGGGTAAAGTTAAGTGCTTATAGTAGTGAGCCTTGGAAACGGATTGAGACATCAACTGCTTGCCCATATGTTATTTGGATATTCAAGTGCAAATGTGGCTTTTCTGAATTCACCCCACAAGGGAGAGGACATTGATGTGCAAATCAGGGCAGTGGGGAGAAGGGATGCGGGGTGGCTCGGAGGGTGCAAATGGTTCCTTCCCTCTTCCTTTTTGAAAATAAGCAGCTGCACCATAGGGGCAGAGCAGGGGAAGGATGCTCGCTGGTGAAAAGAGGGAATCCTTTACCAGCTGAGCAACTCCCCAGGGCGGCGTGCCTGCAGGTGCAGGATGCTGACACTGCCAGGAGAGGATGCTCAGGGAAAACTGCCAGGTGTATGCTCTGCCTTTTCCCTGGTGCATCCTCCTGCCCCGAGCGGGCAGCAGGACACCTTCTGGCATGGGCTGCACCCAGCCATCCCGTCAGTCCCCTCTGCCAGGCCAGTTCTGCACGGAGCTGCCAGTCCCACTCTGATCCCATCCAGGCCACGGTAATATCGGTGAGGGACATTCCTCCCCTCAGGCCATGCACAGTCTCAAGCACAAAGCTCATTTTCTCTTTCTGACTCACACACCGAGTTATCCATGAAAAATGCAAATGAAAATACAACACAAGTCTATCAAGAGACCTCGCAGAAACAAAGTGTTTCCATCTTCAAAAGCAAATACCACCTCAGATCTGGTCCTGCAGGACGAAAATAGGGGATACTTTGAAAGTAATGCTAAAAATAATAAAAACGCCCCGATTTGGAGATGGCTCCGGGGCACAACACAATGTGCATTCACAACTGCCAAATCGCAGCTGCGGAGGAGTTTGTGCAGATGACCCGTTGCCGAGGGCTGCCTCCGAGCACGGCGCTCCCCGGGGTTTTGGGTTTCTGCCCTTAATGAGCTGGTGATGAGTGACCCCTCCCTCGGCCCTCCTTCACTCCTGGGCCTTCTCCCAGGAGTCAGGCAGAACAATTTTAGATCCAATTTCCTCTTAGAGATTTTCTGAAGACTGGGGGTGAAGCGCACTGCTGAGCAAGCACAAGTCCTGGCTCCGCGCCGCAGCCTCGTCGCCTTATCCAAGCGTCTGTCACCGCGCGGGACGGCCGCGCACAGCGGTGCCGTGGCATTTCTGCCCCCCGCTTCCAATCCCGACCCCACCGCCAGCCCAGGGCCTCGCAAAGATCGTGTTTTCCCAGGGCTCAGGGCTGTAACGTCAGGCTCTTTAGCGCAGAGCGGGGACGGCCACCACCACCGTGCTCGCTGCAGGGCAGGGTGCAGAGGGAAAGGCTCTTACAGCCCTGCACCTCCACGGCCGCTCCGCTCCCGGCCAGCAAACTGCCTGCAGCGTGACGGAGACGGGACAACGCGCCGGGGACTGGCTCTGCCGACGGCCTGCAAACAGAAGAGACCGGGGAAGCTCGCAGGGCGGCAGCGTGGCAAACGGGACGTGCTGTCCTCCGCTCGCCTTGCTTCGGTCCACCTCTGCTTCCTCGCAGCCCCGTTTCAGCCCAAGGCTTCCACCGCCGTAACTGCCAGACCCACTACAACCTGCTGCAATTCCCTTCGCTCTCGCGAATGAGTTATTCTGGCGTTCAGGCACCTCCCTCCCAATCAACATCGCATCTCCCTCGCACGCTCTGCCACAGTCAGGGACGTGCTGAAAACAGCCTTGTGCCCACTAATTGCTTTGGCATGTGGGCAGTGGGAAAACAGCCAGGCTCCGCGTTGAATTAAACCATTACTCCTCTCTCCTTGGAATCATTCTCCTGTCTGTGCCTTCACAATAGCCTTTCTAGCAACGCACGAAGGATTCATTGCTGCATGGTATATCCCAAGTGCGATGTCTGGTGTTCATCAAAACACCAGAGCACTTTTCTCAGGCCTTTTTAAACAGACACAAACACAGTCGGCCTTTTCCTTGGCCTGCAAAAGCCTGCAATGCCCGTTGGCAGGCTGCTGAACCCGCACCACCCCTTCTGCTCCCTTCGGTTTGCATAGTCCACGAGAAGCTCTGACCTCTGACACCTGTAAATACAGGAGGCTGCATCTGGACAGCAAGGCCGTGACAGCCTCCAGAAAGCCCTCCAAAACTAAACAATAGGAATGCATCCCATCCCAAAAGGTGACGGGTCTTCTAGAGACACATTGGTCCTTCTGCCCACGGGAGCCAAGTCAGTAACTCTAGTGCTGGAGGCACATCGGGAGCCTCAGGGAGCCTCAAGTCTCCATCCACCTCTTGACTCTACTGCCAAGGAGGATGCTTTGCCGGTGCCTGGGGCTGCAGTGGGACTCGGGCTAAAGGAAGACAAAGTGAGCGCCTACCTCCACGGCCACCAGACTACCCAGTGCTGCTACTGAGAGCTCACCATGGGCCAGTAACCCAGACTTGGTTTGGGGGGACACCCTACAGAGTGTAGCAGCCTACACTGAGCCACAATGCCATAACTGGGCAGCTAAAACAACCCCCAAACGGGCCAGCACCAGCTGCTACCACTTGACCGTGATGTAAATACACATTAAAAGTCTATGCTACGAAATGATGCTGCAGCAGAGCTGAAACGCAAAGATGCAGCACGCTCTCCAGCTAGGTCACACTCTGTGGATAGCCAGGCTCTTCTGGACCTGAACAAGGGTTTGTGTTCTCGGTCATCAGCAACCCTACAGTTTCGGAAGGACGACATTACATTTGGCTCCATGCCTGAGCTAAACATCCATCAGCAGTTTGGCTTCTCATTCATGTGATGGGCTTGATCTTGAAACCATCTGTTTTCCCTCAGCTTGCATCCAGCTTTCCCTTGGGCAGCAGAGCCCTTTCCAGCTACAGCCCCTGGGCACGGAGGTGGGAAAGCCACTTCACTTGCTGCTCTCTGCCGCTAAAAAAACCAAATTTGACTGGAAACACACATCAATGACCCTTCTTTGGCAGGTAGAGGTGAGACTTGGACTTGGCAGGACTTGCTAGTGAGTAAGACCAAAGAAGTAGCCCTGGGACAGAGATGCATTTGGGGCTGCTTGGGCTGGATCCTTCCAACAGGGCAGATCCCATGTGGCTTGGAAACACTTGGCCCATCCTGACCCTGCAATGCATGGAAAAGGTCTCCAGGAAAGAGGTGCTTGGTCCAGCCTAGGACTGCAGGAAAGAAAGGTGTTCTCACCAGTGAGAAGAAACCTTCAACAGTCCGAGAGCCTGCGATCAGTAGATTCTTTCTCGTAACATTTGTTTTAACCTGTCGGTGTGTTTTCTGCTCCCAAACAAACGCAGTCTGCGCTCTGTCAGAGAGGCTCTGGTTGTGGCTTGGGGCTTTGTTTCTTTTCCAGGGAGGGGAACCAAGGTGAACTGCACTGAATTGGTTCTTCCCTTCCTCTCCTTGGGAAGCTTTTGCTTTATTTCAAGCCTGTTACTAACTGACAGGTTGGTGTAAACACACATTTTGAAAGGCGCTAGCAGGCAGCAGTGCCTCTTTGCACTGCGCGCACAGCGCTTGTGCGTCTCCGCACCAGAGATCAGTGATGATTCCTCATGTGCCCCCGTCAGCAGCTCACAGCTCCAGCATCCAGGCAGGGAGGAAGGAGCAGGGCTCCGGACCGCACCTCTCGCATGGACTCACCTGAGAAACAAGTGGCCTCCAGGCCTGCAAAACGGGCCACAGGCAGCTTTGCCTTCTGACCACTGCCCTGTGGGTCCCACCTTCCCGGCCAGGTCCAATCTCAGCGGTGGCTGCAGCATCGCTCCATCACTGGAAAGGCTTCTGGGACCACGGAAAAGGCTGATCCGCAGGTCCTGGGGAATGCC
Organism: Balearica regulorum gibbericeps; assembly: GCF_011004875.1. Taxonomy (NCBI): domain Eukaryota; kingdom Metazoa; phylum Chordata; class Aves; order Gruiformes; family Gruidae; genus Balearica; species Balearica regulorum. The sequence continues at coordinate 1,602,757 of NC_046210.1, read as the reverse complement.
CACGAGCAGGGGACCTGGTATGCCCGGCACCGCTTAGTTAAGGGCCCTCTCCTCCAGGCTGGAGCTTATTCTGAGCTCCTGAAAGCCATGCGGCAAAGCAGGGCAGAGGGAAGGAGCTGTGCACGTCCATCAGCCAGTTTCCTTGGTTCGGACCAAGTAGAGTCCTGCCAGCTGAGCTGCACAAGCCAGCTCTAAAATCCACAGAAATGAACTGCACAACCCTGTGCACCTCTAGTGCTGCAGGAGGGGGAAAAAAGAGCATTTCCTGCAGATGTTTCCCATTCACTGGGCCAAATCTAGACCTGGCATAAGCCAGAGCAAAGCACAGAGGAGCAGTTTAAGGAGAGCCTCCCATGCTGACAGCCAGTGCAATAACTCCTGTCCAGCCTGGTGGGGACACCATGTGATACTCCTTCAATCTCTCAGTAGCTTACGGTGCCAAGTTTGCAAGAGCAGGTGAGGTACCACATAGTGACAATAATGAAAACCAGCTGCCGAGGAAGTGTCTGGAGACAGCAGCAAACTGTCAGGCTCAGGGTAAGTACTGTCTCCTAGAGCAGGGAGACAAGATAGCTGCATCTCTGGGAGGGCCCTGCAGAGGTCATTTCGCAGGAATGGATATGGGGGAGATTTTCATATTAACCCTTCAGCTGACTTGAAATTTTACGTGGTCAAAATCCTGATTGTTGCTGCTGAGCCATTTAGAAGTTCAGCTGCTAAACAACGCTGTCCACCCAAGCCCTCTTCTCACTGGAAGATCCACTGGGGATTGTATCTGCAGTCATCCCCTGATGCACTGTGGGGTGCATCTCCATCCTCGAGGGACAGAGCGACCCTTAATGCAGAGCCCGGGGCTCAGGGCAGCACTTTCTGTGCTTGTGCTTGGAGCAGTTGTTCCAGCTCTCCATCTACTAGAGAAAGTGCCTTTTTTTTGGTTAAACCTGGTCGCAGCAGCAGGGGACAGAGACAGCACAGTCCTGGCCCTGCAGTGGGCAGAGGATGCACAGACAGGACCATCTACTGCTGTTAAGAGGCAACAGAGAGATCAGCTCAGGAGACAAGACAGAAGAGCAGCTGCAGAAGCAGAGCACAACTGCACCAACGGCGCAAACACGCTTCTTCCCAGCAGGCGCAGACCCTCCTCCGGCAGCAAGGGGAGATCATAGAGTCATAGAATCATAGAACCTTTAAGGTTGGAAAAGACCTCTAGGGTCATCAAGTCCAACCGTCAACCCAACACCACCATGTCTACTAAACCATGTCCCGAAGCGCCACATCTACATGTTTTTTGAACACCTCCAGGGACGGTGACTCTACCACCTCTCTGGGCAGCCTGTTCCAATGCCTGACCGCTCTTTCGGTGAAGAAATTTCTCCTAATATCCAACCTAAACCTCCCCTGACGCAACTTGAGGCCGTTTCCTCTTGTCCTTTTGCTTGTTGCTTGGGAGAAGAGACCAACCCCCACCTCACCACAACCTCCTTTCAGGTAGTTGTAGAGAGCGATAAGGTCTCCCTTCAGCCTCCTCTCCTTCAGGCTAAACAACCCCAGTTCCCTCAGCCTCATCAGACTTGTGCTCCAGACCCTTCACCAGCTTCGCTGCCCTTCTCTGGACATGCTCCAGCACCTCAATGTCCTTCTTGGAGCGAGGGACCCAAAACTGAACCCAGCACTCAAGGTGTGACCTTACCAGAGCCAAGTACAGGGGGGCGATCGCTGCCCTGGTCCTGCTGGCCACACTATTCCTGATACAAGCCAGGATGCTGTTGGCCTTGGCCACCTGGGCACACTGCTGGCTCATATTCAGCCGGCTGTCGACCAACACCCCCAAGTCCTTTTCTCCCAGGCAGCTTTCCAGCCACTCTGCCCCAAGCCTGTAGCGTTGCCTGGGCTTGGTGTGACCCAAGGGCAGGACCCGGCACTGAGCCTTGTTGAACCTCTGGGCTCGGCCTTCCAGCCAGTTCTTTACCCAGCGAAGAGTGCACCCGGCTGAGCCGTGAGCCGCCAGCTTCTCGAGGAGATGCTCCCGAGGGAGGTCTCGGTGCTCCCGGCTCCCCCTGCCCTCTCCCCGGCCCGTTCCCCTCCGTCACCGTGAGGTGGCACCCGCCTCCCGCGGCTGCTGCGGCCGGCCCGGCCCTGGGGGGGGGATGAGGCAGCCGGAGCATGGCGGCCCCGCTCCGCTCCACCGGCCCGGCTGCCGCACCAGCGTCCCCAGCAGAACACAACGAGCTGCCCCCCCCAGCACAACACAACCCACAGCGTCCCCAGCACAACACAGCCCACTGCCCCCCCAGCAGAACACAACGAGCTGCCCCCCCAGCAGAACACAACCCACTGCCCCCCCAGCAGAACACAACGAGCTGCCCCCCCAGCACAACACAACCCACTGCCCCCCCAGCAGAACACAACCCACTGCCCCCCCAGCACAACACAACCCACTGCCCCCCCAGCACAACACAACCCACTGCCCCCCCCAGCAGAACACAACCCACTGCCCCCCCAGCACAACACAGCCCACTGCCCCCCCAGCAGAACACAGCCCACTGCCCCCCCAGCACAACACAACCCGCTGCCCCCCCAGCACAACACAGCCCACTGCCCCCCCAGCACAACACAACGAGCTGCCCCCCCAGCACAATCTGCTTTCCCCCAGCAAGGCACACTGATGAGCCCCCAAAGGTACTGGTGTTGTCAGAACCGAAACCGTTCCGACTGTCTCCCGTGACACTGCACCCCAGGAAACACAGAGCCTGACACGCTCTCCCCACGCAGGACCACTTAATCCCCTTGTTTATTGGGCCTCTGGTTAAAGCTAGTGGGAATTTGCATATTCTGGCTCCTGAATCTGATCTTAACGAGAGCAACTGCACAAAACTCTGCTCAAAAGCCCCTCTCCTCCGCTTGAGTTACCTCTGAGGAGGCTCCTGTGAATCTCCTGTAACTCAGAAGAAAAAAAAACCAAACAGCACATGCTTTCAATCCCAGGCATAGTCCACTGGCAGCAGGCACCCAAGTCATTAAACTGCATTTCTAGGAGCCAAGAAACACCTTAGGGAAATTGGGAACATCTCTGCTCCTGTTTAGTCACATATGTTAAATCCAGGTGCTTGGAGAACACAAACCAGGACATCCAGACTCAAAAACTGACTTAAAATCCTGGATCGTCTCTATATTAAATTCATCTTTTGCCTTTTAACCTTTGAGGGACTTTGTTCAGCTTTCCCAGCCTTCCTGCTGGAGAAGTTTCCTCCTTCACAAAACAGAGGAAATGAGGAGTTTCTGCACCAGATGCCTTCAACAGCCGAGGCACCGGGAGTTTCCTGACCAACTGGGGAGGGTGACAACAGGACAGCCACATACGTTCGCAGGGAAAGGCTGGCAGAGTGTCGCCAGCTGCCCGGTCGCGGGTATGTCCAGCCATCCGGCATCTCTCTCTGCATCTTCCCCTGCAGCACGTCTCTGCCCCCGCGCACAGCTGCTGGCAACGGAGCATCCCCCAAGGGCTGGCTTCGGGGTGGGGGGGACACGTCGGCAGAGACCACGCAGACATCTCGGCCCGCAGCCCTGGCACCAGCAGCAAGCACATCGGGTTAACATCTCCGGTGCATTAGAAAAGCAAGCATAGCTGAGACAAGGAAAACCTCGGGGATGAAAAGTCTCTTTCTTGGGCCAACCGAAGTAATCCTCTGCGCTGAGACACCGGGACAGCAGCCCGGAGAGCGAGGTGTGCTCCGCAGGCCGCGGTGCCGACTTCGGAACAACGCGCTGTCTTCTCAGCACACCAGCCCAGACAGCCACGGTGAAATACATTAAACCAGTTCTTTTGTGCTTAACCTCCCATCGAGATAGATAAACAATTACTTTTGCATCTACTACAAGCCAAGCAAAGCCAGAGAGTCTGCTGGGAAAGAAAAAAAAAAAAAAAAGAAAAAAAAATTGGAAAGGCTGGGCTGTATTTTGGGCTAGGGCTGAATCCCTCCTGACTTTCAGCCTGTACAAACTTGTGTGTGTTCCTGAGGGACTAGGAAAGGGCTGCTCATGAGGACACGCTTGATGTGTGGTACCTGACGGGAAGCCTTTCTGACCATGCTAATAGCAGAGAGCTTGTAGGGATCTGCATGAAACTTGCCTGTATACAGGGACCGAGATGCTTAAGCCCAGAAGGCAATTTACAGGGAAACATAAACTGGGGATTTTGGAAAGACACTGCGCATTTCCAACAGGATGATAATATGCTATTTAGGTCCCAGTCTTTCGGCTGCTTAATGATCTGTGCAAACAGCGTGCCAGGCTCTCTCAGCAATGGCATGCAGCCGGTCTTTGGGTTGGCGTCCTACACCAGGCCAGGCTGAGCCGTACGCCCAGCTCAGAGCCAGGGCTTCAGCTACTCCCGAGACTCCCATCAGCATCGAGGCACCCAATTGCCTCCCCATTCCTCCTAATGTTCCCACATCTGCAGGAAGGCAGAAGAAGCACTCCATCCTCTTCAGCAGATTTTGCCCTATGGAACTGAAACCCCTTGTAAATCAAGAGGAATAAGATGTTTCCTTGTGTGTGTAACCTGGGACCCCAGCACTAAATACCCGATTTCAAGAGCTGCCAGGCGGCCAGATATCGTGCAGAAAGAAGCGCTGGCCAAGCAGGCTGGCTTCTCCTCCGTCAGTCAATGCCATGCCATCCATCAGACAGTGCCATCCTCCGAGCCCCGGTCCACAGTTACACATGACGTGAGGCACAGATGTCCCGTTGCACAGGACCAGCCCTGCGAGCTTTATGCTGCCCTGTAAGTTATTGCACTCCTTTGTTGCTCATAGGCACTTTCAATCCCAACAGAGTTGCTGTCCCCGTATAACAAGTCAGGACAGCTTCCAGCTTAGGCGTGCTTATTTCTGCAGCTGGTAGGACAGATTTCTTTGCCCCAGGCACCCCGCCAAGCTCCCCACCACATCCCTCATGGCCCCACGTCAGCAGCAGCCCCATCACCAGCACTAAGCCCCCCCAGGAGCCAGCATTCAGCAGGATGGCCCAGGCCAGGCAGTTTCTGAGCAGATGAGGAACGAGGGAGTTAAGAACTGGGAAATATTTTTAATGGCCGTGAATAGCCTCATTCAAGGCAGGCACGTGCTGCACGATCTGCACTCAGCACATCCCTGATCCCACCCGTCCTCCCAGCTGGGCTCTGCAGTGACTCACTGGGTTTGTCAGGGCTTTCAGCCCCTGTCCCCTCTGCAGTTGACTTGTCACCATCTCATTGACACTCCTCAGCCTAATCTTACTCATCTGTCCCCGGACCAGCCAGGCCTTGTTTCAGACTCCCCGGTCCTGCACCATTTCCTTCTCCAGCCTGCAGCTCCCCCAGAACAGTTCCTGCTCCATCGATCTCCGGACGCTGCCAGGGGCCATGCGGCTCCTTCACCCTTCTGCTGCTCCCCAGCGGCCTCCAAAACACCATGAAATTACTGCAAGGACCTGGGGCAAACCACAGGGAGCACCATCCTCCCTCCCCAAAAACTGACAGTCATCGGAAACACTCAAGACATGAATAGAAAGTGGCGCAGATTATATTTTATAAGAAAAAAAAAAATCAAGTGTGAAACACAGGGTTATTGCGTTATAGAAATGACAAAAGGATTGTTTGCTCCCTGTGCAGTAGGAAATGTCATCACTTGAGTAGCTGTTTCTAACTGTAACCTGCGAGGAGTAAAAGCAATTTATGCTGCTGATCCTTGACTTTAGGGTCCAAAGTTAGGCAAGATCAAACCACGGAGAAAGAAAACATTGAACAGACATTGCTTAGAGCAAACGACAGGAGGAGAACTACCACTCACCAGCTAATTATTGCGGAAAATTTTGTGTGAAATTATCGATGAAAAGATCAATATGACCAACTAGATTTGTTGCTTTTGGGCACTGCAGGAAACTGGCTGGCTGTAACTCAAGCATGCTCTCCATCTTCTCCCTTTGTACCTTGTTTTGAAAAAAGCATTAGAATATTTTTTTTTTGGTGAACAGGTCAGTGATGCCGAACAGAAATAATTATGGCCAGTGAATCACAAATCAATGCAGTGCAGTTATTATACACAAGACAGCCCAGAATTCTAATGCTTCTGCTCTCATCTGAGTCCTGGGGGATTTATGACTCTGACAACACAAATAACATATTCCTTTGGGAGCTCAGTCGAGAGTTGTCAGGGCTGCTGCTGGCAAGTCTCCTCACTGGCTTATTACCACATCATCTATGACCTGCACGATTCGAAAAGGTCAAAGACAGGCAGCGATGAGCAGAGCATCAGCTCTCTTCCCATACACCTCGTGCTGGTCTCGTGCTGGCTGGATGCCGTCCGCAGAGCTTTCTCCAGGCTCACGAGAGCTTCCCAGTTTGGTTCGGTAACACCAATCCCTGTTCACGGTTAGTGACGGCAGAGCCGCTCCACGCGGCCAGGCTGATGCCTGACCAGATGGGTACCCAGGAGCAGGTGGGCTCACGCAGCCCTGTTGGCTGCAAGGCGGTTTTTTTGGCCAAGAATTATGTTTCTGTGGGGAGGGGAAAGGATAGGGAGACCACGCAGGCTCCGAGCAACGTTTCACTTCAGATGCTTCTATAGAAATGCTCCACCACAAGTCTCCTTCTTAGAAAGCCGTCTTCATCCTAATACGTAAGTGCCACGTACGTGCTGCCGAGCTGTTCCCTCCTCCTGAGAGGAAGACCTGCCACACGGCTGCTTCCCACCCCTCGCTCCCACTCATTTGAGTGCAAGTGCTCTCCATCGACAGGTCACATCGCCATTCCTACCCAGTAAGGCCCAGCAAAGGGCAGCGCTCACTGGGGCTCAGGGAGCCAGGACAAGCTCAAAGCATCCATACATCCCAAGACTTTGCTCTCTGTGATCCAGACCCATCCACGGCACCCAGCCTCTCCCCACCCTCCTCTTCTGCAGCACCCTGCTCTGCAGGGAGCAAGTTCCTCCACAAGACCCAAATCTGCAGGCGGTGCCAGTGGTATCCGGGAAAATCTTGGGGGCCTCGAGGCGGGCAGGGAGAGGGTCCCACCATGAGAGCTGCAGCCAGTCGCAGGGAGCATCTCAGCCTGTGCAGGGAGCTGGGGATGCTGCGGGGCATAAGGGCCGTTGGAGGACAACATGACGTAAGGGACGGGGTCTGGCAGGAACTGGTCCCTCCTCATTCATCGCCTCTCATAAGAGGTCAGCACAAATTCTTTCATGTTCACTTACAACATCTATTTATAATATCAACAAAACCACAGGACAAAACAGCCTCAGACACGCTCAAGAGCTTCCAGGAGCTCGAGGCAGAAGAGGGTTTCCACCAGCAGCAATTCCCTGGCAGAGGCGAGAGGGTTTTGTGGTTCAGGCTGTGGACGGAGGCACAGGAGACCGGGCTCAGCCCAGATGCTGCGGTAGGCTCGGCTGTGCTGCACGGGCCACGGGCCCATCGTGGGGATGTGGCTCATGTGTCCACGGGCAGCAACCACGCTGGAGGGAGCCAGGCTGCATCTCCAGGGCGCTGCCCAGCCAAAGCCACCACCTCCGCCTGCCCGGGCAGAACACAGCCCCAGCTCAGTCCTCACCCAAGTATCGGCCTCATGCTCATCCTCCTCCCCTGCTCTGTTTCTGCCGGATCCTGCACCAACAGCTTTTCCTTGTCTTGCCTCCCGTTCTTTTTTTTTTTTTTTTTCCCCACTGGAAATAAAGTAGCAATAATTAAAAAATGTCTGCTTCTGCTTGGAGCCAGAGGTCTCTGACTGATGGCTGCATTTAAGGTAACCCCTGTATCTATGGAGCACCCGGATCTTGTCAAGAGTTCTACCAAAGCTAGGGCATGTAAAAGTGAGTTTAGTCACAGAAATAAACATTTCCTCGGGAGCCCTGAGTCCAGACACAACCAAGTTCCTTGAGGGTTTTAGGTTTGGCAGGACTCTTCCCTACATTTCACATTTTTTGAATCATAATACATCATTGCTTTGGTATACTAGCCGGATTTCCAGTGTCTGCCGGAGCCACGAGCGTTCACAGAAAGGCACTGCCATTTCTCCTCTAGTTTTGCAGCAGTTGCTGCCTTTCCAAACCCACCAGCCTGCATCCACACCTTGAGTTCGGTCCTTCCTTGCATCGGCTTCATCTCCGCACAGCAGCGCTGCCAGGGAACGCGAGGGGTTGTGAGGGCAGCGTCGCTCCGGGTCCGCTCCAGCCCTTTCTGTTTCAGCCAGGCAGCCTGCAAGGTGGCACGTGCTCTCGGGCTGCTGGCAACCCTACCCCCATCTGAAGACCCTTCTCCTCTTTTCTTTTTGGTATCTGCGCTCCAGAGCTGGCAGCAGTTGTCCTTAGCCGGCGGGTGAACGCCAACAGCCCCCGCCTCCCCGGGGGCACCTCAAGGTCTGTATGGCAAGGCAGCGATGCTGGGCTTCCCCAGAAACACGCATTTTTTTTTTTCTTTAACCCCCAGATGCATTCGGGATCATCCAAGGGGCTGCTGTTGGCGCGAAGCCAGGCGGTTTGGCAGATACAGCTCTAAAGAAAAAGAAGGGGGGAAAAAATGGTGGAAAAATGTCCCCTCCAGCCCTCTTGTTGAATTAAACCACATGTATATTTTTAAAATACAGCGGAAAGGAACGACTCTGCAGCACATGTTCAAGAGCAGAGTCTTATTTCAGAGATTTCAAAAAATTAGTGGCTGAATGCTGAAACAATATAGCCTTTAGACGAGGGCATTTGGAAGTGATTAACGAGCCTGAACTCATGCGTTCAAAATAAAAAGTTAGTACCTCATGCTGGTAACAACTGTCAGCTACTAAAAATCCGAGGAGGGGGGGGAAGAAATCAAGCTCAATCCTGCATAATCGAATGCTCCAAATCAGCAGGACACCACCAGCCAGCCCACGCTTTCCTTGGGCGCCTTGCTTCCCAACCTCGCACCCGTCCCCGCCGGACAGACGGACGCCCCCGCCCCGCTCTGACAGGAGGGCTCGGGGGGGGGGGGTGTCACACACCCCAGACCCCACAGCCCCTTTTTGTTGCCTTTCTAGGGCGAACAGATAAATTCTGGCAGCCACATCCCACGGAGCTGCCGACTGACTGCTGTACGGGGCACGGTCCCGGCAAACCACCGTGGGAGCAGGTGAGGGGCTGAGCCACAAGGGATGGGGTTTGCAAGGAACCGTCTGCTTCTGCTCCCAGTTTTCCTGTCTTCTGAATGATAAAAAAAAAAAAAAGAAAAGCTGCCCAAACTCGGCTACTCGGTGCCCTGAAGGAAGCCCTGCCAGCTGTGAGCTTGGGCGTAAGCGACGCAGGAGAGAGCTCACGGTCCCTTTGAACATTAAACCTGCTCTGCTTTTCAGCGACTTTTCATCTTGGCAGCAAGAAACTAAAGCGATCCAGTACAGTGTTGGTGGTACCAAGATCAAACGGCTCAGGAAGTCTTAGTTAAGCGAGAATCACACCTCACACTACAATGTAGAAGCTGCTTCTCATCCCTGAAATCCGAAGCGATTAAGGCAGACATTTGCCCTCCGTGGCAGCCAGCCCCAGCAGCGACTGCCGGCCGTGGGCAAAGACAGTCCCGGGGCGCTTGGTCCCGCTGCAGGGGTGCTCCGAAAGCTTTTCCCACATCTGTATGACCAGCAACGTCCCCAGCATTACAGAAAGATGCAAAGCCCAGTCTTCCCTCTCTAACTGAGACCGGACTGAATTCCCGCAGGAGCAGCGCCGCAGGTGACGGTGGATGACAGCGCACCGGTGCCGCCGCACAGAGCATCTCACCCCGCTCCTGGCGCTGCCGGGAGGACGGCTGGAGGATGGGGGGGGGGGGGTAACAGAGAGACCCTGCAGAATGGGAACACCCCCAGATATGGCCAGGCCCCCACTTGCAAGCCAAGCTCCAAGCTGCAGGGCCAGGCTGGCGATCTGGTTCGCAGCCACGTGGGGATTTGGAGGGCTGCAGTCAGAGGGGACTGCTGGGGGCACGTCTGTCTGTCTGTCCTCCGCAGACGGGCTGCAGAGGCAAGAGCCAGCCAGCCAGCCTGCCAGCGCTCGCTGAACACCAGCGGAGATGTTTGCGTGCATCCCGGGCTGCACATCCCGCCCCAGCGGCACCCGGACCTGCAGACGCTGTACACGAGCCGGGGAGGGGACAGCACCCCGGAGCAGGATGCCACGGCACGTCCCCATCAGGTCAGGGCCGGTCCGTATTTTGGGTTGGGAACTGTACAGATATGAACTTCCCCACGTCTCGTGTCTGAGAACTTAAAGAAAAATAGATGTTTTGAATTTCCTTCAGTAAAAAGAAATGTTGGTAACATGACCAACATCTGGGAGCTTAAAATGAAACCAGACTGTTCCTCCTCTGCAAGGAGCAAACGCGTCCTCAGCCCGGGGAGCCTGGCAGCCCCCGTCGCACGCAGCTGGGCCCAGCGGGTGCACCAGTGACGGGAGTCCTGGGCTCAACGGCTGCCGTCCTCTGTCGTGGGCCAAGGCCCTGGACTCTGCCTGCGTCCCCTGCCATACATTTTTCTCCCTGCCTTAGTGAAGATTTGGCCGTTTCAGCAGCACCCAGAAATTCATGGCATTTTAGAAATTAGCCCAGTATTTTCCACCCTCCTCATTTTTTCATTTTGTTCTCAAGTCTGTCTGAATCGCATGCTGCTTCGCTGGTTTTTCCCGGGCTGGGTGACAGTCAGGAACTAGCAACAGTGTGTGGGTGCTTTCACACACACGTGCGCTGGTAGTGCCGTTAGCTGAAGAGTCCACGATACGTTTTACATCCCTGGAACACACCAGATGCTCTTGTAGAACCATCCCAACCCCCCACTAGCTCAGTCAGACCCAACCCCGTTAAACCCCACCCTGCCCCATCCCCAAAAGCTTTCTCAGACCATCTCTCGACACCGCGCAGCAGGCAGACCCCCACCGTGCTGAGCAGCCTCTCTTGCCATCGAGGGTTCCTCACGGTCCCTTCTCTCTCTCTCCAAGCCTGACCGTCAGCTTCCTCCAGCCCCCGCTTGACAGCATCTGGTGTCCTTCCCATCAGCGGGAACGTGCTGCAAACACAGCCGACAGGCCACGACGGGGAAAGCAGGGGACCAGAAGCACGGGGATGCACACGCAGGATGGGCAGGGGATGGGCACAGCAGATCTCTGCAGCACACTCGGAGAAACAGCCGGCTGCAGAAGAGCAGCCAGCCTTTCCAAGCATTTAAACCCAGCTGCACCGCGCTTTTGCCTAATGCTGCGGAGCTGCAGCGCGTTTATCTGCACAGGGCACTCAAAGGTTTCTGCAGTCAGGCTCCCACCGGATCTTTTGGTTTGGATATAGAAAAATACAGCCTGAGAGCAGCACGCAGTACCCGCCGCTCCTAGCCAAGAGCTGTTCGTATAATCCTTGCACGCTGCAGCACACCTTTTGTTTCGCCAGCCCACACATTGCGGAGGTAGGCTTCGGTACCAGCCGGGAGGTAGGAAAGGAGAAGGTTCCAGCAACAAGTCACAGAGCAAGAGCAGCCACGCACAGCACGCTTCACGTCCACGCTACGGCGCGGTTGCATCCCCTGCGCTCTAGATCTGCCACGCGCTTTCGCCTCTTGCGCTTGCCCCGAAGTTTCCCACTGAAGAGCCTCATCCTTTGGGCACAAAAGTCATCCCGGGGGCGAGCCTCAGCCCTGTGTTAGTTAACTCGCTGTGACCACGGAGAACATCTCCATGTCAGCAAGAAGACCAGCTGCCAGAACCTGGACTTCACGACCTCTCTTCTCAACAGGTCTCTGTCTCTCCCACGCTCACAGAAAGGACCCACCGTCTCTGCGGACAGATGCACCCCTCCCACCTCTCCCCAAAGATGAAAATCCACGTCCAAGCAGAGGGTGTACGGTGGGGAATGGGGGCTGGGGCTGCTAGGAGGAGAGAGCACAGAAAGCTCTTGGAGCCAGGGGATGCGGCCCCTGTTAATCTGCTAACGCTGAAGCATGAATAGCTTGCTTAGCCAAGAGGCATTGAATGCAATTCTGACTCCACTCGGGAGCATTCCTGAGCACAGATCATTATTATTATTATTATTATTTTCTTGTTTCTTTAATGATGTTGAACATGTTCCGAGACCCTTAATCACAGAGGAGATTATAGCAGACTCCCGGAGGGCTGACCAACGGGCTGAGAAATGCTAAAAGAGGTGCGCTGACAGCACGCCCTGCCAGGAGCAGCCTTCAAGGGGAGAGGGAGGGATTGGGGAGGGGAGCAGCCCCTTCCCCACACCCCAGGCAGGACGCTCCCATCCGGCCCCCTCTGTGCCCCGGGAAGGATGGAAGGAGCCAGGCGTGGGGGGACCCTGTCCCAGCGTCTCTGGGGTCCCCCGAGCTCCCCTCCCCAGGCACACGCACGAGGGTGGGAGCCCCTCGCACCGCCGCCCCAGGCGAGCATCCATCACTTCCACCAGCACCGGTTACTCCAGGCTTGGGAAAAAGCGAGAACGGAGCGTTTTGGTCCCACGCTGTTCCCGCAGCCGCCGAGGACGTGCCGGGGTGCCGCAGAGGCTGCCCCGCCAGCCCGGGAGAGGTGATGGTCCGCAGCAGCTCCTCTGCAACCACTTGCCCTATCTAAGAGATTTCGGTGCTTTGAGCGCTGTGTCGGGGACAATTTTCACATTTTGGAGCCCGCTGTAAAGCCAGCAGTAAATAATTTCCAAAAGGATTTGCCTCTCCGGGCATGGTGCAGAAGGCAGCGAGGGAACAGCTTCGGAGCCCTCCTGCTCCCCAGACTGGCCCTCACCCGGCTCAGAGGCTTTCGTGGGGGAAACCCGGGACTCGCTCTGCGCAAAGCACAAGGCCTTTTCCCTTGATATCAATCTCATGGTTTATCCTTTAATTTTGTAAAATAAAAAGAGTTGAATATTTTAAATGAAATGTATTCCTTCGTATGACACAAGGAATTATGAACTGATAAAGATTTCCTATTATCTTATAAAATCTACCACGCCAATCCTTCAGCGAGGCCGTGCCCCTAATTGCAAGCAGATGTCTTTCTCTGCTGACACGTTAAATAGAAGCAGAAAGACCCGCTGCTATCTCCCATCAATAATTTGCACTAAAGCAGAGAACAGATTTTCGCAGAACGGGACTGCTGGAGGAGAAGGGAGATTAAGTTCCTGCAGACCAGGCGTCTGAGCATTACAGCAAAACAAGGCAGCTCGGGAAAACAATGAACTCTAAACAGTCCCTAATCCCAAAGTAACCAAAAGCTTTTCTGAAGGAAAATGAATTTGCTGAAACTAATACTGCCAGAGCCCAAGGAGAGCTCGGTGACTGAGGTAATGCGTCGCGAAGGCGAGATTATCCAGCTGACAAGTCCTCACGTTAGCTCTGCGCGTACACTGGCACGTGCGATACCGGCTTTCGGATGAAACCGGGCAGGAAAACGATGCGACCCCGAGGATGGCACGGCAGCACGGCTCCCAGCCGCCGATCCCGGTGGGTCTGGCTGCTCCAAGCCTCCCCGTTTGTTCTGTTCCTGGGGAACCATCGGGCTCCCGGGCCCCGGGGGATGGAGATGTGCGGCCGGAGGCTGCCCCGTCCCGCGGCACGGCTTTCGGGCACAGCCCGGAGCCCGGCTGTGCTGCAGCAGCCCGGGAATTATCAATAGAAGTAGAAGTGACAGGGTGTTTAGCAAACATTAAACTCAGGAAGCTTAAAAGGTCTTCCAGGATTATTAAATAAACATTTAGGATGAGTGAGAGGAAAGCATATGAAATGGTGAAGAAATTGTAAACACTCCGGAGCAGGCGGTTAGGGGCTACCCTAATTCAGCTGGGCAGCACAAAGCAGTATCACCCGTAACGATGCCTCAGCTCTCCGGCAAGCGTTAATTCAAAGGGAGGGACTTTTATAAACATTTAGCCTGATATTAACATTTTATTACGACCATTTAACATACAACTTCAAACGCGCCATGCCAGCCTGCCTGCAGCCGCGGCGTGAGCGCTCGGCAGAGCGGGGGTCACCGGCAGCCCCCGGCCTCTGCCCGCCGTCCTGGGCTGGGAGCGTGGTCGTTAAACCCGAGCTCGGCCCCGGCAGCTTACACGTGGTGCGAGGAGCTCCCATCGCAGCACCCCGGGAACGCACGGGGATCTCCGAGGGGCCGAGGAAATCCCACCCTTCGTGGTGAAGAAGCGGGGTGCTCGGCTCACAGCCCAAAAACCGGCCAGGGTCCCCTGCCAGCCAGCACCGCCAGCTTGGCAAGGACAGCGCGGCCATCGCCATTGCACGAGCCCTGTGAGAAGGCAACCGGCCACACACAACCACACATTAAATTCCCTTGGGGCTTTCACAAACGAGCTCAGCCTTCTCCAAAGCAGTTATTTACCCTGGCTGTACAATAACTAGGGAGACTGTCTGGGCTGGGTGTCATCACGCAGCCTTGAGGATGACCAATTTAAAGGCATCGCATTTGCATTTGCCTAAAGGGGTTGCAGTTCATTATTTGTGGGGTTTAATGTAGTTCCGAGTATCGTACATGGAAGACTGTACACATGCTCGCCAGCCTGCCAAAGACAAATGCCCTGATCTCTTAATTTCTCTTCAAGTAACAGCAGAGACACTCTCCATCCTCCTTCTGGGGCTATAATTTATTTATACACAACACTACACCTCCTAGTAAATTAATCTCTGAGCCACATTAATAACTCAGGAGTTTGGAGAAAGCCAAGATTGAGGTAGCGAGCTGCAAAAGCAGAGGTTGCTAATAGCGTAACGTGCCCCACGCTGAACTAAGCAAAGGAAAAAGCAGAACAGTTTTAGTAACTGTACCGAGGTACCTCTGCATTTAGGGTTCCTGGTGATGGCTCCAGAGCAGCACGGGACCTAAACGTGCGCACAAGTACCCAGACATTCATCTCCGGTTTTATCATCTCTCTTTCCTATTCCTGCTTGTGAAACACCCCAATTTGTGGCACAAAGTGCCCTTTCAGTACCTGCTAAGCGGCACATGCCCCTACCCAGAACATGGGCTGCAGTCTCAGAGCATCCCGGCCATAAAAACGCATAAATTTGGATTTGTAGAGATCGGAGCCCAGAGAAAAGGCGAAGCAGTTCAGTCCTCCAAAGCGCAAGTCAGGCCTGGCGCTGAGAATGGCTGCGGGAGGGATATTGTCTCGGTAGGCGACGCCTGCCTGCAGTCGGAGCTCTGATGCATTCCCTGCCTTAGCCGCAGCACTGTATCACGGTACACGTTATCGTTTAGGAAGCACGTGGCGATACGGCCACTTCACTTTTTGCCCGCGTTGCACAGAACGATATCCCCGTGAACAATCACGAGGTCTCCCAAACGCAGTCAGGACAGGCAAGTCAGAACATCTTTTCCAGGTACGCGCCGGATCAAGGCAGAGCACGCCTGCAAACGTCGCTTGTGCAACACGCCACGCACCGTTTCGTCAAATACTACTTTCTGTTGCCCCCAACGGACCTTTCTTGTGTAAATTGGGCCTAAGATGGGCAAAGCAGCCGCACGGGGTCTCAAATAGAGCCGGTGCCCGCACCTCAGGGATGGGAGCGGAGAGCTGGACCCCAAAGGCTGCAGGGAGCCCCAGGCCATGCTGGCTGCTACCAGGTACGGCTCCTTCCAGCCATGTCCTGGCTTCCCTCCTCCTCCCTTCTAGAGCAATGGCTTGGCAAACATCTCCGGTTTGTCTCTAAAGGAAAAATGTTACAGACAGCAGTGAATTTCCAAGCTGTGCACATTTCTGCAGAATAGCGGGACTGTTTGCTGATCGCTCGCGGCTCTCAGGATCTTGGCAGGCTGCGAGCGAAGCCCGCTGTGCGGCAAAGCGCCGATGCCGCCGCGTTGGTGAGCGGAGACAGATCCATCACTCCGATGCGCCGAGAGGAGCCGGGGCCAGGCCTCCCCCGGCGCTCGTGGTCCCTGGCACATCGTGCACCCGATGGCAGGGGCGCAGCAGACCCCGCTCCCACCACGCAGACAGCATTCTTGTGGCAGGCTGCTGATCCAGAGGAGATTCCAGCCTCCGTCGGGAAGGTCTTGAAACAAAGCCCTCATTTTCCAAAGGCTGGGAGGCTTCCGCAGAGCGGTCGGCCACCCTGACAGGTTGATCTGCACTCCCTCCCTCGCAGCTCTCGGGGATGCGGCTTTGCTTAGGGAAGCGGCACGCTGCGGAGACCCCGGACCCCGCACGTGGGTCTGTCTGCGGCACGGGCGAGAAGGCTCACGAGAGCAGACAGGCCAGCCAGCTCGTCCCACTCCCCTTCCAAGAAGGACATTCGAGCATGACTTGGACACCTACGGACTATCAAAAGGCAGCAGCTTAGCCAACGGGTAGCATGCTCAGAGGCTCAGATAGGATTAGCCAGAGAAGAAATAATAACAAAACCGGTCTGTTCCTTTGCAAAACAGAGATTTTTAAAAGCACTTGCTAATGATGCTGGAAGACTTTTTTTCCCCCACTTGATCTCATCGGAGGCCTTTCTCTGTGGTGGTGCCGCTGCGGCATGCACAGGGCTTGGCTGGGTATTGCTTGGCTGAATGGAAAAAAAAAAAAAAAAAAAAAATCAAAAAAGAAGAGCCTCTGCGTCAGGGAACAAGTTTCCAAACACAGCTCTGACCTTGGGGTGGAGGTTGGCTTCAATTATGTGTGTGTGTCCTTTTTAAGGGTCATCCAACATGATTCAGTGAGAAAGCCGGAGCAGCCACGGAAACACAGGGGAGCATTTTCTCTGCAAAGCTACTGGGGTTGCGGCGGGGGGGGGAGGCTTTGGAGAACGTTTCAGAAGAGACCCAAAACTCCCCTCAGAAACGATCTCCCCTGTTCACTCGGCAGCCGCTTGCTGCTTGGGCCATTTCTTTAGCCGTGGGGGGGCTTAGGAGTCCCCCCCACCCTCCTGGGCATCGCAGCCTGCGCAGAGCAGCAGCCGCTGCAAATGCAGCTCCGTCTGCCAGTGAAAGGAAGGAGCTTGTTATTTCGGTTGTTACTGTTTCTGTGATTTTTCTGTTATTTCTGCTATTAGTGCTGCAGGATCTGGGTTACCCGTTTGCGTAAAAGCTGATTAAATAGGGAACTTGCAGCGAATGGCGGATGTCCGGCTGATGAGCCCAGATCAGCTGCCTAACTCCAGTCCCAGACTTACCTAGAGGACCCCACGGTGCCCTCGCTCCCAGCTCCCGCTGTTTCTAGCCCCCGTTGTGGCTCAGCTGATGCCGCCCGCAGATTTACCTGCGGATTCACTCACAACCCACAAATCCTCCGCTATCCAAGCGCAACGTAGCTGTCGCACGGCTGCTACGCCCAAGGCAGAGCATTCCTCCTGGCTTCTCGGAGGGATGAGCCACAGCCAAGGCACAGGCAGGGATGGCTGCTCGGGTTGGGACGGAGACCTCCCGTCCACCTCCTGTCCCCAGCCACGCAGCAGTGGACAGAGCAGAGCGAGCACAGAGCAGCGTTTCCCACGTCCGCGCGCCCTCCTGCAGCTCGGGGGCTGCCTTAGCCAGAGGTGGGACCTTTGCATCCATCTATTCTTGATGGATCTTTTTTCCACAAAAGCGTCTGAAAGGAAAGGAGCCATTTCTCTCCCACTTCCTGCTCTGTTCCTCATCTCGGGACGTTACAAGCTCCCTGCCCTGTACGTCTCTCCCGGTCCGTCCTTTGCATGGCCACGCGCAGAAAGACACCTCCAGCTTTGCAGGGGTTTATCTCCATGTTAGAGCATAAACATCTTCCGGGGTTGTGAAAAATGACCTACGGAGCTCTCTGCCACTCCTGGAGGCCATTAGATCCTCAGCCAGGAGTGTGAAAAGGGACGGTCGGCATTTTGCTGCGCCGGGCTGCAACACCGGCGTGTGCCCCAGCACAGGGTGAGGAGATCCGAAAGGGAAGAGGGCTTTGATGTGAATTACTGCTGAGAGGGACCAGCTCACGGTAAACTCAGGACTCCTTTTCCCTTCCAGACGCTGTCACCAAGCTGCCCGGAGCAGCTGGGGTGCGTCACCCCCTCGTCCTGCACAATATTAATCGAGCCCCACATCGGACACACCAGGCTGGTATCTGCTTTTCTCCAGGAGAAGCAATCCTCCCTAATTGCTCAACTGGTCTTTCTAGTCTTGCATTTCCCGGCAGGGGTCAAAGCAGAACGCAGACTGCCAGCAACGTAAAAAAATTAATTGAGGGATGGAAGATGACTTTTGTATAGCATGAAAGAAAACTGTCTTTGTTTATAACTTAACTACAAACCAGAGGCCAGAAACTCAATTAACAGGCGGCACTCAACAGCAGGAATGCTGGAGCAAACAAGATAAACATTATTGGGAGGATAAATTGAGTCACAAAAGGGCAATATTTTATTTTATGCAAGATTCATACTTCAGAAAAGCACAGGCTGCTAGCAAGCCTGAGCATCCTTGTCCTCCTCCCAAATTAGCTGCTGCAGCCCTCACCCAAGTGAGCAGCAGTTTTCCGTGGCCGACACCCCAGAGCTGCGATACACACTGCTGGGAGTCCCAGCGCCCTGCAAAGTGGCCCAGCAAGACCAGAGCATCACCACGTCTCATTCTCAGCCTCCTTGAATAGTGAAACTTGTTTCAGAGTCAGGCCTTGCTCCCACTGAGCACGGGAGTCGAAAAGAAAAAAAGAAAAGAAAAAAAGAAAAGAAAAAAAGAAAAGAAAAAAAGAAAAGAAAAAAAGAAAAGAAAAAAAGAAAAGAAAAAAGAAAAGAAAAAAGAAAAGAAAAAAGAAAAGAAAAAAGAAAAGAAAAAAGAAAAGAAAAAAGAAAAGAAAAAAGAAAAGAAAAAAGAAAAGAAAAAAGAAAAGAAAAAAGAAAAGAAAAAAGAAAAGAAAAAAGAAAAGAAAAAAGAAAAGAAAAAAGAAAAGAAAAAAGAAAAGAAAAAAAGAAAAGAAAAAAGAAAAGAAAAAAGAAAAGAAAAAAGAAAAGAAAAAAGAAAAGAAAAAAGAAAAGAAAAAAGAAAAGAAAAAAGAAAAGAAAAAAGAAAAGAAAAAAGAAAAGAAAAAAGAAAAGAAAAAAGAAAAGAAAAAAGAAAAGAAAAAAGAAAAGAAAAAAGAAAAGAAAAAAGAAAAGAAAAAAGAAAAGAAAAAAGAAAAGAAAAAAGAAAAGAAAAAAGAAAAGAAAAAAGAAAAGAAAAAAGAAAAGAAAAAAGAAAAGAAAAAAGAAAAGAAAAAAGAAAAGAAAAAAGAAAAGAAAAAAGAAAAGAAAAAAGAAAAGAAAAAAGAAAAGAAAAAAGAAAAGAAAAAAGAAAAGAAAAAAGAAAAGAAAAAAGAAAAGAAAAAAGAAAAGAAAAAAGAAAAGAAAAAAGAAAAGAAAAAAAAAAACAAAAAAAAAAAAAAAAAACAAAAAAAAAAAACAAAAAAAAAACAAAAAAAAAAAGAAAAAAAAAAAGAAAAAAAAAAGAAAAAAAAAGAAAAAAAGAAAAAAAAAGAAAAAAAAGAAAAAAAAAGAAAAAAAGAAAAAAAAAAGAAAAAAAACAACAAAAAAAAAACAAAAAAAAAAAAAAAAAAAAAAAAAAAAAAAAAAAAAAAAAAAAAAAAAAAAAAGTACATTCAGAGTTCAGTTGCAGATCAGCAAAGAGCTGAAGCTCTGCCCTAACTTTGGGCATTTCTTTGCACTCCCAGGAGTTCAGCAGGACCTGAGCACACACGGTGCTTTGCACGGTCATAACGTGCCTGAAAGTATTCACGCAGACGGGGGGGGTATATAATAGATGCATTACATTCGGCCCCCGTTTATTATACGACAGAGCTTCGAGAAGCAGCAGGTACATCCAAGACGATACAATGGGAGTATCGCATCCCACGGGCAGCACCTTCCCGGCTCTCAGAACGCCCTACAGCTCCCAGTGAGGCGAAACTGGAGGTTGTCTCCCAGCAAAACAAGGCGTGTCTTAGTTTAGACTGAGCATTTATGCAAATACTCGTCACTTAAGCTAGAACTCGTTATAACAATCAGTATTTGAACTATTTCTAGTGTAAAACGTACCCACAAACTGCACAAACACCGGTCTTTCTGCTCCCAGGGAACGCTGTCAGCAGACACACAATTTCGGATTTAAGCAGCCTCTCATGCTTTCATACTTCAGTAAAGGGCTGTTTGCTCCTCCGTACAACCTTGCACAAGCAGGACTCCAGTCTCTGAGGTTCTTTCCCCACAGTTTCCACTTCACACGTTTCAGCAGACTTGTCAGAGAGCAGAACAACAACTATAAGGACAACAAATGCACCCACGTGCAATAGTTGACTGTGAGTCTCACTTTTTACATGCCCTAAAAACACTTCAAGAATTGCCAGCTCCCTTTTCTAGACAGATGTTACTAGAAACTACTAACGGAACCGAGTTTGCAGATTTTCAGTCAACACACTGACTAGCTTCCTGCATCTCTCCAAACCTACCTGCCGCTCACTCACGCTTTGGTTAGCGACCGCAGAACACCCGGAGGTAAAACACTGGGAGCAGGAGAGCACAAAGCAAAGCGCCAACCTCCACTCCCACTTCTGAACCCCCCCCCAGGCACCCATTCTGAACTGGGAAAAGAAGGAGACCCCAGCAGCAGACCCCAGCCACGGACCATACCTGCTTCCATGGTGATAACACTGCTGCTATCTCTGGCCAAAGGTGCTGTAGGCAGAGAACTTGCTGGTTCCCCGAGCTATCAAACCTCCACGTGCCGCTGGGACCTGGCCCGGGCTGCGACACTGCGGTGGGTTGACCCTGGCTGGGGGCCGGGTGGCCCCCAGAGCCGCTCTATCACTCCCCTCGTTCACCAAACAGGGGAGAAAAAGTAGAACAAAAAGTTTATGGGTCGAGATAAGGACAGGGAGAGATCACTCACTAGTTATCATCGTGAGCAAAACAGACCGAACTTAGAGAGGGAATTCATCTCATTTATCACCAAGCAAAACAGAGTAGAGGAATGAGAAATAAAATCCAATCCTAAAACACCTGCCCCCACCCCTCCCATCTTCCTGGGCTCAACTTCACTCCCGGCTTCAACCTCCGCCCCCCCCAGCGGGGCAGGGGGACGGGGAGTGGGGGTTACGGTCAGTTCATCACGCGGTGTTTCTGCCGCTTCTTCCTCCTCAGGGGGAGGATTCCTCTCATCGCTCCCCTGCTCCAGCATGGAGTCCCTCTCACGGGAGACAGTCCTTCACCAACTGCTCCAGCGTGGGTCTCTCCCACAGGGTGCAGACCTTCAGGAGCAGACTGCTCCAGCGTGGGTCCCCCACGGGGTCACAAGTCCTGCCAGCAAACCTGCTCTGGCGTGGGCTCCTCTCTCCACGGGGCCACAGGTCCTGCCAGGAGCTTGCTCCAGCGTGGGCTTCCCACAGGCCACAGCCTCCTTCAGGTGCCTCCACCTGCTCTGGTGTGGGGTCCTCCACGGGCTGCAGGTGGAATCGCTACACCCCCTCATCCTCCCTCCATGGGCTGCAGGGGGACAGCCTGCTTCACCATGGTCTTCACCACGGGCTGCAGGGGGATCTTGCTCCAGCGCCTGGAGCACCTCCTCCCCCTCCTTCTTCACTGACCTTGGTGTCTGCAGATGTTCTTACATCTTCTCACTCCTCTCTCCAGCGGCAAAAGCGCTCTCTAACTGTTTTTCTCTTTCTTAAATACGTTATCACAGAGGCGCTGATTGGCTTGGCCTTGGCCAGCGGTGGGTCCGTCTTGGAGCCGGCTGGCATTGGCTCTATCAGACACAGGGGAAGCTTCTGGCAGCTTCTCACAGAAGCCACCACCCCTGTAACCCCACCGCTACCAAAACCTTGAACACAAACACGTTCACACCACTTGGCCATTCCTCCCCTGATGAGCCAGTAAATTGCTTTGATCAAAATAACCTGAGAGCCGGAGGCAGGGCTGGCTGGCCGAAGAGGGCGGGAGGTTCCAGGAAGCGTGCCTGCTCTCCCTGCAACCAGCTCCAGCAATGGCAAACTTTTTCTAGGACGTAACAGGAAGGCAATTCCTGCGGATAACGCTGTTTGCCGCGAGGGGTTCGCGGCTTTCCTTTATTTGCATCGGTGTGAGCTAAAATGAGCCTCAGCTAGCTGGCGTACAACAGGGATATTTAGTGGGGAAGAACTATATAGATAAAATACTGTAATCCAGCAGTAGCGATTTGACAGTAGACTTTTCTGTCTCCAACGTTGTGGATCTAAGATTGAAACTTTTGCATCATCCCTTGCTAGGCAGCAGCAGCGAGATGCTGCATCTCACAAGGAGACAATGCACTGGGGCCCTGGGATGTCAGCACCGCATGGAATGAGGAATGCAACTGAGACAGAAAAGGCAATAATAAAAACAACTTTCAAAGAAAAGAGGCATTTTATTGAGGGGTTTCTTGTTCCAATCATGGAAGAGAGAAAACAGAAGCCATAATGTGTTTATATCAACCACAAGTTTAAAACAAAGTAAAACAATCAAGTACAGATTTTTTCATCAAAACACGCTGTGAGAAGAGCAAGCAGCGCTCTGCTGGCACAGGCGTTGTGCTCGTGCAAGAGGCTCCCACAGACAGCACGGTCGTCTCGCCCCGCTCACGTGCTCATGCCTGCACTGAGGCACTTACACAACAGCAGCGCTCCTCACCAGGGCCCGTGCGCTTCTACGGGCCCCATCACCATTATATTTCGAGTATTTGCCCTTCAAGAAATAGTCTGCAAGTAGCTTGAGCTGTTCTCACATCTCCGAGGTAAATGAGGTAAGCGAAGCCCTTAAATCAGCGCAGAGCTCTGCCAAGCACGGAACAGCCCCTCTGCCCCTTTTATTCCCGACACCCGCCGGTGCGTCCGTACAGACTGGATGTGTTGGGGGAAGCAGGGCTGTTCCCCGTGCCCTCGCTGCCCTCCCGCCCCTGCCTGCCTCCCTTCAGCTCCTCCTGCACGTTGCTCCTGCTCCCCCAGAAGCCCGGGAGCCACGTACTTTCCCAAAAAGCAAAGCAAGACGACAAGCCCCAAAGCGTTTAGGAAGGCAGCTGTCCTTTACTCGCTACCCGGGCTGAACGACAGCCGTCGGGCGAGGATGCACAGCTCCCCGTTACCTGAGCTGTGCACGGCACGGATCCCGGGCGACGTGGGAACCTGCCTCCCGCTGACGGCAGCCCACGTCCCGCTGCACTGCTCAGCAGCCCCGGTCCTTCCCCACCGCTCAGCCCCGGTGCCTTCCTCCCTTCTTGGCTGCTCCGCTGCAACTACCCAGCTCGCCGCAACCCAACCGCACCACGATCCCGCGCTCCGCGCAGCGACGTGCTGAAAGGCGGCACGTGCCAACTCTCCGCACGATAACAACGGTTCTTAACTGCGGGGCTCCCCTTGATCCCAGCCCTGCGCGACCCACCCCGCGCGCCTCTCGCACCCCCCAAACGTCCTCAGAAGCCTGATGAGCTGCAGGCTGCGCTGCAAGACAAAGTCTCTGGGTCTCGGCTCCCGCAGCAAGGATGGATCACTGGGGAGTTTGAGGCTTGGCCCGTGAAAAGCATCCTCCCTTCCCCATGTCCAGAAAGTTACCGCCGTAGGGACGTACCGGCGTACGGCAGGGTGCTCTTTGGGGCTCAGGACCGTAGGAGGCTCAGGCAGCGTCACCTCTTGTCTGCGGATAGGGAGGGTACCCACAGGCACTGCCCATCCCCACTGGGTCTATGGACTCTTGTGAACTCAAGAACCGCCCGATTTTGCCCCAACATCCTATTATTGAAAAGCTATGGCAGTCTTCCTTCAATAAACTGAAACTGTAGCACGGGCAGAGCGAAGCCCCAACACTTTTCACTGACGTGAAGCCAAAGAGAACAGGACAATAACGAGAACGGCTGAACGGCCAAAGGTTTCCTTGTGTAAATCATATTATACTGAGCTGAACGCAAGAGCAGAACATGCCAAAAAACTCACGTGGGGATTTCCCTGAACAGGACCAACGGTCTCGATCTCACCGCCTGCGTGACAAGTAACACCGGCGTCACGGCCAGAACATCACATCACCGCTGTGAGCAGACAGCACGTGCAGGCGGAGGGACCCCGACAGCCTCCTGGGGTCTGCCTCAGCCCAGCACACCCTCAAACCACGCACGCTGCAACAACCCGCGAAGGCACCAAGGCAGGTTAGAAAACAGCATCTCTTTATAAAAAGGAGGGGTGGGGGGGGGATCACATTGTAATTGATTAACTCAGCGATTTTAGTTAAGTGAATAGCGATACATGGAAGAAAAAGCATTAAAAAAAAAAAGAACCGATATTAGACTTAAAAATAAATGTAAGTCGTAACATCAACAACTGCTAAAATAACGTAACATGAACACGCTGCCGAAATTTGTTGGTTAAAAACCAAGAGCACCGAACATTTTCACAGCGTCTGAACTTTTACGCGCATCAGGGAAGTGGAAGCTGACACGGATTTCGCAGAGTCAAGTTTGTCCGAATTAAACCCACTGGTGCTGGGGGTCTCCGGTGCCCTCGGGGGTGCAGACTAAGGCGCGTTGCGGCCATGGCGGGGGCTCGAGGGTCGCAGGCGGCAGGGGCTGGGGCTGACTCCTGCCCGTCCATCGAGGCACACCAGTGTGCATCGCCGGGCAGATATCCATGTTATCTGTCGCTCTCAACGTATCCATAGCTATTAACTAATTAATATTTCCTGAAGGATACGGAGATGTATTCTGGGGGGGGAGGGGGGGGAATGTGTGTGTGAAACTCGCTGGATATTTTCTCTTAAAGCTTCTGCTCTTGGAAACGGATCTGCTGCTGCTTTGCCAACGCACGGCTGTGCCTCCGCAGAGGGAGCGCTCACCGGGGCCGGGCAATGCACGCTGCAAACACCGGACGCTCCTTTCCTCCATCGGCGCGTGCAGGGTCTCCTCCCGGTGCCGGCGTGGGTTTTTCGGTCCCTCTCTCCTACTGACTCCACGTTCACCTTTCCATGAGGCGGCGATTTCACAGCATCGCTCGCCAAACCTTCTCATTGCAACCCCTGAAGTGACAGCCCAGGGGAAAAAAGCTCCTATTTCCAGACATTTAGCATGTGCTTCCACACCAGATTTCTTTTCTAGTTTAAGAGCTGCGTTAGCCTTCATACTGCTAATCGTTACATCCGTCAGCCTTTAAAAGGTGTAAGAATATTCGGAGAAATAAAAAAAATCGCGCCAGCTACAGTAACGAAAAGCCTCACGCTTTTGTTCGCTGCCCAGAGGAGATTATTCTCTACAGTGCTGATTTGCATTGGTCTTTTACATTTTTTTCTCAAAACTTCCGAACAAAAACACAGTCCCCTGCCATCTGCCACATTTTTCTAAATTAACTATCTAAAATAACATCAAAACACAATGTAAAGATACCATAACTGCTTACAAGGTGACGTTACACCAAACACATTTCTTTTAGCGCTGTTATTTTTATCAAAAGCCTCCGCATACCAAGAGAGCACCAGGGAAGCGGAGTGACAACCAGTCAGCCGGATCCACGCGGGATCACAGAGATCACAGAGCAGTTTGGTAAGAGAACGGTAAAATTCCTTCCCGGATACTTGGAAACGTCCAAACCACCACGTCTGAAACACGACACGCCAATCCGCTCAGCTTGATCGGCTTTTCAAGGACAAACGTACGGGGTCGGAGGGGCGTTTGAAGTAACTGACAGAGCAACTAGTAACATACAATTATATTATGCTTTAAGTAGGTGATTACAGGGATAATTTGCTCCTCCCATGGGTAGCTCCGAGGCATGGGGTTTCTTCAGCCTGAAGGATTCGCACCAATCCTTGCACGACATCGGCCGCGCGCCCTGGTCCAGGGCCGTCGCTCCTCGCGTCCCCGTGCACCCCGCGGGGCAGGGGCTCCCCGGCAGGCTGGGCTATGGCCGTGGGGCGATGCACGGAGCGGTCACGAAGAGCAAAACGCATCACTCGTGGGCACTCTCTTGCTACGAGTTTTTCTGAACTACTTGCGCAGCAAAAAGCACCAGCGGCATCACCAAACTCACGTGCGTCGTTTCACGCGCGGTACCGGAGCAAAGAACAGCCCCGCCGTTCACCCGCCTCGGGATCCAGGCTTTCAGGCTCAAGATCCACCGGTGGAAAGCGGGCTTTCTGAGCAGCAAAGGCTGCCAAGGGCTGAAAGCGTCTCTAAGCACATGTGAACTGGTTTGCTCTTTGATTTGATGCTTCCTGCTGAAATATGTATTTTTAAAATAGTAAATCGACAGCCAATTACACAGCAGGTTTCTAGAGGCGGCCGGGACACCCACCAGCAGCCTGGGTGACGGCATGAAAACCCCAGCCCAATTAAACA
This sequence comes from Balearica regulorum gibbericeps, assembly GCF_011004875.1. Taxonomy (NCBI): domain Eukaryota; kingdom Metazoa; phylum Chordata; class Aves; order Gruiformes; family Gruidae; genus Balearica; species Balearica regulorum. The sequence continues at coordinate 1,576,478 of NC_046210.1, read as the reverse complement.
TTTAAGCATCTCTCTCACGCGAAACCAATTCCTCGTCCGTGTTGCCGCCCGGCTGCGGAAGGAAACGTGGTGGGGGTGGAGGGTCCCTGCCCCGTCCCTGCGGGGCTTCGCCGGGCGCTGTCGCTGCAGGTGCTCCGAGACAACCGGCCGTTCAGCTCAACGCATCCCGACTCAGCAGTCTGTGATGTTAAAGCCTATGGTTTATTTATTTCTTTAATTCGCTGATAAAGCACATTATCTACAAGGATTAATTGTGCATCAAAGGAACAACGCTACTACAAACGGTGGTCTAAGACAACCTAGTGGGACTTTCTACAGAGTTCACGTCCTAAATCCATCTCTGTTAGCGGTGAAACATCATTCCTCAGTGTGCTTGGCTTCTTCAAGGAATTCTTCTACAATCAAGTCCGCAGCTCTGTCCCCACGTGGGAAATAAACAGCGCGCCCAAGCTAAAGAATAATTAATTTACCAGCTTTGAGTGGGGTTGGTTTAAACCTCAAAAATGAGGATTTGTTATTTCACTTAACTGCAATACATCAGAATTATCTCCGATCGCAAGATACTCATTCTCTCAGAGTAAGCATGACTGATGAGATCACTGAATGGAAGTAGGATAGTATAATTCATGTGGAGCAATACAGGTCTATGGAAGAGAGAACCTGTCCAATTAACAGAATAACGAATTTCAGCCTGGTCAATAAATGTAATCATTTGGATGCAATATCCTTTGTCTTTCATAAACTATTTGGCCTCACACTAACATGACATTTTGATTAAGGGAAAAAAAAAAACCCCAAAAAACCCCAGAATGATACAAAGCCAAGCTGTCACACATCAAACAGACAAAAAACCTAGAAACCGATAGGTCCCACAGCGACTGCAAAGAGGGAAAGACGGAGACGATGCATTTCCCGCGGCACTCCATAGGGACCAGTTCTCGGCCTTCTGCAATCTGGTATTTTGCCAGCAGCCTGAAGAAACTATAAAAATATCACTGGTAAAGTTAGGGAGTGACACAAGCCGGAGGAGCTGGCCGCGAGCTCTGCCCCCCAACGGGGAGTCCCAGGCTGCCCAGAAAACGGGATGGATCTGCACGTGGCTAAAATTGAATTACGCGTCTGGGTTCAAGCAGCACCGGCCAGGCGTGCACGGGAACTCCTGCCGCGGGAGGCAGGAGGCTGGGGGACGCTCAGCCGAACGCTGCTGCGGCCAGGGGTCTGCATGAGGCCGGGGTGGAGGCAGCCCCCCCACCCCACCCCACCGGCCCCGCGGTGGGACTGCCGCACCACCGAACCAGGCAGGGCCACGAGGGACCCCAAGGGTGGATGGAGAAGGAGCAGCACGGTGCCAGGCTCGAGGGGCTCGGCCGGCGCGGTGCGGCACGGTGCGGCAGAGGCCAGGCAGGCGTCCCGGTGAGATGTTGGCAAGGGAGGGCTGCCCAATCCGGCCGATCAAGGTATCACCAGAAGCCCAGGGTGAAGGCTTAAACTAAGCAGGTTTAGACTATGATGGGATTCTTTACAGCGAGGGCAATTAGCTGTTGGGAGGTATTATGAGAGGTTGTAACGGGGTCTCCCGCTACTCGTGAGGGTGGGATGTTTTTCTAACTGGCCGGCTCTGGTTCAAACAGGAATTAATTTAGGGGGATCCTGTGGCCGGGAGGAACGCGGTGCCAAGGGTCCTTTCTGCAATCGTGGAATCTCTTGGCATAACTTCACACCCCTCCGCTTGCCCTCGTTACCTGACAGCTGCTATTTAAATGAATGTACATATCTGTACAGCAATAGGTCTTTGGATACTGCGGACATAAATCGCGTGTGACCCCAGCGACCGTTTGGTGCACGCGCGTCACACTTGCGCACCCGGGCAATCAGGAAAATGCCGGCAGCGGGGAGGTGGGAGGGCTGGGGTCAGTGAGGGAAGCTTCGAGGAGCACGTGGGAGGAGCAGGAGGGCTCGGCTCCACCATCCCCGCTGCAGAGGAGCGAGATCGAGCCGCCGTGCCGGGCTGCGCGAGGTCCAGGCGGCGGCTCTCCCGCCGCCCACCGCATCACTTGAAGACGGATGGAAACGTCGGGCAGTCGGGAGACTTCATCTTCTTCATGAACTTCTTGAACTCTTTGTTCTTCTTGTCCCACTTGTAGATGGCTGTCAGCAGGTACTGGGTCTTCACCTGGCGGCCCATGATGAGGAAGTAGTGGCCGAGGTTGTCGAGCTGATGGCAGGGACAGTCGGCCCCATTCTTCAGGAACAGCACCAGCTTCTTCAGGTTCTTCTTCCGGATGGGCCCCAGCTTCAGCGCCTTCCTCTTCCGCGGGACGATCATCTTGTCCCCGTTCTCCTTCTTCACTTCCTTTATGGTCATCTTAAGAGCTGCAAAACAAGCCAGAGAGAGGGGAAAAACAAAGACGACTCCTGAGCAGCCTTCACCGGCACAAAGCCTTTGCTAAGCGAGGCTGGGCTGGGGGGGGACACCGGTGCCCCCGCCGCAGGACGTGCAGCGCCCTGCCCAGCTGCAGACGCCCACCGACCCGCTCCGCTCCCGCGCCCCCCTGCCTCCCCCCCAGCAACGACTCGGCCCGCTGACAGCGACACGAAAACCCTTGCGCCTGAAGCGGAGCCAAGCCTTGCGCCCGGGAGAGCGTCGAGGTAAAACACTGACGTCTCTGTTTCCCTTCGCCCCAGCAAAGCTCGCTGGGCACTTTATATTTGAGAGGGAGACTTGTTCAGCCGGCGATACCCTCTTTGCTAGCAAAAGGTTAGCTGAGCAAACAAGGTGATTTCCCTGCTCTAAACGCACGGAGAGACTCTTGTAAGGGCCATTTAAAAGGTCAATTTGGCTTCTCAAGCATTTGTTTGCAGTCACCCCCGGCTCCCAGATGCCTGTGAAACAAGTTTCCAAGTGCTGAACGTCTCTACGTTCGAGCAGTGAAGCCCCCGGCAAACAGCCGTGTCTACGGGTCCCGCACGCGGGAGGCACGGCCACCGGAGCGGCCGCACGCCTGCACCTTCCCCAGGAGAAGGGGAGTTAATCCACCGTAACTTCCACGGAAAATATTTTCCTCTTTGGAGCATTTTCCCGAGTTAATCGCAACCCGAATTAAAAAAAAAAAAAAAGAAAGAATAAAAATGTTCCTTTGCCTTGACCATGACAAGGAATTTAGTATACATGGGAAAAATGATGAAAATGTGTTGTACATTAAAGTATCACTTCTGTGCCATTTGGCTCTGCCTCGTTTTTGGGGAAAAGCACATATGGCCAAAAATTACTAACATATTTCCATCATTTGGGAGTTTACTTCAGAGCTGCAGATAAATAGTGCTCGGATAGGTGATTAATCGTCTGCTGTCCCTTCCCATTTGACTCTCAGAGCGCGTGCAGCAGACGGCATGCAGAAGCCTCCGGCTCTGGCAGGGAGACGGGTCCCCACAGCATCGTTCCTTGAAGCCTTGCTCAGCTGGAACTTGTAGCAATGAACACACGTTGCTTTCTGGACGGCAGCTCTGCTCACCGTTCCAGATACGAATGGCAGGAGGACAGCGCGATGACAATCCCGAGAAGGCAGCGGACTCTCCGTATTACCCTCACGCTCCCAGCCACTGCACTGGCAACAGGAGTTAATGGTATTTATCCGCCCGTGCGCCAAAAACGCCTGCTGCGTTTGCCAAGAGCCCTGCCGCGTTATACTGTTACTGTACGGGAAAGTAATCCAGGACTGGAAACTTAAGTGAAATTTTCATTCCATCTGTTTTCCAAATTCAGGATGTTTAAGGAGCTAAAGAGACGCAAGCTTTAAGGAGCTAAAGACACTGAGCGAGATCAATTTGCAACAAATCTGGAAAATGAAGCAAGTAGTTTTCAGGCAGCTCTAAGCTCCGTGCCAATAACTGGGCAGCAGCATCCCTCAATGTGAACCTCAGTTTCTTTACGCACCCTGAGTTTGAACTCTTGCACTAAGCACAGCGGTTGCCAGCGCAGGAGGAACGGTATAATACCAGTAATAAGAGATTTTTTTCAAAATGGCTTGTTTGCAAATTGCTTTGTTGTGATAGCTGCAAGTTTAGATCCTCATTGCCAGAGGAAGAAAACAACCCGGCAGCTAGTCGAGGTGCTGTTCTACTCGAAGTATCACAGTCTACGGAAGACAAAGAGAGTCTGGCAATCCTGCGCTCGCAGCCGCTCCCTTCCCTGCCCAGCAGCGGTTATCTGTTCGCAAGCCAGCAATGCAGGTGCAGGGAGCACGGGAGCTGCCCAGGTGAACCATAAATCCAGACGTGAACTCAAAACTCACGCAAACCTTCGCTCGTGCAAAGCAGCGTGCAGAGCCGAGATCAGGTAGCGCCCAGGGGGGTGACCTGGGGTGCAAATAGTTTGTGTAGGACTCTGCTCTTCCCAGCGATGATGCCCTTCTTGTCATCCCAACGGAGGGAATTTGCAGCGCTGCCCGGGTAAAATGCAGCCTGGTTCAAGGACTGCTGAGTTTCAGCTGCCTTGCTGCGGGCTAAGCAGTCACACGAACGAAACAACAACAAAAATAAAAAGGCATTATTATAATCACTGCTCCCTTTTCACCCTTCTGCCAGTGACCTGGCTCCCCAGTCCCCCCTTGCTCCCCTACTCAGACCGTGGTCCTTCAGCTCAGACCCGCTTTCCGGGCGAGACTCCCGGGCATGAAAGGCACGTTTCACAGCAGCCGGGGCCGGCCACCGACACGCAGCTCTGGCATTTTGCACGCCCATCACAAAAGCGGTGCTTGAGGGCACGTTCGTTCCGGCTGCACACCCAGCTCTGAGCACACCACCGCGCAGCGGGAGGCAGCCCCTTGGCTTGTGGCTTTCCTAAAACATAAAGGATTTGGCGGGGGGGGGGGAGCATCGTGCGACTCGCCGCTGTTGCAGCGGGGGAAAGGCTCGAGCGGGACAGATTGAGTCTTGGCTCCAGGATCTGACTGAGCTGCCAAAGCAAACAGCTTCCTCCCTGGGAGCCCTGGCCTTTCTGCTCCCTCCGTGCTGCACCAAATCCATCTCCGCGCCAAGCAGGAGAAGAGCCGAAATTGCCTTTGAGACCCCAGGACGCGCTCACTCGCACAGACTAAATCTTTAGTCGTCGCTGCCAGGAGGGAGCTGACCCCAGGACGAGACCTGGAGGGTTATTCATAGCACGAGAGTGCGTGCAGCCTTCCCGGCCCAGCAGCTGCAGCCTGCCTGCACCACGGCCACGGGACTGCCCCAGCGTCGGCTGCGGCGTCGGCCACAGCATCGACCCACGCCACCCTGCATGCTGCAGTGGCTCTGCATCCCCGCAGAGGAAGCACACCAGCCGCAAGCCCATCTTCTCCTTCGCTCGCACATGATACACACACGTTCCAGCACAACCTCTTACCAAACCTGCACTCCCTCGCTAAATTGCAGTCACATCTCCTCACCTAACACACTCAACACCTTCCACTTTCACCCAAGCTCCTGTTCATTGAAGCATCCACCGTGTTCCTGAAGATGCTGGCTGACACGCTCACGCAGAAAAGCCCTCGTTCCCTCCGCCGTGAACACTCATCGACAGCCTCGGGGCTGCGGAGAGACCACGAACTTTCCCGCGAACAGGAGCTCTGACGGGACCCGCAGCAGACCCCCAGCCACACCACGAGAGGCGATGGCAGAGGAGCCCCGTTCTCGGCAGCCCCGGCAGCGTTGGTGGCCGGCTGCAGCCAGGACCACCCATAAAACCAGGAAAGCCCTTTCCAGCCAGGCATTGTCTCAGCTCTGCTTGCGACATCGCCAGCACTGCCGAGGCACGGTGCCGGATCCGGCGCAGCACGGTGCCAGGGCTGCAGCTCCTAGGTGCCAGGGTGGGAGATGAGAAGCATCCCCAGAGACGCTGCACACCCCTCTGGGACATCCCTGCTCGCAGGAACGGGGGGACAAGGACGACTGGCCAAGCGAGAGGTTCTCCGCTCCCCTCCAGCAGAGAGCGTGCCCCGGGGCCGTGCGGCTGCCGGTGCTCAGGGCAGAGGGGGACTCCTGCACGGCACAGGGAGAGGTTTTACTTTCGTGCCGTATGTGGTCCCAAAACATCCTCCCCGTGAGTGCTGCCGGTACGTTCTCACGGGCAAGCCATGGCAGGAGACCTCTAGCGTGAGCCAGTGTCCAGCCGCCCACTTCAAAGGCTCTTCCCAGAAAATACAGAAGTGAAAACATTACTGAGGCTGGGAGGGAAAAAACAAAACACAACAAAGGCAGATTTCAAGATTTAATATGGGACTCCAACTCTCAGCCCTGTTGTGTTTACACCAGCAGAAATCCTCCTGGGGCACTAAACCCACACTTGCCCTTGCTCAGCCCCAGCATCGAGGGGATGGGGTCTGCCGAGGCACAAGCCACTCATCAGCGCTTTGCCATGGCCGGGAGAGCCGGTGCTAAAAGCACAGGCACGGACCCTCTCACCAGACCCTGCCTGCTGCCACGTCAAGCTGCCAGCACAAGACTTGGAGGTACCCTGCACCACCCTTGAACACTGCGGAGACTCCTGCGAAGAGCCTGCATGCACCAGCTGGCAGCTACGACCGGCTTTCCCCCAGCGCCCTTGCTCCCGATGCAACACCACGACACCAAGCTGTGCGGTGTGGTCGACACGCTGGAGGGAAGGGATACCATCCAGAGGGACCTGGACAGGCTGGAGAGGTGGGACCGTGCAAACTGCATGAAGTTCAACAAGGGCAAGGTCCTGCACGCGGGTCGGGGCAATCCCAAGCACAACTCCAGGCTGGGCAGAGAATGGATGGAGAGCAGCCCTGAGGAGAAGGACTTGGGGGTATTCATTGATGAGAAGCTCAACACGACCCAGCAGCGTGTGCTCACAGCCCAGAAAGCCAACCGTGTCCTGGGCTGCATCCCCAGCAGCAGCATGACCAGCAGGTCGAGGGAGGGGAGTCTGCCCCTCTACTCCGCTCTGCTGAGACCCCCCTGCAGTGCTGCGTCCAGCTCGGGGGTCCCCAGCACAAGAAGGACATGGAGCTGTTGGAGCCAGGCCAGAGGAGGCCACGGAGATGATGGGAGGGCTGGAGCACCTCTGCTATGGAGACAGGCTGAGAGAGTTGGGGTTGTTCAGGCTGGAGAAGAGAAGGCTCCGGGGAGACCTTAGAGCCCCTTCCAGTCCCTGCAGGGGCTCCAAGAAAGCTGGAGAGGGGCTGGTGACAAGGGCAGGGAGGGACAGGACAAGGGGGAATGGGTTTAAGCTGAAGGAGGGGAGATTTAGTTTAGATAATAGGAAGAAATTCTTCCCTGTGAGGGTGCTGAGGCCCTGGCAGAGGTTGCCCAGAGAAGCTGTGGCTGCCCCTGGCTCCCTGGCAGTGTTCAAGGCCAGGTTGGATGGGGCTTTGGGCAACCTGGGCTAGTGGAGGGTGTCCCTGCCCGTGGCAGGGGGGTGGGACTGGATGATGTTTGAGCTGCCTTCCAACCCAATCCATTCTATCATTCTATCATCAACCAGCCCTTCCTTCTCCCAACGCATCATCCAGCAGGACCATGTTACCAGCAACCATCAGAGTCAGGAAGAGAAGGCCAGCACGGGCAGCTTCATCCCCTCCAATGTCCTCCTCTCCTGTGGCACCAAGCCACCTTGCACTTCCCTCTGCACTGCTCCGACTCCAGGATGCCCAGGGAGGACACGCGAGAGGGACAGCAGTGGCTCTGGATGCGCAGCTGCCCCATCGCCAGCCGCAGCTCCCATTAGCAGAGGGTCAGACCACAGCCCGGCGTGACGCACCCCCGTTGGACCAAGCCACGAACCCGGCCCCAACTACAAACGGCTCAGGTCAGATGGGAGCATAGCTCCGCTATCTCGAATGCAGAGAGAGTAGGGAGTGCTAGAGATATAAAAATGTCTTTTTTTTTTATTTCTGCTAATATGAAACAGGGTATATGAAAGCGTTTGCTCACTTGGAGTGAAATTACTGTGTTGGGTTTGTGTGGCAAGGTTTTGGTAGCGGGTGGGGGCATGGGCTATAGGGGTGGCTCCTGTGAGGAGCTTCTAGAAGCTTCCACAGTGTCTGATAGAGCCAATGCTAGCCAGCCCCAAGATGGGCCCGCCCCTGGCCAAGGCCAAGCCAATCAGCGCCTCTGTGATAACATATTTAAGAAGGTGGGAAGTTTTTTTTACATCCGGAGGGGGAAGTGCGGAGATGTAACATCAAGGTCAGTGCAGGAGGAGGGGGGAGGAGGAGGCGCTCCAGACACCGGAGCAGAGATCCCCCTGCAGCCCGTGGTGAAAACCATGGGGAAGCAGGCTGTTCCCCTGCAGCCCATGGAGGACCGATGAGGGGGTGTAGAGATTCCACCTGCAGCCCGTGGAGGACCCTACGCTGGAGCAGGTGGAGGTACCCGAGGGAGGCTGTGGCCTGTGGGAAGCCTGGGCTGAAGCAAGTCCCTGGCCGGACCGGTAGACCCGTGAAGAGGGGAGCCCACGCCAGGGCAGGTTTTGGTGGCAGGACTTGTGACCCCGTGGGAGACCCACGCTGGAACAGTTTTCTCCTAAAGGTCTGCACCCCATGGAAGAGACCACGCCGGAGCAGTTCGGGAAGGACTGTAGCCCGTGGGAGAGACTCCATTTTGGAGCAGGGGAAGGATGAGAGGAGTCCTCCCCCCGAGGACAACGAAGCGGCAGAAACAACGTGCGCTGCACTGACCGCAACCCCCATCCCCCTCCCCCCATTCCCTCCCCCCCCCCCGCCCCTGGGGGGGGGGGGGGTGGGTGAAGCCGGGAGTGAAGTTGAGCCCGGGAAGGGGGGAGGGGTGGGGGAGGTGTTTTAAGGCTTGATGTTACTTGTTTTTTTTTTTCATTGCTCTATTCTGTTTAGTAATAAATTAGATGAATCCCTTTTTTCTAAGTTCAGTTTGTTTTGCTCGTGATGATAATTAGCTCTCCCTGTCCTTATCTCGACCCGAGCCTTTTGTTAACTTCTCCTCCCCATCATGCTGGGGAAGGAGTGAGTGAGCGGCCACGTGGCGCTCAGCTGCCGGCTGGGCCTAAACCACGACAATTACTCTTGGCAGCAGCAGCTCCAAAAGCAGCAAAGGCCCCGCAGAGCTGGTTGGGGTCCAGCCTGACAAAGCACAACTCACGTTTCATCGCTTGAAACAATTCTTATCGATGTCCCCACAGCTCCAGCTTTCCAGTCCCACCCCCGGCGTGGGGAAAGAGGAAGCCCAGTCTCCCAGACAAACTGGGAGCACCGCGTTAGCGCCGCCTGAGAGCAAAGCACCCTCCTTCCCCAACACCAGCACCGGGGCTCAGGCATCCCCTCCGCGTCTCCAAGGATCAGGGGCAGCCGCACGCTGAGACACACGAGCCCTTGCACCCCGCTCACCGTCCACCACCACGCACCCACCACGACCGTGCCCCTCCAACCCCTCTTCTTCTGCACGCAGGAGCCTGGGACCGGAACGCCGTCTCCGCCGTTCTCCTGCCTGCACGGGCAGGGGCCCCACTCCAGCACCTCAGGGGCAGGGAAGGGAACGTGAGAGAAGGGAAAGCTCTGCTGTTCCTTCAGCCTCATTGCTCCTTCCTTTAGAAATCACTCAGAAGGAGGAAACCTGCCAGAAGACACATTAGGGCTGTAACAGGAGAAGGTTGCAGGCAAGGAGCTGTCAGTCACGGGAAAAAATAAACAGTGTGTATTGATTGTACTGCAGTCTCCAGTGCAGCGAGAGCCTGTTCAGCCGGATCCCCTCAGACCCCAGCGAAAGGGCAGAAACAATAAATAAAATCACCAAGAGAAACAGAGAGAGGAATGAACTCCAGAGCCAGCCCAGCCTGCACGAGGAGCACGAAACAAACCCTGGCCGCGGCCCAGGGAGGCTGGGGGAGGTGGCTGCGGGGGGGGGGACAGGAGGGCGATCTCACACCCCATCTCGCATCCATCGCTGCCCCCCAGCACACCAGAGCTGCACCAAAATTTCAAGTGCAATTAGCCCACGCGTACCTGGTGCGGCCCCCCCCCCGCCCTGAGCTGACACCTTCTGCTCCGCGCTCCCGCGGCCCCGCTCCAAGCCACGGGCGATGCTTCTGCCGCCTGCCCCCAGCCTCGGCACCCAGGCAGGCAGATGTGGAGCAGCACTCACACGCAGCCAGAGGCGCGACAGCACCTTGCTGCGTACTGCAGGGACGGGGGACTGCTGCTACGGCAAATAACTGAGCAGCAAACCAGGTGCAATGCTGGCAGCTGCACACAGAGATGCTTGGTCAAAAATCCTGGGGGCACTTGGCTGGTGCTTCCAAGGAGAGAGCCAAGGTGGAGAAGAGAGGAAGAGGCTTCTGCATGCTGCTGAAATAAAGAAAGGAGAAGCTAATCTCCCAGCGCCTCTGGCAGTGCTGACCCAGGTCCCCTCACAGCAGCAGGCAGACAGTGCCGAACGCTTTGACGGGGGGTACAGGAGCACGCACGCCGCTCCCACCGCGCAGCTATCGCATGGCGAGCCCCAGCCAGAGCTGTGCGGACAGCAAGACACGCTGCCACCCCAGAGCCACCCTGCTCTTGGGGGAACTGCCAAGCTGCTGGCAAGCCAGCAAGGAGCGGAGCTGCCTCAAACCAGCATCCAGGACCCCACATTCACCGCTGCGAACCCAGAGTCCTGCTGGCCCCCGAGACTGGCAGTTTCCTGGCACCCCTCCGAGCCCCAGCATCTTATCCAAGGCCCTCTCCTAGGTCAGGGAAGAAAGGTCCCTTTTTCTTTACAGTCCTCCTGTGTTCACAACTGGACGCAGCTCTCTTCCTTCACTGTCCTCGAGACCGACATCGCTCCCAGGGCTGTTACACGGCCACCTCCCACCCGGGCACGGCCGCACATCAGCGGTGGGCAAAGCGTTCCTCAGGTCCCGGCTGTAACGAGCCGCTGGGGTGTAAATGAAACCCGCAGTAACGGTACTGCGGGAATCAGCGCGGGACCCACCAACAGCTGCCCTGTGCGGCACACATTAGTTTAAACATTTATTGTACGTGTCTGGCTTTGATGAGGATCTGTAACCTGTCAGCTGCCAGTGTTTACCTTGGTGGATGTGCATGAGAAACCTCAGTCTGAGGGGCTGGGAGTTTATTTTAGTGTCAGATAAACAGCTCTCCTTGAGAAATCACCCCATGACAGCAACCCCCCAAGACTAAACAAAGATCCAAGGGCCGTACGCTGTGCTTTGAGAGAACTTCCTGAGGTCGCTATCTCCTCTGCCGGCTCCTCTCCACAGCTGGGACATCCCCAGGAGCACCCTGCACTGCCCTCCCTCGCAGGGCACAGGTAAGACCTGCATCACGTCTCTTCCCTTGCTCCCGCTCCCCAGCTGGCTACAGACTGGGCACATCTGGAGGCAGCACTACGTGCACCCAGGACCCTCCTGGATGGGGAGGAAAAACAGTGACAGAAGGAAGAAAACACCAAATGCAGCTGCATGAAACCTACACCACCAAAAACCCACGCAATGACCTTCCCACCGCAACGGAGTCTGGTGACGGGGAGGACCGAGGTAGCAGAGGAATATCCAAGACACGACCAACTTTCTGTTGTGAAGGCAGAGCGATGGTCCACATGCAGCAGACACCAGCTGTGTCCCGCTCAGCTGCCTTTGGACTTCTCTACAGTCGGGAGATCATCTCATTTTCAAATGAAAAACCTCTTTCTGAGACAAAAAAAAGTGGGATGGAGGAGGAATGGGAGCAAACTCAGCATTAGCAAGAGCTCCGATACGTTTAAAAAAAGTAGTTACATGTTGGAGCTGTGCGGATCCACAGAACAAAGAATGATCCCAAATTCCTTGCAATGGTCAGAAAAAACCATCAGACTCTGCTTTGGCAGAGAAAACAAACGACTTCATACAAAGCTGGAGAAACATGGTGACCTGGGTGAGGCAGGCGGGTGCGCCGGCGCCGTTACGATACCTGACGTTACAACCAAAGCAATCCCAAGAGCTCCCGCGAGCTGGTTCAAATCCAGCTGCGTGCGTTTGTGTGAGCTGCTGTCACCTGGACGTGGGCATACGGCACTCGGTGACACCGCCGAGCTCCCGACACGGCACAGAGGGCCGCCTTGGGCCCCTCCGGCAGAGCACAGCTCCTCCAGCCAGCCAAGCCTGCAGAGCCGGCTCCCGTTTCTCTCCCTCTGTGCTGGGACCGAGCATAGCCAGCCTGGGAACAGGGACCCATCCCCACCACCACCAACCACAGCGGGAGAAAGGCTTCTGCAAAAACCTTCCCAGCCTTTTTGGCTTGATTAGGGGTAGGCACGGGGGCTGAGGTCTCCTCTGCTTGCTGCTCCTCTGCTGCTCGCGGTGTGCGGTAACACTCTATCTGGCCACTTGCCGCAGCCCTACGCAGGGAGCCGCCTGCCAAGAAATATTTCCATCCTCTGGACGCTGTCACCACAAAATTTCCCAATAACCAACTTACTCTGTGGGCAAGTCAGTGTCTCAAGCCGCTCCGCCGAGGCCGCGAATATTTCTGGTTTGGCCTCTGCTCCCCGTTGTGTAACTGTCCCAGAGCACGGGGAGGATATTTAGCGGCAGAGGCTGATGACAAGCATGCGGTTGAACTCGTATTTCCCTTCCCAGCACTTGCCCACCAGCGGGACACCACCTCGGTTTGCTCCTCGTGCGCCTCCGGGGAGGCGACAGGTATCGCAGTGACCCACCGACAATGGAGCCACTGCTGCCAGCCGGCCAGCACCCCTCGCTCCTCCTCCGGGACAGAGGTCCCCAAGCCCAGAGCCCCTGGGCCAGGGGGTGATGCCTCTGCACCATCGCAAACCCAAGCACAGAGCCCCTGCCCGAGCCAGGCACGCTGGTCCCAGCGGCCACTCGCTCCCTCCCTGCCGGCTGGGAAGCTCCCTCCAGTCTCTCCCCATAGATTCAGTGGGGCAGGGGCAGCTCCCACTCATCTCTAATCTCATGCCTGCGTGGGACAGAGCTCACAGTGCTCCAGGTCACCCACCTCCGAGCGCTCAGCCCAAACGTCGGGTGAACAGCACATCCCGCTCCCCAGCCAGGCTGCGGCACCGAATTCGTGTGTCTGTTACCCAACCCAGCTCAAAGTACGCACGTTCCTGGGAAACTATTACATGGGTGTTCCTGTTGATGTTTTTCCCTGTTAGAAAAAGTCTGTGCTGAACTTACGACTTTTGGCATACCAAATCTGCAGGAGAGTTGGGAATTCATTTCCAGCAGAAAGGATAATACACCAACACGCAGAGCAGGTTTGGGTTTGCACAGCGCGCTCTGGCACAGGGCACATTCAAGTGCTAATCCCCGAGGAATGCACACCTTGTTCAATATGCCTTTAATAACCTTCCGGGAAAGTTACATACACCAGCAAGGATGTCAAAACCAGTTAATTCTGGGTTTGATCTGAGAAAGCTAGTATTTTTCCCTGCGATATTTTTTTTTTTTTTAAATTAAGTTCTGTTTACATACGATTGTCTGACTCACTCACTCAGTCATAATATATTTAGGACGCAGCTTTCAAGTAGCTCTGAATTTTTTAAGCTCACTGCTTGGCCCTAGCTAGACAAGGACTGGCTTTGGGTTTTTACACCTAAACATGACAAGAGCAGCATCATTTTGCTAAAAAGAAACCCAAAAGAACAAGCAACCGGAGGGGAGGGAAGAAGCTGACTTGCTCCTTCATGATTGCAAGCAGAATAAGGGTCCATCCTACGTATCATTCCCGCAAGCACGCAGGAGCACGGGAACACCGGGGTTAAGTTACAAACCCCACCGAGTTCAGTAAAGAGCAGGCACTGCCGCTCCTGCCCCAGCCTCCAGCCCAACGCCATCTGTTTCTCAACTTGCAGCCGGGTCTGACGGCAGCAGCGGGGCCCTGCAGTCTGCTGCTTTGGGGGGTGATGCCGCACTTGGGGGGCCTCGTCCCGCGGGACGTTTCGACGGGTAGGGCAGGAGAGACGCTCAGCACCGCTGCAGCACCACAGCCGGTGCGATGCAGGAGCGCAGGCACTGCCGCCAGGACCCCGCCGTCCCGGTCCCCAAGCGCGCTTGGCTGCAGGAGCCGGACGCATCCCGGACACACGTCCAGTCCCGTCCTGCCGCCCGCCTCCATGCGCCGACACTGACATCTAGAGGCACGCTCGCCTCTGGGAAGGACCACAGCTGCCCGCAGGCAACGTAGCCACACCGGCCGCACCGCTGGCCACACTGCTCTCAGAGCGGGCAGGGAAACACCGTGGCCCAGGATCCAGCCCACAGGAGCCACGCTGCCCTGTGCCCCCACGGAAGCCTCCCCGTGCCCCCAGCACCCCTTCTTACCAAACTCGCTGGCACACAGGTGCTCCACGATGGCCTCCGACTTCATCTCGTTGTCGCAAGGGGGACACACGGTCGTTCCTGGCAAGAGGAGGGAAGAGGTGGTGAGGAGCCAGGTCAAGAACCACCGCAGAGCCGTGCTGTCAGATCACCGCCCTCAAAGAGGGGCACGTCACCAGGCGCCCTGCCACGGGGTCCCAGGTCCCAGCCCCACGGGACGACACCCTGCTGGGGGTCAGGAGCCGTGCAGCAGCTCACAGGGCAGCGACGGCCATGGGCAGCCTCCTGCCAGCCCCGCTCCAGCGCTGCCAGCGGCCCCGAGGCCAGGCACAGGCAGGGGCAGGCAGCTGCCAAGAACGGGAGGCCAGCGCTGGCTAGCAGAGGGGTTTTCAGGGCCAGGCACTCAGCTGAGGGAAGCTGCTCATCGAGGGCCCACAGCCCGCCCACGTTCCCCTCCCCACGGCACGCCAAGGAGGGCACGCAGCACCCAAACCCCGGCACGGCAGAGGGACGGTGCCCAGGGACGGCTCACGCACCGAGGGGCTGCCCCAGCCAGGAGCCACCCCGGAGCCAGGCGGGGGGGGAGGTTCAGGACTGGCACAGCCCAGCTCAGCACAGGTTCCCCCTCGGTGCCGGGGACCACCCTGCAGGCTGCCCAGGCATCGCACGGCAAGCCCCTGGCCTCCCTGCCGGCCCCCAGGTTGGTGCCGGACCCGCGCACCGCTTCCCTCCAGAAGCCCCTCCAGCGTGACCCTGAGAGCGGACAACTTCTCTTTTTTGTTTTCAGCCTGGCAACACCCCGCGGGGCAGCCTCGCGGCTCCGGTGGAGGAGAGTCGGCTCTGCTCGCCAGCCGCTGGTGGCGGCCGACATCATCCTCTTGGGAAATGCCAGCCCAGAACATTTCATCAGGATCCATCCTGGAAGGAAAGCTCACTTCACACAGAGAATAAAAAATCTGTTTCCAGGTTCCCGTCTCCAGCCGGAGCAGAGACCACCCAGCAGCACAGACGCAGATTTGCGCTACTGGCAGATGAATTTATTGAGCTGGGAGATGCTGCTTCTGTTCCTGGTCCAGCAGAACGGAGGGCTCTTTCCCACACAAGGGAGTTATTCTCAGGAATGGCGCTGCAGCAAAACATCTGCTGGTCCCTGCGTGCAGACGGAGCACTCACCCCCTTCCAGCCTGCAGCCGGGCCAGCAAGACCCGCAGCGTTGCTGGACAGAAAAAACCAGAGAGGTCTCCCAGCAAGAGGGCTGCAGAGACAGAATGGCTGGCGAGGGAGGCACGGCCACGACCCACGCCGACCACAGAGTCGAGTCTCCTCAGTCCCAGATGCCCCATGGGGTTTCAGGTGAGACATTGGTTTTCTGTGGCTTGTTCTTCCCCTCTCCCCGCCCCGAATCTGTTCTGTGCCAAATGCTAATTCCTGGGGTCGTGTACCACATCTATTAATCACACGTGCAGAGCAACTGGCCTTCCAATCGCCCTGACGTGCAAGTCACAAGGCAACCTTTGCAGCCCCCAACGGCTGATTCAATAGTCCCACTCCTGGTACCTGGGTACCTGTGAGAGCTGCCCATCACCTGGGAAACTTCCTCTTCCAAAACCTTAATGTGCAATTGCCACTTTTATCATCTTAGAGTGACACAGGCAGAAGCCAGCCTTTGGGGGCACGATGACGTCCCCAACACTTTATTTTTAAAATCAGCAGTCAGAATATTTCCATCCAGGCTGCACATTTAATGAGCTCATGATGAGGGAGGGAGGATGCTCGCAGAAGGGTGACAGCCTCAGCAGTCTGTCTCTGCTGCAGTGCCAAGAGTTCGTTACTGTGCTGGGGACCACCCTCGGGAACGAGAGGGAGTACCTGCCATGCACTACCTCATCTCCGCACATCCCAGCGTGCAAAGCACTTTGCTGAGCCTCAGAAGCCAAAGTGCACGCTAGGAGACCGGCCGAGCCTACACGGACCACACAAACAATGTGAAAGCCACCTCTGCGTCCACGCTACGAGCTTTCCAGGCAACCAAATTAAGAAAATCCCAGAAATGGAAAATAAGACTCATTGTTCCCTGGTGAAAACCCAGGCTTTGTTTTTGCTGTGCTATGGCAGCCCCTGGGAACGCTCTGGCCCAGCCAGACTGGCAGGGACCCCCCTGCCCGGCAGGGACCCCCACCTCGCTACGGCGAGGCCCCAGAGCCAGCAGCCATCCTGCGTGGGCTGGAGCCGCTGCGGTCGCCCTGGGCAGCCCCATCCGTGGGGCAGCACATCCGCCCCCCCCTTCCCACCGGCAACAGAACGCAGGGCTGCCAGCCACGCTGCCGACGCATCCTGCCAACGCTCCTCTCGCCACGGAGAAGACACTTCCCTGCATCTCTGCTGACGCCCCGGGCAGGGGGAGCGCTGCCAGCCGTCCAACGCAGCACGAGCATCAGCCTCACCTGCGCGCACATCCTGCTGCCAGGCTGCCGAAACCCTGCACCGGGGCAAAGTCCCTGGCATGCCACCCCGTGCCAGGAGGACCCCCATGGCCTGGTGAGTGGCAGCGGGCACCCGGTGCTCACCCCAGCTGCGTGCCGGGTGGCTCCATGTGCGAGGACCATCCTCCAGCCCTGCTTCCTGCAGCCCCATCGCAGCACGGACGTGGCTGCAGGGCTGCCAGGGGACATTGTCCCGTGCTAAGGGAAAGGGAAATGCTCCTCTCCCATGGGACACCCCATCACGCCCAGGTTGGGAGCACAACCGGGACCCGACCAGCTTAAGCACAGCTCTGTGCCCCCCGAAAAGTGCTGTTCCGTGGAGCCACAGCTATCCTCAAACTGCCTACCCTCCCACCCCTGCGGCACCGTGGCCAACGTCTTCCCTTTCCCGTGCGATCCCAGGCTGAAGGGGTCGACACGAAGCCCGGCCACGATTCCGGGTCCTCCCACCCCAGGCAGTGCTCACTGCAGCGGCCCAGAGGCAGCCACGCTGCACGTGCCCCGCCGGGCTGCACCCCACGACACCCCGCCACAGCCCGTGGTATCGGGCACAGCCAGCCGCCTCCTTGCCTGCTGCACTTCGGCGGGGGCCCATCTTCTGCAGCTGACAGCTCTGCTCCAAGCACAACCTCAGCCTGCTTCCAGCTCGCTTTTTCCCTGCTGACCATTTTCTAATGCCTGGCTTTAGAGCCAGCTTACTCCAGGGGCAGGAGAAGGAATGTGTAATGCTATATTAATCTGCAACTCCCCTGATGCATCCTGTGGGCCTGCAGGCTTTACCACCTCGTGCTTAAGGAGAAAGGAATTCAGCAGGTCAGCTCTTTGAGAGGCAGAAACAAATTCCAATTTTGAGGTGTTAATGGGGAAAAATACTGAAAGGGCTCGTTCTTATTAGTGCCCAGAGAAAAGGGGGGACACTGCTGGGTTCTGACCCTCTTTGAATCAACAGGAAACATACCCCAGCACCCGAGACCGAAGGGGCTCCAGGAGCCGGCGCTCACAGAAAACACACACAAAACAAAACTGCGGACAGGGGCTCCCACAGCAGAGCCCCGGACGGAGGGAAGGACCCGGCACGCTCAGGGACGAGGGTTGAACCGCAAGCGTGCTCATCCGGATTGCACCCCTTGTCTGCGGGAGGTGGCAGTGCCAGCAGACAAAGCGCCGGGCGCCTCGCCACGTCTGGCCCCTGCCGTCACTGCAAACCGCTCACGGATCTTCTGCAGAGCGCGGGAGCAGGAGCACCAGCGCCGGAGACCCGGCTGTGTTGGTTTACGTTACAGCAGCGGTTGCAATTAACTTTACGTTTGCTCCGTTCACTCTAAGCTCTTTGGGACCAGAGCGTCCCAACGCACGGTGTATGCGGCACACGGAGCTTCGCCAACCGAAGGTTACTTGTAGGAGAACGCACGCCAGATCCCTCTGTTGCAAACCAGCGTTAACGCCACGAAAGCTGGCACACCCCAGGGCAGCAGGTCCCATCCAGCAGATTGCCGGGGGACCTGGTCTCCTCACCTTGAAGAAGCATTTCCTAGCAAGGTTGCTTGTCCCCACAGAGAGAAGTGCCCCGGCCGGTGCGATGGGCACAGTGAGCTCGACCTGACGCGACTGGAGCTGCGGGAGCTCAGCCACCGTACACGCAAGGGTTTCTCTTGAAACACTCTCAAGCAGCCAGGGAACGTGAAGATGGCTGTTTATATTTTTCCATTGAACGCTGAAGAGAGTTCACATTTGCACAACACTTTTAAAGCCTTACTTTTTCTGTAAATATCCCTACAAACAAATTGCTAATTTAAAAGTGCTTGAGACGTAAGTTTTGCAAAGCCATTTAGCAGGCAGTGGTTTATCCGAGCGGCTGCAATACTTCCTTTCAATACTCACCCAGCTCCAATTCACAGTTCACTCAAAGAACAAGTTAATACACCCTAAAGCTTGTGCAGAACGAGGCCTCTCTGCACACCAAACAGGACCAGCAATAGATCCACAAAGGACTCAAACCTGAGCTGACATAATTCCATCTCATAAAGTCACTTTAGTGATGCCAGCGAACAACAGCATGGTGCCCAAATACCGTGCTGGTGGGCACGTCAGCAGCACCAAAAGAAAGCAGTAATGTCCCACCCAGTGCTGCTGTCCAGATAGGTCTGAAAGGCGATCGGAAAGTTAGTTGCTAAACGACATAAGGGAAAACTTAGCAGGCGCTGCTCACCTAGAAGACTGTTCCCAGGTCTTGGGTCACTAAAGTCCCTAAAATGAATGACCTGCAAACAGGTCCAACTCCGTTTCAGACCTGGGAAGGGGCAGCTCGACAGCAAGCCACTCAGAAGTTCAGACCCAGCTGGCCCAGGAGCACGCTTGGATGCAAGTCCCCAGGGAATAAAAGCAACCTTTGTACCTGCAACACGGGACACAACTGCAGTCTTGACCAAGGGTCTAGGTTCACACAGGACAGATGATTTTAGAGCCTTCCTGGAAAACAAAGAGCTTCCTCCAGCAATCGCATCAGTAAGCGCAAGCCACGGCAAGGAAGCCAGCACGGCTGTGCTGCCATCAGCGCCGCAGGGGGAGAAGCTGCATCCCTGGGAGCGAGAGCAGCCAAACCTCAACCCCCCGCACAGGTACACGCTTCTCACCCCACCTGTCTCTGGATGCCACTGCCGAGACACAGCAGAGTTTCCCCGTACAGCTCCGGCGGGTGCCAAGCTCTGGCGTCCCTCCCTGCCTGCTCCGGGCAGCCTGCCTGCCTGCCTGCAGCAACTGCCCCGTCCCACTAAAGCCATCGCTCTCCGCTTCCTTCTCCATGCCCCCACACTGGCTCCTGGGGACATCTCCAGGGTGTCACCCCTCCGCTGTAGGATGCAATCCCTTCCTGCCCCATAACTGAAGGGCTCCCCGACCTACGAGTCCCGCTGGGATGAGCGGGATAACACTGCACATCCCCTGCAAGGGCTCCCAGCCCAGCACGACGTAAAGCCTTTGTCTGTAAAGGTAACCGCACGCAAGCGGCCGCTGCAAAGGGTGACCCTTCCCTCCAGATGAGCTCCGGACACAGCGCAGAAGCCACGGCAATTACTCAGCCCCACGCACGGCTCCCCCGTCCCTGAGCTCCTCCCAAGTGCCTGCGCTATCCCCCCGTGAAGCGGGGAGTGCCCATCCTTTTCAATGAAGCTCCGGACACACGAAAGCATTGCGCTCTTTTATAGCCCTCTGCCTTCTCCCTCTACAAATATTCCTCCTGCCAGCCTTTCAAAGCGCTCTGATGCAGAATGCCAAAGCATCACAAGGATATTTATTTATTTTCAAAGTTTTCAGCAACAACTTACTGCAACTCAGACAAACGAGCCAGTCTGACGCCAAACAGACCTGCCACAAGTAATGGCAACACACAGGAACCACGTCCGCTTTCCCCAGCCGTTCCTTGATCAGTCCCTTGCCCCTGGCCAGCACACAGCCACCGACTGCCCAGCCCCTCGCCCCAGGAATGCTTGGGAAGCGGGGTACCCCGCCAGGATTGCTGTCACTATTTACTCCGGTCAGGCAGTGCTTTCTGCCGCGGGGGACCACGTCCTCTATTGCTGCCAAGAACGGCCCCGCAGGAGTTGGGCTTGGGAGAGGAAACGCTGCCAGGGTGGTGCAGCACCCACCTGGAGGACGGCGGGTCGGAGCCCTGGTCCGTCAGGGCCCTGCGCGGGGATCAGAGCAGCCACGTACCCGCCGTACCCCGGCACCATCTGCCCCCGGGCTCGGCTCCGGGCTCGAGGCGAGGAGCTGGCAGGGTGTCCTGCCTTCCTCGGGACAGCAGCGCTCGCAGAGCGCTTGGAGACTGGAGGAGGACCGCTGCCAAGAAGCGGAGTTCAGGTGAGCCTTCTCCTGCCGCAAGACCCCCTTCAGTCCCATACGGCCTCTCCTGGGCTAACGCCTGCCCCATCAGCGCCAGGAGCAGGGCGGCAGCACCGGCCGTGCCTTACCTTTGGGCCTGGAGACCTCGGTGGCGTTGGGAGCCGTCATGGCAATGCAGACGTCGTCCTGAGGAAACTGGTCGCACTTGAGCATCTCGGGCCAGAAGAAGCCAAAGAACTGCATGACGGGCTCGCAGGAGTCGCGAACGGCCTCGCAGAGCCAGCGGCACGGGTAGACGGGCCGGTCCAGGCAGACGGGGGCAAAGAGGGAGCAGAGGAAGACCTGGGTGCCCATGTGGCAGTTCTTGTTGAGCAGCGGCACCCAGCTGCTCGCCTGGTGCTTCACCTCGGCCATGGTCTCGTGGTCCAGCAGGTTGGGCAGCACCATCTTGTCGTAGCCCACGCTGTGGCAGAGCCGCAGGTCGGCGGGGATGGCCACGCACTGGTGGGGTTTGGCATAGAAGCGCCCGCCCGGGTAGGGGCCCAGGTCGGACTGGTAGCTCACGTAGTCGTACTCGCTGGCCCCGCCGCACGCCAGCAGCCCGGCGGCCAGCGACACCAGCGCCCGCAACGCGGCCCCGCGGGGCCCCCGCACGCTGCCCATCGCCGCGTCCGCCGACGGCGGCCCCGACGGCGCCGCCCGCCGCTCCCCGCCGGGAGTCCGCTGCCGGCGGCCGCCCCCCCCCCACCCCGGGGAACCCTCCCCGCGCCCCCGCCGACGGAGCCTCCTTCCCCCCCCCCCCCCGCCGCTGCGCCCTGATCGGGGCCCCCCGCCCCTACCCGGGGCCCCCGCCCGGTGCCCGCTGCTAGCAGCTCCCCCCCTCCCCTCCCCGTCGGACGCCGGGCTCCCGCTGCCGCCGAGCCGCCCGCTGCCGCTGCCCCTCCTGCCGCCGCCCCGGCCCCGGCCCCGGTCTGGCCCCGCCGCGCCGCGCCGCGGGTTTGTGAGCCCCCGGCAGCCAATCAGGGCGGTGCCGCCCGCCGCGCGCTCGCTGGCCGGTGTCAATCAGCGGCCCCGGGAGCCAATCCCGACCCTCCCCGGCCCGCCCCGACCCGCCCCGCTCCTCCCGGGCGGGCCCCGACGGCGCCGCGCCTCAGCGGCCGGCCGGCAGCTCCGCGCCCCGGGGGTGCCCGGTGGCGGGCGGGCGCTTCTCACGGGGGGCTGCGCAGGCTGCGGGACAGCCCCCGGAGCGTCCCCGACGGCGCTAGGCAGCCGGGCTTGCCCCGGCGCCGGAGCGGGAGCTTCCCCGCGCCACCTGCAGCGCGGGCTGCGGGCGGGAGAGGGGCCGCGGAGCCCTGGCCCGACGGGGTGCGGGACAGGGGCACGGGGAGACGCACTCCATAGCCCAGCGTGGCTGCTCCCCCGTGGGCGACCCGAGCCCTGCGGAGCCGTGCCGAGGAGCCCGCCGCCACCGGGCGCTGGAGCCAGGGCAGCTGAGGGAGGCCCAGGCGCTCCTGGGCGGCTCTTCCAAGGTTGCAGATGTTTCTGAGAACCTGGACTGGACCGTGCAGACCTCATTTCCCTGTGGACAAATTCCAACAAAAACTATGGTATTTGCAAAAAAAAAAAAAAAAAAAAAATACCAACAGGAGAGAGAAAGAGTCGGTCTGTTTCTTAAAGAGGTATCGCGCCTGGGAAACCTGGCTCCAGTCCTGCCAGGGAAGCAGAAGCCGTGCAACAGCAGCATCCGCTCTGTCCCCAGCAGCAGTGCCAGCCCCTCGCTGCCCCTTGCAAGAAAAGGGCACGCGTAAAGCAGACCAGCGGCGCTGCCTGCCGCGGGGCAGGAGCTCCGTGTAGGGACTGCTCCCGGCAGCTCCTCGGAGCGGGAGCTAGGCCACAGCCAGCCTGACGGATTGCGGCCACAGCCACGCATCCTGCTCGGGGACGAGCGGGAGACGCCTGGCACGGCTCTGCTGGGGAGACAGGACTGGAGCGCAGGCCAGAGCTGTTCCCCACAGCAGGCGGACACAGGCTGCTGCGCTCCCGAGGGTCTGCAAAGACTTGCTGCCCTCCAAAGCCAGGAGCTGGACACGGTGAGGACGGTGGCTGTGGACCTACCGGGTGCCAGCGCAGGTGTGCAGTCCTGCTCCGTGGGCAGAGCAAGGTGCCCCTCGGTGCCAGCCGGGCAGAAGGAGCTGTCTCGGTCCCCGCGTGTGCAAGATCTTGGGCGGCTCTGCCCGCCGTGTGCCCGCGCGTCCATGTCCGAAGGATTTCTCCTGAGCTCCCTCCTCCGGACTCATACAAAGCTCCCATTACTGCTGCTGCCTTTTGCTTAAACAGCTTGTGCTATTTAATACAGGAACTACACCTCATTGAGAGGTAAATGGAAGAGGCTCTGCAGCCTGGAAGCGTGAAAGAGCCACTTTCACCTGAGGGCCAACAGAAGAGTGAAGCCAGTTAGCACTGCTAATGAAGTGGAGAATTCAGCAGTAAACAAGAGAAATCTTCACCATAAGGTGCCAGTAGCTGAATGAAAGAGGCAGTTGGATGGAGGAGGCCCTCTCCTGCTGCTTGGGCTCAGGAAATGGTAGCAAAGCACTGATCACTGTTTGCACCAAGAAACAGCTGCAAAATGGACTTCTCATCCCTTGGGGAATTCTGGCAGCCTAGAATTTGCTTTTACCAAAATCAGTTTACAAACACTGAAACACCTCATTTGGAGAATGTAGAAAATACCGCGGTGTCCCAGTAGCGTGCTGTAACGTGGTACACAGAACGGGGCACTGGTCTGTTTGAGGGCTGCTGGGCTGTATTTCACTCAAGAATCTTTATTTGCACCCAAGTGTTACATCCTCAGGTATAAGTCTGTGGTCCAGAACATGACCCCTGCTCATCTGGGACACTCAGAACCAAATTGTGCAAGTAACTCTCCATGTTCACTTGCACGATCATAAGAAAGTCTCAGACTCTCTCCATTTTCAGAGTGGCCACGGGCATGTTTTGCTTGGCAGTGCTGTAATCTTTCTATTCCAGGCTGAGTAGTGTGATAGAAACATCATAGCTAGGCAAGACGGGGACTTGGGAAAGTCTTGTTTGAAAGTTGGGGACCTCTCCAAAGGCAACAGCAGTTAACACTGCTACAATAATAAAACTACAGTCAGGATTTTGGTTGTCCCCAACTCAGTAAATACCACATGGAGCAAGGTAAACATCCTCTCGTGGTCACTCCAGAGACGTGTGCCACCACGTACCTGGAGCATCCCACACCGATTACTAGGCTGGCTGCAACCCTGACATGCTGTACAGAAGTCGCTGAGCTCGAAGGGCTGCCCACCACAGTTCAGCTCTCTTGATCCAAGCAGGAAAGCTAAAGATGGCACGCCTTGGCTGCTAAATCCGTCCACGCTCAAAGCTTGGACAGTTCTTGAACTCAGCCCAGGGAAGGTCTTTACTGGCTCCCTTCTCTTCTGTGTCTGATATCCACATTCACAGCAGCAGCGCCCATATGGGAATCCAAGAGTGAATTATAAACTGAAATAGAATTGCCCAGAAAACCTTTTTTCTTTAAAAAAAAAAAAAAAGGGAGAAGAAAAAAAAAGCCAACAGCTCTGGTCTAGACCACTAAATTACTTAATACACAGTATAAGGCCTCTTAAATAGCAGCTGCCCAGGAAGGACTGCTCTTCCAACAAACCCCTTCCAAATTGGGCATTAACTTTTCTGAGTGAAGCCTGTGCAGCCATTTCCGTTCATAATTATGTAGCCCACTACTACTTAAATCTCTGCATAGTCTCTAATGTCATCATTTAACTTTGCTTTATAGCCTCTCCCACAGGGGCTAACATAGTCTTATTGAATAATGAGATGCTGTGCAACATGCACAGTTTCGGCTATCCCCAGTCCTCTCCTACGCTTTGAAAAGCCCAGCCCAATTAACCGTGCTTATTTCTAGCTCCATTGTTCGTCCCCGCAGCCCGCAGGACCACGCGCTCTGCCCCCCACCGCCGCTTCCTCTGCTCCTCGCGGCTGTTCTCCTCCACATCCACCCGTGGCGGGTGCTCACCGTCGAAGGGACGGCTGGAGGCTGACGTGCCCCCACGCCGTCGTCACCCACCTCGCTTGCTGGCACCGATGCCCTCCCGCCCCTTCCCAGCCCCCCTGGCTGTGTTGGCCGACGGGCAGTGTCACGGGGCACGCTCTGCCCTGGCCCGGCCGGGCACTGGAATGTGCGTTTCCCTCCACGCCGCCCCGGGGAAACAGGCAAGCGTGGGATAATAGAATATATTAGCCCTGAGCCCATTCAGCCCCGGGCTCTTTACGAACAATGGCTGCTAACTGAGCTGATTTTTGCCAAATGACTGGCTTTCGTGCATGAGCAGCAAAGTGGAGCCCCCAAACAGTCCCGTGCAACAATCCGGCAAGCGCTATTGCCCAGGGCCCATTGTTTTACCGCTGCGTTTGAGGGCATGGAGGAGTCATGGCCTTGCCTGCCCTGGCATTTCTTCCCCGGTTTCCCACCGCTGCGCTAGCCCCGTCTCAGCCCCAACAGAGCCAGCAGTGATGGGGGAGCTGAGACCGGTCGGCCACAGGTATCCGCCGTCCCTGCCCCAAGCGGGGCGACACAAAAACCACCACCAGCCGCTCCGTGCCAGGGCTCGCGCTACCCCGCGGGGCCGGTGCCCCTGCCGAGGAGGGCACGGAAAGCCCTGGAAGGCAGCTCACCCCCCACGTCCCGGCACAGGGACCCCACCGTGCCAGCCCTGCAGCGTGTGACTCCCGCACCGCCTCCGGCAGCAGGACAGCTCCCGGACGCCATCCAGGAATATTTGCTTTAGATTAGACACCCCCTCGGCCAGCTGAGAGCCGATAGCCCCTGCCGGGGTCAGCCTGCAGAGGAGGATGTTAGTTTTGCCGTGTTTGTTTTCTGGTTCTCTCAGCGGATAGCGCCGAGGGTCCATTAACACTGGTGCAGCCAGGAATGCTCCCTTGCCTCGCGACACGGGAATCTGCGCGGGGAGGTTTTTGCAGCTGCGGCGACCCGCTGTGCCACCCCAGCTTGGTGCCCGGCACCGCTTGGGCTGCTGAGGACGCTTACGGCAAGAGCCAGCCCACGGCGGGGCCGGGATCAAGGCACGCAACAATTCCAGCCGATGTCTCCCGTTAGTGTGAAATTAGCGCCATTAAATGCTATAACTAAACACAATCAACAAAGGGTTTACTAGCTGAGATAACATATAAAGAACTACAACGGCTAACGCCTTCAGCACTGCTGAAACCCTGACCGTCTGCCCCTAGTCCCAGGAGGGAACTGATGGCAAATATTTACAGGGGCTTATAAATATTTATCCCGTAATAACTTGCTGCATTACAGCACATTCTTCTCTATGAGGCTCAGCTTTGCCCTGGACCAGGTGCAGGCTGTGGAGAGGGTCTGTAGCATATATAAAGTTTGTCTGAATAACATACAGCGAGCACAATAAAATAGCCAGCAGCTGAGCCGCTTGCGTGAAATGTGCTGCAAGTCATTTCTTACCCAACAAAAGAAAAATGTGGCTGGGGAGCACAGGTGTGCAGGCACCTCAGTGTGGGTGCAAACCCCTTCTGTGTTGCCAGAGTAACCTGGGGAAGTGCTGCGAGTCACCGGGGAGCTATAAATCACACCGCTGGGCCGATGTGATGGGGGTCTCAGCCCAGGAGCAGCCCCAGGGTGAGCGAGCACACAGGGATCCTTGGCTGCTTTGGCCAGGACTCCAAAGGAAGGGAGCTGGAGACCTGCCCACCACGAGGAAACATCTCCTCACGCTTCTCGCTCTGTGGCAATCCTCTGTCCAAGGAATCAACCTACTGCACCCTGAAATCACTAGATATTGCCGAGATCTGCTCTGCACGTGGCGGTTGGGCAGCAGTTCCCTGCAGTGCTGCACGTTGAGGGCTCCTCTCCGGTAGCTGGAACCCACAACATCAGTAGGAGTCACAGAGGGACCGGCCCATCACGGCTCTTCCTTTGGTCCGGCGGACCCGGCAGACCAAGCCCCAAGGGGACCGCCAGCTCCTTAACAGGCACCCGCACCGGTCGCCGGGAATTATCCAGGGGGTCTGAGAGCTCACCAGGTCTCTTGGCCTTGAAGGAAAGCCGGGCTGTTGGCTGGGGTTTCTGGAAGTTCTTCTTTGGACCCTCCATAACAAAACCCAGAAAATAAATGGGTTTGTAATTTTTCCCTGACTTTCCCCAAATGAAAGCCCCTCTCTGCTTCTTCCCAACCCTCCTCTGTGCTCGGTATTGAAGTTCAGATGGTTCCGGTGCAGGTGTCCAGAGCACAAGCCTGGAGCTGGTGGTGTGGCAGCACCCCAGGAGTGCCGGGTGCCCATGCCGGGCGCTACCTGACCGGCACCGCGCGACCAGCACCGTGCAGCATCCCTTCCCTGACCTGCAGGGACAATTTCTAGCCCTGCTGCAAGCAGTGCACTCTCTTCATCTGCTGCCCGGTGCAAATTTGACCTGCTCAGCAGTGAAGAGAGCCTGGAACCACCACTTAGCTGTGGTGGTGTTTCATTTGTTTGGAAGCCAGATATTTATCTTCCCTCTAATAATTTTCTGAGCCACCCATCCACTTATTTATTTATCTTTCTCATGCTTAATGATTTGCAAGAGCGTAAGCAGCCTGTGGTTTGGAAACCATGCGACGATCTCCAAGCAGCACCAGAGATGGAGTTCTGAACTACTTCCTAACATGAATAAACAGTGTGGAAAGGCTCCATTGTGTATATTCTAAGTTGCTATTT
Source organism: Balearica regulorum gibbericeps (assembly GCF_011004875.1). Lineage (NCBI taxonomy): Eukaryota > Metazoa > Chordata > Aves > Gruiformes > Gruidae > Balearica > Balearica regulorum. The sequence continues at coordinate 1,549,082 of NC_046210.1, read as the reverse complement.
TCTTAACCCTGTCTCATTAAGATGGATGGAGTTTCTGCTTATTAGTAATTTGGCAAGTTCCTCTTTGTGTACACTCTGCACTTCTCACTAATGACGCTTTGCTTCAGTGATTAACAAAAGAGACTTCCAACATAGTCAGTGAAAACACAGCCACGCACTTGGGGCACTGGGACGGAAACCCAAAGTTCTGGAGATGCCGTTTGTGGAAGACAAGAAACTTCAGGGAACCCAGAAAAAGAAAAGTTGCTGGTCATAAAACCTTTCCTGACATTCAAATAATTTTGACCTAAGGACATTGGTTCTTTGATTTACACGCACAATCGCAGAGCTGACAGAGCCTATAACAAAGTGATTCAGAGCCCTTACGCTGCTGTTCCTAAAACACGTCCGATGGAGATGAAGCTGGCACTGCTACTGCCTGGATTTACAGCTGGCCATTAAAGTATGTTTACAAGCCTTTAGTACAGTGTACACATCTGGTAAATCATTGATTGAACAAATAGCTCCTGGTGTCATGCTCCCTCTGTCAACTTTTTCCACTACTATGTTACTCAGCACAGAATCATCTGCTCCAGACCCCCTTCCCTGCGGCGTCTGCCAGCCCGCAGGCAGGCGCGCGCACACGTGCCCAAGCAAGCAGCCGCGCACGTACCCCGATTTGCACGCGTAGCCTGGCTCGTCACTGCGATCTAGATGCAGTTGGACACACGCCTACGCCCCAAAACCCACACAGGTCTCTGGCACGCCCAGCTGATCTATGCCTTACCTACAAGCAGGGGAAGTGGTATCGCCTGCACAGGGCAGTCCCAGCTAGCTACGCAATGGGCAAGAAACGAGGGAGGAGGCTGTTTCATCCTAGGGATACGTGTGAGAGAAGAGAAGGCAATCAGGAGTGCCTTCGCCAGCCTGTCAGCGTCCGAACGCGGGATACGCTCAGCTCCTCGGCGCTGGCCAGTGCCCCAGCCGGCATAGCTCAGCGGGGCAAGGGGGACGCAAAAAGCGTCAAGAGAGTAACCCCGCAACTGCAGACACTGCAGGCAGACCAAGAGCCCGGAGCCCCACCAGCAGGCAAGATAAAGGTCCTAGATGAAGCCAGACCTAAGAGGACAGCTCTTCTCTGCCTGCAGCCACGTGCGAGCCGAGCAACACACACACACACACATGCGCGCGTCCGTTCGGAGCCAGGCTGCACCACCAGCACGGGCGCCGTCCCCCCGCGCCGGCCGCGAGCTGCCAGACCCTTGGTGCTCGGGGCTCGCACCAAGGAGTCAAAGCCAGGGCTGGGGTGGGGGGGGGTGCAGGTTTGCTGCATCAGCACAGGCACAGTGGAAGGAAAGCAAGATGGAGATGGGGACCAGCGCCAAGAACGTGGTGGGAAGCAGCATCGTCTCCCCTGGCCCTGGGGCGGCACAGCGCGTAGCCCACGCACAGGACCCACACCAAAGTCTTCCTTGCAGCGCGACAAAAATGCTGTGTTTGGTGCTTTACCAAGCGTGCCAGTTCCCCGGGGCCAGGGAGCGGGAGGAGCTGAGAGCCCCCGCCACGGCTCATTGTGCTTCTGTGAGAGCATCTGGCCAGCTGTGCAGTGATCTGTGGCCAAACCCTCACTCCCCTGGCCAGGGAGCCGGGCAAAGGCCAAAGGGTAAAGGGCGAAGCACGGGAGCAGAAACAAAGCTAGATCAGCTCATTCATGCAAACCTTTTCAAGAGCTTTTGGGTGGCTGGACAGACAGACATGGGAGAGCAGGACTTAGCGTCCGCGAGCGAATGGCAGCAGGGACGCACAGGCTGCCGGGTCCCGTGCAGTCGCTTTGCAGCAGCTGAAAAAAGGAGGTGCGAGATCCCGCGCTCACAGCGGGCTTTGGAGCAAAACGAGGGTGCAGGGACTGCTACCAGCTAGAGACAGAGCTCAGAAAAGCAGGGGGGAACAGTAAAATCCTCGCTCTCCGCCGGGAAAAGGCACTGCACCCAGTCCTGTTCCCAGAAGCCAGCCCAGCCCTCCCCGACGCGGCACAGGTCTGTTTGCAGGACCGGCGTGGCATCTGCCAGCGCTCGGGCAGCTACGGACGGTGGAAAGGGAAGGGGGAATCGCCAGAGAGCGAGGCAGAAGGAGAGGAGGAGAGTCCGTGAGGGCAGCTTGCAAAAGACGACCCAGAAGGCAAGCAAGGGAGAGTTCCCCGCTGTCATCCCACTGCGAGCAGCGAGCCAGGGGAACGCAGCCTGGAGAAGCATTAAGCCGGCTTCCACCCTGCCCGGGTCGCTCCTGCAGGCAAAGTGCCCGTTCCCCATCCTCGTCCGTGCTCGCGGACGCTGGGCGATGTGGGGACCGGGAAAAGCCAGCACAGAGAACTGAGGCAGATTCTCTCCTGGGCTTGTGGAAACTACATATGGGACAAGCTGCTACAAACAATTTTAAAACAACAACAAAAAAATGCAGTCAGATTTAATCGTTAGCAATAACCTCTTAAAATAGCAGCTCATTAGCCCAAGTGCAAACAGCTTAAAAGTGTCGGCATGATTTGTGGGATCCTGTGGGGTCTTCTGGGATTTTCTGGGGTTCCTGTAAAAATAATGTAAAGAAGAAACACAGCCCCTGAGTCCTGAAGAGAAAAAAAATGTATTTCATTTCGCATTAGCACATGAAAAAGCATCTCTGATACATGGTAGGCTGCCATTTTGTTGCAAACCCAGAATCTCAAGGGCTGCAGGGATGGCAGTGCAGAAACACCAGACGCCACAAAACGGGGCAGATCCCTCGTGCCGTTCGAAGCCGGTACGGAGGATTCTGCAGCACCGGTGACTGCGCCAGGGCCGGGAGGCGGAGGAGCCGCCCCAGGAGGGTGCGATGCTTCAGCCGCTCTCTGCAGCCAGACGGGAGCAGGAGGACGAGGGACCACCTGGCTCACCCAAATGCACCCGCGTCCTCCTTGCACCCTGCTGACCCCAGCTTCCCCGGGGACCTGCCTCGCTTCCCGATGCGACCCTGCTCAGCGACCCAAGTGCAGCATCCTCCAGTGCCTAAATCCCACCGCACCAAGGGAACTTTGGAGCATCCTTGAAGTTAAGGTCTTGCTTAAGTGTTTTCCCGAATAAAAACTTTTAAATTCACCAGTAAAGTGCCTTCAGGGCAGGAACAGCCCTGCTCCCGCGTCCTTTCTTTAAGGGGTGGGAAAATGTGGTGGCTTTGCCCCAAGGCAGCTGCGTCTCCGGGTGGGAAGGGAAGAGGCTGAGCACTCTCCCTCCATCCCTACTGCATCCAGCTGGTGCTGGTGCCGACTTCCGAGGGAGACTGGGAGACGTTGGCTTGAGGTTGAGTTCCTGGGGCACACCAGCCCTGAATTTCAGGTTTTTAATGGGCTGGCAGGGCATCCGGGAGGGAGGAGAGGGAAATAGACTTTTCCTTCCCCCATAAATAATTTTATGGAAGATTTTAAGAGAGATTTAAAGAAGAACCTCTTCCCTCCCTCCCCCCCCTTGTGAACTGTACTGTGTATTTTAAACCGTTTGTGGAAGGGAATTAATTAACGCAGGCAGCAGAGCCCAGAGCTCTGCAGCAGCCCGTCCTCTGCACAATGGAGATCCCACTTTTTCTCCCCCGCCTGAAAAACACATGCCCAAAATCCGAGTGCATAAATTTTTTCTAGCCTAATTCATTTTGTAGATTGATGGAGAAAATCCATAACAAATATTTATGACTTTGCAATAAATAACCCTCACAGAAGTTACAAAGAGCTCTGGCGAGTCTCAAGGTAACTTTCAGCGAGTTCCAGGGGTCAGGGCAGATCGGGATACTAAGTCTATAGTGTTCGAGCCTTTGGCTCATCTGTTTTGAATTATTGGTATTACTCAGTTGAGCAGCGTTCTCAATGGAGTAGCTGTGCTGTGATTCCATGCCATATTTTATTTCTATGGTGGGAGAGAGGCTTCAATAATTATTAGTTGTGCTCTGTCGCAGCCAGCAAAAAACCAGTCCTGCGGTGTTTGCAGGCAGAGCCGTACGGGCTGGAGCAGGAAGGCGTCCGTGCTCAAGCGAGACTTGCCTCGCGTGGGACTCGGGGCCGGACGCTGCGTTTTGCTCCCGATTCAAAGCACGGAGCTGCCGAGCTGCTCACGGGTTGTCCGGTGCGAATGGATCGGGCGCTGCCTACAAGGCGCTTGCCGCGGCGTTGCGTTTGCACAGGCAACGGCCGATGCTGCCGGCCGGGCTGGCACCAGGCAGAGCTGGGGAGTGTCGGGGGGGGCAGATCTGCCCTGCACTGACTGAGCTGTTCGTCCCCGTTTAAAGGGATGTTGATGGTGTTTCGGCTGCTTTGCTGACTGCGGTGATGCCTGCCCAGGGAGATGCCGCACCTCGAAATGCTAAAACCACTGGTCGAAAGCGAAGGGGCTGAGGTGCAGCGGTGAGAGCTCAGAGCCGAGGACCACGTTCCTCAGCCCGTTTCAGCCGTTCACACTTTGCTTTCTGTTTTCCCGTGGGATCCTCACCTTTTCACCTGTGCCCACCCCAAAGCATGCCCAGTACCGCGCCGGGGACCACCGTTCGCCTTCACCGCGGTCAGACGGAGCAATCGCCAGGACTGCACCGACGCAGCCGTGCACGCTCGGGCAGCAGCCGTTCGCCCTGCCAAAGGCAGCCGGGCAACGTGTTGGGCGCTGCCGGAGCCGGCAAGGGGGCTGCGGGCACCGCAGAAGAGCTCGTCCTCACCGCACTGCGTGCCGGTACGCGGCACCGAGCTGTCGCCGAACCCCGGCACCCGCTTCCCTGGGGTGAGCAGGGAGCGAGCCCGTCCCTACTCCATCTTCGTTAGCTCTTAATCGTCACAACGGAAAGAGAAACCGCTGGCAGCATCACGCTGCTCTCCCGGGCGCAGGCTCCTTTCAGGGCTTTCAGAAAACAGGGTCAGACGTGTCTTCTGACCTGTGACCTGTCGCTTCCCTCCTCGCCATAATTATCTAATACAGCGCTCTCCCCGCCAAGTACAATGAAACAATTTGTCACTTCAATTGTCTGTCAGTCAACACTGGGGCCTTTTCAACAGGCCAACACATGTTTTTTGAGAGCTTGTCAGCAAGGGCTGTCTGGCCAGGCACATAACCATGGAAAATGGAACCTTTGTTAATTCTGGTTCTTAGAAAAGTAAATCCATTCACTTGCTTTTTTCAGGCCTTCAGTTTGGAATTTGCACAAGAAGCTGAATTGCCCCTGATCCCTAAATGATTGGTCAGAGGATTTGCATGAGGAAGCAGAAATTAATTATTCTTTTCTTTTCTTTTTATTTTCTGTAATTGTGTGTTTAGAAATGAGATTACATTCTACAGCAGCACGAGGGGCTGGGGGGAGAATTGCTTTGCATTTGTTTAGCTCCTTAGAGTTAAGATCACCTAATCGTTTCAAGCATTTCCTAAGATTCCCTCTCTTTTTTTTCTGCTTTAATGACCAAACAAAGATTGTGCTACTTCCCGGGGAACTTTTCTGGCAGCTGAGCTCAGCAGTGGGAGCCAGGGGCTTATCCCTCTGCCGAAATGGTCGTCTTGCTGCTTTCGGCTTGCAGGGCACAAAATGCATCCCAGAGCTTACGAGCTTGGGAGCTATGGTGGCTCCTTGTGTTGGAGAAAGGGGAAAATGGATTCCCACCAGCCCAGGAGGAAGACGCTGGTCGCTCGAGTCGCGCGGCCGAGCAGCACAAGACAGAGCGTGCAGCAGGTCCCGGCTCGGGGAAGGGCGCTGGGAGCATCTCGGTGGGTTCCCCTCAGCCAGGACTGATGCTGTCAGGGACACGGACCCACCGGCTCCAAGCCCTGCGGTCAAGCCCCTGTTCAGACCACCACCAAAACACTCCGGAGTCGTCCTCCCTTGAGGCGACAGGAGGAGGGAATGCTGCCGCAGCTCAGAGGCACTCGGGGTGAACGGTGGAAACCAAACAACCGTGAGCCACCACCAGCTCTGCCGACGCATCGGATGCAGTGGGTGCTGTGGGATGGACCGTGCTGGGCATCCACCAGGCTGCACGGACAGAGCAGCAGCCCCGTTCCCCGGGAGCAAAGTGCTGGAACGACGACGGCAGCAGAGCTGGGAGAGTCACCTCGCCATGCCAGGAACGTAGGGGAAGGCGAAAACTGAAAAGCTCATGATGTGTCGCACTGCCGTGCCATATTTTCGCTGTATGAACTGGTGGAGGGTCTGGTTCTCAGACAGGAGCAGCCAAAACACAGTCCCTTGGAAACTTCAGAAAAAAGTGGCCGTGCCCTTCGTAGGGCCTGGGGGAGCATCGCCCCAGGTGGACCCCGCAGTCTGCCCGATAAAGCTTCCTCACTGCTGAGCTTTCACGCAGCAGCTCCCTACAGCTCTCACGTTTTGCACAGTCACAGGCAATAACACTGATGACCTTGTTAATAGCGCAGATACAAACTGGTAGAGAAAAAAAAGTAAATCATTTTTTGATGCTACTTAGAGCTTCCTTCTTTTTTTTATCTTTTTAAATCAGCACCCTTTGAAATTCCCACTTTCTCTATTGATACACACGTGGAATCTTATTCCTAAATATTTAATATGAGAGAGATACCTCCATTTACAGGTACTCACCATTTTCTTACCCATGCGGAAGCTTCATTTTTGGGCAGACATATTTTATTTGAAAGCACTGCAGAAATGCTAGATGGCCCCTACTCGATTACAACCGCCCTGAGTGAAAACCTCTCCAGAGTTAGCTTTCCAGGATACCGCTATCCAAACCTAATTCAAACCATACAGGGAGCCCTGACGTAGAATCTTTCAAGCCTATAAAATGAAACAAATTGGCTTTGCAAGCGTATCTCCCAATCTAAGCTATGCCTGTAAATTCGATTTGTCCTTTTGGATCTATACGGCGTTAGGTGGCCTGAAAGACTCTTTGTTTCAAAGTCCTGTCTCTTCCACGAGCCCCGAGTTTCTGCATTTGGTCACGTCAAGCTGGAAAACTCTGTGCTCATTAACAGCGAGGACTCGGTGACCTTCCGGCATCTCAGCTTTGCCCGCGGGTCTCGGCAGGAGAGGAGCGGCACCGTGCAGCCGCGAGCACCCCACGTGTCAGAGCAGCTGCAGGGGTCCCCGGGAGCACCCCGATGCTCTTGGCCGAGGAGTCAGCACGCATCGCTGGCTTTTCCCGGAGAGATCCCTGCCGGAGCAAGGTTAGGGGCAGGTCCCAAGAGTCAGCCAGGCTTTTCGGAGCCTCGGGCTCTCAGGGTCCCAGCACATCTGCAAACAGGCCCTGGCAGCCGCCTCCTTCTCCGACCCACTCCCGGAGCAGGTACCCCGTGGCAGCACTCCGGCACAGGAGGAGATTCCCTGCGGCAACGCTCCCGCCGGCATCCAGCGATACCCAGCGGCTTCACCCGGTGCTCGGAGACCTGGGGGGTGACAGCAAGGGAAACCCAGCCCGCGGTGAGGCGAGGAGGAAAGCGGCTGCAGGCAGCAGTGCCGTTCGGTGTTTCTGAGGCAGGATCTGCAGCCTTCAGACCGCAGCTGATCTGACTTACAAATAACAAATACAATCCTGTTCTTTGCGCTTGTTTTTTTCTTTGTAAACACTGAGCGAGATACCCACTGGTACAGGTTCAAATTACCCTCCCCAGGCAGCACCAGGGCAGGAGCCTCACTGCCCGCATGGCCGGTCAAACCTCCCGGAGCGGGGCTGGGGATGTCCCCGCGGCTCTCAGGACACGTGGAGGGGCTGGGGGGGATGCCGCGTGGGTTTGCTTTGCTGACCTCTGGGTGCTCCCCTGAGGCACTTTGCCTCCACCGGCTCCCTGACTTCTCCCCAGCGCTGGGAATAAGGTGCTGCCCCGTTTTGGTGGCCTTGAAGTAATCACGGAGGCATTGGGGGGGGTCGGGGTCCCTGAAAAACACCGCCACAAGACAGGGCACGGGCAGGTAGGCTTGCCAGACCCTCCGGCTTTATGCATCGTCGTTTTCCTTGGAGGCGTGTGAGCTTCCCTAAAACGGTGCCACTGCATCAAGCTACCACAACCGGTTTAAGTTTCCCAACTTGCAAATTCACTGCTGCGTGACCTTCACGGGGTGTCCAGGCTGAAAGGCCTGGGGTTCAGTGCAAGCGCAAGACAGGGTTTCCCTTCCCTCTGTTTGCAGCGGCGGCGCGGGCACGGGTGGGTTCCCGAAGGTGCAGCCCTCGAAAGCACCGTGGTTTTGTTGGAAGGGGCTGAGCTACTTCGGGTCGGCCGAGGGTGCGCAGTTTGGAGACAGAGCCTGGTTCTCTCGCTTTAATGGAGTAATTTACTACCTTCCTTTATGATTTCATGCACGCTTGCTATATAATTTTAACGGGCTTATTCTAATTCACCATCTTTGAATACGAATAAGCCTGTTAAAATTATGAACTACTTACGCATGGAATCATAAAATGCTGCAATGCAATATATGAATCTTTCGGAAACGGAGAGATTACGTGATCAACATTTCCACGCTTAGCTTTCACGTTCATCTGGCAAATCTAGAAGATTCCCAGTGATTACGGTTTTTGCCATCTTTTCTATTCCAAAAGCACGACAGTAGATCGATGTCTTTACATGAACGTTTATTAAATTCCATTTATCTCCTTTCTTGATTCAGGTTTTCAGTTAAGCCAGGGAAGAAATAGATTCTCGGAGGCTGCCGTCACCAATGCAGGATAAGGCAGATCTATTCTTACCCTTGCTGCGAGATAAGCTCAGCAATTCAGTCCACTGAAGTGTTGCCCTGAGCTCCTAAGTTGTATTTTTAGTATCTGGTTCAAACACATCCATGTCTGCAGAAGGCAAGCCGTTAGCCCCCGACAGAAAGCGGAAGAAGGTTTTGGTGCAGAGATGGAACATATTTATTCTTAACTGCCCCTATATTAACCGTTTTCAGAGGTGACCAGATACAGGACTGAAGAATTAGCACATTTACCTAATCATAAAAATTCCAGAGACATCTCCCATGTAGTAGCAATTATATTCCACTGCAAGGGCTTCAGAGTTTACTACAAAGGCCAGCAGCATCTCAGACACCCTGAAAACATATTTTTAATGTTTTTATAAACTCTAGTAAAATTGTAATTGGATAAAACCTTGCATTCAAAAGCACATTCTTTGAGAATATTTTATATGCACATAAAACATCTGAGAAAATGTTAACATTATGATCTTAACTGTTTGCACATTGGAACCAGCGAAAGGTTAGGAAAACGCAGTCCATCTGGTACGGTATTTTAAGCAGAATATTTCTGAGCGCATTTCCCCCAGCTACAACAGACTGAGGATGTATTACAACGCACGGGCCGAGATGCCGATCACGGCGTTCACAGACAAGCGAGCCCAATTTGTTCTCACCACACTTAGGACCCGGTTCCGCAAAAAAGGGACAACCCCCTGAGAACGCCACGGGATTTCTACAGCTTGCACGACGCCGTGCTTGCCGGAATACGCAGCCCTGCGGCCTGCACGGAGCTTGTTCCTAACCGGGGAAGATCTACACGCTACAGAACCCCGCTTGTGCGAGGAGCAAAAGTCTCGCCGAAAGCGGAGCGCCCTGCCAACAAAGCTGCGTGGCTTTTGGAGAAGAGCCGGCTGCCGCCCAGGCAGTGCCCCGCAGAGCGGAGGTCCCCCATGCTGCGAGGGCACCGAGCCCCACGGCTGGCGACGCGAGCGGTGCCGGGAAGGGCGGGCTGGAGAAAGCCACAGGCCCCAGGGAGGTCAGGAAGGGAAAGGCTGACGAGAGGGGCAAGCGGAGGTCTGCAGGGCTGGGAGCGCTCTCGGCCGACAGTTTGCGCAGCTGGAAGCCTCTCTGGAGCAGGAGAAGCCCAGCCGGGAGCAGGGAGCCAGGCTGCGAGCAGCCCGGGCGCAGGGGGACCGGGCTGGGGGTCTCTGGGCTCAGGTGTGCAGGAGGGGAGAGCTGGGGGCAGCCCCAGCCCCGCGCTCCCCGCTCTTCCCCCACGCCACACCGCGCCACGCCACCGGACTGGGGGTTTCCTATGGCCTGCGCAGAGGTTGTTTGTTCAAGCAAACCCATTAGGTGTTTATTAGCCTTCATTATGGAGTGCTAGAGGGTTAATTAGTTCAGGCTGTTCCTGTGGGAGGGGGTGGAGGGCAGGAGGGTGAGGGAAGATCAGCAGCAGCAGAATATCCGGGTTCCTAGGGCAGGCCACCACTTAGCCTGGTTTCTTTTTCTGGTTTTTTCTTTTTTTTTTTCCCCTCTTTATCTCTTCCCTAAGCAAATTAAGAGCGTCATTATCACATCTGCAAACTGCTTAGCACAGGAAAGAGTACGTGGGCAAGCGGAGGCTGGCGTGCCCAGCTCCTCTGCAAAGCTGGGGTAGGGGATGGGGGCAGCCGGGCTCCACGTCCCGCTGGGGCGGCAGGCGGGCAGCGATGCAGCCAGCGATGCCTCTCCGGGCTGCCAAAGAGGCTGCCGAAAGCCTCGTGGGGTCCAGCTGGGCACGGCCCTGGCCAGCCGATTTCTGGCAACCGGTGAGAAGGGCGAGTACATGTCCTGGAGGTAAGAGCTGAGCAACCAGGGCATCCTTTGAAGCTGTCCCTGGAATCCGCCAGCCTGGGCTCAGGACCAGGAGACCTTCCAGGGAGCTGGCCCGTGCAGATGTGTCCCTGGAGCATGTGTTTGGGGACAGTGACAGCACTGTTTATCATATTATATTGTTGCAAAATTGCTGCTTTTGTCCAGAGCATGACATGGGGGCTGCTTATTATATTCTGTAAAAACTAAACAAAATAAATCATTCTTGTGTTTATTTCTTCCTTGTTGAATTGTGGTGCAGTTGGCAGGGGACCACAAATGATTCATTAATCTCAGCACCGGATGGGATGTGAGGATGTTGAACCCTGGCAGATCAGAGAAGCCACACAGGGCTCCTGCACCAACCCACCACTTACAGCCTCTCGGCCTGGAAAGAGGGGGACAAGGGGTGATGGAGAATGCTTGCCAGCCACCAGCAAGCTGTTTCGACACTTAATCACCCTTCCATTAAAGCCTGAGTTCATCTAGCTTCTGCTTCCAGCTGACCTCAGTATATATACATTTTGGTCTGTTTTTATCAGAAACCGGCTCCCTCTGTAAATATGTACAGACCGTGGGAGAGGGGTAACTTGCACAAATCCAGATCAGCCACGCTGTCCTGACACCTGCAAGCCCTCGTGCCAGCTCTTAGTCAGGCACGACAGAACCCGTCCCTCTTCCCCAGGGAAGGCTGAAGTCGACTTGCAACGGAGGAGAGAAATCTAAACCCAGAATTGCTTTGCTAGAAAGACAACCCTGGGTTCTTCTTCCTCGCTTGCAACAGGGGTAGTCCATCGCCAGCGGCGCCTTGCATCTCTCTGAGGCAGCTGATGCTGGACACTGGTGGGGCAGCACATCTGGAAAACGTGTCCCTGAGCCTGGGACCACGCAGCCTGGGCTGTCCCAGTCCTCACACACGGAGAGACAAGGGGGAAGCTGTAGACACCTCCCGGCAACGGGGAGTCCTGCCACCCCGACCAGGGTCCTCTTACCGCTCGGCGGCCCCCCCCCCTGAGCCGAGGATTAAGGGTTAATGTTTCTTGCTGCTCCGCTGGCATTGAATTCATCTTGGCCATCAAAAGTCCTCTTGCAGAGGAAGGACAATGCTGCACCAGACTCTGGTGTGATGTGAATGAAGCAGCCCGGCTCGGCCAATGTGCAAAGGGAAATTGCAAATGCTAAAAACGTAGGGTTCGTGGAAGTCTCAGAAACTCCCAGGCTGGGCCCCCCAGCTCTCTCAAGCCGTGCTCAGCATATGACCAGAGAGGGATGGCGATACTCACCCTTGCTGGATGCATCCCCTCCCAGGAGCCTCCCGGCCTCCCAGACGAATTAATGCAGTTTCTACTTCAAAAGCAAAACCACAAAGGTTAAATGCAAACGGGAAAAGGTATCTTTAAAATGGTGTTGTGCTGCTTCCTTTCCACACACCCCCAGCCAGCCACAGACCCAGTCTGCCACCCCTCTGTATATTCCCTGTTTAGCCTAGCAGCTGCTCCTGGGATTTATTTGCCCACAAACTCCGCAGACCAACTTGAGGTGCAAGAGCGGCTCTTCTGATAACAGATTTCTATATCCCTTGTGATGGGAGGAGCAAACATTACCAGCTTTTTAGCAAAAGAAAATGAAAAATTAGCAGAAGAGCACAATGAAGTAATCCCTGCCAGACTGAACACTGGCAATCAGGTACAAGAGACCAACAGCTGTGGCCCTGCTTAATTATTTCTGCTCCACCTAATTGTGAAAAAACAGTAATTTCCACTTAAAAGACACTCTGTGGGATCTTTAGGAGGGTGATTCCCCCGTGGAGCTCCAGCTTCCCCAGAGGAGTCCCTGCCGCAGCCCCACGGGGAGGGATTCCCTGGAGGGTGGGCAGCGGGCATTAGCATTTTCCAGTTACCATCGGGACAAGTCCATCTCGGTAGGAACTCTGCCCTGAAACCAAACCGAACTCTGCCCTGAAATCAAACCGCCGCTGCTGCCCCGTTCCAAGAGAGCTGCCAGCAGGAAGGGAGACGTGCTGCAATAGGATCCACACACCACCCGGTCTGGGATCAATATGTCTCGCTTGGAGTGCCCCGGTGGGGGGACTCGGAGTCCCAGGACCTCCCAGAAAAACTCCCACGGGAGGTCTGGTCCGGACCTTGCTAACTGTACAGCTATTACGCACCCCATGTGCAAGTGCTCAGGCATCCGGCTTCCCCGATACTTCCAGCACAAGGCTTAGAAACAGCATCTGCATTTTTGGGAGTTTAAAGGAAATGAAGGTCCCAAGGGGATGTCCACAGAAAGTCTGAACCGTCTGCTCTTCCCTCCAAACCCTGGCACTGTGACCCCAGACGTGGCCAAAGCACGGTCCCCTCCTGCTCCCTCCTCCCCTGGCCAGGGCTGTTAAGAGTTTCTCCGCCTGGCAGGGATGAGGGCAATAGCTCAAGGCTGTTTAAAGCACTGCCTCCGTACTCACCTTGTGGTGCAACACACTTTCTGCCACTGCTGCGTTGTATTTTCAAACAATGAATACAAGCTGAGGTGCCGTGGTCCCGCAGGCAAAAGCTGAACTCACGTAACCTGAGATTTACCATTACGACACGTGTCCAAATTTGTAAACGGTTTACAGAAATCCTGCGGGAAGACAAAGCATTTTTTGGCAGGTATGAAAAACCAGAAGATGTCCAGGGAAGCTGTCAGTTCCCTGCGCATCATGGAATGGCTGCAGTCTCTATTCAGGGGTGGCACTAGGGGACACACAGCAAGGACAAAAACCGTCTGCGTTGACAGGAAATAAAGTGAGTCCCGGTCAGTCCATGTCTGGGATCTCCGTAGCCTCCACACACAGAGAGACCTATTATCAGTTGTTTCCCCACATCATCAAAACGCCTCTGACCTGTTGGTGTGGCACCGCCGACGCTCCGCACCAATCTCTTCTCATCAGGCAGCCGCTTACGACAGCCACGTACTGCAACCACCCGCACCGCAGCACCCGCCTTCCCCTGCCTTGACAAGCCTGGGCTTTCTGGGGATGTTCACCCCTCGGGATGATTTACGGTGCCTACAGCTAGAGAGAAAGCCACAGATAAAAGTCTGGGCTAGGTCAAACTCTTCCAAACAGTTGCAGAGCCGAGAGGCCGTCATCGTAAGACGTAAATAAAACAAATGATTTTCCTCTCGCGGCCGTGTTGAGGTCTGTGGCCTTGAGCCAGGAAAGGCCATCTCACACCGTGGGGGGAAGAGAGATTTCGGCTGCTCGGGGACTGAAAAGGCATCAGCATCCCTCCGGGCTGCCAGAGTGGTAGTACCGAACTACTAGTGGTAGTACCGAACGTGGAATGGGACCTGGGGAAAAAGGCTTGCTTGAGGGGCGCCAAGGAAACAAGCGGTGGATAGCAGGGGACCAAAGAGCCCTGCACATGCTGCCGTTGTTATTCTTCCCGCGGTGGCCACTGATCTCTGCGCAAGCGCCTGCACCCAAGGGCTCCTGAGCCCTTTGCTCTGCTGCGCGCAGGGCTGCCCAGCTCTGCAAGCCATTGGTTTATTACCTTCATAAAACAACATCGATTTGATGTGCTTACAATCTCGCTCTTAGCCATAAAAATGCAGAAAAGTATGCTCAGCAAAGGAATAAAGTTGAACCCTACAGTTAGATACTGCAGCTGCTTCTAAACACGGGCCGGCCTGTGGAACACCACACGGCCGCACTAAGCAGGGCCAGGTTACCCAGCCAGGAGCATTTTCTGTCTTGAAGAGCATGAATTAGAGACCACATTTTACTACCAGCATCTGGAATTTCAAATGCCATTGCAATAGATAGCATCTGGATTGAATTCTCCTCCTATTTTTTATAGGGCCTTCTTATTTAATAAATAATAATAGTTTATTACTGCATTGTAAAAATTCATAATCCTTTTTTCAGCAGGAATGAAAAAGATTCCGAACAAAACAGAAAGTGCTTTAAACGGGATGATGCCAGCAACTAATGAAGACAGCGCATGTCCTCAAGAGAGGTGGGTCAACTCACGTATGCATTTGTGGCGCTCGGCTCTGTGTACGTTTGCAGATGTGCACAAGTGCACCAACAATTCCTAACAAAATCTTGGCTCACATCAGCGCAGAACGGCAGAAAGCGCTACACGCCGGCTCCGCTGCAGGACCTGCACAGACTGGGTTGCCTCTGAATGCATCTCTCGCCGATGTGCTCAAGAGGAGCTCACAAGCAAGTGTTGAAACATCAGACATTTTTTATTTATTTCCCGATTTGTAGTAATTTCAGACCCACGCTGAGAGTTATTAACAGAGCTCCCATCAACTGAGACAAGAGTTTTGGAGGTAAAACGTAGGACTCATTTAACCAGTAAAACGATGTCTTTTCTCCCAAGCCTTACTCCCCTGCTTTTACCCAAAAGCTGTGCTCTCTGGACGTGTGCCCCATCCCGTACCAGGCGCAGGCATGCCTGTGTCTCGCTCAGCAGCCGATAGCACTGCTTGAGAAGGAGCAGGCAGAGGAGTGCTGTGGCTTGTGAGAGCCCTGGACATCAGAGACCTTGGCTCTCCTCTTCCCTACGTGCCAGCCCCACGGCAGCCGGGCACTGGGGCACTGGGGCGAAGCCACGCAAGGACTGAAACAGCCCGCGAGCCGAGAGATCCCTGGGGATTAGCTCAGGGTTAGTGCTCCAGGGCTGGGAGCTCTGTCGTCCTCTCGCAAGAGAAAAGAGGTTTAGGGTGAAGAAGTAATCTGTACAAACCATAGCAAGGGCATGAAGGGCACAGATGTGACCCACAGGCTTCACCACAGAGTGACGGGTGAAAGCTGTGCTGCTCAGCGAGGGAGAACATGGGCACGGGTTTCTTTTTGGCACTCAGGCAAAGGAAGACACCCATAGACATCTCTTTCTTCCCCTACAGCTTTGGCTCCTGAAAGGCAGGACTCTCACACCCACTAGCACTCTGCAAGTCCATTCTGATTTGAAGCGAGACAGTTTTCAGGTAATGCCTGACAAGGCAGCAAGAGAGTCTGCCTCCATGGAGAGGAGGACAAACGCTGGCAGAGCAGTGTCCGAGCTGCTCCGCAGCCTGGCTCAGCCCCACATCCCCCGTCCTGCAGCCAGCAACCCCCATTCCTCCCCACGCAGCGTCCCGGCAGGTCCCACGCTGGCATGTCCTCCCTCTGTGAGCCTTGCTGAGGTCTGGGGCACCTCCCCGTCCAGCACAGCAGCCTCGGTGCCCGGGTCTGGGGGAAGCAGGTCAGGACCTCCGGTCTGCTCTGACACTGACCCGGTAGAGATGGAGCATGGACCAAGCCAGCGTCCCTCCCTGCACTTGAGTTCATTCCTCCTCAGGATGCCTGCACACTCTCCTCCTGTATATCATCTTCTAAGTGGAAGCTTCAGCAGACTGAGAAGGAGCAGCTGCAGTAAGCAAATAATGAAACCGAATGTCCCAAATGCTCTGCTTCCCTTTTTGTTCACCAAGTGATGGTTTCCAATAATTGTTTAAATAAACATGTCACTGATTAGCCAACTCCTGAACCTTGGAACAGTATCTTCTGATCATCTATGATTTCACAACTTCCAGATGAGAAAAAGACTCTCAGGAATGCTGAAGGCAAGAAATCAGCTTCATTTGCACAAGTCGCAGAATTAGGAGCAAGGATTACACAGGGAGGATCCAACCGAGACACGCTTCCTAATTCTGGCTGATGGTGTGTCTGTAAGACTTTGCTGCCACTGGACCTCAAGCTCCTGCAGAACTTCTGTGAAGTACTTTGTCACTTAATGCAGACATACACTAAACTCACTGGCGGCTTTTGCAGAAAGGCTTGCTCCTCGTATCAGTCACGTGCGACCTCAGAAAATACTCGCTGAGGACTGTGCTGCAGCCCAGGCTCAGTAATTTGGCCCATAATTAGTGTCTGGGGTTTTTTTTAATCCTGTGGGCACAGCTTGCCATAGAGACCTCAGAAATCATAGTTGTATCATTCTCCAGTTCCCCTGGTTTCTGAATTGGCTGAAAGGGTGCTGTAATTTTTCAGGGGTTTTGTGGAGGCCATGGCACTTGTTACACTGAACAGAAGCATTCCACCTCCTGAGGAGCTTCGCCTTATGTTTTTGTTCATTTAAAATGTTTTTAATGTCATTAGATCCAGAGGCCATTTAGCTGCAGCATGTGAATTTCCCAATGTCTAAAGAATTTTCAAACCAAACTAACTCTGCGAATCTGACGTCCTGTTGCCCACAACACACCCCGCCGGGCTCCCAAAGGCTCTGAAAAAGCCCATCACCGCAGCTCTGAAGCTGCTCAGCGATGTAATGCTCTACACACCAAGGGAAAAGACCTCAGCAGAGGGGTGCTGCTCACAGAGCCCCTGTCTTCTCGCTCGGAACCTCGGATCCACGGGTCCAGCCCTGTCCCACGGAGTCCCCAGGCAGAGGGACAAAGCCCCTTCACAGAGCATTACACTGCGACAAACAGGAGGCAGCAAAACTCTGCGGTGAGCCCCAAGGGACAGGACATGACCCCAAAGCAGCTCCTGGCCTGGAGCCCCAGGGTAAGGTACCAGCTCCTGTACAGCCCCTTCCCCAGCGCAGCCCGGGGCTCCGCAGCAGGGTGGCCGTGCCCGGTGCCGCCAGGGCTGCGGACGACACGGGCTGGGGGCGCAGACAGCCTCCGCGGGACACAGGGATCGGCAATGGGACCGTCCAGCTGGGCCGCACGCTGGGCTGTTTCTTCAACCAAGTGCTCCGGACGTAGCTCGAGCAGGGAAGAGATTTCTGGTTGGAGATTGTCAGTACCTTCCCCTGCGGCTCACCTGGCTCTGCCAAGAACGGTTCAAACGGTCTTTGGCCTCGCTCATGCCTCGCATGAGGGCAAAGGGTAACGGGCCTGGAAACGATCGTCTGTTTATCAGCAAAATCAGCTTGGAAGAAAACTTGAGGCAAACGCTCCCACCCGCTCGGATTCCTCACAAAACGTGGTGACATTCACACCCGGGGCAACCCGACTGCCGGCTCCACCGGCGGCGGCGTTCCGAGGCACGCTGCCAGACGAGCCCGGGGGGCGGTGAGGGGCAGTGAGGGGCCCGCAGAAGCCCCATGAGGGGCGGTGAGGGGCCCGCAGGAGCGCGGTGAGGGGCGGTGAGGGGCCGTGAGGGACGGTGAGGGGCAGTGAGGGGCCCGCAGAAACCCCGTGAGGGGCGGTGAGGGGCCGTGAGGGGCCCGCAGGAGCGCCGTGAGGGGCCGTGAGGGGCGGTGAGAGCCCCGGCACACACAACCCGCCCCCGGCAGCCATGCGCGGGGCAGGGCGGTGCCATGTCTGTGTGCTGGGGGGGGGGGGGGGTGTGGGGGGGGGTGTCAGGGCTGTACCATGTGGTTTGAGGGGGGGAGGGAGGCGTCACGCGGGCTGTACCACGAGGTGTGCACGTGGGGTAACCCTACCTGTGAGGGGAGGGGGAGTCGCCACGCAGCCAATGGGAGGCAGGCGGCGTGCACGGCTCGGCTGCCTCGCGGAGCTGCGTCTGCGCGCTGCCGCTCTCCGTGGGTCGGTGAAGCGGTGGCGCGTGCGCCAGGCGGCACTTCCGCCCTTTCTCTCAGCCCGGAGTCGTCCCGGCGTTTTTGCGACAGCCGTAAGTGAGCGGCGGCGCCCGGCGGAGCGGAGCGGGGCGAGCGGCGCGGTGTGGGCGGTCGGCGGCGGCCGCGAGTGGCGGCGGCGGCGGCGCGATGAGGCCGCAGCAGGCGCCCGTGTCGGGCAAGGTGTTCATCCAGCGCGACTACAGCGGCGGGACGCGGTGCCAGTTCCAGAGCAAGTTCCCGGCCGAGCTGGAGAACAGGGTAAGGCGGGGTGGGCCCGCTCCGGGCAGCCCAGGGCCGACCCCCGCCACCCGTCTCGCCGAGGCCGCTGAAACTCGCGAATCGCGGCGGTGAGCGGCGCTTATCGAGGCAGCGGGGACGGGCTGAGCCCCGCGTACGCCCACGGGCCGTGGGTGTAAGGGCGAACGGACGGGGACCGGGTGGCGTTCGTGGGTGACCCGACGGCCTCGCCTGGCCGTAAGCCCGTTCAGCGCCTCACCGGGGCCCGCGGCGGGTCCCCTGCACAAACCTCCGCTCCTGTACCCAAAGCCGACCTTTTGGGTGTGGGAGGGAGGTGGGGGTTCTCCCCCGTGCCCCGGTCCTGGCGGCAGTTCTCCGCCCGGCCCACGCCGGGGGGGCTGTGCTGAGCTCGTGTCTGGCTTTGAGGCGGCTGGCGCTTTCTGTTCCTCTCTTTTTGTTACAGCCCTCTGCGTATGGGTGAGAGGGGCATGATTTCAAAGTTTAAAGGCATGATTTCAAAGTTTAAAGGCATATCCTACTTTGGCTAGTGTTTATTTTTTGGCATAAAAGCATTGTTTGTTGTCCACATGGCATTTCTGATCAATTGTGGTAAGAAAATACTTTTAATATTCAGTGCAAAGCCGCATGACAAATAGTTAAAAATGTTTCTCTTTAGTGTTTATGAAATGCTGGTGTTTTGTGCTTTCTTTAATCCTGAGGAAGGCAGCTGTCTCTTGTAGCAGTAAAATAGAATGCGTTCATTATGTCGGTGAGAATAAAGCGCGCGTTGTTGTACTGTGGTGCGTTAACGCTGTCCTCTTGTGTGGAGACCAGCCAGTTCTGCCGAGCCTGTTCAGCAGCCTCACAAGTACTGTCTCAAGTACTTTCATTTTGTTTAATGCTGTCAGATGTAATATCTTCAACTGATAGCAAAACAAGCACTCCATGCTAACGCCTTTTCTTTTTCTTACTGCACTTTTCTTCTCTTCCCTGTTTCTTTGTTTTGTTTTGTATTGTTTTATTGAGAGCTTGTTTGACCAGCACTGCAGCAGCAAGGCATTACTGATATTAAGAGTTAGCTCTGTCAATACGCTCCCTAACCGCTCTTTTTAATCTAGCAGATCTCCTTGCATGTGAATTAAGCTTCTCTTCCCCCCCCCGCCCCAATTGAATTGCACATCGGTTTAGTTATGTTACTCTTACTTGTTTTGTATTCACATTGCCTTGGAGTTCAGACTTGTTCTAATGACTTGGCAGATAGGAAAGAACTACAGGTCTGTAACTCGGTGTCCTTCAGACTTTGGCTCTAAACACAGTGGCTGCAAAGTGTGGAAGTGCAAATAAGCAATAAATGAAGGCAGGTATCTGAAGATACCTGTGAGTTCTGAAATGTGCAGGGCATGACAGCTAAACTTGACTTCTCTTGCAGATTGATAGGCAGCAGTTTGAAGAGACTGTCCGAACACTGAATAATCTCTATGCAGAAGCTGAAAAACTTGGGGGCCAATCTTACCTTGAAGGGTGTCTCGCCTGTCTGACTGCCTATACCATCTTCTTGTGCATGGAGACACATTATGAAAAGGTGCGCTTCTCTTGTTTACCTTGTTACTTGGAAGGCAGTAGTCTCATTAGACTTCAATCAAAGAGTTATTTCTTGGTAGGATTTCTGTGACTCGCACCGTTGTTGTACTAACTCCGTGTAGACTCTGGATCTTACTGCAGAGTGATTGCGTATATACATCAGACAGACTTGTCTGTGTTAGTCCATTTGAGTAACATAATGATTGCTTGTACTTCAGAGGAATCAACAAGTTCTGTCTCCGGTTGTGTGCTATGCTCTCCTAACGTTGCTGTATCTGTGATATTGCTGTGGCTCTAACTCTAAACCTGATTAAGGAACTGTGACGTCTGTGCTGTTCTATTACCAGGTTCTGAAGAAAATTGCCAAGTTCATTCAGGAACAGAACGAGAAGATCTATGCTCCTCAGGGCCTCCTTCTGACAGACCCCATTGAAAGAGGACTAAGAGTTGTATCCTTCTGTGGTTTCTTAGGTTGCTGTCTGGTTTGTCCATCTATGATGTGCGACCTGTTTATCTCGGTACGGCACCCTCTGGTTGTGCTTCATGTGTGATACAGCAGAATATGGACTAGTCTTGTTAATCTCCATTGTGTACTGTTCTCTGGTCAGATTTTAGTACGTTAAGATTTGTCATATCAAAAGACAATGAAAATGCAATATTGGAACTTGTCCTTCAAGACTTCCTTAAAAACGCAGCATGTATAAACAGAGTACTTCCAACACTTTAGATGCTTCCCCTATTTCAGTGACCTCTAAAAATGCAGTTTGTCCAATTGGAAAAAAAGTGAGCAACTTAATAGGATGGAAAGTGATAACATGAAAACAAGAGATGGCTGTTGTAACCCTCAGCTCAGGTTCTGGTGAAGATTTTGCCATGTGACATCATCACTGTGATTGATACAAGTCTAGCACTTGCTCTTGGTTCTCGCTTGGCTTATTTTAACCTTTTTTTCTTCAACTCTTGAACCACACTGCAGGCATTTTATCTAGTTATTACCTTAGTAGTTGTAAAGACCTCGCATAGCAAATCTAGGGGTAGAATGAGTAACGCGTATCATTTTTTGAGAATATTGAAACCGAAGCAACTTGAAACACAGAATGCCAATTAAATATATGCTAAGGCTAATTCCTTGCAGTTGGGTTGTCTGTGTATGTAGGTGACAGCTATAAGCTGTTTAGACACATGACTTCATTACTCTCAATATGTTTTCTACATTTTTTCTATGCACACATCTCCGGGAAAAAAACCCAACATTCAACTTGAGTAAAAGCATTTTCAGTTTGGTCAGTGACTTAGTACTGAACTGTAGCAGTGGTAACTTTTGTCTAGCGCGTAGCCTTTCCTGAAATTTGACACAAGGTGCAAGGCTCTCAAACCCTCCACGCACAGCTACTTGTGTTCTTGTTGTCAGAACAGTCCTGGACTGGATAGACCGCTGATCTGACCTGTCAGGGCATCTCTTATGTGTTTGTAATGTTTTTCCACTTTTTTTTTTAATCATCTTTTTATAGTATGTTTTCCTAACAGCTTTTCTGTGCAGATTGAAATTACCATTTATGAAGACAGAGGTATGACCAGTGGAAGATAAAACCGTGGAGTCTCAGGTATGTGCTGACCTCACACTAGATCGATCTGTTTTCTGTGCTCAGAGGGGTAGATTCTGTCATACTGAGACTGGATATTTATCCCACCAGTGTATGTAATGAAAGGCTGGTCACATATATCTTGTGTGGACTATGTTTTTGGAATAAGTAGAAATACCAGTACTTGGCATTATGCCACTGAGTGTTAGTACAGATCAGATGATACCAGATTTACCTTTAGAGAAATTCAGGTCTTGATTGTATAAATATGTGTAAACCCATATTATGTTATGTCCAAAATTGTTCTCTGTTCTGTAGATAAAAATCTTTTTTTATTCTCTTGAAGCTTTTCTGTCATAAGGTTCCGAGCACACAAACTTAAGACTAACCCTTAAATCTGGATTTTAAAATACGTGACTATATAAATGCTTGTTGTGGATCTCCAAACACTTTTCAGACTAATAGCATGAGAGAAATAGTGAAGGAAAATCGTCAGTGGTGCTGTACTAGCACCTGCTCTGCCTATACTGCTGTGAAAGATACAGGTTTTCCTTTTGAATATTTTCCATGGTGCCTCACACTAGGGTCTAGTTTAAAAGCTTCCATGTTTTGAGCACTTCTGAAATCAAGGTCATAACCACAGTATGTTAAGAATCCCCTTGTATTTTGCCTAGAAGTCAATATTATTAGCCCCAGAATCTGGAACAAATGAATGTGAGTAATGACATTTTACCTTCTTGGTTCTAAGTGTATAGAAGATTGACTTCTGTATACTGTTGAACAGCAGCTTTTCCGTTCCAGAACGGACTGAACAGAGCACTACTGTTATCAGGGCTGACACTTTGGTTTCATGTGCCAAGTGGTGGGATCCTTCCAAACCTCTCCTGCTCAGAAACATTTGATAAGATACTGTATAAATACAGAATATCTTATCTGCTGTCCTGAATCTTGGAATATTGCATATTCTAAGAGTCAAATCTTGCACAGCCTAAAGGGAAAATGCAAGTTACTATACTTGGTAGTATTACTAAATTCTTTCAGTGCTTTTTCTAACCTGTCTCTGCTACATGCCTTGAGGATAGAGAGGCTTTTGGTAGTCTGCTTGTGATTGACCCATACTTACAGTGCATATAAACCAGATTAATGTACTACAAGCTGGAGCAAACCATGACAAGAAGTTCTGGTAAAGCAAAACAGTGAAGATTGTTGCTGATGCGTACCTGTTTCTAAACAACTCTGGCTCGTAACTTGGCATTGTTTGTAGATGCCAGTTCTGTCTCAAAATATCCTTCTTTATCTGGTTCTTAGCACTTGGGAACCTGTTGTATTGCACGGCACTTGTGTTCTGCTGTTGGAATAAGTTTGTGTGTTATCAACTGCATCTGCATATATTGGGCATAAGCCATTTGCCGTGACTTGTTTCACAGCAATTATTGCAGAATGGTTTTGTAGGTGATGTGGGTTTTGAGCAATTACATAAGCTAGTTCATAGAATCACAGACTGGTTTGGGTTGGGAGGGCCTTAAAGGCCATCTCATTCCACACCCCTGCCATGGGCAGGGACCCCCTCCACTAGCCCAGGTTGCCTAAAGCCCCATCCAACCTGGCCTTGAACACTGCCAGGGAGCCAGGGGCAGCCACAGCTTCTCTGGGCAACCTCTGCCAGGGCCTCAGCACCCTCACAGGGAAGAATTTCTTCCTATTATCTAAACTAAATCTCCCCTCCTGCAGCTTAAACCCATTCCCCCTTGTCCTGTCACTCCCTGCCCTTGTCACCAGCCCCTCTCCAGCTTTCCTGGAGCCCCTTCAGGGACTGGAAGGGGCTCTAAGGTCTCCCCGGAGCCTTCTCTTCTCCAGGCTGAACAACCCCAACTCTCTCAGCCTGTCTCCATAGCAGAGGTGCTCCAGCCCTCCCATCATCTCCATGGCCTCCTCTGGACTCGCTCCAACAGCTCCATGTCCTTCTTGTGCTGGGGACCCCCGAGCTGGACGCAGTCCTGCAGGGGGGTCTCAGCAGAGCGGAGTAGAGGGGCAGAATCCCCTCCCTCGACCTGCTGGTCATGCTGCTGCTGGGGATGCAGCCCAGGACACGGTTGGCTTTCTGGGCTGTGAGCACACACTGCTGGGTCGTGTTGAGCTTCTCATCAATCAATACCCCCAAGTCCTTCTCCTCAGGGCTGCTCTCCATCCATTCTCTGCCCAGCCTGGAGTTGTGCTTGGGACTGCCCCGACCCACGTGCAGGACCTTGCCCTTGGCCTTGCTGAACCTCATGAGGTTTGCACAGACCCACTTCCTGAGCTTGTCCAGGTCCCTCTGGATGGCATCCCTTCCCTCCAGCGTGCCAACCCACCGCACAGCTTGGTGTCATAAGCAAACTTGCCCGAGGGTGCGCTCGATCTGCTGAACATGTCGCCGACAAAGATGTTAAACAGCACCGGTCCCAGCACTGAGGACTTGAAAGAGAGAGGCTAAAATAAAGGATCATGCTAATTGTATGCGGTATAGAAATACAAAATTACTATGCCTGGGTTTCCAGAATACCTATTGAACTTTCATTAAGCTTTGCTTTTGAAAAGCTCTAATTAGAACTGGCTCCCTTGTCTTAGGTACTCTGCGGATCCTGGGATGGCAGTGTAAGCCTAGGTTGTTGGCAATGTGCGCAGAAAAGAGATTGGAAGTATTTATGCCTGTTATGCAGAAAGAAACAAAGTAGTAAAGCTCTTTATTTCCTGTTAGACATGTGAAATCGAGAGTGTTGGCTTCTGTTCCTGCTTCTCTCACTGCAGCATGTGGTAACCCTACCTTTCCTGCCTCATACCTCCTGAGATAACAAAATATAGCTATGTAGAGGTGTTTGTAGGGTTTTGTTGGTTTTATTTAGTAATAGTCTCTAATAACATGAAACTTCTTTTCTAGCAGATAGCTCAACAGTGGACTTGCTGTATCAAAGTTCCCCTACCTCCTACTTTAGAGCATCATTCCTTTCTCTGCTGCCAGATCCACAGTGCCATCTACTACAAGGACTAACTCCTAAAACTGCTCCACATGGGGTGACCTAGCTGATCAGCATCCATTTTGTGGCAAACTTTTAACCAATGAGATCACTTTTTTTTTTCCCCAACAAAAAGCAGAAGTGGTGAAGCTACGTACTCTTCTGAAAGAAACAGGGCGTCTAGCCCAGCGAAAGTCTAGTTTTAGTCACTTAAGTGCAGTGCTGTTCCTCCCTAGTTCTTAAACCCTTCTGTACGCCAATTGGGCTTTGGAAAGCTACGAGTTGGGAATTTTCCAGAAGCGAGGCCTTCCCTCTGGTTCAGTATTGGAGTGAGGGGAGGCACAGTGCCTCTGCCTGGCAAGAAGTGACTCAAGGCAACGAGCATTTTACGTTTCCTGTGCTGATTCTCGTGGAAAACCAGAAGGCAAAGTGTTACTTGTTTTAATGTTTAGGTTGTTCCTAGAAGGGGAGGCCTAGCCGGACTTTAATACTGGTGTTTTTTCTACTACTGCATCTGTGCTGTTATTGCATCTGTCCTTGCTCACCGGAAGAGGGGGGGTCTATTCATTCATAAAATAGTAAGTACAATAAAATGGATGCTGAACCAATAAACATAACAATTCCTACCCTACTCTGATTAATATGTGAAGTGTAAAACTGTTTGTTTATGGATTTATTATATATAATTTATAGGAAAACGTTGATTTGACAAACTGTTAGATGTTGTGTAAGATGGTTTCTTAATTCTGTCTGCTGGCACACTATTGAAGAGTAGAGCTGCGCGTTATTTAGTATCCCACATGCATCGACATTCCTCGGCAATACCTGCAAAAGTAAAGTTCCTACAAACCAAGCTGGCTTAATATTTTTCTCTTGTATCCTTTTCCCTTATCAAAGCAAAGGTGTCCTGGTTTAGGTTCTGAGTGTCATTGTCGAATTGTAGAAGGAATGGAAGTATTTAGGGAAGTCGATGACTTACGCAGAACAGATGGAGTGTTTTGGCTTTTGGTGGTACTGTAGGTGCTAATACTGGATCTGAAATTCCAGGCTTCTTACTCAGCCACTGATTTTTTTTTTTTTGAGATTTGTTTAATATTTTAATTGTATAAAACTTGTTTTTTCTAAACTGTAACAGTGTTTGCCTTTCACATCTGTTGCAATATTGGCAGAAGTACTAATGGATTAGTAAATTTTTTCTTAAACCGTGTCTGTGTGATATTTGATAGCGCTGCTTCGCATAAAGTAGCACGACGGGTGAGGTTTACCCCTACAGTAGCAGGGTCGTGGTTGTGAACAAACAAGAGCTAGCATCATTTCACAATCGGTTCATCTGGTACGGTTTATTCCGGGTAAAGGCAGTGTTTATTGTTGTACTTAGAAATGCAATATACTTCAGAGTGTCTGTCTTCATAGGAAAAGCACATTAACGCTGGTGGGTTTGTAGCGCAGCCACTCGTTCCCCTGCTGCCCCCTTGCACTGAGCACGTTTCTATCCAACACAGACTTGAGCTCTGTGGAGCAGCTTCCCTGGGCTGGTTAATGAGCAGATTAATTAGCAATGCCCTGCAGGCAGGGCTTGGTTCTCCCTGCAGCACGGCGCCCGGCCTTTCTCCTCTGTCCCTTCGTGCGTGGTCAAAGAGTAGTGTTTTGCGAGCCGCACTCGTTTTGCCCGCTAATAAAGCTTTGTTTTCCAGCAGCCACTCGCGGCTCCTGAGCCGACAGAGCGCTGGTTCCTCTCCGCGCCGCCGCTGCCACCCGCCATTTTGTTGGGGCCAGGCGCCTGCGCAGTGAGGGGGCTCGCCTAGGCGGCGCCGGGCGCCTGCGCAGTGGGGCGGTCCGCGCATGCGCGTGGGGGGGGCGGCCGTTGGCGGGAGGCTTTGGTGGGATGGCGGCAGCCGGCGGTGAGGGGACGGAGGGGGACTCGGATGGAGGCAGTGAGGAACTGGTGCTCACTCCGGCGCAGCTCATCCGCAGCTTGGAGCAGGTAGTGTGGGGCTGAGGGCCGAGTCTCTGGGGAGATCGGGGGGGAGGGGGGGAAGAGGAGGGCTGTGTGTGACTGAAAACTGGGCCCTGAGTTCTCTAGGGGAGACGTGGGGCGGCTGGGGCCCGGGCCCCTGGGCTGGCCGGAGGAGGTGGGGAGGGCTGAGTTTCTGGCCTCTCTGGGGGCTGGGGCGTATAGCAGGTGCATTCTTCCCTTCTACTTACAGTGTGCCTTCTTTCAGGCCTGGCTGAATGAGAAGTTTGCTCCAGAGCTGCTGGAGAGCAAACCTGAGATCGTTGAGTGTGTTGTGGAGCAGCTGGACCACATGGTAGGTTCTGCTGGGCAGTGGTACAGGCAAGCCCTGGTTGCCTGGCCTGGCAGATAGGTGCTTGGGTCCCTCTGGGATTGCCAGGATTGTCTGCTCCCCTGTCCATGAGAGAAGGCTGTTCTGAGTAGCTTTTTTGAGTTTCTTTTGGAGAGGGGACTGGGAAATACAAGGAAATAGCATGGTTTGTGTCACCAAAAGCAGCTGCAGTCTGTTTTTGTGGGTCCTATGTACGAAACCCATCTTCCTCTCTATTTCTTCTTGTTTGACATTTCAGCCGTTTAATTTCTATTTGCCTTTCCTTGCAGGAGGAAAACCTGAAACGGGCAAAGAGTGGAGACTTGAAGGTCAGCGTTCACCGCATGGAGATTGAAAGGATCCGTTATGTGCTCAGCAGCTACTTGCGATGTAGGCTTGTGAAGGTAATTCTCGCTTGTGCTGCCCAGGAGATGAAAAAGGGTAATTTCAGGAGTGATTTTTACCTATATAATGCCTCCTGCTTCAGCAAGACACTTAGTTAAAGCGTGCTCTCTCTCTCTGTGTCCTCCGAAGTGCAACTCAATTCATTCCTTGGACACTCTTTTCTGTTGTGATGAAGGAGGGTTACAGCATTGCTATGAGCCTTCTCTTACCTTATCTAAGGCCAGGATGGCACAATTGAATACTTGCGTGTTCTGCCTGGGTCCTGCCACGTACACAGATGGTTGTGCAGCTTGGAGACCCCAGCTGACCATACCGCTGTTAATTCAGGAGCAGGTATGTGGGCAGGCCTGTGGCTGCTGCATATACCTGTGGGGCAGGGGACCGCTGCTTGCTGGGGAAGCCTCGGGAGTGGGGATTGTAGGCACTGAGCTACTGGGAGAGGTCTGTTTCAACCTTTGGGATTTTGTTCCCATATCAGATAGAGAAGTTTTTCCCCCATGTCCTGGAGAAGGAGAAGTCTCGAGCCGAAGGGGAGCCTTCCATTCTATCACCAGAGGAGTTTGCTTTTGCTAAAGAGTGAGTATGTTTTGGAGGCATCTCCCTCCCCTTTTTATAGGTTATAGAACTCACCCATGTGTTATGCTGAACAGTTCTTGAGACTGTTAGCCTTAGACAAGCTTGCAGTAAGAATCACGGGGTTTACCAGGTTTCCTTATGGACAAGGAAAGAGCTGAAATGAAGTAGCTCTGGTAACTCTGAGCCAGTTACCAGTGCGAGCCATTAGGCTGGTTTCTGGCCATGCCTGTAGGACTGGGAGATGTTGCTTGCTGCTGTTTTGAGTCAATGCCCTCCCTGCAAATTTGTATTTGATTAATCCGGTAAATGCTCCAATGATTTGTTTCAGGTACATGGCAAACACGGAGACTTATCTGAAAAACGTGGCCCTAAAACATATGCCGCCCAACCTGCAGAAAGTGTCTCTGCTAAAATCAGGTGAGTACATCCAGACTGCAGGGTCACCTGAAAATTATAGCAGCAGGGGTAGGGGGAAGCTCTGGGGAGCATGAAATGTTGAGGGCTAGTCCTGCACTGGCACTCAGCAGAAGCAAAGATGACGTAGTAACAGTGTGATAACACTGCTCTGCTGTGCGGTACGTGGCTTGATGCTGCTGTCAGAGGATCATGCTGGCCCCTGCCACCGAGTCTTGTCTCACGTTGAGGCAGTGCACGCTACATCAATCAGAAGTGTCTGGCATTCCCTTTACTGGCCACGAGTTTGCTGTCCCTCGTACCCCTCTGTTAGCTCGGTGTCCTGCAGAGGAACACAGGCAAGCACTGAGCCTGTGCTCTGAATCTGTTGTCTGCAGTTCCGAAGCCCAACCTGGACTCCTTTGTGTTCCTGAGGGTGTTGGAGCGGCAGGAGAACATCCTGGTCCAGCCAGAGATGGACGAGCAGAGGTAGGTGGGCGCTTCGCTGTGTGGCGCACATAAATAATTTAGTTTCACAAAGCGGCGTGGGTTGCAGCGAGAGGAGAGGCGGCTTACCTTCAGCTCTGTCTGGCAGAGACTACACCATCGACCTGGAGGAGGGCTCGCAGCACCTGATCCGGTACAAGACCATCGCCCCGCTGGTGGCCTCGGGAGCGGTGCAGCTCATCTGAGGGGCGAGCGGTAAGTGCAGGGCCGGGGCCCAGGTGACGCCGGGCCGCAGCTGCCGCAGCCGCCTCCCCGTCCTCGCCGTCCCGCGGGTGCCGGGATGGGACGCAGTCGGCAGGTGGCGCCGGGGCGGCGCGGTGGAGCCGTGAGGCTGCCCGGGCCGTGTCCCCTCCGGCCGTGGTGGGGCTGGGCAGGGCAGCAGCGGTGTTGGGAGGAGTACCCTTGGAAGCAGGCAAATAACCCAGCAGGACAACTTTCCCTCTGCTGATGCAGAGGGGCTGGTTACCCCCACAGTTTGTCAAATTCCTTATTGCTTATGACGTGCCTGGAATATAGCCAGGCGCCTGGCTCTGAGGCTCCTGAGTGAGGGCAGTCTGTGTCACTGCACTTCCTCTAAGGTGGCCTTGCAGCAGCCTTGCCACGGGTCCCCTTGGAGTCCCGAGGGAGGGAGGACTGTAGCTACTGCCTCTCAAGATCCCAGGCTGGTTTGACAGCAGACGTGGACAGAGCGCATCTATCCTCAAAGGCGAATACAGCCTCTGTAAATAGCAGGGTGCTCTCTGTTTAAATCTGCAGCTGTGTGTTCATTCCTGTTCCAGTTTAGCACTGTTCTTTAAATTAGGCTATCGGGTGGAAACTGTGACTGAATGGTGTGGCAACCAGCTATGTAAACTCCACCTTCCCCCATCGGCTTTGATCTTGTCACAGGGTCGGTGCAACCCTGGGTATTGTGCAAGTGGCCAATTGCTCTGAGGTGAAGGGGGGGATACTTCTGCACCATCTTTACCACACGATCCATTGAGCAGAAAAACACTGCACATAAAGGTATTTGCTGGCTGAGCAAATCTTGATTCTTGCAGAAGGAGTAGGAAGGAGTGGGAACGTGTTAAGTATGGAAACTGCAGGTCAGAGCAAAGGGAATGTCATGGGAGAGCCATAAGTTCATGTGTGGGGTGCTTAGCACCAGCTCGTACCTTCAGTGGGAAGGGAGAGTGAAGAGTTTATCAAGTTTGTTCCCTTTGTCTTTCTGACAACGTCAGCTCATGGCCATGAGCCTAGGGATTCAGGGCTTCTACTTGCTTAGTTTGTCCCTTGAAGAGTTGTTATGCAGACCAAACAGCAAGTCTGTCCTTCCTTGGAAAGGCCCTGCCTGTGGGGAAGGCAGGCTGCATGAGCTTTGTTCTGCCTATGCAGCCTGTGTCCCAGTGTGGATACAGTTGTGTTAGTACAGCCCCTTCTAATATGGCCCAAGTGGAGTTATGCTGCTTTTTCCTGACATTTTGGCACTATCCTTGTAAGATATCCACCCTTGCCATTACAGGTATCTGAGATTTGCCTGCAGAGTAGGCCTGGATTTGGAATTGCTACCTGGACCTTGTGCTGATAATGGCATTTCTTGCCCCGGGCCAAGGAGTGAGTGCCTCCAGGAGCCACAGGCAGCTGTGTTTTCCGCGATCAGGTTGCGAAAGGTGCAATCACGATCAAAGCTTTAGAAATGTCAGACAGCATTTGCAGGTTTGTTACAAAGCTCTTCTTAACCAGAGCAACTGGTTCACACTCAGAGTGTTTGTGCCAGAGCCATGGGGTCTTCATACTGCCCACATAAAATTTGTGTTCTGATCTGCAGTTCTGCTACGTGCATGGACTTTGCCCGAAGCCAACACCAGAGCAGATCTTGCGCAGAGGGCCTTGCTGCTTTTCCAGCCTTTTCTGACCTGCTTCTTTGGACTGGCTGACTTCAGGGAGATTGCACCACTATTACAGCTAATCCTTAAGCTCAAGGCTGCCTTGGTCAGTGAACTCCAGAGCAAGTAGAGCCCTTGGTACAGGATGGTCTGCATGATCAGCAGCTGAGTGAAGAGCTCTGAGGAATTCCATAAGCTTGTAGGGGCTTGTAGTGCCTTCATGTTGTTTAGAAAGCATGAAGCTGGCAGAGCTTTCCCAGAACTGTCTCTTGCTGCAGGATGAGGATAGGACTCTTGTTTTTGCCTCACCATGTTTTTGTGTGTTATTTGTGCTGCTTCCTATCAGGCTAGCGCTCTGTATTTGATTTCTGCAGCAGAGCGTTCAGCTCCCAGTGCAGGGAGACTTGGAGCAATAGAACAAATGCAAAGTGACGAGTTGGGGGACATTTCTGGAAAGCTTCAGTGTGTAGCTGCTGGGATGTCTTATTCAAGATCAGTGGCGGCCAGTTTCGCTAAAATGGAACAACTGTAATTCAGGGCTCAGAAGAAAGCAGCTTTCTGCTGTGCATGATCTGAAGACCCTCCCTCCACAGACTGAAGAGTTTGGTACAGCTTCTGATTGCATTTGTGAGGGTAGAAACTGTCAAACTCCCTTCTACTGAAACAGCTGCTAGGGCAAGGCAACTCCTTTGTGCTGGTCACGCAGAGGAAAATCTCCTCTGGCCCTGTTGACCTGTGCGTGCCTCTCCTACTTGGAGGAGAAGCCAGGGTGTCCCGTGCTGCCTCAGCTCGGTGCCTGCCAGGCGTGTGGGCAGACAGCGGCTCTTGTTTCTTCACGGCAGGGTCTTCCTTGCATGGTGCTCTGTCCAAAGAACAGCCTGGTGCTCCTCTGACACTCCCTCTGCCAGGCGGGTGGTGACACAGTGCATCTTGTAGTGTGGGTGACACAGTGCATCTTGTAGTGTGAGTGGCTTCACATGTGTGGTTTATAGTTTTCCTAATGAATCCATTTAGGTAAAGAAGATTCTTTTAAGTATAGACGTTAAGAGGAGGCTGGGTTTAATCCTTAGGAATCAGTAGCACATACCTGTGCACAGCCCCCCAGGAAGAGCTGTAGATTGTGCCCTGCCCGTATCTACAGCCCAGGCAGCTTCACAGAGGTGACTGAAGCTCCCAGCCAAAGTCATCGTTAATCCGCTGCCGCAGAAGCGTGCTATAGAAGAGCTGCTTGGAGAATGTCTAGGTGGCACGTCTGGCAGACTTTCTCCTTGGCCCTATTAAGATTGACTGACTGATTGTCCAGACAGCTAGTACTTGCCTCACTGCTGCATCTCACGTGGCTGCAGCAATGTGATAAGGGGCCCCTGTCCTCTTCTAGCAGCTGAACCTGAACTGGATCTGATTCTTTCCAGAGTGCCTTCAGTACAGTTCCTCTCTGGAGTCAGACAGCTGGCACGTGGCAACATCATCACAGGCTGTGCAGGATTTTTGAAGATAGCTAGTAGGCTGAAATCAGTCAGGCTAATAGTGAGATTCAGTTTTGGCATACCTGAAAATGTTGCTGTCTGCTTTTTGCATCCTTCCATGACTGAATACTGAGACACTTCTGGGACTGGGTGCTGCCTCACTGCTGACACTGTGCCTCTCTTCTGTCTGTGCTGGGGGAAGAAGTGTCTGCAACTTTGTCAAGGAAGACATGCTTTTGGCTTGTACTTTTAGATGGAGGAGAAGACCCAGCAGTCTGTCCATCTGAATCGGTGCCTCTGGAAGAGAATGCACAGAGTGGGAGCAGCTTTTCCAGCTTCCACGGAGTCTGCTGTTAAGCTTGGGCTCAAGTACACCCCCTGTTCTCTGCTCCTTCTGAGGTGGAGATAGCTTGGGTTTACTGAGCGATTAGCTCTAAACGCAAAGTAGGTGGATGGTGAAAGAGGTCGCAAGGAGGGCACTGATGGTGAGCTGTGATTTCCCAGCCTGAGCCGGATCCACTCTCCTGCGTGCAGGAGAAAGGTGGGACAAGCTGTTGCATTGCTAGGAAGACACTTTAATATCTGTGGACTCCCCCAAGTCACTGAAGTGGGGGGAAACACGCTGTCAGCCTGAGAGGGCATGAAGAAAGGATGGTTCTTGGAAAGCAATGCTGATAATTGACTCATTGCCTGCGTTTATGTACTGGAGGGCATCTGTGCTTGTAAGCGTGTGGAGTTGTCTAGTATGCAACCCATCACAACAGTGCACAGGGGACTGCCTCCCCTTGGGCCCCAGTCATGTCTGAAATGTGGAAAACCTGTCCCTGGTATTCTTCTGTGGGCTCTCTCTTCTACTGCCATGGTTAACCCTGGCTGTAGGCTGCTGTACTTCTGGGTGACAGCAGCTTTCCCAAAATTGAGAAATACCTGCATTAGAGCTGGTATCCAGGGAGGTGTTCCTCTGAAAGTCCTGTCTAGGAAGAGTAATCCAAAGGTGGTTCTGTATCTTTTTTTTTTTTTTTCCCCTGGGTATCTACAGGAAAATGATCTCAAATAATATGTGATTCGGTGAGGATGATTGTTCCTTAGTAGCGACAGCTACATACACAAACTTTCCTGCATGGTGGGGCAACAACTGGAAATTCTCTGGGCAAAGGTTTCAAGTATTCAAAGGTTCAAAAGCAGACAACTTGCAAGACCACGAGCAAGAGCCCTTAGTTCAGAGAAAAAGGGGAACAGTTTGCTGTCATGACCTTGGGAGATGTCACTTGGGTTTGTAACTTGGGCGGTTGCAGCCGCAGTTAAACCTTGTGGAGGTGAGTACGCTGTAGCTGATCCTCCAGCTGACCTCTGTGGAAGGATGTGGGGCTGGCCTCAGAAATGGGGAACACTGCTTCCAGCTCGGGCCTGAGCATGGTCACTAGCCCGGGCTCCAGCTCGAGGCTTCCGCCACAGCGTGCGGGCTGCGTGCCGGCAGCAGGAGCTCTGGCCTAGGCCCAGCAGGCGGATGGGCTCTGGTGCTGGCCAGGCTGGGGGCTGGCACCCAGCACTGCAGGCCCAGCCAGACGAGTGCTTCTGGCTCCTGGTCACCCACAAAGATCGCGGTCCTGCTCCTCCCCAGGCAGGAGCGTCTGGCCAGCGGTGACGCAAGTGCCACACATCCTGATAGGGGATGGTGCCACTTTGACTCTCTTGCTTCTTTTTCTGATGTTTTTGCTGACTGAGGCCAGGGCTGAAGTGCAGCTTTTTGCCAGCCAGGCGCTGGGTTCAGGCTCACTTCTTCCGGCTGTTCTGCAAGAGGTGTCTTGCGTCGTGCTGGAGACATTCAGACGCGGTGGCGATGGAAAGCCATGTATAGATACTGATAGGTAGGTTGTGTCATGAGCTGATGAAAATCTGTGTTGTCAGCAGGAACAATCAGGGCTGCTTAACATAAATGGCTAGACAGCTCTGGAGAGATTAGCAGGTAGTACAGGGCAGGGGTGATCTGATTTAGGTGGCAGTCTTTTCTGTCAAGGAGTCACCTGTGAGCTAAACAGTGAAGGTGATTTTGAATATAGATGTCAGGGACGGTGCACTGTCTCTTGTCTGCTCAGGTGTGAGTGAATTTCTTTTTCAGGGCAAGGAACTGGGTTCTGAGATTCACTTTAGATAGAGGATGAGCCTGGAGTCTGGGATTGTCTTTGTGCTTAGACACTCTAGAAATAGCTGTCTTTGAACGAGTGCCTGAAAAGAGACATATAAAAGCATTTCAAACCTCCTGCCACTCAAGACAAGGTGAGAGGAACGTGCTCCTCTTCTTCGTGTAGTTTCCTCCGAGGGTGGGTAGTTCAGTAACCGTTTATCTTCTAAAAGCACTCGTGTTTTTCTGGCAGCGGGAGCTTTTCCTGTGCCGCCACTCCTGTTAGCCCACTGCATCAGGAAGTCGGGCTCTTCTCCTCGTCCCGAGGATGAGAAGGCCGCAAGCCAGGAGCGTTACCCGAGGGAGAGAGGGCGGTCTCCGGTACCCGGGTCGTTGGGCTTGCTCGGTTTCTGAGCCCTTCCCTCGGGGCCGTCTCCGGTCCGGCCCTCGTCAATCGGCCTCGCTCGAGAGGGCTCCTTTGCCGGTGTCGGGGCCAGCGGGCAGAGCCCGGCCGCGGTGGGAGCAAACGGGGCGGGGGGGGGGGGGGTGGCGGCCCTCGACGGGGCCGCTCGGCCGGGGCGGACCGAGGGCGCGCGCTCATCTCCTCGGGGGCGGGACGGTCCCGGGTCCCTATTGGCCGCTCGGAGCGTGTCTGCGGCGCTGATTGGCTGTCGCCAAAGCCGCGGGGTGTCCCGGCCGCCGGCGCTCCCACGGCTCCATTGACTGCGCGGAGCCGTCGGCAGCGGGACCGGAGCGGGCGGGACGCGATGAGCTGCGGCGAGTGAGCGCGGGGTGGGGGCGGGCGGAGGGCAGGGGGGTGCTCGCCGCGGCTGGAGGCCCGGCAGCTGGGGACACCGCCTGACCCCCTCTTCGCCTCTAGGCTTTTCCAGGTGTACAGAGCGCGGGCCATCGCCCCCCCAGCCATGCCCGTGGACCTGGCCGTGCAGCTCTGCCTGAGCCACTCACCCCCCATCCGCAAGCTGCTGAACTCCTATGAGGAGCTGCGGGGCAACCGGGGGCGCAAACCCCTCCGATCCTGTCTCAACCAGAAGCTGAGCGCAGAACCCGAACCTGAGCGGCGAGATAGCACCAAGAGCTCCAAGGGCCAGAAGAAGAAGAGAGTCGTGTTTGCTGACATGAAGGGGCTCTCGCTGACAGCTGTCCGCTTCTTCTCAAAGATTGAGGAGGACCTCTGTGACTTGCAGCATGCCCTGTCTGACCTTGCCTGCTTCCGACCTAGGCTGCGGGACTCACGCCCAGAGGTGTGCAGGTACGTGCTGGACTTCCCACAGCCCTCTGTGGACTACATGACTTTCCGCAGCCGCCTACACAGCAACCTTGTCTGCCTGGAGAACTGCCTGATCCAGGACCGTACCCTGTCAGGGACAGTGAAGGTCAGAAACATCGAGTACGAGAAGAAAGTGATGGTCCGCATCACCTTCGATGGCTGGAAGAGCTTCCGGGACATTTCCTGCCAGTACATGCATAGCACGTACGGCTCAGCCGACACAGACACGTTCTCTTTTGAGCTTGCCCTGCCCAAGCCATCCGTCTCCCGCAGGGCCACAGAGTTCTGCATCTCCTTCCAGTGCGGCCAGAAGACCCACTGGGACAACAACCACGGGAGGAACTACAAGATCTGCCATGTGGGCGTGACCCGCCCACCCTCCCATGCCGTGAAGAGTGCCAACGGGGCCTGGGAGCGTCTTGGCACCTCTCGGGCTGCCGCCCTGGTCCTTTCTCACCTGCAGACCTGGCGGCGCTCAGAGAGCCAGGCTCCTTATTGGTAGGAAGGCAGTGTGTGGAGAGGTGTAGGTCCCCTCCGTGTCCTCAGTATGGTACAAGGGTCTTTGGGGAGGGGTCAGCTGTGGAAGATGCTGCTCATGGTTTTGTTAGCTCTTCTGTGTGTCTGGCCTGCTGCTGTACGAGCAGCCACCAATCTCCGTGAAAGCTTCTTCACTGCTGGCTCCTGCCACAGAGGCTGGAAGCCGCTGCTTGGTGTAACTGCTGCCCGTAGGTTCTCAAGGCAACGCTATTGTGAGAGTAGGGGAGTGACAAAGGAACAACTGTGGCCCGTGGACTGCGTCCATGTCTGTTGGCCGCTTCGGGCGGGAGCCAGCCACGTGAGCTGCGGAGGTCCTGGTGCTGCCCAAATGCCTTGTGTGGAGCTGCTGCACAGCGGGCATGCACTCCCATGCGCTGGGGGCCTCGGCAGAGCTCGTGCTCCCGGGCTGTGACAGCGGCGTGGCAGCAGCTGCCAGCGGGGCCAGCTGCCCTGCTAGTCTCCTGCTGCGGGCGCTCCCTGAACCGTGGTCCCGAGGAGGGCTCGCTGCAGGGGTGCCCGAGCACGCAGGCTACGGGGCTGGGCACTGTGGGGGGGCAGCAGGGGCGCCTCCGGTCATTGGTGCTGTAACAGGGAGTTAGTTAATAAAGTGACGGCGCTTTGCGAGTCCTGGCGCCTCCGGTCATTGGTGCTGTAATGGGAAGTTAATAAAGTGACAGTGCTTTGCAACTCCTGCCCCTCTCTCCAGCTCTGCCCCGTCTTTCTCTCCCCCTGCCCCTCTCTCTGCCCTGTCTCCCCATGTGCCCCTGCCCCTCTCTCCAGCCCTGCCCTGCCTGCCCCCGCCCCTCTCTCCCCGCCCCTCTCCCCCTGCCCCTCTCCCTGCCCTGTCTCCCCCTCTCTCCCTGCCCCTCTCCCTGCCCTGTCTCCCCGCCCCTCTCCCCCTGCCCCTCTCCCTGCCCTGTCTCCCCATCTCTCCCTGCCCCGTCTCCCCATGTCTCCCTGCCCCTCTCCTTGCCCTGTCTCCCCATGTCTCCCTGCCCCTCTCTCCGCCCCTCTCCCTGCCCCGTCTCCCCATGTCTCCCTGCCCCTTCTCTCCCCCCCGCCCCTCCCTCTGCCTCAGCTCGCACCGGGGCGGCGGGCGCCCTCTGCCGGCGGCGCCGGGGGACGGTACGTTCATGCGGGCTCGACCCCGCGGGCGGCGCGCTGACGTCAACGCACGCAGCGCGGGGCGGGGGCGCGCACGGCACGTGGCGGGGGCGGAGCCGGGGCCCGGCGGCAGTGGCGGCAGGTGAGTGCGTGACCGGCCCGGTTCGGCCCGGCGCTGCCTTCCCCCCCCCCCCCAACCCCTTCCCTGCCTCCCCGCACGGGCCTCGGGCCACCGGCCCCCGCTGTGCCCGGTGGGGCCGGAGCGCTTGGGGCTAGGGCCCTGCCCGGCCGCGGACCGTTAACCGGTGCCCGCCTCGGGGAGCGCGGCCTCCCCGCCGCGATGCGGCCCGCTCCGTAGCGCCCCCGCGCCGGGTGTGAACCGGCCCGGCCCGGCCCGGCCCATCGCGCGGCTGCGCCGCAGCGCTCCCCCCCCCCCCCCCCCCCCCCCCCCCGCGGTGCCACAGCCCGGCCCCCGCCGCTCGGTCCGTGTCGGAGGAGCGGAGCCAGCCCCTGGAGCCCGAGCGGAGCACCCGCTGCCTGGCGCGCACACGCCGAGGCCGAAGGTCGCCGTACCGAGCCCCGGCCCTGCCCTCGCCGCGATTCGCTGCTCCCGTGGGCCGTGTCCCGCCGCGCTCCCGGTGAATAACGCTGACAACGACGCTCCCGCTGCCCCCGGCCTCGCCGCAGCCGCGCCCAGCCCCGCTGCGCTGTTATGTATATGTGCGGTTCGGCGGGCGGGCCTTCATCCGCGGCCGCCGGGCGTTCAACGTGAAAGCTGTAGCCCCGGGGACAACCGGTGCGGGGTTGCCATCGCTCTGC
Source organism: Balearica regulorum gibbericeps (assembly GCF_011004875.1). Classification (NCBI taxonomy): domain Eukaryota; kingdom Metazoa; phylum Chordata; class Aves; order Gruiformes; family Gruidae; genus Balearica; species Balearica regulorum. Next base: position 1,511,196 of record NC_046210.1, on the reverse strand, counting down.
CCGCCGGGTCCTGCCTCTGCCCCGGGCCGGTGGGGGCCGGACCGGCGTCCTGTCAGCCCCGGGGGAGGTGGGGGGGCTCAGCAGCATCTTCCTGGGGTGAGCCCCGGAGGTTGTAGCCAGCAGGCAGGGCTGCCCGCGCTTGCCCGGGGTTCATCGCGCGTGGCCGCTCGGCCGTGCGTGCTGCCTGGTGCGTGGCCTGGCCTGACGGGCCGCAGCGGGGTGACACGGTGGAGGAATGCAATAACTGAGCCCCTCTTAGGGCAGCGGCTGCCAGCTCAGATGGCCGGTCTGACCAGTTTGCCAGCACGAGTGCTGGTTCTGATGGGTGACAGCTCTGGCATAATGGGCAGTTACGCGCGTGGCTGTGGAGCTGCCTCTCCTCGGACGTGGCTTCTGCAGGTGCGCGCGTTCTTTTGAAGCACTGGCAATATTCTTAGTGTAACTGGTACGGCAGTGCTCACCCGGCAGCTGGAACGCACCGTACGGGGGGGGGGCAAGAGGATCTTCCCAGCCTATCCTCTGCTCCCGTGTGCTTGTCAGGTACCTGTTAAACCCCGTTCCTCAGGCTGACAGTCCGTAGCCAGGTGAAGACGGTAGCCAGAGGGAGGCCTGCCCCAAGCAGGCTCGTCTCTCTTTACTAGCCTCAGTTGGCCTTGTGCGTGCCCGTGCTGCGGTGGGCGTGCACCCCCGGAAGGGCTGTAGTGCCGCGTGTTTCACCTTTGACTGGTCCCCGTGCCCCAACGAGTTCCACTTTGGCTAATCATCAGCATTAATTCTCCCCTTGGGCTAACTTCCTGTCCTGAACTGTTTGTAAAGCTGCCCTGTGTGACCGGGGGGGTGAGATGTGTGTGCAGGAGTAGAGGAAGTGATTCCTTCCCAGGAATCTGGGTACCTGGCCTAGCTCAGTGCTCTTGGATGCCTCTGAAATGAGGGAGGCGATAAGATCTTTGTCATGAGGAAGGGTTTTCTGTCACTCCATTGGCTCCTTTCCCGTACTTGGGACCTGATTGCAGCGTCCTGTGCTCTAGGCGTGTTGCTGGATGAGTCTGCCCAATCTGAGGCGTGGATGGTATGAAAATACAGGACGAGTGGCAGCAGGGGGTGATTCCCAAGCCTGTGACAGTGCCAGGCAGTAGCTAGAGTGCCAGTCCGAGTCCGCTGGGTCTCAGGAGCTGCTCTGAGGGATGTGACCTCAGCCCAAGAACTGCCTTCCAGGTTTCAGAGCCCACTGTCCCTGGCCTCCTGCCACCCTGTCCGGGTTGACGTCTCTCCGAGCTGCGTGACTTGCCTGACTTTGATTTCTCTTTCCTCCACCAGTGCTGGTGGCATGTGAGTGCCTCGTCTGCCAAGAAGCCAACTCGCTGGTTGAAGAGCTTTCCAGGGACACAGGCTTCACTCGTGTCTGTAACGACCCTTCAGCCTGAGTGGATGCCAGGGGCCTCTGGAATTAAACTTGTTCCAGGCGTCATGCAAGGATCTGCGCTAGCGCCTGTGTCCTCACGGAAAGAACAATAATAGCTCCACGTGCGGTAGGCTCCTGCAAGTGCCAACTCCCTCGATCTCCTCCAATGCAGGCTCAGGGATGGACTCCACCTTGTCCCTGTGAAGAGACTTTGCATGCTTTCAGCAGCCAGAAGGGGATTCTACTGCCAGCTTCTTCACAAGCTGCCCCAGAGCAGGACTTGGGTGCCCGCAGCGGCGCCTTGGGAGGATATCTATTCACGCAGCTGTTTCACTGCGGTGCCCGCTGCGTGCCCATGGAGGAACCTGTGTGCATGTTCCGTCTTCTCTGAGCTCTGCGGCCCACGCTGTCTGAACTCACCTGGGCTCCCGGCAGACTGTTTGCTGTTCCCGGCTGCTCTCCCTCATCCTGTTGCATTCCCTCTCTCACAGAGCCCAAAAAGGATGTGAACTTTGGAATGGGGTCTGTGAGCAGGCTGCGGACTCAGTGCATGTGTGAAACCGTTGCTGAATAACGGGAGGACTGGTTAATCGCTGCGGGCAGCTTTTCTCTCTGGTTGCAGGGCACCAGCCTTGCCTGGGCCCTTCACCATGTTCCTCCTGCTCCCCTTTGACAGCCTGGTTGTTAATCTCTTGGGGATTTCCATAACCGTCCTCTTCACTCTGCTTCTGGTTTTCATCATTGTGCCAGCAATTTTTGGAGTCTCCTTTGGCATCCGCAAGGTTTACATGAAAACATTATTAAAGATTTTTCAGGTAAGTCATGTTTTCTGTGTGTTTACAGGGGTCTTGTCAGGCATGGTCACGCTAGGAAGAGAGGCGTTTGCCCCTCAGCAAGAGCATTGCAGATGCCTGGGGTGGGAGGTTGGTTTGTCGGTGACGTGTGCCGGTGCCAGATGACCTGTTCGGGTCGCTCAGCCAAATGCAGTTCACTAGACCTCTGTTCGTGGGCTGGTTTTTCTCTGTAATTAATCCCGTAAGTCTTCAAGTAAAGCACTAGGATAGCGTGGCCCGTAAGCACGCGATAGTACAGCAGGATCCGTAGATGTGCTTGGATGGGTTCGTGTCCCAGGCGGGGCAGAGCGCTGTTACAGTTCAATGTGGGAAGAAGCCAAGAGGGGTGTAGAGTGTGATGGGGAGGGACGGGGCTGCAGTCAGCGGGCTGCTCCTCTCCGGCACGTGTTTGGATGAAGCCAAAGCAGGAGGTAAGGCAGGACTGTCTGTACCGCAAGCCCTGAGCGGTCTGTGGCCAGAACCCAGAGCTCTCAACACCCTTCTGTCCCAGCGTGCCGCCTACTTATCTGCTGAGCCCGGCAGCCATGCCTGGACCTGCAGCCTCTGAGGAGGACCAGCAGCCCTTGCTGACCCTCTTGGCACAGGGAGGCAAAGTGGAATTTTCCAACTTGGGGTCATGCTGTTCCCTTGCTTGCCTTTGGCAGACTAATTTTATGGGCTGTCTCACAGCCACCACCCCTCCTTGAAGCAAGTCCCTGGTGAGACCAGAATTTTTGCCAAACTCCTAGTAGATAAAGCCTACGCCACGCTACCCTGGCAGCGCGAGCAAAAGGAAAAGGGGTGCCCTGTGCTTGATGGGGAGGTTTTAGGCTCTTAAATAGGGAGTTCAAGCTGCTAAAGGATTTATGGTACGGCTACTGCTGGTCTTCCCCAGGAGCGTCGCTGCATTGGCTGGCCTGGGAACGCAGCCCTGGGAGCTTGCAACGTTCAGGTCTTTAAACTCGTGAGTCCTCCCAAAAGCCTGAGGTGTGAATGGGAAGACCCTGGGCTTTGTGAGGTGCTTCGTTAACGCAGGTGGCTGAAGATCTGACTTCAAACTTAGTGACCAAACTGGGAGAAAAAGTTAATAAGTTTGATTTATCTGAAATGGGACTTTTCACCTTGTTTCATTTTTTTCTTCTTCTTTCTTCAATTCAGGAACATTTAATCTCAACACCTGGTTTGGTGTTTATATTTGAAACTATTTTTCTGAAAAGACTTTGAAGTCTGTTTCCGTTTCTATCAAATAATCTTTGTGGTGGGAGAGAGGAGCACTGGCAGAACTGCTCACAGATTTGGTGGAAAATTCACTCGCTAGGTTTGGTCATTCAGAATTGTATTTTGGGGGAGCGTTATTCACCTGAAAAATTTTCCCAGCTCTAGAGGCCACATCTCTTGGTGCTGAGGGAGACCAACCTGGTGCTTCCCAGGTGGGAGTTTGGGTTTTCTGCTGCCGCAGTCAGGATAGAGATGTGCTGGGCTTGTGAGGAACGCCTTCTCCATAGGCTGCCCAACTCTTGCTGGGTCAGAGCTCCTCTTCTGACTTCTGAGATGGCAGCAGTGTCTAGACAATCTTCTGCAATCCTGCAGTTCCTTCTGCTGGCAGAGGAGGCTGCTAGATGAGCCAGACACTCCGTATGCAATTAGCATTCCCAGATCACTGCCTCCTGATCTGATGCTGCCATGGGCTGAGATTGGGATACCAGGAGTTCCCAGCGGCTTCCTCTTCTTCACAGATCCCTGATGGAGCAGCTAGCCTGGGGCAATAAGCATGTTGTACACAAGTCCTCCTTTAGAAACTTGTTCTCCCGGGCCTGTGTAATGCAGAAGAGCGTGAGGCTGCCAGGGTTACTTGGAGGGCAGGCAGGAAGACTGGCCAGAAATCCAGCCTGCAGTTTTTGCTGGTGCCTCTGAGAATTATCTGAGAGAGATTTCTGGGGATAACAGGTAGCCTGGGCATGGGGTTTGGCAGCCAGCTGCCAGAGAGCTGTCTGAGGGTGCTCGCTGCTGCTGTTTTGGGGTGTATGGTGAGCTGGGAAGCAACAGCAGCTGTTAACTGAATCAGGGAGGGAAGGATCCCATCCCAACACCGGCCTGATGTTTTTAGCAGCAGCCTAAAAACACAGTCTGTGCTTTGAGCTTGGAAGAAACGAGGGTTGAAAAATAGCACCAGTTCCATGATCCTGCGCTGTGACGCAGACCACCCCAGCCTGATGCACAGTCTACCCAGAGGCTGTGCGGTGAGCGACACCCACAGACCCAGATGCAACAGAGCCTGCAGGACACGGAGGCGGCAGAAAATCCTGCTGACCGCTGAGCAGTTTTTCCCTCTGGCACTCCCTGCTTCCTGCTGGGGCTCTGCCGTGCAGAATGGCCCACAAACGCGTGCACGTCATGGCTGGCCTATGCCAGTGCTAGTTACCTCCCCATCAGTCGTCTTGTCCCATTGCAGACAGATCTCTGCTGTGAAAACGTTTCTCCCAGGCCAGTCTCTGCTTCCACCGTGGTTCAGTTGTGTTCATCGCTCACTCTTTCAGTTCTGTACGGAAGCCTCCTGCTTTAGCCCCATCTTCTCCCCTTAACCGTGGTCTTCCCTGGAAGCCAGCTGTAAAACAAGTAGTACAAAGTGGAGCTACAGGCCTTGCGAATCTTGCTTGTCATGTGCGTCTCTTGCAGTGGGCGACACTGAGAATAGAGCGTGGTGCCAAGGAGAAGAACCATCCATTATACAAGCCCTATGTCAATGGTAAGATCCTGCCCTGCGTGGGTACCCATGAAGTTCAAAATTCTTTACGGGAGATGGGGTAAATGTGGTGTCTGAGCAGCTGAGGTGTGCTGGGAAGCCTTTTCCATGTGGATGGATTGGAGGGAGCTGTGGAGACATCCGTTTCCTGAGGAAGGGGAGGGAAGCACCCAGGGAGTGCTTTGTTTCTAGGTAGTTGGGAGGACTGGTTTGTGCCTGTCTGGACCAGAGAAAGGAAGGGGGCCCTGTGGAGGGCAGGCGAGTGAGGGCCCTGGCTCTCAGCTGTCTTTGAGCGGGCAAGTCGTGCTTTGCTCAGAGCTACCTGCTGCATGTTGCAGGTATCATTGCAAAGGAACCAACATCACTGGAAGAGGAGATAAAGGAGATCCGCCGGAGTGGCAGTGGCAAAGCCCTGGACACCCCTGAGTTTGAGCTCTCAGATATCTTCTATTTCTGCCGCAAAGGCATCGAGACCATCATGGATGATGAAGTGACCAAGAGGTTCTCAGCTGAAGAGCTGGAGTCCTGGAACCTGCTCAGCAGGACCAACTACAACTTCCAGTATATCAGCCTGCGCCTCACTGTACTCTGGGGACTGGGTGTGCTCATCCGCTACTGCTTCCTTCTGCCCCTCAGGTGAGTGCTGCTGCGCGAACCTGCCTGCCGAGGTGCTGCTGGGGGCCTGTTCCCACTGCAGCAAGTGCAGACCCTGTTCAACACGATCAGGAGAGACAGGCTACTTGATGAGTAGGGCCTGTGGCCTGGTTTTGCTAGCATGTAGCTTCCCTCTTTCTGCAGGATAGCCCTGGCGTTTACTGGCATCAGCTTGTTGGTGACTGGTACCACAGTGGTGGGATATTTGCCAAATGGAAGGTGAGTTTGTCTTTGAGAGAAGAGGGGATGGGGAGCCCCCTGTGCGGTTTGAGACCGAATAATCCTGAAGTTTTCCTGCAAGGCCCATCTGCTCTGCCTGCTGCAGACAAGGCAGATGGTCCTGGCATCTGTAGCCTCTCAGGAACAGACACCCTGTAATTTTAAACAAAGGGCCTAGATGTGAGCACTAAGCCTGTGGCGGAGCGCTCAGCCCCATCTATGAAGGGAATAAGAACAGAAAAGCGTAAAGGCCAGAGTTTGGCTCTCATGAGTTAAGAATCAGCAGTCATAAGCTGACGGGAAACCCAGGTTGAGACGTGTTTCTATGGGAGAGATGTGAAATCTCAGTTGGATCTCGTGGCCTGGGTCAGCAGGGCTGAGTGGCACCATTACACGGGGAGACTGTAGAACTGGGAGGTGACGGTCTCTGTTCTGGGCTGCAGGTGTAAGGAGTTCCTGAGCAAGCATGTCCACCTGATGTGTTACCGGATCTGTGTGCGTGCCCTCACAGCCATCATCACCTACCATGACCGGTAAGGAGGCACTGCCTGCCACAGGGTGCCCCTTCCCACTAGCTGCTCCATGCCGTGCCTCTCGCGGGCCTCACGCTTCATTCCTCCATCCTCACCTGTACGTTTGTTTTGCATTTAGAGAAAACAGACCCCGAAATGGAGGCATCTGTGTGGCCAATCACACATCTCCCATTGACGTGATCATCCTGGCCAGCGATGGCTACTACGCGATGGTAAGGTCTGCGTCCCAGCTCTGCCTGCCAGGGCCTGGCCGCGTGTGTGGTGGGTGCAGCAAGCATATTGCATGGGACAAGGAGTAAGCAGCAAGAGGCTTTTGAGCATGCAGAACTTCTTTTCCCTGCATGATATCGCAGGATGCTCTCGGATGCTGAGCACAGATAGCCTGTTGTGCGTGGCTTTCCAGCAAGCTTGGCCTGGAACTCGGAGCACCAGAGGTCTCTGGGCACTGCTTTGCAAGTAGAGCTCTGGGGCTTGCTGTCCATGGCTGGGCAAAACGCTTCCCCAAGGAAAGCACTTCCCCAGCTGGACCTCCTGCAATGTGGAACGCAGTTGGAACTTGCTACATCTGTCCTTCCAGCCAGACCCTGGGACTTTTCCTCTCAGCCTTTCCGGGGCAGGGTTAGAAAGAGGAACCTCAACTTGGCTGTGAAGCTGGGAGCTGCGTTGGCCTCCGTGTTTCCCCAGGTCTTGTAACTTGTGTCTTCTTGCCCTGTTCAGGTGGGTCAGATCCACGGAGGGCTCATGGGTGTGATACAGAGAGCCATGGTGAAAGCTTGCCCCCACGTCTGGTTTGAACGCTCTGAGGTCAAAGATCGTCACCTCGTCGCCAAAAGGTGTGACAGTCACAGCTGCAGGGGAGGTCTGGAGACTGGGAAAGGCGGGGGGCTGCCCACTTCCCTTGGGTGAGGACACTGCCTTGCCTCGTGGGTGCTGGGAGACTGCGCCGCTGGCACCCAGATAGTCCCCAGCGACTGCACGATAAGGACTCTGCTGTGTGGGTTGCTAGGATAGCTTCTGTGCTAATCGGTGACGCTCTTCTGTTTAGGCTCACAGAGCATGTCCAGGACAAGAGCAAACTGCCTATTCTTATCTTTCCGGAAGGTGAGTTGCGGAGCAAGGCCAGACAAGCGCTGGGTGGAGAGGGCACATTGGGACAGCACCGCATCTCCGTTCCTTCCCTCCTTACGCAGCCAAGGGCCTTGAGACCCTTCACTGAGACAAAGGGGAATTGCATCTTAAGAGCTGACTGAACCCGGAATGTGGAAGTCAGATATATGATGTCCCGGTGACCCACCCTATGCACAGAGAGAACGGGGTTTGGAGTGAGTGTTAGGGGGCAGGTGCTGGGGGCCTGTGGCCCAGCCCTTAGGTGTATAGCTTAGCCTTCTGAACTGACTTGCAAAGGGAAGTTGAGAAGATTGTGCTTGCCTCTTACAGGAACCTGCATCAACAACACGTCTGTGATGATGTTCAAAAAGGGGAGCTTTGAAATTGGAGCCACGGTTTACCCTGTAGCCATCAAGGTATGAGAAGGCAAACATTCTCACAGCGGAAGTAGCCCTCTGCGTGGGAGCTCAGCCTTGGCAGCCCAGCCTTGGCACTGCTGGGTCGACAGCCTGGTCTGAGGGCGTGGGGAAGCTGAGGTCTCCTCCTGTAGCACTCTGGGGAGAGCTGGCCTGTAGCTGGGCGTGGGGTGGAACCTGGAGCCTCAGGGAGGGTGCGACCACTGCCTGACTTTGATGAGCTCTTCTGCCTCTGTAGTATGACCCACAGTTTGGAGATGCCTTTTGGAACAGCAGCAAGTACGGCATGGTAACCTACCTCCTTAGGATGATGACCAGCTGGGCCATTGTCTGCAGTGTCTGGTACTTGCCCCCAATGACCAGGCAGGTAAGTGCGGTGAACCTGGTCTACCTGATCCGCTACCTGTTTGGCCCTGTGCTCCTGCTGAACAGTGTTCTTTTGCCACAGCCCGAAGAGGACGCTGTCCAGTTTGCCAATCGAGTGAAGTCAGCCATTGCCAGGCAGGGGGGCCTTGTGGATCTGCTCTGGTGAGTCCGGGCAGACTTTTCTCTTCCAGGGTTCCTTGTTCCTGGGTCCTGGTATGTGTTTGTGGGCTGTAGAGCTAAGTTTGTGTCTTGCGTTGGGCAGAGTAGGCCTATGGAGAAATGGAGATACATCTTGCCTGTGACCTCCAAAACTGCTCTTCTGTAGCAGAGACCAAAGTCTCTGTTTCACCAGGGCTTCATTGTGTGATTCCAGCTTGCACCGGGATGCCCCGATTCTGACTTGATGCTGCTCAGCAAAGTGGGTTGAGTTTGGGAACTTCCTTTTTCAGGGACTGAGATCTTCAGAGCCTGGGAGGCAAAGGGGCCCTGCAGGCAGTCTGCTGTAGTGGTATCAGAGCAGCTCACGCATCTGACAGAGCTGCCACGTTGTGCACAGCGTGGGGCTGTGGGTGCAGCTCCTGGCAGAGCAAGATGTGAAAGTAACTCCCCTTGGGGACAGTTTGGTCTGCAGTGTGCCCTGGCAACGTCAGGTGCCAAGTGTGGCTGCCTGGCTTTTGCGGGAGCTCCGACCTGCTCTGAGCAGCACCAGCTGAAGTTTCAGACAGCGCATGCCTGCAGCTTCTCTGATGATATGACTCTCTCCCCAGGGATGGAGGACTGAAGAGGGAGAAGGTGAAAGACACATTCAAGGAGGAGCAACAGAAACTCTACAGCAAAATGATTGTAGGCAACCATGAAGACCGGAGCCGCTCCTAAGCCCTCTGCCTCTAGCACTGTTACTGGGCCTGGCCAGAGCCCTCCGCCTCCAGCATGAGCCAGGGCTTGTCTGAAGCAGCTCTGAATCTTTGGACTGTGGCTGCTCCAGAGCTGCTTGGACTTGCTCCTTCATCCTCTGGCTTTTCTTTCCTGGAGGCACTGTTACTGCCTAGAGTCTTTAAGCCCTGGGCACCTCTTGGCAAAGATGCCTTCTTGTTACTGTTACAGTGAAGCCCCTTGCAGGGGCAATATTAAATGAAACACTCATGGTGTCGTATGCTTCCAGATGGTGTTTACAGGCCCAGGGGGAGGACTGGTGTGTTGATGTGCATGTGTGTCAGTCACAAGTCTCCCACGGCGCAGAAACTGGTGAGCTGCACTGAAATTAGCTGCCTTGACAACCGAGGGATTCTTCCTGAGCCTGTGCCTCTCATGTCTGCAGCATAAACCCCTTAGGAGCAGTATGTGGTTTCTCGGGCCATTTCCAGCTTTACTTCCAGAAGGAAAAACCTTTCCTTTTCCTTTCACCACCCTCCTGTCATGGCCTGGCCCAGACCGTTGCTTCTCCAGCATCTGAGTAACTGCCTGTTTGCTGGGGTTCCTCAGGCAGTGAGGATCATCCTCCTTGGAAGCCTCCCTCTGTCCCCTGGACCTACAAGTTGCCAGGCAGTTGTCACTGGTGCGGCAGGTGGGGCTCTTGAGGAATCCATGTGTGCTGTGATGGAAGCCTGGGGGGGTGGGTAGGAGAGTCTGAGGCTCCATGGCTGGGGCAGGAGATTGCCTTTTCAAATGTCTCCTGAGGGAGGTGGTGGGATCTGATCTTGTTACGCACCAACATGCACATATAGAATCTCAGCTGGTTGCAAGGAAGCTGAAATCTTGTGCTGGAGGTGATACCCCTTTCCCTTTCAGCCTTGCAAGTATATTATTCAGTAAAACAACTTGCATTTGAGCATTCCTCCCATCTACTTTCCAGTTGTCCTTATGTTCCTGGCACTTTCACTGGGTCTCTGCCTGCTCTTAGAGGTGAAACAGCATTTGCTTCTACCTGCAGAAGGCTGCTTGCATTTTCTGGAATCACAGAATCAGGGGTAGGGCTAGAGGAGGCAATACTTAAGTGCCTCCTTTGTTCTCCAAGTGGTGTTTGTTGGGGGAGGGCATCTGCTGCCCCCAGGTCAGGACAGCTATGCTGTGTCACTGTCCTTAAATTTGAATTTCCCTCCACTAGCTAACAACATGGATTCAAGGCAATTTACTTCCTGCTTGGTTTTATTTGAGTAAAGCACTATTATATCCAGAAAGAGAGACAGACAAAGGAAAGCAACAGAGAAAGAGAGTCCAGAAGCTCCCTTAACCTCTCCCAACTTATGCACAAGTAAACTAATCTGTTCCCAGTACAATACCTGAGAGAGGACAGTCTTCCTTACTCACAGTGATGTAAAACTACACTTAATAGCATATGATCTGTTAACATACAGTTATGGGAAATATTTCTATACTGAATTGATTTACCTTTGCTTCTTGTAGTGCTCAAAATATGATCCTTTATAAATACACACAGACAGACACATTGCCTACACAAACATTGCATTCAGTTATCGGGGATGTTCCACGTGACCACCATTAACCTCCAGCCTCACCAAGAGAAACCAGGCTGTTCTTGGTTGGTGATGGAGACACCCTTATTGGCCCCATACCTTTCACTCTTTCCCCCAATTTCTTATTCTGCTCAACTTCAGCTATGGCAATTGATCTGGGGGTGGGGGAAGAGAAAGAAGCAGCGCCTGATATCTCTTCCTTTCCACCTAAGACAACAAACCACAAGCAGCTGAAGCCAAGCAGGAGATCGTTAACAACATCTGCAGGGCTGAAGTGCGTTGCTTATGCTCTTGTGCTACCAAGAGAAGGCAAAACAACTGCTTGTTGATCTGAGTTACCCAGGCTAGGACCCCTCCTTCATTAGGAGTTTTTATTATGGCGTTAAGGGTCTATTCAGCAGCATTTTGGTTTACTTGTACCCAACTTATCAGGTACAACTACCACCAGTTCACCGATCCTCCATCCATGTGCATTAACTGATGGGGCTGGTGCTTTTCTACTATTAAAAAAAAAAAAAAGTGCAACCCTTATCTCCTTGGCAGTTGTTACATTTACGTGGAGTTTTCGACCATCATCTTTTAGTTGTATAAGAAATGCTGGGTATGTGCCTTATGGGAGGTAACCTGTAGCACGGTTAAGCTCCAGGTACCAAGCAGGTGTATGTGTAAACCTGTAGTACTTGCCTCTACCATTTTATCATAACACCTTACCAGCCGTATTCGCTCCAGTTCCTGCTTGAGTCACACACTTGCCCAAAAAGCTATCGCTGACCTCCACGACAGCCCTGGCAGGCTCTGGCCGGGGTAATGGCCTGAGCCAGCCCCAGCTTTGCCTGACCAAGCTTTGCTGTGCTGGCCCCGAGGCTTGCAAAGTTTTTCCCTTTTTTTCAGGGGGCTGTTTGGACTAAGCCCCCCCCTCACCGTGCCATGGTCTGGCCGGCTCTGTAGGGTGCCCCAGCCCCAGAGAACCATGGGGTGCCCGGGCAGTGCTGCGCTCACCGGGTCCTCTGGGTGCCCCTTCCCCACATGCTGAGCTGCAGCTGGGGACACGGCGCTGGGCTGAGGATGTGGGCATCGCTGCCTGCCCGTCCCTGCTGCCGGGGCAGGGTCTCCAGGCTCGCCTTTGCCTTTCTCCAGCCAGCGGCACGCTCCTGAGCACTCACCCACACACTTCCCGTCATGCACCCAGAGCTCTTGTCTCTTGGGGGATATGGGCACTGACTTCAGCCTGTGCAAACACCACTCCACAGCCCCTGCGAGTGTGGGTGGGTGGGCTCTCCCCAGGGCAGGCCTCGCACACACTCTGGTGCCTGCAGCATCCCCCCTGCACCCCCCCCCCCCCCGGGTGCTCGGACCGAGCTGCAGGTACCCGCAAGTCTTCTGCCCGCAGCTTGCTCCTCCAGCCCTTGGCACAGATGCCATAGGGATGTGCGGGAGCCCTGCCCACCTCTGCGGGATCTTCAACCACCCCGCTGTGGTCGAGGACCATCTCCGGTATCCCCGTTGCTGCCGGGATGCTCCACAGCAGGCAGGGAGCCGGCTGGACAGGTTAGGAGGCACACATCCATCTTTCCTCAGCTCCCCCCCTCCCCATGCCCCCAGTCAATATGTCTCTCTCCGATGGGAAAGTTAATAAATTTAGCTCTAGATTAAAAGTATCGATCATTTCATTTGTAAGCGATAAATAACCAGGGAGAGCGCTGGGCAGCCCACAGGGTAGGGGCTGCTGGCTCTGGCTGAGGCAGCCATGCAGCCTGCTGGGGCCGGGGGCCCTCATATGCATTCTGCCCGGATGCTGGCATTGATTTGCTATTAGTCTCCCCGCACCACCCAGTAGCACATCATTCCCGGACCCGCTATTAATGGTCTTTTGATAAATAATCACTTGTAAGTCAATAAATTTTTATTAAACAGTGTGGCGCTTTGATTTATGAAAATCCGACGGGGTTTGTCTGGGAGAAAAGGGATGCAGAATTGAAGCGGAGCTGCTATCCATCTGCCTGCCAGGCCGCCCTGCCTGCATTTGCACCCACACGCCCCCGGAGCAGTCGGCCCCGAGCTCTGCCGGGCGCTTGGCAGGAGCCCTGCCCGCACATCCCAGGGCTGCCCAGCCACAGGCAGGCCCCGGCCGTGGGGCAGAGGCGGATTTGGGGAGGACAGAGCCGGTGCTTGCCGTTGGCCAGGCTCCGTGCGCCCTGTCGAGACCCCAGCTCCGCCGCAGCAAGCGTCCAGAGCCGTCTGTGCAGGAACCGGCATCGCGGAGGCAGCGACAGGCAGAGTGGGCAGGAGAGGGGGAAGCAGAGTGGGAAGCAGAGCCACTGCCCCGGGGCTCTGCGCAGAGCAGCGCTCCTGGGGGGGGAACCTGTCCGGCTGCGGGGATGCGTGGAGCAGCCAGGCTGCGGCTGCGATTTGTCACTCTCCCTGGCTACAGCAGGCCCTTTGCCACCTGGTTTATTTGTCTCCCAGCCCTGACGTGGCATCAGACAGGTGTTAAACTACTTAATCACTTTAAAATTGTTTTAATTTTCTGTTTTGTATTGATCTCCACAGCACCAATTAATCAGCTCACTGGACCAGGCAGTTAGTACATTAAAAATTGTCAGCCACGCTGGGCAGCTTAGAAAATGTCAAAAAAATATCCCGACAGCAGACCCTCAGTTCTCCTGCCGTGCGGAGCCTGCTCCTGCTGAGCGTTAGCTCTGCCCAGGGCTGGTGACGTGGCTCTCCCAGCCCTGCTACGGGACCGGGGCGCGTGGGGCACTCAGCCTCCACCCCAGCCCCGTGCTGCCCGTGGCGCTTGGCCTCCCATGACCTTGCAAAGGGTTCATCAGCTCTGCCACCCACTGGCATTTGTCCCATCGAAGCAGCAGAGGGGCTGCATGGCTGAGTGGGGAGCGTAACGAGCCCCGTGCTTGCTGGGGGGGCTGGACGGGGACCTATGGGGAGGGGAAGATCAGTCTTGCCTAAGTCCTAGGAAAGTGCTGCTGAGCAGTCAGGGCTCCTTGCAAAGCCTAACCAGCCCAGCACGTGGCAGAAAGTGACAGCTTGGGGACGACTTGCAGCCCAATGTGGGGCCCAGGCGGACAGGTTGCATGGTGATGGGTTACAGCCCCACACGACAGCTCCACACCACAAGGCTGGTGCTTAGCGCTGCTGCAAAGCCCCAGTGCTTTGGGGGCTTCGGCTGTCCCCAGGGGGGGACTTGGCCACCAGCCTGTCCTCAGATACTGCCTGTGGCTGCAGGGAAAAGCAGTCTGAGTTGCAGTCCCCAGCACCTCCTCCATGCCTGTACCACGCTGCTAATCAGTATACGATGGGCCGGCAGTACCTTATCTCCTATCGATTTCCTCCCAGGACACGGCCGGTCTGTTTGCTCACACCTGGCTGGCACCGAGTTGGCTCTCGGCTGAACAACTGCCAGGCCCCCAGCAGTGTGGCTGTGCCAGCAGGAGTCCCTTTGGCATCCCAAGCAGCCGGGGACAGCCGGCCCTACGCAGCACCCACCATTGGTGTGCAGGGGCTGATCCACGGGGAACCAGAGCAGGGGGCGTGTAGACCCACGCGCGCACACGTGTGCATACACACAGCCCCTGCTGCATGGGGGTGCAGCGGGGGGGCGGGGGGGGGGCCACCAGGTTGGCAGGCAAACACACTAGGGCTATTGATGCTGCATCAATCCTGCAGCCCCGACAGGTGAATGGGCTTTCACTCACACCGTTAAGATAAATGATATTTATTTGCTGCTAATAGGTTCCAACAAGAGGCCCCAACAAGTGACTTTTGAACCAGCATCTCTTGCTGCCAGTGCACACCCAAACCGGGGAAAACCCTAGAAAATGTCCCCAGGGCTGCCCCTCTCCTGTGGGCTCTTCCTGCCCCACACACAGCACCACAGCCACGGCCCCTTCCCCTGCCCGGCACGCAGACCCTGCCCCATACGTGCTATCCCAGCCCCTTCTCCGGCCCAGCGTCACGAGGGCACCTTGGACCGCACGCCCGCGAAGCAAGCGCTGGGACTTGGCTGGGGCTGGGACCTTTATTTCATCAATGCCGACAGCACGGCCGCGCCTGACGCTGCCCATGCGTGCTGCTCCCAGCCCCGCGAGCCATGATCCCTGGGCAGGAGCCACCAGGAGGGGGGCGGCAGCTGCCCCATCCCCACAGCCAGGCATCTGCTGGGGGCGGGGAGTCACCCCCTGGCAGGAAGCCGGTGGCCAGGCCGGGTGCCCCATGGCCCAGAGGGGCGGGCTGTGCCAGCGCTCAGCCGCTGTGCGTGCCCAAGCCCAGCACCGAGAAGGCCGCACGGTGCTTCCTCAGCAGCAGCCGGATCTTCTCGTCATCTGAGTCGGGGTCCAGGGGCTTGTTGTACTCGTCATCCTCGGTCTCAGAGGCTGCCCGCTCTCCACCAGAGCCCCCCGCCCGCTGCGAGGACGAGGAGGGCTCCAGGGCATTCTTCTTCCTCCATTTGGTCCGTCGGTTCTGGAACCAGACCTGCCGCCCCACGGGCCTGGCTCGGTTAGCAGCCACCACGCCACGCGCCCCATGTCACGCGGGGACCCACACTCACCTTCACCTGGGACTCGGTCATGCCAAGGGAATAGGCCAGCCGTGCTCTCTCCGGACCTGCCAGGTACTTGGTCTGCTCAAAAGTCTTCTCTAGAGCAAAGATCTGGTGCCCCGTGAAGGTTGGGCGCGTGTGCTTCTTCTTGTGGATGCCGTCAGCCAGGTGAGCAGGGGCTGCGGAAGAGGAGGAGGGAGGTGGGTGAGCACCTGGGCTCCCTGCAGTGCACGGGTCTGGGCAGCTCCCCCCCCCCCTTCCTGAACACGGCACCAGTACACCCGTGAGCACCCACAGAGTCCCTCCACGCTGGCTCCCCTCCAAATTAAAACCGTAATCTGGCTTCAAGGCTTCAGCCCCATCCCAGGAGGGCTGAGCTGCCCTCTGTGCAGGCCTCACAGAGCCAGAGCCAGACCGTGCACCTTCTGCTGGGGGACAGTGCTAATTTCTTGTGCTGGGACGGGAAGGGTAATTAGCAGCAGTGCATGACCCCAGAGTCTCACAGCAGCGGGAACACTGTGCCCCCATGCCCCACACCTTGCTAGATGCATGACGGGAAGGCAGGCAAGCCGGTCGGCTCATAGCTGTGCTGGGAGCAGATGACCAAGCTGCCTGACCCATCTGCTCCAAGAGCATCACCTGGAAAGGGGAAAGGGGACCGTGGCTGCAGGTGCTGAGCAGCTGCACCCAGCCCCTGGCCCAGAGCCTCCAAGGGGTCCCCATGGAACAGTGGGTGCACCCATCCCACCCACCCTCTGACGCAGCAGCAAAATGCTCTGCAGTCCCCCTGCCA
Source organism: Balearica regulorum gibbericeps (assembly GCF_011004875.1). Lineage (NCBI taxonomy): Eukaryota > Metazoa > Chordata > Aves > Gruiformes > Gruidae > Balearica > Balearica regulorum. The sequence continues at coordinate 1,495,098 of NC_046210.1, read as the reverse complement.
GCTCTCTACCAGGCAGGCAGTGCTGCCAGCCCAGGGCCGGCCATCCTGCCTGTCTCTGCCCCAAGCTGGGCCAGGCACCGACCCCAGTGAGGCTGCTGGAGGGACAGGGCATCTCCGGGATGGTTGGCTCTGCCTGTCCTTGCCAGCGGTGGCTTGCCTTGGGGCTAAGCAAAGAGTTAATCTCTGCCATTGGAGCTGCCTCTGCTCTTGAGCCAAAACCTCTGCAGCAGGTTGAGGTCTGGCAGCTGTGGCACTGGGGCCATTCCCACCGTCCCACAGGGTGACCAGCTGTGCCTCACACAGGGCAATGGAGAACACACGACCTGGGCAACTGCCCCACGTCCCTGCCCCGGTGCCGATGGGTCAGGGCTCTGCCGCCTGAGACACCCACCCGTCCCCCACCCGCCCCAGCCCCGCTGTACTTACGGCCGCCGCACTGCCGGCTGCCCCGCCAGTCTGGGGCCGCCTCTGCCCAGCAGCTCCGGCCCCGTGGCAGGTACTCGCTACCGGCCTTGGGGAGGGCCCCCACCTGGGGGCCATAATAGACGCCCGGGGAGCTCAGTCCGTTAAATCCGCCCGTGTGCGGGTAGCTGGGGAGGAGGCTGCTGTTCGGCGTCGCCGCAGGCCGGCTGAGGATGTCGGAGATGCCGTGGGGGGTGCCGGCGGCCAGCTGGGTGCCAAGCCCGGGGGGACCCAGCTTGTAGAAAGAGCTCTGCACCGAGTACTGGCAGACAGGTGCCTTGGCATTGGGGAAGGGGCCCAGCGAGGGCCCATTGAGCAGGAAGGTGCCCGGCAGGTTGGCGTCCATGGCTCCAGCGCCCAGGCGGCCCTCAGAGCCCGGCTTCCCGGGGGTGCGCCAGCTGGCCCATCCCCACCAGCCTGGGGGTGACTGGGCCCCGGCGTCTGCCCTGGCTGGTGGGCACCTGGGTGGCCCTGGGACCCTGGCAGGCTGGCCGGGGGGCCACGTCCTGGGTGGGCAGGCAGCTACGGGCAGGGGCAGGGCCAGCAGCCCTGGCTGACCCCGCCGAGGTGGCACCGGCACCGGACACTCAACTTGGGCTTGGGAAGAGCCAACATTTCTCTGATAAAGCTGAGGTCCATTAGAATACAGGGTCCCCATTGGCCGGGCGACTGAAGGTGGCGCTCCCATTGGCCGGGTCTCCGCGGCCTCGGCCGCCATTGGCTGAGCCGCAGGGCCAGCCCGGGATTGGCCCGGCCCAGACAAATTGCGCTTTGAAAGCCGGCGGCGGGGGGACGCGGCGGGCGCGGGGCGAGGCAGGAGCTGGACAGCGCCGGGGCGGGGACGGGGACGGGGACGGGGACGGGGACGGGGACGGGGACAGGGACAGGGAGAGGGAGGGGACGGGACGGAGCGGACTGGCCGGGACGATGGGGACGCTGGACAGCACCGGCCGGGGCTCTCGGAGGGACCCCGCGGGTGAAGCACAGCAGCGCCTCGGCCCCGTTGTGACTGGGAGCCCCCCCCCGCTGACAGAGACCCCCCCGCTGACAGAGACCCCCCGCTGACAGAGACCCCCCGCTGACAGAGACCCCCCGCAGCAGCACGGGGCACCGGCAGCAGCAGCTGGGCGGCCGCTTCCCGCCCGTCCGGGGAGATGCTGCTGTCAGATCAGCCCCGAGAGCAGCCTGGGGGTGCGGCACGTTTCTGCACCCTTCGGCCTCCCCCGGGAATGGCAGAGCACAAACAGCTGCCAGCCCCCCCCACGACTGCCCCCTGCCCTCCTGGCAACAGGGGGTGGGCAGAGGGGAACCCCACCTGGCCGTGCACCCCTGAGCCTCAGTCTTCCCCGCACCCTTGGAGACGCAGAGATGAGACAAGGTCTGTGTTGGTTTCTTTATTAATTCATAGTCTGATAGCTGGTGTACAGGGAAATGATCTATACATCAGGGGCTAAGACAGGGAGATCCAAAAGGCTTGTTTCCATAACAATTAAAAAAAGGAAATAAAAGTAATTTTTAAAACTTCTAAAAAGCTTCTAGTGTGCAGACTGCAGCATTCTCTAGGCTCATTTTCGGGTGCAGCCTCGCCCTACCAGCCCTACGAGCAATCTGAGCGCAAAGCAATGTCACTGCAGGTGCCTGGCACGGTTGCAGCACAGCACATTCCCTAAGGCATATACAAGGCCAAAGCACAGGACCCACACACAACTCTACAGTGATGCTACGGAGTCAGCTGTCACAGTGGGTCTAGGGAGGTTATTGTACACAGCAAGGGTGATGGATGGAGAGTCTGTGCCTATATGGCTCAACTTCGGCGTGGGGAAGGGGTTGCTTTGCTCTCCAAGGCTAAGCTGGGTCATTTGCTTCGCTGCAGCTAGGCTTCCTCCCGACTGCAGGGGAGCCAGGGGCTTTCCCGGCAGATGCACACCCACTGTGAGACAGGGCTGCCCTGCCAGGGCCACCGGCCTGAAACTGGAGGTGGGCTTGTTCTGCACGTGGCCACAGAGAGCAAACTCAGGCCCTGCGAAAACAGGTCCACGGCCACCTCCAGGGGAAAGAGCAGGGGGTCCCCACACCACTGTGCTACAAAGACCAGGCCCCTGTGTTGGTTAGGTAAAAGACAGAGTCGGGGACATGGGACCTACTGCCACTGCCTGCATCTAGCCCTCCTGGGGCCAAGTATAGTAGCTGATTCAACCTACTGCACACCTCAGAGTTGCCTGGGCAGCTCTGCACATCACCGCTCTCTTGCTAGAGCAGCTGGCCCCGGGGCTGCCCTAGCTCCCAGGGTGACTGCTTGGTCCAGGCCGCTGCAGCCGAGCATTTCACCTGGCCAAAGTGCAGCCACCGGGGGAGCAGCCCCTCCATGCCTCTGGGGTTGGTCCTGGGAGGGTCAGCATCCACGGGGTCAATGGGTTATGCTCATTTGTGCCCTCGCAGGGAGGCCAGGGGACCCTGCAAAGCCCTTGCATGGGGTGCGTAGTACAGGACTGCTGGCTCCTGCCAGCTCCTGGCTCATCTCCTGAGCAGATATTGTGCTGAGTAGAGCTAGGCACAACCCCGTGTGTGGCACAAGCATCCCCTGCTCTGTCTCACTACCCATTGTCCCTGGGCCCCAAGCACCTCAGCGCAGGCCTACAGTTTCACCCCAGCTGGAGCCAACACAAACTGGGGCTTGCACCATGGACAGGCCCATGGGACCGTGCCTGTGGGCCCCTCTCTTCAGGCCAGGAAGGGACCGCGCTCAGCCGGAGGGGCACAGGGCAGGGGCAGTCTGCTGCCCTTTTACTCCTATAGCCTCCCAGCTCCGTTCACCAGAGCTGCTCACGTACTCCAAAGGTTTTGCCTGTCCTGCAGCCTGAAGAGGTATTTGGGAGCGGAGCTGTCAGTGCTTTGTACATACTGCTAAAGTGTCCCTAGGGGTTTGCATAGTATTTATTGGTTCATATACACAAGGCTGATTGCTGTACAGTTTACACTTTCAACACAAGCAACGAGCTCAGTGCTCAGCCCAGAGCCCTGCCCTGGCGGGAGACATTGCACGTGCTGGGGAGAGGAAGGGCAGCCCTGCACCAGCCCCTCTGCCCAGGGCGGTTGTGCTCCCTGCAACCCTCCGCTCACACATTCTCTGGCAACTGCTGTCCTCCCCATACGTAACCCAACACTCACTGAGAGGGATGAGAAGCGAGTCCAGCAGAGGCAGCACAGGCGATGGCGGGGGTCGAGCCCCACTCCTTCCACGGTGAGCAGCGCCATGCTGCCCCAGTTTCCCTCTTGCAGCTGGAACACAGGCGTGGGGATGCATTTACACACGCAAACGCGCAAGGGTGGAGTCTCCTTCCCTCTCGTTTTCTGCCAGTCCAGCTCTCGCCTCCCAGAGGAGCTGAGGATGCCCCTGGTGCGTGCTGCTGTCTCTGGGCTCCTGGCAGCAGTGGGGCAGGGACGGAGGCCCCTCCGTCAGTTTTAAGTACTGTAGCTCATGCGTCTTGCAGTCAGTCAGTCATGCGGATAGGACGGTAAGTATGTCTCATACAGAAATCATGCCATTAGCCTATAGAAACATGTACAGCCAGCCCTGCTCCCCTCCACTCTCTGCTTTCCTCTCCTCTCTTCTCAGGTATGTGTCAGAACGTGTGTGGAGTTCAGTGGTTCGGTGTTGAGGTGAGATCCTGGAGAGACACAAGGAGAGACAGAGATGGGGTTACCAGGCATTCATGGAGGCACAGCCAGGAGAAAGGGTAGGGGCAGCCAGGTACGTGGCAGTCCCAGCCCCTTCTGCACCCAGTGCTTGTCCCACATACACCCAATCTGCCCACTACCACAGGACAAGTTTTGGGGGTGTCAGAGAGACAGCGACAGAGCACCAATAAGTGCCTTGTCTGGAACCAGCAGCAATGGCATAGATGACACTGGTGGTGCTGTCCCAGCTGCAGACAGCAGCAACGAGCAGGAACTGAGCTGCACCAAAGGCAATGTGGCACTGGGAAGGAGCTGGGAGGGCTGCTGTAGGCTCTGGGATAGATGAGGCCAGCCCTGAGCTTCCAGCCTCAACTACACCTCACTCTCACAGCAGTGAGCAAGACCCCATACTTCCTAATGCACACCCTGGGCCACTTTTGCATGCTACAGAAAACAGCAAGAGCAAAGCAGCAGGAGCGCTGCCCCAGAGAGAGGCAGACCCAGGGTCTGTCTGGGGAGCGGGGCAGGCAGTAGCTGTGGGGACACGGTCTGCATGAACACGTGTCCACAAGCACAAGCCTCTTTACTGTCATGCACCCACAGAGAACCCGCTAACACAGTGGAGAGAGGAGGAAGAGGGAGGACAGACAAAGCCATGCACGTACAGCAGAGGTCAGAGGACCTGGCTCAGGCAGTGCCTGGCAGCATGCATGCAGCACCTTCCCCCAGGTGCTGTACTGCCAGTCCAGCAGCAAGCATGCAGAGAACAACGATGCAGCTGGGTTTGAGTGTACTGTGCCAAGCACCCTCCCTTAAGCCTGGTCTAGTCCCACCCAACAGGGAAGGCAGGGGGAGCAGGGAATGCACAAGACTCAAGGGATGATCCAGTGCTCACACTGGGGATCAGTGGAAGAAATGCCCTTGGCCAAAGACAGGTCCCCTGCCCTCAACTCCTACAAGCATCATGTTCCTGCACCTCACCACTCCTGCATCCCTGCCACCCTGATGTGCACACGCAGCATCCTGCCATGGTCTGCATCCCCTTCCCTGGCCACAGGAGCTTCAGCAGACCTCACTGCCGCCCTCTCGTGCCACGATGCGTGGCTGGCAGTGGCAGCCACTTGCATCTCCCAGCAGGAGTGCTGTGAGCAGAGGCAGCAGGTCACGGCCCAGCAGGACTGTGACACAGCCCTGCCGGTGCCCAGCTGCACCCCGGGGGAAGGGGAGGCAGGGGCACCAGGCTCCAAGGGCTGGTCTCGTCTGCCACAAGGCTGCACAGTTAACGCTCGTGGATGAAGGGGACAGCTCTGCTCAGACCCCACACAAATGCTATCCACTCCCTAGAGCAGGTTTGGACAAAGATCATCCCTCTGCTGCAGAGCCCAGCATAACCAGGAGTAACAACCCCATGGCCCTGTCACTGGGGACCATTTACCCAGCGTACCCAGGATGCTGTGACCACAGTAGCAGCCCCTGGTGCTGGGGCCGCAGTGGAGCGCTGAGCACAGAGACTGACCCAGCGCCAGCAGCTGGCTGGAGCATCGCTGCAGAGCAGGGCACCCCCTGCCCATTGCACCCAGGCCCCAGGCCCAGGAGCGGGTTAGCAGCAGGGACACGCCGCTGCCCACCCTCAGCATTTTGCTGCAGCACAGCACCCCCTCTCTGAAGGCCGAGAGCTGGGCACAGCCCTGTTACACTTTCCCCAGGAGGATGTGTATGACCGGCAGCTCAGTGCAGGCAGCAGCACGGGGAGCTGGGATAGAAGGAAGAGCAAAGGTGGGGTTACCTCAAAAGAGGCCATTTGAGGGGTCACTGCTTCCCCCTTTTCAGGCTGGCTCGTTTCACTATCTGAGCCCCCATCCTGCCCCCGGAGACCTCCGGTTTCGGGACACGCACTCGCACCTCCTCCTGAGGAAGCCGCGGGGCAGGAAGCAGAACATCACCCAGGTGAACAGACAGACATACAGAAGAGGACAGGAGAGGGAAAGGCAGAGTCAGTTGGCAGAAGACACCGAGCAAGAAGACTGATGCAGTGGGCAAGAGCTGCCCCTGGAAGCCTTTAGAGGGGAAACAGGAGAGGAGAGCAGGGCAGAAGAAAAGATAGAGGGTGGCAGAACCCCAGAGCCTGCAAGTCCCACAGAGGTGCTGCTGGCCTCGGGCAGGGTGCCTGCAAGGCAGGTCTATAAGCCACACTATACCTTGGCCCCCAGACCGTCCCGGTGCAGGATGGAGTATTTCATGAAGTGATCGTCCTCAGCCTCCAGGTCTTGGGGCTCCTGCAGGGAGCCCTCCAGAATCAGCTCCTCCTGCTCTTGCCTGTCATCCCTGTCACCAGGGCCCAGCTGACGCACCACCTTCCGGATGACCTGCGGAGACCCGCACAAGTCAGGCATCACACCCAGGCACCATGTCCCTCTCCTTGCCCAGTCTGGTCCTAAACCGCACGCAGTGTGCAGCCTCTGTCCCGTGCACTGGCTCTGGCCGGAGAAGTGCCATGACCGTAACTGAAGACGGCCAGACACGGGTGCCCTGCATGGGCCCCTGGGCTGCAGGGAGGAGCAGGGCAGCCAGGCAGAGGGGAAAGGCTGCGGCATGCCCTTGTCCACACCATGTCCTTGATCACTCACCTTCTTGGTGACAATATTGCCATGATCGTCTGTGAACTGCTCCTCAGTCACCTGCTCTCCAGGGAGATGAAGGACTTCGTTCCCCTGCAGTGACAAGAGGGACAGCAGGGCATTTCAGGGGGGTGAGGGGAGCCCCTTTGCAGGCAGAACAGTACACCCGACACGCATCCCACAGCTTCTGTCTCCCACCCTGCCTCGTCCCTTTACTGCTCTCCTCTGCATCTGCCCTGGGGCTGGTCTCTCAGCTCCCTGCTCATTACCTTCACAAAGACGCGCCGACGGACGACCCTGGTGGAGAGAGCCTCCTCGTCGTCCGCCAGCCCCTGACTCTCCCCGAGCTCCTTGTCCAGCTCGTGGTGGGCATGTTTGAGCAGGAAGCGGACAGACCCCCTGACGATGTGCATGACGTTCTGGCAGCTGACCAGGAAGAAGGCCAGCAGCACCAGGGCGATCAGCAACTGGGCCAGGAAAGCCCACATCCTGCCTCAGCACGCGTAGCTGCCCGCGGGCCCCGCAGGTCTGAGCCCGCTGCTCAGAGCCTGGCCATGCTATCCAGCTGGGACAGGCAAAGCCCCTGGGGCAGGAGCAGCCCTGCAAGTCTGCAGCCTGCCCGTCGTCGCGGTGCCCTGGCTCTGTGGGAGGACTGCTGTAACCCTAGCTGCCGCAGCTCAGCTGGCTGTGGGCGGTGAGAAGGGAGCAGGCAGGTGGGGCGTCCTTTGCGATCACAGCTTCTGTCAAAGTCATGGGGCCAGGACTGTGACAGCACCACCCATCCCCAGCCAGGCATTAAACGGGACAGCCCTGTCCCCCTTCACCGCCAGCTCTCCAACAACTTGTCTTCCTGGCTGTGGTGGGAGGCCAGCGTGCAGTCCTCCATCACGGGAAAAATGAAGCCCCGGGCAGGAGACAGGGTTTGGGGTATCACTGAAATCGCACGTGACTCAGGAGACACGCATTGCGGAGCTGAGCAACCACCTCCAAACGGGGCCATGCTGCCAGGATGGCTGTGCGTGCCCTGGCCAGCGCAAGGCACTTCCTCTCACCTTGTACCTGTCGGCTCTGTGTGGCCGTGGCAGGGTGACCATCACCCAGCCTGGCCCCCAGGCCAGTTCTATTTCTGGCTCCAGCAGGCTGTTGGGCCAGCAGCCAGGGCAGATACTCAATAAGGAAGCAGGCAGGGAGGCTGGCTGGGTTATAAATGGAGAGCAAGAGCTCAGCTATCAAGCACAGCAGGCTATTCTGGGCTGAGAGGCACCCCCAGGGGCAGGGGGCAGGAAGCGTGCCAGGAGACTTGCGCCTCTGCTAGCACCCGGTCTGCCCGGCTGGCCTCGTGGCAGGCTCAGGAAAGGGCTGGCCATAGGGTCTCCACTTCCTGCGGGGCCAGGTCCCCCTGGCTCTTACCCTCACCTGGCCAAAGAAGCGGCTGTCTGCCTCCTCCTGCCAGCTGCCCGTGGGGTGCTGGGGCTGCCAGTCGCTGTCCTCTGTGGAGCTGACCCGCATCAGCTCCACGGCCGGCACCAGGACCTGCTCTTGCTCCTGGTCCTGTGCCCCGGAGGCCGTGGTGTGCGTTGGGAGCAGCCTTCGGGTGACCCCCTCCTGCCAGGAGCCCTCTGTCAGGTCCTGTAGGCAGGAGATAAAGGAGCCTTCTGCATTCCAGTCCCTCAGCCTGGGCACCGGAGAGGGACAGGGACAGGGAGAGAGAGACAGAGAGAGAGAGGCAGTCAGCTTTGCCATGGAGTGTTGCACCCTGAGCAACAGCCTACCTCCAGCAGGCACACCAGCGCAGCCTGCACCCCCACCAGGCTCTGAGCTCCCCGGCTCATGGCGCTGCCGGGCGCCCAGCACAAGCAGCACAAAATGCAGATGCACAAAGGGCACAGGCCTGCTCCCTGCCCACCCCGTAGCCTCGCAGCCTGGCTGTGAGGGTCTAAGGCAATGCTGCAGAGCATTGCTGGGCTCTGCCAGAGACCTCACGGTACCAGTGCCACTGGGAAGGCGGGAGGATGCAGCCCAGGCTGAGATGGCTCTGGTAAGCACAACCTACATGCGGGGCCTGGCTGTCTGCCTGGGGTCCCTCCCAGGCGCTCTGCAAGGAGCCCCCCAGAGCATCTCCAGAGAGGTGCAAGGCACTCAGCCCAAGCCCCTGCTCTGTCTGCCGGGGATGCCTGGGCTCCAGAGCTGGAGACCAGCAGAGAAGCAAGCAAAGCTGGGAGATTATTGCAGCTGGCCCAGCACAGGGCAATAGCTGGTGAAGCAGTTCTTCTCCCCTCCCACAGCCACCCTGGCCCCCCAGGCTGCAGTACCTGTCTGCGCTCTTCTCTACGATGTGGCTAACGGTAGGTGATGCCGTGATCCTGGCTTGCACCTTCTGCTGAACTGAAACAAAAGACACTTCACTCTCCAGGTCCTGTTCCCCGGTCCCTGGCTGGCGATCACTGGCTGGCATCTTCCCCTCTGGCCTCTGCCCCTCCTCCTGCTCTAGAAGGTCAATCAGGCCATTCATGGCATCTGAGTCCACTGTGTCATCCTCAACCAGGTCCATAGAGCCCATGTGGTCTGGGCCATGTGCGTCTGCTAGAAGCTGCCCCGGGAATCGGCCTTCGCTTGTGGCATCCGAGTCCTCGGCCTTGCTGCACTCCAGAGAGGAGTCCTCAGCAGTCACCAGCGAGGGGGTGAGCCCCGAGGACCACACCTGCATGTCGGACATCTCCATCAGGGCATCGTGCTCGGTGGCAGCCATGGGGATAGCATCCATGATGGCCACCTCATTCCAGTACTGGTCGGCACGCAGCGGGGATGGCAGCATGTAATGCAGGGAGGCGGGGGACAGCAGCTCGTCCTGCAGCGAAGCGTAACCTATATGGGCAGACAGAGGCGACATCTCCAGCAGCCATCTCACGCACGCACAAGCACAGCATGGCAAGAAGGGAAATAGCCTCCGGAAGGGTGCCTGCCCCAAGGACAGCAATGGTCATGCCACAGACCCCTGTGGCTGGGCTGAGAAGAGCAGTGCTCAAAGCAGCTGCTGCCTTTGTATGGTCTCTGCAAGTGCTGCCATGCCTCCCTTTGAGTCCTGGGACTGGTTTGGGCAGGCCCTGGGGCCGCCCACGCCCCGCGGGGAGGACTGGCCTGGGGTCCACATGATGCCCCATCCACACTGCAGGACACGGTGCCCTCTTTGCTACCCTGCTCCATCGGCCCTCGGGTCCCTGCCCACAGCCCCCATCCAGCATCAGCTGGCTGACAGTCAGCCTGGAGTTCAGGTGGCCAAGTTTAGCAGGCACTGACTCCCAAAGTCAACCCCTCTCCGCAGCACAGAGGAGCAGGCTGGAAGTAGTACCATCAGCAGGGAAGGATGGCCCTGGTATATGTCATGCAACCCTGAGGCCCTGCGGGATGCAGCCAGGGCCCTACAACCTTGTTGGTGTCTCCAAGGCTACAAGCAGTTGTCATCTCCTCATCACTCAGGGCCACGTGCACAGTCCAGACACGAACTACAGCCAAGCAAGGCACTCCCACCCACGCAGGTAGCTTTGCTGAGCCTTTCTCAGGAGTGACCCACTAGCCCCTTTTCCACCCCCGGAGATCAGCAGAGAACCCATTCCGCTCCAGAACAGGCAGCCAGGGATTGCAAGCTGCAGCCGAGGCATGGGGGAACGCTGGGACCCCCCAGCACAGAAAGGGCACCTCTACCCTGTGCGAGCGCCTGGCCGGGGACAAGCAGCACAGGGCCAGCGAGGGAAGGAGCACAGGGCAGTGCAGGAGGAGGCCTGGGGTGACTGCTTGCAAGCATGACAGCCATGAGAGGGGCAATCCCTGGTGACATGCAGTCGCTGGAGCAGGATGTGGCTCCCGGAGGGCTCAGCTGAGGTGGAGACAGGCAGTGGAGACAGATGAGAGGAGAGGCCAGGATGAGCTCAGAGAAAAGAGCTGACAAGAAGTGACCCACAAGAGCGCCTGCACCTGACGGCGCTAGGTGGCATGTTTGAGAGAGCAGAACAAGGGGAGAGACAGAGAGGGAGAGAGCGATGAGCCAGAGCTGCACAGGCAGTGCCACAGTGCAGGCTGTAGCAGCGCACAGCCCTGTCCCTGCCCACTGCGCTGGCTCCCTGACGGCACACGCTGCCACTGACCCCGGCTGTGTCCCTGCACCCAGGCGTGCTCCACCTGGGACCCAGCCCAGACGCGCTGCCACAGCCAGAGAGCCAGGACTCTGTGAGCTCCCTGGCCACCACTCAGATCACACAGCCAGAGACATCTCTCACTGGCATGTTGGGATAAGGAAGGTGTATCCACTCCACCTGGAGAGCTTCTGAGAAGGCAGTATGGCAGGGCCAAGTTTCCTGCGGCACAAGCCCCACTGAAGAAGCCGCGTCTGTTGGCAATGCCTTGTGCCCACCGAGCTCCCAGCGGGCCACCAGTGCACCCTGGTCAGGGAAGGCATCACCCCCGATCTGTCTGCATAGACTCTGCCCCCAGGGTCCTCCTGCAGTCCCTGCCAGAAGCCAGGACTCACCATTCATTTGGGATGGCGAGAGGGAGTAGTCTCTGTCCGTGTAGCGCCAGCTGCCCTTCAGGCTGCGGCTCTGCCGGCCAGAGCCCTCCAGCGTGTTGACAATCTCGCTGCGGTCGATGTTCCTCAGTGCTGTGTACAGATTCTCAACTGCAGGGGGAAACCAGTGTCAGCAAACTGGTCGCTGGGGGAACACAGCCATGCCCCAGACACCCTCCAGGTGGGCAGGTGTGCAAGAACCGGTGCTGTAAAGCCAGCCAGGGAGCCCTGAGCGTGCACACGCTGCTCTGCACAGCCAGCCCTGCCACCTCCATGCCTGTAGCAGGGCACGACAGATACTCACTCTTGACACTCTTGCCCTCACGGCTGACCCAGAGGTTGAGTAAGGCTATGCTCTGCTCCAGCAGGGAGTTGGGGTTCTCCACGCGTATCCTGTTGATGTCATCCACCCCAAACTGCAGCTCACGTGCCAGCTCTAAGAGAGACACCACATCTCAGCATCGCACCCTCTGGTGCCCACTGCCAGCTCCCGAAGGCTAGGGGTGTTGTCAAGGGCTCAGCCAGACCCAGCACAGAGTCTCCCACGTCACATACAGCTAAACATGGCAGAACATGCAGGAGCTGGGATGGGTCAGAGGTTGAAGCCCCTCTGCCCAGACTGCCTGTGACCAGCGTAGCAGTGTCTCACGCTAAGGAGAAGCATGGGTACTGCTTGTTGGGTGTGTGGTTGCGACGACAGTGGTGGGCCTCCACAAAGAGCAGCAGTATGCATGACTCAGAACAAAACCCTAGCCTGGCATGTGTGTGTGTGTGTGCATGTGAATGCATGCACAGCTGCAAGAAGGTTCATTTCGGTGCCGCGGTATGATCACAGTTCAGTAGAAGTGCTGGGAGGCAAGGCCAGCCTGCAAGAGGAGCTACTGCGGACTGCATGCATACCAACTGCATCAGGGCCCAGCTCCCTGGGCAGTGTAAAGCATATTCCCTCCACCCTGCAGCATGTTTCCAGCCTTCCTAAGTGTGAGCTTTCTGAGGAGTGTTGTGCATCCTTAGAGCTGTCAGGAGTGGACTCACCAGCCCAGCTGAGGCCCAGCTGTTCTGCTATGTCGACCATCTTCTGGTCTGCCTTGTCTGTGCTGCTCAGAGAGCCTGGAGGAGAAGAGGCAGTCACAGCTTCAGCTGTGCAGGGCTCTGCACCAGGGTGGGGAGGGAAAAAGGGTGCTGGCTGTGGGGGTCTCACAGCCCTGTAGGCACAGCACTGCCCTGCAGGCAGGACCAAGGAAACCCTCAGGGAAAAAGAAGCTGCCACGAGCCTGAGTACGACAGGGTCAGCCCAGCCTTTCCACCGGGCTCGGGTACCCCAGGCACAGGTGGGGACCGGGCTTGAACAGTCCCAGCAGGCTGCCTACCGAAACTGGTCTCACTTAGGATGCTGTACCGCTCCCGCAGAGACAACGGCGTCAGTGTCCTCCTCCGTTCCTCACTGCCACTTCCCTGTGAGATTGGGAACAAACCAAGGCATCACCAGCTTGAAAAGAGGGCAACAGCTCTGCCCTGGCACCACTGCTTCTCCCACAGCCCCAGGGCAGCATGGCCATGTGGAGCAGCTAAGGAAGAAAAGCCGACAGCTAGGGCTGCCTCCTGCATCTGGGGGAGGGATGGGTCTCCCCCTCCCAGAGATGCCAGAGACCTGGCACTGACCTTGGTGCAGGGTGGTATGCTGATGTTCAGGTGGCAGAGCACATGCTGGAGATCCTCGTACTTCATGGCCTTGCGCAAGAAAGACAGGGAGCCGCTGGCTTCCCGGCTGCTGTCCCGAACCTGAGCACCGATAGCCCAGTTAGGTGGCTTGGCACAGGGCAGGCACAGGCGCCCCAGCTGCAGCCCAGCCCTGCACCCTGATATTACCTTGATGGGGATGGCGAGACGATTCTCCCGGAAGGACTGGAAGAGGAAGGTGCGGGGTTGAGTGGCCTTCTTGACAGGCACCAGGTTCCCTGAGAGCTCGACGTGCAAAGGCATCCCCTCCACCACCTGGCAGGGAGCAGAAAACAGGCTCAGATCCTGTGCAGAACTGCTTCCCCTGCACCTGGACAGGGCAGGTAGTCCCGACTCTCCTCCCCAGGCCAGGACTAGGCTCCTCCATTGGCATCAGTCTCCCCTCACTTGGGCAGCCTTCTTCCTGCTGCCCCCCATGCGTGCTGCTGGGGACAAACCTCAATGTCCCTGCTGCGGGCCACCTCAGTGAAGTTTTCATGCTGCTCTAGAGTCTTGTCAACCTTGTCATCAGTCATGCAGTAGCAGCGCAGCCGGCCTTCCCGTGCATCATTCATCTTGGCAAACACCACGAATTTGGCCATGTAGGGCACGGCTGTCAGCTCCTTGTACAGCATTGTGGCGAAGTGCACGGCCTCGGCTGTGCGCGGGCAGTCGGCCAGCCAGAACCTGCGGGAGGGCTGGGTCGGGGCACTGCCGGGCAGGTTCCCCAGGAGAGCTGCGCCCTCACCCCCCCCCCCCCCAGCACACTGCACTGCAGAGGGTGCCCCAAGAGCTCTGGGTACAGGAGCAGCCCCACGTGTGACAGGGACCCGCCCAAGCACAAAGAATGGCCCCTTCCCTCTGCACCCCCAGTTGTTGTGTGTCCGGACATGTGCCAAGGCGGCGTGGGGGTCTCAAGGCTGGAGGCAACTGCCCTGCACAGGGGAATGGGGCAGCACCACAATGAGCACAGGGGCGGGAGGCTCCTCCTGGCACAGGCTGCACCCCAAGAGGTCCCGAGGAGCAGCAGATGTCCCCAGATGAGCACAGGTTTGCCCAGGACTCACCTGGCAGACACATTGGTGGTAAAGTTAGCACACTCGTTTTCATAGACCAGCTTCGTGGTGCCTGTTATGTCTTCCCACTGGGCTTGGGCTGTCCCTCCTGCAGCAGAAAGCAAGGGTGAGCATGCTGCCTTTCCATAAACCTGGGGTCTGCATCCCCCCAGGCAGTTGCTCTCTCCATTGCCATGACACGCTCTTAGCTCCCAGGAGCTGCATCCCACCGAGGGGGCCCAGCCCATCCCCACCAGAGAGCACGCTCGCCTGTGTGGCAGGGGCTGGCAGCCTCACCGATCACACTGCAGAGCAGGCGCAGGCTGGTGGTGTCACCCTCACCGCTGTCTCGGGGATTGTCCTTCCAGGACGGTGGCAGTGGGATGCGGAGGCCGATGGGGCGGTGGAACTTCCTCCGGCGCGGCTCCACCGTGACGATGGGGCTAAAAGTTGCCTGGTTCCCCAGCAGCTTCGTCACGAGCTCATCGGGCACAGGCTGCGCCTGCAGGCGGCACAAGCACGGGCATCGGGGCTGGGGTACAGCCTGGGTCTGCTGCCCACCCCTGCCTGCAGGAGCCCAGCTGGGCCCCAGGCCAGGCTCTCCAGGGCTCACCTGCAGGGCCAGCCTCACTCTCTTGGTGACAGCAGCATCTGGGAAGGTGGCCTGCACCATGGGCACCAGTGTGCTTTTCAAACACCCTCCCTCGGGGCCGATCAGATCGCAGTCCTGGCAAATCCGGGACATGACCACGAAGTAGAGAGGGAAGTCGGTGGTGATGATGCGGCAGACCCTCTTCTTTTCCAGCTCTTCCAGGCTCTCCAGCTCTGCAAGGGCAGCACAGCCATCAGTGCTCACACACCAAGCCCACGGCTCTCACCCACCACCTCCTCCAAGCTGCACCAACCACACCACACTCAGCACCATCCCACCACCGAAGCCGGCCGCAGCCCTGCCCTGTGGGGAGCTGCATGGTGCTGGGCTCCTGCCTTCCTGGCACGCTCACCCTCATCCATGCCATTGAGCAGTTGGTCCATGTAGCTCTCCTCATAGCGGTTGCGGTGCTCCTTCCAGACAGAGCCATTCTCACTGCGCAACACCACCAGCTCACGGTCTCCGCGCCCGTATGAGGCAAAGTGTGGGATCTCCACAATGACGGGGCTGCAGACAGCAGAGGAAGGGTGCTTGCACCCATGCACTGCCACCGGGACATGCAGGCAGCAAGGTGGCTGTGGGCAGAGCACCTGCCCATGCTGTGCAGCTGCCAAGGAGGAAGGCAGGACTGCTCATATCCCTCTCTCTGGGAAACAGGGCTCTGAGCCCGGTCAGGGTTTTTCTTACTACAGCACAGCTGCTGCTCTGTTATGCTGGAATCATCTACCCCAGAAACATGCTGTGCCTGGCTGGAGGCAGGATCTCTCCTGAAGACGACCCCCCAGAAGCAGAGATGGGCAGAGGTCTTGCCCCAGCTGCAGAGACTCCAGAGGAGCCTGGATACATCCCCAGTGCTGAGGGACGGCCCTGGTGTGGGCAGCCCCATCTGCTCTGTTCCCAGCTGTGCTCACCTGAGGAACTGGGCTCCAGCGGGCCCCAGGGCAATGATCCTGCTGGCCAGACCCTCCTCCTCAGCCAGCGGTGGGGGTGCAGGCAGCTTTTGGGGCTTCACCAGGCGGCAGGTGATGCGGGTTGGTGCAGCGCAGGCACGGGGTGGGATGACAACACGCAGTCCGTGGTGCCGGCTGCCCCGCATGGAGCCACCACGGGCGTCCACCATGAAGCTCACCAGGAACCTGGAGTGGGCAGAGGGATGGGCAGGTGGGCACCTTGCAGCCGGCTCACATGCTGCGCATGCATCTGCTGTATGGGCTGGGCACTCACCCTGTGTGCACGGGGCTGGCCACGGGGCTGATGTTATCCGAGGTCTCCGTGGCAGGGCTGCTGGGGATCAGGGAGTCCTCGTCGAACTCCTTTGAGGGCTGTGTATGGCAAGGAAGAGCCCCCATGGGCACAGGGTCCTCTTTGGGGGTGCTGAGCCTGTCCACTCCTCCACAGGCTCACAACCCTCCCTGGACAGTCCCCTACCACTGGGTCCCTCCCAACCACCCACCCCACGTTTTGGCTTTGTGGTGATGGGGTGGCTCCCCCCAGCAGGGAATGCCTGGGGGTCCCGTGGCAGGCTGTGTCTCATGCTCACCTCCTGTGGGGACACCGAGGGTGCATGCAGCAGGCTGACTTGCTCAGCTTCTGTCTCCACAGGTCCTACCTGCTCAGTCTCCTCCGCTCTGGTCACCACAGTCTCAGGTGGGATGCAGGGAACCTGCAGGACAGCTGGAGACTCCACCCTGCCAGGAGAGGGCAGTGACAGCTACTGAAGTGGCAAGCCTGGGACCCTCAGCCCCCAGCCATCCCCAGGGATGCTAGACAAAGGCAAACTCAACAGCAGACCCATGTCCTGGTGCAGGAACAACACCGACTAGCTTTGCCTGCTATGCTAGCTGGTGGGGGCTCAGTGATCCATTCCTTGCCCAGAGCTGACCCTGCCCCGCTGGCATCTCAGCCCAGCACCAGGCTGGCCCTGTGCCCTGTAAGCACTCCCTCCCCACCATCCAGTGCCTCTTACGTTTGCTCCAGCGTCGCCGTGGCCACAAATTCCAACACCTCCCTCTTGCCTTCTTGGTCCCTGGGACTGGGAGTCCTGGGCTTTGGTGCAATCAGCTCCTCCTCTGAAACCGAGAGCTGGCTCAGCATGCAGAGAAGCAGAAGGACAAGGGAGCACAGATGTCCAGCCCTTGCCCCCATCCCTCCTCAGGGCTGGAACCAGGGCTCATCTCTGCTCCCACTGTTAGCCACACACACTCGTCCCCTGGGTCTCAGCCAGCCATGGGACAGCTTTGGCCTCTGCCAGATGGGGTGTGCTGGCAGGGGCAAGGCCTGTGCTACAGGTCAGTGGGACAGGAGCTACGGTAGCTGTCAGGAGCCTTGGCTGCCAGCTGACCCCTTTCCCACAGCACCAAGCACAGAGCAGAGCCTGCTGGGGACACTGGGGACAGGAGTGTAGGCAGGGCTGGAGATACAGGAAGGATATCCTAACACTGCCAAGTTCATCTGTGCACCCCTCTTGGAGCCACAGTCCCAGCCAGCACTGCCTGCTGGCCCAATTAACACCTGCTAAGGAGTTGACCAGGGTCCAGCTCTCGCCAATGCCCTGTGGGAGGGGGTCCAGCACCTGCCCAAAACAGGGAGAGAGCCCCAGCGATGAGGAGGGGACCATAGCAGCACAGAGACTCTCGAGCACTCGAGTTCATCCCTGCCTTGGCCAGGATGGCACGGGGCGGTTCTGGAGGGGCACGGGAGTTTGTCACAGAACCAGGCTCTTCTGCCTACCAGGGACGGGGCCTGGGGCCAACAGGGAGCCAGGGCTCCCCCCAGCAGGGCGACGGCCCCACTCATGCAGTCACACCACAGCAAGCAGCACGGACACAGATGGGCAGGGCAGGATGGCAGGGCTTGCGCTGGATAGCACCAGCCCAGCAGCAAGGCTCAGCAGATGGATATGGCGTGCGGATGGTTAGTGGCCATGGGGTGAAATGGGCCATTGAGCTGGGGCAGAGGGACACATTTCATACCCATTACTGTGACATGAGCAGTGCCTGCAAAGTAAGAAGAGGCAAAGGTGAGGTCTTAGTGGGAGGGAGCAGGAGCGGACCAGCTGCAGCCAGGCTGGGAGCTGGTACCACCCCGTGGAGCAGGGCATGGTGGGGGGGCTCTGTACGCCCAAGGGCTCTGCACGCTGTCCCTGGGGCACGGGACCATGGAGAGGTCCAGGCATATCCCTCCTGCATAGTGCAGGGAAGAACTCAAGCCAGGAGATGCCACCCTAGGAGTCTGGTGGGCTCCCCTCGTCCTCTCCGCAAGACCACTGTGGGGCCACACAGCTCCCCCACCCTGGCCAACAGGAATGCCAGCGCCCGTCCCAGGCACTGTTGCCTGCCACACTGGCCCAGCTAGCAGATCTACAGGTGGTGTGACCCAGCTCCATCCCCTCACCTTCATCTTCTGACACGTCCAGAATCTCGTCTACAGTCTCCGGGAAGCTCATGCGGTGCTTATCACCAACTGACTGTGGGAGCAGAGCGGAGTCAGAGGAGGCCAGCCCTCTGCTGCGCAGCCACCTGCAGCCCCCTCCTCATGCCTCAGCTAGGCACCCAGCTGTCAGTGCTGGCCCTGCCTGCCCAGCTGCGCTCAGCAGACCTTTGCCTGGCTGCTCCCAGCCCCAGCCCTTCTCCACAGGGTCTTGGTCCCAGTCCCCAGAGGCTCACCGGGATGTCCGTTTCCTCTGTGACGATCTTGAGGACATCTGTGACAGAAATGTAGCCGAGTCGCTTTGCGATGGCCAGGGGAGTGGTGCCGTTCTGTGCAAGGAGGAAGGACTGGGTCAGCAGCAGCCACAGGGAAGCCCAGGCAGGCGCCCAAGCTTGCCATGGGGCGAGGATGTGCAGACGAGCACTATACTCACTGTGCTGATCTCATTGGGAGAGGCACCGTGCTTCAGCAGCAGTGTCACAACGTCTGTGTGGCCCTGCTGTGCCGCTTGGTGCAGAGGGGTGTAGCCCAGCTGCAGGGGAGGATAGAGGGTGCTGCCATCAGTTCTGGGAGTCTGCTGCCCCAGAAACGTCCCCAAGCCTCACACTGTGCTTCATGCCTAGAGCACGAGGGCAGCTCCCTCCTTTCCAGGATAAGCAAAGGGCTCTGCAGAACCTTGCACTTGCCCGGGGCTGTAGCTAGACTACAGCAGCTTCCAGCCATGGAGACAGGAGGGCTTGGAGCAATGTGGGGGAGCGAAGTGGAAGCAGGGAGGGAGATTAAGCCTTCCCCATCAACCTGCATGCCCTTGCCCAGGGCAGAAGGGTCCCTGGAGCACAGGACATCTCTGTACCTTAGTCTTGGCATTGACATCAGCCTGGTGCTGCAGCAAAAACTTCACCAGCTTGATGTTCCCGTAGTGGCTGGCCACGTGCAGCGGCGTATAGCCCATCTGAAAGACAAGATGTGGTCTCAGCCTGCCCTCAACAGTCCTTCCTGCCCTTCTGGCTTGGGTATGCTCATCCCATGGGGAAGCCCCCATGGATGAAGGATGGGGCACGTGTGCTGCCTGAGAGCCCAGGACCAGGGCAGAGGGCACACTGCAGACCACACCATGTTGTGCCTGGAGGGGACAGGGGTGAGCTGCGGGAGCAGGCAAGAATCATCCCTCCAGGGAGGTGGGGGAGGAAGAGTCCCCAAGACACAGACAAGATGGAAAGGACGTCTGTGAGACGGTAAACTCTTGCACAAAGAAAAATGAAAGCAATGCTCCTCCCAGAGCAGGCTAGAGGTAGTTCCCTCACGTTTTTCACCATAGCCATAGTCAAAGCACTACTTTACCCTGGTTGTTGCATCCACTGTGACTCCGTGTTTCACCAGAACATCAGCAACCTGCACATGCCCCTCTTGGGCCACGAGATGGAGAGGAGTCAGGCCACTCTGCAAACAGAGGAGGTCTCAGTACAGTGACAATGCCATCACTGCAGCTCTACCAGCAGAGACTCGAAGTCAGGTCTCCAACCTGGCAAACTGACTCTGTGCTGTTGGCTAGCACACTGCTGCCCCAGTACAGGGAGGCACTGGGGCCTGGACTACCACCTTGTCTGCTACTCCCTGCTGGGGTGTTCACTTCCAGCCTGGCAGGATGCACCAGGACAACATACCTTGTTGCCTAGGTTGCCGTTGGCTTGTTTGGAGAAAAGCAGTGCCACCATGTCCGCATGCCCCTCCTGGGAAGCCAGGTGTAGGGGGGTGACTCCCTGCACAGATTCCGCATTTGCAGAAGCCCCGTACTGCAGCAAGCTGCTGGCCACCTCCATCTGGTTCTGTTTGGCAGCAATGTGCAGGGGGGTGTACCCGTTCTGCAGGAAGAGAGAGTCATTGCAGTGCTCATGCAGACCAGCAGGGACAGAAGGTACCACCTTCCCTCTCCAGGCCAGGTCTGCCCTTCCGAGTTGCCTCCAGAGCTCAGGGATGCAGGCTCACACTCGAACCATCTCCCTGACAGCAACTAGCCCTGACATTGAGGCCAAATCCCGCTCTTCCAGCCAAGTCAACACAGGGGTTTCAAAGACCATCTGCTTCAGGTCTGACTGATAACGGCTGATATCCCGTCCTGGAGTTTTTCTCACATGAATTGCTACAGCAGTATTCAGCCACCTGGAGCTGTGAGAGGTCAGGGCAGACAGACACTTCCTAGAATAAGTCTGGCTGAGGCGTGGAGCAAAACTCACAATATGCAGGATTAGTACTCAGGCAAAGACTGCAGAGCCTTGAGCACTGCCTTTGCTGCCGCTGCAGAAGCAAAGCAGCTGGCAGACACCCTCTGCCCAGGGTGACGCGCAGGCTGTCAGTGACGCAGAACAACAGGGGATTGGCGCTGGTACCGGCTGCTCCCGATGCCTGCCTAGCAAGTCCGCCGGTAGCCTGCGCAGGGGGAGAGGGGAGTGCCAGATGGGGAGGGCCGGCACCAGCAGCCACTTGTCCGTTCTGAGGATGCAGCTACTGCAAACAACGGGGAAACTGAGGCTGCTGGTCTACTCTTTGGGGAGACATTCCCTGTGCTCAGGCAGAGCGGGGCGACTCTCACGAGCTCGTGTGTTTTCTGACTCACTGCTTCCCAGCTGCATGCAAACATTTGCGTGTGGTTTCCCAAACTGCCAGACTGCAGTGCTGCTCGGCAGGGTTTGCTATGGAAACACGTGCCCAAGCAACAGCCACAATGCTGCCAGCAGGGACTATCCCTGACATAGCCTGTCTGCTGGGACAGGATGACTGCCAGCACCCCTGCCTGCCCCACACGCTGGTGCAAGGGACAGGCAGGCACAAGCAGCAGACATGGAGAGTGGATGGTGGTGATCGGGTCCTTGTACGCTCCCTGAGTGTCAGGGTTGAGGAGCAATGCCGGCCCCAGGCTGACATGTATTGGACACATGACACGTCCCCACATCCCCAGGGACACCCAGACCGGCCTTACCCAGGCTGAGCTGTGTGGGGAGCTCCCCTTGGGAAGCAGCAGCTTGACGATCTCCAGGTTGTTGTGGTGCACAGCCACATGCAGTGGGGTCAGGCCATTCTGGGGAGGGGGAGAGGGCACAGACAGGTGAGACAGAGCCTCTCGCGGTACCACAACACTCTTCCCACTGCCACAGGAGCAGCACTCACCTTCCCTGCTGCATTGGGGTGAGCGTCACGTGCCAGCAGCAGCTCTGCCACATCCACCTTCCCGTACTTGGCTGCAACGTGGAGAGGGGTAAATCCTTTCTGAGGAGAAAGGCAGCCCATCACAGGGTGCACAGGAATGAGAAGAGCACTGGCACACATGCAGAAGGGATGCTGCGGCACAGGAGGAGGTTGCCCCTCCTGTGACAGGGACACTGAGCCGCCAGCCTGCCCAGCCGGGTCATGCCTTCAGTGGCAGTGGCCACAGCAGCCTACCTTGGTCATGCAGGTCTGTGAAGCCCCCTTCTCCAGCAGGGCCAGCGCCGTGTCCACGTGCCCCTCTCTGGCGGTGATGTGCAGGGGCGTGTGCCCCGCTGTTGTGGCCAGGTTGGGGTTGGCATTGTTCTCCAGCAGGAGTCTGACCATGCTGGTGTGGCCGATGCGTGCAGCACAGTGCAGCGGAGTCTGGTCATCCTGCGAGGGAGGCAGAGACGCTATTTTGGCAGACCTGGACCAGTCCCTTGCTTGCCATGCTGAAGGGGCCCCGGCCCTGCTCCTGCTGTTGCACAGCCCCTGACAAGCCAGGCTCTTGGCAGGCAAGAGTGAAGAAACCGGCACCAGCTGCTCCCAGAGCTGGACTATCACGCGTGTTCTCTGTACCTACCTTGGCCTTGGCATTGGCTTTGGCTTTGTTCTGCAGCAGGTACTTTGCCACATCTGTGTGCCCGGCTCTGGCTGCCATGTGTAGAGGCGTCTCCACTTTCTGCACCAAGGACAGGATAAAGTGGTGAGGTCACAGGAGGGGATATGCCTTCCTGCCATCATTCCTCTGGTCTGAGCACAGGAGAGCAGTGCCCACAACCTTTTGTGGCCCATACCAATTCCTCCTGCCAGCACAAAGCAGGGGGCACCAAGGATTGCTCAGGAGAGTGGAGAGAGCAGGACTCGGGAAACCCCCACCTCCTGCTGGACCCCACCATGCTGAGTTCCCACAGCCCCAGCCAGAGTGGGACTCACCACATTGGACACATTAGGAGAGGCTCCACGCTGCAGCAGGGTCTTGACGATGGGCAGGTGCCCCATGAAGGCAGCCACATGCAGGGGGGTCAGGCCAGACTGTGGAGAGAAAGGGGTCAGGAGCCAAGATGGGGGGCTGATGGCCTTGCCAACATCTCTTCCTGCCCCCTCCCTGGGGCACGCTCCAGCACAGAGGCAAACTCTGGGTCCCCAGTCTGGCACCAGCACCCTGGCAGGTGAGCTGAGGGGAACATGAAGAGCTGCTGCCTCCCCTGCAGTTCCCCTTTCCTGTAGGGAGCAGGCTGTAGGGGGATGCTGCCAGGCTCAACAGGTCCTGAGCTGCAAAGAGCTCTAAGCCACAATGAAGAAGGTGCCTGGGGACCAGCAGAGCCATCGGGGCCATCATCCCCTGCAGCGCTGCCTGCTCTGCACAGCCAGTAGCAGGAGAGCTGGGGCTGGGCTGCAGCCCACCTACCTCCGTGACGGCATCGATGGAGGCACCCGTCTTCAGCAGTAGTTCCATCACCCGGATGTGATTCTTCTTGCAGGCAATATGGAGGGGTGTGAAGCCATTCTGCAGACGGACAGACGGACAGTCATTTGTGGGAACACTCTCCCTCTCCCCTGCCCCAGCCCTGCCTGCCCCTCCTCACTCACCAGGGCTCGGGAGTTGGGCTTGGCCCCCTTCTCCACCAGAAGCTTGGCTACTCGGTGGTGCCCACAGTGCGCAGCCACGTGCAGTGGTGTTAGGTGGTCCAGGGTGATGTCGTCGATCTCGGCGCTGTACTGCAGGAGCAGGCGCACGCAGTCCAGGTGGTCACCCTGCGCTGCCATGTGGATCGGCGACAAGCCATTCTGCGACCGCAGAGTGAGACCTTAGGGCTGGGCCAGGAAGGGGACCAGGCACCCCACCTAGCCCCTGCCTCACTCCCCTGGCCACAGCTCTGGCGCAGAAGAGATGGCATGTTCCCCAGGGTGCTACCAGAGTGGAGCCCCGAAATCCCTCACTGAGACTTACAGGGGAGCAATGCTGAGCAGAGGGCAGGGCCTGAAGAGCTGCTGCCGTGGGGCAGGTTGTTCCCAGGCCATCCCCTTCTCAGGGCTGGTCCCTTTGAAGTATGCAGCCCTCAGGCAAAGGGCTCCAGCAAGAGCCAAGAAGGAGGTCAGGAAGCTCCTTACCCTTTGGCAGGTCAAAACCTCAGCCCCAGCCCAGCCACTGGTGGCATCCAGTAACTGTGTACAGCTTCTTACCCCCCTGTGCTGCCCTGGGACCTGGCACCAAGCACAGCCCCAGAGAGTCCCATGGGTACCTTGGTTTTTGCTTGAATAGGAGCCCCGTGGTCCAGCAGGATCTCTGCAATTCGCACGTGCCCATTGCGAGCTGCACAGTGGAGAGGGGTCAGCTCATCCTGGGGAGAGAGAAGGGTTCAAGGGCTCAGCATGGGCAAGGAAGGGCAGGGCTCCCCTCTGGCAGGCAGGAGAGTAGCAGGGACTTTGGACTCGTTTGCAAAGTAAGGCAAAACTGAGCCTGCCCTCAGCCCCCAGGGTACACCCACTGTGGCCATGCAGCCTCCTCTCACGTCTATGTGCACCAGTGAAAAACCTGGTCCGCCCCACCAGGGACCTTCCCTCACACTCCCAGCAAGATGCTCACAGGGTATGCACCGGGCAGCGCAGCACGGCAGTGCTCCCTGGACACAAGGAGCTCGGGGAGGGAGACGGCCCGTGTACTTGCTGGTGATTCAGAAGCAGTCTCACCTTGGTCCTTGTCTCTATCTGGGCCCCGCGGTCCAGCAGCAGCCGTACCATGATGATGTTGCCCCGGCGGGAGGCTATGTGCAGGGGGGTGATCCCGTTCTGACAGAAGGAACGGCAGTCTGTTAGATGGAGCAACCCCTCCTCTTTCTCCTGAGGGGCTGCAAGGAGGCACGGGGGCAAACGAAGGATAGAGGGCAGGGGAGAGCTAAATCCCTGCCCAGGGACAGTGCAGGGGAACAGCTTGTTTCACAGGACTGGGAGAGAGGGTGAGCACCTGCTCCTGCCTGCAGCTAAAGGCTGTGGACAGAAGCTGCACAGAGCTCGCAGGAAAGCGCCAGCTCACGGATTTAGCTGCGCCCATGGGACTGGAAGAGGCATGCCAGCTGCAGGGACTATAAGCTCTGCCCTGCAGTGACAGCACCAGCTTTCCCTCAGCTTAGACACAAGGTCCCAAGAGCTTTCCAGGGATGCATGGCTGCATCCAACAGAGGGGAGACAGTAGAAAATGCCCACAGCGGTTATTAATGGTAACTCCCCAGACATGCACCAGTGCGCTACCTTCTGCATGGTCCCACCTCACCAGCGTACCCTGGCAGCTGCTGCTGCACCTACATGGAAAGGAGGCACAGCATCCTCCTCTGGTGTCGGAGCAGTGTCAGTCCCAGCACTCTTCCCACTTTGCACTCACCTGGGGTGTGAAGTTGACGCTGGCTCCACGGTTCAGCAGTAATTGGGCCACACTGAGATTCTCGTAGTGGGCTGCAATGTGCAAGGGGGTAAATCCAGTCTAGGGGAAAGAAGGAGGGATCAGCCCAGCCAGACACATGCTCCCTGCTGAAAGGATGGATAAATACAGCATACCAAGCTGCTATTCTCCCTGGGGATGTGGGAAAACTCCCAGAGACAGGATGGGAAAGCCACACACCTTGGAGAGGACATCAGCATTGGGGTCATTCTGCAGAAGCACGGCAGCCGTGCGAGTGTCATCGTTGCGGGCTGCAATGTGCAGGGCAGGCAGACGGACCTTACCCTTTGTCCCATAATTGATAAGGTGAGCAACCACATTCTCATGCCCTTGCTGCAGAGCCACAGCTAGTGGCGTGAAGCCGTCCTGCCAAGGAGAAGCAGGTGAGAGGGGGAGAGCCGAGGAGCCACAGCAGCCCCAACAAGCAGGCCCCTAGAGTCCTCCACAAGGATCTCACCTCTGTGGCTACATTCTGGTTGGCTCCATTTTCCAGCAAGAATTTGACAACTTCCAGGTGGTTTTCCTGCGCTGCCATGTAGAGGGGTGTGAAGCCTTTCTGCAAACACAGGGCCATGCACATCAACACAACTCTTCCTCAAGTTTCTCAAGCCCCTTGCAGACCTACACCCCATCAACGTCCACACCCTCAGCTCATTAAACTGGGGCAAAAGCATACACAGCGTGGGTGGGGAAAAAGGAAAAAACTGGCAGTGGTGGAGCAATCATAGAGAGCTGGAGCCCAAGGGTCCCCACATCCAGAAAGAACCATGGGATGCTTCACAACAGTCAACCCAGGAGACACTGCCTTCCACTACTCTCCCTTGCTTCAGGGATGTTTCTCCCATCAGGCAAAAGCTGAAGAGCTTACAGCCGCACCAGGCCCAAGAAAGAGAGAATGAAGCAGGGCTACAGAGGTTGCTGGAGACCTCATGGCTGTGCCAGGGACACATTGGTCATGAGTCCTCCAGCATGAGTTCAGCATGCTTGTGTGTGCTGCCATGGCTTCTCTCAGCAGAGGGACCATGCTGGTCTCCCCATATCCCTCAAGACTCCCTCCACACCACTCACACGCTCATCTTCTTTCAGAAGTCTGGCGGAGCAGTCCTTGCCCCTGAACAGGACTAGAGAGAAACTGTAAAGGGCTCCTGAAGTGCCCATGCTGGGCACAGTTCCCACCACGAGGACACCACCACCGTGCATGCTGGGTGCTTTTCCCACCCCAGCCCAGGTCACTCTACCTGTGACTGCGCATTGACGTTGGCCCCGTAGTTCACCAGTTCCCGGACCACATCCTGTTGTCCAGCCAGGGCAGCAATGTGCAGGGCCGTGTTTCCTTTCTGAAAGACACCACAGGGCAGCGCTCAGGGGCCGGAGCAGCCCAGGATGCCAGGGAAAGATGGGCCTGACGTGTGCTAACACACGCGCAAACAGAGCTGCTGGCCAGGGGACGCCTGTGGGGCCATGCAGCCCTTGCTCCATGGCCCATCCCTGCTATACCAGGAACAGCTAGCCTTCACATTTGCTGGCCAGGAAAGAGAGTGATTTCATCTTTCCCATGAAGTTACTGGCAGCAAAAAGCTGCGTGCATTGTCAGGCTCTGTGTATCTCCAGCACGGAGAGATGAGGAGGGGAGGGAGGATGAGGGAGCTGAGCTGGCAGTCTTCAGGCAAAACTGCAGCGTGTACCCTGGTAGCCAAGGCATCCCAGCAGAGCTAAGGGACGATAAGCAGGCTAGAAAACGCAGACACAGGCTCTTCCGGCTTGTGCCTTTGGGTGGTGTGGCAGAATGCCAGACTCTGCTCTGCACCCCGAGCCCTGCCAGAGCACCGGGGAGGTGGCAAGGCAGGCCCCCTCCTGCTCTCACAGCCCTTCAGATGGTGCTGGAGGCTGCTCATTTGTCAGCCCTGCTTGTTTGCGTTGTTGTCTTGCTCGTCAGCGAGCAAGAACCACACCCCACTGTGGTGATGCAGGGAGAGAATGACATGTTATTTACGGAGCACCAGAGCTCTCCAGGCTTGCAACAATGGTACCAAGGCCATCTCGGTGTTGCAGCACACAGGGGCTGCCCCTTGGCAGCGAGGGCTGACCTGAGCCGGCAGCCAGCGCTGGGAAGAGATGCGAGTAAAGACAGCACTAGCACGTGTTGCAGCTTCTGTTACTCCCCTCTTGAGCTCACGGTGGTCCCCATGACCCCCACGGGGGAGAGGGAGGGGTGGAGGTGCCCAGCACAGCTTTAACTGCGCTGAAATCAGAGCCCGGTCCTCAGGCCCCAGCCCGGCAGCACTGCCACCAGCACAGCCTTTCCAGGGGCGACAGCAAACAACGTGATTCACTGCTCAGCTAGTGCTGGTGTGTCTGGCAGCAACGGCAGGGTGCGGAGTTGTGACGAACGTGACCGGACTCCCTTGTCCTCACCTTGGTCGTTGTCTCCAAAACGATCTCCTTGTGCAGCAGCTCCACCACCATTTTGACGTGGCCCTCCTTGGAGGCCAGGTGCAAGGCGTTCAGCCCATTCTGGAGGGAGCAAAGGTAGGAGAGGGCATTAGTCATCTGCTGGGGCTCTCCAGGGAACCCCCTACTCTGAGCTCCTGTGCAGACACAACTGTGGGCACTTGGCCCACACTGGAGAAGGTCCAGGCTGGTGGGAGCAGGAGCTGTTGCTTTGCCCTCGAGACCTGTGCTGGCACGACAGCCGTGTTTAGCTCCATGCTGCCAGGGCAACTACGCGCGGCTGAACGCTGAGTTGCTGACTAATGCTGGACGTTTCTCTGTGAGCAAAACATGCAGCCCCCGTAGACGATTTCCCATGGATGGGTGGCACTACAGCTCAGTGTGTGTGTGTTTGGTGCCACAGGCACTGTTTCAGTCCTCCCTGCTCGCGACGCACCCCTGATGTCAACTCCTGTCTTTGCTCAAGTGACTTTCCTTGGGGTGCCCCTCCCCGTGATCGCCTGCTCGCAGTCAGGCTTTTCAAACCTAAAGCACGGACCTGAGCTTTGTGTACGGCCCAGAGTGAGGATGCACCAGAGCTGCTGTGTAAGCGCACATACAAACCTTAAACTTCTACCATTTACACAGACAGAAATGCAGTGACAAGCTCTGCCTGGGACAATGACTTTACTGAGCAGCAGCCAAATTTAATTCACTACAGTTCAGGAGCTTCCAGTCCAGCGGCTGGCTTTTTCTTGGCCTTGCAGATTGCCCACCAACAGCCCCGTCCTGCAACCCATGCTCAGCAGAGGCTCGACTTTGCTCCCTGAGAGTTTAGCTGCAGCAAAGGGTGCAGAGATGATGTTGGCTGTGCCACTGCTAAGCTCTGCCAGTTCCAGAAAGCTCCCAAACAACTGAAGCGGCTTCTCGGGAACATCTCTGCGTGTGCCTCAGTTTAGCTCACCTTTTCCTACACATGGAACCTGAGCACTAGGAGCAAAGGGCTGGCCGGTGCCCTTTTAGCATCCCTGGGCCATCAGAAGGAAGCGTCAAGCCAGTCAGCACCCTAGAGGCTGCTAAGACAGCTCCTGCTCCATTATTTCTGACACTCTTCCGTTTCCCAGATGTGAACAAAAGGGCTGGGATATTTGCTGGCAAAGAGGTTAAATACTTGCAGGCAATTTCAGATGTCACTTTTTCCCCCGCAATGCAAACCTCCCTTGTCCCTCACTTCTCCCAGCTGGATGCACTATGTTTACTCACCCCTACGCAATGCTGTCACGTGGCAGAGAGCCGCCAGCTCCCTGGGAGCACACAGTCCTGCCCAAGTACTCCACCTCCCAACCATCTGTTTCAGCTTCTGTAGAGTACTGGAAGGTCACTTCACAGAATTGCTTCATCCCCACCTGAATTATAGGTAGGGGAGCAGAAAATGCCTGGGGAGGCTCCAGTTCCAGCCCTCAACACTCCAGTTAAACTTAAAACATCTTCTAAGAGTGTTATCATACTGGAAAAAGGTTTTCCACCCTCTCTCACTCAAAGAACCAGCTATCCAGGATCATAGTCAGAGAGTCACAGATTCTTGTGCTCAACTCTGATGACAGCATGAAGAGCAAAAACCTAAAAATCCACAGGCTCCCTCAGCACACCAAAGTCCCCTAGAGCCTCAAGCACAAAAGGCTTTTCCAAGGGAAAAAGAAGTAGGAATGCTGCAACACCCACAGAAGAGCCACCGAAAGGAAACGCTCCCCAACCAGGCCTGGCTAGGTTGAGCCCATCACCTCGGTCAAGCCCAGCTTCTTTGACCAAGACACACCTACACAACCCATACAGATGGTCACTGACACCCTTACCTTCGTGAGCTCACAAGTTGCATATGTGGCCACAGACACACACGCTTTTTCTGTTACGCTCACACAACAAATGCCTGGAGTGCAAGACCACAGATGCTCGGTTGCTCTCCTCAGCACATATGCCCTTTTACGCAATGGATTCATAAATAACCTTCTGAATGCTGAAAACCTGTGAGGAATCATTATTCTCTGGCCTTACAGCAATAAGTGCAATGTTTGCAGAAGATCATTTCCCAGCGGCCCATCGATATTTCTGCTCCGGGAACAATACAGCCTGTTTTGCACATTTGCTTTGGCTTGACAGCTCATCTGACCCAAAACCACCACAGGATGTGCTTAATTTGAAAGGTGCTGTATTCCCCTCACTAAGTGCCGCAAATGCTTCCCAGAAATCCCAGTCGCTGGCTGTCAATGCGACAAACGCAGCCTCAAGAAAAACACAAAATGCGGGACTTTGCACTTAGCCTGTACCAAAGCCCTGGATTGCCCATCGGGACTGAGATTGGCCACCCCAACAGAGACTATCTCCTGGCACCCGTGTGCTAGCACAGCTCCGTTCCCTGCTGGTGAGGGTCCTGGCAGCAAGGCGTGCTCATCCTCAGGTCTCCAGCTCCTCAGGGATGAGATGGGAGCATGCAGGAATTCGAAACACGAGAGAGGTGGATGATGAAGACACTGATGTAGATGGCAGCAATGAAGGGGATGACATCAGCGGCATGAAGATCAGATGGCATGTCAAGGTCTCTGCACTTGAGTAAGAATACAGGGCCTGTGGGATAGGTCTGACCACATATATCCCTCTTTATTCTATACAGGACATGTGAGGTTGGACCTTTCCCACAGGTCTGATATTCCTCAGAAGGAAACCCCAAAGTGCCATCTAACCTTGGGGAGATGGCAGGAACCAGTGCAAAGACGTCACTGAAAGAAGTGCCTCATACTGTTGGAGCCACGTGCTCCCTGTCAATGTGATAAATCCCCCCACCAAAACCAGAAATCTGGCTGGAAACAGGACTCGCAGCCAGGCAGTGGAGACAGCTGATGACTGACCATCTCTCTGGGTGAGGAAGAAGTTCAAAGCCATCATCTTCAGCTTGTGGCTGGATGTCCTTGTTTTAATTCTTTGCAGAGCCCTCTCCAGAACCACATATGCCTCTGCACTAGAACTGTACAGGAGCAGTGGACGTAGAAATCCTCCCTCTGCTTTTAGGCTTGTCATTGGAAGTGAGCGAACATCCGTAGCGTGCTCTGCTTGTGGAGTTTCCCATCTCAGAAGGCACGGGCCAGTGTGGCCAAACACAGCCCCCACCTACTCTTGCCCTTCTCCTCCAGATGCCCGCAAAAACTGCCAGGAGGGAATTCTCTGAGCCACTTGTGAACAGGCACAGATGATTTTCCCTGCCAGGTTCTGCTGCAGCCTCTGCACGCACAGGGCACACACGAATGTGCCGTGCATGGCAGCATCCCCAGAAAGTGGCACAGACGTCAGGAGCAGGATCTCCCTGCTCCTTGTGACTTGCTTTCCCAGAGGTCTGTAAGGGAGCAGTGGGTACATTAAACACCTATTTGTCTCTGCTCATTCGTAGCTAAGCGTTTGGAAGCAGGAGCAGTGCGACTGCTTCCAGCGACTGGCCCGGTGCTGTGCCTCAATTACAGGGGCTTCTGCTCTCCCGGGAGAGACTAAGGGAGCAGCAGTTGGGTTGAATGACTGGGTCATATTCTGAAACGAAGCACAGCAACTTGCAAGATCCTGCCAGGTGCACGCACATGAGCTGCTCCTTGCCAAGTGAAAGCCAAGTCCTGCAGCCCATTGCTAAGAGCTTGTCACACAGCCTCTCCTCTTTTCAAACCATGTACATCTCCAAAATGGTTATGAGGTCAGAGACTGTGACCCACCAACAGGTCCTCATGGAAAAGCTGATCTTCAAAGGACTCTGAAACTGAAAATGTTCTACCTCCTCTCCCTACAAGATCCCTCTGATCTAAATCCCATATGTCCTCACACAGCCCCAGGACAGAAGTCTTTAAGAGTATGCTGATTATGAATAAATAATCCAGATAATACAGTGATGAACAAAATGAGCATCTCCTGAGCTTTCCCCAAATTTCATCTAGTGTCCCAGCAAGGAGAACGCAAGCTGCAGTGTGCCCCAGGGGCCTGCAGAAGCCCAGCATCCCTGCACAGTACTATCAGTCCGGAAAGAAAAGGAGACGGTGACGTTTCCTGGGGGAACCTGTCTGCAGTAACTGCACTGGCCACTGCAGCGCACAAATCAGTAGGTCTGAACTACACTTGGCTTGGGGACCCGATACTGAACCAGGTGAACATACATTTGTGCTACCTGCTGAGTCAGCCTCCCCAGCATCACTACTGCTCTGGAAAGGGAGCCCATAGTTCAGTCTGTCTGTTCCCCTGCTCAGCCCACAGCCCCCGAGTCTCTCCCTGCAGCACCTACCCCTATTCAGGTTGAGCCGCTTGCATTTGGCAGCTACACAGATACAAAACGTTCTGTCGACAATATGCAAACAATTCCTCCGTGCCTGCAGCTCTCCTTTCCTGGGGCAGGTCTGTCTCTGCTCTGGGCTAGGAGGGGCTCCACCTGCCCAACCCCTCCCAAGCCACCAAGACTGGCATTTTGCAAACATCCCCTGCTTGCGTTAAGACGCAGCTTCTGTAATCTCAGTCATCTGAAAGCCTGAGCATTGCAGGCAAGGGGAATATCCTCAAGAGCGATTCCTGCGATGTCCCAGCCACTGTGCTGCACTCTCCACAGCTATCTCCTCTGCCCTCTGATAAGCAGCTGAGCCCTTTCCAGCTGTCCCACTTGCTTGTCACCCTAAAGGAGCCTCAGATCTCCCTCTCTGCTTACCTGTCAATGCCCTTTGCTACACTCCAGCCGTACTGCCAGGTTCCCCAGATCTTTATAGCCGTTGCTGCCCTCCCTGCCCCAAAGACAACTGGTCCAGATCTGCCTTCTGGCTAGCTGTTTTCCTCAGGACCTGTTTCCACCTATCTCAGCTGTGGAAGCCTCCCCAGCAAGGGACAGCTCGCATGCTGCAGTCTGCCCTGCGCGGCCTCTCCCCTGAGCTCAATTCCGGTTAGGAGCTCCTGTGCCAGCTGCCTGGCACGGACACGGACAAGGGGCTGCAGGTTGCCTGGAGCCTGGCAGGGGGTGGTGCAGTTGAGAGGAGGATGGGGTCTGCCAGGACACTTGACTCCACACCCCAAGGATTCCCCCACTGCGCTGGCAGTTATGGCTCCACGCTCTGCCAGGGCGGTGTGCGCCTACCCCTCAGCCGGGCATGCCACAGCTCTGGATACACGTGCCTGGAGACCACACAATGCCTTTGCAAAGGAAATCATCCCCAGGAAATCACCTCCGCACAGCAAAGTTGCCGTTGCACCCCACCTAACACAGCACCTCTTTCGTCTCACCCCCAGAGGCTTCGTCAGGAGCCAGGCTCATCAGGCGCAGAAGGGAGTGGGGTCAGGACAGGCAGCCTCTCCCACAAAAATTTTAACCTTCCTCTGCCAGGCAACTTATTACCAGCCAACTTACACCCTGCTCCATGGCAGGTAGGACTGTGGGATCAGGGCAGGTACTCCCAATCAGCTACACAGAGCAGAGCAAGCGAGCAGCCATGGGGAACCTCCCTGCCTCCATCTTAGGGGATCAGTGGAAGAAGGGGTGCGGTGACCGTCTCTGGGCCTGGGGGACCCACCGCGTGGCACATTTTCACATGAACTGGAGATGGTACCAGAAGCCCTGTGGGTTTCACCTACCTGGTTACAGGTGTTAATATCTACCCCGTTCCTGAGGTGATCCAAAGCTTT
Organism: Balearica regulorum gibbericeps; assembly: GCF_011004875.1. Classification (NCBI taxonomy): domain Eukaryota; kingdom Metazoa; phylum Chordata; class Aves; order Gruiformes; family Gruidae; genus Balearica; species Balearica regulorum. The sequence continues at coordinate 1,462,124 of NC_046210.1, read as the reverse complement.
GTCCAGATTTCCAGATCTTGCAGCTCTCAAGAAACTGGTTGCAGCATCGGCCTTGGGGAAAAAAAGAAAAAGCATGAGACTCAGAGTCACCTTGTTCTCCCCCATCACCAGCACAGGGCCAGCTCTTCACTCGGTTGCAGAGAACATGACTACAGAGATCAGCCTGAAAAGGCAGAGGCTGGGCAGGTCAAGGTGTGAACTTCTGGGACAGACTGAGGTGCCCCAAATCAAACGGCAGGAAGCAGGACTGGGACCTGGACAGCATCCAGATGATGGGGCAGGAGAGCCACACAAGCTCTGAAGCTCGTCCCAGCACTGCAGGCGGGGTAGGGAGGAAGCTCTAAGGGGACTCCTGCAACCATGGCAGCCTCTCCTGGCCCAGGAAATGCCTCTGTGTCCTGGCTGAGAGACTGCAGCGATGGACGAGGCCTGGGCCGCAGCTGTGGTGAGCCCACCCTGCGGTGGTGAGTTCAAGTACCGGCACCAAGGGACAATGGTCCCAGCCAGGAAAGTCGCGACTCTCTTTTTTCTGACAGAAACAAGGCAGTGTATCCCTGCACCACTAAAACACAGCCACTCCAGGCAAGGCACAGCAATACTTCAAGCAACACTATTTAGCAGTGTAAGGCAGCAAATTAAGACCACGGGATGGCTCACCAGAAGCTGGAGAACGGCACAGTGGAAATGCAGTGACATGGCTCTGAGAGGCTGGGACCTTGAACTGGTAACTATGAGCTGCCGGCTAGGTCCTGCTCAAAGGGCACTCTGCAGCAAAGAGCCATGAGACATCCATGGCAGGTGCACGGGACACACTCCTCTGCCTTCAGCTCCAACAGAAAATCAGAACCCTCTTGTACCGCTCACGTTGGGACTGATCAAGGGACCTGCTGTGCTACGAGAGCCTACATCCTGCCATCGCAGGCCTTCCTGTCGTGCCCACAGCCTGGCTGCAGAGGAGCACCCAGGATTAGGAAGCTCCTGGACAGGAACTGGAAGCAGCATGGCCACAGAGGACAGCACTGGAGGCAGACCTAGGCAGGATGATGCACCACACGGGTTCAGGGCTTCTCTCTTCCCTTCTCTTTGCAGTCTCAGCCATTTGAATTTGGACTTTGGAGCAGCGCAACTTGGCTGCCTTCTGCTCTCATCCATCTGCCTCCCCCAACCCATCCTTTCTGCCCAACCTTCCTACCCCAGAGAAAGGTAGCCATGTCCTGGGCCCACCACCCTGCTACCCCTGCAGAAGGCAGTCCCACAGACAGGGTGTCCTGGCCCCCGCTGTGCTGGGCACACCCTGCAGAACTCAGCCCCGGCTCCCACAGCAGCGGCCAGGTGCCATGGCCCATTCTGGGGCAGCCCACGGGGTCAGAGGGACAGGTGGTGGAGGGCAGCACCACCATGCCCTGTCCCAGCGCGCAGCCTCCGCACGCGGGGGAACACGTGCTGATCTCATGATGACCTGTGCCAGCTGGCTCCGCTTGCTACCACCTCAGAGGAGAGCCCTGTCCACCTGGGAAGAGCTCCCAGAGTCTCAGCAGAGCTGCCAGCTTTGTGGAGGGCTGTGAGCACAGAGGAGACACGACGTAGCACCTCAGTGCTCTGCGTGTGCAGGATGATCTACCGTAAGAGGCAGAAGACAGCACCAGCGCTGTGCTTAGAAGTGCATGTTTGTGCTCTGAGCCCCTGCGTGCTGTCTGCGGTCTAGCGAGGAAACACTGACAGCTTCAAGCAACAGGTTGAATGCGAAGAGCTTTTCCAGCTCCAGACTCCGCTAGAAGCCTCTGCATCTCAGGACAGGATCAATGACAGGGCAGCACCTCAGCTATGCTGCCGGCATGCCAGTCACAGCACGGACCTTCAACAGCAAACACCTTGGAAAGTCAAAGCACAGCTCAGCCACGCTCTCCCACCCATGGGACACACATGGAGCTGCGAAGATTAAAATGGAAAAAGTCTACAGGCTTCTGCAGCAAAGGGGCTCCCAAAGCCCCAGCACGCCCAGCAGCAGAGACTACAGGCAGAAAGCAAGCAGAAAAGCAAAGCGGAGGTCTCCGTGGGCACGAAGGAGAAGTGCATTGTATACTCACAGCCACGTCTGGACCGGACCTGCCCTTTCGTGCTGCCATAGTCCGGCACTTCAGCTGAAACCTGAGCCTGGTGTCCCCTCTCTCCCTCCTTGGTTATCTACTCCCCAGCTTTGAGAGAGCCAGTGAGTTACATTGCATTCTATCTAAAAATACAGGCTCCCTCCTCGCTCCAACGCAGACCCTGCAGGGATCGCCAGCCGCTAATGGAATTTGTTCATTTTCTCTCCATTATTGTGTCAGACAGGATATTTAATACCAAGCCACCTCCGGAAAGCAGCTGACTGCTGCCAAGTGCAGGGAGCGGGTCAGAGCTGCAGGTACCACCTCGGGAACAGCAGAGAAAGAGCAGCCCCACAGACGTGCCCGGGAGCCTGGCATTTCACAGGTAACACCTGCGACAGCGGAGAGGGATCCCGGTTCCCTCCCAGCCCTCTGGATGCTGGGGGCCAGGGCCTTGGGGAACATGCTGAGGGTTTGAGTGCTTCAGAGGTACTGCCCCTTCTGCTCCCCATGCTCAGCACGCACCCGTCAGGGATGCACACAGAGATGCAGGACATCAGACACAAGCAGTCAGACAGCACATGCGGCCAGAGAAGGGATAGCTCAGCTCAAATGGTAAAAGCAGAGGAAATAGATCTGCAGTCATATTGCCCTTCTGATATCAGTGTGCATGTTGGGACTGTCCACCTATCACTCGGGGGGCATTCGTTCACAACAGCTCGCTTTAGGGTGTCACAGAGATCAAGACAACACTAGATTAGCCAGGGAACTGAAGTATGGATTGGGTCACTGCCATCTCCCATTTCAGCAAAAGGGAGCAGTGACAGAAAGAAATGCAGAGAGCCTACGGGCACAAGATGTGCATATCAAAAAGATATACAGACATATCCCAGTCAGCACAACACCGACGTACCTAAACACAGGCACACACACATTGCACAGTCACCATCCACTAGTAAGCACAAAGCGTAGCGTGGGCATGCTACATGCGCCCCTCAGCATTCGTGCACACACGTGCGTGCAGTCACTTGCTATCCATGTGCGCCAGGATATACAGCAACTGCTTCCAGATGCAGAGACTGCCTCTACTGGTTTTCCTTTCTTTGGAGTCTGTAGTATTTCTTTCCATTCTCTTTTGCCTTCCTACGAATTTTCCAGGACGGAGCTATTCCAGGGGAGAAAATAAACTGCCTCACTTGCCATTGTGTACCTCTTGCACTCTTAACATGGCTGCTAAATCCTACACAGAGGTGTCGTGGTCCACAGACCTGTGGGCATTCAAGCTGTGAAGCGTCAAGAGGCTGCTGTCAGCAATTCCCTGAGGGAGAAGCCTCAGATCTGGACTTTTCAAAGTGCTCCAAGACCTTCTAAAGTAAAAAACATAGCACAGCACATTGGACTGTGCTTCCATTCTCCTTCTCTTTCTTTTCGTTCAGGAAAAAGCTCCCCTTGTCTACTGACAATCTAAATTTTTCCCTTTCCCTCTCCCAACCCTGATTAGTGGCTTCCTCTCTTGCTATTCACAGGTGTCCTGCTCTCGGACCCTCACCCCACAAAGCATTACCAGCACTGAATGAATGTCCTGGCCCCTTCACCCCAACATGAGAAGCCTGGACCTGACCAAGCCCATTGCACTGTAGCCATGACTAAGGCAATAAGCAAAGGGGAAGTTCTGCCAAACCAGAGGCTCAGGCTGGATTTCAAGGGCTGCAGTCAGAGGTTCAGTAATCCTGCTCTGTCTTCTGGCTGTGGTCGGAGTTCTGCTCTAATCTCTTCTGGCAGTGCTTCGCTTTTGCTCCCACCCAGGGAGGAGCTCCCACCAGCTCCTTCTGCACATCACTGATAAAGGAAGGGAGGGTCTCAACATTGCCTTCTTCTGTGAAATACGGCCACGTTTGTCAGGAGCCCACTCTGTACAAGCTGCTAAATGCTGCAAGTAGATGATTCTCAAGCGCAAATGAGTTCAGGGACTTGTGCTGATCTCACAGTGTTTTCTGGGACACAAAGGCAGGCAAGAAACAAGTTGCCACACTATTCCAGACTGGCGAAAGGGACACGTGTACCCTGCTACACTGCCCTCTTTACCCTGTCTGCCCACTTGTCTCTTCTATCTGCAGGTCTTCTGCTGGAGCACCGAGGCAGCCCGAGCAGGGACTGCAACTCCTTCGTTGTTTGTACAGCACCCAGCATGAGGAAGGGCTGAGCTGCCTTCTTGCCGAGTAGCTCCAGAGGAGGTGAAACCCCTTCACTGCGAGGATGTGCACACAGGTCTGTACGACTGCCTGGGAACGTGTCCTGCTACGGACAGGGCCAAAGATGCCAAAAGAAGGAAAGGGCACCCAGTCCCTAAGAAGTCTCTGGCTCCAGCAGTCCCTGGAGAGCAGCCCTGCCCACACCGCGTGACCACCAGGCCACAGCGCAGTCAGGTGAAGGGCAGTACACGCAGCCAGAGGCTGCCAGCATCCAGTAGACCTTCTCACTGTCTGCAGAAACAAAGTACTTTGACGCTTGAAACCAGCTGATTCCCTGCTCCACTGGAAGAGCTGCAAGGACTAGTTTCAGAGATGGAAGAGCAGGGGAGCTTGCGGTCACTGTGAGGTTTTTTTTTTTTAAATGGGCTGTATTCTCTATTTTCTTCGCTCTCTACCCAGAGGTATCACACAGCCAGAGCTGCCCTGCAATTGAAACTTGCAGTGCTACAGGGAATTCCCAGAGCCTGTATTCTCAGTCACATCATTCAGCCCCTGCCATTCCCCTTCCCTGGTCTCTGCCGTGTATCTTCAGAGTCTCTGGTCTCACCTGAAGAACAGTGCTGCTCTTACACCAGAGAAGAGGAATTGCAATGCAGACTTTCAAATAACAAATTACTCCCCATGCCTTGGGGAGCAAAACACTCTCTGCCAAATGGCAGTGAGACCCAGTGGCCAGGAACTTTGGGTCTGCTCTGCTGCTGAACCGCACGGCTGATGCCTGCATGGGAAGAGAGGGAAGCTGGTGGTTTTGCCCTAGTCCCTCCATGCCAGAGGCAGAAGGATGGAGACCAGGGCCATGTACACCATCCTTGGGGCAGGGACCCTCCTGCCAGCCCTGGCACTCATTCAGTTTTGTTTCTTCCAGGCCTAGCTACTGGAAAACATTGCCACTGAGGAGCAGCTTTGCTGCACGAAGAGCTTCCTAGGGCTGCTCTGTAGCAAAGATCTTGAAAGCAATTACACCCAATTACACCACTACGCAGGTTTCTTGCTGTCTCACGAGTTTTGCCACTAATGATAACTCTGCATCTTCAAATTTGTTTGTCTCTTTTGTATTCTTTGGAAGCCATGTGCTCCTTCCAGCAGAGCTCCTGCTCTGCACACTGCAGGCATCTGTTTGCAGCAGCATTGTTCTAATACTTTCTCAAAATCCCTTACCAGGAGCAACATGGGCCACCCTTTCTCTGGGATATGCCAGGAGCAAAGTCAGCTGAGGCATCTTGCAAGCTGGGATGTGCAAACTGTGCGAACAGCAGAGAAACAGCAACAGGAGGGCCACAATCTCTTCCGAGAGTCATGTGCTGCTGCTAAGGGGACAGCACAGTTATACGTTGGCCCTACTTGGGGGAGGCAGCAGTGGCTTTTGGCCCTTCCAAGCAGACACGCTTCCTCCTGTCCGTGGCCAGTCTGCCAGTAAACAGGGGGAGATGGAGGCAGATTGATGGGCTCATGGAGCAGAGGACAGAGGAGGTCCAGCAAGGAAACACCTGGTGGGGTGGGCAGCACGCAATCACCCCAACAAAGAGTCCCAGAATCGGCAGTGAGGTGCAAACCTGAATCCTGGTGCCAAAGCCATGTATTGCTATGGGTATCCTACCTAGACAGTGCAGAAGGGTCCAACTCACATCTAGGAGGTCATCCAGTCACTTCCAGTTGCCAGTGCCAGGGTGCTGGAACCTAAGGTCAGCGCTGCCAGCGGGGGAGGTAGTGCAATAAACCATGCAACAGCCCTTGACATTTGCTTTGACATTTCTTTGCTCATGTGGGCTTGTGTCTGGTAGTGGGCACAATCCTCACCTTTGAACCATTATTTCCAGCAGAGACAGCTAAACCTTACATCAGTGTAGTGGTTTACTATTAAGCAATTGAGCTTAATTACTATCAAGTTACTATTAAGCAAGATTTCTCTGGAGCCAGAGCTCATTTGGACTTCCCTGTCCTGCAGACATTAAGTGCCCAGGTCTGCAGGTTCTCATCAGATGAGAAGAATATGTCTGTCCTGGAAACACACAAAACCAGCTGCTAAGATTAAGACCAGTGAAAGATGGCAGCTAGGGTCTCTCTAAGATGATCAGGGAAGATCAGGAAATGCCCAGAAACAGAAATCCCACTGTCCGCCTTACAGGAACTTTCTCTCCTATCTGCATTCACAGAAACTTGACACTCCCAGCGGTCCCTGCAGTGGAAACCAAAGCGACTGGCAGGTTTCTGCCTTCTGAGCAGAAGACAGCATTCAGCACAACACAGCATCTCCAGAGAGGCCATAGTAGCAAAGCCTCAGGCAGGCAGCCAGCAGAGCACAGGGAACAGGCTACCAGGCACATACTGCAAACCCAGATGAAAGAGAAAAGCAAAAGCATCGGGAAAGTTCATCAGAAAAAAAGGATAAATCTATATGCCCAAATTCTATTCTCTCATCATCCTCATCCCTGCCCACATGATTTAAGACAGATAAATCCATATGCCCAAGTTCTATTCTCTAGTGATCCTCACCTCTGCCCGCATGATTTAGGACAGGTCCGCAGATCTTAATAGGACTGATGAGAGTCAAAGCACAAGGAGACATCTCTGGAAGGCATCTGCCAAGCGAGTTTGTTCTCATGTCGTGCACCGGCCTGAGTAAACCCTTTGCCCATGCTCCTTTCTGCTGAGTGGAGATTTCACGATAGCCCCAGGCCTCCCCAAGGCATGTACCACAGAGGCCGATGGCTTATATGCCCAGCAGAGATCCCCAGACCAGAATGCAAGGGGGAGCCCAACCATCTTGCAGCAGGTGAACGGGAGCACGCGGGAAATGAAAGATCTGCTCGTGTTCCCGCGGCAAGGAGTAGTTAGAGCTGGACGAGAACTCAGCACAACTGGCAGAGAAGAAATCTCAGCAAAAGAAGGATGCACTCTTAACAGGAGAGGTAATTCTGGACTGTGACTGGTGGTGCAGTTCAAGGCCAAAGTTAACCCAGTCCCTGCTGAGCATATTCAGATGCAGACAGTATCTGCGTTGCCATTTGGCTCCTTCCTTCCCCCCCCCCCCCGCCCAGGTCCCCTGTGTGAGCTGCTGAAGCTGGAACAGGTTCAGGACTGTGAGGAGGGTGGATATCAGAAACAGCTTAATCTGCATCGAGCAAGGACTTGGGAGCTGCCCCTCCACAGCAGACTGATCCTTCTGATACGGATCTCCCGGTGCTACACCTACAGCTCTATAAAAGCTTGCCTCTGTCAGTTCCCACCTGCTACTAATGGATTTTCTAAGTAGTAGCATCGAGATCTTGTTCCATCATTTGCAAACCATCGCTTCCCCAATGAAATACAGTGCTGTGTCCAGCAGCAGCGAGTGGAGAGAGGAACAGGGGCTGGTCCAGAGCTCTGAACAGGGAGCTGGAGCCCCAAACATTGTTCCTTTCACACAGAGCCAAAGCAAGGCAAGAATTAACACAGCTACTGCTGCTGCCAGCTGAGGCCACACGCTCTCAGGGGAAAGCTGTCTCTCTCCTTTGATGTTAGCAGGAGCCTCTGCTCTCTGCACATCCTGAAAAAGAAAAGCTATTTTTACCTCACCAGAAAATATATAGACTGTGACTGAAGACAATACACAAGAGCTTTTCGCTCAGGCACTACACCTCTTCTAACAACATAACAGGGTTTACAGCTGCTGAGAGAGATGCAGCAGCACTGTAACTGCCTTTTATCTCCTACTTTCCTAATGCACTTCCTTCCTCGGACCACGACATGGTTCAGGCAGGCGTGTGCGACGAACACTGCGGAATTGAGAGGGCTCTAGCAGGTTGCCAGTGCAAGGCGGGAGAGCAGAGCCGTGCTCTGAGCCTGTCTGATGCAAGCCAGGGACTAAGGCACACCTTGCAGACCAGCCTCCAGCCTGCCCTGGGCTCTGGACAGTGCCCTCACACTCAGGAGATGTGCTGGAGTCCAGACCGTGCCATCAGGGTCTGCCTCAGCGCCTTATGGAGAAGCTTCCTTCTCTTTTCTAGTGATGCTTATAAACCGCTCCTAATTTCTGCAGTCTGTTCTGACTCATTCTCTACCTCTGCTTCAGCAGGGTTAGTCCACACCTGCTTTGCTTGCCTGCACAAGCAAAAGCGCTGAGAAAGGGGCTTTCTGCTGGGATCTGCACGCCGCGAGGAATCGCAGTACAGTCCCTGCGCCATGGCTGCAATAGATTTACTGCTAGCAGCGTTCAGCCAGGCTGGTCTGGCCAGCGCTCAGGGTGCAGCCTCCGGAAGCCATGCAGGGAAGAAAGCATTGACAGGAAAGCACCTGAAGCACAGGCCTGGCAATATATCTCTGCCAGCTGATCCCTGGCGAGGACATGCGAGCAAAGCCATAGCAGCACAGCCACCTGCTCCTTAGCAGAGCTAGTGCAGCACTGTGGCTAGAAAGAAATGTCATCCTGTGCGCCTGTCCCAGAGCTTCGGGTGAGGAAAATAAGAGAGATGATAACACAGGAATCAACATTTACCTTTACAATAGTGCAAAAAAACCCCAACACTTGGGGGCACCTCCCCTCTGCCAACAACAGTGATGAGAAGGATGAGGCGAGTAAGGGACACCTAGCCATTCTGGATTCAATGCCAGGCTCTGCCACTGGCTCCCAGCATGACCTTAGGTGAGTTCCCAGTGACCTAAGAAGGGCAGCAAACCTTTCCTGCCATTCTATGCTCCATTTAGCGGCAATCTTTTGGGGACAAGGGCTGCTTTCTCTGGACCAGACTTAAGTCCATGTTACTGGCCAGGATATACCTAAACTACCGCGTGCAAACCTGAGAACTGACCTGATTCCTCTCCCCCTCGTGCTGCCCAGCGAGCCCCTTACCATGCCCAAGTACTCACCCTCAAGCAGTACAGGCATGGCATCGCTGCAGGAGAAAGTCAGCTCACCCTGGACAGCCAGGGTCTGCAGCTCTGATCAGCCCACTCGCACTGAATGCTGCAGCCAAACCAAGTGTGAGCAGCCAGTCTGGAAGAGGTTTATCAGCAGCGGACTGCACCCTATCACCACTCACAGTTGCCTGGCCTGCATGTCGGCACAACAGGGAGGCTCCTGCCTGGCGTCTGGAGATTACAGGTTGTCCAACGTCAGGGGCTTGGAGAGAGCTGCCAGGCTGGACACGAAGTGTTTAGTGAGCGTCATGCCTGAGGCACACTTCATAAACACATCTGTGAGCTATAAACAAGGAGGAGCTCACGTGCATGAACCCTGCTCTTCAAACAGCACAAGGGAAGATGAAACTTCAGAAATACAAAGCAAAATGAACCATCTGTGTGGCCAGAACCACCTGTGTGGCCAGAACCACAGTGTCTCTTGGTTTGTGCTGCACACAGCAGGCTGGGCCAGAGGCAGTTAGCAGAAGACCCCAGATTGTCCACCAGTCTCTGCAGACCTTGGCTGGGCACAGTCCCAAATGAAGGACACCGAGAGGGAACTGAAGTGGCAAATGAGGGCTAGTGACAGCAGCTCCAGGCCCTTTGTAGGGCCTGGAGCCTACTGCAATACAATGAACGCGCCCCTTCCCCCCTTCTACCTGCACAGCAGACTCCTGCTCCAGCATCCCTTCAGGAGATCCTTGCTTGCAGCAAGAAGGCAAGGGGTCCACAGTGGTTGGTGCATGCCCTCTCTGAAAGACACGCAAGGGAGTCACACCAATTGTTCAAAGGAACAGACCTCCTGGAGACCACTCCCGTCCCACCCTCTCCTCGTGCTCAGGCTCAGGGCGACACACTGCAGAGCGATGCTCCCCTGGCACTCCTGGCTGGCGGGGGGCATCCCTCTGCTAGTGCTTTGCTAACCCCATCTTGGATCCAGATGCTAAACTGAGACCATCTTGACAAAGCGCTGGGGGACTGCAGGGGAGCCACACGGCTTGGTTTCTATTTCTAGCTACCATTCACCTCTCCCTTTTTGTCAATTAGAGGTTCAAGATGGTCAAGGCACTGAGGCCAAACCGGGGAATGCGAGGCCATGAAGCAATCAGACTGGAAAGGCCTGGGCAGCCTACAGATAAATGCGGCTTGGGACACTTGGAGCTTCAGGGAGGAAAAAAACCAGCAGCTCTGCCAGCTGTATCTCCCCAGGGAATTCCTACAAAACAGCCCAGCCCGCCACTGGGAAAGCTTATATCAGCTGAGAGACAGGAAAAGTAGATCAAGAGAACCTGTTAGGATGGAAAAATGCTTTGCATTACACATAAATTGAGATTTTTATACTGAGCAAAGGCTACATTGAAGCATTAGAGCAAAGCAGGGTCCTTACCTCAGTCTAAGGAAACCACCTTCCCCTTGTCCAGTGCAATTCAGCACCCCCCTGGAAGTCTGGGATCCCTCTGGTATTTAAGCTATTATAGACTCCCCCTCCAATTCAGACAGAGCTCTAATATTAATTGTCAAAAGGATGGGCACTGCAACTGCTGGCTGGCACGCTACCTTTGCTTTAAAATGTGTTTCTGCTCTGAACCTACAGAGCAACATCATCAACGTCTCAGATCCTGGTTTGTTTGGGTTTTTTTTTCCCTGCATAACTGCATGTCATGAATGCAAATACGAGTCCTCTGCACCCTGAAGACAGGACCTCGCCAGCCAGAGCTTTTGAGCATATTCAAAGTTGCTACCTCAGCATAACGCAAACTTACTCCAGGTCCTGCAGCCACCAGCGTAACACAAACACTTGAGAAAGCCCTAGAAACAAGACCCATGCCCTCCAATCCATTTGGGGTCACCTCCTACCACACCTCAGGGAAAAGTGAACACTCATTTATTACCACCTCACCTGAGGCATCTCTGAAGTTCCCCCTATCAAACTGCAGAGAGGCGAGTTGCATAAATCAGTGCTGAAAACTAAGATGCTACAGCAACTTGCTTTACTAGCAGTTTGTCACTGTTATCTTGCCTGTTATCCCTAACAGTAACATTTTTGACATAGCTTGCAGTTCTGGAGAAGCCAACAGTATGGGCACAATCCTTTCTGAGAAATCAGAGCCTGGGAGAGCTTGAAAAATAACAAATACAGCTCTAATAAATTAATAGCTCTTAATCCCAAAAGCTCTTTCCAGTTCCATGAAAGTATCTCAAAAGACTAAGGTCTCAGGCGGTTCCTTAACACTTACCTGTTTCCAAACCCTGACATTGGCTGGGTTGCTCATTCCCTAAGATTTTATCCTGTGTCCCCCCCGAGTGACATCTGAGCATATGAATGTCCCCTTAAAGGCCTCTGAGATTGTACAGGTCAGTGTCATGTTGCATCCACAAAAGCTAATAGTTAAAATGGAGCTCTGCAAAGGGAAATGCTTTACAATGGACACAACAGGAAGACTCTCTTAGAAAGAGCAAACTTGTGTTGAGAAAAAGTGGCCAAGAGTTACAGCCAATAATAGCTGTCAACTCCCACGTAAGCCAGTGTGCACCCCCATGGGCTTCAGGGGAATTTTGCAAACCAGGGTTCCAGTATTATCTTAAGTGCTGTTCCCTGGATGCTATAATATCTATCATACCCACAGAAAAAATAATTTCTCCCTCTGCTGTCCTGAGATGGCTCCTGGGATGAGACTGAGCAGCCCTGGTGCCTCAGTGCCACCGCATCCAGGCTTACACCTGAGAGAAAAACACTGAATTCCAGCAGCAACTGCAGACAGAGTCGGTGGGGCGGAGAGAAGCTCTCTGTCAGAAATTGAGAAGGAAGAGGAGGTCTCTAAAGAAAACCACTCCTTCAGCTACAAAGAGTTTTGTTTTTTCAAGATACAAAGTTCTGCCTTTGACCTTTGGAGAAACTCTTCATCTGCACTATGATGTAGCTGTGAAGGAATGCAAGGCTCCTTCCTCCGTGTTGTTATCCTCCATGTAACTAGAGAAGCGATCTCCCAGCACCAGGCACTCTGCTGGCCTCTGCGAGCCTGTCCTCAGCTGTTCTTTTCCTTTCATTTGAGGGACTAGGGAGTGTAGTGTGTGCAGCGGAGAACCTTAAACACACTACCTCGGAGAAGAGTAAATAACTTTCTTTAACAGCGGGCTTTGATATTCTGAGGAAACTACGTGTGCTTTTGCCGAGGGAATGAAGTGCAGCCCTTCCTGCATTCAGCACTTTGAGAAACGATGCCAGGACGGGTCCAGGGCTGAAGTCGCCGAAGGAGAGCTGCTCCTCTCTGAGCTCCCTGTGCCCTCCTGGTGCAAGGACAAGGGGACACTAGGGGTTCACCTTACCCCAGCTCGTCCCCTTTCTGCTTACAGAGGAAAACACTCCCTGTGTTCCTGTCGCCTGCTGAGGCTCCAAGGAGCAGCCAGGCTCCCTGATTCCGGTCAACAAGCTGTTATCTTAGGAAACGTGAATGCAATTTTAAAGCTGAGTCAGCAACAGAAGCTGAATAATTTAAGTCCTTAGCAATTCTGCTACTGCTGCCCAGCCACGGCTAACAGAAGGTACTCAGATTCACGCAAGGAGAGAACTGGGATGAAAAACAGTGCCGCTGTCAGGCTGCTTCCTCCTGTTAAGAGAGAACAGCAGTGATGTAGGCATAAATAAGCAGATAACAATGCTCTGCAGTGCTGAACGAGACACTCTGCTGCTCAGGGCAGGCAGTCCTCCGAGCACAGCGAGGCTGAAGCTTGCTTTCCTGTGGCATTTGTGGTTTCTGGCACAGTGATCCATAATTTCACAGGAGGTCCGTAGGAGCTGCTAATGCCTCACCTCTCAGATGGCTAATCCCTCAGCTTCCAAAGCACTGGAATCATCAGCTTTAAGGAACTGAGGAAGCACGTGAAAGGTCCACACCGACACCTGCTCTTCAGCTTTCTGTCAGAAGAGGAGCTACGCAATGTTACGTGGTGGGAGAGGGGCAAAGATTTGCCATGCACAGATTTTCCAACCCCTTGCTCTCTACCTCCTTTATTGGGGGGGGGGGAAGGGAGGAATTTACAAGTATTTCTCCCCAAATTAGTCTAAAAACCAGCACCAGAAGCATGGGACAAATGAAAACTTGCAAGAAATCCAGTGGACTGGGTTTGCAAAGCTCAGCAGCTAATAGACATAAGAAATCTCTCCCCGTTATACCCCCGATCTAAGAAACCATTTCATGGTCATCCATCAGTTCAGAACTATTTGAGCTGTGAGATTCCCAAAGGAAGGCCAGAAATACAAATTGAATAGATATTCTTCAGGTTGTGTTTCTTGAAATGTGCACTGTTGCCTCCAAAGGCATGATTTTGGAGATGAAGCAGTTTGCTCTCTTACTCCAGGAGACAGCTGCCTTGTGCCAGCATAACCACAGTTTAATTCCTGGAGAGGAAGCAGTCTGAGCCGAAATTCGGGATGTTTAGGCAGCCCTTTGCCCCTCTCTGCATGCGTACTGAGCAGACAGACAGCTTCATAGCATGTGTGTCTCTGGCATCTTATGACATGAGTCATAAGGTGTTCTTTTTGATCATCATCTGGATGAGCCAGGCAATGCAACTGAAAATTTCATCACACTGATTTATCTTATTTATACTCATTTGGGCACAAAAACTCAGGAAGTCAGATTCACAGAGCAAAGACATGAAAGACTTGCAGAGCTCCCAAAGGAAAGGAATATTCATGGCCCATCGTTTATGCTATGGCTTAGTTCTGTGCTATCCTGGCTGCAAAGAAGATTTCTGCACAGACAGAAAGTGTTCAGCAACCTCTGCATCCAGCTTTCCTATCCAGCGGACCAGAAGACATCTTGCCCACAGGATTAACATCCACTGGTTTTCCTCCTGTTAGAGACCAGGAGAGCAAAAAGCATCACTTAACTCAGCCTGAATCTGAAAACTCTCAGTTCTGGGAACTCAGAGTTTGGCATTATGCCCATAATATGGGCCAAGGGCAAATCACTTCTTAATTACTGCTTATGGTGCAGATTTCTGCTTTCACTCAGGCAGGTACCAATCTGAAAGATATAACGAGACCTTTATCAAGCTGCAGTTAATCCGTACCAGCTACTGATCCTCTTGGATCCACCGGTCCTGCTGTAGCTGCAAGATGACAGATCCACTGAGATGCCTAAATGTTATGCCTGTTTGGGGAACTCAAGATGGAGAGATATCCAGCACTTGGCTGTAGTGCATGCCTGGAGGCAGTGCAGACTGACCTCCTGCGAAAGCAGATGAATGCCTAGTCCCCACCTGGCAGGCTGCACTCTGCTTCTCTTGGAAAGAAATCTCCTGCTCTGCTGCTGAGCATCGAGCAGGAGAGCAAGAACTCAAATCCCACCCCACAGTGTCAATGTACTTTTATTCTCAGCAATCACCTGCTCTCTGAGGTCTGCGACGTACCTAGGTGCCACGGTCTCTACCAAGATCGTCTTGCTCAGTTGTGTTAGTTCAGGCAGTTCGACAAGAACTTAGAAACTATTTATGTAAACCTCTTCAGATTTGTCAAAATATTTTCTTCTGGGCTTGGACCCACAAGAAAAGCCTTCAACCTCCAGGCACTCTGTGCGGTATGCAATCCTGTCACCTGCTTCTCCAGCAGACCTGCCAGGTCTCCAGAGTTCTGCACGGAGCTCACAGAGGAGAGGAGGAAGTCTCTATTTTAATATTCACAGCAAGAAACAAAGCTAGCTGTACACCTGTGATTTGACACAGACGTTCTCTGGAGTTTGATGAAGGGCTCGGATATCAATAACAAGGCAGGAAGGTTTGCACCAAAGATGAAACTAATTGCAATCAATGTTCACACTACGGTCAGCTTCAACTGCTTCAGCTTTTTCCTCTGGACAGACCTGGCACGCAGCTGGGCAGAATTAACAAATTAGGAGGATCAGCAAGAAGCTTGGTGGAATTATAAGTGCAACCTAGCCATTTATAGGCAACATCTGTGAATAGTGCTGTGTGGCAGGTTACCATGAATTTGTGGTCACAGAGTCAAGGTACAAACAAAGGAAAGCAAGTCATGGGAAGTCTCCATTCTCTGCATACCTCTAATTGATCTGGATCTTTAGACACCCCCATCCTGGGAGCTAGATAAGCAACAACTGGGTTACGCCATCAACAACAAAGTCTATAACAGGCATTGCAAAAAATATGTGTGAAAACTATAAAGTGCTAGCAAAACCCATTTGTCAGGAGTAATATTTGCTCCTGGGAATTGTTCAGAGAAAGTCATTGAGATTATGATGAAATATTTATACTGCAGCAGCTCACAGAGCAGGGCTTGTTCCAGCGCTTCTGGCTCCCATGCAAAAAACCCCACCAAAACCCAAACAGAAAAAACAAAACCCAAAAACCCCCAGAAAAACAAAGTACTAACTCTTCTCCCAGGAGCTCAGAGCTTCAGGTTCCACCAAAAGCAAACTCCACACTCACAAGGTCACTCCCCTCTCTCTTCTAGAGGTGATGTCCAAAGGGGTTGTGATAAGGTTAGTACCCCCGTACTGGCACAGAGCTGCCCTACGTAAGCAATCCCCTGCCCCAGTAACCAGCTTGCAACGTGTACAGACCTGCCCCTGCGCGTAAGGGCCTCCTTACCTGAACCCACTTGGTGCAAGACTTCCAAGAGAGACCACGGTTGTCTGGGCCGGGGTGGTGCCTTGCTGGAAATCGGGCCCTGAGCAGTAATCAGAGCTGAATGCTGCTTCTGGACGAGACGGAGTGCCAAGGACAGGCCTGCCACAGCCACAGATACAGAAAATAAAGGCTGCACATTTTGTCTTGGCCCTTGCAAGACAGAAGTCTGGGATAAGGTCGTCATTTCCCGCTACCTTCCTTCCAGTGCTCGTTTGATGCTTTACTATTTTGCAGGAGCAGGTGCCATGTGTGTGGTTGTTTTTACTCAGAGGCAATTAATAATTGAACAGAATGAAGTCCAACTTAATGAGACTTTTGAGAGGGATAAAGGTGGAAAAACATTGGGTTTTTACTGTTTCCCAGACTGTAACTGAAGCACTTCGTATGTAACCGTCTGAGCTCAAGGCCATGTTTTAAACCACCACAGGAAGGTACAAATGAAGGAAGCAGTCAGAGAAATTTTCATGCTTCCTGATTACACACCTTGCAATCAGCAGGAGTTCTGTCTCAGAGGGTAAGGCACACGTACAGCTTCTCCACCGGCAGTGCTCGGCTCAGAGAAAGGCAGTTTCTGCAAGGGTAGAGCAGCCGACTCGAAGCAGCTTCTTCTCTCCACCAGAACTGACTCAGAGCAGTAATCCAACCCGAGTGACATCTCAGCAAGGCACGCTGACCAGCGCCACAAACGCTGCAATATTAACGGGCCCAAAAGATGCAATTGTTTGCAGAGAGCAGCCCTGCAATGCATTTCCAGCCTCTCAATCCCACTGTCCTCGCTCTTCCTGAAGGCTCAATCCAAGCCTTCTGAACTGAAAAGTTAATGCCCTGAGGTCTGGAGTGCAACTGCACATTCCTACTCCTTCCCAGAGTCCAATCTTGTACAGACATCTAAGAGCTTGGAAGCCTGTGCCTTTGTTCATCACCTTGCTGAGCAAGCAAAGGAGCCAAATGCTTTCTTGGATGCATATCCATCCATGTTCTGATGACTACATGCAACTTTTTGTCATGATGAGCTCTGCCAGATACCATTGATTTCATTTATTTCTTGAGCACCCTTGGCATGCCTGGACAACCTGATACGAACATTACAGCAAGAACAACAGCCCGCACCACTGCATCCTGCTCGCAGTACAACAGCCTGTACCTTTCTGCAGTTACTGCAATGCTCTGAAGAGTAGTTTGGCAGATCTGCAGAAAATCCACTTGAAATCTTGAAACCCATGAGTTCCATTTAAGGGTAATTAATGAATGATTCAGTAGAGATGTGCACATTTCTGTTATATGCCCACAGCCCTGCTCTCAGTGATGAGCATTTAGGATGATTTCATCGCACAGTAGCTTTTCCTAAGGTCTAATTCAATTACATAAGATGCCTCTGGATGAGAGAAGGAGAGTCCCAGAAAGACTCACTCATATGCTACTTCGGAAAGTGGGCAATTCTGCAGAACAGGAGTGAGGAAGGATAGAGCTCCACTGACCTAGCAGAGCTAATGGCAGTCTCACTATTGTTCTAAAATTGAAAGAGATCAACTACTTCATTTCTCCCAGTGGACTTTTTTCACTGAACGTCTGCAGCATCAGCACTTTTCCCTGGCCTCCACAGTAAAAATTTGGGAGCGAAGCCTCTCTGGAACCTGCCCCTCAAAGTTCTGTCAGCTACCATACAAGAGATGTGGGGGTTTACTGCTGGAAGTGAACTTTCCTTGCCACCTGCAAAACACCAGTGCAACTGCTCCTCTTCACAGCCTAGATGAATCCTGCTCTGGAGAATGGGATCTGAACAAATCATACTCTCTCCAGCTCTGTTCTTAAAGGTGCCCACCTCACATCTTCAACTTGTAATATCCCAGCAGGGCATGGCTTCTAGCAGTCACCGTCACTACAGCACAGGTACAGACAAAACTGTCCTATCACTGGACACATCAACTGTGCACTCCGCAACATAGCAACCACGAACCAGCCCAAATATATTTGCAACAACTTCACAATAGCTCATTGACCTGCTTCTTAGGATAACGTACACCAGGAATGCTGGACCTCTGTGCTGCAGCACTTAGGTACCCCCACACCAGTGCTAACCTCCCCATGCCGCAGAGGGCTTTTCCAAAACCTCTCCCACAAACCTAACCTATGAGCCTCACTTAGGCAGCCCTTGTTTAGAAGTCACAGAGCTCCAACACAGTTTCTCTTACCACTGTTTCCCTAACCCAGTCCCCACCATTCCTCCCCCAACAAGGACTGTACAAATGCAGCTCCACAGTGTGGGGCACTTAGGACACTGCTCTAAGGCCAAAGAAAATAGGGGAGACTCTTCCCATCACTCACTCAGCAATTATTTCTTCTTCAAATGTCATCCAAATGCTGGAAAACAAGCTCTGGGCTCCTGGAACAGCAGCTTTTTTTCCCCTGCAACATCAGGCAAATACTTTTGAACTTGCCAGCAGGATAATGGGGCCATTTACAGGGTCAGCCCAAACAGAGAAGAAATTCTGTGGTTTATTTCAGAGGAAAAGATCAGGGATCACCATTGTCAGGAAAAGGCTCTCTGAACAGCCTCAAGAGATGGAAAAGATCAGGGATCACCATTGTCAGGAAAAGGCTCTCTGAAGAGTCTCGAGAGATGGATGCGGTGAGCCTGACACAGCAAGCGAGGATCTCGTGGTACAGGGACTGCATATCTAATCTCCAAAAGAGGCCAAGGGTCCAGTTCAGAGAAAGGCACAACGATGATGAGAAGAGATGGAAGAATCCCAACGACGCGTACTTCCACACCACGCACAAACTCACAAAACCCTTCTTAACCAAGGAGTCAAACAGGCCTCTGCAAAGCTGGCCGCTCTGTGGCGTTTCCCAAGCCAGCCTGCTGCCCTGCAGCCTAACGTGCCTCTGACAGCATACATACAGAGATGGTAACAAGCTTTCAGGTTTTTGGGCACACTGCCTTTCTCCACATCTCCCCTTGCTCCCCCAGGCAGGATTCAGACCTTTTGCAGTTTACCACAGAGACATCATGCACCAGACAGACCAGGACGTGTCCTGAGGTCCCCTTGCTGTGGGGAGTTCAGGACAGCAGGCTTGGGTCTAGGAGTCACACTTGCTTGAAATTTCCTCCAGCTGAGATACTCACTGAGTCTAATTCAGCATCTACGGAGGCTAAGCCAGCTTCCTGGAGTATCAGCCCTGCTGTACTGAGGCCCTTCCAACTGCAAGTGCATTAGGCTTGCCTACCCAGAAGGATGCACGGTAGCAGCGAGGACACAGCAGCAACACAGGAGGTAGCCTGAAGACATCTGTTCATCCCCCTTCACTGCTCTCCCAGTTGTGAGACATTGTCAGCACAGCAACAGGAATCAGGCTGCTCTCAGGGCTGGCAGGAGCCGGTCCTCATGCTTTGCCCATCCTTCCAGAACGCGCTGAAACCCGCTGACCCAGTGCCAGCTTGTAACCCTCACCGAGGGCCACCCCAGCACTACCTGTAAGTGAAGGAAGCCTCAATGGAGGGTGACAAGGAAGGGCATCGTGCACACTCTCACATTTTAACCTGCTCCTGAGCCGGTAGAGTGGTACAGACCGAACATATTCGCTCAGCTACCCCCATTTTGCCCAGAGAAGTTGTGGATGCCCCATCATTGGAAGTGTTCAAGGTCAGGTCGGAGGGGGCTTTGAGCAACCTGATCGAGTGAAAGATGTCCCTGCCCTTGGCAGGGTGGTTGGACTAGATGGGCTCCTTAAAGGTTCCTTCCAACCCAAACCATGCTGTGATTCCATGATTCTATGATTTTAGAGACAGGGAACTAAAGCACAGGTGGAAGTGAAAGGGAGCAAAAGTGGGACCAGAGAATTGTGGTTCCTGGATCAACTTACCCTGATCTAAACTCTGGAAAACTCGTGCATGACAGTTCTTGCTCTCAGTCCAGCATCCAATTCTGCATTGCAGAGCAGGACCAGGCAAAGGTCAGGGAATAGGCACTGGCAAGTCAATAGCCAGGCAGCAGTGGAGAACCCCAAAGTGCCCTATGAATCCATGCTACAGAACAAATCAGGTCTTGTTCTCCCACAGGTCTCCTGCAGCCTGGCAGCAAAATTAGCTCAGAGTTACTTCAGGGTAAATGCACAAAGAGAAAATTGAATTTATTATAATGATTTTCGTGGTCTTTGCTCCACTCCTGTCAACATCATCTTTTTGCCTGCCTTCCTACTTCTCTGATGTGCACTGCAGCTCCTCTGTCTTGCACCTGCAGGCACAGGTCAGAACTGCGACAATGCAGTCTGGGGAAAAAAAATTAAAATACTGTGACGTGCTGCAATAAGGAGCTCCTGAGACTCGACACCCCTGCACACACAGACCAGACATACCCCAGATCCTCAGTTAGACCTTCTGCAGGAAACTGCTATTGGAAAAAGTTCAGTTATGCCCTAAGACAAGCCTGGTTTATAGGCCACAGCTAGAGCTATGGAAGCCCTCTGGAGACAGGAACTTTACCTGAATCTCAGAGATGGGCAACAGCAGTGCACTTTTTTTTGCACTCGTAGAATCATAGAATGGTTTGGGTTGGAAGGGACCTTGAAAATACCTTCCACTTCAAGAGCACAATTTCAGAGATGTTACATAGAAAATAGATATATCTGTCGGAATGCCCCTGCCTGTAGAATCACTGGGTCCCCAGCCCCATGAGGGAGTCTAGCCTAGCCTTGGGGAAACAGAGAAGTTAATACTGTGTACATGGAGGCAATGAAAACAGAAAGCACCTCTTGTTGCAGATAAGGAGTTTGTACGTAATTCAGGTGACTGCATACAGACTTGATGGTTTGCCACGCTCACCACAACCGTGGTACAGCATATTACTACCACCTCAGCATCTCTTTAGTCTGCAGTGGCCAACAGCACTGAGGGCACAAGACCGACAGCTGGTTGTCGGTGCTGGGGCAGCAGAAGGAGCAGGCAAGGTGTTCAAAATGACCTGCTTTCCTTCATCAAACCACCCAGCTGTTCCCGAGTGCCCACCCCCCCCCCCCCCAAAGGACATTTGCTATGTGCATGGCAGAACAAGTCACACGTGTGCCCGTCCCCTCAGCAGACATTGGCTGGAGAAGCCAGGATGACCCAGAAGAGAAATGCTCACCAAACAGCACTGAATTCCCAGGGGCAATTTCACAGCACACAATAAGGAGGATGGGGCATTTTGCCAAGGAAACACAGCACGACAGCGTAATAGCGAGGGCCAGCAGCAGAGCCCTTGATGCTGCTGCTGTAGCGTGCTGCCCAGCCAGACCAATGTCATACGTTCACAGCGTTTAAAGCTCAGCTTTATGTTCCATCCCGGAAATCCGCTGTATCCGGCATGTGCAGAGCTGCAGGGGACGGAAGAGGCACCTGAGGCAGACATCCTAAGGGCAGGTTCACCGTAACAGTGTTAGGCACCCACAGGGTCAACACTTGAAGTAGGGCTTGCTGTCTCGGCTCCCTTGACAGCCAGCGGAGAGAAACAAGCATTTCTGAGGGTATAATTCAGCTGACCTACTTCCACGTGCGGTGCAGCATGGGAAGGACTCCCTCCTTCTCTCCCAGACTAGCGGGAGCCGAGGTGAGCAGTTCAGATGCAGAGGTCTGCATCACAGCACCCCTAAACCGGAGCAGACCGTCCCGTTACGCAGCAAGAGATCCACACGCCACTGGCAGCACCCGGCACGCTCGTGTCCGTGATGAGACCGGACGCCGGTGCGCGGAGAGCAGCCCTTCTCTGCCCCAACACACCCAGCAACACAATCCCATCCCAGAAACATCCAAATCCTCTCAGCTGCTGTTGCCATGGCAACGCCAGAGAGAGAGGATCTGCCAGCCTTTGATGTGCCGATCTGTTTAAAGCATGCAAAATGCCATTCAGAAGCTGGGGAGCTGCGTGGAGGGAGCACCTGACTGCCCCGAAGATGGAAGCCTCTCCAAGGAGCAAGGATTAATGCACACTGGCAGGTACCGCTGCCGTCTCCTGCCACTGCAAGTCATTACCGGCACGCTGTTGCTTCTGTGCTGTGGCTCACCCACTTAGCAGAGTTTAATATTTAACATCAGACAAGCTGCTGTTTCACAGGGTAATTTGGGTTATTAATAAAAAATCCCCCTTCCCTTCCCCAGTGATTCAAAAATAAGATGCTGTTACTCCACGTTATCAGTGCTGGGAGCTGAGCACCACAAGAGTGCTAGTCACAGAGCAGTTAATGGGGAATCAGAAGGGGCTGTTACAGGCCACAGAAAAGCCAGCAGAGCCAAGTAACACGCAGCGTAACGCTGTCCCCATCTCCCACTGCATCACAGGTGGAGGAGGAAGTAATTCCAAATGACAAACAGGTTGCGCAGGCTGTTTGATCCCCTCTCCAGCAGCTCGCAGAGCTTCCCTGCATTGCAAGGACACCTCCAAGCTCGGATGGACCGCACAATTGCTTACTTTCAAAGATGAATACTCTTGTAGCATTTAGCACTAGGATTCCCTGAGGCTTTGCAAAAAGCAATGCTGTCTCTGCCAGGAAATGCTAGACGCTGACCCCTGCACGCCACGTGCCCTCACCGAGCTACCAGGTGAGGGTGGTGCAGTACAATCCGAGAAACTCTGAAACTTGAGGGCAACGGAGGAAGATTTGAAACATTTGAGGGGGTTTTACGCTAGACTGCTGACAGAATTTGGTTTACAATACAAAACACAGAAACCTGAAGTAGTCTCCTACAGAGAGAACATTTATGTCATGCACTCTGCCATTTCCACCACTTTCATTCCAAGACCCACCCTACTCCACAATTGCAAAGTTTCCCCTATATTCATTCGCCCTCTTGCTAAACTAGTGTTCCCATACCCAGAGTAAGAGGAGGAAGCCTTCAGCAGATCACAGAAATGCTACAGAGAACTCAAGGAACTGGAGCTACAAGGGACTTGAAGGAAGCAGAATGCAATTACCTGAGAAAGATTTTGACTGAACAGAGGAGTCAATCCACACACATGCACACACGTGCATACACACACACACACTTTCTTGGGAAAAAGCATCACAGGACTTTGACAGCAACTGCAACTATAGAGGATGCTGGATCCTAGGGTCACAAAGGCAGTTCAACCTAAACCCTTTAGATTTCCTCCTTTTAACTTCTTGGAGTACAGGGGGAGTCTGAGTACCTGCTTTACAGTGAATACTCTGGCTGTGCATGCCTGTGAACGGCCTTAAACAGTAAAGAAAATCCTATTAATTATTTCCTCTTTTGGCTTCCTCAAGTTGTTTTTGAAAGAAAAGATGACCCATCTTCACCTGCCAGCAGGTAAAGGTTGAGAAACATGTTTTGGCCAAGATGCCCACTGTGGCAGAGCAGAGCACACTGGTTTCATTACAGCTGCTTTGCTGCACTGCCTGGTGACGGTGGCTTTGGAACGTGGGCCTGCTGGAAGCCTCCAGCACTGTAGTCTGTTCTCCTACCTCTTTGCAACCCTTAGTGCCTCTTCAGAGGCACAACATCCTCCAAACAACATGTTTGTTCATGCTGATCTTTGAAAACACAGTCAAAATTAGGTCCTTGTTTTTATGGTTGGGCACCCAAAGAGATTCCTTGAATCTCTGTTGTTTCCTGGCAGCTCCCAATCACATCACTGGCAAGTCATGTACCTCTTATAATTTAAAAATAAAAATGATATATGCATATTTTCTAGGCACTTTTCATCATTAGACAAGTCTAACATAATCCCAGTAACCTGCTGGCAAAGCTCAGCTGTAAACAGCAGACAGCTCGAGGGTGGGGAGCTAACTGCAGTAGCTGCAGCTCCAGAAAGAGGACAAAAAGTGCGTTACTTGCTTTGTTTGGTTTTTTTCCAGAAATCTCACAAGAACAATAAAGGAAACTCTGACGCTTCTGCTGAACTCTCTTTTTTTTTTTTTCTTCCCTCCCAGTATGTTAGAATAGATTCTTTCTGTCAAGAACAAACTACAGGTTCATTACGTTATTACTGGGCACCCTCCATTCTGCTCCTCTGTGTGCATTTATTTCCAGCAAAATGGACAAAACACACCATCTCTGCAGATACGAAGTCTGCTCAGACTAAAATTCCCAATATGCAATGCCCCTTCCCAGTGAACGGACCTTATCTCCAAGCTTTGTGACGAAGTTGCTTCACTATTGCAGCTGGGAGCAGAGCCTCTGCATCAGATTGCTCCTCACAGTACTCTTAGCTCTAAGGCATGACTTTAAAGCAAAGTGGATTAGTGAAAGATGCCTCTGCCCAAATATCTGCAAATCTGCAATATACCCACAGTGTAAAGCACAAGAAAGGCAGAACAAACGTCCCTCACGTGGCCCCCTCTGCTGCTGCTGATGGTGGTGCCACGTAGTGTGTTGAGAAGCCCCATGGGGAGGTGCTGCTGATCCTGCTGAAATGTTGTCAGGAGACAGCGAGTGCTGCCGCCGCACATTTTGGATGGAGAGAGGGTGATCTTGTCTACGCCTTCGTGAGCTGGTGCTGGCCTCGGAGAGCTCTTCTGCAGGTCCCAGAGGCATATCTCACTGTTGGTGGGGATGAGTTCACAAGTTTTGAGGAGTTTTGCTGATACAGTACTGATGGGCAGCAGATATTTTATACTTTTGTCCTGTGATACTGCAGCTCCTCTTACTGCAATCTCAGCTCCGCAGCCATTTGACAGCGGGCTTGACAGGCAGCATTTTTCCCAGCACTCGCAGAAAGAGGGTCAGCCTGCTGACCATCATGTTGCTGTTTAACGGGAGCACGTTGCTATGCATCAGTGCGGTGGCACGTCCAAGCTGCGTGTAAAGAGAGCTGCCACGCCACGCTCCACTGAGCAATTCTTACTTGGACCCAATCTACTGTCACTGTGAGCTGAGATGATTCTGCCAGGAAAAGAGCTGAAGAATGAAAAAGCTTAGAAAATTATAGCCTGCAGGCCAAATACAGATCCCATGCAGGCATCTCCTAGAACTGAAAAACTCCCATGCCAAAGACAACGGCCCACAGATATAACTTCTGTTTCAGCATTAAAGATGGGAAGCAGAACCTTAATGCTTCCCATTGCAGGAAAAGCAAGTCCAATATCAAAAGCCAATTAGGTAAATTTTCCCTTTCTGAGAACTCTCTAGCACACCACGACCCCACACTCCACTCCCCATGCCCACTGCCAGCTCGAGTACTTTCATCCACCAAAAGGCAAACGGAGGGGGGAGAGATAGAAAAGACATGAACGACAGAAAGAAGGAAAGAAAAAAACCCACCACCCCAAAACAAGAGAAATTTCATGCAGAGATTTGCAAGTCAAGGACACTGGATTATTGAAGTTTAACATCTTATTTAAGAACACATTATTTAGTCCTATAACCAAATCCATGGAAATAACTTACACTAGAACATTATTGATTCAAATAGCAGAGTAAGAACCTAGAAAAAGAAGAGGTGTGCATCTGATTACAGCACACAGTAAAAGCTCACACTTCAGTCATCAACGGAGTACAGCTGATACCCGGGCAGACCAAAGGACGAGCCCTTTTACTCTCTCCCCTCCCCACTCAGATGAATGGAAGAAAGAGCTTGGTTGGCATCTCATCTCTGCCTAAAGCTCTGACAGATGCTATCCAGCGGAAGCAAGGTACAGCCCAAAGCAGCCATTTCTCTGCTCCATCACTACAGCTTGCATGACACCTGCAAAGAGAGGGACAACTGACTTGAAAGAATTTCCCTTGCGTTGCAGTGTATTTTCACAGTTTTGATATGTGGCATGTTAAGATTTTGCTTCTCCCAGCCAACTAATACGAGGTGTTAAAAAGGCTGGTAGTTTCGGAATCTTTGCACACGCTGATAACACCAGCTTAACTTTGTTTTTAAAAGATTATAGAGAACAATGGAGCAAAAAGGACTGGGTTGTTTTGTACTCTCCAGTTCCAACAGCAAAGCCAGTCATGTTCAATGTCCATCCAAAGCACCAGCACAAGGATCTCTTTCTCTGCAAACTCCTAAGAGAGACCAGGCACGCAGCAGGGCAGGCTGCAGTACCTCCAGCAGCACAGCCAAGGCATGCTCCAGGAAACAGCATGACGTCCTCACCACAAGAATCTCACCAGCACTTTACCCAGAAGGCTGCTAGACGAGAGGAGCTAGCAGGTTGACGGTACATGCCTTATGAAATTGCCCAGGAACCTCCGTACACGCACAAGAGATTCCAAGGTCTCCGAGTGCCATTCACAACAGTTAAGCTGTAAATGACAACTTAAAGCTGGACTATGGAAGAAACTAGCATCCAGAGCAGAACAGTTTCTCCAAGGAGAGCAAAGTACGCGTGCTAGGACGCAGCTCGCAGGCCTGAGGGGCAATGCCTGCAGCTGGAAACGGAGGGAGGAGAGCAAGCTGCTGAAGCATCTGAAAAGACATTGAGTTTAATTGCAGCGTGATGGGGATGGAAGGGTCAAATGCTTGGAAAGTCTAATACAGCATTTCCCACAACACTTGTCCAAGGCTCTGAGACCCTGTGTGACCACAGGCTGGTTCAGTCCATAAGAGAGCTGAGCAGATAGCTTAGCCCCTGTGAGCTGACAGCACTGGCACTACCCTCTTCTCCTTCCCAGTATGTCCCTTAAAATAGCTGACAGACCCTCAGAGTACATCCCATCCAGTGCATTAGGATGCCAGGCATCTGTACTGCCTGAAGGTCCGTGAAAGTGCCAGATGACATGGGGGTAGAATTGGAACGAGATCTAGATGGAGCAGCGTCACACGGGTAGGTCAGTGCCTTTGCTGCCCATGGCCAGCAGTCAGATATCTGCATAGCGCTCATGGGGGCATCCACGGAACCGGGCGACATCGTTCCTGTGTTCAGAGATGCTCTGTGCAAGTCGGGAAGTACACTGTTAAAGCTGAAACTGTCCTTAGCTCACCCTACACCTGTCTCGCCCACCAAACCAGCACAGTCTCATAGCGTTTATCTTCTTCTTTGCTTTGTGCTGTAATCAGCAAGTCCTGGGAAAGACGGAACGCTCCCCACTCCAGGCATGGCATCATGACAGAACTAAATGGACTCTGAATACACTATGCATTTCCTGCAGAGTATCTGGAAGCCTTAGTTTTCTGGACAAATGACACTGTAAAACACTGAAAGTATTTATTAGTCCTTTGCAGAGATCATCATATCAGTTAAAAATCTAACATCGTTTATACTCTGCAAAGGGTTTCAGCATTCTGCTCTCTGCATTTCCCGTGTAAAAGGTCCAACATATGCACGTGAATGTACCCTACAAGCCCTGAAAAGTCCTGTCACCACAGTGTGGTGAAGGACCATAGCCTTCATTTCTGCTTGTTGTCTTGCTGCAATACCTTTTTTGCTTAACCAGGAGTCTTCTCAGTGACCTGGACACACACGCACGCACACAAACACGCGCGCACGCACGCTCTCCTCCTTTCCTCATCTCTGTATAAATATAGAAACCTCGTCTGTTTTCTAAATGCTCTCCTGCTGCTGCATTCTCTCCCTCCGCCTCCCAAGACACTTCGGTGAATACCTGCTGCTTTGTTTCTGCTGTAGATTTTTTCACTGAGGCTGCAACATTTTGAAGCTGCAGATTTAACATAGTCCCCTACATTTGCAGCCCCTACACAGAAATGTGTGGCTCTGGCTTAATGTTTCACCCAGTCAGCAAAATTTGGTTTGCAAATAGGAAGGGAGCTTGAATTTTGCTGCTGTTTGCAGCGTCGTGGCTCAAAACATGACGTTGTTCAGCTGCGAAAGGAAATGTGAATTTTCAGATTGTTCTGCTGAGCAGTCTCCTTACAGAGAGAAGGTGTCAGGAACTTCCCTGCACCCGGGAGGCTGCCCTCTACTCATCAAAGATTTTAACAGGGTTGGTCTATTCAATCCAGGACTAACGTTTGCAGAATCTACCCTCATGGCATTTTGAGAGCTGGAGGTGAGGACTGCTAGAGAAATGTAAGTAGGGCAGGGAACCCAGAAATCTCTGCAATCCTTGACCCACCCTTCCATCACGCCCCCAGTGATGCTGCACCTTTCCAGACCAGCACAGAGAGGGTACATTTCTGAAGAACCTTGACACACTTAGACAATTAACACAAATTAGCATAATTCAGACTAAACTTCTAATTTTAGCACTCTGTAAAGCTGCTTTCCTTTGAGCTCAGATCTAGCTTGCTGTACCTCAGCTTCAGCACACTACAGGCGGCTTCCTACCATGAATAAACTGAGCCCCACAGGCTATCAAGCACCAAACTTTCACGAAGGGCATTGTCCTTTGCCGCTTATTATCCTGAAGGCGCTTGCTCTAGACAGGGCTCACTCCCTGCACACGGCGAGCGCTTCGCTTGGGCAGACACCTTGGCCAAGGGATCAGGTGCTGAGCACAGGGCACAGTTCGGAAGAACTTTCTCCCGAAAAACAGATTTCTGAATGCTAGAAGGTTTCAAACGTTGCTGACCTCATTCCAGTACCTTGATAACTGGTGGGCTCGCCAAGCACATATAGATGCCATTATTACCTGAATAATTTACGAGCCTGCAGAGCGGCAGTGCAGAATGGCACCAGCTTCCTCCCAGTGCCTCCTCCGCCATCGGCGAGCGCCTGCAGCAGCAGGGTCTGTTCTGACCTGACATCCCTCACATCCAGATGCCTGTATTCCGCTCGCGTTCCACCCGCCAGCCGCTCCCCCTCCCATCGCGGCGCTGCGTTTCCCTCCTGCCTGGAAATGTCAGGAAAGGACACAGGCGCAGGCTCTGAAACGCCTTGCTAGCTAAATACTGCACAAGCTGTTCCTCACTTACAACCGACTTTAGTATTTGTGGACAACTATTTACTGGGAAAGGGATGGACTTCCCAAGTCAAACACAGTTCATTATATATTAGCTTACACTATCTGAGAGACTGGGCTCTCTTGGCACCACATCCTGCAAAGGGCAAGGCAGACAGTGAAAGAAGAGAAAGGTAAACACCAGAGAGGAACCGCTACCACATAAATGTTCTGATTTTTCTAATTGGGCCATTTGAGAGAGCTCTTGGTCCGTGCCCATTGCAACAAACCACGCTCAGCCCGAAACTCCTGTAACCTCCCCACTGTGAAGGAACGGTGGGATCAGTAAAATTTCTGCATTGCCGTTTTCCTTCCCGCACACAAATACGCCGTGCACACGAATATGTCCTCTGCCATCCCTCCCCCACACTTAATGCAAACACTGGAAAGAAAATACAAATGCTGGGAGCACAGATGCTCCCATTATAACCAGTGCATGCTGCATCGCAACCTAATAGAGAAATGCTAGCGGGCGACTGTGAGCAGCGGCGAGTGAAATTGGACAGAGTTTAGTCAAAGGTAAGTTTGAAACAGCCTCTTCTTCCTGCTGACTCTGTACCAGACACACGCACACAGAGGTGGAGTGGAAATCTTAGTGAGTTGTGAAAAAACTTGCCCCCTCATAGGGCTCAGGCAGCAGAGCAGTACAGTCCAGCGTAGCACTGATGCTTTTTTTTAATCCTGACAGCATTTCCATTTGCACAGGACTCCTGTGGCAGGTCAGATAAACAGCATCAGAGGAAGTCATCGTCACACACAGCCCCTGTACTTCCCAACCCAGCCTAAAGCAAGAACTAAATATTTATTAAGCTTCTATGAATCAGAGGTCTGAATCTCCTGACAGTGCAGCCAGCTGACGTAATCCTCCCCAAATCCTGATGGGACTTGCTTCCCCAACAACCTTGGCAGAGCTTGGAGGGTCACCGTTACCTTGTAGTCACACAAAGCAGTCCCACATTGGCACACTGGGCAGACGTAGGGTGCAAATCCTCCACAATTGCTCCATCCCTCAGTGCACCGGATCGCCTGTAAAGGAGCTCATGCTTTGCCCTAATTTGCCAGCAGCTGTGTATACAAAATACCTTCCCAGCTTTACACACTGGACATTTACAGCAAAAAAGATTCAACACTGTACTGCTGCTTTGAACCTAGCACACGCACGACCCACAGAAAGATTTAAGACGGCCCTTTGATTTGCAAAATCCTTTTGAAAGCAAACATAATAGCTGGATAGCTAATGACTGAGCCCATTCCTAGTCACACAGTTTAATTCTTTGTCTACACTGTCCCTCTGGTTACATTCAGAGTGGTAAAAGCTAGGGCTCCCTTAAATCTCAAAGGCTTTGGCTGTCCTGATAGCCCATGCCCCTTCTCCCTGCCACTGCACAGTAGCATCATGTTCCAGGCAGAAGATACCAATTCCTTTGAAGAAAAAGTGCCTCAGACAGAGCGTACTGGAGTCCAGACACCCAATCCTGGCTGCAAAGAGCTGCTGCCAATAGCTGGAGCATCTGGCATCCTCATGGCCTCACCTAGTGCTGATCTCACACAGTCCTAAAGGCACCTTCTTCAATGCTGTGCCACACCACCAGCTGGTTAACTTCTCAGGGAAGGTGCCTGCATAGTCATTGCTCTTGCAATGCAAGGAGAGGCAGGAGGAGCTTTGGCTGATGGAACCAACAAAACTTCCAGTGGGAGACAACAGAAGTTGCAGCTGGAGGTGTTGCTCTAGGAGCAGGCAGAGAAAACAGACAAAGCAGTTTTGTGCTCTGAAACTCTGCAGGTGGCATGGTCCTCTTTCTCTTGCTGATGAGCTCCAGCTCGCAGGTTAGATACCAACACAGCTCCTGGTAGCCAGTGAAGCCCTGGGTGGCTGACAGCCATGTCACATCTTTGGCAAAATCTACTGCCCCTGAATGCAAGAATCCAGGTAGCCCGATCCAGCAACTGTACCAGGCCAGACATCCATGGGAGGAGCGCACAATGGTGCACAATGGTGCTCAGAAGTCCAGTTATCCTGGGGATGTTCTGAACTGTCTTGCAGCCCAGGTCTGCTGAAATCCTTTGCCCTCCTCCCGTCCACCACTCTCTTCTCTGCAGTCCCTCTAAACCCAGGGAAAGCTGAAGGCTGCTGCTTAGTGACAGCCCTTGGACAGGATGGCAGGCAAGCAGAGAGAATAGCCCCAGTGGCTTCTCCTTGGCAGCACTCCAGCAGCAACTTCTCACCCCGGCTTCTCATGTGCTTATTGCATAATTCTGACAGAGGCATGTGGATTTTCCATCTCAGGGATCCTAAGCTTGGCCTTAAGTCCCATCAGTGAACAGCAGGTGACTGAGCTCTTTTGCTTGTCGCACAACAAGCTCAAGCATGGTCACCCTACGTGACCATTCGATTGTCCTACTAAGGAATCATCTGTAATTGCTCCTCTGTCTGATTGAGCTTGTGGCTGTTGTTCCAAACTCTACCAGATTTGTTCTACTTCCCACATTTCCCTAGCTTCCTAAGCGTACAAAATTTCTTTCGTGTAAAAGCATTCTCATTAGCATCCTCCACATCTCCTCAGTCTTCTCAGAGCTGCCCACCCAGGATCTAGCCACTCTCCCAACTCACGTCACACACCTTCAGCTTGGAGTTTCTTCTGACAGTTGATGTCAGCCAGTTAGGTTAACATTTATTCCTTACCCGTGCTTGAGAATACAAAGGGGGTCATTCAGTCCTCTGCTCCCTTTGCCCTTTCCCACCATTTCATTCTAGCTGGTGGAAGAGCTTTCTCCATCACAGCTCCTGCAAAATGGGAATACCCCTCTCTCTCTCTTTTCCACCTATTTCAGACCCTCTCTCACAAATTTCTTGTCTCCTTTCTCTGAAGCACCTTCCCAGCCTCTCCTGCTGGCATGGAGTTCAGTGCGTAACAGCGAGCACTAAAATATTTCCTGCTGCAGCGTGCAGGAGAAATACTGCACCAAGCATAGGTGCCAGCCTATACCTCCGAGAGTCATGAACACTCAGACTGGTCTGTGTGCTGTTTCCAGGAAATGGACAACTAGAAGAAAAGACAAGGAGTTTTATTCAGAGAGTTTCTTATTAGGAGTAATTTTCTTTTATCATTCAAGACTGTGTTGTGCCAGATGCTCTACAAATCCATAACAAGAGACTGTCTTGGACACTTGCAAGACAAAGAAACCAGACAGAAGTGGAAAGAGAAAAGCGGTTTGTTCCTCATTACACACCACCCCCCCAAAAAAAAGAAGAAAACAGAAAGGTAAATTCAAGCAGCCTTGTCCTCTATTCTTTAGGTGCCCAAGCAAAAGTTATTCTGAATGCACTGAGAGGATGTATCACATCTTTCATACTAATAATTTGTCATTTAAACATTGTTAGCAATTATCATAGGAATTTCCTTCTGAGCTTTTGGTTAGATTGTTATTTAACCCAGTAGCCACAGTTGTGCTGCACAGAGACTGCACATGCTCTTGCATGTGCACTTGAGGAGTTCTTTGGACATTATTAGCATTGCTGCTGTTACTGAAGTGCTATTGGTCTTACTTGCTGCATAGCACTCTTGTCATAGATGTTTTAAGGGTTCCAGCTAAGCAAAATGCAGAGAGATTTGAAGCTAGGATACTGCGGCAGGAATAGCAAGAAGCCAACCCAGATGATGTTTGGCAAATTCTCTAATGGCAGAACTTCTGTTCTTCAATTCACACCCTCCTTTCCTCACGGGCCGCTCCGTCACACCTGCCCATCTGCAGGGCACCCTGAAAAGCCACCAACACGTTATGCTAGACCTCATAATTCCTCACCATTCAGAACTTGCACTAAATGCGGGAAGGGACAGGACTATTGAAAGCTTGCTCCCTGGGGTCATCCTCCGACTGAAGCAACCTCCAGCCATGCTGCAGAGCCCACGGAGCAGGAGCACTCTTCAGGACATGTCTGGCTGCTTAACGGACAGCTCGGCCCAAAGCATGAGGGTGGCTAGGCTGCACAGAGAGCAAGGGAGAGTGAAAAGATACCATTCCTTAAATCCTTGATGCAGCCCCTGTCAAACGAAACATCAGCTCTCATCGTCTGACTTACAAAGGTTGGGGCCAGGGAACACTGGAGGAGCGACAAGGTTATAAACCTGGACTGTCCCTGCGCTGAGGGACGAGAGGCACACAACACGAAAATGGACAGTACAAGGTCAATCAGGTTCTCGTTACATGCACTTAATACAGAAACCAAGAAATTGTCACGGAAACTAAAAAGCAACAAATATAATCATGGTCCAAGGAGAAGGGTTTTGGGCAACACAACATTAAGTAACAGAACTCACTGCCCCCAGGTATCACAGGACACAAGTTTCTTGCAGGATTCAACCGTGCAGTTCACGGGACACACACAACCACGCAAAAATGGCTGGAAACGCTAAAAGGATACAAAGCTCTCATGCCCCGAGACATAACATCAGCTTGCATGGGACGAGAAGAAACTTGTTGTGGGGCAATCATCTCCTTCCTCGGGCCATCTCCACTGCTTTGTGTCATGCTATCACTTCTTTAGATCGTAGGTTACCCCACTCCTAATAACTTGCATCGCAGCGGTGCATGGTGGGCTCAGCCATAAATCAAGACAGTGACACACCGTACAAACACAGAGCAAATAAACAGCCTCTGCCCAAAAGAGCCCATATCTGTGTACAAAGCAAGAGACAACAGGCAGGCACGGGTGGGGGGAGCAGAAGGATCCACTGACACAACGGCGGTTTCAGTCCATTGCAGTGGCCGGTGCAGGAGCCTTTGGAAAGAGAGGCCTCTTGCACAGGCATGACACGAGTCCCGTGCAGACTCACAGGGCACGAACAGACCCCCAGGCTAACACGGATTAAACCTCCACAACTGCTGCGGCAAACCAGGACAAGAAACTCCAACACATTCCGGTAGCCCTCGGCTTGCCCCCAAGGAGACTTGTACAATAAACCAGTACCGCTGGTGACACCTTTGGGGGCATGGCATAAGAAGAGAGAGCTGGCCCAAGAGCAAAATCCCCTGGGGTTTGGTGGTTCTTCACACCAGCACCCCTTTACAGCCCTCAGGCAACATAAGAGACAAGCTGCTCTGTCAGCTTCGAGTAGATGAGGGGAAAAACCTCGGGCCTGCACGCAGCAAGCGGTTATCATTGAAGAAGGCATTTGACACAACAGTGTGGCAGCTGAAAAACCCTGCACCCAACTTCCTAGCTGCTGCCTGCAGGCTTCACATCTGTCCTCAATGTGTCCACCCATCTCCCCCTAATTAGCTGCTCTCTGCAGACTCGGAGCCCTCCTGGGCTGCCCTGGTCAGATGGCCTGGCGTTAAGAAAAGCAAACATCCTTACACCCAGCTTTGGTCCCAAGAGGACAGGAGGGTGAAGAGGGGCTCTGCCCACCATGACCACAGTCACCGAGCTGAGAGGCAGGCAGGCCTCCCTCGCCACCATGCAGGAAGGGATAACTGAAGATAACTCCTCAGCACACCAGAACCCCGCTGATTTCTGCAAGGAGACCTTGCTCAGTGCTCCCCTGCTGTGACGATCCCAAATAGTATCCTACAAAAGGCTTGTTTTCAGCTGTAAGGCCTGTCCCACCCCAGGGAAGCAGACCCCTTTGGGTGCATTCAGTAGTGCTTCCATCGGTTGTGCTCCCTCGATTGTGTCACAGTGTGTCTTGGCAGCAAGCGCAACTCGAGTCTCTCACACGGAGCTGGGGAGACGGTGCCCTCTCCAGTACCTTCCACATGAGGACATCCAGACACTTTGCAGGTATCTTTGGATCTCCCAACCCATCACCAAGATACATGTACACTGTGCTTTGGGGGGCAGGCAGAAGGGAAGAGGATGGTTTTCTCAAAGACTCATGAAGTAAGCCTTCACTAGAAGCAGGGGTGAATGAAATCTAGGAAATCTGGTGTCCAGGGCTCGCCTGGACAGCCTGAACCAGCAGTTGTCCAGCACTGTGGCAGGAAGAATAGAAGCCCGAGGGCTGGTTAGCAGTGCCTGTCCCCAGCATCTTAGCAAGACTCTTCACAGCTACTGAGATGCTCCAAGCAGTAGAGCTCTGCTGTGAGGCTCCTTGCTTAGAGGGGGGCACATGGAAGTCTACAAGTCTTTTGCTAAAGGCAGAGAAGCAGCCCACCTAAGACATCCCTGTATTGCAACCTCCTCTCACATATATCCTTGATTACCCTTGGTTTCACCTCTCTCCTCACTGCCTCTGCGCTGGTGCGTAGCACATACACTCTCAGGCCCTGCCGTGAAAAGAACATTCAGTTCAAGAGGTCTGCAAGGGGCAGCGAAGCTATCTTAGCAACATGCCTGCTCCTGCAGGAAGCTGGCAGCAAGAAAAAAAACCTGGCAGTGACTTTCCAGAGAGGAGTTACAGCTTGGAACAGCTGGCAGACCCAAGGCTCCAGCGTGTCGCTGTCAGCAGAGGGGAAAGACACCTCTTCTTGCTCCTGACCCTCACCTGCTGCCAGCAAGTTAACCTGCCTTTGCTGGGAGGGATAACCCGTGTCCCACTCACAACAGCCTGCCCTAAGCAGCAGCAGAGCTCAGAGTCCCCTGCACAAAATTGCTGTCTCCATTAGCGGTCTGCTCCCGCTGCCCCCTGGTTTCAGTGTTCTGGCAGAGAGCGAGCAGGGCATGGAGCGGACATCAAAACTGCTCCTTCGCTAGGGAAAGGGGTGGGGGGGTCTCTCGCCCCTTTGCTCTGCAGACACAGAACAACTCTGGGAAACTGCATGAAACAGAAGCCAGCAAATTTTATCTTAGAGATCAAACCTGTTACTGGGCTGAGTCTCTTTAGCTGCCTCGACAAACCCCTCGCTTCCTTTGTCCCCTCACCCTTCGTCCCTTTATACCTCCTCCCCCCCCAAGTTGTCAGGGCAAACAGCAGATTCCTGGCCCCAAAACTTGTCCTCTGTTTGGCAGACTGTTTCCTGCACTGACTGCACATAGATTTGTACAGGGACCAGACTGCCCCTCTGTCATCTCTCCCCACCCCCCAAATTGCAAACAGCACTCACTGCCATGAGCACAGGCATATAGGGCTGCTTGCCCCACCGCCACTGACCTTTTTCTTCCGGTCCCGAGAGCGGTTCCTGCGCTTGCGATTGGATTCTTCCTTCTCCTTCTGCTCCTGCAGAGCCTGAGCCTCAATATCTTTGATTTTCTTCAGCTGCTTAGCTGCTTGAGCCATGGCCGGTCAGACTGCAGGTCCCTCCGGAGCTCACACCTCCACTTTCCACACAGCACCCTCCAAAATTCCTGGCCAAGAAAGTCCCTTCCTCTAGCTCAAATGCTGTCGACCCAGATGAGTGTGAAACCAGTAATGAGAGGAAAATAGAAAGCAGTCAGCTAGCCCCAATGGGCAGCCGATATCTCCAGCTAATTGCTAGATGGAGTCTGGGACACCTTTATAAAGCATTAACAATCCTAAATCCAGCTGTTCCAGAGGTTCTGTGCACCATTGCAGCAGCCCCTGACTGCACTGGCACATCATGCAGAATCTTCCTTGTGGGACAGGACATGGGGCTGGTGCTGTGCTCTCTCCCTCACTGTCTCTCCTGCAGTACGAGAAGAGATGCAGGCAGTCAGCCACAGGAAGGAAAATAACTCTCAGCAATTAATGCATGATGACAAGAGAGAAGCAGTGAAAAAAGGAGGCTGATGCATTTCATCCCGACTTCTGGGTTCTCTGTAGCAATGCATAAAGAACAGTAACCTGCACGTAGTCAGTCAGGCTTTACCACTGCAGTGCTGCTGAGGCAGGCACATATTCCAGTCTCTCCAATTTTCTTCCTCTCAGTCACTCTCTGTGCAGCAGCCGCATCACTCGCTCACTCTCTGGGTTATGATTCCAGCTCCTTTCAAGGGGAGCAATAGGGAATAGCTGCATCGGTTAGGAGGCAGGCAGCATCTCTGCTCAGAAAACAGCCGATACTGCAAAGGATGTGCCAAGTACTGGAGCAAAGTGCAGCTTAACAGCATCCTTTCCTCCTCGCATCTCTCCACTGAGTGAGCAGCGAGGGGAGGGGAGGGATCTTGGCTGTGAATGGGAGACAGAAACCAAGGGCTCAGTCTGCTCTGACTACACAGCACCAGAAAAGTAAACCAGAGCCACCAGCTCCTGCCCATCCAGGCATCACCAGAGCTCAAGTCCTCTCTGAGGATCCCCAGTCAAGGCTCCCGGAGAGTCAGGTACCCCTTCTCCACACCCCCTCTTATGTTTAACCTGCAGCTGGTGTCCAAAAGCACAAACAATTCCAGGTTGGAAGCCAGGGGTCAAGCCTGGAGGCGTACCTTTGGTTCCCGCACATGGCACCAGTGTGTGAGTGGGCCAGGATAAGACTGGGGTGGATCTCCGGCGGTGACCGTAACAAGACCTGCAGCAAAGTGCGCTTTACTATTCAGGCACTTCTGAGCAGCCCTGCCTTTATAAGCTCAATTCTTGTCCCTCAGAAAAACCGTCCCCTAGGTACAAACCCACGGGCAAAGCACTGGGAAAATTATCCGGCCAGGTGGAAGTCCTGCGCACGCCGCACTTTTCTGGTACAGTCCCCCCAGTTACAGACAGAAAGGGTCCCTTTTGTGTCAAAATATGGCGAAGCAGGGATTAAAGTCCATTTCTCAGCAATAACTTGTCGGTCATTTACAGGTTATTTAGACTGGCAAGAAGCTGAGACGCAGACTTAACTGTACAGACACTATGGGTTGCTTCGCTGTCCGAGTAAGTTTTCCTGCATTTCTTTTCCCTTTGAAGTTCCTCCAATTCTGCTGCTTCACCCACAGAGCAAGAAGAGTGCTAAAAACAGGAAAAAGACTGGCATATCATATAGTTTTTAAAGAATATGATGACTGAGAATATAGAGAAGGTCCTAATAAAATACAAAAAATAGGAAGTAATACAATTCTACAAGGCTTTTCCAAGGACAGCTTTAGTTCTGTGTACTGTACCCATATGGATAAATAACACACTCAAGTCTAGATACAGCTGCACCTCTTTATATAGCAACATCCTATGAACGCTCATGCAAAAAAAAATTACAAAATTAAATAGAAGCTGCATAGTGAAAGGCTCCACAGATACAAGGTGCCAGGAGCACAGCTGCACTTGTCACCCTAATTGCACCTCTTCCACACGAGCACTTTGCAGGCCAAATGAGGCAGAGGCCAAACACACCAAAAAAAAAAAAATGACCTGTGGTCAGCAGTAGGCACACGGGAGGCAAAACGGTTGTCACAACCATTGTACGCTGAGAGCTCCTCACTTCTGTATATTTGCCTTTGCATCCTAAACCAGCTCTCTGCTAGTTTAGAATTCTTTTCGATGAATCTCCTAATTTTTCAAAACAGGGAACTCAGGAATGAAACCAAGTTCTGCTATATACAACAGCATCGGTTCCCACCACATGTACTCACTGGTGTTTGGGCACCAACCTTTCAGCGCTGTGGGGCACGCTGAGCTCCGAGCATGGCTCGTGCTGTGACTGTACGTCTCGTCCCTAACCCGGGTCCTGCCTTCCAGGTTCCAAGATTTTAGCTGGGTCAGACTTCATAAACCCAGCCCTGCTACGTGGCAGGGTCTGCACATTTGCACTCAAGGGATAGCTGGGCTACGCTCCAGACTTTGGCACAGACATCCCTTTTTTTCCTGATGACAACAAAGCATCCGCTATAGACACAACTAAATGGCATCAGGCAGTGGCAGCACGCTCAGTCTTTGCCTGTATGCCTGTAGGACACTGCCTCCTCCTACAAACAGATCCCACCTCTTAACTCCTTATAAGCCAGAACAGAGTGAGCACAGGACAAGAGCAGTAATCATCAAGGGAGAACCAGGATATGGGGAGAAAAAAAGACAGGGGAGTGAGGGGAGTCACGGTTCCGCTGATCCGGGGGACAAAACAGAAAAGCACGTTCCCAAAACTGCCTGAAACCCTGCTTCCTCCCAAATGCACGCATAGGAGGAAGGAGATCCAGTCTCATGCTCATGAGTCAATGGCACAGTCATTGGGCTGGCAGTATGAACTGAGGGTCTCATGCTTGGTCAAGGAGAGAAATAGGCTCTGGAGACTCAGCAAGAGTAATGGCTCAAGCTGCTGGTGTCAGACCAGTGAAACTCAAGATTTCTTTCTATTGTGCTTGTCCTAAGTTTTTCCCTTACTGGCAGATAACCTGGGACTGATGAATGACACGCTGAGGCAAGTCAGCCTGTGCATGCCCACAGCTGCAGAAGACACTGCCTACCTCTGAGGAGATACCTCTCAGCTGCTAAAAAGGAAATTTCCAAAGTTTCCTTTGGGAATGAGGAGCAGGGCAGCCACTGCCACCAGCTCTGGGCAGCACGTGAGGGAAAGTCCAGCCCTGCTCCCACACCTGCTGGCAACGCTGTTCATTCAAGGAAGCGGGATGGAGAAGATGCTGGCTAAGGCACAACTCTTCTGGTGACCAAGGAAGGACCGTGCAGCAGAAGAGCTAAGAACCCTCGCCTCAACCAGTTTGTTGAGCCTAGGAATCTCTTGGAAGGCTTTTTGTTTTGTCACTGCTGCTTTTAAACCTCCTAACCCATTTGCTGGCTTGTGCATCAGGCCCTCTGTTCTTTCTTTTTCCACACAGTGAGAAACATGTGAAGGAGACCGTGTGAGACCTCAGTTGTCTAGTTCTCTTTTCCTCTTCCAGGCAGCTTTAGGCAGCGTTGCCAGACGCTCCAAACAATGCTGGGCTGCTTTGCTCATAAAAAGCAGCAGCATTAAAGAATAAGGACATTTAATGAATTCAGAGGGTAGAATTCTAAAAGCCGTCTAAGAAGTTATTATTAACAAAACAGGCCTGGGACATACTATTACAAGCTAACATCACAGCTCAGAACTCAGTAGGGTTCAGGAGAACTCAGAGTTATAGATGCAACTGCTCAAGGTGACCATAAGTGAGATATTTCTCAGAGAAGGTGCAAGTGCCATTAACAAAGGTATAATTAGCTGTCAAGTCAAAGAAGGCCTCACACTGTGGGCAGGCTGTTCTGCAAGTGCAGACTCTAATAACTAGTTGGGTGGCCATCCTTGGGGCCTGGGTGTGCTTAGGCATAGCTATCCTAATGTTTTTCACCTTTGCTGCAGGCTTATTCCTGATAACGCCTCCAGACACCTTTCTTTGGATGCTCAGCTGCCATTCTGTTTAATACAGAATAAAGCACTCATTCAAATAAAATAGGGAAAAGATGCTAGTGATTCTATGAAGAGACATAAAATGCTTATAGCAAGGCTGGAAGGAATGT
The DNA here is from genome assembly GCF_011004875.1 of Balearica regulorum gibbericeps. Classification (NCBI taxonomy): domain Eukaryota; kingdom Metazoa; phylum Chordata; class Aves; order Gruiformes; family Gruidae; genus Balearica; species Balearica regulorum. The sequence goes on along the minus strand of NC_046210.1, from coordinate 1,422,139 downwards.
CCCAAGTACTGGCAGGCAGACAGTTTAGGAGGCAGCTCTGCCAAGCACCACAGAATTGTACTGGGATTGTCTGCGCTTCGCTTTAGGTGACCCTGCTTGAGCAGGGGGTTGGACCGGATGACTTCCAGAGGTCCTTTCCAACCTCATTCTGCTATTCTCTGATACACAAAGGGACAGCACGTGCTAGCACAGAATCTCCAGACTAGAAGAAAGGTGATAAAGGACCACAGAAAACTGTGACTAATATAGATAACACACAAAATAAAAAGAAAATAAATTCATTATTTCACACAGAAGAAGAATCAGAGGCAGCATATTTAAAATAACTAGAAACCCCCATGTTCTTTCTACTCAACATAAAAATGAAGGGTGGAATTCACTGCTGTGGGATGCTGTGAACACCAAGCCATGCACGAGGTAGATAAATTTGGGAAGGATAGGTCAGTCACAGGCTATTGAACATGATGGTTTGGGCCCAGTCTCCTTCTCTGGAGGCCCTCGAAGCACCGCTTGATTAGAATGCTGGGAAGGGATGATAAAAGGAAGGTGAGTTGCAGAGAACTTTTCAAAAGACCTGGACGTAGCATCTATCCTAAACCCCCTCCCTGTTGCCCGATGCATTACTGCATGAGTGATCATGACTGGAAAACCACTAGACACATCAATTACAAAATACCCCTAGTCCCTCCCTGCCCACACAGCAGAGCAGAGAAGTATATCTCCAGAGAGCTCCAGGTTCAGATTCCATCTGTAAGTCGGAGTGATTATTGATTTAATACCCTTTAGGTACACCCTGAAGGGCACTGAAAGCATCATCTCCCATTCCCAGAAATGGAGGGTGCAGATGAATTGCTTTTACCAGTGCAGCTAGGAGGGATACCTATGCTTTTCCAAGGCCAGAAATTGTTTCCCTGTTCAAACTCATTTTCCTCACCACCTTATCCAGAGAAGTATTGTATTCTTCAGACTCTGACTGTTGCATAGTGATCCACAGCTGTACACATACGCTGTCAGAGCCTCCAGACGGTGCTACCCCATAACATCACAATTCTCTATCTACCTTCCTACTGCACCACCGTTTGCTGCTTGGAGTCACCGCGTCCTGCGCAGTATTTGTGATGAAGGAACTTGAGGACAGTGGTCATGTTTCCTAGCAGATCAAAGCGCCTGGCTCACAGCTGGATAGAGAGAGAGATGATCAAGGGTGTCTGCAGTGGCCTCTAAAGACACTGTTTTTTCAGTGTTTTCCTTTGTCCCCAGTCTTTCAACCATCACCTGCTGACCCCTTGCTGTATAAGCCCAGGCACTTCTGATCACTTTCTGAGGACCAAATTCTGCGATTTGCTTTGGTCTCAAGAGCATGCTCACTAACACAAGCCAAAGGAGGACAAGGACACTCCTAAAGCAACTGCAGTCTTGCCTACTTCAGACTGCAGAAGATTTTTATTGGAAGGGAACACAAAGCAACTTGAACCTGCTGCTCTGGAGAATAGCTCCTCCCAGCAGAATTGACTAAAGCCCCAGTTCAGGAAATCTGCTGTCCAGTAACAATTCCGTTTTTCCTATCTGACACCCTTTTCCTTTTCCCCTCAAGATCCCAGAGAGGATCTCACCCCTCTCCAACTCTAGGTCCAGAGCTATTGTCCTGGTACAACCCGAGCTGCTAGCATTTGAGGTTATGTTTAGCTCTCTAACTTGACGGGGGGGTGGCATGCCTACTGAACGGTCTTTGGAGTCAGTGGTGGTTGGTTTTGAAACATCTGTCTTGAATTTTGACAGCATGATTTAAAAGTCTGAGTTAAATGGAATTAGGTATCTCTGCCATACACGTAAGTTTGTCTTGTGCAGGGGCCTATATTCATGATGTTCTAAGTTATGAAGCGTTTGGCCTACGATTGACATCAAGCTTTTATGTGCTGTAGGTGTATGGTTGGTAGAAAGGGACCCAAGAGATCTGCTGTACATGACAAGAAACTGATCTCCTTCACCAGGACTCAGGACAGGACAAGTGGGAAACAGACTTAGTAGCAATTTCACTTAACTCACCACATCATTTTTTTGTCCAACACTGATTTTTCTCTTCTTTGGAGAAGCTGTTTAGGAAATATCTGGAACAGTAGATATGTCATATCTTGTTGCTGCTTGTTCCTGTTGGATAAAATGGGGAAACAGGATGACAGAAGTTCAGTAAACAGACTTCCGCCTTTAGCTGAAAGGTACCACGTGCATATACTAGCCTACGTATTTGTAGAAAAGAAACTTTTCAAGAACCTTATTTAATTATTTGGCACAGAGCACCATATTTATCGTTTTTTTCCTTAAAAACAGATTATTTGTACTATAACTCTGGTACCTAAATCACAGACTGGGATCCTGCCATGTGGCACAAATGACAAACATACCAACAACAGAGTCCCCGTTCCAAACAGTTCACGGGGTGAAGTCTTTGGCAAGGGAGAACAACTAGATACTGACAGGGGAACCTTTTGGAAAATAATCACAGAAAATGAACGAGGTCATTATGTGCCAATTCCACATAAAGAACTGTCCTCCAGAATAGAGCCTCCTATAAGGAAGGAAGCACGGAAATAAATTCCCGACTCTGTCTGCAAGGTGCTGCAGCTGTTTCGAGAGATTAAACACGTACCTGGAGTCCTACCCTGCTCTAGGTGAAGATCAATGTTTGGTGAAGTTGCTGAGATTCTCTGTGTTAGGGGCAAAAGATTTTTACATTCAAAGCTCAACTTCAGGCAGCTATTTTTAGGTAAATTATTCTGGCTGACAAGCTGTGAAGATAAAAGATGCTGCAGGCCCCACCTTAGCTGCTGTAAACTTAGTCTGCCTCAGCCTGTCTGCATTCCCGTGTTACTGCAGAGACAGGATCTCAGCAAGGAGCTCTCTCCCTGAATTGGGAACCTAATTAAGATGGTTCCGTTCTTTGTAGCATTTCCTTAATTATCTCACTGATGAGCTTTCAGAACTGTCAGACCCCTTAAAGATGATTCTCCTTTCAGTTAGCCTCTTTCGAAACCACACCACCGGTCTCCCGGGCAGTAGTTTGTCCGATGCTGTGGGTTGCATTCAGACTCCTCGCTGCGTATCGAGAGTTGGTAACACATTTTGGTCCACACATCAACTAACTTAGAGCAAACCTGCCACTGCTCAGTGGAACAGCTCTCACCACGTCCACGGTATGGTATCTGGCCACAGCTGTTCACACCGTGCTATGAAGTATTAAAGGTTCTTGCACTTCAAGATAGTCTGATTTCAACCCTGTTCTAGCGTGGCAACTCTATTAAAAAAAAAAAAAACAAACAAAAAACCCCAACAAACCCCCCTCCACTATTTAGTCATTCTCTAACGGTATGATTTGATAGTTTCTATGATAAGATTCTGAAAAAGAAGTCACCTTGTTCATGGCTCCTAAATGTGGTTATCATCAAGTTAGGCAACACAAACAGGTTTTCTTTCTTTTTTTTTTTTTTTTTTAAACAACAAGCAGCAGCTATTAACAGTGCAGCCTATTTGATCAAATAATGCTTTTAATAAACATTTCTTAAGTAGCAGTTACTGTTTATCAGCTCATTAACTCTGGAATCGCATTTCCATGATCTTGTTTATAGATTTCTATGAACACTTACCTTTATTCCTTGGCCCACAAAGCTAAAAAGTTGTTATAAATCGTTATGTGCCCATCTAGACATTTGCTTTTTCTTCTTAAAATAGCTTCAACTACCTTAAGAACCGAGAAATGCACAAGTTTATTTTTAATTATTATTAGCATTGGCCCTACTCACCCCTAGCTTGACAGCTTGCGATTAAGAATTGCAAAGATCTCAAACAATTATTTGAAAACCATTTCAGATCAGCACGTATAACCATAATTTGGTACCAGGGCATCAGATAAGAGACTTTGAATTGCCCTACTTGTCAGTTTATGATACGAGCATTTTACTAGAACATAAATGTATGTTGTTATTTCATGGAAGTGATTTGCCGTGACCATTTCAAGTTCTAGAGTTATCTAAAGCAGCAGAATTATACTCTAGTCTAATCACTCAGCACCTTAATTCTGGAAGTTAAAGCCATTTGGAATTGCTGGAGGACACACAATTCTTGGTTAGTATTTTACTTTTAAAACCCATATTGTATCCTAAAAGTGAGAGGCGTTTCTGAAAATTGTAATAAATAAAAACTGGCTCCAACAGTATCGTTAGATAACAATTCAAGCGGAGCACATTTTAATGGTCAAACCAAATCTGGTAAGTTCAGCATATACAGAAAATAACAAGCAAATCCCGCAAGACCCCAAACCAGAGTCATTTTAAGTATGGGGAAAACCAGGGCACGCTGGGGTGGCACCCATCACCTCGTAACTTTGCTACCGGATGTGCCAAAGCTTCCTTTAATGAACGTAAAAAAAATTATAAGCAAGCTGTGAGCAATTAAACACAGCTTTCTGGCACAGAACGGTTAATTCAGTCTTAACTCCAGCACCGACTATGGGATAGTAATACACATACCTGCCAACGCACAGGATGCGTATCCACCGAGATCCTGATGACTCTTACCTGGAATGCTGCTGATGTACTCACTGTAATTCACAAGCGATTAAAGTAGTGAAAACCTTAATCACAGGCCACCCTGTCTCTATCATGCCTGAATAACGTAAAAACTGTTGTGAGAATAAATGAATGAATCACCCAGGAGCACCCCTGTACGATTAACTTCTATCTGTACCTTGACATGTTTGATCTGAAAATTCAGGTGCCTCAATAAAACAAATATAACAACTCCAAGGAAAAATACATCATCTTAAAGGAAGATGCATTATCATCCTCACCTTACATAAATTTCTATTCCGTCTTGGCGAGGGCTGGAGATACGAAAAACACGCCAAACTTAATTTTACTAGATCTCAAGGTCCTTTTCATTTATTTCCCATGACACACAACACAGTTTGCTTACTCGAAGACATACTTCTGACAGCACATCTGCGGAAAAGCCTTTGGAAGCTTCCGGTGGCCACTTCGCCTCTTCCCACACGGGCTCTTCCTGGAGCCCCGCTCGGCTGCAGCACGGCCAGCGCCCTCCGGATCCTTCGGCTCCGGAAACAAAGGGCAGTCAGCCCGTGAATTGTCAGCGGCGGCTCAGCTCGTGGTTATTGATCCAGCCTTTATCACAGAGAAACTTTGGCAATGACCACGCACTCGCTGGAACTTTGCTTCCATCTAGCGTTTTGGAAGTTGTGAGCTCGCGGAGGAAGAACCGCACGGCGACAGACCGAGCGGGACCGCAGCATAAAGCTCATGACGGAGCTGATTCTGCCTTGAAGCTGCAGGGTAAATTTGCTGGGTAAAATTTCTAGTTCTCCTATCCGAAGCGCTAACTACAGAGACGAGAGCACAACTGAAAGAGAGGGGGGGAAAAAAAAAAGCTTCAAACACACATTGCAATTTTTTAAGTGCACAAGTCAAAACTCGAGCAATTGGACGAACAGAAGCTGACCAAACCCAGCTAACGCACTTTGCTTAAGCTTTGGGCAACCCTTGCAGAGAGGAATTTAAAGGCGATGATTTCTGGAGAAGCTTTCAAGTTTTTGGTTTTTTTTCTTCTTATTTTTAATCTTACTCGGATTAGAAGCTGCAGATAAAAATTAACACGGACAGAGATCTTAAACTCCAAGTACCATCTCTCTTCCAGACCAAAAGGCCAACAGGGAATCACATTCCCAGGACCAAGGATCAGTGACAGAGTTCACTGCTTAAATGGAAGAAAAAAAATCCACACGCACAACTGACATCCAAAATGGCTCAACATAATTTATTTTTTATGTTAAAATGTACAGAGTTCTTTTGAAAGTACTTGCTAGAAAGGGGAAAAAAAAGTGATATTACATACAAGGAGAGGAAGGGAGACCATCCAGCCAGGAGCGTATGACATGGAGAATTACAAAGGCATCTAGGCACCCCTTCCCCTTAGCTTACAAGTCACCATGAACAAAGTACAAAGAGGTTACAAAACAGGAAAAGCAAATATAAACAGACAGGAATAGACTCAGCTTCATTTGTACATGCGGCTTTTAGAGGCATCTGGAGCTCCTATTCACACACTCTAGAGATCTCTTTAAAGAGAATTTTATCTTTCTTAAAATAGTTTTTAATATTCTACAACAAAGATAAAAAATTTTAAAGATGGAATGAAATGAAAAAGCTCTTATTTTTAAAAGGCATCAAAGTCACTAACAGTGAGATTTTTTTTAATTTCTTTTAGAAGATTACCCAAGTTATCTTGCTAAAAATACATTATTTTTTTTTTTAAACAGAAGTGAAAAAATGGTAGGTACCAATATTACTGCGTTGGATAATTTCTTTTTATATATAGAAAAGAACATTTTTTTTTTTCTACAATAGTTCTACAGTCACAAAGGCTTGTGGAAAAGGGAGCTGCCCAATTGATTAAAAAAAAAACCAAACCAAAACAAACAAACATACAAAACCAAACCAAACATAACGGCAAACAAACTAAATTCACGGCCCTCGTTTCAACAGCTTCTCCTCCTGTCTCCGACCCCCACCCACCCCTACCCACCCCACCCCAGCAATCGGGAAGCAGTGACACAGCTGAAGATCTAGGAAGGAGAGGGCAGCACAGTGCGCTTTCTACATGGGTTATTTGGAACTGGAATAGTATATACAGAGAAATGGGGTCCTACACAGCCTTGTACATGCTCAAAACTAAACAAATAAAAAGTGGAAGTCCTTTGAATTCTGCCTTTTATGGTTAGCAGTTACTGGAGGAAAGTCCATTTTAGTGCATCTGAAGAAACCCCAACTTTCTTTTACTCTTTTGGTTTAAAAACAAAAGAAATTAGTCTTATTAATGTGTCTGTATTTCTACTTCATATACAATAAAAAAAGAACTTTACATTAAATGGTGTCCCTTTTTGTATTGGGTGACATGCCAGCAACATAGCCAAAAAGAATGTAAATTGGATTATGCGGTAATAAACAGCAAAATCCTGCCGCCTGCGTCCTACTATGGTGTTTGGACTGTTTCACTCCTGTAAAACAGGCCGATTCCCTTATTTTCCCACGCTAGATCAAAGGTGTGGCTATTCCTATCAAATGGGTCTCAAACACAGTGGGAGAATCAGGGAGAACATCACTGACACCCCCCAAAGAGCGGCACATTCAGCAACTTCCTACCCCATACCAGGAATGGAAGAGTGACAAGGACACCACAGGGTTCTCATCAAGTCACTTAAAACGTACGGTTTATCTTCCAAGATTACCTAAGCAAAAGAGATTAAGAGGCAGACCACTGGAAACAGCTGCTTTTGAGCTCAGCCTGACTCAAAGGCTCAGAACCAAGACCCTCAGCATTTCGAAGTACATACTAAAGCAGAGTTTGGGATCTCAGAGTTGTGGCTGACTTGCAGTTCACCAGAAGAGCCTGCAACCATCTTCCTAAGAGACCATTAACCACCCTATCCTCCTCCTGACTGCGTAAGGGATACAAACAGTTCTCTCTTGAGACGCTTCCAGTAGTTCAGAGTGACAGAACATGTGTGCATGCATGCACACGTCTGGGTGGTGAATGGGATCATTTTAAAGTTACATTATATTTTCAGCATGAAACATACAATTTCAATTAACTCATCTACAAAAACACCAATGCGAATAGTTTATCGTTTACACGGAACTCCAAATTTTACTGAGGGCGAGGGAGTCAGGGAAAATTAAAGATTAAAAATTTTTCCTGACTTGCAGAAATAAAGAGCTTCATTTATCCTCTGTGTCCCCTTCCAAGTCTCCCAATAAGTGCCTCCTGCTAGAAGTAGGAAATGCTAGGTGGGGTGTAGAGGGAAGGGTTGTTATTCTTTGAGATGTCAAACATTTTACATGACTGCAGCACTAGAAACTGCATACAGAGGGGCACAGGGGAGGGAGAAGGACGTACATTTGAAAAAAATATTCAGAAAGATGATTTCACCGTTACACATATTCTGTCCACATTGTCAGCAAAGTAAGGCTCTTTTTAAATTATGAAAAGATTTTGTGCATGTTTTCCCCTCTAAAAAACATCTGTAAATGATTTTAGCTGTAAAATGTTTCAGGATTGTGAAGAAAACAAAAACACAAAAAAAAAAATCCAAAAAATAAAGACCAGGCTTCCTAAAAAATAAAATAAACCAAAGAAAATCCCTCTAAATCTACAGCAATATTTTAACTGGAAAAAGGTCCATTTTCTCTGGTTTGTCAGTATAAAAGGTTCCTTTATTTATATATATTTCAGTTTTTAGGATGCAAGTTCATCTTGCTCATCTTCTCATGTATGGTCCATTGAGAGACTGCTTGGGCACCCCAGCAGCGTTCATGTAGCTGTGATGGGAGGGGCCAGTGTACATCATGTTGCCATGAGGATTTGGCTGCATAGGCTGCTGGGTATAGGCCTGGCTCCCCATCATTCCCATCTGCATCTGCATAGGATACTGTGCTGTCTGGTTCATGTAGGCAGGGTTACTATGGTAACTGCTGTTCATCATAGGCTGTGTCATTCTGTAGCTGTTCATGGCATTCAGGGTGTTCATATTCATGGAATTAACGTTGTAAGGGGTGGTTGGCATTAGGTTGACTCCCATGTTCATGCCCCGTTGAACAGCTAACGTACGAGGACCAGCCTGCATGGCAACTGCGGGTGGGCTGCGGCCGTAGAGCTGCTGCTGGTGTGCAGTTGCAGAGGGCAGCGGTGCTGACTTAGAGCGAATGGAAATATGCCCCTTGACCGGCATCTGCCCCTGCAACCTCTGCGTATGCGGAATACCAATGTTGGTAGCAGACATATTACATTGAAGCAGAGGCGACGTGAGGTTCATGGTGGTGGACGCCAGGTTCGGTGGGGGTGTCATAGTGGCTTGTGCTTGCGGTGTGCCTGCTAACGGATGAGAGGGAGCTAGCTGAGCCAATCCTGTGTTGGACAGAGAAACGCTGGTTGCATAGGAAGTCACAGCAGGAGAATGGCTATAAGGCATGGCATGAGGGTCCATAATGGTGTTCGTCAGCTGCTGCAGCTTGGCTAAGCTGAACGTGGCTGACGGTTGTGAATAGCTCCCAGCACCAAAATCCCCTGGAATCCTCTCATAGATGCTTATGTTACCAGTGCTTCCTGATTCAGGTATTTCCATGATCATAGGTGCTGGGGTGAAGCTGTTGTTCATGCTACACTGAGACAGCGGAGGTTGCTGCTGTGGTGGTGGTGGGGGCTGTGGCTGCTGTGACTGAGGCTGTTGCTGTTGCGGCTGCGTTGTTGGTTGCTGGTTACTTGGAGGCCTTTCTACTACACAGCTCTGAGGTGACTTGATATTGCAATTTGCTGCAGGCTGGACAGTGTTTTGCTGCATCATGCTGCAACTGCTGCCAATGTTTGCCATTTGCTGAGTGACAACACAACTGTTCTGAGTGAGGCTGCTAGAAGAGGACAGTCCTCCGTATGAACAGCTGCTCTGGGAAGAGTTATTTCCACAAATGCTGCCTCCCATAGTGGAGTCATAGCTGCTGGGGTTTTCATAATTCTCTGTAGTGCTCTCAATGCTGCCAAGGTCACTGAAGCCACTATCCACCACCTGCTGAGAGTGGTCCGATACTGAAGGCACATCCATCATGGGGCTGGTCTCCATGTTCTGCATAGAGGGTGCGGACAGCGATCCTTGTTCAGGACTTATCTGGGTGTAACTGCTCTCCAGAGCAGGCACATTTGGGCTGCTGACAGAACGTACAGACTGGCTGGGGTGGGACTGAACAGAGGATATTGGACTGTTGTGTTCTGAGGCCTGGCAATCTTCAACCATTGACATCTGAGGATCCTCCTCAGTCTGGGTGTAACTCTGCAAAGTCTGACAAGCTGCAAGCGTTTCTTCACAGTCCTGGTAAGCTACATCATGCTCATTGCTTTCCTCCTGTGTCAAGGACTGGACTGCTTGAACAGTTTCAAGATCTAGTTCACTATGAGGAATCTCTTCCTCTTCCTTTAATTCAATTAACCCTTCTTTATTACTTTGCTCTTCTTCATGATCATCTTCAGACCCAGGGACATGCTCTGAGCCCACCGATGTCTCATTGGAAGCCTGCTCTTCCTCAGAATCTGCCTCTGCTTCATCTTTTTCTTTAGCAACTTCTCTACCGCTTGGTATGCTTGTTTCTAAAAAACATTCTTGCACCTGAGGCTCTTCCTTCACCCCTTCTCTAACAGGGTGTTCCTCCAATTCTTTTTTCTTCACAGACTCCAGATGACCGTCATCTTCGTCATCAGCGTCATGATCTTCATTTTGATTTGTCACTACTGCAACTTCCTCTTCTTCCTCATGGTCATGCTCAGGTTCATCTAGTTCTGGCTGTTCCTCTTCTGATTGCCTTTGCTCTTCTAAAACCCGTGGCTTCTCCTCTACCTCCTCTTCTATCTCAGGCTCTTTTACTTCTGGCACTGGACTGCTGTTGCTGTCCACAGGAGAAACTGCTCTTACTTCACTGCTGGCTACATCTTCCTCTTCTCCCTCTCCTACCTCTTCTGCTTCCATATTCGCATCTTCCTCTTTCCTTTCCTCAATAAGAGGCAGCTCTTCTTTCTGCTCAACGCTTTCTTCTTTATCTGAAGTTTTGGGCTTACGCCCCGGTTTTGAATTAGCTACCACTCCATCAACTCCTTCATCCTGAACTGATGGTGGCACCTTTTCCCGGTTCAGTTTAAAACCTGGTTTTCGACCAGGTCTCTTCTTCCAGTGGAGTGGTTTTCGGCTTTTCCCTTTTGGCCATCCCTTCTTCTTTTTCATGGGTGTAGAAGTATCTGGCTCAAGTGAGGAATCCTTTGCGTCACATTTTCTCAGCATAGATAATGGTTTCAAAGTTGGGTTACCTGAAAACACAAATTGAAAGATACTGTTCAAACATTTTTGTTTGACCTGAGCATTCACGGAATCTTTCCCAAGCATTCCCATCATGTTTATCAACTTTATGTATCAACACTAGCTTAGAGATTTCTTGTGAAGGGTAACAAGAAGGATCAAGGTCTGCTCATTAGCAATCACATTGCACATTACATTTTCAAAGAACACCAATGCTTTCAAGATTTCGCATGGTCAAAGCTCTAAGCCTTTAATACACAATTCAAATTAAACACCAGGCTCTATGATAAAGTCCTGGAAAGACTCACCACTCTAAAATTTTTATTTATACAGTATGTTGACAAATGAAAATGCTCCAGCGTAGGGGAACACATGAAGTTGCCAGAAAAGCGTGTTTCTATTTAGATCTGAATTTTGTGCTTCTGCTGCAGAAAGGAAATACTTCTGCTTTTGTCATAGCTTATGCTTTTAGATGGAGGTAGAAACACGCAGGGGACTGAATTTGGCTATCTCTTGAATTTTTTTTTTATCTGAGAAATCATTAAAAGGAAGCTGAATTTCTCCCTCATCTAATTTTTATTTGATGAAGCAAGTTTTGCATTTCAGTGACTTTCCAAACACTACAATAGGTTCAGAGCTTATACAGCCAGAAAAGAATGTCATCATTTACTGAGAACTTACTGAAGACCGTAAGGCATTCCCTGAATTAATTTGGTTTTGAACCTGTCAATTAGCTCAGTGATATTTTATACAACTGTTGGTAAACTACTGCAACAGCTGTCTGCTACTACTTGCAACAACTGTCTTCAGACACTGAATTTACTTAATCTGCTTTTGTATTAGTTTTCCTTTTATCTAGGCAGAAGATCTCTCTTACCAAACAGTTCTCACTATCTATCAAGTCACTCTTGCCTCTGCTTTCTTTGAGCCTATCATTAAAGAACATTTGTTCTAGTGTCTTAATCAGCCCATGACTCGTCTTTGCACGATTCCAGTTTATCAATACTCTTATCAACTGTAAATAAGTAAAGATGGTTGTAGTAGTTTCACCAGAGCTAAATAAAGAGATGACAGAATGTCTCTACTCCACTTGAGATTCCTCTGTTCATGTATTAAAGGATCATCTGAATCTCTTTGGCTTTGAGCTAGAAAACCATGCTAATAACTGGACACAACCTTCAAATACTCTCATAAAGACTTCATCAGTGAATTGACCTTCACTTCATTCACCAAATCCCTCTTTCTTCTGTCAGCTGGTGCATTATTTTCTAATCTATCCATAAAATAGCAGTACAGACAGACACATGACCCAGACCAATCTCCCTTAGAATAGAATAGTTCTGTTGGAAGGGACCTATAACGATCATCTAGTCCATCTGCCTTGCACCCCACTAATAATAAAACTGCTTAACTACTCCTTGTTTGCAGCTTGATTTATTTAATATGTAATAGCTTGATTCTGTAACATTTCGGCTTAAGCAGATGGTTTGAAGTCAAATACTTCTCAAAACATTAACTAGGTAACATCAATTACCCTTATTAACCAAGCTGCAGTCTTGCAAAATGTATATCATTGTCTGACAAATATATTTTTCACATACCAGTGTTCATTTGTATTGAGCAAATAACCCTCCCTGGACTTTCTACTAAGTAATAAGCCAGTTGTCCAACTAGTTAAATTACAACGAACATCACACTGATGCGCCTGAAATTTGGTTGGTCATCCCACTATATAAGATCAATTTCCCTCCAATATTCAGAGTAATTTATTCACACTTTTGCCCTTTCTACCACCTTAAAAAATGTTATTAATTCCATGCTACAAATTTCCCAAGAAGAGCTGTTTTAAGGCCACAGTTATGCAACAAAGGTAAAACTAAATAACGTGCTCCTAGTAGTTTCCAAACACTTCTTAAAACCTAATCATAGGTCAGCTGAGTTACTCTTTCCCTTTGCTCAGATAGGCATTTACTCTAAATACCTCATTTGAGAAGCATTCTGAAAAAAAAATATCTAGGTATTAAAAAATGAATTTAAAACAAATACTGAATTCAAAATTAAACAACTCCTTGAAGTCATCCATAAAACAAATATTTGGAATGTGACTAAAGCAAAGAAAGGATCTGCCACAGTCAGCATATCATTGGGCAGAAAGAAGGAAACATTACTTTCTAGTATTTGTTAAAGCATTAACGCTTAAGTCCTTAAAAAAATAATCCACCTCTTTAAAAAAATTAAAAAAAAATAAATCACTATTTCTCTTCCCCTTCTTTCATATTTCCTATCTACTACAGAGGATTACATTTACCACCTCTTAGGTAAAGACCCTTTGCTTTTATTGGCGCTGTCATGGATATACTCTTTTTTTTTTTTTTTTATTCCTAAAAATATTAAACAATCTTATGATGGCAGGCTCCCCTTATAACAATGTAATATTAAAAATGTCCAGCCTGGGCTCCCCAGTACAAGACAGACATGGAATTACTGGAGAGAGCCCAGCAAAGGGCCACTAAGATGCCTACGAGACTGGAGCATCTGTCTGATGAGGAAAGGCTGAGTGAGCCGGGACTAGAGAAGGCTCACGGGAGGGGGATCTTATCAATGTGTACAAATACCTTAAGGGAGGGTGTAAAGAAGATGGAGGCAGGCTCTTTTCAGTGGTGCCCAGTGCCAGAAGCCATGGGCACAAACTGAAACACAGGAGCTTCAGGAAAGAGTTCTTTACTGTGACTGAGCACTAGCACAAGCTGCCCAGAAAGGTTGTGGAGTCTCCCTCCTTGGAGATTTCACGTGCATCATTTTGTAGGATACTGAGAAATGTATGTACGTGCTCAGTTGCACTTAAACATCAGTGTGCACGCAAGCTTGAACAGAAGATCCTTACAGTACTCACATTCACAATAAAACTTATTGTGGTTTAGGAAAAAGGAAAAGCAAAATAATACAGCCCAGCCCATTATAGAGGTCCATCTTCCCCCATGCAAAACTAATCAAGTTGCACAGAATTGGTAGAATATAGAGACACAAGCTTTATTTGTTTTCTACACCACAAAACACACTCTGTCTTCCAGAATGCCTAAACCTTATTAAATACTGGCCTCAAATCACCAAACTATCCATTCTCACTGTAGCCCTGATAGTAATCAGAACCAATTCAAATTCTCATCAGACACCAAATCTAAGAGACTGCAGTGTTACTTCTCAGGGAAATCATAAAACACTTTCAATGCATTGCCTCAGCTAGAGATTAAGTTCTCAGGGAAAAATCTAAACCAAACCACCCTTAGTCAGAAAGTTCAAAAACAAAAAAAGAGAAAATTACAGGAAGGTTTCTGTAGTGATAGGAAAACTTCCAAAAAAACCCTACGCTTCCTATAAACATTCCTAACTGATAGTTATGATTCAAACAGTCTATATCTGAACCAAGTATTAATGACTGCAATACCGTATTTCTGAACTGTCATAAGGCACTGCTGCCTCCCTCCACCCAGCTTAATTTTTTATGAAAAAATGCCAGCTGTTTATGATGACTGATTATCCCCATGGGCTAACATGTTCAGGTAATTAAAACTACATTCTATTTTCTCTAAGATCATTACAGTTTTACTACGTATATGCAAAGGCACCAGCATTAAAGGCACAAGCAGCCAACAGATACAGTTTGATGTCAGGAGCAGCAATACCCTAAAATAGTGTGCGTACTACTTTATTACTTCAGAGGTTCTGACAAATTTGCAGAAGTTCAGGGGGGAAAAAGGCAACAGAAGCGACATAAAGGAACAGAAAGCACTAAATTACAAGCGGAGAGTAAGAAAGTAAAGTAATTATAAAGTAAGTGAGCAATAAATTTATCGTTGTAGTGTATATATAAGGGGTATAAGTTAAAACAGTGGTTTTCCAAATACCATTTTTTATCCCTGGGAACTCTACAGACTATTTGTAGTCTGCAAAAGATGGTTAAAAATCACTGATGTATTTTATAAAGCAATATATGTGTGTGGAATCTCTAAAAGGATCTGCATCTCCACCAGAAAACATTCGGAAGAGCACAAATGAAAAAGACTGAAAACCACTTATTTGACAGATCTTCTCCCAACTCTGCAGTCTTATTAATGGTGCTGGAGTACTATAAAAATGTATTTCATGACTAATCTGATCGCAATAGAATTAAAAAAACAATGGTATAAGCTGACTGTGCACATATTCCCCCTAAGCAAACAATGCCGCATCAACATGCGTTTGCACTAAATGTGAATAGTTATACGCTGCTATAAGGATTTAAGGGTAACTGATGCGAAATGGATAGCACACATGGCTATAATCATATTGATGCTTTCAGTATTTGAGTACTTTTAAGGAAAAAGTCTCCTCTGCTAACCACAGGCTAGTTGAAAGCCATAAATTAACGAGTTAGTTCCAGTAATGATTTTTTATTGTGGGATAATGGCACCATACTTTTCACACAGTTCTTCGTTTTTACTTGGCTGACTGCCTTGCACTGTGTAGACCATCAAGAGAACAACACATCTAACAGCCATAATGAAGATTACTAATAGAGCATCTGAATGACAGATGTTTCTTTTGAATTGTTAGTGCACTCTAAGTAACCAGTTCCAACCAAATAATTTTATTTTATGAACTGAAGGTTCAGAGAACTTTAAGGAGATATGAGAAGCTGAGAGGCAGGACATGCAATGTGATGAAGAACAGCATCTCAAAAGAGACAATTTATTATTTCTGTTACAGAAAACTGAGGGCACTCCAATTAATTTCTGTTATATTTCTCTAAGCGACCCTGCTGCATATGTCTTTCCACAATCATAGATACCAATTCCAGTAGGAAAGCTGAATCAAAAGGATACCCTGTGATCAGGTCATTGCTAGTAAGATAGTTAAAAGCATGCACTACCTTTTCATAAGACTTGGGAATGTTTGAGGCTGGTTTGACTGGTAATTTATGCCTAACCCTACAGTTTGTCTAGAAGTTACAAGACTAGGTAAGCAGCTTGTTCCATCATGAGCTAGTATCATCTGACATTCACTGACACACTAACTATATCAAACTTTCAACAGCATACCACCAAACATACCATTAGTGTCATCAGACTCCTCCTCATCTTTGGACTTCCTGTTAGAAGAGGGTCTATGCCTGAGTGTGTCTGGTGGGGCTAAGTGCCGAAAGTATCCACCGGGCAAAAGTTCATTCTCCTCCTCTTCATCCTCCTCCTCCTCCTCTTCCTCCTCCTCAATCTCAAATGTAGGCTCTAATCGAGGCATTGGTCGTTCAGAGTCAGAGTCCTCAAATGGTTCATCCAGCACTTCTGTGGTCTCTGAGATTGTTTCAGTAACAACACTGCTGTTGTGGTGCTTACGCTTGCGGACTCGCCTCTTCCGATGAAGAATTGGTTTCTGAAAGTGGAAGATGGGAGAAGACATTTTATCACATGCAGTAGAAATAAACCACTGATAAAAAGAAAACGTGAATAGCAGAGTTGAACAGTCTAATCAGGACCAGAGGGGTCCATTCTGGAATCCTGACTTCACTAGAAACACTGTCTGGCACCTGCCTTCAGTTAGACAGATGTCAAATACAATGCAAGATGACTGACTTCCATGAAAATTGTTAGATTGACATTTGTGTAATAGTATAAACCATTTAAACAGCTGAAGCTAACAGCCCATCCATAACAGCTGAAAGTTCAGAGACACTGCAACATAGATGTGAATAGTTTAGAATAAGCTGCAAAGATGATATAGAAGAGAACTTTTTAGCGCAGCATCCCACAAAGAGAGGATTTTCTTGGTCGTGTTGATAGAATTCACATCTCTCTGGTAAATCATTCCAAGACTTTATGCTATGATTTTAGATGTTTAGATAACATTGTGTTTTGCAAACTTCCTTTAAAATTAGGACCATATCTGTTTCTATTTTGTGTGACTGAGTAAAATTTTAATAACCAAGGTGGAAAAATTGAAAGCAGAAGGCAGAAGTTAGAATTAAGAAAAAAACCCAACTGCCTCTGATTCAACAATAACCACCACTACAAAAAGGTAGCAGAAAGTACCCTACAGAGTGAGTTCTGGAACAGTGAGCAGATGCTACCTGTACGCTTAATACATACTTCACAAATTGCACAATCCTTCAGAAAGCACCAACAAGACAGACTGCATGATATAGTCAGAGAAAACGAGAAATAAGGCACACACCTTTCGTTTTAATGTTGGCTTGGTGAGAACAGGTGGAGAGCTTGATCGAGGACTCACAGGCTCATCATCTTCCTCTTCACTGCTCTCACTAAAACACCTCAGAAGTGCCCTATCACTATCACTGTAGCGGCGGGGTAATCTGTCGCAGTCCTCCGGGAACCTACACTTCAGTGGCTCTGTGTTCTTTTTCAACTGCCCTCTCCACCTTTCCATACCTTCACTGTACCGCCGACGGGGAATTGCAGATTTTTCACCTTTGCCATACTGTCCCTGGGAAACTGCAGATTTTTCCTCATCTTCAGTGTACCGGCCTCTGGGGGCTGGAGACTTCTCCTCACATTCACCACATCTTCCTTGCAAAGCTGCTGACTTCTCCTCGCAGTCACTGCACCGGCCTCGCGAGGCTGCTGATTTCTCCTCGCATTCACTGCATCGCCCGCTGGGAACCGCTGTTTTGTCCTCAATGGGTAATACTGGCTCCTTCTCACAAAAGGGCTCCCGAAGTTTTTTGCCCTTGCGGTTCCATCGACCTCTTCGTGATGGCTGACTGTTTGCAGGAAGACTATCCAGGGGAAAAATGTGCTTGTTTGGCCGTGCAGAATTAGCTGGAGCAATAATATCTGGCTTTTTTTCACTCTCTGCAGGTGAGTAAGGCTCTTGCTCTTTCTTCTCCCATGACACAGATTTTACCATCTGATTTAAATAAAAACAAAGAGATTTCACACTTCCTGTTTAAGCATGCACGTCTATCCTGAATTCAAATCCACAAAAGCATTTGAGCAAGAAATCAGAAAAATTTAACAAGAATGACTTTTAAGAATCTGAGAATAACAAAAGAATCGACCTTTACAAGATTCTAACAGTGCTAAGTGCTACTCCTTTCCTCCTAGGTGATAATATACCTCAATTACCTTCCCAACAAGTGACTTCAGTCAGCAGCAGCCATCTAGTGGCCTGCTGGAATGCAAACATCTCTCTACCTTCAATACACAGTATTTGTGTAATTTTCAAGAAAAAAAGAGACAAACTCGAAGCTATTTGTCCATTAAAATGCACAATTAGTTTAACGTAAATAAAGTATCATCACATAATTTGCCTCTTAGTATTCTAGTCGGTACTCATCACCTGATGTGAGTGTGCAACCCTTCAAGGACAGCAGCCTAGACTTCAGAAATCTTCACTGCTCTGTGGGCAACAATTCTGAAGCTGTTAGTGCTTTTGCAAAAGTACACAGCAAAAATCTTTGGTGAAAAATGTTAAGAGCTTTTGTTGATTCATTTCCATTTATGCTATTTGTCACTTACAGAAATACTGGTGTCGTAATTTTGGCTTGGATAGAGTTAATTTTCTTACTAGCAGCTGGTGTAAGTGTTGCGTTTTGGATTTAGGATGAGAATAATGCTGATAACACACTAATATTTTAGTTGCTGCTAAGCGGTCAAGGACTTTTCAGCTTCTCATACTGCCCTGCCAATGAGAAGGCAGGGGGTGCCCGAGAAGCTGGGAGGGGACACAGCCAGGACAGCTGACCCAAACTGGCCAAAGGGATATTCCATACCATATGACATCACGCTCAGTACATAACTGGGGAGTTGGCCAGGAGGCGGTTCAGCTCAGGAAACAGCTGAGCATTGGTTCCGGGTGGGGAGCAATTGTGCTATGCATCACTCGTTTTGTATATTCTTTTATCATTATTCTTATACTTATTCTCTTCCTTTTCTGTCCAAACTGTCTTTATCTCAATCCATGAGTTTTTAACTTTTTTCCTTTTCGATTCTCTCCCTCGTCCCACTGAGGGGGGGCAGCGGGAAGTGGGCAAACGGTCGTGTGGTTGCTTTAGCTACCTGCCAGGTTTAAGCCACAACAAATGGGTCCTTCAAACCTAAATTCATTTCAATAATCTGATGAAAGACCATGTTCCTTGAGCATGGGAGGCAGGGGTTTTTGTTTGTGGTTTTTGGTGTGGGGTTTTTTGCCCTCTTTTTTTTTCTTTTAAACACTGCCCTTCCCAACACATACTGAAAAAATCATTAAGGGTAGAGCCTTTTTACTCTTTTCAGAGATAGTCTTTAGCCTTTCTCTAGACTATGCCTCAATGTTTTCCCTATTTTTAGTTTCTAATCTGAAACTATAAAGATACATAAACTAATCATGACTGCATTGCTTTTTACAATCATGCCAAATGCCCAAGCTTAGCATTTGAAATCTTGTTAGCATTGGCTGCAAAAGCACCGAGCATAACTACATGTGACACAGAAATAACAGATTCACTCTTACACTGGTCTCTGGATCCTTTTCTTTCTGCTGTTGTTGCTCTTCATTTTCCCCATCCTCTGTCTCCTCCTCTTCATCTTCAGAGACAACTGAGTTGGAAACTATAACAGGTGTCCAACGCAGACATTCTGCATCCACATCTATAGGTCGGACATTAGTTCTAAGCTTTGCCATATGTTCCTGGATAAGTTTCTCCCGACGAATGATCACAAATCTAAACAGTAATAATACTCTGATCAACAACAGGCTACATATTGTACATGTTATCATGTGAAACATATATTACAGAAAAACCTGTGTACTCGCAATCAGTGCTGCCATGAATAACTTCAGAGAGGACAGAAAGCTCATTAAAGTTGTACAATTTGCAGTACCAGAGGACTACCACAGAAAGCATCTTAAAACTGAGAAAGTGTTGTTAAATTCTTTCCACTTCTTGTTAATGGTGAAGCCATTATCCTTCCATGGATAACATTCAGCTGCAGAATATAATTTTTATTATGTGTTAAATGGACAAGGGGTAGGCCATTTGGGGAACAGGCAACATAAGGTGAAAGACACTGAACAGTAATAAAAGGACTGCTTTAAAATGTTACAGTCCCACTACCAGAGTGGATTTTATTCAGAGGGCTGGGAGTGATATTGCTAATTAAAGTATACTGTGAAACGAGGACATAAAGCTGTTCTCAAATAACTTCAAGTTTTCCGAGTAAGTTCCAAGTCTAACACAAAACACAACAGAACACAACCCCACTCCCAAAACTGCTACAGTCTGAATCAGGAATAATTCCCAGTATTTCACTTGACTTGTACACTCAGCTGGGCAAGCAGACTACCTCTATTCTATATCCACACACCTCATTTCTCCCAGTGATCTGTCCCACTGTTCAAGCATCCCATGTTAATCCACACAGTTAATGGCACCTTTGAGACACAGACCAAAGGGGAGAAACAACTGTCTTGCTCAGTGACTGGAAAAAAGGAACAGATTTCCCTCTACAGAAGGAAAGTTGCTGTTCTTTGTTCTGCTTTGCAAGTATGTTAGACTGATTATGCTGAGGGACCCCAAGAGAACGTGGCCAAGAGATCAGCTTGCTTTCTCTCACAACTGCAAATTACTAGAAGTTCCACAGCTGTAGAGCTAGACAGCTGGAAATCCGATCCAGCTTTCACACTGAACAATGTTTGCACCACACACGTGCATCACAAATCTCTACAGTCTTAAATAAAATGAACCTTATTAGATGTGACTTGTCTCTAAATACTATTAGATTTCATTCAAATACATCTGGAATTATTTGGAAATACAACAGGACTCCTGTACTCACTGATCGCTACGGAAGTCAAGCATTCGTAAGTGATGTAGAGTGGAAGTGATATCTTGAGGGCAGATTCCAGTCAGCTTACTCAATTTCTTGATGCTTAATTGCTTGTCACGTTGATGATAAAGGCACTCCAATATTACACTTTTCCAATAAGCCATATATGAGAGGCGCCCCAGGTCTGACAGGGGCTTCTCTGGCGATCCTGCTTGACCCTCACGCTTTGAAAGCAAATAGCCTGAAGATATAAAATAATTTTTAAAAAAAAAAAAATAATCAGCATTTATAGCTTCTGTTTCCACCCCAACTTTTACAAAGGCATTTTTCCAGAAAGTAACTAAATGTTGCCTACAAGACATAATTTTGAAGGATACACTGAGTGGTCTGGCCGATTTTTTTGTTTGTTTAAACTCCTGTTATTTAACGATAGAGTATGAGATTTCTAAACTACATTGCCATCAGATATTGGCTACGGGCAATGCCACAAGATGGCAGCAGTTGCCTACCTAGAAACTATACTAAGCCTGAAGTACACAAACAGTCTGCCTAGTATCTTCCAATTGCAATCGCAATTTTGAAGATGACCAAGGGAGAACATTTTAGCCATTTAAAACTAACATGGCAAACAATTTTCTTGAAAATTCTCTACTGTCAAACTTCAGGGCCATACTGAAGAGTACCAAGCTCTATCTGCAGAGACTTAATTAATTTAAGACTGTGATACACCGCACAGGTTCAGTAAAGACCAAAAGGTTATATCCTCCCCAGTGTGACAAAGGTGGGAGGGGGGAACCAGCTAACAAATGTGTCTTCTCACTGCTGCTCTAATATAGCCCACATCTGTTGATTTCTCAAGATACATCTTGAGTTCCTTTTTTTCACCAATATTTCCAGGAAAACAATAGCTTACCTACACAAGGATATTTACCAGCAAAATCATTCTAATACAATTCTACCAGTAGGGTTTTTCCTCTGGACATTAACTCCAAAATTAGCACGTCCACAGGGAGGGCTGCATTAGATTGCACTCAGCATAACAAGAGAGATACATTTACAGTGGCAAGTTTCCCTGTGAACTTGCTGAGATCCATGCATGAATCTGAGAATTATTTGAGTATTCAGAGCCTAAGTATGTCTGGTTTTGTTGCTCTCAAAGCTACATTGAAACGTAACTAAGACTACGTTTTGCTTAAGACACTCATTCACTTAATCAAGATGCTGAAGGTTTCAACAGACCATGCAGTTTTAGGGTTGGCTTTCTGTACAAAGAACTACATGCACAAGGTAAGCTTCTGCTAAAAACACTATACAGACACATGCCTATAGTTTCCACCATAAGTTGCTTACACAGGAAACATGAGAATTAGAGGGAAAATTATCAATTTTTCTTTAGAATTGAAGCCTTCCAACAGTAAGAGTAAATTGTGAAGTTCAGATGACTTTGTGAGCTTTAGAATCCTTTGTCCCAAGACTTTTTTTTTTAATTTTGAAAAATATCCTCTTCCACAGTTAAGTTTTTCTTTAAAATATGAAAAGATAAAGACTAAAAGAAGCGAAGAAAAAGTTCCTTACTGAAGTCAATTAGGAACCTGCCATAGCCCTTACGCTGGTATTGTGGAAGAATCATTATACAGGAAACATTGTACTTCTGTTGGCAGTGTTTTTCCTGTTGGGAAAAAAAAAAGAAAAGCAGCAAATTAAAAAAAAAAAAAAAAAAAAAAAAAAGACCAGTGAGAAATAGAAGTTGTTCTGTACAAGTCTCTAACTGCTTCTGTAGCAAAACTGAGCTAGAAAGCCACAAAGTTTCTTAGAAACAACATTGTACACAAGCCAAGGAAAGACTTTAAGAGTGAGAATAATATTAAAACTCTATTACCATAATTTCAGTTCAGAAAAACAAGAATGAAACCTTGACATAAAATCCACCTTCTGCTTAAGTACAATACAGTAAAGAACATGGGCTGCGTAGCAGATAAAGTTCAAAGCATAAATCTGAAGGTAGCTAAATTCACTGAAAAAGACTGCAGTATTCCAGTGAATAACCATAAACATACTAAAATCCAATCTCAAATCTGTTGTTCTGAAGACTGAAAGGAAAAGTGTCAATTAAAGCTATTTAAAAATAAGTAAAACAATTACAGATAAAAATCTTAAGGAAAGGCATATCTGAAATCTTGGCCCTGTTCCCTCAAGAAAAAAAAAAAAGGGTTGAAATGAGGTGTAAAATTGCCAAACTTCTTTGGAAAACAACATATTTACAGAAGGAAAGAGGAGGGAGAACTACTTGGTAACAACATTTCTCTCCCAAATGGTACTATCCCTCACCACCCACAGTAGGAAGTCATTTGAAGAGTTTGCGTTTTTTTTAGCTACTAGCTGCAGTGCAAGTTCCTTGCAGAATATATGCTATACAACATTATGAAGAAACTTGGTTTTATTGGTTGGTGTAGTTTGGTCTCTGAATGCAACATAAATAAAATGTGGTTGCAACAGATGTCTATACCCGTATTATGTAATGCAAGGGCGTAAATTACAACAATTTAAAGACTCTGAAGCAGTGTTTCTCACCATAGCAAATGCAGTTCCAAGTCTGAAGTACTCAAATACTTGCCTTGGAAAAGTAGCCAACAAGGTGACAGCCCTTGACATCATTCTGTGTCAGCACGTAGAAAAGAAATGGCTCCACATCGTAATAGAGTGTCTTATGGTCCAGGAAGAGTTTGGCTAACAAGCACAAATTCTGGCAGTAGATAGTGCTGACATTGCCATCAACCTTACAGAAACGAGGAAAAGTTTTGTCACTCCATTTGCTGTCATGCAAAGCCATGCTTCATCTGGGTATCCCTGTACCTTTGAAATGTCTAACATGAGAGGAAGACTTCTCTGTCACAGGTAGCGGCTCAAAGAACTTAAACTTCCACAGCACAAAAGCAGCGGCCAAGTCACTGTTATATTCACTAGTTTAAGAGAGAATTCAAAATTTATTTTCCTTAAATGAAAAAGAACTTTTACAAAGTGAACCTTCTCATATATTTTATGGATAAATAACCTATATATGAGGTCAGCTCCCACTACTTGCTTGTAGTTCTTCAATCTTAGCAACTGAATGCTTCAAGAATGAAGATCTTTAGGGCTATGGAAAACTTATCGTGCACTTAGGTGCTAAAGACTATTTTATAGATAAAAGCGAGTGGCTTAGTTTTTAACTTACCTCAAAGACTGAAATATTATTTTTTCTGTAAATTTCATTGGCTGGAGGATGAAACCAGCCACATTTTTTCATATGCTGTTGGAGAATAGTTCTGCTTTTCATATACTTTAGACAGAATTCACAAAGGTACAACTTGGGTAACCTGTAAGCAAAGATAAAGAAAGATCAAAGACTGAAGATACAGACTTTTGTATAAAATTCCTCACTCCTGCAGATAGAAAACTTGAGGAAAACAAAACCAGTGTATACTGACCTTGCGTATGTGCTAATCAGGCCAAAAACACCTTACCATGCTTAAAGTCATGGCACTTACTTATTCCATACTAAATGCATATTAAAAAAAGAGTAATGTCATGCATAATTACTTTTACATTATTAAGTTACACCAGAAGAAATACACGCATTGATTAAAATCCTAGGAAAAACACAAAAAACCCCCCACTTTTACACTAGTGACGCTAGGATGGATTAGATAAGGGAAGGGAGAGAATAGGAACAACTTCTCATAACAGACAGCTGTATGCTCCCCTGAGCAATGGGTCACAACACCATCTATCTGTCTGCTTTAAAACCATTTTACATACTACATAGACATCAACAATTTGAATCTAAGTGTCCTGACATTGTTGTGATTTAACTCCATTTACATACTCTAGCTTGGGCAGGGATACTATTTGCAGTTACCTCTGTGACTTTAGCATAGCTAGAATAATTGCTCATGACAGACCACATGCTCTTATTAAATGGTAAAATAAGTTTTATTTAATTTTCCCCTCTCTAGCTACAGCCCTTAGAAGTTAATTCTGTTTCTGAATCAAGTTAAAGTTTAGAGAGTTTGCAGTTTAGATAGTTAGCAAAGTTCTTAAGAGAACATCAAAACAACTATACATGCATCACAGCAGAACAACCTTTCAGATACCAAAATATGTAACATTAAACATTTCTTCTTTAGCTGTGTTGAAATACATACAGCATAAAAATAATACATCAAAGTAATTCCTGTGAAATCTCTATTTTTCTCTTTCGACTCCCATAGATAGTATACAGCTGTTTCCAATCAAATACAATACACAGTTAACAACCTATTCCCTAAACAAATTTATTAATTTTTATTGTGAGGAGCGCTGCAGTTGATTCGCCTGAGGGAAGGGATGCCTTCCAGCAGGACCCTGACAGGCTGGAGGAGCGGGCCCGTGCGTACCTCATGAAGTTCAACAAGCCAAGTGCAAGGTCCTGCACCTAGGTCGGGGCAATCCCCAGTATCAATACAGCCTGAGGGATGAAGGGATTGAGAGCAGTCCTGCAGAGAAGGACTTGGGAGTACTGGTAGATGAAAAACTGGACATGAGCCGGCAATGTGCGTTCGCAGTCCAGAAAGCCAATTGTATACTGGGCTGCAAAAAACAGAAGCGTAACCAGCAAGTCGAGGGAAGGGATTCTCCCCCTCTACTCCACTCTGGTGAGACCCCACCTGGAGCACTGCATCCAGCTCTGGGGTCCTCAGTACAACACATGGACCTGTTAGAGTGAGTCCAGAGGATGGCCACAAAAATGATCAAAGGGCTGAAAAGCCTCTCCTATCAGGAAAGGCTGAGAGAGTTGGGGTTGCTCATTCTGGAGAAGAGAAGGGTCCAGGGAGACTTTATTACGGCCTTTCAATATATAAAGGGAACTTATAAGAAAGACCAAGAAAGACTGTTTACTGGGACCTGTAGTGATGGGACAGGGGGCAATAGTTTTAAACTGAAAGAGGGTAGATTTAGATTGGACAGAAGGAAGACACTTTTTATGATAAGGGTGGTCAGACACTGGAACAGGTTGCCCAGAGAAATTGTGGATGCCCCATCATTGGAAGTGTTCAAGGTCAGGTTGGACGGGGTTATGAGCAACCTGATCTAGTGAAAGATGTCCCTGTCCCCAGCAGGGGGGTTGCACTAGATGGGCTTTAAAGGTCTGTTCCAACCCAAACCATTCTGTACCGCATGTAAAGAACCAACATACTCTGAGAGTCAGACACTCTAATCACTTACATGCTTAATAACAGCCCAGTACCACTTCATTCAGCTGAGGCTGCTCCCTCCTCAGAGTGCGGAATATGTCAGTTCTAATCACATATTCCTGTGGCAGTTCAAATGCTCAAAGCATGTGCAGGTTGTTGCAGAGAGCTTAACTTTTTAATTCAGCCTAAAAAGACCTTAAGACATCTATTAACTACCACGAAAAGTATCTGGATAATGTGTACTTTGTTTGTGTTCTACATTCAGATAGAATCTTCTTAAGATTTCTATGCCTGCTGGAGTACAGCTTTCCCATAAACACTGAAGCAGAACAAAGGAGACGAATGTTCAGTCATACCTTGAGTATTCCTGTGGGTATGGCGAGGAGTACCAGGTCTGGATTTCATACTTGCCAAATTCGATGACAGAAGGGCATCGGACTTGTGGATCAGGAGGCCCAGTCACCCCTACTTTCTATGCAAGGGGGAAAAAAAAAGTTGTCGTGAATTTCCAAGTGAAAGACTTCTAAGCTGAAATAAATTAAAACATTCTTATCTACACACTCCATCCTACTTGAACTCATAGAGAATTAGGAAGATGCAGATGTTGCTTTCTGACACTAAAAAACAGTACCAGTCACACTTCACTTACTCTTCGCTGGGTAAAAAAACTGGCTGGGTGGCTGGGCCCAAAGAGTTGTGGTGAATGGAGTTCAGTCCAGTTGGCAGCCAGTCACAAGTGGTGTTCCCCAGGGCTCAGTACTAGGCCAGTTCTCTTTAATATTCTTTATCAATGTTATCAATGATCTGGACGAGGGGATCGAGTGCACATTCAGTAAGTTTGCAGATGACACCAAGTTGGGTGGGAGTGTCGATCTGCTCGAGGGTAGGAAGGCTCTACAGGAGGATCTGGACAGGCTGGATCGATGGGCCAAGGCAACTGCATGAGGTTCAACAAGGCTCAGTGCCAGGTCCTGCACTTGGGTCAAAAAAACCCACAGGCACCACTACAGGCTTGGGACAGAGTGGCTGGAAAGCTGCCCGACGAAAAAGGACCTGGGGGCATTGGTTGTCCAAATATGAGCCAGGAGTGCGCCCAGGTGACCAAGAAGGCCAGTAGCATCCTGGCTTGTGTCAGAAACAGTTTGACCAGTGGAACTAGGAAAGCAATCATCCCCTTATTGCTCGCTACAACTACCTAAAAGGAGGTTGTAGCCAGGTCGGGGGTCGGTCTCTTCTCCCAAGTAACAAGCAATAGGACAAGAGGAAACGGCCTCAAGTTATGCCAGGGAAGGCTTAGATTGAATATTAGGAAAAAGACCTTCACCGAAAGGGTTGTCAAGCACTGGAACAGACTGCCCAGGGAAGTGGTGGAGTCACCATCCCTGGAGGTATTTAAAAGACATGTAGACATGGCGCTTAGGGACATGGCTCAGTGGTGGACTTGGCAGTGCTAAGTTAATGGTTGGATTTGATGATCTTAAAGTTCTTTTCCAACCTAATTGATTCTATGATTCTATCGCAAGCATGCGATTCACAAAATGGAAGAATTAGTAAGCACTGTCATACCACATACCTCCACTACCTTTCACACTGTTGCATATCGTAGTTTTAAATACAAATTAGTACATAGCAAAATTTAATATAATATTTTTTCAGTCCTGTTGCTATTTCCTTTCTTGTTATTTCAATAGCCAAGAACAGAAACACATAAACTACTCCTGACATTAAAATCTAGAACATTCAAGTATTTAACATAACACATCAGTGTCCTCCCAGCTCTGAGACTATATGTACTACTGTGAATGTGGTATCTATCAAAACAGTATTCGGGGTATGGCTACCTGCTGATCATCATGAGTCCAGAAGACTTAAAGAAAAACTTCAAATTATTTGAGGGGAAAAAATAGAAAATATAATATTTTTAAATTACTTATACAACCTTTATTTGCCTTATGTCTCTGATAGTAACTATGTATTTTATGGGAACTAGAAATAAGGGAACTAACTGCTCTGCTTTCAAAGAAAACAAATGTTTTGTCAATTCATGAAGATTTACTCTCAAAAGACTGTCAGTCACACAATTAGAAATCCAAATACTCTCACTGGCTTTGCATTATCATATGAACCACCTGGACTGCAAAGCTATTAACAAATTAACACAGGAGGTCAGAAACTAATGTGAAGAGTACTAGTGAATTACCTACATGCAAATTCATGGTAGCAGAATTAAATAGCTATACCCAGGACAATGGTTTACAGTTTGAAAGGCTAACATTCAAAATTAAGATTTTTATAAGTTTCCTAAGGGGACTAGTGTAGACAGAAGTCACCTCAGAATCTAATCCTACGCACGCACATTTTAAGGAGCTCTGTCTAGATGAAAAAGACAGTAATCTCCAATGAAAATATTTAATCCAAGAGCTCCAAATACAGCCATCAGTAACTGATTCATGTTTCCTTCTATTCTTACTCAGAAGATAAACAGAATATTTCTGTAGTCAGCCAAGTAAGGTCTTAGACCTTACTACCTGCATATGATCCACAACCACTTTATTATTATTTTTTTCCCCATCAGTTTATGGATTTATCCCTTAGGCTTCTCCTCTCATCTTAGGCTACCTACTAAGACAGAAACTAGATGAGAGAGTCAATTTACCTTACTTCAACTCAAAAGCTAGATTTAATAAAAACAAGCTCCCCAGTATTTAAGAAAAATAATTAGGACAGTACTATTAAATAAGCACAATCTCTAAAAGCTTTTGCTACTTGGAAAGCACAACCTCTGCATTTTTGGTAACTGATACAAGGTTGCATGCAATACCAGTATTTCACTCCTTGGCAGAACAAATCACTAAAAGAGCAGTTGATGAAGGCAGCTCTTTATAGCTATGATAATCTATACTTAAGCACTTCCTGCACTGTAGTTTCAAATGAATCACTATTATCCCCCAGTACAATAGGTCAATAACAAACATAAGACTTGTCAGATGCCTGTGATAATTAAGGAAAAGAGTAACGTACACCTGCAATAATGAGTCCTGCATCTGTGCCTTCTTTTCAGCAACAAACCCCTCCTCTAAATGAGTGCCTAACACAAACGTAGAGACCCTGCTCCCATACAACTGTTTAGGCACCCCAGTCATTAGAAGAAAGCCTTCAATAGCAGACAACTGCTTCGGCCTCTATGCTAGCTGCAGATAGCTCCAAATGACTTTCTTCTTGAACATTTAACATGCGGTTATCTTTTCCTCAGCTCAAACTCCTTTGATAGATCACTCGGTATTTCCATTTTCTTTGGTGAGACAGTTAGTACCCTTCTACAGGGTTCCTGTATCAGCTGCATCACAACTTTGTTCAACCTTTTCCTCACCAAAACCAACCAACTAGCCACCTTAAATTTAAAGTATTTAATCTACAACAAGTATTTTCCCCACATGGGATGGGGGGGAAATCTCTCCAAAAATTGCTCCTTTTTCTAAGCAGATGTTTAGAAATTAATATCTTCTCTACTCTGGGTATATTTCCATAGATTTCATTTCAGATCTTCAGTTATTTTTCTAAAACATAACTATGGTCACAAGCTGCAGTCTCATGTGCGCTTTGCTCAATGATGCACACACTGAGGTCTGCATCAAATCAATGCAGAACAAAGCATTCCTGTAACAAAGTTTGAAATAAGCAGCGTTACACAGTAGTGGTGTATTTGCACCCCAATAG
The DNA here is from genome assembly GCF_011004875.1 of Balearica regulorum gibbericeps. Classification (NCBI taxonomy): domain Eukaryota; kingdom Metazoa; phylum Chordata; class Aves; order Gruiformes; family Gruidae; genus Balearica; species Balearica regulorum. Next base: position 1,392,509 of record NC_046210.1, on the reverse strand, counting down.
AAGAGTTAACTGCACTTCATCTTAGTCTGCTTTATCACACACGTAGCGAGTGTAGTTCATCTTACTGCAATTAACTCTTTTGGTACAGAGACTGTATTTTGTATAATGGAATTAAACCAGCCTACAACAGAATTGTAGGTAAACAAACAGAAGTCAAATACCTAGAGAATTTTAAAAGGACAGTTGCACTTAATGAAGCACCTTTCAGGGAAGCCATTGCATAAATTCAATTGATTCCTTCGGCTTCATGAGGAGTTAAGTCATAAGACCATTCAAGTTATTGAAATGTACAGGTAGATACACACACACACTATGTACATATATGTGCATACAGACACACACGGTAATGCCCTATCCTGTTCCATACAGAGTTAAAGTATCTAGAAAAAGAATGTCTTTAATTAGCCAGAGGCCATATGTGACCCATACTGCCAGCAGAGAGTCCTATATTTTATTGTTTCAACAGTCCACATGTTTTACCAACCATTTAACAGCTCTACGTTCTGACACAACTAAAGCCACAGCCCTCAAGGCTTTTTAGATGCTCACCTTAACCTCTTATGCTCTTATGCTTTTATATTATCCTTCAGCTCTTCTGAAGTCAATTCCCCATTACTCTCAAACAGCAGAAACCGAGCACATTAGTCTCTATGACAGACTGACTCATCTGGAGTCTGTATTTCTTGTTGATTTTTGTTGTTGGGTTGGGGTGGGTTTTCTGGGTTTGTTTAAATTTCTTTTACAGATTTGGTACTTACTGCTGGACACTGAAAATTTAACTTTACCTGCAGTGCTTGTTCCTGAATATCTCTAAACAGCTCCATGTCTTTTTCAGTTAAGACATCCTGGCTCCCAAAAAACCGCTCCTCATTTTCCTGTTTTCCATCCCAGCCATCCTGATTGTCTGTAAACGAGAGAGAAAATTGTCTTCACCTACATTTACAAAGCAGTACTTGCTTTTTAGTGCAGCAACAAAACATCTTCTGGCTGTATTCAGACACTGTGCCAAGTTTTTTAGATGGGATTTTTCTACTCAGATTTGGGACCACAAAGGAAGAACCAGTTCTGCATTTACGACCACGTACGAAGTATTGTCATATATTTAACCAGGTCCAAAACTCACCACTTAGACATTCATAGTATCACGAAGGCATTTGTAACAACGAGACAGTTTTGGATAAATGGCTTACCGCTATGCCCGTTTCCTCACAAACAAGGATCACAACTATTAAATGCCATATCTGGTGCAACCAAAACCAGGACACTTACATTCATCGCCCAAGAAACACCCCTTCCACAAGAAAAAAAAGCAAGCAAAACCCACAAGAGACTTCACCTCATCTCAAAGTATTAAGAATCATTATTGTTCTTCCAGCACCAGCCAGACTAATGCACATAACTATTCTAAAGCTGTAAACCTTATATGTTACGGTGGAGTATTTTCCGCTGCTTGCTCAGAAACAATTCAAGCTATGAAACTACTCAACAAGACTGTAAAGATCTGAATATAGAGATTAAACTGAGGTCCAGTCATAGATTAATGTCTTAAGCTAGAAAAGAAAACAAGGAAAGCAGAACTGCAATCAAAAGAAGGGATGCTCTCCAGCAAGAAGGTGCCAAACTGCACGAAGCAGGCTCCTCTATAGCTGGCACAACTAAGAAATATTCGCATGCAAGCCTATACGATAGATCGGAAACTCATGGGTCTGTCAGACCGGTTTTAACTATCTGTTTCCCATTTGATACTTCTACCTTATTTTCTTATTTTCATCAACCACTCCCTACGTTACTTTTTTCAAGTGTGACATTATTTAGCACATTTCCTATGACTATCTGCAAGGCCCTCATTACCAAAGGGCATTTTACCTCACAATAATCATTTAATCCTTCATCACACCTTGCCATCGTATATAAAGAGGCAAAGGTCTCTAGGATTGCTTCCTTTTTCCAACTGGTATTCTATGTCAATGCACCACAGATAACTGCATTTGAGTATTAACTTTCAGCTCAAAGTTTCCAGCCTCTAACAATTCTAGTCACTTCAACATCTTAGTCTTTGAACGTTTTCTTGTGTACAGGATACTTACATTGGCAGGGTGAAAAATCTTTACCTGTGGGCCAGTCTGAAGTGCTAGATTTCCTGGTACCCTTTTTCCTGATCCTATACTGCTGAGAATAGTCTACCACTTCCCCTCGAGCTTTTCGTCCATCAGGGGAGGGAGTGAAGAATTTAGTAAGGCCATCTATAAGCCCTTTGGTTTTCTTGTTAAACTTCAAGGTGGTGCTTCCATCTCTGCAGAAGTCCAAGACATCTGTCTGCTCCAGGTATCCTCCTTCTGATGATGCTGACTGGCTAGACAGAGCGATCTTACGCTTCCGACCCCGACCAGGGCCAGTTCGAACTTTGCTGAAAGGGCCTTTTGATCTAAAGAATGAGAAAAATACGGTCAGAAGATTTGGTAAAGTGGGTTGTTTTGGGTTGCAAAGTGGACTACCATCTTCCCTACTTATTTATCAATCACACAGAAGCTAAATGTGAACTGAAGAATTTAATAATAAAGGAGTAGTCAAGAGCCTTACGTACCCTAGAGGAGCCAGGATTCTAAACATCTCAGTAGAAGTATGGTGCTATTTTTCTCCACGCTGAACATTATGTGCAATTAATTTGAGTATAAACAATAGACTTTCACCAAATTTAATACAACATTAAATTTTAAAATCAGTAGCCAGAATGAATACATTGCACAGAAGGTTTCAATTTCTACAGTCATTGAACTTTTGCACTTGTCATTTGTCAAAGTTTTTGTACTGACAGGAAATTGTCATAAGAACTACACAGAAAGTTAATGAATGCAGGACACACATTTGCTAAGAACCTCTACCACTGATGGTCATCTTAGCAGAACACAGTGTTGATCTCCAACCAGCTGCCATCTTTCAGGCTGGAAATTTTAAAACTCTATTGAGATAACGTAGTATTTAACAATTCTCAGAGGGATTGCCCTAGACCGACTGCTGTTTCAGGAAGGTGACTGTTTTTAGCTACAATCTTTGCAGCTACAGAAGATAGAAATAGGCTGTTTTTTCCTAAAAAGACAAACTAAGCATCTATGCATAATTCTGTGGATATATTTTGCAAGTGAAATGATGGAACAAAGGCAAAAAAATTGTGAATAAATCATGAAATAAAAATTAAAAGAGGCAAAACAGCAATGACAGACAGTTTTGCCACTCTGAATGATATTGGGAGTTCCTCTGAGCAAAGGCATCACACAGACTGACCTTTACATTTTTATAAGCATTACATTTCATAAGGTTTTTCTCCAGAACATCCTTTGGTGCTATTGGTTAGAATCAAGTGGCAGTTCAACTTTTTTTTTTTTTTTAAAGCTGATCTGACGCCCAAAACAGAAGTTCTTGTGACATGCTCCTTCATCGTTTTATCCCCTGCACAGTCAACAGTGCTGCATCACAACAAGCACTGCACAGCAATCTTAATTCAAGGAAATTGCTCTGGCTGAACAGTTATCCAAAGAATTCCCGCCCACCCAAATCCAATTCCCTGACAACTGGCTGCCCCACAACAACCATGACAAGGCCACACAATCTGTCTCAGCACAACAGAATGCTCCACAAATGCAGAAACATGTGGAATGGAAGCAGAAAGGGGCCAAATATGTTCTGGCAGCAGTGTCAGATTAAATATACGTCAAACAACCACCTCACATGCTTCATTGTCAACTACCTAGTTTCTCTAAACCTCAGAAAGGGTTCTTGAGAAATGCAAAGCACAACAATCATGCTGGAAGAAGCAGCCATCCAGCAAAATAGACTTGACGCAGCAAAAATCATCCATAACTATCTATAAGGGATAGTTCAAAACTAAATAGTAAGTTATTACAAAGAATCAAAAATCTAGGCAAAAAGAAGCACTGAGATTACTTCTAGTCTTTCACAGCACTCTTCAGAAATTCCCTCTTGAAGAATAATGAAAAGCTCTTCATTGTAAAAGAAATTTTTTCACAGAGTAGACCAGACACTTCAGAAACACCCACTGCCCTATACAATCTCACACCTTACTCCTCCTTATAGAGACACTTACGTTGTATTTTGATTCTTTAACCTGTTTTTGGGACGTCCTATTGGGTTAGCATAGCGTCGTTTTATCTGTGCTGCCTTCTTATGTAAAAGTTTTCTTCCTTTCTTCCGTGGCCGACATATCTGACATATCCACATACCTATAAGACACAAATCCCCATCACTGAATGCAAGGGACATCTATACAGGACAAAAAGGAGAATTACAGGCTCCAGGCCTTCCGGCAGAAAGGGTAGGAACAGTACCAAAGGCCACAATTATCACATATACATGTAAGAAAAGTTATGGATACGTTCCAGCAATCTAAACTCAAATCCCGTTAATTTCCCCCACACTGCCAGCTATACTTCCAACAACCATGCAGCAAGCCTCTTTAATTTGTAGCGCATAGTCAGAAAACCATAAAAAAGTAACACATTTAATTATCCCATGTTCTGCTTATGACTACACTACTTCCAACTATCTTCTACAGGAAAATTTTCTACTAACTACCAAGGAAGAATTTTCCATAGATAACCTGCTTTCTGACAGAAAAGAGAAGTTTGGTTGTACTCCAGGATTCTCCACTGTCCAAACAGTTATGACTTCAAAAACTTAGAAGCCCATCTCTTTCTTTTGTACAAGGCTATTCATTCAAATGGAAGCTGATAATTTTAATCTACAAGTATCACTCCTATTCTCTCAAACCTCAAAGATTTTTTGCAAAACCCTTCACAGACAGTAATGTTCAAGAAGCAGGAAATAGTGGAAAATCCGGATGTGAAGCTCTGACCCTTCTCAAATTTCTAATACCTGAAAAGCAATGCTGTAAAGAACAAGCTATATACCTAAAAGAGGACCAAATATGTGGAAGCACTTTCTACTCACTGATCTCTTCCAACACCATCTTAAACTACCCTTTGCATTGCAAAGTCCTCACCTTTTGGCATCCTGGTAAGAGGGGGATCACAACATTCCATGTGAAAGCCACGGTCACATGAGTCACAAAATAGCATGTTATCCTGTTGAAGACAGATAACGTTAATCTTTCTTTAGACGTGCATCAGCATTAAGCCCTCCATTAATTTGTCACCATCTAAGAGAACATTCACATAGTTTTCAACTACAGAAATACCACGGTATTTCACAGGTCTCAAAGCCTATCAGCCTCAAACAAAAACTGCAAATATTTGACTCTAGAATTATTTTGTTTTGTAGTTTAACGGAACACACACAACACTGCCATCATCTTCATTCAGTCCATATTCCACTATACTCACAGCATTTTTGCCCTGATCTCGACAGGAACTGCACGTTTTGCACTCAATACACTGCCATCGCAAGGCTTTCACTCGAACTGTCAACTCTGGAGAGAACTTCAAACAGGACGGATGACCTACAGAAAAAGGAGAAGATTATACCAGTAAAACCATTCCACTGCTGTTAATGCTAACAGATAGCTTACAGAGAAATTTCTTTATCAATTACATATTCCCATGCAGAATTTTGGTTATCCAGATACTCCTATTTTTAGGTGCTTCTATTCTTACCTACTTATAACACAAAAACAATAGCCTAGATAGCAAGTGGCAGGCCCACAAACAAAAGAACACCAAGATGATTTTTTATAACTGAATTGAGACACATGATAAAACTGGTCATCGTTACCACATTTTCAAAGAAACCTCCAGGAACCAAATGAACTATTTGTGTTAGGTTAACTTAACTGTCTCTCCGCTGGGAGCATGGGATTCAGCTGAACTAACTGTATTATATGCCATAGATACATACTCCTTGTATGTATGGGTCAGTAGTAGTCATTATAGCAAGCTCTTTGTCTCAAGTGGACAGGTTATTACTAGCAGCACTGTAAATGGTCACCTACCACTGTTGCCACAGTCAGCACAGGAGATGAGCTCTTCAGGTTTCTTCTCCCGATTTTGCTCTTTTGTACCAAGGCAGAAACTGCAGATTGGAATTGGTTCAGCAACCGGCTGTGAGGAATATAGACAATAAAGGCACTGATTATATCAAGGGAGCAAATCATAATACACAAAATCACACAGACATTTATATCACACGTAAACAGTATGTAATATGCACCATGTCTCACAGATTTTTAGTGGGTTCTCACCATACAATACTGCATTAACTGTAACCTGAATAGAAGTCAGAACTCCATAGACAAGAGACATAATCCCAGGTACAAAGGAAAAGAGAATGGAATTCCAGGGCTAGGGGAAACATGGAAAAACAAGCTGGGAAAGAGGGCTATAAATTAATACAGAGAGAGTCGGTGCCTTTATCTGTCAACAAACGAGCGAGCTATGAGGCGATGCAGTGGTGGAAAAAAGGCAGAGATGACCACGGAACACAGCAGTATTAGAAATTCACATCACGTATCCAGAAAGCGGTACTGCAATTGTCAGAGGCATTTGCAACACATTACCTACCTCGAATAAAACGTATTATAGAACAACAACTGTACAACTATTAACATGGTTATGAAAAATGAAAATAATTTCTTACGAGAGAATGCTGTTTATCTCAAAAGCAGCAGACGAAAAGGTCTGCTCTCTCTGAAAAAGTTCAGGGGGTTAAACATTATGAAGGGGAAAAAGATGTATTTAAGATGAGGCACAACACTAGCAAAATAACAAATAGATATGAACTAACCAACTATACATTTGGCCTGGAATAAGCAGAAGGCTTTTAAACCAAAGGAATGACATTCTACAAGCCTCCTCAAAGTAGTAAGAAGTGCAGTAACTGAATGTTTCAAAGTGGTACTTGATCAACTAATGAGGGGGAAAGGATAGCCTTGTCTCCAGTAACATTAAGTGCTGGATTTCATAATCTAGCAAATTCTTTCTAATCAAATTCTGCATTTTCCAAGACAAGTCTGTGATTTATAGTTGTCAGAGCAAAGCTGTAAGCACAATTTAATTTAAAAATATAATAAAAATATGCTAAAATTACATTTAAAACTCTGGAAACACGAACAATGTTAGATTATGGTAAGTTTTGAGACACATTCTTTCTATAGCTGTATCACATAATGATTTCACACATACGTTTTTCAGAGTATATTAAGCAGCTACGTATGCACATACTGTTAAATTATTGTATGGAAGCACATGCCAGAAGAACTTCAAGGAATCTTTACTCTGGCTAAGCCAAAGGAAAAGCTGTACCCAGAATAGTTTCTTGCAGAAATCAGGTTGGTTTATATTACAGCAATATAGAAACTGGAAGTTTCAAGCTATATCTTTACTTTGGTGTACAGATCCAGTATACTTACAGACCAACGTGTTCCTTAAAACATCCACTAGGTGGAAAAATATCAGCACGCCTTAGGAAATTTGCTATTTCAGAATTAAGCCACATAATATGGAATGACTACTTAGGAATGAAAACTCAATATTCCTTGTCCTGAACACAAGTATTTATCTTAGCCTTTGGGTAAATCCCAGATGATGTTGAAGTGTTAACTAATATCAAATCACCTGCCCATAAAACTATTCCAGCCTGAAACACATTCACGGGTTTAGTTAATTGAACGATTCCAGTTTCTGCTCCTTCTAAGAAAGGGGGAAAACAAGACAACTGTAGATAGTTATGCCAAGCATACAAATCATTAATATCCAAGTGGAAAACAGCATCTTCACTTCCACTGGAAGTCAGGAAGTATCTTTCCAGCCACAGTCACTATAGTAATGTATGTTAACATCAGCTATGTAGGGATCCCCCATCCTCTTTTAAGACAGAGAGGGGATTGCCTGTACACAAGTTGTTCTCTTTTTGTTCATGACTGGACTCTAGGTGCCAGACAGCTAGCTGCTTCCAGTCAGGATGAGGTTTACTGGGGAAAAAGACAGTGTATTTAGGGTTTGTCAGTGCTTTAATTTCTTTGGAATCAACATTTCAGAAATTACTTTAACCCTCTATCTTCTAAGAAACATTCACTTATCATCTTACCTTCACAATCTCTTCCTCCTGAGAAACACCATCTTTTGCAACAAGTTATTATTAACTAACCTTCATCTTTCCCATAAGAACATTAACTGATTCTTTTTTGGCTATTTTATTCACATTTCAATACTACACAAAGTAGATAAGTACCATTATTCCTATTTTCATTTAAGAAAATGCTCAGAGAAAATTCCTTGAGTAACGTCAACAAGCTGCTCAGCACGAGAACTAAAGACTGTGATCCCTGTCTCGGCATCTGCTAGTCCTCTCTGAAAGGAATGTAATGATCTTGATCCACCACAAAGTTGCAGTAAAAAGGTTTAGAATCCTTTAGGATCTGATTTGGCATATTCATTCATCCTTTATATTCGGTCATATGTTAGCTCAGGTAGTTTAAAAAAAAAAAAAATTTTTTTTTTTTTTTTTTTACAAAACTCTTTAGCTTCTTTTAAATAAAGCACATTGTAACTTCCACAATATTACAAGCGTGGTTTTGCCAGAAATTGACTCAGTGAGTATAATTTCACATCCCGGAATCATTTTTTTAACTCTCATTTGAGTCTGAGGTTATGATAAAGTTTCATAGAAAATCTCAACTACATTGTAACAGTCTTTCAGACAGAAGGTAAAAAAGGAACATATATTCTTTCTAATAGTTAAACTTTAACATCACTGAACATTTGACAGCATCAATTTCCCTGCGTATATGGCTAAATCTTACTTTCTGACACAGTCTACTGATTTTTAACTCAAAGTTAAGAGCCAGTGTGACATTAAAGTTGCACTATTGAATGCTGAGGTTTACATCTGGCACTAAAAAAAAAAGGCATTGAAACAAAAGAAGGGTTAAGAATGACAACCAAGCTATGACAAAACCATTTATATTACTCTACACATTTCTGGTAGCTTTAAAGTTACCAATTCAAAGCAGAAATAATTAAGTAAATGAAGACTGCCAAAAATACAAAAAGAAATCATGATTCAAAACCCCAGCACTTCCTTGCTCTAAATATAAAATAATCTCAGTGATACTGTAAAACAACAGAACAAGCATAGAATGTTGTTTTTCTTAATACTAAAGGGACAATATACTTTCAGAACTGAAATCTGCACCAAATTTCAATCTAAATTGCTTACGTATCTCGAGAAAACATTCATGCTTTAATTCAAATGGCTGTAAAATTATGAGTTAATTCAGAGACTTGATGTAAGCCTAAAATGCCTGCTCTGCAAATCTGGATATATAGAATCAAACTGCTAAAGATAAGTACTCAAAAATGCTGTCAACATATAGTTGCAATTAAACTACCAGAAGAATTTCATTTTCCACTATATATGCAATCACAGTAGCACTTGGAGAGACTACTTATTCATGGAGAAGGGCTGTACCTCAACATCACAAGACAAAGAAACCACACAAATCATATTTGCGATCAGAGATTAAGAATTGATGTTTTTACCATCCCTTACAGATTACATCAAGAATGCATTTGGTCTGACATCTGCAAGCGTAGTGAAATGGACTTAATTACACGGTCACGCCTTACTAACTGTATTACTGAATTGCAATATAACCACAGATAAGACATTCAAACTTTTGGTACCACTTAAAGAACACATGAACACCATTTGGTGATTATGTTTCTTATTTCTTTGGGTTTTTTTGTTTGGTTGGGGTTTTTTTTTGAGAAATGAAGAATAGCTTTACTACTTCTGAAAGTGTCATACACTACAGCCCCTGAACAAGTGATGTAGTTTGAAAAAAGGAACCCCTCGCAAAGCATGAAGCATAAAAGGAGATTTCCTCCCTCTGGTCAACATCATAGCAGACACCATGGAACGAGCTAAATCACGTGAAAGAAGAAAACAAGACTGCAAGATTTTTGCGGGCAGTATTAGGTGTACAGGGAAGATACAGCAAGAATTAACAAATTATAATTGGGCAGCAAGTAAGAAAAATAAAGAGGACAGAACAACCTACAAGAAGAGGAAGGGAGAAATGAATGGCAAAAGGCTTCTTGCAGGGAGCAGATGATAAAATTGTAAATGATGCAAAACAGGAATAAATATTTCCTATGTATTTTAGCTTTATATATTTAAATATTACAGACCAATACAATAAGAACATAAAATAGAAATTGGATTACCAAGGCTATTATTAGGATTGTATGTCTAGCTCCAATATTCAGATAATAGCAGGGTGTGGAAATAATTTTCAAATGACAGTCAATAAAATTATTTAAGAATAGATGACCTACAGAAATTAATATACTCAGGAATGACTGAGAAATTAATTGGACATGAAATGTAAGTACATGTAAGAAATAGGAACATATTAACCTACTAATATAGAGCAACCTTCCTGACAAAGCAATAGCAGATGAACCAATTCCTGACAGTTAGATAGGCACAGTCTTAAGCTATTATTTTCTATATGCAAGTCAAGTAATAAAGACAAACCAAGAGAAACTCGTAGCCAGCCAAACTTTCATTTAAATTATATGTTAGTCTCTACCTGAGTACTGTTGGATATAGTTTTAGATGACTTACACATACCCACACATTTGAATCTCTTACCAAGTACACACAATTCATTCGTACAAGAATAGACATTTCACAAGTGACAGCAGACGTTTCTGGATGCCACTGATACTGTTATCCACCGAAGGTATCAATCCCTTTTACATCAATTGCATACTCCCATCTTGCTGGTCCCAATGCTGTGGCTAGTTTTTGTAAAAGTAGTTTTAAAATGGCAACTTGCTAAACTGCACGCAGAGCACATTGAAATAGTTTTTGCAGAGCAGAATAAAACTGATTCACTCCTTTTGGCACAGAAAAGCCAGCAGCAATGAACATACAAGTGACATGTCAATGTAATTTCTGGGAGCAATCTCATCAAAGGTCTGATGGACATCCAAGCTCAGAGTGTAAATGGCTATTCCCCTTTGAACAATATTTACAGCTATCACCTTTCTCCTGATGCAAAAAATCACTAACACCATCACACCCCAAAAAGAACACAGTGCAGGCTACATCAGTGAATGTTGTTGGGACCTCCACTCTGACCTTTTGATTGGAGAGACTACAATATTTTTTTTTTCCCAGGAGGAAACACTTTGACCCACTGTTCCTTTTTATGTCTCAAACCCATTACTCTCTTTTTTTTCTTTTTTTTTGGGGGGGTGTGTGTGTGCAATCCCTTCTAAGAAGCTGCCATGGTTCTTGGAAATAAAAACCTAGGCATTAAACCACTTACATAATCGGACACGCTTTAAAAAAGCCTAGTACATTAATCAGGTGGTTTGCCTTGGGGGGGTGGGGAAGACTACCATACTAGATTTATAAAAGTATCTTTTATAAATATATCTTTAACCAATCAATGGACTGGTGTCATATTGAAAACTTCCTGAGCTGCACTCCTGCATTTTTTTAAATATGTAAAACACCTGCTCCTCTTCAAGTCTTTTAGCTGAAGGTTTTACCAATACATCCTGAAGAACGTGTCAGCTTCCTGCACCTTTAATTCGCTCCCTCACCTTCCATGAGAAAGAGTAGTACAGGAGGAGACAGAGTGAGGAAAAAAAAAAATCCGGAATTTTAAGCAGAAGTCAAGTCCTTGGTTTTTGTTTTAATTAAGAATTGCTCTGCAAAGTTAATATTTTATAATACACAGTCAGCAATACGGTAATCTCAGAGATGCTCCTGACAAAAGTCACTCAGAGCATGAATTACCTAATCTACTAACCAAGGAATTATATTTTCCTTTGGAGGAAAAGCTTAGTCCAGGCAGCAGCACCCCAAAGCGTACTGGCTCTTTTTCCTGGCCAGCAAGGACACCTCCGCCTTGCCAGCAATAATCTCCACTTGTCTTTGCTTTGATTTACTTGGCTGTAAAAAGGAAACAACATTTCCCTTTCTCAAATTCTGACATTAGAGTTCAATTTCAGCACGGCAGTTACACTGAAACTGGACAACTCCAATGTTTTCACTGTCACTTCAGCTACTTTCATTCAGCTCTGTGCATGCACTACTACTGGATGTTACTTGGTACGAGTAAGGGAAGAATTATTTCTCTTTTATCTGTTTGTCTTGAAGGGAAAACTCGAAGCAATTGTGCGATCCAGAGCAGCTGGTCAGTTTACCGAAATGTTTTAGAATTTGATTATAATGTAATAACAACGTGGCACTAAAGAGCAGCAGGCATGAAAAAAACAGGTACAACCCAGTAAGCTTGTGTCTGATGTACTTCATCGGACTGCCACCCTGCCTCACTAAGGATAAGCCTCAAAATTACTTTCCTAGTTCAGGCACTTTCACTCGCATGCTTTTCTTTTGCTCATGTCTACACTACATTTGTAATTGCAAGTCACTTAATATCATTAAACTACAGTTAACTATGCTTCTATTCACCTTGTACGTGCTTCTATCCAACTTCACTGCCAAAATCCTCATGTAGCTGCAGCAAAGTATACGGCATTAGCCAGAAGAAACCTAATTTGCAGGAAAAGATGCCTTACAAATAAAGTTCAATCAAGTAATCAAGTAACCAAACTTTAATGATACTCCCATGGCTGCCACACAGTGTTGCATCAAGGAGTCTTCTATGACGCTGTTTCACTAGTTGCAGTGCAATATACTTCATTCTCGCATTAAAAAGCAGCACTACCACAGCCCCTGCAGACTTGTATACAAGTTATGGGGAATTTATTGTATTAGCAGTTCACATCTGAATTGTTTCAGATTCAATGATGGCTTCATATGATTGCGTACGCTTTCCAGCTATGTGACTGAGTTAGTTACAAAACGCTTATGTGACCATAAAGCTGCATATTCCTTGTGAAACATTAGAAGACATGAACAATTATAGTTGTTATGGTTCTCCCTTTCTCTTATTTTTCTATAGGTTACTGACTAGCAAAGCTTAGCAGTGAATTTCATTAGCTGTCTTGCAATTTATTTTTTTTTCTTGAATATAAATACTTTTCTGAGAACAGGAGGAGCAGAATGTATATACCGTTTCACTGAAAAAAATTTTCCCATACCCATTCCCAGCCTCATCTAACAGTGGCTATTCTATATCATCTGTGAAAGCAACCTTGTGAAAGCAAGCTGGAACATTCATGCAACTTTTCAGGGAAGAAGTAAATTATTTCACATATCCTCTGCAGGAAGTTCATGAGCAGTTATATTAATCAAAGAGAATTTTATAGAACCTCTGTACAGACAAGAGTCTAAGGTAGACTTTCTTATCTCTTCTAGCCAGTATTCGTGTGCACCCTGTTCATCCCCATAGTCCTTCAAATTCGGATGTCCACATATAAAACACTGTTTAGCTTTGGAAGAACCAGATCAAAGACTACACTGTCACAGCTTCAATGTTTCCTGTATTTACCACCTCTGACAAACTGCAAACAAACACTTAACCACATTTAAAAACCAAATCAGCTACAGTTTGGAGGAATAAAGAATAAGATTCTACTAGAATTCAAAATGTTTTAGAATTATTTATTAAATTGGAATAACTTTGAATGTGGAGATCAGGCTACTCCTCCAAAGCTTCTGTGTGAGACTGTGTTATGCTAAGTATGGAGAGATTTCACTGCTGCTGTGTTTGTTCAGCAAAGAGCAACCTGGCAAGTGAAAAACGCAAGCACACAATGAAAGATTCGTGAAAACAAGACTGGAAGCAGCCAGCTCGGTTTCATACTGCAAATTTTTGGCAGACATTCAACTCCTTCTGCTGTTTTTCTCGCAAGCACATCTATCTGTGTGATGTCACCAGCTTCAGCGAGGGAGGGAGCCAGAACAAATTGGACTGACAGTGTCTTACAGCCTGCCAGCCTCTCAGCACATGTTGTTACTATACAAAGGATGTCTAGAAACAAAACGTGCTCTACAGATTCACAAACTGTACCCCCTCCTAAAGGCAACTATGGAGAAGTGCCCATGTAAAAGAGTGCGTGTGTGCGCATGTGAAATATTTTAAAACTTCGGTTTTGGCCAATTCATCTGCTTTGTAGTCTCTCAGTTTAGGAAAAGCAAAGTAGGAAACTCCTCAAAACTCCCAGCCAACTCTGTAGCCCGCACCGCCACAGTGGTCACTGTCAGTAACCTGAATGCACTTTGTTTCCTGCAGACATTTTAATACCATCAGAGGCTCACTAGATACCAGGACTGTCTTTGCCCCATCATCACACATCTGCTTGTAGTAGTCATTGTGGTTGGAATCGAGTAGGTGTAAAATTAAAGCTAGTGTAAAAGAAACACATACACTCACACAAACTTTTTTTTCCCCCTTTGCTCTTTAAGACATCCTGAATGTGAGCCCTCCAGAGAGAGAATCTACCACAACTAGTATTTACAGAACCATCCCCGCTACAGTACATGTGTTACTTAGCTAGGAAGTTATCATCCAGAAGCACTGACAGATGGCTTCTGAGAATTCATGCTAGGTAATGTTTTTTTTGTGTGTGTCTGTTTTTAAACAAGTGACAAACCATTACTCCTCACTTCAAATAGCCCATGCTGTTGCAAAGGTCTGCCTCAAATACTGAAGCTACTGGAAAGAGTAGATGAACCAGAAAAGCCAGAGGGGAAGTACAACCTACACCACGTAAAGAAAATTATTTAAAACATGAGGAAACATGTTTCAGTGAGCAGGGCATCGCAAAGCTTGGATTCCACGCCTTTTGCATCAGTGGCTGGGGAAGAATACTGCTTCAGTTCCCTGCCTCAATAAAATCAGAACTAATTAATTTTATATTACCAAAGTAATTTTACAAATAATGTTTTTTAATTGATTACAGGGAAAACAGCATAATTTGGGAAATACTATTCAGTAATATTAACTTGTGGCAGCGATGGGTTCAGTTTTTTTTTTTTAAACCTGGTTAACGGCTCACCCTTATTCCTCTGACTTACCAAATCACAATTCTTAACATTCTCTCCAGACAGTATGGTGAAGAAAAAATATGAACCAACTGAGAGTAAAAACAGAAATTCCTTAACATACTCTTTGTGCTCAAGAAAACAATGCTAAATATATTTTAATAGACACATACATGTGTTATTGTATTAGTTTTTCATGTATGTTTGCCTCTGTCAATGGATATTTTGTCTCCAATTCACTTAGCTGAGTCTCACTTGAAAGAAAGAAGCATATTTATATGGCACAATGATGGCCTAAAACATGAGGGAGAAAAAGATAAAAAAGTATACAGAAGAAGTGACAAGCATGAAATACATACCTCTTCCTAAGAGAAACATAAAAGGGTCATTTCAAAAGAAAAAAAATCATAGTACATTCAAAATAAGTACTGCTGTTTGAGGACGAACTCTTACAACGGAGAGAACATCTGAAATGCTGCTACAAGAGCAAAGTGAAGTGTGAAGGTTAATAGCTTAGATATTAGTGCAGTACATAACAGGCTGAATACTATGCAGTGGTTATGACATCTGGAAACCTATAAAAAAAAAAAGCAATGTGGATACTACTTGGGGCTGACATTCAAACTGAAGAAATCATCTTACTATTAGACATGCACACAATAAGAACTTTACAGACTGTCAACTGTAAATATTTAGACAGTCAGTCATTAAATAACCTTCCCAGAGCTAACAAGTCCTCTAATCAGAGGATTAAAACAATTCAAGATTTGTACGTCACGATCAGAATCACATGCCAAGACTTCCTGCCTGCAAACTGAGGTGGCGGGAGGGAAGGGAGGCTCAAATTTCTTTATTTGCAGTATAAAGAAAGTCCCTTCACTCCACACTGATTCAGGAACCTGGCAGTTCAAGTTACTGAAGTTTTCTTTACCCAAAGCTATATCCTGCAAGCTCTCTCCTATGCTTTGTCCCAGCTTCCTAATTTGCAAGAAAATAAAGGATGCTGTCTTAGGAGTAACAGATGATTATACCACTCGGTTTTAGATGAAATAATATTTCTAAGAAGTCACAGGCTTCCACAGCTGCAAAAGCAACACACGCCCCTCAAATCAACAGCAAACTAAAATCTTAAGTCCTCTCACTGGAAACAGTTTGCATTCCATGATACCTTGGTTTTCACAAAAAATAAGGAACTTCAGTACTGACTAATTTCTGAAAATAACAAATTACTTTGAGGAAGAGACTTTTGTAAACGCTTAAGTAATTTAGGTGCAACAGAGGTAATTATTCCATCTTTAAATACTGTACACCGCTTTACTGCAACATTAGCTGCATCCCTACAAGAAGGGAAAATACTTCAGTTAGAAAACAAACACGAACGAACAAAAATATTTAACACAATGCAGGGGTCCACATAAACATGGTAACGGAAAAGGCACAAAAGGAACTGTGAATGAGAGTTTAGCGCAGGCTAAAAATAATCTGATACAAGGCTGCTATTTGTAGTTTACTCAGGATACCCACACAAGTGCAACTACGTAACCAAATCCTACTCATTTTTTGAAGCTCTACCACCTCAAACACAAGATTGGGAGGAAAAAAAAAAAAAAGAAAATAAACACTCTGCATTTAATTCTTCACTACCAAAATCCATTGCTCAATATAACACTCTTGACAGTAAGATTTAACAAAGTCCCACGTTGCGGACCCACAGTCCTCATTCAGTGCTATTCTCCTTCCCGCGCCCCGCGCGGTCTGCACAAGCGTAGATCATTCCCGCGTGAGCAGCCTTATACAGCAAGTGTGGCAATACCCCTAAACCTCTTCCAAACAGGTCTGCTGCTGAGAGACCGCCCATACAAAGGTACTCTGAATTTGCAAAGGCAGGTGAAGTCTGTGCTGAAGTAAGGCAGTTTTTATATTTTTTATACATTTTTATCAATGTATATTTAAAAAAAAAATAAAAATTGGCAGCAGCACAAAGCAAGTGCATCTACTTTTTCCTGAGATTGCTCTAAAGATTTTGGGTGCATCTTAATGACTAACAGCATCTGAAGCTTAGTCATTGTAACATTGAGCAGCAGAATTATTTTCTTTCCTTCCACACACACCTTCAAGGAATTCACTATGAGTCCAGACAAGTCCAGAGATCCAGCACTCGAATCAAAAGACCTCATTACTAAGTATCCACGACTGAGTCTCAAAGACTGAGAAACCTAATGCCTGGGACAGGTTGTGTACTGTTGGATGATTTTTAAATTAAGTCAAACCTACACCCACACCTAAAAGCTGTATCTATCACCAAGTTTTCTGGACTTTTAAGATTAGATGGGACAGTTTAACAGAAATGGGGAGAAATGCGTAGAAATGATGATTTCCTTTGTAATTCAGAACACCTTTCATTTTGACATGATTTCCATTTTACACATGGATAAATGGAGACAGAACGGTGACTCAACTTGCTGATAAAGATTTAAAAGCAAAGATTCCAGAAAAGGAAGAGCTGCATTCTCATAATTTTAATAACAATTGTACAGGTATTTAGCTGTGTACCAAGACTCAAAATTTGTTCTATCCAATTTTCAGAAATACAGTGAACTGATAGAGATATTGATAATTAAAAGTTTTAGTAATTCACAGGTCTTCACAGGAACACGCTTGGAAGATTCAGTATTTTTAACCCAGAATTCATTGTTCGTGCATGGGTTCACAGACTGGTTAACTGGCTTTCAAGTGCAACTCAAAACAAGCAAATATATTATCAGTGAGATTCTGTTTGCTATGCAAGGGTCATTATTTTTGGACGCCCTTCTTCCTCCTTTCTTTTCAATCTCACTACAAGTCCAGATTTACCACAATAGCAGTAACAATGGAAAGACTGCCAGATTCTCAGACAATAAAATAAGCAATGAGCTACAAGTTCTCATCCAATGCCATAAGCACTATTAGTAGCTGTTCCAAGGAAAGGTATTCACACAGTCAAAAAAATTGGCGAGGACAGAAAAATTAAGTCGGATTTACACAACAAATAAAGAGAAAACCTTAACAGGTGGAACAAAAACTAACATGATTTACCACAAGTCATTAGGATAAATTTAGTTTGAAACCCTTTAATGAGGCAAGTAGGAACAAAACATTTATACCCACCTACTCCACAGAGGACAGACGTCAAAGGACTCGGCAGTCTGTCACACATAGGATTTGTTTACCAGATTTTCTGTTGATTGCATATTTGTACTTATTTTAAGAACATGGAACCTCTCTTTCAACTAAAATGACATGACTTCATTTAATATTTATACCTTTTAAACTGTTTTCCCTGCCACCACTACGACTTAAGATAAAATTGCTGGGAAACTAGGGGAAGGGCACGGACAGAATTAATCTGCCCTCACGCTCTCTGCTGTTTCTTCCCTCGCTATGTAACAAAGCTGACACTGGAATCAAGCTGTTGCTATTTAGCAACATTCTCCATCATCCACCCTCCTCCCTGCCTGACTATACTTTAAAGCTCTGTAGTAAATAAGATTTCCTTATTAACCAAACTTCAGAGATGTGTCATTCTGTATCTGTCAACAATCTCCAGGACATAAAGGACTAACAACAGGGATCCAGTCAACATATTGGACTAGTCTCCTCCTTTTTAACCAGCTATCCTATACTCAGCTTCTGCTGAAACTGTCAGAGAATGCCGTTAAAAACACTTCCCGCACAGCAGTGTACCTATTGACATAGGTACTCATCACAACACCTGAAGCCTTGCCACGGTCACAAACTTTGCCTTCAAGTTACCATTACTCCAAATACTGCCAGAGCCCCTCTTGGCATCATTCCGCACCATTTCACCCTAAACGCACCATCTCATAGCACCCATTCATAGCTGCCCATGACAGTAACATTTCTGACATACTTACGTTTGCTCTATTACTAAGAGCTACTTCACCTGTTCACTAATCGGATGAATCAAGTTCAAAGTATTTTTTTAGCACTTGAGTTTCCAGAGTTACAAAGAGTACAGATGGAGGCCATCTGTTATCAACCATGATTTTTTTTTTTAGACAGAACTATAGCCTTCTCTTCCACAGAACCAGCTGGAAGAGAGTGAATCCTAATCCTCCTCCAGCTGGGAGCCAAAGCTTGAAGAACACCCTTGGAGAGCAAGGGTGAGCTCTCAAAATGTAATTACAATGCTCTGGTCGCAGATCATTTATGTACTCCACCCAAAACAAACGAATCCACAAGTAACTTCCTTACCAGTAATGGGACAGTCCTTTGCTTTGTGACATAGAATTAACAGTTATTAACCTAAACCAGGCACAATACAGCAATAGCTACTGTATGCTTAAAGGCCTTCAAAACAACTATGATGCCCTCAAAGCACACAAACTTTCTAAAAAGATACAAGAAGTTTGGCTTCATGTGATAAACACGAGTGCACGCTGGGATCTAGAACTATTATTTGAAGAGGGAAGGCCTAAAGGATGCTGCATGTGTAATAACCCACAGTTAAAGGGATTGGTAAGTACCAACAGATAGCAACAGCAACACAAAACTAGGAAACAGACACACCATAAAGAACACGTGAGACAGCAGCAGGGTTTTTTTTTTCCAGGAAGCACTTTCAGAATTTTGTTTTTATACTCTCAGCTGTACTGCTGGACAATATTAAGATATTTACTTAAAGGTTGCTACAGCCATATCCAGTTTTTAACTGACATAAAAGATGGTTTCAAGGAGACTGCAAAAGGAGATTAGTTAACACCATCTGTATTTTCCTTCTAATTGTGGAAGAAACAGTCCTACTATTGTCCTGAGATCAAATTTCAAATGCTCTGGAAACATGCAACACGTACATCAATTATTTCAACTTCCTCAGCCGATGTGTTAACATATTATTTTTTTTAAACAATTTCACAAAAAATCTTACAGCCTTTTAACCTGTGTGCTGTAACAAGTGTCAACAAAAGCAGAGCAAGCTGTCGTTATCTAGTTTCCAGCCTTAAGACCTGCATCTTACTATAACTTAGTTCCTCACAGCTATGGACCAGGAAAGAGCTCTTTGCTCTTGAACAGTACTAAATATTACTGTATTGTAGTAGTCTTCTAGTAGTGCAGCAATTCTTGCACTGTAGTAATACTATAGTAACTATTAAACAGTACTTGTTAATTGTAGTCTTACTGCAAAAAAATCATGCATAGACCACACAAATGGTAAATTTAATTCTTATTTGTTACATACACTATTACCATTTTTGCTGACAGTGAATGGATAAATAGAACACGCAGGGGAGTGAAACAATTCACTTTAGCATTCTGGGGATAACAGCTTTAGCATTTACCAAAACCTGCTGCGTTGATAAGGTAACATGGTTTGCCTGGACTTTTATACAAGTACTACATTCTGATCTCCCACATCTTCACTGTTTTTTGACTAAAGCTAGTTTTTAAGTGGTGGCTGGGTTCCTCCTTCTAGTTAAGCGCCATGATACACAATTTCAAAATGATGCTAAATGATTCCAGAGGAAGATATACCCCGCAGTAAGTACTGCCATAATACACGGTCATAATTTTTTGTAATCTCAAAACCATGAATGCATTTGTTTTGTAATGACTAAGAGACATGATTAAAATTTTCAGCAGGTAGCTAATATACCATGACCCTTATTTGTTACATAGATAGTATTATCTCGTGCTCTCCATCTCATGAGTATTATCTTATTTCACACTAAATGCCAAATTTCTAAAACAAGAAGCTTTTCAGTTATGCTTTTGTATAGTGCCAACACAATATGACTTGAACTACTAGGTACCATAGCCCTACAAATAAAGGCTGCTGTACCAGTGAGAACTGTTCAGGAAGACAAGCCAGGACTTTCCAGACCAACACAGATTCAGTGAGCTCTTCCGTTTCAAGAAAACAGAAGTGGGAGGGGGGGAAGAAAAAAAAAAAAAAAAAGCAAAGTTATCTATTTCAAAGTTTCAGGTAAAAAAAAAAAAAAAAAGAAAGACTCTTAAGTATTGCAATCTGCAGTCCTCCCCCCCGGCTCCGGCATTCTAAAGATGCAGCACACAACTGCCTAAGAAGTTTCTCACAATTACATATATAATATGCATTTGATAGCCATACAGAAGCATCAGATACCATTACTTTTTGGGCTTCAAATGCACACGTAGAGTATTTCAAACTAAGTGCCTATAAGACAGAGAAATCAAGTCGTCTTTTGTCTGGCAGATGCGACTGTTCTTTTGTGCCAAAAGTAAGCCAAGAAAAAAAGGTCTTAGTGGTACAGATAAAACAAAGGTATAGCAGGTTGCATGGCCATCTCAATAGCATGCAGCCAAGGCCTCTGATGATGTGCCAGTTCACAACAGAGATGATTAAAGAGGCTACCACCCTGTGCTGCCCTCTCTGTCCCTTTACTGGAGATTCTCTCCCTCCAGCAGCAGCTGAACTTCACAACACCAAACATTAACTTAAATCAACAATTTCATTTAATAGTAATAAACTGGGCTACAAACCACAGCAGCTGAGGAACAAAACACCACTTGCTTTATCTTATGGCTGTGGTAACCTCTGGCAGAGATGCAAGGTGTCAGTACGAATAAGACTAACTTCCTAAATCATCACTACAGCATCTACCCCAATCATGAACAAAAACCAACCCAAAACTAAAACCCAATCAAGTGGTGGTGAAATACCCCAGAAAATTTCATCGAGATAACCTCTAAGTTTTTTCTGCATACTTGTGTCAAGCCCTTCTGTTCCCAAAGACATCTCAATAGCCAGCGTATATTAAAACAGTATCATTGTTTATTCTGTTTAGCTTTTATAAAGATGACAAAAAAAAATTTCTGCCCTCAGCTATCTAAAGATACATGGCATTCATTCAAGGATAAGTTATGGTTTCCAAAGCAGCACTGAACAATTTTTTTCTCCCACCTCAGAAAAAAGCATTTTTAAAAAATAATAATTAGTAGGAAGTTTCAAGAAATAAAACCGCTCCTCTGAACAAATAATAGCATACAGCAATTTTTCCTCAAGGAAAAAAAACACTTTTATGAAGTAAAAATCCTCTTTCAGTCTGCAAGTATACTAATTACACATGAAACAGAAGTGACAGTTATACTTTAAAGAAATCTTTCATGCATATTTAATCAGAGCTTCACTGTAGAAATTGCGCTGTAACAGTGGGATTACTTAAGAGTCTAGCTTGCACAGTATTGCTCATTCCCCACAGATGTCACTGATGGATGGTGGACTCGGCACCGAACATTCTTTACTCCACGCTTATCACCTCTTTGGCTGACCTAATGTGGGAGGCCTGACATCTACACTTCCTCACTTCCAGCTACATTGAAGGGATAGCGCTTGCTTGATACTTTCCCTATTGACAGCAGCTCAACCATCTTCTCTTTCATTACAATTTCAGTACGAACTCCCTTTACTTTTAGTATTGCAAAAATTTGCCACCCCTCCCTTTCTTTCTTTCCACAGCAGAGGTAGAAGGTATTGTGAATCTTACCAGTCTGTCACCTATCATGGAAACACCAAAGTCAAGTCCAGCGTTTAGTCCAAAACATCACAAGGAATGCAAAAATCGCACTTAGCTGCAATTCCCATTTTTGCTT
Source organism: Balearica regulorum gibbericeps (assembly GCF_011004875.1). Classification (NCBI taxonomy): domain Eukaryota; kingdom Metazoa; phylum Chordata; class Aves; order Gruiformes; family Gruidae; genus Balearica; species Balearica regulorum. The sequence continues at coordinate 1,369,940 of NC_046210.1, read as the reverse complement.
CTAAACTACAGGAAACTGAAAAGAAAGAAAAGGCCACTTCCCTAAAGCCTACACATGACTGAAGGCACACATAGCGCTTAAAACTAAAATTAAAGACAACTTTTCTTTTGTCAGCCATTGTCACTAACAGATAAGCAAATTTCAGCACTGAGCTCTGCCCATCAGCAGGTTTTTTTTCTGTTTGCTTGTTTTCATCCAAGTAGTGTTTTTAGGCCAGGGATTTCAAAACCATAATGTCAGCAGCATCTCATTACTACCTGGTAAACTGTAATGACTTGCCAGGTTTTTTGCCCTTGAACACCAGAACGTGGTATTCACTGACATAAAAAAAAAAAATAACATCTTAAAAAAGCAAATTATATTTACTAAACAAAGCTTCTGTAGTGCTGCTTTATGCTTATTTTGTTTAAAAAAATTAAGCCTCAACTTTCATAGATCTCCTCCAAGGTACTCAGTTTCATAATACACAGGAAAATATGCAGAATTGAATGTTCACTTCTAGGCATCTAAACAAAGTGACACTATCATCAGACAGGTGAGCACTTGCAGCTGAGCGGAAGCCACATTTGAACAAATGAAAGGAAGAAATATTATGCCTTTGAGATTCATAAATTTGGATCATACAATATACAGAGAGTTCTTAAATGGACATTGAAGACCAAACAGTGCAAGGATAAAATATTAACGGCAGCAAACAAGAGACAGGTCATTAGGATTTCTCAGGTTTGGGAGGTTAAGCTTTTGTTCATGTTGTTGCCAAGGCTTTTCTAAGAATCAAGAGAAAAATTGTCACAATACTCCCAAAGAATCTATACTGAATAATTCCATTAAAGAAAAAAACCAAAACCAACCAACCAACAAAAAAATTCCTCACCACTCTCAAGCACCCAGTAAGTCAAGAAAATTACTACAGCATAGTAAGCCTTTTGCACCTGCATAACTGATTGAAATTTAACACAAAACAGTAGAGTGAAGGAAGATTATCACATAGTGTCTGCATTAAAAAAACAAAACAAAAACCAAACCCCCAAAAAACCCAAACCCACACACAAAAAACCCCCAAACCTCTCTTAAAAATCCTGTAGAATAGGAACTGATCTTTTGGCTTCCACTGACTTGCCAGTCAATTAATGTTGGCAGAATCTATGTAGATGTTTCAATACCGTATCTTTAAAATGGCTTAAACTCATATGAAACTCAGCATGGGTTACACAGCACAGAGATGGTACATGAAGAGCAAAAAGCTAGGATGTTAGTTTAAAATATTTAAAAGAAACAAACCCAGAGGAATTTATTGAAGAAATCTCTTGCAAAATTTCTACTATAGCTACAGTGCATTCTAATGTTACTAACAATCCTTTAATGTTCAAGCTGCTCAGACCTGAGCAGGCAGAAAGGAATTAGGGAGCACATCTATTAGCCCAAAATGCCTATACATATATTTGTGCACGTGTTTATATTTATGCACACATGCATCGCAAGAACTTGATATACATATTTTTCCAGGGGGCAAAAAAACCCAACCAAAACCAAACCCAGAACCCAGACCAAATTCAGTATTTATAGCAGCCGATATTATCATTCACCACTCTGATGTATCCTATTTTAAGAAAACCCCAGGGAACACTTCATCGAAAGAATATCAAGCTGGTCCTGAGTTTTGGCACATTACAAGAAGACTGAATAGGCTGCAAAACATACTGTGTTAATAATAATATGCACAGCTAATATTTTCCACTGTTACTACCACTCTCAATCCAGCTGCCTCGTGCCAGTCTTGTTTACATCCAGCTTTCAAACCATTTTACAGCTCTACTGATTTCATTACAGATATGGTTGGAGAAACATAGGAAACATTTGTAGACAGAACACTTGAAAAAAATAGAGAGGAAGCTGCTGGAATTTTCAGCATAGTAGTACTTACTTCCTACGTTCCACCAGCCCACAACACAACACTCTGACCAGTTAAGTACTGCGTCCACAGTAGAACTCCCACAGTTAAATTAAAACTTCAGAGAAACTTTACTGGTTTATCTGCTGTGCAGTTTTTTGGGGTTTTTTGGGTTTTTTTAGGAAGAAGACTCCTACAGTAGTTTTAAGTCTTCAAACCCTAACAGATCATAAAGCAGCCCTCTCATGAGAGTGAAGCTGACTTGAAAAAACATGAGCAGCACACACTCAAAGAACTCATTCCCAAAGAGGATACTTACAACAACAAAAAATTTCCAACACTGCTGAAAAAGGTATCTATTACAGATAGAAAAAATAATTTTCACATTCTAGAAGTCCTGGAGTAGTACAAAGATATGTATTATTGCAAATTGGTCTTCAATAAACAAAGACAGACTTCGTTTTACTCTGTTTCCACAGTAGCACAAGGACAGGAAAGATACTGACTGGGTATGAATTTCACTCCAACGACTTCATCTTGAGGTTGGAGTGGAGGATCAAAGACCTTAGGCATGCAGAAGGATGGAAGAAAGGAGAGGAAAAAAGCATAACAACAAGAGAAAACAAAAGAAAAATACTTCCGTTTGTATAATGAACTATATTTAAGAAGGGAGGGTGGAGGCACACAAAAGGAAACAGAAGTCCATGAGTGTTCAATTCCAGTATTTCCATGCGCTCTACATCCTCTGATTTCACTCTTCAACTGCTATATCCTATATACTTTCTCTTCCTATTTTACAACAAAGCTGTTCTGGGAGAGAAAGTTATTTTTTTCACTGAGAACAAAGAAAGCCTCCATGACAGCATTAGGTGGCAATTGCTAATCAGCAATTCACTATGTTATCTGTATTCAAATAAGAGGCCGAACTGGCAGTCAAATAAAAAAGTGAAAATAAGAGATGATCTCAAGTTTGCTTTGCAAATCCACCTCACCTTAAAGTGAGAAGGCTTACTTCCTAGATTTTGCTAACTTACCTATAGTAAACCTGCTACCATACATTCAATTCTGCTGTACAGAAGCATTAAGAGGTAAATTCCCCAACAGTAGTTCATTTGCAGTTTTCAAGTCCAAAGTACAAATTACGATCTATTATGCTTCCTCTGATCGTGCTTAGAAATCTGGACACATCAGGATCCTAAATGCATATTAGTAATTTCTAACTTACAAGACGCAAGTTAAACAAATCATTGCCCTCAAATTGTGATTCTGTATTGACACATTTCATCAATCACAAGAAAATGCCCATGCAAACTGTGTCTTACCTTATCCTTTTCATGGGGAAGGAGACACACTGGAGGCAGACAGGAAAGAGACTCAAAACTCTCCTTCCCATCAGCATTAGTGGTTGCTTTAGTGTTGAGTTGGTACAGAGGTCCATCTTTAAGGAGCCTACCATGGCCAACAGCACGTTTGACAGCTAATCGTAATTGCTGGTGAAAAATGGAGGCAGCGCTACCTCCAAATAATGCAGACACATCTTTCTGACCTTTCAGAAAGCGCTCAATGTTCTTCAAGGACGAGCCACTAGACTCAGCCAAGCCCTCAATTGCCCGTTTGATAAGTTTATTCCAGTCCACGTTTGGTTTACCATCCAACTTGCCATGGTTCCGAGGCTTCGGAAGTGCTATTCTCCCAGGATTATCAGGATCCTTGTAGGAGTTGAGACCCTTGTTGGAGACTTTTAGAATAGTTCCATCTTTAACACTCAACTCTAACTGTTCCAAAACAGTTTTGCGGTCCAAACCGTGTGAAGATGACACTGCATTGCATATCCTCTCCTCTGAAGGACGCTGTTTTTGCTTCTTTACCTTTTTGATTGCCTCCAAAATCCACTCTGTATACAGCGGGTTGGCGAGTTTTACCATGGTGAAGAATTCTGTATATCCATAGAGTCGTTATCCTTTATCCCGATGCTGAACAAGTTTCACACGATGAGAAAACAGATTCTCGAATGATGGGAACCAGCTAACCATAGCATACACGTTTTCTGTTCTGAATTACTCCTCCTTTCTCAAACATTATTTGTTTTCACACTGAAGAGAGGAAAGCAAAACAATTAGCAATTTGATCATTCTTTCCAATAAATCCCATAACAGCTTCAGAGAACGTTTTTCTACAAAGGTATAAAGATTTCAGCATATCTCACCTCAGCTGCTGGTGTGCACACTCACAATCAGAAGAACTGTAACATTAGGCCTGGAAGAAAACAAGGAGAGAGACATTTCCAAAGAACAGTTAGAAAAAAGAAAAAAAAGAAAAAAATTAGCAGCCAACATTAATTCATTAAACACATAGCAGATTTTTAATCCACTACTACAGTTCTGAAACACTGAAATAGTACTAAAGGTTTTATCTTCACTACTAATAAACACATGCTTTAACACTGAAATAACTCCATACAACCTAGAGAAAGAGAGTCTCCTCTTTTTATTTCAATCCCTAAGTCAGTATAAATTCTATACCAAGTTTCATATCATTGCTGAGCACAAACTAAATTAATATTTTTGGAGAAAAAAACCACAAACCACCCAACAAAGATCTTAAAAAAGCAGCAGCTCTCTTCATTTTTGCATAAGGAAGATACTGCCTGAAACTTCAACAGAAAGCAGTAGGAATAGCCAAGAGCCTTGAGTAAACAGCAAGAAACTTTCAGAGCTCTTCTAGGAGCGTAATCATAGGTCTGATTCCCTCCTGCTAAGAAAAGCTATGACAGTTGTTCCATCAAGAAAAAAAAAAAGTGAAGAAACGCAGCTGGAGATTGTAATTAAATGTTCCACTTTCAGAGACCATAGAAAAAAAGAATGCAATGTTATAATCTTCAGTATAGATGAGGCACACTGAAAACACTTGAGGACAAAGTAACAGGTGACCATACACAATGAGGCAGGAATGCTTATGACACTGCTAATTAAAGATGCAGATGGAAGGGTACGGGGCTTTAGTTGGGTTCACAGCCTGTAGTTGTCTTTAACAAAGACTTTTTCTAAGTTTTATAACAGTGTGTTGTGCTGAACTCCTACTGCAAAAGTACACTAACTGCGAAGGATTTATAAACTGTTTATTACAAGGAATAACAATTTTCTGCAAGGGAAGTTTTAGTCATGAGCTAGTCATCAACACAGTTCTCCTGTTCTGCTTTCTAGTAAGTATTGAAGAATTTATCAACACACAGAACACATTTGCATACAGACATCAAACTCAATTGCACAGCTCCATACAGCCAGTACCGGAAAGATTCAGAACTACCGTTTAGACCAGAAAGGACGCAGCGCTTGCCTAGAGTTCTTTTACCCTGCAAACAACAGATGCAGAGAGAAATATGGTCCCCGAGACCTGCCTGCCTTGCAAAGCGAAGCTGCGCTCCCGGGGTGCCCAGCAGCTAAGATTCCGGGGCCAGGGAGGACGCAGCGCTCTGGCCCCAGCAGAGCTTCCCTGCGCAGGACGTTACGTAACCGCCCGGCCAGGCTGAGGCGATACCGGGACGGTCCCAACGCCGGGTCGCTCGTTCGCTCTCTGCCTGACAAGCGGCCCCTGCACCTGCTACCGCTCGTCCCCATCCCTATCCCGGACAGGCCCCGCACACGGCGCCCCAAGGGGCGCACTGCCTCAGTCGAGGGACTAGCACCAGAGGAATCAAGAGAAACGGGGCGCAGGCCGCAGCCCCGACAGCCAACCCGGCCCCAAACCGTTCTTCGCCTCCGCGGAGACGGGTAGTGCAGCCCGGCTCCTTGTACCGGTTCGGCAGGGCCCGCGCCCGCGCCCGCCTCAGCCGCGCTCTCTCGCGCCAGAGACAGAGAGGAGCTCAGCCCGCGACCCCCCGACCTGCACCGCCCGCCTCATCCGCGCCGTGCCGTGGCCGCCACCTCCCCAGGGTGTAGGCCCGGCAGGCCCCAGGGGAGCGAGCGGCCGGGTCCGGGCCTGGCGCAGAGCGGCGGCGGGGCCGGAACAGGCCGCGAGCCTGGAGCGCCCAGCGGGCCTTCCCCTTCCCCAGGCCACGAAGCTCGCCGGCCGCCTGTCTCCGAGTTCCCCGGCACCGGGCACCCGAGCCGGGGTGGTCCCACCGGCGCTACTTACCGAGGCCTGCGAGAGACGGGAACCGAGAGGCAAAGGCCGGACGGCGGCGAAGCCCGAAACTGACACGGCGGCCATCTTGGGTCCGGAGCTCTGCGGCGGGGGGAGGGGGCGTGGGAGGGGAACAGCCCGCGGCGGGCGGGGGCGCGCGCGGGGAACAGCGCGGAGGGGCGGGAGCGGCCGCCGCCGGGAAGAGCCGCGGGGACGGGGGCTGCGGCAGACCGGGCTCTCGGCGGGGGCGCGCGGCGGTGGGAGGCGGGGCCGTTCCTAGGGCGGCCAGGCCGCCGCCCCGGGGCCAGCTGCTGAGGGCGGCCTGCGGCGCCATGTGAGCGGAGTGTGTGGGGCCGGGGCGGGAGGGCGGCGGCGCTCGCTGAAGGCTGACTGGAAACAGCGTTTGGGCGGGAGCCGCGAGAGCGGCTGCCGACGGGGACGTCTCGCTATGGCTGTGGGGAGCCCTCCGCACTCCGAAACCGCGAGGCCGCGACTGAGGGTACGGCTACCGGTTGCTTCGACCGCCGAAAACCAGGCGGGAATGACTGGGCGGCGGGAGGGCCTGGGCTAACGATCGTACTCTGGTAGGAGATGGTTATAGCCTCTAAGGCAGGAAATGCATCTCTGGGGCTTCATTAAGTTTGCGCTTGGAACAGCGACTCTGGGCTTTTCTGACTTAAAGGTAGCAAAGTGATGTGGAATTCTGAAATAACGATGCCAATTAACTCGGGAGAGCGGGTATGCCTTGCCTGTACCTCTCAGCTGTGCGCTCTATCCTTAGACATCTTTGTGAGGTAATTTGTATAACTTTCTGACTTCTTTGGCGCGTTTTAGTTTGTAGAGTAAAGCTATGCTGCCAAAGCTTTAGCTGTTGTACACAGAAATAATTTGGGAGCTATCTAGGTACTTTGGTCTTGGCTCTGCAGAGCTGGCTGCTTGTCACCGCAATCAAAAGGTGCCTGTCTGAGAACAGAGGTCCGCTCTTGGCTAATTTATAGAACAGCATGGTTCTCCTCTGCTCTGCAGAGGTATAACGTTGGACTAGCGTGTGCTGTAAGTTGGCAGAAATGAGCAAAGAGCAAATTCTCATTTTACAGCATCCTCTCCTAGGTTATATTTGATTGAAAGAATCTCATAGTTATCCGTTCTGAACGGTTATGTGCTGTGTGCAATTCTCTAACCTTTCCTAACCTCTGAGTCAGTTTACCAGTTGTGTATACACATTATAAAGTAGGCTTTTTTCACCGTTGCCTTAAAGGACAGCTATTGTGTAAAGTTTCATGTGAGCTTCTCTTTTTAGAAAAGAAAAAATCTTAAGAAACATTGTGGAGACAAAGTTGATAAAGCAAACTTGTGATGTTTTCTGAATGGCTTTGTTTAGTGTGTTGAGGTGAGTAATTTCTCTTTTGAGCAAGAAGAACTCTCTTGGTGTTTTAACAGAATAGGTCTTTCGGTGCAAAAGTTAAATGTTCTCAGTGAGTTACTTATTACTTGAAGCCAATGGAGTTTGAGATGCTATTGTACAAGGTACTGTACAAACAGTTCTGTTTTGCCACGCAGACTATAGATGTCTGGCCTTGTCTTGTCAGAGTTGGGTTCTCCCACCTCTTCCTGAGTCTTCAAAATTTGGGTGGTTCTATGCTGCATGGCTTCCAGTGCCTTAAATTACAAGGCTGTGGTGCTATATTCAGAAAAGTTAATGGAGATATAAATGTAATTTCCAGATAAGAAAGTAATGCAAGACTAAGAGGGTTCAGTATGTAACAGTTGGCTTCCTACAACGCAGAATATCAGTCTGTGGACTCTATTCTGTTTCAAAACTAGCAGTAGGTTATTATTAGCACCCTTGCAAAATTAATTTTGTTGACTATTATAAATTTTTAAAATTATCTGTTTTCTTCTATTCTTTTTTATTTTCACAGCACGGGCTAACAGTTAAATCATCAGAATTCCCGCATATGGCAAACTACAGATGGTAAGGAATTGTTTTATCATAAAGATAGTGCATGGTTTGGCAACACCATTTTGTAGCACTGCTCTTTGACTGCGCTTAGGTTTCTCTGGGGGTTCATGTGCTGTAACTGAAGTATAGTACCCTTCAATGAGCAGTTTTCAGGCTGTCAGTAAATTAACCAGCAAAATGAAATTCTGTTCTGGCAGCATCTTCTGCCATGCTCTTTTTTTAAGTTCTAGTTCATATAAGTTCCTGAGCCACTGTGGAGACTGACTTTCAGAACAAAACATGATTTTTGTGCTAACAGTTTGGAAGCAGCCAGGCAGCGTTTCTGCAGCAGTAAACAGTGGTGTAACTGCAAATTGTTCTCTGCAGGTGCCAGCAAGATACTTTAATAAATCTGTCTGATACTAAAGCAGAATTGTATTTCCCCTTTTCCCTCAACAACCTTTTCCTTTGGTGTGCAGGAATAATTGATTACCCCACGGCTGCTTTTGTACAGGCACCAACATTCTTGATGGCTAAAGAAACTTAAATAACGGTAGGAAAAAATACAGACGTGACAACATCATGAACTGCGTAAAACACTAACAATTTTGATGATGGGTGCGAGCAGTTGGAGGGAAATGGCAGGTTTTAAACAGTATATAATATGGTCAAAACTGAATTGCATTTCATGAAACAAAAAAGAAATGCCTGTATTGAAGAGCCGTGTCCCATGACTGTTGGTTTTAAAGTCCAGGTTAAAAACAGAAAGGTTTGAGTTTCTTGGAGAACCAAATGGATAAAGGCTTTATGTTGTTGATCAATTTAACTATGTGCTGCTGCTTTCTGTCCGCGATACCTATATGACTCCCATTAATACAGTCTCCAAGAGCCTCATAGACTGATACAATAATCTTCACAGTACTTTTGTATTAAAAGTAATTATATTAAAATCATAATTATTGTAAACTTAGAAGTGCTGTAATTAAATGACAAATTATTACCCCTTTGTTGCTCTCAAATTCGTTACAGTAATTTGAATTAGATATTTTTAAAAAAAAATTGATGTTTAAAAAATGCATTTGATACAAATCATGACCATGAAAGAAATTAATGTGAGTTGTTTCTCCTTCTTTATTTTCTGCTATAGCAAAAAGCTCATCTAGTGCATGTTGAATTATCTAATACTTTAAATAAGTATGTGTGATGCATACAGTAGTATTAAAAGGTAATGTCAGAGTGAATAAACTGACCACTGCCCCATTTTGGGGGAAAAATAGCTACAATGTATCAATAGAAAATAAGAGCCAATATAAACGCTCAACTGTGCATTTTTTGCATTCTGACATGATCAGTCCATTCAGCTTACTCATCTTCCAGACTTGGTGATATCACTGCTTAAACGATTTGCTCACAATCATGAAGCACAGTCAGGTGTAAAGACTCAAGTAAAGACCTGAGTCTTTCAATGCTTATGCAGCAGTCCTAACCAGCAGGCAGTCACCTTCCTTCCCACGTAATAAAGGTTGTTTGCTTGGCCAGCTTGTGTAATGGGATAAAAGAACTTCTTTTGTTGTTGTTGTATTTATGTTTGTTCCCAGCAGAGTACTAAAATTGGAAAATTATTTGCAATGGCACTGCCTGACTCAGAAGTCCGGAGACCTGCAATATGAACATGAAGCCCCCTGTTCTAGTTACGCAAAGGAATCGCTTGGCATAGAGTGTAGATGATTTTGCATGACAATTGTCATTTTTATGCCAGCTGTATTGTGTTTTCCGTAGTGTTATTACTCCGTGGTGAACAAACCAGCAAAATAATACAGTGGGAAACATTTGACTAGCTACTCCTCACGGTAGAAACTGGGTTACTTAACACATTTCATAGACTATACTAAGATGTCTACCCTAAAAAAAGGGTGCCCCTAAAAGTAGAAGCAGGCATCTTTTTTTAAGGCCGCAGACTCTGGTATCTCCAACGTGGCATGCAATTCTGACCACCCCATCCGGACAGCCTGGGCGAGCGCCTCAAATCGGGGAGAAGGGAGACGTGCAGCAGCCTCCACGTGTGCGGAGCCCGGGCCGGTAACTGCTGAGCAGTCGGAGCTGATGAAGGCGCGGAGGGGTGGGTGTGTGGGGGGGTGGGTGTGTGGGGGGGTGGGTGGGAGCGGGCGTCCCTCGCCTTGTCCGGCACGGCAGCAGCCGGGGCTCGCCGAAGCTCCCTGCGCGGCCGTGCCCCGCGGCGCCCCCTGCCGGGCCGCGGCGGATAATGTACGCTGTCTGTGAGCGGGGGGGAGGGCGGGGCTTCCCTTCCGGCAGCCTCAGCTGGTTGGGCGTTGCTGGACGCGTTCCCGGACTTGTCTGGAACCCGGGCAGGCTGCTGTCCCAATGGAAGCTGAGAGGAGCGTACCGTTTCTCTGGCGTCATCATCCGCCCAGCCTCTCCTCGGCCTATCAGGTGCGGCTGTTAGTGGGTCACCCAGTCAGAGTGCTCGCTGCTAAACCCCGCCCGTGAGGTTAGGGGGAGTTTCTCGCGCGGCCAATCCGCGCGCTAGGGGCCGGGGCTTGTGACAGCAAGGACGCGGGCGCGAGAGGGCTGGCATTTGTGAGGCAGCGCGCGCGGAGGGGAGGCCTCGCTCCGGCTCCCGCCGCAGGACGGCCCTGTCGTGTGGCCCGCCCGCCGCAGACATGATCCACAGCCTGTTCCTGATCAACGCCTCGGGGGACATCTTCCTGGAGAAGCACTGGAAGAGCGTCGTCAGCCGCTCCGTCTGTGACTACTTCTTCGAAGCGCAGGAGAGGGCCTCGGAGGCGGAGAACGTGCCGCCGGTGATCCCCACGCCGCACCACTACCTCCTCAGCGTCTACCGACACAAGATTTTCTTCGTGGCCGTTATCCAGAGCGAGGTGCCGCCTCTCTTCGTCATCGAGTTCCTGCACCGCGTCGTCGATACCTTCCAGGTACGGCTCCTGCGGCCGGGGGAGGGGGGGGCGAGGGGTGCTGTGCTCCTGCTTCAGCCGAAGGGCTGGTTGGTGTGCGGCGAGGAGCTTAGAAGAGGAAAAGCCCCACGTCGCTGCCGTGTTGTAAAGGAGAACGGGGCTTGCGTGTGTGTGTGGAGAAAAGGGAACCCTTCAAATTAGCAGCAATTAGTTTTCTCTTTTTCATATCCTCTAATTCTCATCCTGCACCTGTGAGGATCTAGAGGTCTCGAGGGCTCGCGGTGGTTAGGAATGTACTGCCTAGCATGATGATGGATTCCAGACCAGCCTATGCTCACAGGAAGGACCTTTCAGCAATCAAGATTTTTATTTCTGTTTTGCAGCCTTGTCTCTTCTGTGAGCTGCAAACTAAGGCCAAGCTGGCCTAGTTCTCTCTCACAAGTAGTTTTTACGATTCATAGCCATGTGCTTTATTCAATTAGTGACAACTTACCTATGTGCTTACATTTAGTGATATTTCTTGGAAGTGTATTTGCTTCCTAGAGAAGTGAGTTACTGGAGTTGCCCCAGAGCAGCCATATTCCCTCTGTGCTATAGCTGACGTGACTGCCAGTCAGTTTAGGGAAATAATGAAGATGTCTGACTTCTGCTTGCCAACAACAGGATTGTGAGTCTGGATTTGAAATGTCTTGTGACTAGCATCCTACCAGAATACAGGAAATGTGGGTGCTTGGTCAAACAAGTATCATGTGAGCTTTTGCTTCCAGGTGCCAATCAGAATGTTAGTGTAGGTTGAATTATGTTTTGCTGGATTCAGGGAGTGGATTGGCTATTCAGGCTAAAAATGTATTATGTCAGTTGCTTAAGTCTTGTTTTTTATGAGGGGGCGAGGCGTGAGTATGTCTTCACTGGCTCGTCCGTATGTTAAAATCTGACACGTCTGAAAAAGAAATAGTGTTTGTAGCGCAGGACTAGGAATCCTTGATCATCTCAGTTTATGTATACTCATGCTTTGTGCAGAACGCCTGATCTCTTTAACTGCTCTAAGTATCTAGAAGCTCAGGTTTGTGTTTGCGTGTGCATGCTCGCTCACTCTCCAGAAAGATACATGAAGTCCTATGAGTAAATTACGTATTGAATTTTAAAAATTGCTGAATTATTTGGATTGCTTCCTATAACGTATGCTGAATCTTGAAAGATCTCCACTTGGTTTTCTATACCTATGTTGTGTTACAGATTTAAAATTTGACTTGGTATATTTACTGCAAACTTTAATATTGCTAATTGTTGTTTTGGGGTAGGAGCCGAAGAAACAGTAATCAATCTGGGGAATAAACTGGTCTGTCTATTTTTATGACCTACATTCTAAGATTCTGCTTTATGCACCTCTTAAATTATGAGGGAGGAAGGGTTTGTTACATGGATAGAATTATTTTTCAAACTTTTCAGAATACTGGACTTCTGCTATTAGCCTAATATATCTTAGGATGTGTAAGCAGTCTGTATACCCCAAGCAGTATCGGAATGAAAAACCACAAGTAGTGTGTTAGCTGGACTTCAGAAATGTTCTCCTACAAAACAAACATGGCCTTAGGCAGAATATGCAGGGAGTTTGAAGCTGTGCTTCCCCCATATTCCACATCAGGATAAATTCTAAAAAAAAAAAAAATACTTACAGAATTGAAGTTAATAATTGTATTACTGCCTGTCGTTCGGGAGCATTATAACAAAAGTAAATGAAAAGCTTCGATGAGGAGACGTTGAATTCCTTAAACAGCAGTGCTGCACAGTTAAAATATTGAAAGTAGTGTAGATAAAGACTAGGGCAGCTGAGGAAGGATATATAATACTGGAGCCTAACGAAAGGCATCACTGCATGCAAGTCAGTAGTGGCTGCAGGAAGTAAGTTTTTCTTATTAATATTGCTGCTTAATTGGTTGCAATTGAGCCACTTTCAAGTGCTAATTAAAAGAATCCCTTAGCTATCAAAGGGAATCTTGTTATATAGAAACGAATAGGGCAGCGGCAGAGGTATGCTCAGAGTTTGGCATGCCTGTTGGAATGGTTAGTTTGTCTGATGTGCTTGTACTAATAGATGGAGTTTCAGTGTTGTTTCACCTCCTCCAAGCAGCAGCTTGATTTATTTCTGTGTGGGAGGACACTGAAGTGAATGATCACTAAGACTCTATTTCAGAGATTGTTGAGTAATTATTTCTTTTACACAGGATTATTTTGGTGTCTGTTCAGAGGTGATGATCAAGGACAATGTTGTGGTGGTTTATGAGGTGCTGGAGGAGATGCTGGACAATGGCTTTCCATTGGCAACAGAGTCTAATATTCTTAAGGAACTGATAAAACCTCCCACTATCCTGCGAACAGTTGTCAACACCATAACAGGTACAGGGAAACAAAAAGTAGATAAACCGGGGAGGCCGTGTGGCAATATTCCTTCATCAGTAAATTAGGACATGGACGAATAAAATTTATGTTGTCCCATATCATTCTAAATGCCAGCATAGGTGTATTTAGGGAGTTCTCTGTGGGTGCTTTGCTTTGAGGTTCCTTCCAGTTCCAGCACCAGCTGCACTTTTTTTTTTATTATTAAACTGAAACAGACAGATTACGTTTCCAGTTACAGCCATGACGTGACTTCCTGGATGAGTTAGTTTGGTGTGGTTTTTTCGTTGGGGTGGCTTTTTGGATTATTTTTTTTTTTGTTTGTTACACTTTTCCTTGCCTTATTGTAGTATGTTTTAGAGTTGAATGTAAGAGAGGTGTAAATTGTGGAATACAGTGATTCTGGAAGAGTAGCTGCTCTCCTACAAAGAGATAGAGGTTCTCGGGGATTAAGTACAATTAAATTATATGAGACCAAGAACTTGTTCTGGAGCATTGTCTAACTTTTGTGGTTGTTGTGATTGCCTTTCTTTTTCTAGGAAGCACTAATGTGGGTGACCAGCTTCCTACTGGACAGCTATCAGTGGTGCCTTGGAGACGTACTGGTGTAAAATATACCAACAATGAGGCGTATTTTGATGTGATTGAGGAGATAGATGCAATCATTGACAAATCGGGTATGGAAGTTGCTTCTGGCTAAGACGAGTGTAACATGTCCTGATAGTGCCTGAAGAGAGATTTAGGTTTTCAAAGAGAAGCTCCCTCATCTAAGTGTGGGAAGCTCTATTCCTGTTCTTACTCTGGAACGTTGCCATCTTGTAGGTGTTATTCAGTCAAAAATTTTAGAAAGGTACCAAGGTTTTCACTGGTCCTTGTTCCCGAGGTCTTGTAAGCAATTCTATGTTGGGAAAATAGAAGGTGAGTGAAAATTGTGCATAGTGCTATCTCCTTAGTTTTTGTGCATCTTAGTCTTGTTAGAGTTGGGAGCTATTGTCATTGGCCATTAAATTGGACATTGCTGGTGTTAGTGGTTCTTATTTGTACGCACCTTCTCTAGAAGTCATTGGGAATGGAGAAGAATGTTGAGCGGGCAACCTAATGAGCCATGACATTTCATAAAGATGATAAAATTCTTTCCTCCCCATTGATAGATTTTTCCACATTGGGATTTTTTTGATCAGGTTTGCATAACCTCCTGTGTTTACTGTTGCAGGTTCAACGATTACTGCTGAAATCCAAGGGGTGGTTGATGCTTGTGTCAAGCTGACTGGAATGCCAGACCTTACCCTCTCCTTTATGGTAAAGCTCAAGGATGTATCTTTACTTAAGTATTCTGAAAAGGGTTTCCCAGCCCTGCTACTAGCATCTCAGTCTCATGCTGATGGATTCCGGTAGGTCAGAAGCTGAGTATGCCAAACAAAAAAGAACTGACAATGGAAACTCATAGTGAACTTCAGCAACTTTGAGCCTAAAGGTTTTATTTTCAGATTCTTTGTTAGAAGTACTTTTAGTGTGTGCTGTGACTAAGTTTCTGAGATACAGTGGTGCTTTAGGCAGATATCCTAAAGGGCCATCTTTTTTTTATGAGTATGCATCAATGTAATTGTTTGACACGACTAGATTTTCTAAAGTAGGATAGAGGTTACTGACTACTGCTATCTCACAGATGTAATGGCATCAAATAGCTTAACATGTCTGAATGTAGATACCTTCAAGTGGACAGAGTGTGTCAAATGGTAGGCCCTTCACAGATAGGAGACTGAGAAGAAGAAGAGGTTATTTTAAGTAGTACTGCCTTCACTAACCTTGTGACTTTCTTTTATTTCAGAACCCTCGGTTATTGGATGACGTCAGCTTTCATCCATGTGTGCGTTTTAAGCGCTGGGAGTCAGAGAGAATACTCTCATTCATTCCACCTGATGGAAATTTTCGCTTGCTTTCCTACCATGTCAGTGCTCAGAAGTAGGTGATGAATGTAGTGCTGTGAATTATGAAATTTGGATCTTCCTGGCTAAGAAAAAAAAAAAGGGAATTGCTTTTAAAGATCGGGTGACATGTTGTGCCAAATGAAGTAGAGGTGCATAATAACTTGCACTTTTTTAAAACACACATTTTCACCTTGTTTGGAGCAGTGATTTTGTCACTTCTTTTTGGTCAGCCAGCATTTTTCAAAGACTAGGAGCAGATGAACCAACTAGAGAGGGAAAGAATTAGGCAGTATGGAGTAATCAAGCTGTTGATTTCCTATGTTTATAAAAAACCTTTTAGAATAAAAGAAGATAGTTTGGTAATCTTGTTGGCTTTTTGACATCTCTTAATAGAACTACAAGTTCTTGTCCACTGTTTGTGCTCTTTTCTAGAAGCAGCTTACCAAGTACAAATTAGGGTTACAGATGTTAAAGCATTTTGTTAGCCTTTGTCAGACTTATCTCAGGTGAAATGAGTGGGAAATCCAACCAAAAGCACAAACAGGAAGTTCAAGTGCTGCTGCACTGCCTGGAACTACTTGCCAGCTTAGTTGTGATGTGGAAAAACATTCCTCACCCTTTGCTCAAGTCTCCTGTTATATTGGAAGTAGTTACCTGCCCTGTAGACAGGTAGAAAACTAAAGATACGGCAAGCTTGATTTTAAAAAAAAAAAAAAAAAAAAAAAAGTGTAATTAAGACTTGAGAATAGGATTCTGACTTTACTCTTAGATCAAACAAATGAGTGTAGGATTTCCTGCTCTTTTAAAGAGACTGGTTTCCAGTGTTTTCAGTGTAGAAGGCAAGGACTGCATCAGGAAAAGCAAAGAAGGTGGCAAGATATTGACAAGGACTTTCTGTTCATGTCTTTATTCTAGTCTTGTGGCAATTCCTGTCTATGTTAAACACAACATCAGTTTCCGTGACAGCAGCTCACTGGGACGTTTTGAGATCACGGTGGGACCGAAGCAGACTATGGGAAAGACTGTAGAGGGAGTGATGGTCACTAGCCAGATGCCAAAAGGTGTCTTAAATATGACTCTCACACCCTCTCAGGGAACACACATCTTCGATCCAGTTACGAAGGTGAGAGGAAAGAGAAATTGGATACTATTTGTTTTTAATCTTTTTTACCTTTCAGGAAATGAAGTTGAGCTGTTAATGCTTACATTAACATTTCCTTGAACGTTGCTTTTCTGAAGGCAGTATCTTTTCTTGGGGTGAGAACTTTTTCCAAACAATTGCATACTAGAAGTTGTCTTAATCCCCACAACAGATAGCTCAGCATCCAAGTGGGTTGTAGTTCTGGTTGCTTGGTGTGTGCAGAAAATACAAGAACTGGTATTGTATTAGGCATTAGTCTGGTGGATGCCTTACAAACTTCTGCATATCTATTTGTCACACCTAGTACTGCACATTAGACTTGCTCTTTTGCAAACACAGAGAATTTGGGTTGGTTAGTGGGTTTTGATTTGTGTTGGGTTGTTCTGGTTTTGGTTTGGTGTGTGTTCTTCCCCCTCTGGAGTTCAATTCACCTTCCCCCCCCCCCCCCCCCTCCTTATTACAAACTTAAATTTGATGGTTTACCCATAGTAGAGCCTCAAGCAACACTGCTTCAGCCTCTTGGAAAGGAGGCAATTCTGCATTATTTTTGTTACTGTTGCACATAGGAAATGGGGCCTGTGGCACAAGTAGTGGAAATACCATTCATGGTAGGCTTTGAGGGAACCCCATGGAAAGAGAGGGAGAACAAAGGTCTGAGGCAGCTGCTCCTTAAGCCTGTACTGTGTCTGTCCAATATGAAAGGCAAGATACTAAGACCTTTCCATAAAGAAACATTAAAAGCTGTCATTGGAAGGGGACTCTTCTTTAGAGGGTGTTACTGCATTTCTGTTTCACTACTGCGTTTTCCGTTCCTTGAAGTTGCTGTCGTGGGATGTGGGGAAAATAAACCCGCAGAAGTTGCCAAGCCTGAAGGGGAGTGTGAGCCTGCAAGCTGGGACATCAAAACCAGATGAAAACCCCACCATTAACCTGCAGTTTAAAATTCAGCAGCTGGCTATATCGGGTAAGTGACTGTCAGGTAAAGAAGCTGAATATTCTCTGCTGTGTCTGTGCTCGCTCTGCATGTAGCTGAAGTAGCTCTGCAGGTCTTCTGAAGTACGTTCTATCTAAAACATGTTCTTCAAGTAGAAAAATTGTGTGCTTTGACTACAGATACATGAATTTGTTCTTTCTGATGCTCTGTGAAATAGCCTATGTACATTTCTCTGCATTTCATGCTTACAGAACTATGAAGAATTCTAGGGTATGGATGTGCTTGTAAAGAATGATTCTGACAATTAGCAGTTGTCAGCTTTTTTCTGTTCTGTTTACTGCTTGCTAAAACTTTCCCTATGCTTTCTGCACCTCTAGTATGATCTTCTGTTCCTTTATCCTGAAGGCTTGTCTACTTTGTTTGTGGCAGCAGTCAGTCTTATGCTGTATTTGTTTGCCTTTAGGACTGAAGGTGAATCGCTTGGACATGTATGGGGAGAAGTACAAGCCCTTCAAGGGGATAAAATACATGACTAAGGCTGGCAAGTTCCAAGTCCGAACCTAGAGGATCCCAATAGTGAGGAAGAGCACTTTCCTGTTTCTCCTGTTCCTGGCTGTTGGTTGCAGCCTCTTACCCCATCCATCTGTTTAGGGTTGCTCCCTTGCCTGTAGTAGCATGAGCAGGAGAGCCAGGGCTTAGGGTGCTGGCGAGCAGGGAAAAGTAAGGTTCACCTGAAACCATCTCATCCCTAGCTGCATCTGAAGTATTTGGAACAATGGCAGATAGGGGAGGTGTTCAGGTCCCTTGGGATTAGTGAGTCAGCTATGTAAGCTTGTATCACCTTCATTTTGCTGTCTTAAAGGAAATTCTGGGGGTTTATTGCCTTTTGTAACTCCTCTTCCTTATATTTTGGTTGGCTTTTATCCCTGTGTAGATGATACGAAGTTGAATTTCCACAAACCAACTCCAGTGTGATGGTCCGGCACTTACCCTTCTCCATCACTGGGCATTAGGGTGGAAAGCTGTATAGTTCTTGGCAGCGGAGAGATCATCTAGTCATTCTGCCTCAAAGGGAGTAGAAGAAGTGGAAAGGTAGACTGCCCTACTCAGGATGGGACGTTAAGAAGCCTGAGATTGGGAATGGTGCCACAAAAGGAGGAAGGGAAGGAGTGGCTGCTTTTTTTTCCTAGATATTCATAAGCCATCTTGGTCATCAGGTATCTTGAATCTCTGTAATAGGCTGGAAAGCCATCCAAATCTTAGTATGGTATCCTACGAAGGGCTGACTGTAGCACTTGTAACTGATGGGTGGTGACATCTGAATGTTGTTCTACTTCTCTTCTTATTTTGTCAGTATTCGAAGGTAGGGATTCTCCTAGCTTCTTTGGGGAGTCAGGGAAGAGACAGAGAGGCAGGAGAATTTTTGTGGACACATAACGCTCTGATGGAAATGGAAGCTGTGGCTAAATGAAGATGATCACTATCCTAGTAACTTGTTGGAACTTCTTTTTGTCTCTGCCTGCCTATTACAAATGAAGGTGATACTGCTGTTCTCCTGCTCACTGATGTCTTTGAGATAATTGTGTCCTGGTACCTTTGTAGTGTTTCTGGCTATCCTACCTCGTTCCAGTTCTGTACCAATCAGCTGCTGTGCAGGTGGATTCAAGCCTACGCTGGATTTTCCACTGGGACCATCTCTTCTGCAGGAGCTGTTGCTGCATCTGCCCATTCCAGTCTGTGCTGCATCTCTCTGTACAGCATAAATATGAAATGAGAGGCATCTGCACTGTTTGGTATTGTCTGTAATGTCCTCTTTGGCCACTAGATGCCAATGTGTTTTCTCTGTGGTAGCAGAAGTTGTCCCTAAGCTGCTGTACATGTGACTGCAGCATCTGTCAGGTGGCTGTGGAGTCCAGCATGTACAGTTCATGCTTGTGAACAGAATCAAGCTGACCCTAAATGAAGGATAAAATACATTCTGTTTTGCATGTGATGGATACTTGCAGTGGATGAGTGGCATCTTGTTTGTGGAACTGCAAGTTCCAGTGCAACCAATGAATGTCATAGCAGGTGGCCTTACTGCTGAGCATGTTCAGTGCAAATATAACCTTCAGCAAGGGCATCAATAAAATTAATTTTTACATGTCATCTGTGTCATTTCAGAGTGGTTTGTGTGGACTTTACAAGAAGGACAGTTTGTATTTCAGGAGGAAGGTAAATTATGCCAATTAGATTATGGATAAGTGGGTGCCTTAGGGAGATACGTGTCTTTATGCAATTGGGATTGTCAGCTTGGGACTAAGTCACTGTCTGAAAAGCTAAAATTAATTACTTTCTTGGTAATTTTTCTTAGTGTCTCCCAAGAGGAGTGCTGAACTCTTCCTAGAACCTCAGTGAAACTGTCTTTAGGAATGCAGTTGAACCATTTTTGTTTACTAGGTAGGGTTTTGGGTGGCAGGCTGAGGGCTGTGCTTTAATTATGAAGACAATGAAATACCTCTTCACTTTCCTGCTCCTCAAGTACTGATATTGTCCTTTGGCTTTGTAGCTTTGTTGATTTTTGGGTTTTTTTAAAGTATCTTTTCTTTCCTGCTCAAGTGGTTTAGGCTTCTTATATGCATAAAGGTGTCTGGCCCGTATGACAAGCTTTGTATATCAGTCTGAGATGGCTGCAAGTTGCTATGGAATGAAAGATGAAGCAGGGCAGAAGGGGGGAGCAGGGAACAACGTCAGTAAGATAACTTGGTAAAAATACGGAGTTGATTCTGGGCCCTTCTTTTAAGTCAGCCGCAGAGAAGACATCACAAGACGGACGAGGATGAAAGGAAGCAACCAGTGCAGATATGGCAACTACAGCTTGTGTAGCTTTCTTGTCACCTTGGATATTTCATGTAAGGGTATTTTCAAGGAGCTGGTAACGACTGTGAAGTAAAACTGTTCTTTGCAACTTAATTTTTGTAAGATGTATTTTTCTAAAAGATACCAGTATCAGGTGTGGTTCACTTACATTTTATTGGTGGCTGTTAGATCACATCAAGCTCAAATAATGTATTTAATAGACTGAATTGTGGAACAAAAGTTGCATTCCTGAGGACACTTACCTGTGTTACTCATTGGAACAGTTTTGGGTGTTTTACAGGCTGCAAATACTTGGCAGGCTTGTGAATGCCAGGATAGTGAGGCACAGTAGCACTTGGAAGTGGGTTTAAGGGAGAGGAATGGAAATTAATTTGTCTTTTTCTCAAGGTTAATGCTTAATAAAATACAATTAACACAACAACAACAAAAAAAAACATCACACAAAACCCCCCTGAACTGCGACACTTTTTTTTTTTAATGAACATCTTGGGGTTTTTTTTTTACCCTTCCACTGGCTAGAATATGGGACTCATTGCTGAAGCTAACTGGACTTACACCACAGTTTCTCTGAGGACATTAGAGATCTCTTTGAGGTCAGTTTCTAAGCTGGTAGCTAGAAAGACATGGACCATTTGTCAAGTTGCCATTTATAAAACCCATTTGAGGAAGTAATGGGTGTCCTTACCAAATCTCTCTCCTTGTACTTAATTATTACACAAGCTTCTCTATTAGACTAGAGGCTGTGCTTGTAGATCAGAGAGCTCCTTAAACCTGTGAGAGTGAACATTTTGAGTTACAATATTTTGAATTTCTCAAATACAACAGACTAGTTTTCTAGCTACTGTCCTGATTGATACTAAAGCTAAACTCCTGTAGCCTCAATATCATTTTTTCTTTTGTAAAATGGTAGTCATACTTGCTTTCTCTTACTTTATAAAACAATTAAACAAGAGAGAGTCTCTCAAAGAGGCTTAACTCTTAGGACATCCATAGATACCACTTAGCATCACATGGCAACTGCAATGCAAGTAAGTAATGCTTGATTACTGAGATTCTAGTTCACAGTGACTTGGTTATACCTGTCCTGTCTTCTGTTAAAGGACAAATGCAGCCTCGTGACATTTGACTTGATCTTTACTTGTGGCAGGCACCTAAAACTGCTACCATTGCACTTGTCCTTTGTTCTGCCCTGCTGCGCTAGAGAGAGCGCTTTTGCTTTCATATCACATGATAATGCATAGAAATTTAATAGTCAAAAAGTAATGTGTTGATTCTGTGGTAGATAAGGCCGGTGTTAATATTTTTACTTATTCCATAGTTATTTAAATATTTTCTTCCTACCAGGAGGAAAAGCAAGTGGAAGAATAGAATGTCCTAACAAGCATGCCATTCTGGATTTGCTCAGAGAGTTTAAGCTCAGACTCAGTTAATGAATCCGTTCCAAACTGAAAAAGCAAGGAGTATATTGATATCGAAATAAGCAGCCCACTTATGCTTACTTAAGCTTCCTAAGCTTTGCTCTTTCTATTGGAGTTAACCTGAAACCAGCTTAAAAGTAAAATGGTATAAGGACAGAGCTTAAGCCTGACTGGAATGTCTTGCCAATTTACAGCCAAATAAGATTACATTTGTCCCCTTTGCCTTCAGTTCACACCAGTTCCCAGAACAACATAGCTGCTCATGGGATACATGATGTTCTCTCTTGGTTTATTCTCTTGGGCCAAAATTTATTTTTAATTGTACTCATGGGATTTGATGCACGGATAAAGCTTGGGGATGTGGGGGGGAAAGGAGCGTTAGCTTCCAATAACCTGTAATAAGGAAAGGAGAGTAACTTGAGAATGTGTTCTTCCCACGTGTTGCAGTTTGTCTTTCTCTTGTACTGAAAGTCACAAGCATCTGTGCAAACAGGAAGCCCTGTCAGCATCCTTAAAGTACCCAGAAGAAATCCGTGAGGGCATGGCCACAAGATTGTGGATGGTTCATTTTGATTTCTCAGGGTTTCATGTTGTCCTGAATCCAGTCAAGATAACGATTCACATTTGTATAAACGCCAGGTATGTCTTTGCGGCCACAGCCTATTCCCCAGCTGATGATTCCAATTAGATACATACGATCATCCTTCATACAGACCAGAGGCCCTCCAGAGTCACCCTACAGAGAAAGTAGCAGGTTAGTAACAATCTCCTTTTTTGTTTGTTCTTGTGTTGTTTTTTTCCACCCCACTGGCTTTGGTGGTGCACTAGTGTCTATAGAAATACCCTATGTAGTACCCTTGCAAATCATGAGCTCTTAGTAACAGCGCTTTCACATAAACCACTTTCATATTCCAGACTCCCTCAATGCTCCTCTTATGGGGAGAGACACCAAAAAATCTACCGCTAAAGCATCTAACTTTGTATGGCGCTTATTTATTAAATGTAGGTGAGATGTTTATAAGAACAAAGAGAGGAATGCTCTTACTCAAGCTGTAAAGATCCAAGGTGTTTTATACTGCTGTGTGTAACAGTTAAGCAAAATTATTAAAGAGCTGTATAAATGGAAAGGATGTGGATTGAATGCATGCCCTCCGTTTTCCTCATGTTACAGCTGCTTGTTCTCCACCATCTTTTGGCCTTTATTCTTCTTTTTTCAACTTTTCATAGAGTGGCACCTCCTTCCTCTTACAGAACCTCCTGCTGAGTGTTTTGAATGCTCACATAAGAGAAAATAGTAGGAAATGCTGCTGAGGTGGAGTTTCCTGCTCAGTTTTGTGGTATTTCCTATATTTGGGATTTTCAGTTCTGGGTTAAGTGTGGCCTGCTTTCCCAGCTACGAGGGGCAGGGGAAGAAAAAAGAGTGAGGAGCCAGGAGTTCAGTTCTGTTCAACAAAAGTCTACTAGAACTGCCATGTAGCCAAATGCAGAACTTCTTTAAACTATTTTCTGAAGCTTTATGTTTGGTTAGCTCAGACTATCAAGGACAGACCTAAAGGGCAAAGAGGAACAGAATTGGGTTTACCTTGCAGGCATCATCAAGGTGCCTTGTGTCTCCTGCACATAACATATTGTCCGTAACTGTCCGGTTGTCTAGATGCTGTGTTGTGCACCGACTGGCTGGAAACAGTCTGACATGGCCTTCCTTCAGGTGTTCTGAATAGAATGGAGAAACTGGAAGAAAAATTACAATATAAATACGTATATGTGTCTCTGTATGTATGTGTATATGTATTTAAAAAAAAAAAAAAAAGCAGTTCAATTTCTGTAGTTTAGGAGAGAGTAAACAGAGGTAGCTGAGGGTGGGGTGGTAGCTAAACTAATATTTTCTTGCCAGAGGGTCTTTTTTAATTCTTGGGGGCTCTGCTTTGGTACTGAGAACAGCTTAAATCTAATTGAGAGAGAATATTGCTTTTTTGGCGAGCTTAAATGCTTAAAGAGATTTTTGTAGGCTCCAAATTGAAGACTGCTATGTTTCTTGAATGGATAAGGAGTCTTTGCAGAGTTACATCAATCAAAATGAAGTCCCAGGAAGTGCCTATGAAAATCACTAACTGTATGAAACAGGATCCTGACTTTTTAGTATTAGACTTGCGCTAACAAAAATCAGCTGCCTTATCGTACACAATACTGAGCAACTGGATAGGAATGTACTTTGTGTTACATTGGAATGGAAGGGATTATTTTGTGTGTTTTGGGTGTTGGTTTTATTCTCCTATGTAGCTGCAATTGCACAAAGCTGAAAGTTGGCAGGACTGTTGTTTTTCAGTCTAGTTTTGAATTACAGATGCAGCATCCTTTCCCTTTCAAAGAGTTTATCCTGCAGTTCCTGTAAGCTATGCCGAGGACTAGCTTTAAAAGCACTTTACACCACACTTATATGTTAAATCTTCAGGTCTGTTCCAAAAACCCTATGGGTTCAAATCATGATGAGGTCTTGTTATGATGGATGCCTCGCAGTCTCTATCTCAAAGAGTTTACAAGTTAGAGGAAAAAAAAGAAATTAGTAGGAAGTGCCAGTAAAGTAAGAGCTGGTTTGGTTTTTTTTTTGTTATAAATATAGGTCAGCCCGTGTATAATTTCAGAGAGATTCTTTTTTTCCTATTTGTTGTAGCTTACTTTAAAAGCATTTATCCAGCCTTTTAATATCTATCTAGGATTGTAATTTCTTTAGTCTTTTTGGGTTGGGGGGGGGGGGTTGGTTTTTTTTTGCTAATCACAGAACAGTAGGGGTTGGAAGGGACCTCTGGAGATCATCTAGTCCAGTGCCCCTGCTAAAGCTGGATCACCTAAAGCAGGTTGCGCAGGATCGCATCCAGGTGGGTTTTGAATATCTCCAGAAAAGGAGATTCCACAACCTCTCTGGGCAGCCTGTTCCATCACTGCACAGCGAATGTATCTTTTAGAATAATGCAACTACTTACAACTGTATGGTATGTTAAATCTTGACAGAAATGGATTTCTGTCAGAATGACAATATCTAAATGTACTCAGCACAGCAGAAATGTAGCAGCCCTGATGATTGCTAATTTTCTGTCTTTCCTATATTATCCATTGTGCCATTTTTTGTGTTTCTGCTGTTGGAGAGTATCAAGGAAGACTCTACTAGCCCATGCAGCTGACAGAACTCGGATGAAGTAACTTGCAGCAAAACATGTTTTTGTGTATCTCCCACTTAAGCATACATTTTGTTGTGCTGATATAAGCCCGTATAATAATTGAGGAGGTCACACATTAAGTGATGCTAAAGGTTTGATTTCTTTGAGAGCAGAGGACCCAAACTTTGGACCTAGTATCTTCTACTTATGGATAGACTTGTATCTTCTACTTACATTCTTCATTTTTGCCATAACCAGAGATCTCACATTCAGTCCAGTCAGGCAGCTGCAGTTCCGGTGTTGGGAGGCAGGCGGCACGGACAGTGTCTGTTTCAATAGCACAGTCTTCTGCATCTGAGCGCAACTGCAACAGAGCTGAAGAGGGAAAACAATCCCCACTTCATTAACCACAAACTTGAGCCAACCATGACTTTTCCAGTCACAAGGTCAGAAAAGTTCTTACCAATATCATTGTTGAAATTTTCTGAGTCAAATCTCTGATGCACAGTGTAGCTCTTCACTTGAAACTTTTGTTCGTTTTCCTCGGGAGTTGTTCGGGAAGTCCTACCCAGCACAATTTTCAGCTGATTTGTACTAAAGCTGAAGAACAAGAGAGTCTTACTTGCTTCCTGTGTTAACTGGAGTGGACCCTTCTCTTGAAGATGTGCTGTTGGAGCTTTTGCTTTTCTTATTTTAGTACTATACTACTTCATTACCCAGGCAGTTTGACCTCAAGTGTCCTATTTGCCTTTGTTTTTGCGCTAATTTCTTACAGCCATCATGGCAAAGGTCCTCTGCCAGCCCCTTGGTGTTCTCAAGTTTCAGATGGCTCTGCATCTGTATCAACAACTTTGTTCTTCTGCTGTCTGATAATTTGGTCTGGTACCTTAATACCATGCTGCTAGTTTGCCTGATAAATGCCTGTTTGTAATGCTCAGCACGATTAACTGTATAATCTTTAGTGTAGAATGACTTACTGGGATAAAGAGCTTTTTTTTTTTTTTTTTTTGTTTTCCCCAAGTCTTTTCCCCTTCCGGTAAGGCTATACTGGATGCTTCCATTATCTAGATTCCCCCCCCCCGACAATACTGAATCCTCAACTTACCCTTCCTCAAAACAGTGAGCAGCTGACAAAACCCAGCAGGAACTGATCAGAATTCCTCCACAGAGGAAGTGCTCTCCAGGTGCTCGGCGATACTTCACAAATATGGCAGCTTGCCATGGGTGAGCTGCAATGTCTGCATAGGAGCCACCTTTAATCCTGTACTGGTGTACTCTGTGCTGCCGTAAGCCACAGGTGGCTGTGGATGACAAACCCAGAAACAGGCTTTTTGTTCAGGGACTGTTGCTTTGAGTTTGGGTTAAGAGCCTGTTAGTCATCAGTGCATGTTGAGGCAGCCTGGTATGAACTGTTTAGCATCTGACTCATTCCTGTTTCCTAGGAAACTTGTATTCTGATTTGAAAAATACAGTAAGGAAACCATGCCTTTTCTCTCCTCCATTTCTGCAGCATTCCCTTCTGGCAGAGATAAAGGCACTTCTGTGAGACTGGAGCCACAGAATCTCTTTCTACTACTAAAAGCTTCCCCCACCCACCCCTGCTCTTATTTTACAGTAGGAGGCTTGAGTTTAATACAAATGACATGCAGAACAGTAATGCCTCAAAGAGAGAAGAATCAGGAGTCTAGAATCCTTACAGCAAGTAGGCACATTGCAGTACTCCCATGTGAGCTGATTTCCTTTCAGTACATGGCACCAGGGCTTGCTATCATTGTCAGGATTCCTGCAGCACAGGAAAGAGAAAAGCTATTTGTATTATCAGATCTGCATGGAGTTTGGGGAGACCTAAAGGTGGCAGACTGTGACCTGAACGTACTCTTTTTGATTTTTCTAGAGATACAGAGGGCCCTACGGGCTCGTGGAATTTCCATTTATGGAGTCTGATATTAGAAAAGCATAGATAGGTGGAAT
This sequence comes from Balearica regulorum gibbericeps, assembly GCF_011004875.1. Lineage (NCBI taxonomy): Eukaryota > Metazoa > Chordata > Aves > Gruiformes > Gruidae > Balearica > Balearica regulorum. The sequence continues at coordinate 1,343,249 of NC_046210.1, read as the reverse complement.
AAAATCACTATTGTCACTGGGCTTCATTCCCTGCAGTAATGTATTTCCTGTGCTTTAATAACACACAGAAAAGGCTAGAGCCCTGCCTCAAGAGTAGCACAAGGAAGTTTGGTGGGACTTTTTAAATTCTATAACTGACTACATACCGACAGAAATTGTGACTACCAAGGCCCAGCTGGTAAGCATCTCTTCTCCAAGCAGTATATAACTTGTTGACAAGGATTCGAGAATTCCACCTCAAACAGGTAGCTCCAGAACTGGTAACACTGTGGCTGCCTCGGTAATCTGTGCCTCTTCCAGATTTGCAGTTGCTGTTCCCAACTTCAATAAGAAAGCTGCATGTTAACCGATGGATGTGAACCTGTCAGCTGTACCTAACTGTGATTTCTGTCAAGGCACCTATGTAGTAGCTATACTTATCTCAGTCTTTCGGTGTCATAAATATTAAAAACTTAAACATGATTTAATGTGAGAGTCTCAACTTTTCAGGCTACAGAAATAGCACAAGTCCACAGAGAACCCTTAAATACGCAGTGAATCATGGAAGCTCTAAAGTCCATTCCCTGTCCCCCTGCATGTACCTTTTGAACAGGAGGGCACACTGCAGTGTTCCCAGATGTACTTTCCCCCTTTATAGATATAGCACCAAGGTCTGGAATCCTCATCTGGGTTTCTGAAAGAGTTATGATGATATGCATTATTATAAAGCTATTGTTATTAGTCCCATGTCTGTCATCTAGTTTGGTAACTTAATCCTGCTCTGCAGTGAAGACATGGACTGAACCATCAGAAGTCATTTGGATTCCTATTTTAATTATAAAATTGTGGAGTACGTGGAGGTGAGGATGAGACAGCCAGTAACTAGCAGGAGTGGACACCTTGTTTGTGCAGTTTAGTTCATGTGCATGAAGCACTATATTTTTAGAGTTTTGAGCAGGATCTGGAGCTGCAGGAAACTGGCTTACAAAGGGATTTTTAGGCACTGAGAAGGGACAAGGGAAGGACTATGGGGTGAGAGATGTATGCATTTTGTGGTCTGTCAGAAGCATCCAGTCTAGATAGATCTGAAGTTCAGCTGCGGCAGCTACAGAAGTTGCAATTGCTGCTCATGGGCTGCGCGGTGTTTGCACCTACGCAGAGTGTTCTCTGCTTGGCGTTAGACTGTTGCAAATAGCTGTTCCTTTGCACCAAGCTCTTAGACTGGGCTGAGTCCTGTGGTTCTGACCTGTGTGCCATCAGCCCCTCACCTGCAGTAGTTGTGATTGCCCAATCCTAGCTCAGCAGCATCCTCTCTCCGGCCGCTGTATGTCCGGTCCATCAAGCCATTGCTATTCCAATTTAAGCATTCAGTTCCACTCTCTGTCATGCTCCATGTACCCCTGTATGTTACTCCAGCATCTTTGTAGCACTTAACTTCAGTATCTGAACAAAAGAGAACAAAATGTTACTATAACAACAGCATCCCAAACTCTGCTTCCCCAGTCTCTCTTCTGTTTAAACTTGCCTCCCAGATGTCTTGTCTAGTGAGTTGGTGAAAATGCCTTGCCAGGCAGACTGTAAGTATACACAAAGGTCTTCAGCTCCAAAATTTAGAGTTTTATTAAGAGACACTGAAAACAGCCCAGGTGTCCTTCTTAGAAGTTCTTTTGAGTATTAGCTTTAGAATAAAAAGAGGCAATTTAACAGAGAGCCTAGTATAGAGCAGCAGCTTCTGGGTACCTCATCCTTCTGCGCTGCATAGCTAAAACCAGTAGCATTGTTCACGGTAATTCACATGGTATACTTGCCTATTTCACACTGCTTCCCAGAGAAACCTTGGTGGCACTGGCAGATGAAGAGCTGTGGGGAATAATATGCCTGTGAACATTGGCCCCCGTTGTAGCATTTATTTCTAGTGCAGGCTGTGGAATAAGCGAAAGCCAGGAAAAACTGTTAGATTTCACAGAATTAAGCAGCTGGCAATGTTTAACCATCTTTCCTCTCCTGTCGGTTTCCTTTAGCCTGTTTTATTTTTCCCTGCCTACCTGCTACTGTCATGTGCTTACAATCTTCTGGTGTAGTGCTTATATTCTTCCTTTGCTCCGTTCTCTCCACATACACTAAGAGGAGCCTTCCTCAGTCCCTTGCTCACCTCTACTTAGTCCTGCCTAAGTTGGTATATATTAGTATTTTCATTTCTACCCTACTCTATTTCAAGCCAAATTGTCCGTGTGGTAACTCCGTCCCTGATAGTGGAGTTCATCTTTAGGATGATTAAATGAATAATCTCTCATCCCCCACCATTTCCTTTCTCTTTTTCTTCATACTCACCTCTGACAGGCACAGTGTGGCAACGACTCCGACCACTGTCGCACCTACAGTATTCTATTCTGCTCCCTGAGAGCCTCAGCCAGGTCCCCCTGTGCTGGTAAATTTCTCCAGATGAATTGTCTGTGCACATGGCTGTAATTGGAGAAAGGAAATCCTCTTTTAGAGATTCAGGGAAAAGACCTGGCTGAGCAAAAGAACTCCCTTCTCTTTCCAGGAGAAAAGTATCTGTGATGCATCTGTCTAACAGGCTGCCCTTTTTCCTTCTTGGAACACAATTGTCCCATCTCTCTCACTGCTGTGTTGCTGTACTGTTCCACTGTTGACCGGCCTCTTTTTCTTTGAAGAAGAACAGAGGGAGGGGAAAACTTTGGTCTTTGAGTTGTGGATGGTATTAATGGTCTGGTATTTTGCCTTCTGAATCTGTCATCCAGATAACTGTAACATCTTTCAGACTCCATTCCCTCAGCATCATCTGCTTTCCCCTCCTCTGTTCATAAAGCTCCAGGTATCATGGTTGTGGTTTGCCTGGCTTACCTCTAGATCTGGCTCCCCGTTTGAAACGCATGCGTAAGCCCTGCAAGCAAAGAAGGTTAATTGTGTGAGTAACAGCTCTCTTAAGAAGACTGAGAGAAGAATTGCCTCTAAAGAGACAGTCCTCCTCTTGAGGTCTTGTAAATCAAGGGAGCTCTGAGCAACTGTCTGCCCTCCTTGTCAGACAGTGCAGTGAAAAGTGCCTGTAGTACCTCAGGGACTGAGAATTGTAAATCATCAAGTTGCCACAGATTACCAGGTGATTGCTTGTCATCTGAGCAGCGTGAACTTGGGATGTGCTGTACTCGCATTGTGTGTGAAGTGATTATGTGTTCTTGGGGCATTGCAAGCACTAACTAAAACTTGTCAGCTTTCTGCTATTTGAAGGAGGTTCAGGCAAATAGTTTCCAAAGAAGTAAATGTGAATAAGCAGTTATTTTTGTTCATTGACATGCAGTTTCCCCATAAGCCTTTGTAGCTTAATTACCTTTGAGAAATATATCTCCTGCAGCCAATTAAATAAAATATTTTGGATAAAGTTTTAAGGAGGAAACCAATTTAGAGAGATTCTTTGATCTGGTCACAAGAGAAAGAATAACATAAAAAGAAAGAGGAAGGCTGGGACAGCAATTCTTTGAGAAAGACTAAACTTTTTAGAATTGTGTATGGTTTACTCAAGCTGTGCAATGCAAGGCTTAAAGTGAGGAGACATGGGAACCATCGATGTCCAGTTGCGAGGGTAATGATGAAGGTGATGACAATAGAAAGAAAATTAAAAGGTGCTCACAATGGAACTCTTACTAACAGTTAAAGGTGACAATGAACAGATGCACCAAGAAGATTTGGAGAAGACTTGCTTACTGAAATGAAAACCAGCGAGGATAACACGTTACTGGAAATCTCAGCTTAGAGGTAGGCTACTTTGTAAGGTTTTCCTTTCTCTGGTTTTTAGTGACATAAACAGATTCTCCTTCTGTCTGATGCAGACAGCTGGAGTCAATGGTAAGGAAGTGCTGCTGAAAACGCAGGACAATGGCAAGAGCATTATTTGATGCATTAGCCTCTTACCTGGCATTGAGCAGTCATGATTGCTCCCACCAGCAGGAGCAGACATGGGAATTTGCCTTCCATTCTAAGTGTTTTCCACATCACCTCCAAATCTCAAGTTATCTATAGAGACAAATTAAAAATAAGATGAGATTCAGGTTAGTGAATAATAACTAAATATAATACCTAAAATACTAAATAAATGAGATTCAGGTTACTAAGGCCTACCTAAGAGATCTCTTGCAGGGGCACAAAAATCTGCTCAAGGGTCAGTCTGTAATAACAGTGGTTTAAGAGGATTTGCATTTTCTGCACAGACTCCTTATTTGGGTGAGAGTGAGGACTTCTCTCTTGTGTAGAGGATGCATTGACAAGGAGACTTTGGTCGATGATAGGTGAGGACAGCACTGCTATGGTTTTGATTTTCAGTATTTCTATAGCTTCTCCCCAGCTGAGCTTTTAGATTCTACTATTGTCATGTGCTTTTGCCAAAAAGGGAGAGTATGGCAATTAGGTGGCAGGCTGGTTTTTAGTTCGGTGTTCTCACTTACTCGTTGCAGCATTTCTTCCTGTGTGTTGCTTCTATGCAGTCACAACTACGTCTGTGTTGGTTTTGCGTGGCAAGGTTTTGGTAGTGGGGGGGCTACAGGGGTGGCTTCTGTGAGAAGCTGCTAGAAGCTTCCCCTGTGTCTGACAGAGCCAATGCCAGCCGGCTCCAAGACGGACCCGCCGCTGGCCAAGGCCAAGCCAATCAGCGCCTCTGGGATAACATATTTAAGAAAGAGAAAAACAGTTAGCGCTTTTGCAGCCAGAGAGAGGAGTGAGAAGATATAAGAACATCTGCAGACACCAAGGTCAGTGAAGAAGGAGGGGGAGGAGGTGCTCCAGGCGCCGGAGCAAGATTCCCCTGCAGCCCGTGGTGAAGACCATGGTGAAGCAGGCTGTCCCCCTGCAGCCCATGGAGGGAGGATGAGGGGGTGTAGAGATTCCACCTGCAGCCCGTGGAGGACCCCACACCAGAGCAGGTGGAGGCACCTGAAGGAGGCTGTGGCCCCGTGGGAAGCCCACGCTGGAGCAAGCTCCTGGCAGGACCTGTGGCCCCATGGAGAGAGGAGCCCACTCCAGAGCAGGTTTGCTGACAGGACTTGTGACCCCGTGGGGGACCCACGCTGGAGCAGTTTGCTCCTGAAGGTCTGCACCCCGTGGAGGAGACTCACGTTGGAGAAGGCCGTGAAGGACTGTCTCCCGTGAGAGGGACTCCATGCTGGAGCAGGGGAACGATGAGAGGAGTCCTCCCCCTGAGGAGGAAGAAGCGGCAGAAACACTGCGTGATGAACTGACCGTAACCCCCACTCCCCGTCCCCCTGTGCCGCTGGGGGGAGAGGAGGTTGAAGCCAGGAGTGAAGTTGAGCCTGGGAAGATGGGAGGGGTGGGGGGAGGTGTTTTTAAGATTTGGTTTTATTTCTCATTCCTCTACTCTGTTTTGCTTAGTAATAAATAAGATGAATTCCCTCTCTAAGTTTGGTCTGTTTTGCTCGTGATGATAATTAGAGAATGATCTCTCCCTGTCCTTATCTCGACCCGTAAGGTTTTTTTCGTTGTACCTTTTCTCCCCTGCCTAATGAAAGAGGGGAGTGATAGAGCGGCTCTGGTGGGCACCTGGCCCTCAGCCAGGGTCAACCCACCACAACATCTTATTCCTTCTAATCCCTTCAGCAGCTTTGCACATCAGAGAAAGCCCTCTTCCATCCCACGTGAAGAGTTTCTGCTTCCTCTAGACTGATTTACGTAGTCTGTCTCCTACAGCAGGTGTCTTGGGAGAGAACCTCTAATGATGTCCTGTGGGAGTTTGCTGGCTGGTACGGTGTGGCTGGGGTTAAGGATTAATCTGGATTTCTGCCTCCATTCATTTGATTTGCTTTGAAAAATCTACTTTTCGGTCATCAGAGGTTAATTTCCTACATGGTGAAATTGCTGCTCTGACCTGGCCACAGATAGCTATAGGAAGGACATTTGGGTACTGTGATCCACTTGCATTTCTATCTACTGTAGCAAAATTTATTTCTGTCTGGCCTTGAGCAGGCAAGTTTCTTGGCAGAAGCGTGAATTTAGATTTCTGTAGCCACTGACTGCAGCGAGATATGCTACCATCTTGTACCCTGGTTTCCCCTCCCCCAGTTTGTTTCCTGATGAAGGAGGAAAAATGATTTCTTCCACCAAAGCAGAGCGCCTTGTGTAAGCGCTGACTGGGTTAGGGCAGCTGCTGGGTGGAGAGAAAATACTGAGCAGCAAGGGGGCGTTCATAACACGGCGTGGTCTCGAGCGTATACAAATTTTACTGCTGAAATTAAGCAACACGGGTTTTTCCCATTCCCGTATTAAATGCCATTTCTAATCTCATCCTCATAGCAGAAAATATGCTGGATGTGACAAGACAAAGGCAGTGAAGGGCTTTCTGAGGTGGTCTGTTGCCTATGAAAGCGATGCACTTTGCTGTGGGCTGCTGGCTCCCCTGTTAATCCCTGTAGGAAAAATCCTCAAGAAGATGTATTTTGCCCATTCTTTTATCTTGGTGACCTTGTAGTAATTGTAAAAGATCAGGGAAATGTATGTATGTATTTACAGTTGGACTTGATGATCTTAAAGGTCTTTTCCAACCTAAATGATTCTATGATTCTAAAAGAACTCCAGTAAAGCCTGACCTTAGCAGCATGAGTTTGGTAGCTAGCAAAGTTCTAGTTTATATTTAGAAACACTGCTGAACTTGAGGACTTTAAATGAGGATTTATTGGTACACCAACAGGAGTCTGCTGGGCGGCGGGAGGCTGTTGTTCATGGCAAAACTTAAATTAGTAAGATGGATACAAATGATTATACAATGTCAGAAGTTTAGAAACTTAGTCCCTATGGGACTTTTTAGAAACATGGCATTAGATGTAAGCTGAAGGAGGGGAGATTTAGATTAGATATTAGGAAGAAATTCTTCCCTGTGAGGGTGGTGAGGCCCTGGCACAGGTTGCCCAGAGAAGCTGTGGCTGCCCCTGGCTCCCTGGCAGTGTTCAAGGCCAGGTTGGATGGGGCTTTGGGCAACCTGGGCTAGTGGAGGGTGTCCCTGCCCATGGCAGGGGGGTGGAACTGGATGGTCTTTAAGGTGTCTTCCAACCCAAACCTTTCTATGATTCTATGAAATAGCAAGGTCCAATACATCTAGTAAAAACTGGGAAGGTATTACGATTTTCACAGATGAGTAATAGCTTTTAAGGACTGGAGTTGTCATTATTATGTAATCTGAGCTCTTACAATAAGACAACTAACTTTATCACAGGTTTCCTGACATGAACCCATAATTTTCTTCCTAAAAGTAAGAGTTACTCTTGCATGCAGTAATAGTAGCTCTTTTTTACAATTGAATGAGACATAAGTAATCACCAGTGTGAACAGATTTAGCTTGATTCTCTGTACTAACCAAGACTGGTATAGCAGTCAGTCTAGATGGCTGAGATGAATCACGAGAGTGGGATGTAGATGGGACCCCCCTGCCCCTGCTTTGAACAAGTCCAGCACCAGGGGTCCATTTTCTCTCTTCCTTTGAAAAGATAATGCCTCCTATACAAACCAAGAGCTGGGAGTGAGGTAGAGTAGCAAGCAAGAAGGTGTCATTCCATTCCTAATCTCTGGGATTGCTTTGCAGTTCTAAATCTTTGAAATAATATTCAGGCACTGTCTCCCACACTATCAGCTTTTTATCATCTACATTATATGATCCCTGAGCAAATAGAAAGCTAACCCAATTATTTGAGAAAACTACTACTTCTAGTAATTAGGAGCTCAGACTATGTTTATATAAAGCCAGGGAAGGCAGCTGGATAATAGCTGGTGAAACTGGAGTATGACAGATGAATGAATCATTAATTGGAATTCAAGGCTAAGAAAGGGAAAGAGTTTGTATGTGGGTTTTCTGGTGGTTTGTTTTTTTGGGTTTGTTTTTTTTTTTTTTTTTTTAAAAAAGATCTGTTCAAAGAGAAAGCAAAAGGCACAAATATTCCAGTATCTGAAGCAGAACTGGGAGTACAGCAGGATAGTTTAGGCTGTGGTTTCTCATCGTTAGACTGCACAAAGAGGAGACTTAAGCTGCAAGTCAGACTGAAAAAGATTCATAGGAACAGCTTCTGAGAACCTTAGTTAGTCCAAGTCTTGTCTTTAGATCACAATCTTGATGATGAGACCCTTGTAATTCAGAGAATCTCTTGGGGATTTGTATTAGTATGCAGAATTTGTAGTATGCTTTTTATATATTTTTAAGCCTTTTCTCACCTTTTAGGAAGCATTTTGCATTGTATAGCAAGCCTTAGTGATTTCCAAATAGGCATTGACTTCAATTGAATCTGAACTAAATCAGCAGCGTTCCCAAAGCTGCAGTGGATGATGTGAACTGCTACGCAGAGTCATCTGGTTGCTGCTGTAACCCTGCGTTATATTATCCTTAGTCCCTGCAGCTGTAGCTCACTATCAGAGCCATGCAGGCTTGTGTTCTGACTCCCACAGTGGCAAGGTTTTAAGGTGCTAATTGTTAGTACCACTGGTCATCTTTGTTGCTATCTGTTGAGAAGGCTTGAAGTTCTTACTGACAGCTTTAAGGAATGAGATTCTGCTAGCTAAGACCTTGTTAAGGACAGGCTGATTCAGTGAAGCTACTTATCTGAGTTGAGCTGCTTTGTTAGAATTTTTCTCTGGGAAGCACCATAAAGAACTCTTGAGACCTCATTTCTGAATTACCTACTAAGATACCCCAAAAATAAGGAAACACTGATGAATTCTGATTTTTTTTTTTTTTTTTTTGGTAGGAGGACAGAGTGGCAAAGCCAGCCTAACTAATATCTTCAAGGAAGTCCATGCTGCTGAAACCAGCAGGAAACTATAGCTACTTTTCAGGAGGGAGGGGAAAATATGTTGGTTTTGTTTTGTTTTTTTTTTTTTAAAAAAAGGCATTTTGGTCTTGGGGACTGACATGAAAGGAGGACTCCCTATTTAAAAAGCACCTGCATAGTAGTCTGCTATACAAGCAGATTCTAGTCTTACACAGCACATGCTCATACTGCAGAATGTAACAGAAAGTCTCCCTAAAGTTGTCTTGCATCGGATGCTACATCCTTTCCTCCACTTATTTCTGCTGCCCCTGTTCAGGCTAGCTTATCTAATATGCTTAATGCTGTAGCCCTTCCCCCCTCTCCATGGGGAAAAGCTTGTCCATGCATTGGTGGCTGCTGTCCCACTATGCATGGAAAACTGGTAACAGATGTTGCCAGATGTTTATTTTCAGTTTTGGGAAAGGTACAGCTTAGGCCAGTCAATTGGAATGTTCCAAATGATAAACCCTATCAAACTGAAACCATACAGCTGTTTGAAAAATACCATGTTTACAGGACTCCAAGCAGAAACCTGCAAGCAGTCTGCTTTCTGGTAGGGCTTTCCTAAACAGTTAATGCCTTCTGCTCTCACCCTTTGCTTCCTCTCTGATCAAAAATACTCTAGCAATAAGCCAGAGGCCTAGATGCAGTGTTCTGACCTTTTGATTTTAACACTTTCAGGTACATTAGGACATAAAGATATACGATACCCTAAATGTATCTCTCTTTGCTGAAGCATCATCAGCAGGATTACTTTAAATCCCACATATTACTTTATTATTAATAACAGCCCTTCTAAGCAGTAAGAATGTGTTGTCTTGCTGATGTGGAATAAGACCTAAAAAAGGGATGTATCTTATCAAGGTCGAACAAAAGGTCATTAATAGAAATTAAAAGTAGCTCTCCCCCCCCATATGCCTCACCATAACCTAGTATGTCCATGCCAGAATACTTTGATTCTGAGTCTATAGCACTAATAGCTTTCTTGCTGATTAACAGCTGTCTTGATCTAGTTCTAGCAAAAGACTGCAGATCCTTGCTGCCTTTTCCTACCTTCTGGAGAAAGTGTTTCTGTATCCCTTTTCTAAACTGAGCAGATGAATATCAGACTGGTACTATTTCTTTTTAAAACATAACAGTGGACAGACCTCTGCTTTCGGGGAAAAGAATTAAAGCAAAACAAAAAAGGTAAGATTCTGTAGTCTTTGAAGGCATCCGAAGAAATGGCTGTTTCAAACTCTGCCTTCGTTTTGGGAATCATTCTCAATATTTCCTGTGGCTTTGGCCACATTTGAAAAGAACTGTGTCTAGGGAGAACTGAAGAAGATCCGCCCTCCTCTTTGTCCCTCCATTATCCTGGTTGGGAGCCTGGGGTGAAAGGCATAGTCTGATCTCCCAGGAAGACGACAAATTATCCTTTCACTGCTAGCTCTCTGACTCTTTCCTTACCATTAAGATACTTGTCCCTAACTCTTCTTTTCTTTCAAGTTCTCTTGCTAATGTTTTTTGTGCAGGAGACTCCTCCCCGCTAACTGGTCTGAGCCTGAGGCTGTCAGCCCTTTCCCTGGAATAGCTGAAGCTTTCTTGAAACAACTGAAAGCTACCAGGATTATGAATCTCTTCAAAAGCTGAAAGGCAATAGGTCAGTTAGTTAACTACCATGGTGTTTCAGTGGGATTTATTAAAGAATAATATTTAGTAGTATTTAATGACAATGCCATTGATGTTGAAAACGGGAAATGCACTTTTTGCAACGGGTGCAGAGCCGAACCTACCTTTTTGCTTTTTCTCTTCTGTATTCTGATGTTGATTTCCTTTCCAGACCAGTCTTGCTTGCTTTTTCTGCGTCTCTGCGTTGGTCCCTGAACAGCTCCCGTCCTGCTTAAAACTCCGCTCGAGGGGGTGGAGACTCCAGAGGGCAGCGGCGGGTCTCTGCCCACCCCCTCCAGAGAACCCGGGGACGATCCGGACTGGGTGGCTTCGGTCCGGAGTGCTCGGGGGCGAGTGTGCAGGACAGGAGGAAAGCTTGCTTTTGAAGTGCCTGGGGCACGCTGGATTTTACAGCTAGTTTGTTTGGTTCTTTCTCGTTTCCAGGTAGAGAGCGGATTCAGTCTTCAAAACAATTTTTCCCCACTGAAGACCTTAAGCTTCAGTGACAGTGCGAATAGTAAGCATGCCTTAGGATGAACTGTCTCATCAAGCTTCTAGGAATGTGAGGGTGAATGCACAGGTGTATTATTTCTAACATGACCAGAGGTCTGCAATCCATAGACTTAGTCCTGATACTTAGAAACTCCTGTTTCAAGCAAGAGCATAGTGTGCTGTGCTCTGAACGGCATCCATTGAGAATCTTTGGCAGGGAGACCCTGACCTCTCTGTAGAGCACAGCATGCCGTGAACAGCGCCACTGGGAGAAGAAATGGTCAGACGAGCTCTCAAGTGGGGACAATGAACAAAACTTCTAAGGATCCTTAGATAGAAATAAGGAATAGCATGTTGAGGACCAGAGAGTTAAATGTCTGCTGATACTGTCCAGACCTGCTCACCAGGGTGCTGTCACGAGGTACTAGGTTATCAAAGTGTGGCAGACATCTGAATGATCCATTTTGGAGCTGAACTTAGGGCTGGGTTATGAAAACTGTCAGTGACGCAATTGTTACAGTAATGGATGTGTCCTAACTTAAAAACTGATTCATTAGAAATCAGGTTCCTGATAGATTTTACTGTAAGCATAGATATTTTAAGAAATGGTGTGTGAGTGACCTCTATCTTCAGGAAGCAGCTGCATAGAGTCCTCAGTTGGGAAGCATGGCAATGGATATTTTGCATATTGGCAAAGATGAAATACTGGTTACTCTGAATGTTTAGCCCTTCTCTGTATGGAAATCTATGTCAAGATTATCACATGTATTTGTCTGAGAGTCACAGTGCTGGTGGTAACGTTACTGCCATAAATCTGATTTAAGGGCGGCTGTGCCTGTTTCCAGAAGGGACTCATAGTTGTTGAGGGGGAAAAAAAGATGCGTGAGCAAGGGATAATTTATATTATTTTTAAAGATAACAGCTATTTGCTACTGGACTTCTAGATTAAAGATGCTAACAAAGTAATGGCCGTGGGGGAAGATTTCAGAAGTTATTATTTCCTGGCTTTTCAAAATTTAAGGACAACTAGAGCTGTCTAGAGTGTGGTGTGGGTGCTTAATGCATCTTAGGAAAGGCAACAATAATAGTGTCTCCTCTCTCAAGCACCATCTACTGCCTTACCTCTAAACTGATCCTCTCTCAAGACAGAGCTTCAGCAGGCCTGCTTACTGTTAGTGATGAAGTGTGTCATCGTGACGTCCCGCAGCAGGCCCGCATCCCCCTGACGGGACACCTCTGTGCCTGGTGGCCTTTGCAGATTGAGCCTGTGCAAGGGGCTGCACTGCGGCTCTGGCTGCGGGCCTCCCTCCCTGTGCCATTGTGCGTCTCTGCGCTGGCACTAAAGTGCTTAACGTCAGCCGGCCCAGGAGGAAGCAATATCTAAATGCGATGTAATGCACGGATTAGCGTTTTGCCTTGGGTGGTGAGGTGGGCAACTGAGCTAAATAGTACATTTCAGTGCGTTTAGCAGATTTTAAAGAAGCTGTGGGAAGGACGGGGCAGCTACGTTATCTTACTTAAATACTGTCCTTTTACCCCGAGTCCCCGACTCCGGGAGGGATGGCGGCCGTGACGATCGCGACGACGCTGCTCTTCGGTGGAGTGAGCCGGGATCTCCCGCCCCGCGCACCTGCACCCGCGCCCGGGCAGCGCGGCTCCTTTAAGGGCGGGCGGGAGCCCGCGCCACATGCCGCTCGCGCCGGAGCCGGAAACGTCGGCGGACGCGGCCCGGGCCCTGTGGAGCCGAGCGCTGCGGCCCCGCCATGAGCCGGCCGCCGGCCCTGCAGGCGCAGACCTGCGGCCCCTGGGAGATGAAGGAGCGCCTGGGCACTGGCGGCTTCGGCAACGTCATTCGCTGGCACAATAAGGTAGGCGGCGGGTCCCGTCCCCCCCTCTCCCGGCCCAGCCCGGGGCCTGCGCTCAGCCGAGCCCGTACTGTGTCCGCAGGAGACCGGCGAGCAAGTGGCCATCAAGCAGTGCCGGCAGGAGCTGAGCCCGCGCAACCGCGACCGCTGGGCGCTGGAGATACAGATCATGAAGAGGTGAGGCGGGCCGCCTCGACGGCGGGCGGGGGCGCTGCCGGCCCTTGGCCGGACCGGGTGGAGCCCAGTGCCCGTTCGCCGGCGGGGCGGGGCGGGCCGGGGCGGGCGGAGGGGCCGCCAGGCGGGATTGCGTCAGCGCCCCGCGACCGGGGGCGGCCTGCGAGCGCGGATCTAACGGCTACGCTGAGGTAAATAGTGGGAGAGGCTGTCGGCCGCCTCTTCCGGGAGGGTGCCCGACCCGCTGCGGGGGCAAGTGCGTAGAAACACACGCTAAAGAAAACCTCGCGTTGTGTTTCGTCGGTCTTGGGTCTTAGATTTGCTTCTTCGACGCTTCTGCCACTGCCTTCAGCGTTACAACAATTCTGCTACGTAGCTGCTCTTTTGCCTAGCTTAATGCCTGTGTTGGGTTGTCCTTCGGGGCATTGCATTGATTTTTCTAGGATGCAATCGTCTGATCGCAGTTTGGATCTTTTCTGGCAGCAGACTGCATCACGCTCTTCGCAAGGCCCGTTCCTGTGGCTCCTAGGCAGATCTGTTGTGCACGTGTGTTGAAGAAATGCACTGACTGCACATGAAATGCAAGGGGTTGGGTCTACGTCCATGAAGGATGGATGAATTGCAGACCTTCAGAATTCACTAGTTCACTTTCTAAAAGGATTAACGTCCTTGTGGGACTTTGCGCGATGACTGTGAGCACGTGAAGCGGCATAGCTGTTGAAGAACAATCGTCTTCCAGGTGTTACCCTAGTTGCGCTCATCACGTGTACTTTTCTCGTTTCTGCTCCTCAGGCTGAACCATCCCAATGTGGTGGCTGCCCGTGACGTCCCTGAAGGGATGCAGAAGCTTGCACCAAATGACTTGCCATTGCTGGCCATGGAGTACTGCCAAGGCGGAGACCTCCGCAAGGTGAGGTCCCTGGGATGGTGACCAAGGGCTGGATCAGTTTCTCAGGTGATCCTAGAGTTTCTATTGAAGTTCCCCTGTAAAACCTCTGTGTCCACATCCTGATGCTTCCTAATTCTTGTCATGGTACCAACAGGTTTTGGTGGGTTGGTCCTTGATATTATGTTCAGCTTGTGAAGACTTAAGCGCTTTCTGAAACTTTTCGTACTTGTTTGGCTGCAAATGACAGCATGTAGAGGATGAGGGCGTGTGTGAGGGATGTGCAACAGGATATGAGTATGAACAAGACCATTGTAGGTCAGGGTACATCTGTGGGCTATACCCTTCTTGATAGTGATTAATTCCTATCTGTTATAGGCAGAAATAACAGATGTTAATTCTAATCTTAATGTTTTTGTAACCTTTCCTATAATCTTCTCATACATAAAAACCAGAGCTTAGAGCTGATACTGCCAGGCACAGGGGAAGTGGCTATAAAGGATGGAGCAAGTAGAAGGAAGAGAATGGGGATGACGCTGACTTGTTTCACCCACTCTTTTTCTCCTCCCATACAGTTAGACCAAGGCCTGAAGCTGTAATTGCTGCTACCGGAGGTCACGATCCCATAGAGTTTTGTGCCTCTAGAGAATTTCATTGCTGTCACTGGAACTTCTGCATTTGTGAGAGTTTGTGGGACTGTGAGCCTCACTCAGGATACAGGAGGGAAGGACTAAATTCTGCGTTGTTTTCTTGCAGTACCTGAATCAGCTGGAGAATTGCTGCGGCTTGCGGGAAGAAGCTATTCTGATCTTGTTATCTGATATTGGTAAGCGGTAGCAGTACCTTCAGTTGTCTGAACTATGGAAGCCCTTTCAGTGCCAAATTTACTCTAAGGATATGCAATATTGACTTTAATGACTCCATCTTAGACTGACCTTTGAAGAGTATACTTGTTTCCTGTCTTGCTCTGCCAACTGTTCCTGTGGGAGGGCTGACCTTTGATTTTTTTCTTCTTGAAAATGTAGAGACGGATTTTCTTGCTCAGCAAAAATGCCACTTGGGATTTTCTGGGAGGTTCTGGATAGCTGAACACTTGCCAGGTGACTCTGGTTTATGTTGCACATCAGTCTCCATCCTCAGGTTAACAGCTGATGATCTGGACTTCAGAGTGTGTGTGATCAGCAGGTTTCCGTTAGCATTTGGGCAAACACTATGTGGAATTTTAGACAGTTCTGGTGCAAAGCTGGCCAAGTGCTATCTAGAGGCTTTTGGGGTTGAGTTTTTTGGTCAAGCTATGTTGTGATCTTACTGAGGATCAGCTGAGGCAAAACTGGCCAGGTGCTAAGGCTTTAGAGAGAAGGTACTTAAGAATTGCCTTTGGGGCAGATGTATGCTTAGAAAGTGAGCTTGTGGCAAGACAATAAATCTACGTTTGTCATTACTTTTACTGCAGATGTGGCTGTTAGGCATTATCTCCCATCATTTGTGTTCCCAGAGCATTTGTATTCTGCTGCTTCATCCTTGTACTCCTGAGTGACCAGGAAATGATACTGGGTGCTGACCAGAAACAATGGCAGATTACGTTTAGAGTGAAGTTTGTGTTCACATGCTTGTGTGTGTATGGGAAGAGGCACAAACCCAAATTTTCAATTGTATTATCTGAACTGTAGCTGACAAGAAATATTTTTGACTATTGATATAACTTGTTCTCCTGATCACTTACAGTGCATGCCTAGTTGGTTTTTTTAGGGCTACTGTCCTTCAGGAGACAGACAATTATATTGTTGATAACTCCTGAAAGCCTAGCTGGATATAATTGTGCACTGAATGAGAGAGCTCTGTCTGGGAATGCAGCACTGTCAGAAGGGACATGAAGTCTCAGAGAGCAGAAAAGTGAGTCCCTTTGGCTCAGGCCTGAGTCACGGTGGAAAAGCACAAACAGGAAATGCTGCCAAGTTTTCTTTTTCCTAGCACCGTGATTTTTTTTTTTTTATCCACAAGAGGGGAGATATATATTAAGGTATCGCCTTGAGCAAGAGTGAGAAAATAGAGGACATTTATTCTGCCTTTGTGTATTCTTAAGACAAGATTTTTTTGTCTTTCTAGTATAGATAGAATTCATCAGTCTGCTGGTTGTGGGGTCTCAGTGGTTCTGAGCAGAGAAAGTATGTTGCATAGAAATTTCCTGTTAAGAATTTTGCAGGTGAAGTGGAGACAAAAACACCTTGTGGACAGGACAGAACAAAGCATTTGGCAGAGCAGCTTTTGGATTCTAGGTTAAAGCCGTTGAAGAAAGAGATAGGTAAAGAAAAGCTGAATATAGCCACTCGGCTGCCCAGCCAGGGTGTTATCACTGATGAGTTTTTCTATAGGCAATTAGGATAAATTTCTGGATTGGTAGCCCATGTCCTTATGGGAGATTTCAGCTTCCTGGATATCAATGGGAATATTGTACTGCAATACTAGCAGGTCTTGGAAATTCTTGAAGTTTGTGGGAGATAACTTCTTGTCATAAGTACTCAGCCAACTAGGAAAGATGCCCTCCTAGACTTGCTGTTTGTGAATAGAGAAGGACTTGTGGGAGATGTTATGGTAGGTGGCTGTCTTGGCCACAGTGATCATGCAGTGGTTGAGTTTAAAGCTTTCAGTGTAATGAGAAAAAAAGGACAGCAGAGTTGTTACCCTGGAATTCAAGAGAGCAAACCTCAAGATATCAAGGGAGCTGTTTAGCAGAGTACCCCGGGAATCTGCCTTTGAGAGCTTAGGAGTCCACGCGTGCTGGTCGGTTTTTAAGAACTACCTTTTAGAAGCACCGAACAGGCAATTCCAGTGTGTTGTAACTGAAACAAGCGGGGCAGAAGACCAGCTTGACTGAACAGGGAACTCCTCGTGGAGCTCAAAAGGAAAAAGAAATTGTATGATGTCTGTAAGCAAGGTCAGGCTTCACAGGAAGATTACAGAGCTGTGGTTCATATATGTAGGGAGAAGACACGAAAGGCCAAAGCCTAATTAGAGTTGAAACTGGCCAGTGTTGTGTCAGACAAGAAGGGCTTTTTAAAGTCCACTATTAGCAAGAGGAGGTCTAAAGAAAACATGGGACCAATATTTGTTGAAGATGGTCACCTGACTAATAGGGATGAAGAAAAAGCGGAGGCATGCAATGTGCTTTCCCCCCTGCCCCTCAGTCTTTAATAATACAGATAGACCTTGGGCTGCCCAGTCCCCTGAGTTGGAGGACCATGAGTGTGAGTGACTTTCCATTTGTGGACACTGAAATTGTAAGGGACTGGCTGTATCAGTTGAATGTTCCTAAGTCCATGGGGCCTGATGGGATTCACCCCAGAGTGCTGAAGGAGCTGGCAGAGGTTATGACTGGACCCCTCTTGATTATCTACCAAAGGCCTTGGGAGTCTGGGGAAGTCCCTGCTGACTGGAAGCTAGTCAACGTTATTCCAGTTTACAAGAAGGGTGTGAGGGAGAGCAAACTCGGTGTGTATCCAGAAGTGTTTGACACCGACTTTTCCTCTTGCACTTGGTGTTTCATTGTATGTTTGATTGTACAAGATTTGACCCAAAAGCCGTCCTTCTACTAGGTAGAAATGAATCCTTACTGAGTTCATGTTAGGTACTGTTAGTTACACTCTTACAAGTGGCTTTTTCTGTGTCTTAGCTTCAGCTCTCAGGTACCTTCATGAGAACAGGATCATCCACAGAGACTTGAAACCAGAGAACATTGTGCTACAGCAAGGAGAGCAAAGGGTAAGCAGGAACCACATGTGTCTGCCTGCGTAGACAAGTAAGTGTAAGAGGAACATGCATGTGCTTCATGCAGTTACAGTGGTTCCTCTGCAAGAGCACTCGATCCAGGATAACAGCTAGCTGAGATCTGTGTCAGATGAACAATATTCTGTGTACAGCTGAGATGAAAGATTGTATTGGACTTTTGGTAAGACCTGATGTTTTGACTTTCAACTATTAAGGCAAGAACCAGACTGTACTGATTGACTAAAGATTTGAATTAGCAGTAATGTCTCCAGCTCTGCGTGTATCAAGCCAATGACAGCTTTACATACTTTACAATTTTAGGAATCTACAGGAGCCTTCCATTTCTTTGTTGACGCTTTCCTGTGTACCTTTGAATAACTGAACCTTTTCTTTCTCTGCTGTATGGTATGCTTTTAACAGGATTTCTCTCCAGTGTTCTTATTCTCTGTTGTGTTTTTCAGTTAATACACAAAATCATTGACCTTGGTTATGCTAAGGAGTTGGATCAGGGTAGCCTATGCACATCCTTTGTTGGGACTCTACAGTACTTGGTAAGGAAGGAATTCAACTAGAAGAGCAGCTACTGCTTTGCAGTGGGATAGAGTTGTTACCAGGCTTTGGTCTGGGATGAAGTACTTGTCCTGGTATGGGGTGCGTTTGGGGTGCTGCAGCTAGCAAAGGTGACTGGTTTTTTTGCTGACAATGGGTTTTCACAGTGTCTGCTAGCTATGTCTGTTAAAATAAGAAGCAGGAGTGCCAATAACTTCTGCCGTTCGCTGTTCAGCACTGTCTTTGATCTGTTGTATAAACGCTAATGAGCTCTTAAGGAATAGAGAGAGCTAAGAGATTGGTGGCTTTGTCTCGTGTGTGTGTGTGTGTGTGTGTGTGTAAACTGTCTCAGGCTCCAGAGCTGCTGGAACAGCAGAAGTATACAGTGACGGTGGATTACTGGAGCTTTGGCACGCTGGCCTTTGAGTGCATTACTGGCTTCCGACCGTTCCTACCCAACTGGCAGCCAGTGCAATGGTGAGTGAGAAGGTGATAAGAACAGCACATTCAATGCGACTGTCCTGTTTACAGGAAGTAGAAGTGTGATCTCTTGACTCTTAGGGTAATATCGCTATGTTCCTTGCCCTTAGGGAGATTGACTCCCTTCACAGGAGTTTGACCTACCCGAGCAAGTTCAGCATTCCTGATACTTGCTCTTTGGGATCAGGACTGACTCCTGCAGGGCAGGTAGCAGAAACCAAAGCAGCATCTGTATTACATTTGTCAAGAGTAGCTTTAAGAGCTTACTAACACACAGGCTGGGAATTATTTCACCATTGTACTTGCTTGAATTCATTAGGCATACAAAAGTGCGACAGAAGAGTGAGCTGGATATTGTCGTTTCAGAAGACTTATGTGGAGAAGTCAAATTTTCTAGCAGATTACCCTGCCCAAACAATCTAAACAGGTGAGGACTGGAAATCGGTTATGTCACACCAGAAACTGTTTCTTCTGCAAAAGGACCAGGTTTATATTATAAGCCTTACTATGTTAATCTGGGAATAAATGGAGTGTATGACACAAACAATGCTTGTGCCCCTTGTCAGACTTGCATAGCTGTGAGTCTCTGTTTCTGCCTTCTAAACACCTCATTTGTGGTCAGGGCGAGTGGGGAGGTCATCAGTCCTCCTGCAGAGACCTGGTCATATGGTGACTGCAAATGCACTTTTACCTCTTCTGATCCCCTTCTTGTTTTGGTCCTTCAGTGTTTTGGCTGAGAGGCTGGAGAAATGGCTGCAACTTATGTTAATGTGGCACCCACGGCAGAGAGGTACAGATCCGACATACGGACCCAATGGGTGTTTCAAAGCTTTGGATGACATTTTGAACTTGAAGGTGAGCAATGGGTCTGTATTGCACTGAAAAGTTTTCCAGAGAACAGTTGACTGTAGCCCATGAGAGAAGAGCCAGGAGTCATAGACCTAGGAGGAGGCACAGCACAAAATCTCATTTAACTGTCTCCCGACGGTTAGTGACAGGTGCTTTCCTCCTGCTTATTTGAGGGCAAATACTCCCTGAGCTTGTTTGGGAGTAGCAGATAGCTTCTGTGTGTTGCTTGGTTCCATATTCTGGTACAGGATTTTGCGGCTGAAGCCGTTTATTTGCCATCTGGCCTGTCTTCCAGTTGATGGAGAACAAGGACTTTGGCATAATGTTATGAAGTAGCTGCGAAGTGATTTCTTGAGCTCTGCAAGTGCTTTGAACAGCTTATCGGTGACCAGTATCTCAGTCCTGGGATCTCTACTCAAACATGACCAATGTATCTTCAACCCTTCTCACATCACGCTACTCTTCTTGTAGTTGCTTCATGTTTTGAACATGGTTACGGGAACTGTACACACATACCCTGTGACAGAGGAGGAGACACTGCAGACTGTGAAGGCCAGGATTGAGTCAGATACAGGAATCCCAGAACAGGACCAGGAGCTGCTGCAGGAAGCTGGACTTGCATTGTTTTCTCAGAAGTTGGCCACTAAACATATAGCTGATAGCAAGGTGAGTCTGGGATACTCCCTTCCTGTCGAGTGAATCAGCAGGCACTGCTTTCACTCCCTGCTGTTCTGCCAGGCTTTCGTCATAGTAACCATACTGACCTAACAGCCCTTGCAGAATAGGCACCCTATTGCCTTTGGTGTTCAGCCTTTGGCTGAGAAGGAACATTCTGCTTATGGTGTTACCGAAGCTTGCTTTTTCTGAGAGAACCTAGTTGGGTCTTTTGTCTCCTGCAGGTGAATGATACTGCAGCTGCAGACACAGACCTCCTCTTTCTCTTCGATAACCAGAAAGTTTCCTATGAGGCTCAGGTTGCTTTGCGTCCTCATCCGGAAAGTGTTGACTGCATCCGTAAGGACTTTCACTAGCATGAATGTGAGAGGTTGTCTGCGTTGAGAGGGCTGCCTGTGTTCTGTGGTCTGTATCATGTACAAAGAGTAGAGAGAGCTTTGGCATATTGGGACTGAAGAAGCAATACAATGGACTGGCATAGCATTCAATTTTTCAAAATAACTGAGGAAAGGAGGTGTTTGATATGCTGGGGAAGCTGCGTAGGGGTTAGCTAACTATAGGCTTTGCAAGAGGTAACATGCCCCTCAAAAGTGATGTTTTGGTTTGTTTTGTCACTTGGTAATGCTACTTTTGAGGCTTCATGCTGATACATATGTTTTTCTCCCCACCCCCCGCCCTCTGTTTGCAGTTCAGGATCCAAAGAAGAATCTCCACTTTTTCCAGTTGCGGAAAGTGTGGGGTCAGATCTGGCACACAATCCGGATGCTGAAAGAGGACTGTAACAGACTTCAGCAGGGACAGCGAGCAGCCATGTACGGTGGCAGTTTCTCTAGAATACTTGTCTCTGCCTTTGCTCCCTGGTGAAAGGGAAAGGTCAGGAATGGGACCCTGTTGGAATGGGGAAGCCCATGAGTGGAGCCATTAACGATTAATGAAAAGCCGAGAGTTCTGTCCTCTGACACAACTGCTTTTGTGCTCACTGCTACTCTCTGAAGTATCCACTTTTGATAAAAGTGGAAGTTTGTGGGTTTAGTTTGGGAGGGTAACAGGACCTTCTTATCCATGCAGGATGAATCTGTTGCGTTACAATAGTACCCTCTCGAAGATGAAGAATTCTATGGCCTCCCTTTCCCAGCAGCTGAAAGCAAAGCTGGACTTCTTTAAAACAAGCATCCAAATCGATCTGGAGAAGTATAAAGAGCAGATTGAATTTGGAATTAGTGAGTATAGCATCTGGCAAACAGAAGCCTCTTTATGCCTCTTATCCCCACTCTTATCTTTTCCTGTGTAAACCTGAGAAGAGCACTCACTCTTCTTTCATTCCTGTAGCTTCCGAGAAGCTGCTGTTTGCCTGGAAAGAGATGGAGCAAGCTGTGGAGCTTTGTGGGCGGGTATGTTTCTCAATCTAACTGCTTATCCTAAAGAAAAAGAGGCTTGGGTTGTTTTTTTTTTTCTCTTCCTCCCTTCCTTTTTCCTTTTTTCCCCCCTCCTTTTCTTTTTCCTTTTTTCTTCATTCTCCTCCCTTAAATAGAAACTTCTTGTGTATGGGCTGATGCCAGATGTCACATTGCCTTGGTTTGCGTGGCACCATTTTTGTCCATTGCCAGTACTTCATGAAGTTCACCGTGTTTGTAATGCTTAGGGAAAAAAGTAGGACCCTGGGGAACGTGAAAGGAGATTTTGCAGTGGTTGCACTCATTAGTCCTGCTAATCCAGTTCCGGAGCCAGGATAGCTGAAAAGAGGATATGGAGCATAGGTTAAACTGAACAGAAAGAGAACCATTAGATGATGGAACACAAGAATTTTAAGCATGAGTCTTGAATCTTGAA
Organism: Balearica regulorum gibbericeps; assembly: GCF_011004875.1. Classification (NCBI taxonomy): domain Eukaryota; kingdom Metazoa; phylum Chordata; class Aves; order Gruiformes; family Gruidae; genus Balearica; species Balearica regulorum. Next base: position 1,321,239 of record NC_046210.1, on the reverse strand, counting down.
AAGGCAACAATTTCCCATTCTTGGTGCACATTCTGCACCTGCTCCCAGTAAGGTATTCAGCCTTCTGACACAAGACAGCGTAATCCCTGTAAGTAGAGCCAAGGACCGTCGCTCCCAGATGAGGAGCGGAAGGTGACTAGTAGATATTTTATTCTTTTCCAGCACTTGGTCCTCCTCTGTTGGGAGGAGGCAGAGAGCAGAACAACTGTCTAACAAGTGGCAAAGTCTGCATGTGAACGAGTTCAAGTGAAAAGCAGAATTTGGGGCACCAGGAGTGGATGTGGTTGTGTGCTGAGGGAAAAGGGGAAAAGCAGTGATAACCTGGAACTAGCAGTACATTTACTACAAAGTCTGACCATTCAGTGGCTCTTTGTTGCAGGCTGAATTTTTTTGTCAAAAAATTCTTGGAATTTGTTTTATCCCAGAGCACCAAGCTAATTTCCTTGAATTGAAATTACTCATTCTCATTTGTGTTTGTCCAAGGCTGCCATTTGCATCTTGATGACATGTTTAGAAACGTGAATGAGAAAGGAAGAGCCAGTGTGAGCAGCAGTGTCTCTTAGTATGAGATTGTCCCATTGTTTATGTTCTGCCCCGCTTTCAGGAGGATGATGTGGATCAGCTAGTGAAGAGGATGATGGCTCTGCAGACAGACATTGTGGACCTGCAGAGAAGCCCGCTAGGTCGAAAACAAGGAGGAACACTGGAGGATTTGTGAGTTGAACTACCTTGAACTTCAGATGCAGGAGTATTGCTAGCTAAGCTTATTCACTGCAGGACAATAAAAGTGATATCTCTTCAGCCCAAATTATGGGGGACTGCAAGGACTTTGACACTAAAAGACAGTTTTTGACTCCTTACCTGTCATTGGTCTGAAATGGCAGACTGGTATAGGAAAGGTTTGAGTTCTTGAACTACTTATTTGCCTTTTTCTTCTAGAGAAGAACAAGCCAGAGAACTGTACCGGAGATTGAGAGAGAAGCCAAGAGGTAAAAGACATGTTAGCTCAAGGTCAGCTTGCTTTGTGTGGATACTTGGAGATCCAATGATGACCACTGAGAAAACTCGGCATTCTAGGCCTGCCCATATGCTAGCTGCACATGGACTCTACTAGACTCGCCTTTTATTGGAGAGGGGAGTCAGGGAATCAGTTTTAAACTAGCTAGCCTTGCTTTCTTGGAGCCTTCGGAGCTCTTGAAACTCCTCTGGAGCTCTTCTCAGAGCAAGCTGTTGCTGTGAGCATATGCTGCTGCATCTCTGTAGGAAGGATGAAAGACATAGCTGTTCCTCTGAGCAGCTATACAGCCCCAAAGCATTAGACCCATCCTACCAACTCTGCTTTCCAGTTCTCATCATTTTGAAGAAGGTGGCTAAAATCCAGTGTAATTCATCCCACTCAAATTTGCATGCCCTGAACTTGGGATGTTTTGGGATTGAAGCAGCAGTGGAAACAAGCCACTAAGAATCTTCTCTGTCCTATAGGACTGTTGTTCTGTGTAATACCCTGACTCTCATTCCAGATCAGAGGACAAGCGGTGACAGCCAAGAAATAGTACGACTGCTCCTACAGGCAATCCAGACCTTTGAAAAGAAAGTCCGAGTCATTTATGCTCAGCTCAGGTGAGCTTTGTAGAGTCAGCTTTTATTGAGGGTTGAGAGAAAGCATTTTCTCCTTGGGCAAGAGGTTTTGTTCAAGAGGTTTAAAAACCAGTGCGTACAGCTAATGAGATCTCGGAGTGTTACAGAAAATAAGAAACTTCAGAAAAGTTCCCCTACTGCAGTTGCCTATGTGTGATCTGATTATTTTTTTTAATAGTAAAACTGTAGTTTGCAAGCAGAAGGCTCTGGAATTGTTCCCCAGAGTGGAGAAAGTGATGAATCTGATGAATGAAGATGAGGAAACAGTTGTTAGGCTTCAGGAGAAGCGACAGAAAGAACTGTGGAACTTGCTGAAAATTGCTTGTGTAAGTAAAATAAAAACTCCAGTTTAACCTGAAAATACGGTTTGTAAGACAGGTTACTGAAATAATAGTAAATTTAGTATGTCCTATCATTCTTTTCTCTGTTGTTTTGAATTAATATTAAAGCCAGGTTCCAGGCTGTCTCATACTCCTGGCTGCTGGAAATTAGTGGAAATAATTGTAGTCTGAATCTTACGTGTTTTCTTCAGAGTAAAGTACGCGGTCCTGTTACTGGCAGTCCAGAGAGCATGAACACATCACGTCTTGGTAGCCCTGGTCAGCTGCTGCTGCAGGTCCCTTCTGGAACCTACAGTTTATCAGAATCTGTCAGGAAAAGGTGAGGCGAAGTCTGGAGTTCTGTAGCTGCTAATGCCAGCGCTACAAAGCTGGGGCTCCTGCTTTGTGAAATAATGACACACAGGCTTTCTCACATTGTATGCTTTGTGTTCAGCTTCTGTCGTCAGCAGTCTTTTTTCACCTAGTAGCTGGACTTCCTGGGGCTTGTGAATCTTCCTTTTGAAAAACGGAATAATGTATAGCTTCACTTCCCTCTGCCCCAATAATAAAGGGTTTGTTTTATCTGGAATGGTTGGGTTCATTTAAATTACACCGCCAACAGGAATTGTTGGAGCATTGTCATGTAGGGCAATAGTAGCTGAGCTGAGCTATATCATAAAGGAGAGACTGCTGTAACCAAGCACGTGTAGTTCTAGCTTGCCTAAATGGACTGAGTCACCAGTTGGAATGACAGACCTTGGTTTGTTTATTCATATGCTGCTTAATCCTTTACAGACTGGTCTGCAACTTTTTCTATAGCAACAGTGACTCCACATAGTAAGAACCCAACTTGGAACACTTCCTTTCCCCTGTCCCAGTAAACTTGGGGATACCACCAACTTTCCCAGTTGTGATATGAATTAGTAGCTTATGAATTGACTGGTAAAGGTTAATATTCTTCAATACTCTGCAGCATACCTGCCAGTATTTCTTAAAGGTAGAGGCAGCATCCCTTTAAACAAAACTGCCATGGAAAATAATTGTGTAATAATTGTTCCTTTCAGTGAGGAGCTACTGCTGGAATCGCAGAAACTCTGTAGCCAACTAGAAAATGTGATGCATGACACAATGAAGGATCAGGAGCAGAGCTTCATGGTAATGCATTTGATATTCTTCTATAAACTGACTGGGGAAGCTCATGGCTTCCAACTTCTGCTTGTGTAACTCTGCCACCAATAAGTAATATGGCTAATGGCAATCTGCATATTACTCTCTTGGACAAGGCAGAGAGTAGGAGCTGTGGGAGATAGAAAGCACCCGTTCCCCCACCTGATGTATTCCCTCCTTGCTGAGAATGCGGGCCACACACTGGGGACTTAACTTGTGCTGAACAATAAAGGACAGGGGAAGGTACTTGCCTGGTGTACAAAAATACCGCAAAACTGCACTCTTAAAATTGGGATGGTCTTGTGGTGGCAAATACATTGGTGGGCAGGGATGCTTATTTAATGAAGCAGAATATTGCAAAGAAAGTAAAAATATTACAGAAAATAAGTAGCTTAAGGGTTTCCTTTTCAGCAGTCACATGGGGTTCATCATGAAACTATACTGACCAACTTTGTCACAGTAAAATTATTAAATCTTTTAAATTACTTCCCCTTTATTCTGGAGAAATCTCAACTGTAAGCTAGCATTGAACTTTGTATTCCTAACTCTTTATTCTTTAGGCTCTCGATTGGAGCTGGCTGCAGCTTCAGGTCGAAGAAACAAACAGTCCAGAACAAACCCCAATGTAAAATCACTTTGGTTGCCTCTGAAGACATGTTACTTCAGGAAGCCAACTGCAAAAAGCTGCTGCCTCTGAGAAGGGAAGTTCAAGTGCCTCCTTCTACTGTCACCTACTGCTTATGTGATACACATGGCCTAGCTTTTAGAATCCACCTCTTGGACACTTTTTTCACATAGATACAGTAGGAAATGCCTGTTCTAATTGCTTGGAAAAAGTTCTTAATTGTGCCTTAAGACAGCACATACTCTTATTCTCTGTCCTGATGCATCTTCCCGTAGGCATCACACATGGTTGTTTTGCTGCCTTTTAGGCTTTCTAATGGACAACGTGTGCCATCAGCTTGCACAGTCACTGGTAACTGTCACCAGTAACTGTCACCTTCCTAATATACTTGAACTGTGAACTTAATTTCTTAACTTTGCTGATTTGCACTTTTTTTTTTTCCCTTAAGTGTAACAGTTGTACTTTATACTTGTTTCCTGTATGGGAACGAAATTATCTAAACCATGTAAACTTTTGGTTTGCTCTTTTTGATACCCTCAATAACATTTTAATGAAAAAGCTGCTTTCACTGTGCAGGTCTCTAAAACATGAGAGGTATGTTATCCTAGAGAACACAGAGAAGGAAATCCTCAGTGTACACGTATAGTTTAACAAAGCAACAGATTATCTATTAACCATGCTTAAAGTTGCACAAAAAAAAAAAGCACAGCTGGAGGGAGCATAGCTTTTCTGAACCTGAGAGAAGAGACAAGACACACCACCATTATCTTCCAACTGTGGCCAATTTATTTCATTCTGATGTAACCCCAAATTTCCACTACAGCACAGAGACCACCATTTATAAAAGGTTGTGAAGTGTAGGACATGCAAGATGCAATACAATAATGGGGAGAGGTGGGATTTTCTTGGGTTTAGGAACAGATTTAAAAGCGAGGAAACCGAAGTGAAATGTGGCACAAACATCACAACTTCCATGCATGCCTTCAAGTATTTTCCTTTGATGTCCACCCTCTGGACTTCAGTGTTGGGTTAAAATGATTCTTTGGAAGAGTAGAAAGTTCACACTTCTTGAAATTTCAGAGTAATGTTAAGGCCAAAACACACTGGTTACACTTTTCCTTCATGTTCCAGAGCACCACCTGTTGTTTTACTTAAAGCTGCATTAAGCTTCCAGCTCAAATCCCAGCCCAACTTTGTGACCTCCAGCACTGAAATTCTTGCCATCAACCAAGCCCGAGAGGGTCAGCTTTACACCTAGGAAAGCAAGTAATGAGACTTCATACACGGATATCCCTCTACCATGCCCTCCCACAAGCACTTGAGCCTCACTAATGTCTCTCAGTTGCTATAGGAACTTCTGTAGGTACACATCCTTTACTTCTATGAACCCATGTAAGATTTCTAGATAATTTGTTTCTCTATTTTTTTCTAGAGGTGACAGTAAAATAACCCTATTTGCTGCTACCAGTTGGGACTTACGTACCATGTCGGAGGGCATGAGTGTAACCAATTCCAATCAGGCTGGCGTTATTCACTTTAGCCTACAGGGGAAAAAAAAAAAATCACAATATTTATACACTGTTTATAAGTATTCAGACAGAATTGTCCCAGTGCCCTGAGAAGGTGATTTATGCATTAGTTCTTTCAGCTACTTGTAGACTAACCTCTAGCAGAGGTGTATTCTGATCCTTTCCTTTTCTCCTCAAGCGGTTCCAGCTTAAGCTGTTACAGGCTTAAGTAATAGTTCCAATCTTTCCCTCAAATTGTGACCCATTATGCCTACATAAAATGCCACCCTGTTCTTCACTGCCCCCAGCACTGTCTTTTTATATCCTTTAATGGACTAGTTACTACAGTCTCTTAGTAGCCAATGAAGTCTGTTTTGTTCACACTCCCCTGTTCAGAAATTGCTTAGTCATGATTTTTTTTAATGAGCAATAAATATATGAATATGCAACCCCCTTTTTGCATTACTAAGTTTTGAGCTGTTTACAATAGTATTTCCCATCTTTCATTTTGGCGGAATTGTCCTGTAACTAATTCTTGAAGTGTAACAAACAGTTGCTACTTCAGTTCTTGGTGTTAGAATGTACACATAGTTACTGTTATTCACTGTCACTTCCATGTGGACATAAGTTTTGTCTCCTGAACTACTCTCTCTTGCTATTTAAACTTTTTTTTTTTTTTGGCCCTAACATCTCTGCAAGAATTTACAAGCATCAGTAACAACACTTATCTCAGGCCCTCAACAGACCTGCAAGGGTTAACTGATTGTTAGGAGAAGGCTGTAAGCTCTCCAGAAGTTCCACCATTTTACTAAAGTACAGTTTTACATTATGTGTTAGATTAGAATTAGAGAATTAAAAAGTATACTGCATCCTCTCACTACCTTTTGAAAACGTATTTTGCATAGGCTCTAAGCACACTAGTCAGACTAGTGACTATTTCACCATGGACAAAACAGTGCTTCAGATTTCTTTTTTCATTGTTTCACAAATATGACCTGTGAGGTCCCAATTTAAGTTTGAATCACAACAGCAGCCACAGTTTGCCGTTTACCATACTGTCTCAGTAACTGTTGAAAGCAATTACTTCATACCACAGATTTTCAGTATTTAAGGGAGCTTGAAATACTCATTCCTGTAACAAAATTCTTACCACAATGGAAGTCTTCTCATCCAGTTGGTACTTAGCAGCAATACCAAAACGTGTGTTGTTACTGCCAGCAGTCCATGCAAGATTGACTGATGTCTCAACCTTATTATTAACCTTCTGATAAATAGACCCACCAAACTCGGTGCCATCATTCCTGTTTGTAATAGATGCAAGTGTGTCAAGCCTTGCCTTGTTTAGTAAATAGTAACTCTTTAGATTAACCCCCACAATCGTTTGATCGTTACCTCTTAAAATGAACCAAGAGCTCCAATACTTCCCTGGACCCGCTGCTCATCTACTTCCTAGCTGGAGCTGGTAGACTCCTGCTTGTGTTTTTTACTCAAAATGAAGTTTTGCTTGCAGAATGGCATAAGACTTTCCCACAGCTGAGACCTATTGTTTGAGGTTCTGACAAAAAAATCCCCAACTAGGTAACATGCTTGCTTGTCTGGAGTTAGGAAAGCAAGCCTACGATAACGCATAAAGGGGCAAATCCAGAAGGAGACTTAAGTTATGGGAACGATGAGACTGAAAACAAAGTTACTGCACTGCAGTGGTTTAAATACACCATCCTCAAAGACTCTTGGAGCATGTGAACACCAAGACTAGAGCTACGCTGCGATGACAGCTGGAAACACTCAAGCACAACGCAACACACACCTCTCTCCTCCACCTCGGGCATTTCTGAGCCAGAAGCTTTCTGTCTGGTGGGGAGTGGGGGAAGGTACAGTAGCTTAATTGAAGGCTCTTTTATCTAACACCAAAATAGAAGTTAAAATTTACAGATTCTAATTCCGAATTAACATTATAAAGTGCCTTTACACCACTGTCTTATATACACAAACACCAAAATTACCCTGAAACAGTCTCAAAAGACAGCCAAGAGTTGGAAAGTTGCCCCTGCTTTAGTTGTACTGAAGATGAAAACACCAAATATAAATTATTTCAAAACAAAACAGCATCCCCTTCCATCCACCCACCTTTCACCTAACTCAGTTAGTGCTCACTATTCATTTAGTTTGACTCCTCCAATAATGTTTTTCTAGGCTCAGATAACACTTACACATTAGTGTGCAGCTGAAAGTCTCCTGCCTTATATCCCAAGGCAAAGTTATTTTGTGAAAGCTTAGACTTGGCTGTATCAAAAGCCATCTGGTAGCCAGCAAGCCAGCCTTCGTAGCCCAACACTGCCCAGCCATAGATGGTTGGTCCAGAGAGATCAATGTCTATGTTGCAGCCTAGATTTACATATTCTCTTTTGTAGGAGGTCTTCAACTTTCCACTCTTCTTCCTGCAGAGAGAAACATGCCATTTTATCTGTATACAAGTATGTATTCTATGTAGTTTTAAATGACTGTAATGCCTACTCAAAACTTAACAGCTGCTGAAGAGGGCATGGGATATATTTACGTGGTGCCATGTTTTCCTCCACCATCTCAAACTCCTTGAAATCTTCCAAGAAGCAACAAAGACAAAAGCATTTCTGCTTAATGCTCTAAAAACCATCGAGTTTCAAATTTTTTTCTCCGCAAGTGAGTGCAATGTGTTATGGCATCATCAGTTTCTTTCAGGAGCATCCATGACATCCCTCACCAATAGCCGACCTTTCTGTCCTTCGGTGACTTTTTGTCTACTCAGTTCTCTCCACCATTCCTTCAGTTGTTTTCCTTCCTTCTTCACTGGTGGATACCAGTCTCCTCTATCAAAAACAAATTTCCTCATCCTCCGGACATCATCCACTTTTAGCCTTTTTCTGTCCCTCTGGAGGAGCCTCTTCCTCTCTCTCCAATGCGTCTTTGTGCTCATTTTGCTATTAATTCAAACTTAACGTAACCAAGACAAAATTTTACCACCTCAATCCTCTCCCCAACCTCCCTTCTCTCCCACTGAATACACAGAACACTGTGCTGCCTGTCACTTGTACCCAGGCCTGGGGTCTCATTTTTTACTTAGCTTGTAATTCCTTACATCCAAGCAGTAGTTCAAACTCTGATTTTCCTGATAGGTTCTCCCCAACAATAAAGAAATACCAGTGATTATTTACAAAGCGGTCTCAAGCTTTGTGCATTATCCAGAATAAATGCTCCTCCTTTGCTCTACTGCCTATCAAAAATAAATACAAAATAATTGAGAAAGGCAGTGGAGTAGTGCTTTTTTTGTCTATCATAGTACCTATCCGGTTCTACCTCCTCATTCAGTTGTGCATAGACATCTGCCCAAGAGCATCAGGAAAACAAATAATTTTGCTTTGTGTTCTTAAGGCACTGAGTTGACAGCAGTAGGAGCGTCAACACTATGAGAAAGATGGTACAAGTTAAGTGGTCCATGTGAGACCTAGCTGTTTAAGGGACGTGTTACAAAAACATAATACCTACTGCAGAAGAACAAAATTTGCCAAAAAGCTGAAGAATCATTTTTAGCAGACCTTGGTCCTTCTGAGCCTGGTGTTATCCATTGCCTTCAAAATATTCTACAGTGTCTGCATAATAGGCTACGGTAAATTTTGAGTGTTTACACAATGACCAGATAAGCATTTCTAATTAAAAGTTACGGGAAATTCTACCACTTCTTAGATAAGGGTAATGGAAAATATTTACCCTGTGTTTGGTACAAATGTAGTGTCAAGAGCCACCTTCAATCCTTCAGCCAACTGCAAAGAAAAATAGAGATGTCTGCTCAGAACTCTGCTGAAACATGATTTGTTATATTCCACTACTATAGCTCTACTTCCTGTCTAAAGAGAAGACAAAACATGACCATAATGTCTCCCACGAAATCTGAAGATGCTGTATGATAAGGGATTAAAATTTGGACTTTCTCCCCACAATGAGGCCCTATAACAGCGCATGCTTTGTAGGTATGTTATTACAGGAAGATTTCAAATCTAGTGTTGACAAGAAAATTGAGAAACTATGTTAAAGAACAAAAGCTGTTCAGTTCATGTTTGCTCATTCCCCTATGGTTCCAACAATCCATACTGTAGCTCAAGAATCTCTCTCAGAATCTACAGGTGTTCTTTTAAGACGCAATACTACTTGACAGGCCAAACCGCATACCTACCTCAGCATTCACACCCTTATTTTGGGCTGGACAGCATTTTCCATTGTACAGCACAGGTAAAAGTGCAAAACCCTAACTACAAAAATTGGTGGCCATACATGGCAGAGGGCACCACAGAACTTCTACTACCTTTGGCACCATTACCTCATGCTTCAGGCATTAAGTGAAAAGCATAAAGCTATTTGAAAAATAATTCTGTGTTTTGAGAGTGCTGTATGCTAGCAACCCTTTGTATAAGCAGTACCAAGCTGCAAACACTAATCTTTCTCTTCAATCTTACGAAATATATTTAATCTCAAGGCAGCCAAACTTAAGTCCTTGTGTGTTAGAGCACTTAAAACTACGAGACCCCTCTTTTGTTTTCCCGGCATGACTGCAGCAGTGACAGTTCTACATAGCTAGAATGCATTTTCAAACAAGAGCTCCTATTTGGAGTGGATAATAGTGATACTCATTCAACCAACTAGCTCATTTCGCATGCCCAGAACTGCAGTAACTCTGTACCTTTGGATCATTACATAGCAGCACGTTGCTGTGGGAATGCTTGCACCCCTCCCACCCCCAAAATTCATGATGCTCTCAGTCTGTGCTTTCTGCAAATATACATAATTTCATTCTTTTTAATACTCCAGATAGTTTTGTGCAACTTTCACTCTTCAATGTTTTCTGCTCGATACTTTCTCATACGAGTTACAGAAACATTTTCAGAGTATCTACTTCCTCTTACCTGATCCTCCATGGAAACTTCTGTTCCCAATGTATTGTCTGTGTTCCACTTCTGGGTGAATGTAAGTCCATAGTCTTTGATCTTATATTTGGTCTCTAGACTGCCTGAAGCCTTGCCTGTGTCTGTGTTGGAAGAACCAGTTGCAGTGAATTCCTGCCAAGAGCATAATACGAGTTTCAGCACTCTGATATGCAATTACATGCAGTTTTTCCACTTGTCAAAGGCCAGCACTCACACTTGCTACCCTTAGGCCTTTTGACAGAACCCTCAAAATCATCCTCCTCCTCCCTAACCCTACCAAAAAGAATTATTTTTGCATCACAAAACGCCACTCCTTTTGGCGTCTCTGTTCTGGATGGTTCTTTTATTGAGGTGTACTGATAGAGCCCTGGAACTTGCTTAGGTTGGAAAAAGCACTATTACACAAAGACCAAAAGCACTATTACACAAAGACCTGACAGCTTCACTTACTTTTCGTCTGCATCATTATTTGATTACCTGCTCCCCCCTCTAAGTTTTTTCCTAACTTACCAACCAACCTCCCCCACACCAAAAAAACCCTTTTTCCTCCATAATTTTTCTGCTCCAAGGTGGCAACTGTTATTTCAAGATTCCACAGCCTGCTCTGTACCTTCACATAGGTCCATACCCAGATACAAAATTATACTTGTTTGGGACACAAAGGTGCTTGCATCCTTGGATTTTTTCCCTCACAATCTCCTCTAATTCCCTTTATCATGTTATCAGTACTGTCCCAATTGTGCATGAAACAGCACCTATTATAGTCTTCTGGAAATCCACTCTCCCTTAAGAAAAGCAATCCTACATCCAACTTATGCTGCTGGATGAATAGCAAGCTTTGGAACCCTGACTTTCAAGATCCGTCTCATTCGTGGATGCTGCATACGTTACTTGCACAATTCTGAACTTCGCAGAGTGTACAAAGACTGTCTTTGAATAGTTCTGAAGTGCCAGGGAAGTACAGCCAGGTAACGTTCCTTACACACCGTGGCAAAAAAACCCAAACCCAACAAAAACACTCAAACTAATGCACTACTACAACAGCACAGCAGTTTTATAGCACATCTAGCCAGCTAACAAAAATACGTGATGCAAGTCAGGATGCATTAGGCTATCCTTTAAGACATAATTGCTACACACTGCTCTAATGTCACTTCCACAAATTCAGTGTAAAGACGTCTCAAGCCTCCATCAGAATTCAGAAGTAATTTTCTTCTGATCTTAGGGCAGGTAATGTTTAAAAAGGCCTGGATTGGTTTCTCAGACCAAGAGAGGAAAGATTGTAAAATGCCACAGCCAAAGGAAAAAACCCTGCCCTGTCATATGATCAAAAGCCAAAGGATTTTGCCAGGTGTCAGAACTGGATCTGCTTCTGGAAGCAGAAGGTGCACAGTCAGCATCTGCTGCCATCAGTCTTTAGCTGTCTAAACTAGAGACATCTCATCAAACCATCTAGCATAGAAGCATTTCTCGAATATTTTGTGGCTGAAAATCAAACACATTCTGGCTCCATGTCACACTCAAGCAGTCAAGCTCAGCTTCTCATTGACCTTCTAGTCTACGGTGGCTGTCATCTTCAGGAACACCATGCACTTACTAGGCCAAACCACTTGCAATCTATGAAACAATTACAACCAATAGACACTACCATTGTTGTTTCCTAGGTCCAAGGGAAAAACACCCAAAACACTTCTGTATCATAACAATCAGAGGTACTATTAGTACCCAAGTATGAATTAGATCTCATGCTTTGTTCCTAACCTCATCTCCATCCCCAAAACTCCATTTTGCTGCAGCAGAATGCTCATTAGAAACACTAACGAGCACAAAACCTGAAGCAGACTACTGTATCAATACCATATCTATCTTATTTTCCCTCCTGCCATTTTTACAGTGTTCTTATTGTGGATTGTTAGACAAAGATTGCAAGTGGCTTTACATACATGGATCATACAGCAGATTAAGAGCTACAGACACAGTCAAATGTCATGACGTGGATGGTAACGTGACTAAAACCAATGGAACAGTTTATGAACGACAGTATGCACCACAGAAAACCTCACTAAACAAAGCAATAAAGAGCCAACATGCCAAACCAGTCATTATTCTTACCAGCTGGATAAACATCCAACACGAAAGTTGCATGGAAAAGGAAAAGCCCATTTTAGAACTTAATACAGTTGTTCATGTTCTGTCACATTCAGAAGACAGCATAATTAACCATTACCATATTATTTGAGAATCAAAACTTCCAGCCAGGAAAACTATGCACATATCATGAGATGTCAGTAACTGGTAGGAGTCATAGTATAGAGACCACATAGTTCCTCGTGCACAACCAAGTAATCCATCAAAAGCTCAATTGAGACAGAATACAGTAATACACAAGGAATGACTTACACCGTTTGCACGATAAGAACGCAAGAGGAGGGAGCTAAGGCAAATATGGTTACGAAGTAGGCTGAAAAGCAGCACAGCTTATCAATCAGAACAGCATCAAGTGGTAGCACACCAGGAACGGAGACTCAGAGTAAGAATAAGCTTCTCTAGTAAACAATATATGCCTGTGGTTGAAGACTAAAATTATTAAATCCGTTCCTGGTTTTGCCAGCCCTGCTGTGAAATCATGAGGAAGCTCCACTTCTCCATCATTAAAGTGGAGATCATAGTATTTTCTAGTTACCTGAAGTGCTAAAGCTTAATTAATGTCTATAAAATGCTCTCAAATTCTACATAAAGGGTACTGAAGGACAACTAGTTTTAATTAGGTCTTGCATTGTAAGCATGGTGGAGATGAGTTAAAAAGAAGTTAACTTAAACTGTGGCTCTTATTTGGCCCTTGGCCTTTTGGATAAAAAGTCAGTCTGGGCTCAAAATCCTACAAAAAACAACAGCAGCAAAGAAACTCAATTGCATTCATAAGCAGAAAGGAGAGCTATTTAGGGTGAAGAAACTATTATGTTTGGGATGTGGCAATGGGAACAAGGAGGAAAGCCACATGTCCATAACAAAATGCGTGAAAATTCTTGGCACGCTGTGGGAAAAGAAGGACCGCTACGTCAGTTCCACACATCATTACAGAAATACATCAGTCACCTATAGGTTTTAAATGAGAACTGAAAGAGAGAAGCAACACCTGCTAGCAAGTTATTACCACCAACCAGTTCAGGAATTTGTCCTTCCATTGCAATGCTGGTGATGTTGAAAGCCACCAATACTTACCACCCCACTGGAAGACTTGGTCTTCAACTCTAACTTGACCATTCCAAATCCTGAAAATAGAAGAGTACACAGCGTCTGTTTCACCACAATATACAAGCAAGCCTTATTTCCAACACACCCAAAGTACAGCAGGGTACTCTGACCTGAAACAGCCTATTTTCGTATTTCAACAGTTGTTGATCATACTGAAGAATGATTGAAGGAATTTTGACAATTCAAAGTGGGTGGCCTCATAATTTATAGTTGTAACAGTCACCCATCATCAAATATCTCCACCTTCTGTAGCTACCTGCAGCTGAGACCAATCAATACAGTTACCACTTCTTCTGATTTACTCAATTTACTTTTATAATTCTGATTGCAGGGCAGGAATTTTTCTTTTCCCCTTCTCTCAGAAAAATATGTTTCAACTTACTTCAACCAGTGCCATACAGAGATAGTATTGCTTTCTTCTTTTTCTTTCTAACCTGCTATGAATCCAGGGAAATACCTGGCCCTTGCACAGAGTAGAAAAGCTTGAAACACCTGACACTAAAGCAGGGAACTTGAGTTGACTTTTAGCAAAGCCTGAACTCCAGGGTGGCAGAGACCAGACCAGAGTGCTTTTTAATTTTATGTAGCGTATGGATTTGGGATACAAATGCAACCTATTACACACTCACAAAACCAGATAAAAGCCATCAATGCTTTTAGTACTGCTCCCAGAAAAGGGACTAGTATCAGAATGTCTCCATTTAAATTCTTTGAAGAAGAATGCAAGTATTATGAAATTATTTCCACTATAGGCATGACAATAGGCTGTTCTGATTAACATAAAGATCATTCTACCTCAAGAACCTGTTTGTTGCCACATATGGTATCCTATGGCAATCAATGCAAGTTTGACTGATTTAATGCCTCTAAATACAAAAACTGGAAGGTAAAAACCGCAGCATTCTTCAAAGACTGTTCTGGAGTGCATCTTTAGGCCAAACTCCTAACTTTCTCCTCTAACTCTTTGCCTACTGCAGCATTTTCACAATACATGTCTCAAGTTCAAATTCAGAAGGGGCTAGATGCTCTGGGCCTCTGCTGAGTTCCTACCACAGGATTATTTTGGGAATCTCTGGGGTACTAATGTTTTTATTGTCATTTTCAAGATGCCTAAAAAAAAAACCCCAAAAAAACCTGTGAAAGGTTATCAAACCACAGTCACGTTACTTACCATATCCTTTGTTGAATACATCCCTGGCAGACTTTCCCAAGTCACTGTATGATGGTGGGACAGCCATTGGATCTGAAACATTGGAAGCTGTAAGAATCCTAGGTTTAACAGCACAGAATCCAAAGCATTTATAAGCATCCATGACTAGTACCCTCTGCATACTTCACCGATACAGAACTGCAAGACCTTTGAAGAACATTCATGAAAGTCATCCTTGCATCATCATTGCTTTGATGGAAACAAACACATTTCAATTCAAAGAAGTCATGAAAGCCAATCCATTCTTTGGAATCACTAAACCCCAAGAACAGTATTACATTCAACTACATAGGTACGCCTTACATTCTTACATTTCAAAAAGAGCTTACAGGAGCCTTAGTGCTGTTCCCATAACGAGCAAACATTGCTTTCATGACAGGACCCTTTCTGAAAGGGACTTGAAGTGGCAAAGCCACGTCAGCACTGAACAATCCCAAAGAAAAAGATATCTGACTTCCACGGGCACTTGTGACTTCTTTGAAAGTTTTTTCAGAGATTCGTAAAATATAGAGAGAGACCTCTGTACACCACACAGCCACCACCAGTATTTCTGCACTGTGCATACACAGCAGCAAAAACTACATTTTCTAATACAGGTAACTGTTACAACTGCTTTAGAGGACAAAACTCGAAAGGACAGGCACGTGATATTTCAATGGACATGACATATTTAATGTTAGTTACCACAATTTAGGGATTTTGCATCAGAAAAATCCATCTACATTAAAAGAAGTAGGAAAACTATTCCCCAGTGGAAAATTAGGCTTCCCCTTCTAGAGTAAGTTTGCATACATGTAAAGGCACACCTGTTCCAGAAAAGAAAAGCTATCAAAGATGATGCTTTTGTTTGATTTTAAGGGTAACTCTTGGCCACTTAATCCTTCCTACAGCTGACACAGTTGTTGATATTATTCTCTGCAAGACCTGACACCAGAAATCCCTGATCCCCCATTTGTTATTTATACCATACTGAAAGACTAATCTAAAAAGTAATAATGCAAGCAAAACATGTAAAATCCCTAAAGTCATCACCTCTCTTCCACTATTTTAGTTGCTTACCGGTATACTCGGTCCCTGTCACAAATGCAATAGTATCTGTATTAAGCAATTAAGTCCTGTTTTCAGATAGCTAGCCCTTTCCTAAAAGGAAGCACTTGGGCAATTTACATCCCATAGCAGGCAAACGCTCTACTTTCAGTGACTTAATAACTAACCTGCACTATGTATCTATCACTACGTGGATTTGATGATCCTTATGGGTCCCTTCCAACTTGAGATATTCTGATTCTATGGATATGTATATACCTGTGGGTTTAGAGGATCTAAACCAGCCAAGCATGACTGCAGGTTCCTTATCTGAAGATTAGTACATAAATCAGGTACTTCTCAGAATGACTATGTAAAAAGGACTTTTTACCTGTCAAACATGGAGGGAGAATCATTAAATTGACAAAAGAGAAAGAGAATGGCCACTTTTATGATGGTATAGTTTAAATTATTACAATAGTTTTAGCAGCAGAGTGTATCTTTTAAAACATTAGTTTTTCAAAGAAATCTCTCAATACAGAAATTCAACTCATACTTCAAATTTGGGTTTTGGGGTTTTATGGGTTTGTGGGGGTTTTTTTGGTTGGTTGGTTTTGTTTTTTTCTAATAGGTTTGTCAGAATAGTTCAACCCGCTGATTTAAAAAGCTTAGTAACTCAAGTGTTTGGAGCAAGGCTGATGCTTGGACACTTTAACATGGTGATACGCTACGTACGTTGTGACTGCCTAACATGCTCCTGAACTTCAAACATTTTTTTCCAGCAAAAACCAATATGGAAGACAACTTGCTGCCTAAGAATTCATACAACACATAGGGATTTTTTTTTATTTTTTTTTTTAAATGCTCTTTAGTCACAGCTGGCTTTCAGGGAACTGTCCAGCTGTTGAAAACATGACAGGAACACTCCATAATCATATGGATTTGTAGCTGGCCTCTAAACCACATAACCTATTTTCAGTTAGAAGTTTGACAGTGATCGGTAGTGATCCACAACACATTTTGGGAGTTGGGACTGACCTAGTCAGAGTTTAGAAGGCATCGGTCTACTCTAACTTTCAAATTACAAGAAGATGTTGCATCAAACAAAAGCAGGAGCTTAGCTAACACCCCCACCCCAGTTTCTGAAAACATGCTACAACCCTACCTCTTTCAGGCTTCGCCAGCTGTCTCTCAAATCTTACTGCCTCCCTGCACAGAGGGGGCACGGCCGTAGCAAGACAAACGACAATGCAGTTGACCACCAAGTAGTCTCGATGCTCTCCTCACCAGCTTCGCTGAAAACACTTCAAGGAAAGGAGGACTTTACTATCCTGCTCATCACCTTCTCAACCTAAATCTCACCCTCGTGGCTGACACTGTTCTGTTTATGCCTCATTTTTATACGGCTGTTGAGACATCTCGAATATTGTGAGCCTGTTCACTCTCCTAACATGTCTCCTCTCTTTACACTATACAGCTGTATTTTCTGTATTGTGTTTTAATGTATATGTTAAATATTAAGTGAGTATTTAAACAGCATTCTAAAAACAAAAAAAGATTCCTCAGGTTAGCTCATTCTGAAATACATAAATTCTTTGCTAGTAAGAAGCAGCTCTTCTTGCAAGCCAGAATTGTTTAGAGGACCCAAGCTCACAGTTCCACAGCTATTAATACTAAATTTGAACTGGTCTCCGTCAACCAGATGCGATGACAACAGCCAAAACACAATGTGAAGCAGGAAAAGAAAGATTAAGCCGGAGATCTAGAACTAAGCCACAGCACTCATTCCAAGCACCTAGAAGATAAAGCCTCCTTTATCTCCTGCTTTGATTCTCCCTCCCACAACACAACAAAATTAGTACAACCACCACAGGGAAAATATATCAAGGAATAAAAGGTTGGGGGCCATTCACGCTTAACGTTGCCATCTTCAGCTATACCGCACAGTAAGCCAACGCCTGTATATTAACTGCAAAAAGATAACACCAAACCGGAAACCTCAATGAAGAGGTAAGCACGGGAATACCTACACCGGAACGGTGAAAAAAGAGGAAAAAACAAACCAAACCACAAAAACAAACCAAACAAACCACCCCAACAAAACAACGACGCACACAAGAAAGAAAACCGACCAGAGCCGCTCTTTGAGATGCCAGCTTCGTCTCCCCGCAGGGGCAGGCGGCCCTCACGCACCCTCCGGCGGCGGTGCGGGCTGCGCGGCCATGAGAGCGGCCCGGCCAGGCAGCGCCGCGGGCACACGAGCGCGCTCACGAGCGGCGCAGCGCGGCCTCCTCGCCTGTCACTGACGCGCATTACGCAACGGATAACGGAGCGCGGCCCGCCGGAACTCCCCGGGTCGGCGGCGCGACCCGTCATCGCCTCCTCCTCCTCCTCCTCCTCTCCCCAGCGTAAACGGCGGCGCCCTGGGAAGGCTCGGTCGTTGCCGACCCCACAAGTTCGTGCTTCCCGGCCGAGAAACCGGAGCGCTGGCAAGACCCCCACAGCCCGCCCGCTCAGCCAGAGCCGGCCCGCGCCCCGGGGCCATCGCCTCGACAGCCCGCGGCGGCGGAAGCGCCAGCCGGGGCGAGCATCCGGCGCTCCCTCAGAGCTCTGGCCCGACCCCGCCGCGGCAAGGTGACTCGAGGGCGGCCCGCCTCAGCCCCGAGGACACCACCGGGCTACCGGCCGGACAGCACCGCGGGCCCCGGTAGGGCCAGCCGCGCCAGCCCCGCCCCGCCCCGCCCCACCCCACCCCGGACCCCCGCCGCTACCTGCCGGCCGCGCTGCCTCCGGGTAGAGGTCTCGGCGCCCCTCAGCCCGCATGCGCCGCACATGCGCACCGGCACGCCTACAGCTGCTCCGGCCCCTTCCGTCAGGGCTGGCGGGCGCCGCACGGCCCCGCCCTGCGCGCGCTGGGCCCCGGGGCCGTCAGAGCCGGGTCTGGTTGCGCAGCTGCCGCCCCCCCCCCCCCCCCCCCCCCCGCCCGTAGCCTGGCCTCTCAGCGCCGGGCCCCGCTGCTGGCCCCGAGCAAACGGCGGCGAAGCGGCCTGAGGGGCCTGTGGTCTCGGCGGCCAGCAGAAAGTTGTAATACCCGCTCGAGGTGCGTGTGGGGGAGGGAGGAGACCGTTTAGGCCTGGTAGGAACGGCCCCGGGCCCCGCTGCGGCAGCTCCGCTTCACCCAGCCTGTCACAGTGCGAGACTCCGGCGGGTGCTACAGCTCCTCTCAACCGCTTCAGCTCCCTTACCAACACCCTCTTTACTCATTGCCATTCCCGTGTCGAACTACTGCTCAGACAGCTCCCTTAGGAAGGGCCGCTGAGGAAGGAGACGGGCACATCCACGCTCGATACAAGACTTTGCAAGTGGAACAAGAGCACTTGACAGAACGATGCAGCCGCTATCACTGACAAACCCCAAATGCTAGTCTGCGTATGCACAAACAGTAGTATAGCACCTGCCCGTTTGCACATATTCTCTATGATAAGCACAAGGTTTGCAGCTATTGCCTCCTGCAATTACCAGGTATCTTGCAGTCCACTTCTGCAGAAGGAGGAAAAGAACCCTAAGTAACCCAAAGCAGCTCAGAATAAGGGCAGGGGAGGAAGAAAAAAAAGAAGAAAAAAAAAAAGACACATTGTATATTTATATAGTTCCAGAAAAACAAGCAAACACTCTGAACAAACCCTTTCTCTTCCACCTAGAAGAATTCAGCGTTACAGAGAGCGCAAGGCCAACAAATTCTGCCTCAAGTCCTGAGACTGTAGCCTTCTGGGCTACCTGTTGAAGATGATGGAGAATGCGGTGTAATGCTGTGTGCTGCCTAGGAAACATTTCTCAACATGGTAAGCTTGTATTACTGCTTTTTGATGGTCTTAAAATTACAGCTAAATAAAAACCAAATAATAATCAAACACGATTACACATTCATGATGGGCTTCTCACTTTGTTTATTGTTGATTATTGAAGAAAACACTGAATACATCAGCTATACCTATTTTTACTATAAGGCATCAGAAGACTTCACACAGTACCAAGTTAACTTCTAGTCACCTTACATACCACTGCATGCATTAGGGCTGGGGAACATTCCCAGAAAATTAAAACTCCCAACAGGAAAAAACAGAAGAAAATAACGGGATAAGCAAGAGTATCAGTCTGTAATCTCCATTACTAAGACTGATCAACACTAATTATATAAGGACAAGTAAAAATGTAGTTGTTCTGTAGGCTTAAGTCAGATAAGAAACAGTATTACATCTGTCTTTGTTTTATGACTTAGGTCAGGTTAAATAGTCTGACAATACAGATGCAAGCTCCTCTCTGCCCCCATAAAGGCAGAGAGAAGACCTAATCATTAACAAATCAAGAAAAGTGTTACATAATTAACGATAGTCAATTTGACTATGTATAAAATAGTCTTGCCTTCTCAAGCTTGCAATTCTGTAATACATTTGCCTTATACTCCTACAAGGTATTCGAGCAGCAGAAATACATTCCATGTTGATACTCTATAATACATCAAAGTTAGTAGTTTACTACATAAGAGTAGTTAAGTTTTAAGTTAACCAACAGAATCCCTGTCCCAAATACAACTAGTAATGCACTCTTGACGGGACCTCCTCTCACATCCAAAATAGTCATTACCTTTCACAATAATTTAAGAGGAGCTATAAAATCAGAGCAGGTTTGCATATAAAAAAGGAGCAGGCTGACTCTATAGGAGTGGTAGAAATGCATCAATTAATCAGACCAGTCTTCTGGGTAATGGCAAGTTGAACAAAATTTAGAACACTGCATCTGATAGTACTACAACATATCTGGGAACAAAGAACATGGGTCACATGCAACAGGAGAATGATCACATTAGCATATGGCCATATCAAAAGGTTTTAAAAGTAAAGGACATGGAAACAGCTTAGCATGAGCTTCAGCACTGCACCAGGACGCTTAACACAGAGATAAGGAGATACAGATAGTAGTTGAAAATTGTATTCTTTAGGATAGCTTTCTCATTCTGGCTGTTTCTAGTTCTTCAACATTTTTTGGATCAAGGCTTGATGTCAAAAAAAAAAAAGTAATATAATGTAAAAAATAGGATCTGTGACCTTCATTGAGAATGGATCTTTCTGTCTTTAAAAATTTATGTGGGTATAAATTTCTGAATATTTAAGAACATCAGGACAAAGAGAATGATAGCTTGATTTTTCTCTCAAGGTACCAGGACAAATGCACCGCCAGACAAATTATCAGCACTATTCAGAGACTGCACCATCTCTCAAGGGAAACTTGAGTCTCAAGGGAAACTGCCATTTCTCCTCTTCCTTTCACAGCCTATCTGCAACATGTGGCTATTTGCTCTCAGCTGACACTAAATTAGCATGAGAGGTACACCCAAAATGCTGTTCTGCATTGGTGTTTCCTTTACTTTGTAAATAAAAGCAAGGTCCATCCTAGCAAAAGCCTATGTCTACAAACAACCTCCACATTGTGTCATATGCAATGACAACATTCTTTTGTTTTAGACTCAGTTATGAGGAATTAGATAACTGTACAATTCTTATAACAGTAATCTATTTAATGTGCACAGCAATGTTCTTTGATGAAACGAGAGAAATGGAACATTTTCTGCTCTCACTGTCTTTGGGCAACACAAAGCTCTCGGGAGCTCCCAGCAATCGCGAATGGTCATCTGCATTGCTGTACCACTCAAAGCCCATTACACCAAGAGCTAAGCACATAAAATAAGAACTGCAAGCACTCACACATCTGCTTACCCAACTGGAGAAATGAGCACATAGAAAAACTATTCTGGAGAACTTCCAAGGAGTTCTCCAGAATATGCAACTACAAAATATGCAACTCTAATCAAAGACAGAGAGAACAAAGACACAGGCAATTGTATAAGAACAATCTCTACACAGGCACACATACTTGTGGTTTTAAAAGCCACAACAGCAGTTCCTGCAGCCAGTTTCAGTTGGACAAACTCTGTAGGGAAGACACTAGCAGGTACATTATTTAGTAAAAGAAAAGCACGCCACTTTTAAAACAGCAAAGTCAGCAGCAGAGCTAGTGCAGAGGAGGCAGCAAATAATCCTTTTATGTACATCAAGAATTTCCACATTTACAAAATCTCTGCATGCTTTGCCAAACCTGTAATGGATGCTTAGCCAGTAAACAAGGATTAGTTTCTGGATGAGAGAAACATCCACAAAGGAGATACAAATTTGTTCAGAACTGGCAAGAGAGGGCTCTTATCTAAAACAAACCACACTTAAGCATGCACGACGGTGTAACGTTCTGTGTTCCTTACATCAGAAAGCATGGAAACCTTAGGATTTGCTCTGGATCTCTTAAATCATTTCAGTAGGACATTTGGGGCTGAATAAAAGGAGAAAGCCAGGATGAGGCTGGGGAAGAAGTTCCCTAATCCATGGCCAGGGCATGCTGAAGATTGATTTGTCACAGGGAGAGAAGCTAGGAGGAATCTGTGCACAAAACAGAGTGGCTGAAGAAAGGACGGAAGGGCAGATCACATGCTGCTTATTATGGGTCAAGAGGGAGAAAGCTGCCTTTGCACCTCAGGCTGTACTTCTGGGCTTTACTGCGCACATCATTTCCAGTTAGTTCTCGGTGACATTGCTCAACATCCAGAAATTTTTCAGCACTGTGACCGTGGCTTCAGTTTGTCTTGTCAAACGCTAGTCAGCAGAACAGCGCAGTGATCACACCTGAGCACCTGCCAAAAGACTAAGAGATATTAGTAACGCAAAGCAGTATAAAGGGATGTGCGTTTTCATCTAGAGTTATTTCTGCACTGTGCCACAAACTCAGCTCTCCTTTTCCACAAGCTAACAGCAGCAACTAAGGAAACATCAGTCTGCAACACATAAATGCAAGGTGTTTAGGTACTTATTTCAGTCCATAACCCTGAATGATAAGCAGTAGTGTGTCCAATAGGCTGACCCAGTGCTAGGAGATTCCTTTCCCTTCTCCCTAGGCAGGCAAGTTAAGTGAAGATTAGTTTCTTTAAAAGTTCAAAAGAATATTTGAAAATCTAGATGCCTCAAACATTTCCACCTGGTGTCAAAATGACCTATAATGTTTAACAATGCTGTAAAGAAAGCAACTGGCTCAGCAGGCTTCAGGTTCTCCATTATTAGAGGTTTTTGACAGCAGCCAACAAAGACATGAATAATGGTTTAAAAATTCCACTTCAAGACCAGAAAGGGTCTTCCAAAGACACGCACCCCATCTCCTTTTCCCATTTGCTCCAGTTATTGCAGAGCTCACATATAAAATCCTTGTCTGATTTTGAACTTGAAATCGTACGGTAAATCATTAGGTATGCCTGGCTTGTGTGTTACATTCATTCTTCTATAGTCACATAGAAGTCTGGTATTTCAATAGCACCAGCGATAATTACTTAGCATTATATAATTAAGTGCTAAGGTGCAACTTCAGCGCTGGAATTTAAGATATTTCTGCCCTTCATGTTTCTCACTAGTCTTAGGTGTTCCAATGATATATTTTTAAGCAAAAATTATTGGAGCAGTTAGCTATGCAACTAAGCACATGGGCAGGCTTTTTTTGGCCTGATTTACATGTTCCGAAAAGCCTGCCTCGACATGTTTGCTGGCTAGTGGGGAGTCATAATACATTGTTTTGTGTAACCAATATTAAAAGTTTTTTAATACTTTTAATAAGTCTTTTTAATAAAAAGGTTTTTTTAATACTTTCACCTACTCAGTGGGGATGGGAAATAGACTTTTAGGTGCTTTTTTCCACCCACCCCCCTTCAAATATACATTTGAAGAGCGACACATAAGCATACAGAGCCTGAGATTTCAGCGCTGTGAGAATAATCTTATAATATTTACGGCACTTAAATTAAGCTCTGTAAGAACAATGCTCTCCTAATACAATTCTTCTAGTCTTCCAATATATATGAAACAAACTGGTCTCGTACTGAAGTTTCGAAACTATTTAAGTTTTCTTAATTGTGCAATGCCAGTACTAATTCACTGCCATGGCCAAATCCGATCTATGACTATTTATAAAGCGCCTGCTGCTCCACACAGATGCTGTAGATTACGTTACTCAAGCAGTTTATGCCGGCAGCTTGTATTGGCATTCCGAGATGCTCTACAGACAAAATGACTCAAACTGCATTAAAAAGCAATTTAAAAAATCATACGTATTACTTAAAGGCAATTTGCAACAACTACACAAACGTAGTTGTTACTTCCAAGTCTTTCAACCTCAAAATAAATAAAAGTAAAGTAAATAGCAAAAAAAGGTTACATTATTTCCTCCAAGAACTGCCCAGTTTTTAGATATTAAACAGTTAGTGATGTTTGCACAGAGGATGTCTGCGTATATGATATTAAAACATGAAAGCATCAGAACTCTGATCATCTTTTGCAAAACTACAAGAAACAAGCTAAGGCTTGTTCAGTTTTTAAATACCCAGACTTTTCTAACAATGATCACAGCCCTTATAAGGGCCACTAAAATTATTAGGGAAAAAAACCTAATAGCCCGATCACCACAGGTATTATGAAATCAAAGCACATAGCCTTTTATAAAAGGCTAATAATGTTTTGTAAGACTTTCCAGTGACTCCAAAGAACCAGCATCAGTTTTGATTGATGGCCACCATCTTCAAACCAAGCTGCAAGAAATTTAGTAAGATGAAACATTTTGCCTTTACACCAGAACTTTCTGCCCCTCAGAGGTTAAATAGAAACCTGTGATTTATCATCTGATAAATTTTTTACTAAATCCCAAAGCAAAAGCAAAAGACAATATGCATTTTCTAAGGCGTCTGACTGCCACACCACCTTCCCTGCAGGTTTTTCTACTATTGCAGCCCACTCAGTTAAACATAGTAAGTGTTTTAATCAGCTTTAAGGGCAAGGGCCCGGGGGATGGGGGAGGTGGGGGGAAGGCAGGGAGAGATAGATCAAAATGAGATCTTACGGGATTTAACCTTCACTACACATTGTGCTAGTGCCATGGACTTACTTTAAACATCAGTAATGTACATGTTTTCCAGTAACATCCATAGAAAGAATATGCACTTTGTATGTTTATAGGAAGCTATGAAAACATCTCTCTAGGTTACAAACCTAGACAAGCAGTTATTCGCTCCGATCCTTTGGCTCTCGGTATTTCCACTGGATATAGTCAAAGATGTCTTTTTCACATTCTACTGGTAGGGCCTCCCCAGCAACTCCTGCAAGCAAATTACAGATGCTATTTGAAAGGCGGAAGGTCTGTACAATCCTGAAATGCCAAACGCGTTGCAAGGTTAAGACAAAACTGCTGTAAGTAAAACAGACTTAAAATAAAATACGCCCCCCTCCCTGACCTTTTCATACAGTGTTTAGGTATTGATTCTCATTACTGTCAAAAGTAATTTTGGAGCCATGTGGTTATGCAGTTAAATATATTTATATTGAGATATATATATAGATATATATAGTCAGCCGCTCTCTGAAACAAAGCAACCAAAGGACATGACGTAGATTGTTAAATGAGTGAGAAACCACGTATTTGCTGACACTGAAAAAACAGTCTTACTGACCTAAAGATTCTAAGTACATTAGGTGGCTCCAAAAGAAGTAACTCTGTGCCACAGTGCTGCCTATATACATAAGTAGGCTGCCTCTCCCTGCTATAATGGTGTCCAATACCAGAGAGAACACTGTGAAAAATTTAATGAACTACAGTATTTATGAGAAGTATTTCCAGTACACTGAGAAACCAATTTAAAGAGAAGATCACACAAAGCAAGTAACTAGAAAGAATACTCTGTGCAAAGGCCCAGACTGACCAGTGACACCCAAGGGACGGATTGTATACTCATTGATCGTGAAGCCCATTTCCAGAGCGTGAGCTCTCATGTTCTTATTGAATATATCACTTCCTGTGAAATACAGTACACCACAGTAATACTGATCTTTGGGGATAAGCCTAGAACAAAAGTGGAAGAGAAGTACAGATTTAGAACAAATACGTAACAAAAAAAGTTGCAAGCCATTTGGAATTCAGCCATTCACTGTTCTAGGTTTACTTCCTATTTACATGCACACATTCTGCAACTCTGTACATTTGATTTTCCCACAAGCCAGATGCGACAATGAAGCGAACTGTGTATCTAAGAAAGGTTCATCATATCTACCCTGACCCCGAAGTTACTGGTGTTCAGCCACTACGTGGTTGTGGTGCTTGCACTCCTGCCAAGAATTAATGTCAAAGCAGTATAATAAAGTAGGTCACAATTCTGAAATTGGATACAAAGTCATGATTTAAAATACAGCATTCTTGCTAATAACCTGTTGTAGATACTGGCAGCTGTACAGCAGCTCCTATACTGCAAAGGAATTAGAAACCTAGTAAATGCCACATTCTGAACGTGGAAGTAAAGATTTGAATGCAGAACTTGATGCAAATGCCTACTATGTTGCAGATAGGTAAAGCAGGGTTTGGGGGGGGGTTTAGGAAGGTGGGAGGGGTTGTGTGGTGGTGGCGTGTGTACCGGATATCAATTCTCCTATGTGGATAGGCTGTTCCATCTTCTCTATTTGGCAGCTGACAGACACCCTGCAAGGAAGTAAGGAAAGCAAGAAATTAAAAATGAAATTAAACAGATTTGAGATCAATCGTCACCTCCCCACCCCTAAACAACCTCTAAACAATCCTCAGTCATCCCGGAGAGCAAAGTTAAATTCCCGCTGAACAGATATATTAGTAGAACATCTGGGTGTAATAGTACCATGAATCACTATTTTACACTGCTAAGAGAACCACAGTTCAATGTACCATATAACTGCTTCTTAATTTTTTATTACAGCAGGATGGATGACAGGATTTCTCGTTTTCCATTCCTCTCCCCTAATTATTAGGCTCTTCAGTATGTACGAACATCAGCAGGTTAAGGAAAATGCAGATGAAGCTCAAGTGAATAGAAATTTTTAAAAAAGTTTTTTCTTGAGAAATCCTCTGCCACGTTTCACTGCAAACTGCTTTGTAATCTTCATGCCATTCACATATCAGCCTTTTCTCTCCTTCCCTAGTCTATGATCACCTTAAATGACCGTGCAGTGGGGGGAGGGACACGAACCATAAGCAATGATGAGAAATGTTTACAACTGTTTCACCAATTGCAGCTTCATGCTGAGACAACTTCTACTTCTAGCTTTGTTTTGAAAGCTTAACATTGCTTATGCTTTTAAAGTTTTTAAAGTTACATTGTCTGTCTCCTTACTGAGACTTGCTTTTCTCAGATTCTCAGCTGCAGTCATATTTCCATTTTTACAACATTCCTTTCTTAGTTTCCACTTTGAACCAAGAGGTATTCCACAACTATTTAAGACTGACAAAATTATACAGAGCAAACGGTCAAACTGTAATGAGCTTGTCAAACTGTGAATTCAAACTGGGAATGCAGAGCATCTCTGCTTTTGGCTCACAGATAACATACATGTAGCTTTAAACCCATAAGGTATTCACACTTAAACCATTTGGCAAGAATAAGAGCATCTTTCACTTATTCCTCCTAAAGACAATTTCCTCCTCAAACAAACAAAAAAAAAGCCATCAAGCTTCATTTCCTCTCAGAATGCAACACAAACTAAACTGAAGACAAATTCTTTTAGCTCTTATTTGAAGCAAAACAAAACCAACCAAGAAAAAAATAATCAAGTGCTCCAACAGGCCCTTTCATCTTGGGAAAGCAATTATCTTTAACTGTAGTATTATATATTTAAGTATTTATGCCTTCCAAAAGATTAGCTAAATATAATCCTATCTTGATTCCTGAACAGAAATTCTTAAGTCATGAACCCCTCTGCAGGACCACTCCTCTGAGCTTCCAAGGAATTCCATAAAGCCAGTATGTGTGACTGACAGGAACTAACCAGTCTTCATTTCCACTCAGTATTGCTTATGGTTCTACACTTCTCTGTTAGAATTAACTTTCAACCAGCCTGTAAGACCAGGATACCAGGGGCCTGTAAAGAAAACTAAGTGAAGCAAGAGAACACCCAATCCACATGTTTAAGGAAAAAAAAAAAAAAAAAAGTTTTGCTGTGAGCAAAGAACCTAACAAAATGAAATGTTTCCGTAATTCATTACTTTTTTAGGCATCCCACATATTCCCTATTATATCCTGAGTCTAGCAGCTCATCCATTAAATCTGCTGTACAACAGAGTTGACAAAAAAGGAGACAAAAGTATATTATGTATTAGACAAGACAAGGTAAACACAGGCCTAAGATCAAATATAGCATTTCCAAGGTCTTGAGAACAGAGTTACAAAAGCGGTCATTGGTGCAACTAAAGTAGTGAGGTTGTGCTAAGGTTCTGGGGAAACATCAAGCAAAACAGAGACACAAATGGCATTGTGTGATGAAGGTTACTGCAGTTCAGAACTACATAAATACCTGTAGATTTTCTAATACTGAAATCCTGCCATGAGAGATTCATGAAGACTTAACTGCAGAAAGTTTTTAAGGGGGGCGGGGGAGGAAGGTGTGTGTAAAAAAAAAATCATTAAAAAACCCCACAACTCCAGCAGTCCAAACAACATATGTTTTATATACCCTAGCTTCTGTCAGGAAAGGTAGTTTCCCTGCACTGTCCCCCAACACCCTTCGCTACCAAAAAAGCCTTACCATGAATTTGGTGTCGCCTTTAGAGAGCATATCTGTGACAAAGTGGACTTTTTCCAGTTGTTCTACAACTTGACGTAGAAGCTTTGGCTAGGAACAGTGACAACAGAGAAGAAGTTATTTCACAAATACCAAGAATATCTTACCCATTTATCAGGCAATGATCCACATAAGTACGGGACATCACTATATGTATGTGAAACTTAACTTGAGGAGGGGGGTGGTGTTAAAATAATACTGAGAAAAAGCTAATAAAGTTACAATTGTGCAACATAGAAGAAAATTCCACAAAATCCCCATGACAGATTGCTTTCATTGGAAGTGACAAAACTCTTTTCTTGGTCTGAGTTTTCAACTTTTAAGCAATGAACCTATAGAAGCAACACAAGAAATACAAACTGTCACTAAGACTTCTCCAGAGTTAGTCCCAAAAGATTACAGGGGCAGCAGGACATTTAATTCTCATCCAAAAGATTATGGCTACATAAAGAGATACTTTACCTTTAATCCCTGCTTTATCCAGCTAGCTGTTACAGTTCTATGCTGTAAAAGCACATGAATTAGAGGGGGTGGGGGGAGCGCGTGTGAAGGGAAGAAAAGGGACAGAAGGATAAAAGTAAATAAACTGGATAGTTCTGTAAGGGGAACACAACATAGTACACGGACCTGAGAAATTATTCTAACTCCTTAAAATAAACATGGTGATCCAAGAGAAGAGTTTATTATTACAGTAACAAAAAGATGCAAGAAGCTGCAATACAAGTCTGAGACTACACATCTGAATGTAAACACAGCCTTGTGGAAGTAGTGCGCAGTACTGATCCACACAAGCAGAGAAACACACCTGTTTGGATGATTCAGATGTGAAACTCGGATGGGTTAGGAGAACATCCATATCACCGCTTGACTCTGCGCCTAGGCAAGAAGCAAAGAAAAATCCCTCTGTGTATGACAAAGTATACTAATATTGGTGAACATCCATCTAACCTCTTCCTATAAACATGTTTTTCTGGTAGAAAACAGTCACTATTAGAGATATTTGTGAAAAAATGACCTTAAAGTAAGAGAACCTTGTTCTTCCATCAAGAAGTTTATATCCCCACATATCTCAGAAAATACCCAAGAATTTCTTGCTGTACTCTATAGCAATGAAGCACAAACGTTGTTAATGTAAAAACAAAGCAGACAATGCACACATTACAATATACTACTTTTTACAGTGGCAGAGTGGAGAAGCAAGGATTTAGGCAGGTGTTTTGTCACTGAACTAACCAGTCAAGACAATACTAACAGGAAAAAGCCAGGTTGCAGCATAAACTTTCTCTCTAGAACACCACATATATTAACGAGTCTTGCTTATTAGCCCAAAATAAACACAACAAGATCACAGAGTACCAACCTCGTCTAAAACTGCCACAAACCGTAGCAATATAGTTTGGGTCCAGCTTCTTTACCTCTTCCAGCACAATTTCCTACGTAAAAAGGAAAGATGTGTGTTTAGACGTGTCATTCATTGGCCATCAGTGCCTGTCATCCTCGATAAAGATATTCTTACCTGCATTTGCAGCATTTCTTCCCTTGGGATTCTTTTCTCAAAATCTTCAAAATATCTGCATATATAAAAACAAAAGTGTCTGAAAGATCAGCAAGGGTAGCATCCTAAAATTTTATTCAATTAAATGTATCAGAGGAAAGAATACAACTTACATTACTGTCACATCACAAAAAGTTCCCCATTCTCACCAAACATCTTAGAAAACATCTTGCCCAGCACTAAAAACTCCCAACTGCCAGTTTGACAATGCTTAGAAGATGGTTTCATTACATATCTTTTTTACTGTATATGAAGAACTGCTATGAGGTGGGAGTAATATTACCATATAACCAATTGGTTTATATTCACACAGCTCTCTGAAAATACAAAAAGGTTCCTGACAAAACTCAGTCCACCAGCAAGCAGGAGAAACAGGTCTCTCACCCATGGTCAGAGGGGATCTCTGTCGGAAAGAGCTAAATGGAAGCTCACAAGTCAAATACAGCTCCTGGTATTTTTGCAGGCAGCTTTAAAAACAAGACTGCCAGCATGCTGCTTGACTGTGGAGAAAGAGGCCAGGTGAAACAATGAGACCCCTGACCAGCAGCTGCATTCTTCACCCCTCCAGCACCAGAACCAGGGACAGCAGGCACTGGCACCCATACCGCACCCTCGGAGCCACGTGTTCCCTGACTAGCTAGAGCTGGCACCACACAGAACCAATTCAGATATAGGGCTTTATCTGGTTCACTTGCAGCTTCTTGCAAACACAGCTATAATTCTTCCAGAACTAGCAGCACACTGGAACAGCCACTCAGCAAGCAGCATTCAAGCTGATAAGCACTGAGGGACAGACACACATTCTGCATGGCATTCTCAAGTTCAGACACGCAAAGGTCTTACCTTGCTCACAGCACACAACAAAAATTGCCTGGGTCAGCTTTATGCAGATCCCCAGAAACCATCACTGCAACCTTGCTAAAGTGATTCTCCACGAGCTAACTGAAAAAGTAATTTGAAATTCATTTCCTTCTGGATGGAGACTAAGTCTACTGAACATCAACCCCAATGAAACAAAAAGTTCTGAATAACCACTGAAAAGCATGTAGAGCACACAGAGAGAACAGAACCTTACTTGGCCTGTGTAACCTTACATTACATCTCAGTGTCTGAAGGAGTCATTACAAAAGCCAAGCACTTGCACCCAAGAAAGCTTACTTCAACCCAATTCGCTGGTGATGGGTCAGCTTGTGCTCATTTTTTCTTAGATCTAGAAGAATTAAGACAGACAAAAAAAAGTTACTCGAGGACTAAAAATCTTACAGTAAGTTTCCACTAACGCAAAGATGATGCGCACAAAGAATACATAACAAGAAAACGGCAACCTCAAACACAAAGGAAGAGATTTTAAAGTGACTACTCAACAGCTGATAGATGAGTACAAATGCATAGAGCACTTCCCGATAAAAACTTAAATAGACCATTCACCTCAAAGCCAAAATCCCTGTTATTTTCCACGTAATCTGTAAGTACTGTACTTTGGAAATGTATAAGATCCTAAAGTTAGCGCACAGGCTAAAGGCATTACATACACTTTCTTCAAAGACTAGGGTATGCCTGCTATCACAGTACCACTGTGGAACAGGCACCTTGACAGAAAAAAACATTATTGGAGTGTGAACTGAGGACTCCAAGTTACACTTACCTTCTAAAGTCTTAATTCCTTCCTCGACAAACTTCCTAGCAGCCGCAGGACTGCAAAGAGACAAGGCAACCTGCCATCAGGAACAGCAAGAATCTTACAACACTGAAAAGGACATTAGAATTCACTGTAACTGCCTAGGTTCTTCAAGGCCAAGACTGAAGTTGCTTCTGATGCTTACCCTCTTTTCAGCACAGGCATTTTGAGTTTGTACTTTCAATCAGCAGGGATGGCTATCCAAGGCTTGGCCTGCACATTTTTAGCATTGATATAACTATATAGTGATCTATAATTGTAAAAAATAAACAAAATCTCACCAAACAGGCAATATTGCTTTAGACAACAATACCAAATGCATGGTAAGAACTACTTTAACCACAATCAGTCTCTGAACCAGCTTAAGGCAACAGCAACACAAAAGTGTCTTTAGACTACCACTTCAAAAAACCCAAAAAGGCTCCAGTTTACAACCTAACAGTACAGCAAAGCAGTCCCAGCTCCAGTGTGGCCAGAGAGTTTGCCTTAAGCACAACACTCAAGCAAATGGCTGAACCTTTTTCCCCTTTAAGTGTTTGTCGTTAGATTGCTCTGCGTGACTCTGCAGGGAAAGAACAACGTTTCAACTGAGAGACAGGTACTCAAGTAATGTTATACCCAGATACCTATCCGGTACCTCAAAATGCCGAGAACTGGCCTGGAAACATAGTCCCTTCCTGGGGAACTGCTCTGGAATCCCATGGTTACAGCTCCACCACCCTTAAAAGACTTTGGATCCACTTCCTCAATAAGAGTCTTACATTACAATAGAAATGTCAAATCTTGACCTGCCGTTTACGTCCTTTCTTACCCTTCCCTGCATCTCTTGCCAGATTCCAGACCAAGAGAGGCAATTTCTACTGTCCCGAGACGGGACAGCACCCAAGCTTCTCCTTCTGCATCCCATCCCAATTTCTCAAAGGCATCCTCAAATCTCAGTATATCCTCAAACTTTGAGCACATTTTCCCCCATAATTACTTAAGAACAATTGCATTCCCTACCCTCAACCTCAAGGGTTTCAAATGCTGCAAAAGAGCCCTGATGTGGTAGGGGTTTTTTGTTTTGTTGGTTTATTTGATTTCATTTTGTTGCCTGTTTCAGGGCTCTACTACTCACTTTACAAAAACACGAGAGCGCACCATTGTCATTGGACCCAACTTCCCACCAAAAGTCCCAAAGGGACATCTTACTACCACTCTTCTCAGTCTTTCACACTTCCATTCTTGACCGGCTCCCTCTGTCCCTCCCCTCTCAGCTCGCACACAGGAACTTCCCATTTCCACTCTGTTGCAGTTTAGCCACAGCCTGCAGCTGAGCAGCAGCCAGCCTCACTCGCTTCACCCCAGCCCCCATGGCAGGATGGGAAGGAGTATTGGAAGAAAAAGGTAAAACTCGTGGGTTGGGATAAGGACAGTTTACTAGGACAGCAAAGGAAGAGGAAAATAACAACAACAACAGTACTCATAACAGAACATACAAAGGGGGTGACACACAATGCAATTTGCTCACCAGACCTGCATCACCTCCCTGGCCAACGCCCTTTATATGCTGAGCATGACATCATATGGTATGGAATACCCCTTTGGCCAGTTTGGGTCACCTGTCCTGGCTGTGTCCCCGCCCAGCTTCCTGTGAAAGTTAACTCTATCCTAGCAGCTAAAACCAGGACACGCTCCTCTACCGCAAGGTCTGCAATCAATGCGTCTATACCCTTTCTTCTCAGCAACTCCTGTCATCGTCATTAGGATTGATGTCTCAGTGTGGGCACTACAGCATCAGCTCAAACTCATTCTCTTCATTATTTGCAGTCACCCAAATTCTGTTCATAGCTTCACCACATAAACAGGAAAAGGAAAGAAAGTCAAAAACCAACCAAACAAAAAAACTTTACCCAATGCCAGTAACTCGTGTTAGGAGACTGATAGATGCACTTGTATCATCTTGTCGAATCTGCAAAAACAAAACAACACAAACCAAACCCTGCTTTACTCCATTTGCAATAAAGAAAGAAATCTTGAGAAGATAAAACAGCTTAGTCAGACTCTGGTTTGGAGCCTCACTATAAATCAACACAAAACATTACCAAGGGTCGCACCGTGTATCACAATAATGCCATATGTACCACGCCTGACAACTGTCTAGGTACCCACGTTAAGGTGAACAGCATGATCACACCACAAAACTCCACAGCCTTCTCACAGAAGACATTCACATGCTGATTATATAACCTAAAAACATTTTCATAAATAGATCTTTTTGAGATTTTTGGTGGAGCTTCTCATTCCCTGCTTTCTACTTGCCATAGACTCCATGTCCACCACTCTTAAGCTTGACGTCAGTCTTTCCAGGGACAACAACAGAAATTGCACAAAGGAAGTAGGCTACTTTGCAAGTTACAAAGAAAAAGCAACTATTGAGAAACAAAGCATAAGGGAAAGAAACCCACCTTTTCCAATTTGCGTAGTTTTCCAGTGGATAAGAACTCATCTATCTTCTCAGCTATTTTAGCACCTACTCCATCCTAAATATCGTGGGGGAGGGGAGAAAAGGTAACTTCAACATAACTTAAAGCCATTATATGTGGAAAAAAAGGAAAGCTCCCCAGAATTTAGAGTCCAGAAGGAACTACAGAGCCACCGAAACCACAATAAAATATCAGACCATAAGGAAGCACAAGAATTCAAGGGTACAACACCGGCAGCATAAACACTGTAAGCCAAGGGCCTTATTAACAGTTCCCCCAAATTCTGAACAAGGCTTTGATTATTACCGCTCAAGTTCCCCACAATTAGTGAAGCGGTAACACACCAAACGGGAAGCCCCCCGCCACAACGGAACCCCTTTACAGGCGGGGACCCCCCCTGCAGCAGCCGCACCGCGTCCCCGTCCCTGAGCCCTGACTCGGGGAGCTGGCACCGCCGGGCTCAGCCTGGCGCTTCCCGGGAGCCCCCGGCACCGCGTCCCCGCTCCGGCACCCCCCCCTACCCCCCCCAAAGGAACCTCCCGCCGGCCACCTGGGCACAAGCACCTACCAGCTTCTTGGCTTCGGCCCCGCTCCGTATCTTGCTGGGATACCGGGAAATAACGGAGGCTGCTTTCCTGCGGAACAGTGCCGGTCAGCACCCTGACTGACGCTGAAGGCGCTGAAAGCTCACCCAAAGCCGAGGGTGCCGGTGGGGAAGGGGGAGGCGGTACCTGTACGCGTTGTATTTGTGAATGGCCCGGTTCACGTTGCGCTCGTAGTTGGCCAGCTCTACGGAGAGAGCCACGGTGAGCGCGGCCGGCCGGCCCGCGGCCTCACCCACCGCCCCCCGCCCGCACACGCACACGCACACGCACACACACACACACACACACACACACGTACCAGTGAGGAAGTCGGTGATGCCCTCGTTGGGGCTCTCCTGCGGAGCCTTCCGCTTGCTCATGGCCGGCCGCGGTACCGGCAACGAGAGGCAGCGGAAGTCCAGGCCGGAGATCGCCGGGAGGCGCTTCCGGTGACGTCACAGAGCACGGCCGGCTGCAGGACGCACGCGCGGCGCTCGCCCTTCTACGTGAGGAGGGGGCTGTGGGCGCGGTGCGGCGTCAGAGGGGATCGCGAGTGACGCAGAGGGCCGCGAAGAGGTTGCGGGGGGGGGGAAGGCGCGATGGCGTTCAGCAGATGCTCCGAGTTACGCAGGTGCAGGACAGTCCGGAGCCGCTGTTGTCATCTGTCTTCCACATGGGCACAGTCTGCCAGTGCGACGTCTCTTCCGCCTGCGCTTTAGCTCTGCTTTGTGGCACGCTGTTGCCTAAACAAAGATTTTTCCAACAGCGCCTGTTTTGACTTGGGCCGCTTGGGTTGACTGAGGGGCAGCTTAAGCGCGTGACCCCCTGCTTCCGTCGCTGTCCTGGCGAGAGGCCGTTTCACCTTCCCTCGGTCTCTCCGGCGTTTGGACCTTTCGGAGGCGGTAGTTTTTATCCTGGTTTTATGGGATACTGCTTTCTGAGCGGTCCGGAGATGACTGAAAACTCGGTGTGCCGTCGGTGACGAGTGCCTGTATTTTCCGGGAAAAGGGCTGGGGCTGTGAGGTTTTTCCTCTCAAATACCAGAACTGGTATCCCGGAAGGAAAAAACAAAGGCGGGGAGGGGAGCGCTGCTCACTGACTTGCCACATCAAGGGCGGCGGCAAGAGCTGACCATTTCTCACTCCGCTCCAGTGATGGCACCCGAGGTGTCACAGGGGAAGCGGGAACATGTGGGCAGCGAGCTTCCATGGCAGACTCACTCCCAGGAGTTATGTGCATTAATTAATAAACCGTAGCTTTATTCTTTGCACTTAACGGCTGTGCTGCAGTCCCTTTGCGCTTGAAAGTGCCCAGGACAACGTGCAGCGAGGAGGTTATCCATCGTGTGTTGGGGATTGAGCAGCTGGTCCCAGTCTCAGACCACTGGGATCCCTGGGGATTTCTGGAGTACCCCAGTGCTGTTCACAGGGCTGCAGGGAATTTCCATTGGATTGCCATAAATGCTGTGGGCTCTTGGTGGCATTTTACATCATCTGGTGGGCAGCCAGGGCGCCCTCCAGGACCGCGAGAGGTCCCTAGGCCGCTCCTGGGTTTGCTCTCTGCACCCCCTGATGTCTCAGGCATCTGGGCCAGCAGAAGCAGCGCTGGGAGATGGGCTTTGCACAAGTGAGGGGCTGTCTGCAGGCACCCCGTAAGCTACCCTGAGCCTCCCGGCATGAGTTACAGCCCTTTCGGTGGGCAGCAAGGTCCTTTGTATTTGGGTGTGCCACCAAGCCCTCCGTGTGCTCCCAGGCCCTGCGTACATCTTGCAGCGTGCCACCAAGTCTTCCATGCGACTTTCTCCTGTCCCAGAGTTTTCCTGGTGATTTTTTTTTTTTTAATGTGCTCCGGTGTCCTCTTTTGCTTTCTGTATGCCCCAAGAAGTCCTCTGTTCTGCCCTCATGTTCTTTCTTCTTTTATTGCACCCCAGACCTCTCCATTTGTTCTGGGCTGCGGCTGCACGGAGGGAGAAGGTGAGCGGGACAGCGGGATGGACCGGCGGGTCCCGGGGAAAGCCCCCGAGGAGGGCGGCGGTGCCTCCGGGAGGGCGGCGGAGTCCGTGTCAGAGGCACGGAGCAGCGGCATCGCGGGGAGACCGCCCGGGGGCGCCGCCGTGTCGGAGCCGGCTGCGGGGACTCGGGGGGGGGGGGGACCGGCGGGCGGGGGCGCAGCCCGGAGCCGCGCTGCGGAGCTCGGGGGTGCCGGCGGGTGAGTCGGCGCGAGGGGACGGGACGGTGTCCCCGTAGGGTCAGGCAGCACGGAAGGCTGCCTCCCGCGGCATGCCGGGAGTTGTAGTCCTGGGGCACGGGGGGCTTCCGGTCGGCCGTCTTGGCTCCCCGGGGCATGCCGGGAATCGTAGTCTCACGGCGCTGGGCTGCCACGCGGCGCTTGCCAGCGCGTGCCGGGCGGTGTCGTTCTGGCGCACGCGGTTGCCGGACAGCCCGGCCCGCTCTGGGGCGCGCGCGGCGCTGCGCGGGGTTTGGGGGTGTGGCCGGTTGAGCGGCGCTTCCTGCAGGGTGGGGTTGTCCCTCCCTCACTTGCCGTCCCGGCTCTGAGTGCCCTGCGGCCCCTCCTCTGCCCCCCGCCTTTTCCCCGCGGTGCTGCGGTTTTCTGTGCCTGCCCCTACCTCTCCTTTTCTGCTGTCCTGCTCCTATTCCTCTCTCCCTTTCTCTGTCCTGTTCTACTTCTCCCTTTTCTTTTTGTCTCTCTGCTTTTTGTCCTGCTTCCCTCTATTGGTTGGGGGTTGGTGTGTGGGGCTTTTTTTGGTTATTTTGGGGTTTTTTCCCATCTTCTGTCTCTGTCCTGCAGCCTTCACTGGTTTTTCCATCTCTTTGCCCCGATCTGCATCCATCTCTTTTCTTCCCACAATTTCTCCAGCCTGTTCCCTGGCGGTTTTTTCCTCTCTGCACTGAATCAAAGAAATTCACTCAGTAGCCAATGGGACTATGAAGCAGGTATCCTTTATTGCAGCGCTGGGAGTCGCACCGGGATATTTCCACGAACGTGCGTCTCGACGAGAAACAAATTGTTCGTCATTTATATTACAAAAGAGTTTACATATTCATTAGGTTTCTGATACATTTAATACATATTCATTATTATTCCGGGAACTCCTGAATATATGCTAATGTCCTGATACGCCTGCGCAGTTTCTTTCTCAGGTGGTCGTCAGGGGTCGTCCTCCTCAAATCTTCCTCTTTCTCCTCTTCTTCAGTGTACACAGGTGGGTGACCTCTTCTTCATTATCCCCGTTTTGCAAGCTCAGCAACCTTGTTATCCGTCCTGCCAGGATGGTCCCAGGCTTGTTGGCATGTTGGGCCTCCCTTTATCAGGGTGCCTCAAACTTTGTGTCTTTTTTCTAGTTCATACCCAAGGACTGTTCCCTAATTTATGGCATCGCTTATCCTGTTCCTACATTCCAACTATTTTACTAATTGTTCTCTTTCGTACTGGAGCATGAGACAGGTGAAGCCTGAGTTTGTGGGGCCTGACTCAAGTGTTGCCAAGTTATATATTCTGTTTTAGAATTGTTCTAATTAGTTTCCCTTATTCATTCTGCTCAAAACGACAATGTTTAGGAACGCTGTGTCCTACAGAAGTAGAATGCAGCAGGAGAGGAGTTGGGAAGAGGGCTGTGAGCAGCAATAGAGTTCAGGTGAGCAGCAAGCCAAGCTTGCCAATGCTGCCTGTGGTAGTGGGATGGGGTGAGTGACAGCCTTGGTGCTCCAGGTGTTCCATGGCACATGGGGATCTGCGTTTGCCTGAGGTCACAGAGCCCGGCTGTGCCATTCCATGATATAAAGTGCTGTGCCGTGGGCACCAGCGCAGAAGTGCTAGCGGCAGCGGCGGCAGCAGCAGCGGCGGCATTGTCATTGGCATTGGCATTTGCATTGGCAGCAGCAGCAGCATCATCATGGTTCAGGCGCGGGGGGCCGTGGCCCCCGCCTGCCTCCTTATCGTCCTCCTGGTGGCCCTACAAGCCCAGGGTGTCAGGGCCGCTCTGTGGCGAGCACGGGAATTAGGTAGGCGGGCAGGCGAGGGCCAGCACCCAGCCCTGGCAGAATAGCGCGGCACCCACTGCCCCTTGGTTGGGCTGACAGCGGGGCGAACAAACTGTTCGGTTTGTTTACAGACGTCGCTGGAGGCGATGGACACCCAGCTTCCCAGCTGGGTTCCGGGGTTGACGCACAGGGAGATGGCATGGGTACGTCATGGCTTTTGACTTCCTTTGAGAGCTGCCAGCTCAAAGCCCAAATGTGAGCGAGGCATCTCTTGCAGCAGGTGTGAAAATACAGATCTGCATCCTGTGTGCCCTGTCCTTCCGTCATCCCTTTATATGTTCTGCTATGGAGTTATGACGGTGTATATCACAGTGTATGATGGAAAATTCTTGTGGGTGTTTAGTTGCAGGTGTGGGTCCAGGGAGGGCTCTTCCAGCTCCTCGGATGGATCCTGCGCTGGAGCTCACCTGGCATCCCAGGGGTGAGTAGTCAGGCTTGACTGACATCACAGACTAAGCACTCCTTTTCAATAGTGTAGTCGTGAGAAATTTAACTTTCCACTTTTGGTTAAGGCCCTCAAAGACCAAAGTACAGAGCTGAGACAGGAACATCTTCCCAGCGGGTATCAGAAATCTTCAAGGACATCCTGAAGGAATGGGACAGCACAGCACATGGTGGGTATCAATCACTCTGAACCAGAAGATGTGGGCAGCTAAGGTTTTAGATGCATTTATGGACAAGCAGGATGCGCAGTCAGCTTGTGGTCGCTGAGCCTGGCAGACTTTGCCTGGGCTGCAGGCATGCCCTGGCCAGGATCGGAGCAGCCCCAGCTTCACCGCCTGCTCCAGCCCCATTGCTCCCCTCTAGGCCTGAGGCCTCTCAGTGCCACCTCGGGGTCAGGGACAGGTGGAAGCTGGACACCCAGCCTGAGGCCGCACACCTAACTTGAAGGCAGCTGAAGCAAAGGGCTGTTAATTCAGTCTCGGGTGGGTTAGCTGTCTGTTTCTAGTTGTGTTTCAGATAACAACTTGGTTGTGGTTTTCCTCTTGTTTTGGGGGACTGTGGGCTCTTCACTGCCACTTGTGAAAGTGCCCAGCATATGGCTGCAAGAGCTTGCGGTTCGGTCCACCACGTGTGTCTGTCACCCTGACTGTGTGATGGACTTGGCATGATGAGAAGCGCTGCTCAGAAGGGCTCTTTCCCCGGATGAACTGGCTACAGCGTCTTCCTGTCCTCTCTGAAGGAAGCAATTTACCATCATCTTGCAGTTTGCCAAAAATGCACTAAGTGGAATGCGAGCCAGAAGATCACGTGCAATCTCCTAGTCTCTCAGCAGGTCGGGATTTGCTGTCTACTGGTAAACTGGAAAGTGTCTAGTGCTTAATTTTTTCTCCATGAATGACACGTTGTTTGAGCCAGCAACTAGGTGCACCGCCAAATGCCCGGGCTTTGTTTCGAAGCGGTATTAACGTATTTGGAGAAGTATTGGCTCGTGAAGATACCCTGTTCCTGATGAGGACCGGTTGCATCTAATGAAACTCACTTTCTTTCTTTCTAAAGAGATGGAGCGTGAGACTGTGGAGAAGGAGGCGCTTCAGGAAGGAGGCAGCCAGGCAGTGCCAGTCTCTGATGCAAAAAAGGGGGCAGTTCAATCAACAGGCGTGCCAGGTAATTGCTGTCCTTCGGTCAGCCAGTGTCATAAATCAAAATTACCGTGCGCCTGCAGGCACGTGCCCTGGTGTCCACTACTGCACATCGTGTCAGCAGCCAAACTATTAGTACAGAGCGAGTGTTCTGGAAGAAGCCAGGAGTGGCTCTCTGCGGACGACTGTCCTCTCTGGGGTGCGGAGGTTATTGCCATTGGTGTGCCAGAGAGAGACACTCGTAACCCTCTGTGGATGCAGCAAGATGCTCCCCACTCACCACACCCAGTTCATGGGAGTTTCAGAACTTTGCCATTTTGGGAATGAGGCCACCTGAACCACGCTCAGCAGATGATGGGAAATAGGACTCTTAATGGAATGTGCCTCCCGCAACACCTGCATCCCAGAGCTTGCCGTGAGCCCTCCTAGGCACAACAGAGGCGCGTTGGCTCCCAGCACCATCACCTGCGCACCACTGGGGCCATCCCGCAGCTCCCCAGGGCCTGAAAGCAGCAGCCGCTCCAGCCACCCTGGGCCAGACCGCATCCGACACCGCTCACGCTTACTACATCGGGCACAAAAGCCATACAGCCGGCCTGGCAAACCCCGTGGGACCAGCTGTGTGCCAGCCCCAAGTGCTGAGCTGAGCAGCCCCAGCACTGCCTGGCAGATGGCACTGGGGCTGTTCCTTGGTTTGCTGGCGCTCCAGAGGAGCAGCTCCAGCTCTGCCAGCCAGGCAGCGTCAGGGCTGTCCCGTGGCGCTCTGGAGCCTGAGAGCACCAGCCGCTCCAGCCACCCTGGGCCAGACCGCATCCAACACTGCTCCCGGTTACAGCGTCAGGTGCAAAAACCATACCGCCGGCCTGGAAAACGCTGCTGACCAGTCATGCGCCAGCCCTGAGTGCTGGCCCCCATGCCCCAGCACAATAAAGTTGGCTGCTCGTCTTATCTACACTGGGAGATCCCACGCTCGTTTGTCCATCCTCCTCCTCTGCCTTTCTCAAGGGCCAGTCTTAGGGGATGGGACTGGGGGTCTCCCTGCTCTTCTCCCTCAGGGGTGGCAGCATCTGCCCCAGACCTTCCTCCCTATGAGCTGGCCTTGGCCAGCTGCCCAGCACCTTGCCCATGTGCTTCAGGCATTGCTGGCCCCGGGAGGCTGCAGTTCAGTGTCACTGCGGAGCAGCACTTTCCCCCAGTGGCATGTTCACACGCACCCCCCCCGAGCCCCATCGCACCCCCTCCTCTCTACCCCTTCCCCACTCCCCTGCGACAGCTCTCCCCCACCTCCAGGCGCAGCGCCGCCGTCCCACAGGGCACTCCTTGCCCCAGGGAGGGCAGCCTTGCCCAGGAGGCCCTGACTGGGCCCCAGCGCCCTGGCACGTCCCGGGGAGCAGCGGTAGTGCAGCCGGGCTGGTGGCATGGCTGCTGCCAGACTTGGGCTACCCGGGCTCCCTGCTCCGGCCTCCATTCTCTGTCCTGGCTGAGTTGGGGGACCCATCCCGGGGGCTGCCCCTGCTGCCATGGCGTGGCCTCAGCCCGCTGGGCTCGGGGTGCCTGCGCCCCGCTGGGGCTGGCAGTGCTGCCACTTTTGGGGAGTGCTGCCTGGTCTGTGGGAAGGTGCCCACTTTGGGGGTGTTTCTGCGTTTGGCGGTTCTTTCTGGACTTGGGGGACTCTCGGCAGGCCTAAGGTGTGCCCCTGGGCTTGGGGGGTTGGAGGTTGCTGACAGGCTTTTTTCGGGGGGGTGTAGCTTCTGAGCCTGGTGGTTGCTGCCAATTTGCGGGGAAACTTCAGGGTTTGGGGATGTTGCTGTGTCAGGTGCATGCTGCCAGGTTTGGGGGGGTGCTGCCAGGTGTGGGGGGCCTCTAGATTTAGGGTTTGTTCCTGGATTTGGGCAATGCTACTAAGTCTAAGGGTTAGCTCTGGTTTGGGGGGGTGCCACTGGGTTGAAATGGTATTACTTTTTAGTTTAGTTCATCTGCATTTCTTTCTCTCCCTCCCTCTCTGTCTCGGGTAGCTGAATAAGCTGTTAAAGAGAAGATTAACCAGGTGCATATTCCTGCATTAAAGAATACAACGTAGGAGAGAAAGGCAGAAGTGTCTCCTCAGGAGACATGTACAAATGCAGCGTGATTGGCAGCCTCAGTCGCGTTTGGCAGCGGTGGTTGCTGTAGCCCTGTGCTAGCTCAGTGCTGCTAGCTCAGACTCGGTGCAAAGGTTGCCCGTGCGTTTCTTGCTTGGTTCTGCCCATGCCTTTGGTTGCTGTGGGGTCACTGTGGTTGGCTGGCGTGTGGCTTCATGCCTTACCTGCCAGGCTGATTCGTCTGCTTTGGGCAGATTTCGAGCTGTTGGACAGGCGGGACTGAGAGCAGGGAAGCCACCTGGCTTTGGGCTCTTGCGTGATTGCGTTCGTGCAAGGACACTGACTACTTTTTGACTTAGGCCTCTTGTTCAGTCCAGGCACATCAGCCTCCGGGAAAGGGAGCAGTCTAAAGACAGCATCCTCCCCAGCAAGTTTTGTTCTAGGCGTCTGCCTGTCTGTCTGTCTGTCTGTCTGATGTCCACTGTGGAAGTGGTGCCTCTGAAGCATGATGTCGCCAGGTGCTGGGATTGCTTTCTCGAGGAAGAACTACAGGCCGAGCCCTGGGCCAGAGAAGTCCAAGCTCACAGGGACAGGCCTAGACAGGCTGTGTAGAAGATGGCCCGCTCTGGGTCAGGGTGCACACCCCTTGCCTCACTTGCGCTCCACTGCCTGCCAGTGGCTGATACAAGGCATGGTGGTGGGGCTGAAACTGCGGAAATCCCTGAACTGAGATGAGGTTTGGGGGGGGGGGGCATTCCTGTCGTACCAAGGACTCCACCAGAAGCTCATGTCACAGTGCCCTTTCTACAGCCCACAGCTCTGCCTCCTGAGGCTGGAGAATGTCCTGTTGCCTGGCTTTGTCCCATCCCATTCAGGGACTTCCTCTTCCAGGTCAGAGAGCTTCTCAAGGTCTCAGATTAATCCTTTCCCGGGAACTTTTGATACCTGCTAGGCAGTCTGTTTTCTTTTGAACCAACCGACCCATCAGCACAGTTATGCTTCTCAAGCCACAAATCTGGTATTTGAGGGCTTGTTGCACCCAGGAATCAAGCAGGCTGCATCAATGTCACACTAGGGATTGTTTTGCACAAGGAAAGCTGAAGGGAGGCGTACATCATTAAAGGCAGCTGTGGGTTAGACTAGATGAGCTACATCTCCAAGCCTTCCTACCTCAGCATCTTCTCCAGTGGGGTTAAGAGACGCAGGTCCATAAACCGTTCCTGGTACGAACAGAGGACATCAGGAAGTGCAGGAGTGATAAGACACTTTATTGGTTTTAATGGAATTGCATTCCCACCTCCAGCTTTTGGAGTCACTTTATCTGGCAGTAGCACAGCAGTATTGCTGACGGTGCAGTTCCACCCGCGGAAACCAATTTGTAGCTTCCCGTTTGCTGTGGCAGAGAAGCTCAAACTGGAAATAGCCCTTGCTGCAGAGATGCACCCCATAATGCTGGACTCGAGGGTTGTTAGCGAAGACAGTAAGATGAATGACTTCTGGCAGCTGTTTTCCACTGCAGTATCTGCACACTTGACCATCACTTCCCCATTGTTACCGATTTCTTGCTTGTACATGAAATTAATGCTTCAGTTTACCTCCTGGCTCCCTAAGCTTATTTTGCTTGGGTTTTACCAACAGATTGTGAAAACCAGTTCACAATCATTCAGCCAGACTGCTGGATTCTTATCTGCATCCTGTCTTTACCAATGCTGATGGGTACCAACCTGCTGCTGCTGACAGGAATCAGACCTCTTCTCATGGACTAGAAGGCAAGCAACGCTCTATCAGTCCCCAGATACGCAACACTGTGGGGGAAGGAATGATGGTTTAGTGTCATGCAGTGATCTTTCTTAAAAGCACAGCAGCATCGAGTTAACAGAGGCCTTGTGCTTTAATGGCTTTTTGAAATTGCAGGTCTTGCCAGGAAGGCTTCTTCCGAAATTTCTGCATGCAAAACCCCATGTACACAATCACTAGGCAGAATTTCTGAGATAAATTGGCAAGTAGGTATTCGCCTTATGTCGTTCCCGTTCTCCCTCTACTTGTAAGGAGGTGTGAAATGCACAGGGGTTTAGGTGCAGTAACGAAAAAGAGGTCGTTGGTGCCCTGTCCCCCAAATGCAGGGCTAGTATGGATATATGAAATACCATACATTTCTCAGGCTGTGGAACTGCTGGTCCTTTTCTTAGCAAGAGTCACCAAAGGAAAAGAAACACAGAATTCCGACTCAGTGTCTATTTTCTTCTGTTTCTTTTCAGTTCTCCTCTACCTTGTAGCCCAGAAACTTGTAGCTTTGGAGGAGAAACATTTCCCTTGCATTTGGCTCTTTTTCCAGAGGCAGGTCAGGCAGGTTCAGGCAGGTGCCAGTGTCGCGGAGCATGCAGCTCCTTCCACAACTCCTCCTTGCTAGCTGCTGCTGAAGCTGCTTTGTTGAAGCC
Organism: Balearica regulorum gibbericeps; assembly: GCF_011004875.1. Classification (NCBI taxonomy): domain Eukaryota; kingdom Metazoa; phylum Chordata; class Aves; order Gruiformes; family Gruidae; genus Balearica; species Balearica regulorum. The sequence continues at coordinate 1,276,374 of NC_046210.1, read as the reverse complement.
GCTATCTCTCCTGCCAACCCAAAGGGCTTCTTTGAATCCACTTCCCTGCATCTTCACACCCACCTGGAATAACTAGCAACTCTCACGGTCAAGGGAGATCCTGCTGGGGTCCCTCGCAGGCCTGCAGCACAGCCTGGGTTGTTTCATGTCTCCTTGGAAGACTTGTAAAGGGAGAGAGCATCAGGCAGCAATGTTTGCTGATGTTGCGAAGCTCTTTAGAGCAATGTGCACGGAAGATGGCGGGGAGGGAGCCATGCTGCTCCAGCCACAACTGTTCAAGCAGCAGCCAATGCAACGCTGTTAAGCAGCGCTGTTTCAGTCCTCCATCCTTGGAGGCTTTCTAGACCCCACTGGAGGAACCCCCCAGCATCATGGACTGACATCCTCGCTGGAGCTGCCTGGCGCTGGAGGACGCAGGCCTGGGGCCTCCTGGTGACCTTTCCAACTTGAATGAACCTCTGAGACTGTGATTTCCCTGCTCGTTTTTTCCACCCTGCTTCCCCCCCACGCCCCTTGCATCCACCCACATCCCGCCCATTCATCCACCTTTGGTCCTTCTCAAGGAAGACCCTGTGCATGATGTTCAGGGTGCCTGTGAGACACCCGTGAATGGGCCTGCATGACTGAGGAGAACTGCTGTTCGTTTTCTTCCTGGTTTTCCTCCTCCTGTTCTTCTTCTCCCCGATCTTACTTTTCCTCCTCCCCCTTCCCCTTTCTCCACTTTAGTCTTCTCCTGGTCTTCCTCATCATCTTTTCGCTCCTCCTCCTCCTCTTCTTCCTGTCCCTCCTCCTCATCCCCCACTAAATCTAGTTTAAAGCTCTCTGTATAAATCTGGCCAGCCTGTAGCCTAAGTAGCAGTTACATACAGGAAGCAACCTGGATTTTTTTTTCCCCTCCCCTCAGCCCAGAGGATCCCACGTTGTTGTCCTCAGAGTCAAAGGCAGAGAGAAATCCACAGAAGAGCGGTGGCAAAACAGCGAGCACAGAGGCAGCTGCAGCCGAAAGCACCTGAGCCCGAGGACGGCAGGGAGCGTGCTGATGTGCAGACAGGTAGGATGCTGAAGGGGTGTCAGAGGCTGTTGGAAAGCCACAAATCCCCTCTTTTGTCTCAAAGAACTCGTGGTTGCTGGGGGGGAGGGGGCGGTGGTTGTAAAAGAAATCTGCCAGATGTGAGTTACCCTAGGTTTGCTTTCTTGCAGCGCTGGATGCACGGGGGAAATAGCTCCACCAAACGTGCATACAGGGATTACCAACACACAGGTTATATAGAATCAAAATATACATATTCATTATTTTTCCACAAACAGGCAGTCCTATGATAATCATTTCTTAGAATCCATTTCTATCTTCTCCTCCCTGTCACGCATGCTCAGTGATTTGAGTTGGTGGTCCTCAGGGGTCTTTGGTGGTCATCAGTGGTCGCACACCCATGTTCGCTGGATGACCCTCTTCTTGCGGGCATGCGCAGTGTCCTTGCTGTGGATGCACCTGTCCATAACGACTTACTTCATAAGATTAATATTCCCGAACCTATTGTCCAGTTGGGTAGGGACTGTACATGGAGCATAGCAGCATTGTACTTTGCCTTAAACCTAACCCTTAACCTATAACCCCTAACCCCAACCCTACCCCTAAACCCCTAACCCTAAACCATAACCGTAACCCTAATCCTAACCCCCTAACCCTAACCTTAAAGGTAACCCAAACCTTCAACTCTAAACCCTAACCCTAACACTAAACCTAAAACCTAACCCCTAACCCCAACTCTAACACTAACCCTAATCCTAACCCCTAACTCTAACCCTAAACCTAAACCTCACCCTAAACATAATCCTAACAGTAACACATAACCCTAACCCAAACCCCTAACCCTAACCCCTAACCCTAAACCCCTAAACCTAACACTAACACCAAACCCTAATCCTAACCCTTACCCTAACCCTAAGCCCCTAACCCTGACCCTAGCCCTAACCCTACGCCTAACCCTAACCCAAACCCCCTAACCCTGACCCTAACTCTAGTCCTAACCCTAAGCCTAAGCCTAACCCTAACCCTCAACCCTAACCCTAAACCCAACTCTAACCCTAACCCCTAAGCATAACACTTTCCCTAACTCCTTACCCTAACCCTAACCCTAAGCCCTAACACCTACCCCAAACCCTGACACTAACACTTATCTCTAACTGTATCCTTAGCCCTAATCCCAACCCAAATGATGCTAACACTAACCCTAATGCTAAACCCAAATCCTAAACATAAACCTAACCCTAACAATAATCCTAAACCTAATCTATTCCAGGAATCTGCTGGAGTGTTTTGGGCTTCTCTGGAGATAGCTCAGTTGTCAGGTAGCAGCCCCAGACTCCTCTAAGGTTGCTAGCCAAGGTGTTTTGTCGGTGTTGGAGGCAGGTCCAAGCCCAGCAGCTCCTTCGGAGTCCACTCAGGCAGCTCTTACATGGGATGGCATCTCCTTTAGAGTGTGGAATTTTGCCAGTAGGAGACCCAGAGTCCTCCAAGGAATCCACCCAAGGAGTTTGATGAGTGTTGGAGACAGGTCCATATTCCATACCTTCCTGGTAGTCCTTTCAGGCAGCTTTGGAGGGCTTTGGCCTTCCCTGGAGGTGGCTGAATTTCCTGGGTAGCAGCCGCCGACTCCTCCTCAGTAGTTATGTGAAAAGTTTTCTCCATGTAGGACTGAGGGGCACTGCCAGGTAGGTCCCCAGGTCTGCCTCCCAGGCACCTCCAGGATTGTCTTGCTCTGTCATGTCACTGGTGTCCTGAGGAGCTGATAGGCCAGGAGCATGGCCCCTGGCTTCGGCAGCTCCTGCTGCTGTGTCTACTGTCAGCATTTTGTCCATACTGGAGGCAGGTCCAGGTCCCTCTATCTCCCCGGGACCTCTTCCAGGAGTCTGCTGCAGTGTTTTGGGCTCCTCTGCAGATGGCTGAATTGTCAGGTAGCAGCCCCAGACTCCTCTGAGGTTGCTAAGCCAAGGCTATTTTGTCTGTCTTGGAGGCTGGCCCAAGACCAGTAGCTCCCCAGGACCCTAAATCTAACTCCTAAACCTACCCATAACCCTAACCCTAAGACTAATCTAAACCAAACCCTAACCCTAACCCTAACTCTAAACTTAACCCTTTACCAAATCCTAACCTTAAGATTAACCCTAAATCCTAACTGTACCTCTAATCCTAATACGAACCCTAAACCTAATCCTACCCTAGCCCTAACCCTAACCCTTACCCTTGCGTAACCCTAGCCTTAATCCTAACGCTATCCCTAACCTAACCCTAACCATATCCCTAACCTTAACCATAACCCTAACCCTAATCTAACACTTCCCCTAATCCTATCACTTTACACTAAATTTTACGCTAAATGTAAACCTGACAGTAAACCTAACCTAATCTTAACACTAACGCTAAACTAAAGCTAAACCTAAACATTACTCTAACCCTACCCCTAACCTTAACTTCTACGACTAACCCTAACCCTTAACCTATCCCTAAACCTAACCTAAACCTAAGCCTAACCCCTAACACTAACCCTACCCCTAACCCTAATTCTAAACTTAATCCTTATCCTAACCCTAACCCTAAACCTAGCCTTAACCCTAATCCTAACCCTAAATTTAAACTAACACTAACCCTAACCCCTCACCCTAACACTAACCTTAATCTAGCCCTAACTCGAACCCTAATGCCTAAACCTAACACCTAAACCAAGCCTATCCCTAACCCTAATCCCTAACTTGAAATCTTACTGTACCTCTAACCCTAATTCTAACTCTAAGCCTAAACCTAAACCTAACCCTTACCCTTATGTAAGTCTATCCCTAACCCTAATCGTAACCCTAACCCTAATCCCTAACCCTAACGCTAACTCTAACCAAATCCTAACCTAACCCTAATGCTAATACTAAACCTCACCCTAACCCTAATCTAAATTTAGCCCTAACCCTAACCCAAACCCTAAATCTAGCCCCAACCTAACCCTAACTCTAGCGCTAATCCTAACCCTAACATTAAACCTAACCCCTAAACCTCACCCTAACCTTAATCCTAAATTAACCCTAACCCTAAACCAAACTCCTAAATCTAACCATAAAACTAAAACTAACCCTAACACTAATCTAAACCAAAACCTAACACTAACCCTAAACCCTGTCTCGAACCTAACCCTAACACCTAAACCTAACCCTTAGCCTAATCATAATCCTAAACCTAACCTTAAACCAAACCCTAATCCTAATCCAATCCCAACCAAACCCCCTAACACTATACCTAACCTTAACCCTAACGCTAACCCTAATCCCTAACCATAACCATACCCCTAACCCTAATTCTAATCCTGAAACTAACCCTAACCCTTACCCTTATCCTAATGCTAACACTAACCCCTTCCTGTAACCCTAACCTTAACCCCAAGCTACCTCTAACCCTAATCCTAATGTTAACCCCTAAACCTACAACTAACCCTAACCATGATCCTAACTCTAACCATGACCTAAACACTAACCCTAACCCCTAATCCTGACCCTGATCCTAAACCTAGACCTAATCCTAACTCTACCCCCACCCTAACCTCTACCACCAACCCTAACCCTATACCTAAACCAAACCTAGCCCTAAGCCTTACCCCAACCCTAAGCTAACACTAACAATACTCCGAACCCTAATTCTAACCTAACCCTAGCTCTAACCCTAATGCTAAACCTAACCCTTAGCCTTACCCTAACCCTAAACCTAAACCTAATCCTAACCCTAATCCTAAATTTAATCTAACCCTAACCCCAAACCTAACCCCTAAACCTAACCCCTAACCCAATCCTAACCCTAAACCTATGCCAAGTATAACCCTAACCCCTAACCCTAAACCTAACCCTAATCAAATCCTAACCCTTACCCAAATCCTAACCTAAACCTAACACTTATTCTAACCTAATACTTACCCTAAACCTAACCCTAAACTTAACTGTAACCCTAATCCTAACACTATACTAAACCTGACCCTAACCCTAACCTCAATCCTAAATTAAACCTAACTCCTATCCCTAAATGCTAAAACTAATCACTAACATTAACCCTAACACCTTACCCTAACCCTAATGACCCTAACCTAATAATAACTCTAATCCTAACCCTAACCTAAATCTAAACGTAACCCAAACCCTTAAACTAAGCCTAAACTAAACCAAAACCCTAAACCTAACCACTAACCTTAACACTAACCCTAGCAGTAAACTTAACTCTAAACCTAACCCTAACCTCAACACTAATCCCTAGCCCTAATTCTAACCCTTATTGCAAACCTAACGCCTAACCCTAACCCTAACAATAATCCTAAAATACCCCTAACTCTAACCCCTAAGCCTGACCCTAACCATAACCCCTAACCCAAACCCCAACCCTAAAGCTAAACCTAACTATAACCATAACCATAACGAAAACCACAAACCCTAAGCCTAAACCTAAACTAAATGTAATCCTAACTCAAAACCTAACCCCAAAATTAAACCTAACCCCTAACCCTAAACCTAATCCTAACTTAACCCTAACATTAACCTAACCTTGACCATAAACCCCAACCCTTACCCTAACCCTAATTATAACCCTAAGCCTAACACCTAACCCTAACCCTAAGCCTAAGCCCTATCCATAACCCTAACCCTAATGACACTAATCCTAACCCCTAACCCAAAACCCAACCCTAACCCTAACTCTAACCTAAACCCTAAACCCAAACCCTAACCCTAATGCTAATCCCTAACCCTAACCAAACCCCAGCCCTTACCCTAAACATAATGCTAACTCTAACCCCTAATGCAAACCCTAATCCTAACCCTAACTCCTAACCCTACACTAAATCCAAACCTAACCCTAACCCTTATCCTAACCCCTAACCATAATGCTAACTCCTAACTCTAACTCTAACCCTTAACCCGAACCCCAACACTAAATCCAACCCTAAACCTAACCCTATCCCTAACCCTAATTCTAAACTCTAACCCTAACACTAACCCTAACTGTAATGACACTAACCCTAACCCCTAACCCTGCCCTTAACTCCCATCCCTAGCCCTAAACTAAACATAACCCTAACCCAAACCATAAGCATACCCTGAACCTTAACCCCTAACCCTATCCCTAAAACTAACTCCTAAACCTAACCCCTAATCCTAATAATAAACCTAACCCTAACACCTCTTACCCTAAACACTAACCCTAACACCAAAACCTAACCCCTAACCCTAACCTTACCATAACCCTAACAGTAACCCGAACCCTAACAATAACCCAAACCTCAACCCCTAAAACTAACCCTAACCCTAAACTAACACTAACCCTAACCCTAACACCTAAACATAGCCCTAACCCTAGGCCTAAACCCTGACTCCTAACCATAACCCTAAACCTACCCCAAACCCTAACCATAACCCTAACCCCTAACCCTAACACCTAACCCTAAACCCTAACACTAACCCAACCATAACCCTAACCTAAACCCTAACCCTAATCCCAATCCCAAATCTTTATCACTAACCATAACCCCTAACCCTAACCCTAATCTTAAACCTACCCTAACCTATAACATTAATGCTAAACCTAACCCTAAGCGTACCCTAATCCTAACCCTAAACCTAACCCTAACCCTATCCCCTAATCGAAACCCTAACCCCAAATTTAACACTAATCTCAACCTCAAACCTTATCCTAACCCATAACCCTAAACCTAACACTAACCCTTAACCCTAACCCCTAACATTAATACTAACCCTAACCCTACCCTAACTCTAACCTTAACCATAACACTATCCCCTAACCCAAATCCTAAAACCTAACACCTATCCCTAACACTAAACCCTATCATAAACCTAAACTTACCCCTACCCCTAACCATAAACCCTAACCCTAATCATTACCCTAACCTAATCCTCGCCCTATCCATAACACCTAACCCTAACCCCAAACCTAACCTCAACCCTAAACCCTAAACATAAACATAACCCTAACACTAACCCTTACCCCAGTCCCTAACACTAAGCCTAACCCCAACCCTAACCATTAACCCAAACCCTAATCCCTAGCACTCACCCTAACCCTAAACACTAAACCTATACACTAACCCTAAAATCTAACCCTAAATCTAGCCCTAAACAAAACCCCTAACCCTAACCCCTAACCCTAACTGCTAACCTAACCCTAAACCATAAGGCTAACCCCAAAGCATAAACCTAGCCCCTAACCCTAACTTTAACCTAACTTTAACCCTAACAATAAGCCTAAACCTAAACCCTAAAACTGACCCTAACACTAGCCCCTAACCAGAACCCCTAACCCTAAGCCTAAAATTAAACCCTAACCCTAACCCCAACCCTAACCCCTAAACATAACCCTAACCCTAACACTAAACGTTACCTTAAACCCTAACAGTAACCCTAACACCTAACCCTAACCATGAACCCGAACCCTAACCCCTTACATTAATGCTAACCCTAACCCTACCCTATACCTAACCTTAACCCTAAACCTAAGCCTAACCTTAACCCCTAACCCTAACCCGTAACCCTAAACCTAACCCTAATCCAAAACCTAACCATAACCCAAACCCTAACCCCTAACCCTTAACCTAACCCTACCACTAACCCTACCACCTAACCCCTAATCCCTATCACTAAACCTAACCCTACCCCTTACTCTTACCCTAAACCTAACACAAACCTAACCCTAAACCTTACCCTAACCCTACCCATAACCCCTAACCCTAACTAGACCCTGATTCTAACCCTAACTGTAATCCTAAACACTGACCCTAACCATAACTCTTACCATAACCCTAACCTATAACATTAATGCTAACCCTAACCCCTATCCTTAACCCTAAACCTAACCTAACTCTGACCCTAACCCAAATCTCAAATCTCTTAACCCTAATCCTAACCTAACCCTAACACTAACCCTGACTTCTAACCACTAACCCTAACCCTTATCTTAACCCCATCCCAACCCTAAGACTAACCCTAAGGCCAACCCTAACCCCTAACCCTAAACTAACACTAACCCTAACCCCTAACACTAACTGCTAACATTAATGCTGACCCTAACCTGTAACACTAAAACCGAACCCTAACCCTAACCCCAACCCCTGACCCTAACCCTAACCATAACCCCTAACCCTAACCATAACCCGTAACCCTAATTCCTAACACTAAGTAAACCCTGACCCTAACAGTAAGCCTAAACACTGACCCTAACCCTAACCCTTACCATAACCCTAACCCCTATCCCTAACCACTAACCTAACCCTAATCCTAACCATAACCCTAACCCAAACCCCTAATCCTAACCCTAACTTAATCCTAACCCATACCCCTAAACTTAACCCCTAACCCTAATCCTAACCCTAACCTAACACTAACCCCTAACCATAACCCTAAACCTAACACTAACCCCTAACCCTAGACTTAACCCCTATCACCCCAACCCTAACTCTTACCCTAACCCTCAAGCTAACATAAACCTAACCCTAAAAGTTACCCCACCCCTAATCCAAACCCTAACTCCTAACCCTAACTGTAACCCTAAACACTGACCCTAACCATAACCCTTACCATAACTCAAATCCGTATCCCTAACCCTAACCCAAACCTCTAACCCTAATCCTAACCTAACCCTAACTTCTAACCTCTAACCCTAACCCCTAAACCTAACCTTAATGACCCTTATGACCCTAACCGTGACCCTAATCCTAACCCTACACTGAACAGTAACCCAAACCCCAGACCCCAACGACCCTGACTCTAACCTGTAGCTTAACCCAAACCCCACACTGAACCGCTGAGGGAGGTTTCAGGCCAGGCACCCCTTTTGGGGCTGGCACTTTTCCCCTGCGATCAGGGGCTGGACGTTTACAGTCTGGAGGCTGGGACACCGGTTGAAGAGAAGAAGGATTGTAAGGCAATGCTTGGACCCCTTCCGCAGCTAGGCGAGTCCGCAGCCCCAGTGTCAGTGGGGCTGTGCGAAGGCCTGTCACGGTTTTATTCCAGCCGGCCGCTGAGCACCACGCAGCCGCTCGCTCACACCCCCCCCATCGGGCTGGGGGAGAGAATTGGAAGAGTCAAAGTGAGAAAACTCATGGGCTGAGATAAAGACAGTTTAATAGGTAAAGCAAAAGCCGCGCGCACAAGCAAAGTAAAACAAGGAATTCATTCACCACTTCCCATGGGCAGGCAGGTGTTCAGCCATCTCCAGGAAAGCAGGGCTCTGTCACACATAACGGTTACTTGGGAAAACAAACGCCATTGCTCCGAACGCCGCTGCCCCCCCTCTTCCTCAAGCTCCTTATACACTGAGCATGACGTCATATGGTACGGAATATCCCTTTGGTCAGTTTGGGTCAAGCTGTCCTGTCTGTGTCCCCTCCCAACTTGTGCACCCCCAGCCATCCCGCTGGCAGGGCAGTGCGAGAAGCAGAAAAGGCCTTGGCTCTGTGTAAGCACTGCTCAACAATAGGACCATAGAACAAAAACATCTCTATATTATTAACGCTGTTTCCAGCACAAATCCAAAACATTGCTCTATACTAGCTACTATGAAGAAAATTAACCCTCTCAGCTGAAACCAGGACAGGGCCGCTGAGGAAGGTTTCAGTCCAGGCACCGCTTTCAGGTCTGGCCCCTTTCACCTGGGAGCAGGGGCTGGACATTTTCAGTTTGGAGGCTGGATGCTGGTCAATGGTGGGAGGGACAGTCAACTTTGGGGTTTTTTGTGCCCTTCAGAGCGCTCCTGCGTTACTCTTTGCAGTTTAGGATGTCTTCATTCAGCTCCCGGCTCCCCGATAACATCTGTACTTTGTCAAAGTCCCCTTCAGAGTTCTGAGGCTTTTTTGATCTGTCGGGCCCCTTCAGGACTCTTTCGCTCCCTTTGCCGAGCTCTTGCGAGACATCCCCTACACCCCGGAGCCCTGTTTTAGCTTGGGAAGGCAATTTGCACCCCTCTTTTCCCCTCAGAACCCCTCCTGAGCCTGCACCTGTTACCCCAATCCTCTCATCCGTTCCACACATTTCCATTCGGTCCCCCAAGGACATCTCCGCTTTGTTCAACTCCCTTTTGAGCTCATCACGGCCCTGAGACTTCTTCAGTCTCACCAGTCCTTTGGGACCTCTCTAACCCACATGCACACATCATCTCCCTAGAAATGATGCATAACTATAGCATTTTTGGGTTTTTTACAGTAAATTAAAGCACATAATTTTCAATATTGCTATTGCATTTAACAAACTGCTTTCCTACATAATTTAGGATGACATTTATCTTTTCCTCTCTACGCCCCAGAAAAATTAAGTTTAATTACCCACCTGTTGCTGATGCAATAGATGTAGCTGAGGTAAAAGAGCAGGTATCATCATTTCCAGTAAGGATCGCTTTCTCCATTCAGCACTTTGCAGAGCACAAACTCCAGGCAGATCAGAAAACGCACGGTACCTCCTCCGGTCGCCTTCAAGCCTCGTGGTGGTCGGCCCCACCCCTTGCCCAGAGGATGGTGGGCAGGATGGTGGGCAGGATGGTGGGCAGGGCCCGGGGTCTATGAGCCACAGCTCTGGGCCAGGGAGCTCATTCTGCTCCTGGGCTTCTCTGGTGTTGGTGCTCTGCTGTGCCTTCAGTCAGTGGCAGCTTTTGAGTTGGTTCAGCTGTTGGTTTTGATGTTTAGGGAAGCAGAGGTATCTGAGGTAAGAGCTTCAGGAATAGTTGAGGTTAAGCAGGATATAGCAAAGAAAACACACTTGTATGCAGCTTTAGGGGTTTTTCCAAGTTAATAACTTTGTGTTGAGTGTTCAGGAGCTTGCAAGATGATTCAATAGTATGTAATTTTTTTTTATTCTAGGTTCATTATATTTTACTTCAATTCCTGGCTTTATTGGAGATGGAACCTCAGGGTTTTTTCACCAGTTTTGCTGTTTATGGTGTAAGTTTCTGATGTCATCTCTTTTGATAGGACTGATAGTGAGATCATCTAGCAGGGTTTAGGGTGAACACCTTATATGCATCTGTTGATGGAGTTTTAGTATTTCTTAGGAAAGCAGCAAGGACATAAGGTATAGCATCTTTCAGGGTACAGGACAGCTCATTGCCTTTCCTGGTTGCTGATGGAGTACCACGTTGGTCCTAGAACCTCCCCAGCTTGCGACAGGCCCCTCATGGATTATAAGCATCAGGACTTCACTTATTTTGTGGGCCTGTAGCAGAGCCCAGACTTTGCAGGAAATTGGAAGAGAGAAGCTGCCTGCAGAACGCAGAGCACGGCTCAGAAGAGCAGCTGACACGGGGTTTGAGGGGTACAAATACAGGAAAGGGGCCATCAGGAGGAGTGGGGTTGCTTCCCTGAGAGTTCAGGAGAAGAGAAGGGGTTTCTAAAGTTTTGGGACTGGGGGATGGTTGGGAACGGGAGGAGGGTTCATCAGCCTTTCTCAGGTCAGCTTTGCAGTTGGATTTGCATCTCGGTGAGGTCTGTTCTGTTTTAGTCTTCCTGCAGATGACAGAAGGTACGACGGTCCTGAGAGATGCAGCATAAACCATCCCCGTTCCTCTGCATCAGAATACACGGGGCTCAATGTCAGAAGAGTCTCATCTTGTAAAGCAAGGAGTACATCAAAATATACCCTCCTGAACTCTCTGCGCCTTTTACTTTCTTCATTTCCTGACTTAATTTTTGCATCCATCCCTTCACTGGCCATCTGGATTTCACAGTTACTTAGAGACATGGACTAGGTGATTGTCTCCAGCGCAGGGTCGAGTGACTGTATTTGCTGGCATTTCTTGGAGAGGAGGATGTGTATATATGTGCTTGTAAAAAAAAAAAAAAAAAAAAAAAATCTCCAGCTAGGGATCTGTCTTTTATTGTGATCCCAACACACAAGCTTTATTATTTTCCAGTTTTGACTTTTTCCTTAAGTGTGTGATGAGGTTTGCTCTAGTGCTGGTCATGGCAGTTAGGTTTTCTTGTTCTTGCTTATCTATTGTGTTTTTAGCACCAGTTTCTGTAGTCGTAAGGTGCCCATTTCTGATCTTTGAGTCACCATGTCGCAAGCATTGCACTTTTTCTATTGGCTGACCACCTCTGTAATTCCCTAAGGGGCTTTGTAGGTAGGGAGGTAGTTTGTGTCACTTGTCACCCAAGCCTCAGTGCAGCAACCTGTAAATGGCAGAGGTGGCGAGGAGCAGCTGAGGTAAAGAAACAGAAGATGGGAATTGGTGCAGGCAGGCTACAGTTTTGGGCAGCACTTCAGTGTGTGGCTTTTGCTTTGGTGGCTTTCACGTGCTGTAAGCAGCCTCGGAGGGACAAAGCCATATCCCAGTAAGCGGTCCAAGAATGTGAGCCAGGGCTGGCATCCCAGAGCAGGAAATCACGGCAGCTTGGTTAAGCGTTTCTCTTTGGTTTTGCAGGTGCCACGCCGGTCACTTTTGGAATTAGATGAGGATTTGAGGCGAGCTGCAGTGGTAGCAAGGAGGAGAATGGGACTGGTGACTTCTCAGAGTAACAGTAATTTTGTGTCTCTTGGCATCTTAGGTACCACAAGCAATGATAGCTACAGTGTCCATCTCCAGAAGGCACAGGCAAGCAGAATGCCATGGCCCTTCTGAGGAGGAGTGGGAGAGGTTGGTGTTGACTGGTGTGATGGCTTACTGCTGGCACTACTCCTTTATGGGGTTATTTTACACAGATGACGAAGCAGAACTAGGCGACTGCAGGACCATCCCAGTTAGCTGGTGTGGTAGGTGCGTATTTGTTGAGGATGGTTTCAGATCCCTGGCCCTCTGAAAGCTCAGTTGAGGGACTGGGGCCAGGGAGAGTCAGGGAGGAGGGGACAAGGTAGGAAGTTGGGCGGGGGGGGGAGTGGAGGCATTTGAAGTTAGTGTAGGGGAGAGCATCCTGGGCGTGGTGGGATAGAAATAACCATCACCTGGCTCAGCCTCCTTGCTGCATCATGTGAAACCATGCTGGGACACTGGGACACAGCATCTCTAGCAAAATAGAAACCTCCACAACTCATTTTGCTCCCTCTTTTTAATGTGTGTATGTATAATATATTATATATATATATAACCTTGGGATATTGGTAGTTAAGTCACCGGCATAACGATGTCAGTTGGATACAAACAGCTCTAAGATCAAGAGTAAAAATGACATGGTCTGGATTGCCTCTTTAGTCCCCTTTGCTGCAGGCTCTGAAGCAGTGATTGGCTCCGGCACGTGCCTCGCTTCCTGGCTCGGCTGCTGTGGCATCCTGTCCTGCTCCCTTCTCCACAGGGAACAAGGCTGATCCAGAGTGGGATAGGAATGCTACAGCTTGGCATGGCGGTGAAAGGCCGGCACGTGTGGGGAGGCATAGGTGGGTTGGCTGTGCCATGTCGCTGCCGGGTAGACCCGGTGCCGCAGCGAGCTCTCATAGGATGCCGGGTAGTGCCCAGGGCCAGTCGCCAGCGGCCGGCACAGGTCGGAGGGCTGCGTGGAGGCAGCCACCAAAGGGCTGGGGAAAGCGGGGACAATGAAGGGGTTGACAGAGAGGGATGGCACCACTGGCACCCCCTGGGCTTTGAGGTGTTCCAGTGGGTTCCCGAAACTTGCTGGCAAATGCAGCATTGCTCCCTTGTAAATGTCCGGGGCTTGTGGCAGTGTTGTAGCGTAGCCAGGGCTGGCCACCACCGCCTTGGGTTTGGCCAGCCCTTGCTGGCCCCTGGGTGAGCCAGCACCTGTGTCCCTGCTGTCAGCCTCCTTGATGAAGGGGGAGATGGCGCGTAATTTTGCAGAGGGGCCAAAAGCCGCTGCCGCCTCCTCCTGGCCGCGCTTGCCCCTTGGCTCAGCGGAGGCGAAGCCAGCCCTGGGGGGCACCCAGCAGGCTTTGACAGCAGCACAGGCAGCCCCTCGTTGGCTCTCCCCACTCCATGACTGCCTCGCTTTGCTCCGCAGGTCTTGGGGCTGTTCCGGTTCCTCAGATCGTGATGGGAAGGTAGAAGGCGGCTCAAAAAAATCCTTCAAGTTGGAGAAATACCCCCAGAGGGGATGGCAGCTGACAGGCTTCAGCACCTCGCTGCGGTAGGCGTGGAAGCAGCCGGTGAAGACAGTGGGTGCTGGACTCCCCTCCTTGGCCTGTGGGCAGGGCTGGCTGTCTCTCCTGCTGGGGGATGCGCTGGGGATGGGTTCCACCTCACTCCCGACACTCGGAGCTGTATCCTGAGCTCCCAACAGCTCTGGGCTCCTTTCCTTGTGGCCAGCGGCTGGCCGGGGGGGCTCATGGCCTGGGCCAGTGTTGCTTGCTGACTGCCAGCCCTCAGAGCCGTGGCGTCTGTGGCAGTTCAAGGACTCTGCCTTGCTCACCTGGGCCAGCAGCTTCTTTTTGGCCAGCGGAGACATGATGGGGTGGTTGCCTTTGGAGTAGAAGCTGGAGAAAAGGCGCTTATAGGTTTCAGTGTGGGGCCTGCAGAGGCTGGGACACCCCCCCGAGGGGCTCGGGCTTGGGACCGCTGGGCTGGAGCATCCCTCAGCCACCCGGCCCCCCTCTGGGGCATCCCTGGCGTCCTCCATGCTGGCTGCCACCTCCAGCTTCACCTTGTCCGGAGGCATCTGCAACAAAAGGGGATTGGGGGTGTGGGTGCTGGGGTCCCCACTCCCCCTGGCCCCCTCCCCACCTTTGGCTGCCCTTTGCTCTCTTCTTCCCCCACCACCACATCCCTCCTGCCTCTTCTCCAGCCACCTCCATGGGTTCCCCCCCAGGGAGGGACAGACATGGGGGGCTGGCACTGCGGTTCTGGGGCTGCTCCCAAACCGGAGCTGTGCTAGCTGGGCTCTGGGGAGGGGCCGCGCACCTGGTCCCGGCCCTTCTCCTTCCTGGCCCTCTTGCTCTTCTCGCCCGTCTCGGTGCCCTTGGAGACCTTGTACTGCTTGCGGGGCTTGCTGGGGGGCAGAGGCTTGTCATCCTCCCCCTTGAGATGCCGCACGTACGGGAGGACCAGCCTGCGGGGGGGGTGGGGGGGTGGCAGTGAGAACTGGTGCTGGGAGAGGAAACTGAGGCACAGAGCGGCACCCCCCTGGCTCATCCCCTACCTCTCATAGTGCCGCCGGGTGCAGGTGGCAGCGCTGGTGCTGCCAGGGCTGCCCCCCAGCTCATCATAGACGTTCTTCCAGAGCCGTCGCCCCGTCACCTGTGGTGGGAGGGATGGGTTAGCCCCCCACCCTGGCACCTGGGGGACATCCTGGCACTCAGGGGACATCGCTTACCAGCTCGTAGGCTCCCAACTTCTCCACAGCTTTGTAGATCTTCCAGAGATTAACTGGAAATAAAGAGACACTGCGGGTCAGGGGGACATGGCATGCACCGCAGCTGCTGGCAAATTCTGCCCCCCCCCGCCCCAGCCACAATGGGGGACATACTCTGCTTGAAGCCAAGGTGGGGGATCCTCTCGATGGGCGTGTGTCGGTCCTTCATGAACTTGTAGAGGCTGACAAGGAAAGCTTCCTCCTCCTCTTTCTCACCACTGGTTGTTGCTTCTTCCACTGGCTTCTCCAGGTCGGAGCCGTCCTCTGGGACCAGAGTCTCCTGCAGGACACAGGGGTGAGAAGGAGCCTAAGGGGAAACTGAGGCAGAACAGAAGCACCCACCCCCCCCCACCAACCCAGTGATGAGGATGATTCCAACCCGAAGGCGTTTAACGAGCTCTCGGTTTGTTAGCTGACAGCCTGGGCCTCCGGCCAAGTTGGTCAAAGCGCTGGAACCGTGCGAGAACACGAGGAACGGCTTCCAGGAAAACAGACGGGCAGAAATTCATCCTCCACCCCCACCCCCCCCGCTGCCTTTCTCAGCTAAAAATGTTTCTCATTTGTTTGTTCTACATTTTCCGGAGTTATAAAACTTGTTGCTATTTTTGGGCAAAGCAGCTGCTCAACTCCCAAGTACTTTATTTTTATTTTTTTTTTATTCTTCTTCTTTCTATTCTTTTAACTGCTTGTGAGAGACGTGATATTTTAACGGCTGAATTATTTCGAGGCTTTTTTTTTTTTTAAAAATAAAAAGCTGTGGTGTGGGGGAGGGATCCGGTATGACAAAACATCACACCCCCCCCCCTGCGTTGGGATAAAAAAATAATTAGAAAAATTAAAAGTGGGGGGGGGGGGGGGGGTCATTTTTCTCCCCCAAAATGCCTGGTTTTGGGTATTCCCCCCTCCAGTGCTGGGAAATTCACCCTCCTCTTCCTCATCCTCACTTTCACAAGCAGCAAAAGCAATGCTTGCACTCCGAGTGCTTCATCCCCCCCAAAACATGGGGGGGGTTCAGCATCCTCAGACATCTCAGATTCCATGCACCCCCCCACCCCCCAACAAGAAACCCGGGGTGCGGCACTCACCGCCGTTTTGGCAGCGGTGGGGTCTTGGGGCTCCATGAGGGGACACTCGTCGTCTTTGACTTTAGGAGGCGTCCTGCAGCAGGAAACAAAAAAAAGGGGGGGTGGGGGGGGTGTGAGACACCCCAAATTGTTGCTTTCCCCCCTAAAAAGAATTAAAGTGGGATGATTTGGGCCACGGCGTCACCCACCAGGCACCGAAATCGGATGGCGGGCGATGCCGTGGTCTAAAGCCGCTCCCTGGGTGCTCCCCCCCCGCCTTTCAAATTTAGGGCCGGGGCCCCCCCTTGACACCCCAAATCGCCCCCTCCCTCCCCCGTCCAATTTTTTGGGGGAAAAACCTTGAAAATGGGAGGGAAAAGGGTACCAGGCTGGGGAAACTGAGGCACGGCGTGAGGGGGGGACCCCGCACAACCCCCCCCCCCCCCGCCACACACACACGCGCGCGCCGATCCCAGTCCCGCTCACCCGCCGCCGCCGCGCCATGTGACTGCCGGCGGGGCGGAGCCGCCACGCCCCCTCCTCCTATTGGGTGGTGCATCCACGCCCCCTCCTCCTATTGGGTAACCGCGCTGCTCGTCCGTCCCCCCCGCGTTGGGCATGCTGGGAGTTGTAGTTCTGCAGCGGGCGAGCTGCGTGTGGTCGTGCACGGGTGTGCACACGCGTGTGCAAGGGCGCGGGGGAGCGGGTGGAGGCGCGGACACTCGTGCGTGTGCGTGCATGCGTGGGATCAGGTGCTTGGGGCGGGCGTGCACATCGTGCACATGCAACAGCATGCAGACATACGCAGGCGTGTTCACGGGGTTGCGTGTGTGTGCACGCGTGTACGTGTACATGGATGTTCAGATGTGGGCGTGTAGCTCCACGCATGTGTTTGTGGGTTCATGTATTTCAGGGAAGGTGGGTGTATGTGGGGAAGGGTGTGCAGGGCACACACATGTGCCAGGGTGGGCACGCATGTGCAGGCGTGTTTAGGGGGGCATACAAGTGCCAACATGCATGTGCATCTGAGTACAGGTGAGCACACATGACTACCGACATGCATGTTCGTGCGGGTGAGTACGTACATGTGGGCACCCTCATGTGCAGGTGGGCACACGCGTGTGCACGCATACACATGACTACAGGTGAGCACACGCGTGTGGGTACACATCCTTGTGTAGGGGTGTGTACGTGCAAGTGCTGCTGGGCACACACATGTGCCTGTGCCTGTGTGTGCGGGCACACGCATGTGCAGCAGGTACATGCAAAGTACACGTGTGTCCGTGCGCGTGCAGACCCTGGCCGTGATTCCACCGGCTCAGATTTGGTTCCCGGCACTGTGAGCGCGGTGAAGCCGCTGACGTGATTTCCTCCCTTTCTGGTATTGCTACGAAAATGCAGGAAACCGGGGCGGGGGGGGGACACGACACACACCACGACGACAGTGACAGGAGCTTTTGGGGTAAAAAGCGCCTGATTTGGGGCCAAACAACTCAAGCTGGCGTGAACAAGCTGTATCGCACCAAAGCAGGCGGCGGGTGAGCTTTGTGCCAGTAATTTGGGCAGCCGAAGGTGACGGCTGAGCTGTAATTATGTGTTTAAAGCGCTAATAATTAACGGTGCTTTCGCGGCGGGGGCGGCACTTTCCTGGCGCTGTCGAGAAACCGCAACATTGCTCCACGAAAGCCGGGCCGGAGCAGGCTGAGACTGCCCAAACTCATCCCACCCGCCGCTCCACCACCTGCCAACCCCTCAGTGCCCCTTCAGGGCTCATCCATGTGACCCCAATTTTTTGACAGTTTAGGCCCAAATTCCCAGTTAGTGGAGTTCCGGTGTCGCCGGTCGGCCCCGAGCGTGGCAGAGGTTGGAGCGAAGGGCCGAGCGTCACGGCTAGGAATAGCGCGGGAGCGGTGCCAAGCCATTACGGCGGGTGAGTAATGGGTTGAAGTCATCCCTTCCCTGGCCCGCGCCGCCGCCGGGAGTGAAAATAACCCCCTTACATCACCCAACACCAGGCGAAGGGACCCACCGGGTGCTGGGGAGGGCGGTGGGAGACGGGGTTTGGGGTAGGTGGGGATGGGCACAGGTGAGAGTGTCCCCGTGGGGTTGGGGTGGGTCCCCCTTTTTCCGCGGTTTTGGGATTCCCACCCGCCGGATGGTTTCCCGGCCTTGCGTGTGCCGAGTTCGGCCGGTCTCAGCTCAGCAGTGGCAGGATGGGGTGAGGTGGGGTGGCGAGGTGGTGTGACACGTGGACTGTGGATGGGGATAGGACCACCCCCACCCCACTCCCTGGGACCCCCTGGTACTCACCGGCTCAGGAGGCGAAGGCCAGGCAGCTCATCAGCGCGGCCGGAGGAAGAGCTCTGTGGTTTGCTGGTGTTACGGTACCGGGGATGACGGGCTGGGGGGATGAGTCATCCCCCACTCAGGGAAGTGGCGTGTGCGTGTGTGAGTGTGTGTTTGCGTGTGCGATTGACTCTTTCGTTACCGGAACGGCCGGGCTTTTTGGGGCTCTCACCCAGGGGCAGCCCGGCACCGCGCTGAATGACTGCGACGGACTTTCCAGCCCGAGCCCTCCCGGGGCTGGCAATGCTGCCGCCGTGCCACCTGGCCCCCGGAGGCTTGGGGACATGGATGGGTCCTGCTGGCTGGGACACTCATGGGCTTCTGGTCCTGGTCCCGTCGTCCCCCCCCGCCCTGAGGGACCAAGCAGGGACAGAGTCACCAGTGTCCCCCGTGGCCAGGCATCACCCTGCAAGCGGGGACGGAGCCACCGGTGTGCCCGGTACCGGGCATCACCCTGCAAACGGGAACCAAGCCCTCGGCATCGCTCAGGCGCTGGGTACCACTTTCCGAGGACACCGTCCCTTGTCCCCAGCTTGGGCATCACAATCCCGTGGGACCAAAACCGTAAGTGGGGGATGGTTGGGGCCAGACCAGGGGTTGCTGGACACCACCCATGGGTGCTTAAGCCCATAGCATCTGCCCCCACTCCCCCAAGAATCCCCCCCCCTGCTGCTGGCCAGCTTGTGAAAGAGCCCCAAAAAAAAAGAAAGAAATCCCCCGGTGACTCATTTGGGCCAACAGCCAGAGAAAGCAGAAGCAGGGGAAGGTTGGTGGGGGCATCGGGCTCCTGTGTCCCCCCCCGGGGGCTAGAAAAGGGGGTGAAGGAATCAGAGGGTGACATTAACCATTTCGTTCCAGGAATGCACCCACCTTCTCCTTAATAATAACGTGATTTGATGAAAAAGGGCAAATAAACAAAAACAGAAAACCACACTTGGGTTTCTATTCCTGGCTCCGGTTTCCATTCGAGCAGAACTGGGGGGTTCTGAAGCTGGGGGGGATGCTGGGGGTCCCCTGCCTCAGTTTCCCCTTCCTGGCAGCTGTGTGCATGGTCCAGCCTGCCGGGACTTGCCATCGACTCTGCTTGCCCGGCTGGGAATATATCAAATTCCCAGGGCAACCTGAGCACCCCTGGGGTGGGATCTGACACCCGAGGGGCTCCACTCCAACAGGAACTCAAGGGAAAGCTTCTCCCCAGGGCAGGGGGTGGTATTTTTTTAATCCCGTGGAAGAGATGCTGGAGGAAAAGGGAAATTACTGAGACTGAAAGATGTCGCTGGGGTGATAACGGCCATCGGTGCATTGAAAGGTGTCAGGGCTCAGCCGGTGTGCAAAGCCCAGTGCCGGCCTCTGCCAGAAAGGGAAAAGAAGGAGGGAAAGGGAAAGAAGGGAAAGGGGAAGGAGAACGAGGGAAAGGGAAGGAGAAGGAAAAGGAGAGCCAAAAAATGCTGCTGGGTACGGCACCAGATTCGGCAGCACTGGCGGCACCCGCATCCCTTTGGGAAGCAAACAGTGGCGAGAGGGTTTGGTATCTCATGGGGCTTTGGGATTGCGGGAATCACCAGCACCCCCCTCCCGTGGGTTAATGTCACTGGTTAATGCTGGTAGAGAAGCGCAGCTCTCTTCTGAAGCCTGACGCTATGAACTCTGAATATAAAGCCGTAAAATAGCTCCCCGGATTTAATTACCCC
Organism: Balearica regulorum gibbericeps; assembly: GCF_011004875.1. Classification (NCBI taxonomy): domain Eukaryota; kingdom Metazoa; phylum Chordata; class Aves; order Gruiformes; family Gruidae; genus Balearica; species Balearica regulorum. The sequence goes on along the minus strand of NC_046210.1, from coordinate 1,255,959 downwards.
ATGATTAACCCATGTAATAACCAGGAAAACAGCGTCCTCAGAGAGCCCGTATGAGCTGAGCCCCCCCCAACACTGGGGAGATGCTTCACCCACACCAGCACAGGCATTTATTTTTTAGGAGGTAAAAACCGCCTTGATTTCAGGGAGCAGCCAGAGGTGGATGCTTTTGGGTGCTGCTGCAGCACCCTGGGTGCTGGGGGAGCTTTGGGTGCCTCCCATTGAGAGGAGGCTGCAAAACAAGGTACCAGCGGCACTACAAACATCTTACACCCCAACCCTCCTCCAAAACAACAGCACAGCTGCACACCAGCCTAACCACAAGCATCTTTCCAGGGAGAATTAATTAATGGGGCACTAATAAGGCTTAATGACCTCATCCGGGGCATCCCAACACCTGTGGGACCTATTTAAGCTCAGCCTGCCCAGTGAGCGTGGCTGCTGCTGACCCCAGCCAGGGCTGTGCATGGGGCTGTATAAAACAAACAAACAAACAAACAAACCATGGGGTTGTGCACCTATACAAGCACCTGTGACCGTAAAGGACTGTATATCTGCAGAGGGAGGCCCAGGGACCCCCCTGTATACCCAGACACGTGGCTTTGACAGAGGGGTGGGCAGCACCTTTGGCTTTGGTGAGGGTGTAAGGGGTGTGCCCAGCACCTTTGGGTGAGCACGGACCCTTTCTCCCGTCCCGATCAACACCCAGCGGTGGGATGCGACAGGTGGGGAGCGAAGCATCTCCTTTTCAGCACCTCCATCTCACGGCATATCCTGCGCGATCTGGGGCAGTGCTCAGCCCCTTCCTGCCCGCAGAGGAGGAAGAGCGAGGGCTGCAAAGGCTGCGAAGGTGCTTGGTGGAGGAGCTCGAGCCCAGCCACCCCATTTTTCTCTGCATGGAGGTGGCCCCATGGCTTTTCTCCGACGGCTTTTTGGCTTTTCGGAGAAGAAGAAACCACTGAGGCGGTTTGAGCACGTCAGGCGGGATGTTGACCCCGAGGAGGCCTGGCTGGTGCTGGGCGAGCTGGGCGATGGTGCCTTTGGCAAGGTCTTTAAGGTAGGAAAGCACCCCAAAATGCCACTGGTGCCTCAAGGGTTTTGCAAATTATTTGGTTTTAGTGTTGCCTTGTATTGTGCAGCTTCTGGGGTGCAAGAAGCTAAAAAGCCTCTAAACAGCCCCAAATTTCTAGCAGAGGATGGCGGGGTCCTCGCCTGGTGCTGGCTCAACCTTTGGCACAGGGAAAGCCACCGGCTCATGGAGCTGGCCTGTTTGCCAGTGGGTGTTTGCCACCTTGGAGCGAGGGGGTTGAGACGGGGATGTTTTTCTTTGAAACCACGTTCAGAGCCTGAGCGCCACAGGAAACCCAAATTTGCTGCTTGTCAGACCTGCAGCAGCAGCCGCCTTCCGGGGCCGGTGGCGCATGGCGGTGATGGCCCCAGTCACGCCTGGGCTTGCCCTGGCCAAACCCGGCCTCTCTTCCCTCTCTGGCTTTTTGGGGGCAGCCAAATGCCTCAGCATTGCTTGCAGGGTGGGGTTTTGCTGTATAACCACCAAAAGGTCTTTGAGGTGGGGGGGGTTGCTGAGCCCCCATGTGGCTATATTGCATCTGTGGGAGGATGGAGCTTGCCAGAGAGTTTTGGGATATGATGGGATGCTCCAGGACCCACGTGCAGGGTGGCACGGCTGCACTGAGGGCATCGGGGTTTGGGATCCATCAGGATGCTCTGGACCCACACAGAGGGTTTTGGAATGCAGTGGGTTGCTCTGGACCCACACGCAGGGTGGCATGGCTACACCGGGGCCACCTGCCCATCAGCCCCATGCACAAGGCGGCCATACACCCCTCTCCTTCCTGGCTCTGGTGACAGTGGGGTCCCCATGTCTGTCAGGCATTTGGCTCAGCAGCACTGAAGGATGCGACAAGTCCAAACTTCCCCCTCACCAAAAACTGTGGGGTTGCTCCTTTTGTATCCCCCAAAACCTCTCCTACACACCCACCCCCAGGCGCAGAACAAGGTGACGGGGATGTTGGCGGCCGCCAAGGTGATTGACACCCCGAGCGAGGAGGAGCTGGAGGACTATGTGGTGGAGATTGAGATCTTGGCTTGCTGTGACCACCCCAACATCACCAAGCTGTTGGATGCGCTCTACTGGAATGGGCGGCTCTGGGTGAGCTGCAGAGGGTGCTGGTCCCCCCCCGCCCCGGGCAGGGACCAGGGTCCCACCAGCGTCTTGGGGCTGGGGGACTCAGTCTGGAGGGGACACGTTTGCAGACCAGGGTGGGAAACATCTCCCTGCAGATCCTGGTGGAGTTTTGTCCCGGAGGGGCCGTGGATGCAGCAATTTTGGGTAAATATTTAATTTTTTTTTTTTCCGGCTGTCACGCAGCCATCGGAGGGTTTGGGGTGGAATTGCCGAATTTCACGGCAAGGGAGGGAGTCCTGGGCTTGTGCAGCATCTCCAAGAAGGATGATGGGTTGGGGTGCCTCTTCCTCCGGGTACCTCCCGGCTTTGCGGGAGATGTTGGGGGGGTGCTGGGCAAGAGGCATCGTTAGCAGTGGGGTTTGTTTGCGCTAATGGCAGAGCTGGAGAAAGGGTTGACGGAGGAGCAGATCCGAGCAGCTTGCAAGCAGCTGCTGCTGGCGCTGCAGTACCTGCATGGCTGCAAGATCATCCACAGGGACGTGAAGGCTGGCAATGTCCTGCTCACCCTCGACGGGGACGTCAAGCTGGGTGAGTCCCTGGGGAATTGGGGGGCCAGTAGCGAAGCCCCAGGGATCCTCTCTAACTGCCGCTTTCTGCTCTGCAGCCGATTTTGGTGTCTCAGCCAAAAACTCCAGCACCGTCCAGCGCCGGGTGTCCTTTATCGGCACCCCGTACTGGTAGGTGTGAGGCAGAAATCCCTGGGGATGGTGGGATTTGGGGGTGCAGGTGGGCTGGGGGAGCCCAGGTATCCCACTCCTCCTGCGGATGCTTGCAACTGGCTCCTCGACACCCAGAGCATCTCAAGAAACCAGAGCTTTCCTCTTCCAACCAACACCAGCTCCAGGGTGGGCTTCTCAGCAGCATGAGACTGAGAAAGGAGAGGACACATGGGGTGCTGGTGGGTGCAAGCTCTCTTGGGGTAGCGTTGGAGGAGTTGGGGGTCTAATCTCGCCTCTTCTGCCTGTAGAGTTGTCTCTGGAGGAGATGGCACCTGGGTTTGGTTTCAGGGGAGATACTAGCCCCCAGCCCAAGGCAGGCCAGACCTGTTTCCCTCTCTCTCACATGCAGGATGGCGCCGGAGGTGGTGCAGTGTGAGACGTCCAAGGAGAGCCCCTATGGCTACAAGGCCGACATCTGGTCCCTGGGCATCACGCTGATCGAGATGGCTGAGATGGAGCCACCCCACCATGAGCTGAACCCCCTCCGGGTGCTGCTGAAGATCGCCAAGTCCCAGCCGCCCACCCTGCGTCACCCCAAGAGGTGGTGAGTCCCCGTGCAGAGATGTCACCCCAACGCCGGTGATGGTGGGGGAAGTTGTCCCATGAGGCACCTCCTGCTTGAAGCCATGTCTGGGCAGCTGAGGTGGGCTCTTGGACCATGGGTGATGCTGGTTGTGATTCCTTCAAGCCCAGCTCCAGAGGTGGCATCACAGGTTTCCCATCACACTACCTTTGCCCACAGAAGGTGACACCAGTGGGCAGCACCAGGGTGGGGACCTCCTGCCAAGGTGCTAGCAGAGCCTCAGTGTCCCTGGCATCATCCCAAGCTCTCTGGGGACCACAGTGGGGGTGACAGGGGACTTCTGGCTCTGTGCTCACAGGGACCATCCCACAGGTCTGAAGACTTCAAGGACTTCCTAAGGAAGTCCTTGGAGAAGAGCCCTGAGGCACGGTGGTCAGCCAGCCAGCTCCTGCAGGTGGGTAGCACTCATTGCCACCTGCCTGGGGTGGTAGGACCCATTCTCAGTGCTGTCCCTGCTCACCTCCCTCACTCCCACCCAGCACCCCTTCGTGGCGGGCATCTCCGACAAGCGACCACTCCGGGAGCTGGTGGCCGAAGCCCGGGCTGATGTGCTGGAGGAAGATGATGATGATGAGGAAGGTCTGGTCCCCTTGGTGCGTGAGTAGCGGCTGGCTGGGGTGCAAGATCCCTCCAACACTTTCCACGAGCTTGTTGAGCCTCACTTCTCCCCTGTTGTCCACCCCACAGCCTGGGCAGGAGCATGGAGAGTCCTCCTGCCCCCCAATGCCAGAGGGTCCCCTGGAGCATCAGCCTCTGGACACGGTGGGGAGAGCTGGCAAGGAGCCGGGCATCCTATCTGATGTCTGCATGGTGGCAGAGCCCAGGACGAAGAGAGCATCTGACTTCTTGAAGCAAATGAGGAGGAGGTCCGAGCCCGTGGGCTCCATGAGACTCCCTGCAAAGAGGCCATCTGAGTTTCTGAAACTGATGCGGCGCAGGTCGTTTTTTGGAGGAATGAAGTCCCAAGAAACAGCTAAGGAGGAGCACGGGGCAAAGCCAAGTGGGTTGGAGATGATGGTGCTAGATGGTCCTCAAGGGACATCATCTCCAGCAGAGGCAGGAGGAGAAACTCAAGGGTATCTGGAGAAGGAGACCAGCCATCTGGGGACCCCCTGCAATGCAGCCAAGCTCCCCTTGGGGCCACGGCGGGCAGGAGACCTTGCTGAACTGCAAGAGCTGAAGGCAGAGCAGGCTGGAGCTAAGGTAGAGCCCCGGGAAGAAAGCCAATGTGCCAACACATCACCGGTGGCTGAAACACTCACGGAGGGACAGCCTGCAGCCCAACCAAGCCCCATTTCAGCCCCCAAAAGCAATGTCAAAAAGGGGTCAAGCCGAGACTCGACTTGTAATTCACCAGCCCTGCCTGTACTCACGGATGGGGACTGGTGCAGAGGCTTGGCCACGGGGCAGCTCGTGGCAGCCCTGGACCTGTGGACTGCAGCGACCAAACCCCAGAGCTTCAAGTCACTGCCGGAGCATCAGCACTGGGTTACTCGGTCATTGGTAGACCTGAAGGTTGAGGTTGGCTCCACTGGGGCTGAAGGTGGCCTTGGGAAGGATGGCAATGGAGTAGGGAGGGCACCCATGGGACCTGAGGGTGCTGGAGAGCTGGGGGAGACTGAGCTGGTGGAGGAGAGGGTGCCATGGGGTGAAGAATTGCTGATGCCCAGTGTGAGAGAGGAGGTTGTAGTGCAGTCCGATGTGCTCAAAGGGTGGCAGGAGCCCCCGGCCGGAGAGAGGGGCAGCAGGGAGAGAAACTCGGCTGTGTGTGAGCCCATCCCTGACCCCCTGGACCTGGTTGAGCAGGAGGTGGGGAGGAATGAGGAGGAAGCGACAGACAATGCTGAAACTGGGGTGGAAACTTCTCCCGAGGAAGCCCCAGTGCCAGCAGAAGTGGAAGCAGATGTTGTAAAAGGGTGTTTAACTGGAGATGGTAATTCAGCAGGAGATGCAGCCAGCCTGGGGGAACAGATGCTGGCGGGAGACGAACTGGAGGCAGCCTCTGGAGCATGGGTGGGAGAGAGACCTGCAAGTGAGGAGGCCCAAAATTCAGCTGAGGATTCTTCCTGCATGGAGATCCTGGGGCCTGTTAAAGAAGAAACAGAAGAAAAAGTGGAAAACAGCCTCAGAGACAAACAGCCAAGGGCTGTTCCTGGGAATGGCTGGAAAGGACAAGATGGAAATGATGGAGAGCTTGGAGAAGATGGGGTGCAGGTTGCTCCAGCTCCTGAAAGATCATCAAGGGATGGACCTGGAGAGGAGATGGGTGACTTGGAGGGTCACAGAGCAGTGCCAGAGCCCCAGGAGGCCCTTGGTGGACATCCAAAGGCCACAAAGACTGTGAGCTTTGACACTGCCCTTGTCCACACCTCTTCCCAGGCACAGGCAGTGTGGGAAGCAGGGAAAACACCAGATCCATCCATCACGTCAAAGCAAGGAGAGAAACCATCCTCTCTGGAAAAGCCTGCAGATGTACAAGCTTCAAGCACCCTCCCTGCAGCAGCACAGCCTTTCCCCTCTGCCAGGGAAGCCCAGCAGATGAGGAGCTTGCAGGTAACATGGCCACGTGAAGCTGTCCCCCTTGCATGGGCTCCCATGTTTGGTTTACGTAGTTTTGGGCCATCTGAGCTCAAACCATTGCTCCCAGTCACAGGAACCTGCCTCGCTCCAAAGGATGGTCAAGAAAACCCGGAGGTTTGTGGTGGATGGGGAGGAGGTCAGCGTGACAACCGCCAGGACTGTTGGCAAGGCTGCAGCGAGGGATGAGATGGTGCGCTCAACTCGGTAAGTGATGCTGGTAGCAGAGGACACCACCAGGCATCTTCCACCCATTTCTGGTCAAGGAGGACCAGGGGCAAAGGGGAGAGAGTGTGGGAGGGAGGATGGGTCTGTGGGTGCTTGACCTCCAGCCTTGGAAAACCCACCTGCCTCACTGGCCAGGGTCCACCCAAGCAGGAGAGCACAAGCAAGGCCTTCTCTGCATCCTCAGTGCTGTGCAGTAGGGACACATGAGGAGCCAAAATGTTGCCCAGTCCCATACCTGGTGTGTCCAGCAGCCAGCTTAAGGAAAGAAGAGGGAAAGATCTTCTCCCATAAGCTCTCATGTTACCCAGGGAGAGTTGCAAAGGATGAAAGGGGAGATGGAGGGACAGTGTCATCAGGTGAGCTTGGGAGCATGGCCATCGTGGACCCAATGGGTGTCCCATCTTTCTTTTTTGCTCGATAAAGTCTTCTCCATGATGTTGCACCAGGGCTGAGCTTCTCCCTTCCTTTAGACATCTACAAGTTAGCCATCCTGGGAGAGAGAGAGGTGCCTCCAGGGCCACCTTCGGCCCCCTCTCACTCCGATTCCCCAAACCTTTAGGCGCCAGGAGCTCCGTGAGCTGCGAGTGCTGCAGAAGGAAGAGCAGCGAGCTCAGAGCCAGCTGGAGCAGAAGTTTCACCAGCAACGGGAACAGATGTTTCGTCACATCGAGCAGGAGATGACGGTAAAAGGACCATCGTCTTTTGGTCTATGATATGGTCAGAGAGGGACACGTGCAAGGGGGTGCTGGGCTCCCACTGTGGGAGATGCTAGGGTCTGGAGGGGGTTTGGTTGCTTTGGTGACCACTTCTGGTCCCTGTAGCTCCATTAACCATATCTGCATGGCAGAGCAAGAAGGAGTTTTATGACCGGGAGGTGGAGAGCTTGGAGCGGCGCTACCGGCAGCTGAAGGAGCGCCAGGAGCTTGAGTACACAGTGAGGCTGCGTGATGAGGCCAAGCGCCTTAAGGCACTCCAGGAGAAGGACTGTGTAAGGAGGATGCAAGAGCTGAAGGGCGATGGGAGAGAGGTGAGGGTCTGGGGCAGTGCTGGCTCCCCCAGGTGTGTCACCAGGAGCCTGGGGACCATCTTCCCTGCGTGCTGGGACCAAGCCCCTCTGTTGCTCACTGCAGGAGCAGCGGTTCCTGCAGCAGCAGCAAGAGGAACTCAACACAGCCCTGCAGAGGGTTGTCCAGGATCACAAGAAGAAGATAACGTCCATCGACTGGGAGTGCATCAGCAAGATCCATAGCCTCAGGAGAGGTGCACTGGGCTGGGAGTAGGAGGATGAGATTCTTGGGGAGGGGACCAGAGGGTTTGGCTGGGGGGTTTTTGGAGGTGGTCATGGTGCTGTGGTCTTGCCTGGCAGCCCGTGAGTCGGTGGTGTGGAGCATGGAGCAAGGGCACCTGCAGGAGAAGTACCAGCTCTTCAGGCAGCAGGTGAAAGAGCAGCACGCACTGCAGAGGCAGCAGCTCTGCAAGCGCCATGAGAAGGTGAGGTGGGAACCGCTGGTGATGGTCCTCCAGCCCTGTGGGCTCCCGACCCCTCTCGGCTCACCCTCCGCCCCTTTCCCAGGAGACAGAGAGGATGAACCGCTTCCACCAGCTCTTGCTGGAGGATCTGAGGAGCCAGCAGGTGCAGGAGCGTGCTCAGCTGCTGAAAAGCCAGCGCTGCGATGCCAAAGTCCGCCTGGCCCTCTTCAAGGACAGCCTGAAGATCCAGGAGGCTAATGGGGCCAAGCAGAGGGAGAGGGCCAAGCAGGTACAAGGAACTCTCTGGGGCCAATGAGGTTCCCCAGCACAAAGTATGGGGAAAGTCCCCAAAAAGCTGTAAGCAATGGCTTTTGGGGAAGGGGAGGGTGATGCGGGCTCCTCCCCCCTGCAGTTCGCGCAGCAGGAGGAGAGGCGGCAGCAAGCAGAGGTGCAGCAGCAGCAGGAGCAGCAAGCGCAGCAGTTACAGCGGCTGCAGCAGCAGCAGGCTGAGAGCCTGGCAGAGCTGGAGCAGATGCAGGTACCGCTGCAAAGCTGTCCACCCCGGGGGCTTCCTGCATCCCTGCTACCTCTCCTCGAGCACCTTCCTTCCCATTTCTGTCTCCCAGAGCGAGAAGATGCAGCTCTTGGCAGAGCAGGAGAAGAGGCAGCTGGGACGGCTGGACCAGGAGCACACCATGGAGCTCAGTGAGTGGAAGCAACGGCTGGCTGCCCGTAAGGAGGTGAGTGCTCTCACAGCTGGGGGCATCCCCTCCCCATCTTGGTCCACCTCACAGGATGCGACGGAGGGCTGCTTTCCCCGCCGCAACGCAGGGTACGGGCATGGGATATGGCAGTGTTGCTTCTCTACTCCAGATGCTGGAGGAAGAACTGGAGAACTCGCTGCCGGTGCAGCGGCAAGGTGGACTGCATGGCACCCACAGCAGAAACAGGATCACCCGCTTCTTCCACCTCCCCTCCTGACACTATGCCATGGATTATGGGGGAGTGAGAGGCAGGTGGCTGCCTGGGGACTGGTCCCATGGCTCTTCTGGGAGACAGGACTGAAGGATCTCAAAGGCAACGCAAGAGGTGGCTGCCCTGGGGATGCCAAGCCTGGGGGCCAAGCGGCCGGGCAGGACGTGGTATGGATCCCAAGGGTGGCAGGTGGGGCTGTGTTCGAGCCCGCCCTCACTGTGCTGGAGGGGCTGGGGCGCAGCACATGCGGCCACCTCGAATCACCTCAGAAGCCCCTCGGGGAAGTCTCCCCCACTGGTGTCGAAGCTGTGGATAGAGGGGAGTTGCTGGAGCTTCCTGTGCAGATCTCCCCTCAGCTGAATTGCAACTCAAGGAAATACATCCCTTCCTGACAAAAGTCCCTGTTTGTGGCTATTTTACTTAAAAACTCTTGCCTTGTGCCCCACCAGTGCATCCCGAGTCTCCAACCTCCCCCCTCAGGTCAGCTCTCAGGGAGGGGTGTCCCGTGCCCAGCCTGCTCTCCACTTACCTCATCAGGGCCCTGAGGGCACTAATAAGCCCTAATGGCCTTGACCAGCCTCACCAGGGGCCTTGACCCACAGCCCAGGAGCTCTACTGACGCTCACCTCAAGGATGTCAAGTCACTGCGTAGCTGGGAGCACTCCCTGCCTCGTCACCTCAGACCCAATCCTGACCTGCAGACCAACTTTCTGGCTTGATCTTGGACCTGCTTTGAGCACCATGAAGTTGCCTGGTGATCTCAACTCTTGGTAGAACCTGGCCACCATCTCCACGTTGGTCCTGCTCACATCATTCAGGTACTGAGGGCTGGGTCCTGGATGGTGATGCTCCGGCTGTGCGATCCCCCACGGCTCCTAGGTCCTATTTTGGAGACTCCTCCTTCCCCATCTCAAAGGCCCATCTACAAAGTCTTTAGCAATTTATTATCTTTAAGCTCAGTATAAAAGGTAAATAATTTCAGGGGATGAATAGGACTACAGGAGAAACTGGAGACATGAGTCCACATACTGGGAATTACAGACAGACAGCGGGTGACACAGAGGAGCCTCTTGCTAGCAGGCACTGGCAGTTCACAGTGAGATGGAGAAATTCCGCTACCCAGATCCAGGAAAGAGCTGACAGATTGAAGATGGCAGAAGCCAGGTAGGCTGAGCGGCATCTGTCCGTCTGTACAGGTCCTATGTTTAGGTAGAATATCCTTGATTTAAAAGTCTTCCTGAGGTGCAGAGACCAGTGGGATTTCTCAGCAATGGTGCTGGGAGGAGAAAAATCTGCCACTGATGAGATGGTCCAGAGCGAGCACCGGTGAGCTGGGAAGCTGAGCTCTGTCCTGGGGATCAGCCCCAGTGGCCTGCTCCACACAGGGCTCAGTTGCCTGGTCTCACTAGGACATCGGACAGGTCCTCTGTGCCCTCCAGCTTCAGATTCTGGGGGGAAAAAAAACCAAACGCTAAGCTTGACAAAGACAGACTCTTCCCCTCTGACTCTGAAGGCCTGGCGTAAAAAAAAAAACCCCACAATGAAGGTTCAGAATGACCCCAGCCCCTTCTGTCACCATCAGCACATGCAAGACCTTATTTGATGCCTCTGAACCGGATTTTCCTGCACCTCTTATCCCTGCTCACAGTGGAACAACAGTAATAACAAAGAGTCAGTAAATAAGATTACAATGCCTGTTTCTCCATCTGTACAGTAATTTTAGATTATTCTTCCCATTGGCTACTGCTTCAGAGTCTGAAATGCTCACAAAGCTGAGCAACAAAGTGCTCACTCCTCTGCTACCAGACCCAAGGACAAGGAAGGACAGACAGCAGTTAGGCTGGAAATGCTGCGAGTGCTTAACCACAGGCTGTTGTTCAGCAAAAAATCAGCCTAGTTTTTGTTCCCTTTAAGCTCCTGCCATGTCTCCTGTGTACATGCTGCACTTACCTTCTCATTTGCCAAATGCAAGAGGCAGGCAAAGGCTAAGGGGACAGACAGATTGTTAGCCATGGCAGAAGGCAGCCTACAAAAAAGAAAAAAAGAGAGAAGGGAGAAGGTCAGGATGGCCAGAGCACACTGAAACCCGACAGCCGGAGTGTGCCTGCAAGGACCAGGTTGCCAAAGATTAACTCCTCCCCAGGGATTTGCTTTTTTCCACCTTTCCACTCCCACTAGCGAAGAATTTGCCAAGCTGAATGCAACCCGTAGCTCCCCCAGGCAAACCCAGAGAGCGAGAGAAAAGACATTTTTCCCCATCAGGGTTCAGTCAGTAAGTTGTGACAGACGCAGTGGGGTCAGCATTTGCCCAAGCTCAGCTGCAGTCTGTCCCCCACCTTCAGCCCAGCCTTTTTTAGGGCCCCTCTACCTGTGAAGCAGTTCCTTTGTGATGTTGCTGAAGACCTTCTCGCCTGCTACCACTGATGTGTTGTTCTCTTCCTCTGCATCTTCCATCTATTTAGTAAAAAGACAGACAGAGACAGACTTTGCTCCCCAGCACTCAGCCTTGTGTTCAAAGAAAAACCCCTGTAAGTTACGCTCCATCTGTCCTTATCAACCATCCCATGGGAGGAAGACTACTAGAAAGGAATTGCTGTTAAACCTGCCCAAGACTGTGTCTGCAGGAGTTAAGCACAGTTACCCGCATGGCATTCTCTTATCCTTGGGCCCATCGAGGTATCTGACTCCCCCAGCACTCACCTCTGCCACTGTTTCTTTCTTCTGTCCATTAGTCAAGAGGTCCCACATGTTTTTCTTCAAACTCTTCATGTCCATTTTCTTGGCTGTCTTTGCATACTGGATTGCTATCTTATTGACCTGAGAAAAAGGAGTTGAGTGTTAGCTAAGAGCAACTGAGCAGCAGCACTATCCTCAATCAGGACCACAGGAACAATCCAAACATGGTTCTCCTTGGGAACAACGGTGAATGCTATCTTACTACTAAAACTTTGATTATTTTTTTTTATTTTTTTTAATTCCCTTTAACTTAATGTCCTTGTGGGAATTAATCTGGGAATAAAATGTCCAGTAGCAAACCCAGGAAATCCTGCACTAGAGAAAGTGCTGTCTCAGCACTTCTGACCACTCGAGGCATCAAGAGGCTTTGCTCCAGACCTGCCCAGTGAGCAGTTCACAGCTTGGTGACAATACAAGTCCTTACCTTCTGGGGCTCAGCAATGAGGTTCAGCTCTCCGTACGTTGTGATATCAACATCGCCAACAACCCTGTTGGGCTCAGTGTCTTGACCCTCAGGGTGGACAGTAAGGTTGAACTCCCCCGTCTGACCCATGAATTGAACGGGGTCATCATCATCATCACTGTCTGCAGCCTGACCAAGAAGAGATACAGCAGTGAGGCCACCCAGAGACATCTTTGAGGAGCCAGAGAAGTCCTGCACTGACATAACAAGAGCACCCACTTCTCAGGAGGGTGGCGATACCTGCCCACCTTCCCCATGGAACACATTCTTGTTCAGCCTCTCCCCAGGGTGTTTAGGCTGGGCTAAGGCTAAACCTAAGGGAGACCTAGAGCGCAGAATATCAAAAGGCTGTTCTACACGGAAAGATAACAGAGATAAGGGCTCTCCTGCCAGTCCTAAGCACACTCAGGAGGCAGCACTGGCCTGGCAGAAAGCCTAAGCTTTATAAGAAATCGACTTCAACAGGAGCTCCAAACAGCTGGGAGCAAACCTCACTGTGAAGAGATGACCACAGAGGTGAGTGATGGCACTGAGTGAGCAAACTGACTGGCAAACACCAAAGGCAGAAGGTTTAGTTGATGTTGTTAGAGTGAGGGGACAGGGGTGCATACAGACACTTCTGTAGCTTTGTCATAATCTGCAGTGCCAATTCTTTTTCCCTAGTAATTAATTCTGGACACAGATTCTCCCTAAATTATTCCCATTGCATATCAAATCTAGGCAGTGGAAAGAAATCTTCTTGTTCCAGTTACCTGCAATGCAGGGCAGAAATTGGAGGTGTCGTTGGGGTTGTTGTAATCGTACTCGCCAATCTCGTCTTCGTTATCCAACAAATTGTCTGACTCAGATGTCCTGCAGAGCTACAGAGACAAGACCAAAGGTCAGGAAAGGGAAAAACTCTAAATACTTCCCCAAGCAATGTCTGCACCTTGTTCCTTCATCACCTCCCCTTTTCCGAGCCTGCTGGCTCTCCCTCCTCCTTGCACACCAGCTCTCTAGCGAGCCCCTTGTAAAGTGCAACAGCTAAGCACAGCCGCTTCGGCATCCAGGTGAGTTCAGTGAGAGACGTGCTGGCCCATCTCCAGCCCTGAGGAACATCCTGAAGCACTTCAAGCATTTGGTTTTGGGCATGGAATCATTGCCAACAGGCTTTTGGAGAAGATCCTTACCTTAACAGCTGGTTTGAGGAACAGTTGGAGAATGGTGTTAGGGTCATAGTTGAAGTCTGTGGGAAGCGTGGTGCTCTTCACATTCTGGCTTTCTAGAATGGATTTGGCTAGAGTTACAGATGCCTGGGGAAGGTAATAGATGCCATTATCCATGAGCTATCCACTACTTGGAAGATTAATGCACAAATAAGTGCTTTGAACACGTTTTTGTCTGAAAGGGAGCAAGTTCAGAGATGCCTCAAAAGAGGAGTTCCACACTGGTCCAGTCAGTGCACCCAGTGCGTGAGATGAGCTGGTTGCAGATGACAGTTCCAAGCCATAGTGATATGGCAAAGGAGGTTGCAGAGGGGCAGAAACTCAGCACGTACCTTGGTCTTACGGAAATGTGCCTCAAAGTCAATATCCTCATCAAAATTAATTTCAAATGCTTTCTTTGCACTCCTTTTCTTGGTCTCTTTTTCGGAGTCAGAATCTACTGCAGAAAGCAGGGAAAGGATCAGTGCTCGGTGACAGAGCGAGGACAAGAAGATCACTCCTAACTTGAGCATCTGCTCCACATGGAAAGGTCACCTCCAAGGACTTTTGCCTTTGTTACAGTAAAGCAATAGGTGTGGTTCTCAGCTTTGTGTTTTAAAGGGATCAGTATCTTTTTATAGAAGCAGAAAGTGTAATTTACTCTTCAGTTTTTATGCAGAAGGTGGGAAACAACAGCAGGAGCTGTATTAGTTCTGGTATCTCCTATTGCTGCAGTGAGAGACACCCCCTCAACTTTGAGCATCGTTAACAAACCCAAACAATAGAGAATACGTTAGACACCAACGGATCCACGTGAGACTGAGAGCCTTCCTGGCAGTCAGTATTGCTTCCCAGCTGGCTAGAAAAGAGCCATGCAGGCTTGTCCCTTTCTTTACTGTCCCCACTTTACGACACAGAGGCCACCCATCTCCAAAGGTAAGCCAGACCTGGCAGTAGCCACATCTGTAGTGTATGAGCCACCGTCTCTAAATACATACGTTTGTGTCGAGGTTTGAAACGCCAGTGCTCTGGGCCGGCCCACATTGACAGAGTTTGGGGACTGAAGTAGGAATATTCCCCCGGTTTCATGGAGAGATGAAGGCACATGGTCCCGATGTCTCCATCTCCAAAAGGAACCACATCAATTCTGGAAAGAGCACACAGGACGCTCAGTGAAATCATTCCTTTGGCTCGCACTGGGCCTGAGTGTGCATTTAATATCCAGATCAGCTCTGTACAGACATCGCTCGCTTTGTCCTGCATGTGTGCAGGGCTCCTGTTCTTTAATCAGTGAACGGTACTGGGGTGTTGCGCTGTCTGGAGGCTGTAAAGCTGCTGCAGAAACAGAGGTGGATTTGGCAAAGGGCAGGCTGGAAATCAGGCAGCAGAGCAAGCGGACAAGCAATCACTCTGGGGAAATGTGACCATACAGAAAGGTCGTCTTGGAGGGTAGAGATACTACTGTAAAGCATTCCTGGACATACCCGAAACTGGAGCAGAAAGCAAGTTATAGCCAGACAGGAAACATGTACACAGTAAATTAAAGGTTTCCCAGAGAGCTGTCAGAAGTTGTCGCTTGCTATCAAAGCACATTTAGAGAGTTTTCAGTGACTACTTACCTCTTGCTCTGGCGGACTGTTCCAAAGGAGTTGAGGTTTTCTGTGAATTCCCCAATCTTGTCTGCCTCTCTACTCCTGGGGGAATCAGAATTGAAGTTGTCATCTGGCACGGTAGGAACACAGTCTTCCACATCGCTGTCTATCTCCGCATTGATATCAAACACTTGGTCGCTCTTCTTAAATTTATCCAACAGGGCTGACACTGACTGTAGGAGGAGAAGGTGCTCAGGAAAAAAATTGCAGGATATCAGTGTTCCTGCAGTGCAACATTCCCGCTGCCCTGTGTATCTCACAGATCGCAGAGATTACAGCTCAAGTATCCCACCTGGCACAGAGCTAACAAACATACCTCATCATGGGATTCAGCATCCCACTTTGTAAACTGGAAACCAGCCAGCGAAGAGCAGATGGGGCGTTTTTCAATGCACTGTGCCAGAAGGACTAGAGACAAGGAGAGCAAGGGGGAGAGATTAGATATAGGATGAAAAAAACCAGCACCTAAAGCAAGTACCAGGCATTAAATCATGCTCAAAGCCACGTATGTAGGCAGCCCTTCTTGCACGTAGGGCAGCGCAGGGCCCACTGAAAAAGCAGTCGGGCTCATTTCTCAGCAGAAAGAAAGAGTTCAATTGCTACCCTAACTCGAGGGTGGGCATAACACTGGGAATCTGATCAGAGCAGCAGGGTTTGGTAGTGTGTACAGGCTCAAAACACTCTAAGAAGGTCAGTCCTTAAGCTGGAGAACACTCATTTCAACTGCTGCACAGTTCAGACCACATATACGTGCGGTGTGACAGACCTGCCAGAGGTTAAGCTACACGTAGTGATCTAAAAACCTGCAAAGATCCTGTTTTTCCAGCAACTGGTCTCAACTTGAGCAGAATCAGAGCAACAGCACCACAGGGTAGCCAAGCAGTGAACAAAAGCACTCAAGCTGGCTGAGACAAAAATGAACACGCTTGGGAGATGAAAAGGATCGAAAGGTCTGCATGGGTCCCTTTTCTTAGCAGTTACCGGCACTCACACTTTAAATCCGTCACTTTTACAGGATCAGAGTTTGGTAGCGTGAGCGTCTCTGAAGAAGGGAGAGGCACGATCTTTGAATCAAAGAGGAGCTCGCTGTGGCAGCTTTGGGTATGCAGCCCGATGAGGAAAATACCAGCTGTGCTGCATTCATCAAAAGATGCGGCTGTTTTCTGGAACATTGGATCAACCTACAGGTACAGAATGAAGCAAAGAATCAAGGAGTGGAGTAGATGGAGGGGGTGAAGCAGGTCTCTGCAGGAGATTTTTAAGCACAGATCTGAAGGGAGAATGGCCCACGCATCTTTTCCAGCAAGGAGAGAGCTCTCACAGCTGCCTCACACAGGAGGAATATACATGACTAGGAACAATCTTGCTATAATAGCAGAATTCACAGACGTGCGTGTCAACGTTAGAGCCCGAGAGAGGAATGCACAATAAGGAAAACAATAGAAACGAGAAAGATGAGGCGACATCTCCTTTCCTCTGCCAGAACACAGCTGCTACAGCAGCCTCCCTTCACCCACCTCACATCTGCGATTAGCCTCCGACACATTGATGTTATTCAAGTTCTGCTCGATGGTTTTGAATGAGTGCTTTTTCTTTGTCTGAACTCTCTTGACAGACTCAGGAGCTGGACTGTCTTCTAAAAGGAAAGGAACAACAAGTTACACTTAGAAAACTTGCTAAAAATACCCTACAGAGAGATAGAACAACTTTTACTTCAGTTTGTACGACTGGTATCTATTAGCATGAAACACCAATGTTTCATTGGCTGGATGCTGCATTTCTTTTTATCAACTCTATTTTATCTTAACCGCAGATTTTTATTTCAAAGCAAAGGACAGCAAAGACTGAGGCACTTCATTCTTAACCTTTGGTGTGCATTCAAATCTGACAGGCTAAATCCTTGAATACAGGATTGAGCAACAGATTCAGGTTCTCATCTCCACCCTCCCTGCTCGAACACCCAGGCAAACTAATTTAGGATTTCCCACCCCTTGAGAAATGAAGTTAGCAGCACTCTCCTAGATGTACAAAGTGCTTCGAAATTCAGGGGTGCTATGGAAGTACACTGACATATCTCTTAACGCACAGGTGGAATAGTAACGGCTTAACAGAAAACAAACGAATGGCACACCTCCTTCTGGGGTGTCCATGTTTTTTGTAGGTGCCGAGTCCTTGCCCAGGCCTCCAAGAACTTTGTAGGTATCTGCATGGACTGCATCCACGCGCACGGCGTAAATCTTCGCGCTTGCATCAAGCGTGCCAGCTGCTATCTGACAGAAGGAACAAAATATGCTATTTTTAAATAGAAAGGAAAAAGTCTCATCTAGAAGATGCAAACGCAGAAGACAAACTGCAGACCTGAATTTCTCAATGCTCTGTATTACAAACAAAATTTTGAACAACTGGAAAAGGATTTATTCTGAAACCTACTGAGACGTAAGTGCACAGCAGGGGTCAAGATGTGTCTTCCCAGGCAGAGCCTTATCAGGTATTGTGGAAGGGATCACACAGAATACTTAAAAAGTTGCCAAGATTAAGCAATGGGGAGAAGCAGAAAGGTGCAGACTTGCATCTGCCAAGAGACCTCTCTCCTCCACCTCTCCTTCACGCTTTCTTTTGGGTCAGCCTCTTGGTATAATTCTATTTTCCCAAATTATGAAGTCAAAGGAAGTGCAGGAGATGTCTTTTCAATCACAGATAAAGTGATTGAAGGCCAGAAGATGAAGAACCACCCACTGAAAACCCGTGCACTGTTTCCTGTCCCTTCCTCAGTAAGACAGCTAGGTCAGGGGTTCCTTGAGACCACGTTCATTTGTTCATTCATCCAAGAATTCAGTTCTCCCTCCTAGAATCAGTGAACTGTTACAGTCAGAACATCTTTGCCCTGGCAAGTTCTTATTCTGATCCATCTCAGATCAAAATTAGTCCAGGAATTAGACACACTAACTTCCTGTCTTTCCAGCCTTGTTTTCTAACTGGTTGCAACACTCAGTATTTACCTCAGAAGTCTCACAAGTCTTACTTTTAAAAAAGATCTCCTTTTGAAGGACCATAACTGAAAGAATCCAGCCTTTAATTTCTGTGGTACAAAAGGATTCAACACTGTAAGCTTCTGTGAAAAGTGACTGTGCTGCCTCTACCAGGTATTTTTAGTGCAAGTAACCACTTCAATTACCTTAGCATTATTGAGGCTTGTTATTGACTAAACCTTAGGTTAAATACCAGTCGGAAACAAAGCAACACCGTGACCAGGCAGTGATTCCTCTCACCTTGAAGTTGGTCAGTTCAGAGTCCTTCTGTTTCAGGATCTCGGTCATATAGTCTATCAGGTGTAATCCAAAGGCGTTCTTCGTGGTGATTTTCTGAAACAAAGCACAGCTCAGAACTGATCCCCTGGCAAATAACACCTGTCAAAACTGTCTGAACCCTCATCCCACGGGGTTATTTACAGCAGGACGAAGGAGATACAGTCCATACTTTGTTACTGCTGGGAAGGCAGCAACAGAAGCCCAGCTCTGGCCACGTCTTGGATCAGGGATGTGGCTCAGAGGCCTTGGAAGAATAACCGTGTAGCCAAGGCTCAAGGAGTTTAAAATCCCTCCCGGCCTTGCAACCACTGCCAGACAGAGGTGGTGTGCGAGGGGCCGGGTCCAGGAGCCCTCCCCGAGGTGGCTGACTCACGTTCTCTGTGGAGAGCTTGATGCAGGTGCTGTAGTGATCCGAGATCTGAGCGTTGGTCCACTGCGGGGGGGCCGGTAGCCATGTCTCCGCCTGCCTGGGAGAGACACGGTGCTTTGGGGACCCTCCACCTCCGCATACCCCCCTCCCTCCCCCCCAACTCCCCACACCGGGCCCGGCCGTACCTGGGGGCGGGTGAAGCGAGGCCCAGCGGCGAGTCGGTGCTGCTGAGCTGGAGATCGGTGACTCTCGAGCGCCGGCGTTGCCGTCTCTCCTGTTCATCGTCGTTACCGAGGCACTCGGCCAGCACAGGGGTGCCGGTGCTACCGAGGGCCCTCGGGGCGGGGGAGGCGGCCGGAGCCCGGCGGGGTGTCGGGTCGCTCATGCTCGCGATGGGGCCGGACCGGCCCTCGCCGCCTCAGGCCCACCGCCACTACCGCCCCGCCCAATCCTCACCTACGGGCCAATCGGCTCACGGCCGGTCCGGTCCACGACCAATCACAAGCGCGGCTCTCCCCCCCCTCCCTCCGCTCTATAGGGTTTGAATCGCCGCGCGCGCTGTAGCGCGCATGTGCCGGGCACAACGGCTGCGGCGGGGGGTGGCCCTTCAGTCTGCCGGCGGGCGGCGGCGGGAGCGGTTAGTGTTCTTTGCGGCTTCTGTCAGGGGCTGGGTGTCAGTGGGGCGGCCGTCTTCCTGGCCCAGGGTTGCGCTCTGAGGGCTGCTATCCACCGCCTGTGGTGCCCGGGCCCCTCTTGCACTGGCGGAGCAGCGGTTAGCCGCGGGGAAAGCCCGTCTCGCAAGAGGAAGAACCGTCAGAGCCGACCTGCTTAGGTATTGACCGCTCCTCTCAGTCGCTGTCTTCTTTCAGTGGTTCCTCACGATCGTTGGCGTCTCCGTGGGCCGCCCCGCCCCGGAGGCCTCCGCTTGCCTGTTGTTGTTCCCCGGGGTCCCTGTCTTTGTTGGAAGCACTTCCACAGGGCTGTCTGCTGGACCTTTCCGTTTGCTCTGCAGGGTCCCCGGAGCGCTCCAGGGGCCTTCTGGCGGTCCCTCAACTGCTCTGTGCACTGTTTGGTGTTCCCTAGAGCCCTCTGAATTTGTTTCCGTGCACCCCGTGGCCCTCTAAGTGCTTTTTGTTGTGTTCTATAAGCCCTCGCTGTGCCCAGTCTGAGGCAGCAGTTTAGGTGTCAGCCCTGCGTGGTGGGGCTCTAGCAGAAGCCTCAGGGCGTCCCCGCTGCTTCCAGCCCTGGAGCCCAGCACGGTGCCCTTCCTCCCAGCCTGGCCAAGGAAGGATGCTCTGCGAGAGCTCCTGCTTTCACTGCAGTGCTGGAGGCAGAGAGACTGGTAATTGAGGACACCATAGAGCTTCCTAAAACCAATCCTTTCTGCTCTTGGTCTGGCCCAAGGCAGCCTGTGTTTGTGACAGGAAGGCTCCCCTGTATCTCCACGTCAACTTTTCACCTGTTTCCCCAGCTCTCAGCAGATGAGGCCAGGTTATCTGTATTGCTTTAGTTTCCCTGTGCTTACTAGCAGGGGAGGTTTGCTGGGGAAAGTGCCTAGGCTGTGGGCAGATGAGACACGCTCCTTGCTTTAGTATGGAGAGATGTCTGTGCTGAGGGTTGAGGCAAGGCTGCACGGTGGGTGAAATAAAGCTGTGTGGTTTATTTTTGTAGCGTGTCCTGCACTGAAGAAGCGTTAGCAGAAAGTTAGATGGTCCAGACCTGTGCCTGCCTCCACATCACCATGACCCCATAGCTGATGGGAAGAGCAGCTTCTCCACTGCCACCTCTGGGACAAGCAGCTTTTCCAGCCCTAGCAGGCCAGCATTCCCAGCCGTCATCCTTCTGAGGGGGGGTGTGTGTGAAGCAGCAGCCTCCCCAGTCCCTCTTGGGGGATTGAGGTACTGGGGACTGAGATGTTGCTGCAGTTTGATGTCTGAGTTCTTCCCGACTGCAATGTGCTCTTCCAGCCTTAGCCACTGGATGGGGCATGAGGAAAAGATGTGGTTTGATCTCAACTACGTTCCTCAGGAGCAGCAATCGGATAAGACGCTGTGTCCCTGGCAGCAGTCCCCCTGCTCCCCACACAGACGGTCCAAGGAATTGCTCTGCCATCAGCTAGTTTCTGCACTGACTCCAGCCACCCCAAAAATGGCAAAAGAATAAACTTCTGGAGACTGGCGTCTACTCGTAAGTACAACTCAAGCACCCTGGAGGCCCAGGGCCCTTGTAAAAGCCACAAGGGACTAAGTGACTTGTGTGGGGGGCAAAAACCCTGTAGGGCTTTTTTTGTCCCCAAATAACTCAGGGTCTGAGCAAAGGCGTCTGGCCCCTTCCCTCAGCTGCACCAGTTGGGCCAGACTAAAATGGAGAGACTGTAAAAGCCAGGTTATGCTTTGTGAGGTGTCTTCTTGTGAGCAAAAGCCTCGTAAGGAAGCTTTTAATGGCTGTTGTAAACAAATCAATATCTCCAGCTATACATCTGAAAAGAAAGTGGCTGAAGGACCTATGAACATCTTTAATGTCCAAATAAATTACTCCTGCCATGGCAATAGCAATGTGTGGAGCATTTGGTTATTCCCAGCCATTAGCGATGCTAGCGAGGGCAGAAATATTCATGCTCTGTACTTAACTGGAAATTAAAAGAATGTGTCATTTGGTGACAGGAACTTTTACAAATAGCTGCTCCCCCTTTGATCAGCTTCCCAACTAATAAATCACTGACAGGACTTTGGGAAACTTGATTTACAATTCAAACCTGCTGGTGGGTGTTTGCCAGACAATGAGGTGTGCTGGGATTCTCCTGCTCTTGGAGGAATTCTGGAGGCTCATTTAAGGTTTGCTTTGGGAGCTGGGAAGAATGACTTATGAGGGAAAGCCGGCTGTCCGCCCACCAGGCAGCAACTGCTGCCTGCTGTGCTCCCGGTACTTTTCCATCTGCCTGCCTGTGCCGTGCCAGGGCTGTGGGAAGCTTTGGGGTGACACCGAACGCGGGGGATGTTTTCTAGCTGCAGACAAGTGCTGGAGGGGGGGTGGGAAGTTTAGGAGAAGAGTAGGAAGTGGGGGAGTGGTCCTGTGTGACTGCCGCAGCTGCTGTCATGGCCTTGAAACCTTGTCAGTCATGTCTGCGGGACTGCTGAGCTGCTCGGCAGGTCCCAGGGGTGCGATGTGCTGACCGCTCTGGACCCACAACACATGTAGCATAGCAACGGGGATCTTCCCCAGCTGCAAGGCTTAAAAATAGTGCTAGGGAGGGTTGAACTCGCAGCCTTCTGGTGCTACTGCCCCCTGCAAGCATCACACCTTGGCTCAACTTGGTGGGCACTTGCCTGTGGTGATGGGTCTGCTGAAGATCTGGTTTCTGTGTGGTCAGGGGCACTTCTGTGTGCACCGTGGGACCCTGCTGCAGTGGCCAAGACTGTTGATGTCACACAAGTGGGGTCTCCTCTTGTTGAACTGGCACACCCCTCTATAAATGACCTGTAAACTAGAGATTATCTGGTAATTTCCCTGTGCTGGAGCAGATGCTACAGGAGCATTTATTAACTCGCTGGTACTATTCTTATGCAAACAACTGTAGCTCATATCAGTAATAAAAGGCAATTTAATACCTGCTCGGCTGCCGATAGTGGCTGGGAAGGTGCTTGGTTTTGGTTTTCAGTGAAGATCGTTTTTTGCAGACAAACATCCTAGGGTCAGCCTCTCTGTCTGATTTTCCATTCCAGAGCGTGCTGTCTGCTTTCAGCCTCACTTGTTATTGCTGCAGAGCTACTTGTGGTCATGCTCATACCTCAGGGCACAAGGAAGAGGTTGAAACCTTGGAAGAGGTAAATGGTTTGATTTCTCTAAGGTTTTATTAGGAAAGCCCATTCCTGAGAAGCCTGCCTGTGCCCTGGCTCAGCACTACATCTGAAAAGGCTGTAACACAGGTTGCACTAACAAACACAGGTTGGATTTTTTTTCCCCCCTTAGAGAGCGTGGCTCTGAGTGGGGAGGTCCTGGAGGACGCCAGCATGGTCTCATTCCTTGTGTTTTATCACCAGGTAAAGCACTTGTACTATAAAATCCAGGATTTCACAGACCTGCTAATGGCTGCAAAATCAAATATAAGAACTCCTCCTCAAGTGCAGCAATGTATAAATCATTGGTAGCATGGTCACAGCGCAGGCTCGCACTTCCAGCTGAGGAAGAGTCCTCGAGGTCCCGACGGAGCAATCCAGATAAGATTGTGGGGTTGAAAGAAGATGAGGGATGCGCTGAGCTGTAAATCCTCTTGAGCTGTTAGGGCCAGCAGCAGCAAGATGAGGCTGTGCCTCTCCCTGGCTCTGGTCTGGCTGTGCCCACGCAGTGTCTCCTGTTGTTCTTGGCGATTTTCCCTTACAAGAAAAGGGAAGAGAAATGGACAGGCTGGTTTGGATGCAACTGCCAGCCTGCAGCCCCCGAGAATTGCACCGGCAATCATTTCCGACTGCAGGAACCTGCTGCAGAGATGTTAGATGAACTGGCTGGGTCAGTGGCTTGTTAATTCAGTTCAATTTATTTTATAATTTAGGACTCCTAACAGTTTGAAATTATTTCAAACTAGGCTGGTGCTTGTGAATGAGGGGCTTACAGCAGAGCCGAGCTCCCGCAGCTCTGTCTGCATGTGGGAGAGGAGAGTGGGATGTGAATCCAAGAGGGCAAACTCGGCGATTCCCCGCATCCCAGGGGAAGTTGGTGGGCTGTTGGACTCTCAGTCCTTGCAGAGGCTGCTAACCCAACCAGTGTTTTTGGAAGTGCTAATGCCTTTGAGGGTGCTGCAGGTGCCCTGTGTGGGGAGAAAAGACGACAGTTTGCAGAGCAGGATGGCTTGCTTCACCACGCTTCTCTGCTTGCACAGAGCATGGGTGTAGTCCTCGAGGAGGATTTTGTTGACAAATCTTGAGAGACCATCTCAGACCAGAGCTGCTCTGGAGGACGTTGTCTCCATCCCCTGCATGCTCCATCCCTTGGGCATGCTGAGTGACTCAGAAGTCCCTGGAGATGTGCCCAGTGTGCCTCTGCCGCTGGTTTTGTGGCCTTTTTTGTGCTGCTGCTGAAATCCTGGTGTGGTTAGTGTCTGCCACTGCTGCCCGGGTGTCGAACACCAGGGGGGTTTGGGAGGGAAGAGGTTTTAATGCTGACAACGTTAGCGCTGCAAGACAAAAATCTTAACACAACCCTACCTAACAGGGACTCTGCTCTCTGGAGGGTTATTGGTGCTGTTTGGGTGTGGATATCAATCACGTCTTTCAGAGACACACATCTCGGCGAAGGGCGGCAGGACAGGCTATGGAGGGTGGTTTGTCACGCACAATTTTTGTCTTCCTCTGTGAAGGCTCTGAGATGCCAGAAGTGTCACCCAAGGAGGCTTGCTCCTCTTAGGGGTAAGGATTCCTAAATTCTTCAATTTAAATGCAAATTTGCAGCCATTTGATTATGCTATGCATCAGAGAAGCTTTTGG
Source organism: Balearica regulorum gibbericeps (assembly GCF_011004875.1). Taxonomy (NCBI): domain Eukaryota; kingdom Metazoa; phylum Chordata; class Aves; order Gruiformes; family Gruidae; genus Balearica; species Balearica regulorum. The sequence goes on along the minus strand of NC_046210.1, from coordinate 1,232,011 downwards.
ATGCTGAACAGCTTGTAACAATCAGCTACGCATCCCTCAATACAGATATTATCTGCTGTTGCGATATCATGGCTGCATGCCTCTGCAGAAAGCAGAGTGGTTCAGAACAACCCTCCTTTTTTCTCTTTCTCCTTTTACCTCCCTTGAAAATTGCTCTCATTACCTCCCTAAACCCTTTTAATCAACCCGGACGGCACAATCTGCTTTGCAATAACAGGAATAATGTTTTTGGAGGTGCTTTGCATGGTAATGCTCTTCTGAGTCTGAAATGCTGTTCTTCAGAATGACTGCAGCTTCAGGAAGAGCTTGTATTTCTTCTTGACACCTTGGTCTTCTGTAACCAGAATATTTTTTATTGGAAGGCTTATAATTGCCCAATGTGTAAATTCCTTATAGGAAAAGGGAAGGGGGAAAGCAGGATCAGCGTGGCACAGGGGCGGGTGCATTAGTTGTGGCATGGTCCACGGGAAGCTCATCCTGATTTGGATCTCTGTCCGGTGTTATCTTCCAGGACAAAGCCCTGATCTTGTGTAGTGAGAGCATGGGTCAGACTGGGATTTCCTAGACTCTTCCTAGATACTTTCCTGCCCATCAGATTGCTCAAATTAATAATATTTGACTTTTAATGAAGCCCATTAGAGCTGTCGCCACACTTGAGCATCCTATTTAAGCAACTGGCGCTCTCACCCACTCCCTTCCCTTCCTCAAGTATTTACATCTCGCTGATGCAAAGGAAAGTCCTTTTGATGTGGTTACCTGGCACCAAGAATATGAAAACTGCTGTGAATCCTCATTTCACGCTTGCAGCCCGATTGAGTTGATTTTTGAATTGCTGCTGCAGGTTCTCAAATCTTTCATTAGCTACTGCTTGATTCATTTAGTTCAGTAATAAAAAGTAATTACTTGTCTAAACAACCAGACCACGGTGCAGCAGTGTCTGTAATTCTCTACCAAGTAGCTCTGTTGCAGCAGGGAAACCAAAATCGGCTGTAATCTGCACAGAAATTGAAGTGGGGAGCTTATGAAGTTGAATGAAGAATGTGAAGAATCCAGTTTCTTCCATACGTTTTAAACTCAAGTTTGTCATAATGATCTGACAGACCATTTGGTGCTATGGAAACCCCAGTCTACACACTGGTGCATAGTTGCAAGCAATTAACTATCTTTAATTTTCATTTTCTGGGGATATTTTTGACTTGTGTATTAAGCAAGCATTTATGCAAAACACTGTGGAATCCATAAATGTTAATTAAGTTGAACTTGTGTCG